>NC_081406.1:34227964-35541714 GCF_030272615.1 Cryptomeria japonica | reverse complement strand
GTAATTTTCTAAGTTTTTCCATGTTGGAGCATTTATTTTGTACTGGTTCGGAAATATTATGACTCAAGGCTGGATTTTTTTGAGATAGAATTGAATTACCTTTCATTTGGTACTAATTTTGTGAGGTTTCATTAAGTTTTGAGTGTTTTACAAACAAATATTTGAAAACAGCCCTAAAACCCTTGTTTGAGGGTTTGAAGCGAAGAAATGTGAATATCTCACCATTCCACTGTTGAAATTTTTCCAAAATTGGTGGAATGGGAGGTCTGGGGGTTCTCTAGATGGATTTTTAATTATTTTTTCAGAAGATGAATTTTGGGGTGTTTTTGAGCGAGCCCTAGTCAAGAAACTTCATTATTTTTTAATGAAAGTCATGCATAGAAGTATGGTTTTGTAGAAGAGTTGATGGGAGACCATTCTAGGGGATGGAAATTGCATGTGAAGACCTAATTTGATGTATCTAACTCTTTGGAATGAATATTTGAGGTTTGGAGTGTGTAAAACCATTAAGTGCTTTGTTGTAGAAGCCTAATTAGCCTTTGTGCAAGTGTAGTAGCGGGATTTTGGGGGTTATGTTCCAAATAAACCCTATGACTTTTTGAGATATGTTATGTGTTAAGTTTTGATACTAAATGTAAAGAACTGATGCCAATAGCTAACAAGATGAGAGGGGGGGGTGAATCATACAAACTTAATCTTCCATGAAATCAATAGATTCAACCTCGGTAACCTATACTTCAACAATATAACCAAAAACTGCTAAATATGCAAACTCATAAACACATAATCATCATAACACATATAACACCAGATTTAATGTGGAAACCCAAATAGGGAAAAACCATCGTGGGATTTCAGACCCACTAAGAAATATACTCTTCTAGAGTATGCTCGGTTAAAAGCAAATCTTGTTAAAGATTACAAACACATTGCTAGATGTGACCTGGTTAAGGGATTTCCCTCAGATCTGTTAGGATCTTCACTTTGTTAGAAGTGACCTTGTCAAAGGATTTCAAACACTCATTTAGAATGTAACCTTGCTAGAGGGTTTACAAATAAGACTGTTAAGTCCACTCGGTTAAGAGATTTTCTGTCACTTACACAATAACAGTAATAAAAATATATTTGCAACTTCACATCTAAAATGCTAAAGCAGATTCTTATTTGCTCAAAACAATCCTATCATAGGACTTATCTTGTCCCTCTGCTGGGCTCCTTACTATGTTATTTAAACAGGTCTTCAAGGTTTGTGCTCGGTAATCACTATGTAGCATCCCTGTGCTTACACTTGCCCGCATACATTGTTCATCAACAATTTCTTATTTATAAACAATTTGCTAACTGCTGAATCTCCTTGATCACATTTCCCATGATCAATCTTAGCCATCAGATCTTCAATCTTGACTAGGTTCAATGCATCCTTCAATCTAAAAATGTTTTACCTTGCCTAGGGACTTGCATTCCTTTCTTGGAACTTGCACAAGGTTATTGCGGTTCAATCTGCGTTGTAGATCTTCCTATCAATCTTCCATTGCCATAGATCCTTAAAAAACTTCATGCATGGCATACCAATCATTTATACATCTCCAGCTCATCATTTTCCTCCATTAAATAATGCTTTTATTCATCCAATGCGATTAGTCATAACTCGGTTGCAACTCGGTAAATACTAAACTTTACTCGGTAGACATTCCGCCTTCATTAACTAATATCGATAACCTTAGGGTTTACCGACTAGGTTCCTTAGGGTTTACTAACTAGGTTCTTTGCTCGGTAACACGGTATAGTATTAAACTTACAATCAACAACATAAGTAGGATATCAAAACAATCTAAACATCATGATCTCATCATTGTCTAACTCGGTAATAGTTGCCCATTGAATAACTTATTCCTCCTCCTTTCTTATCACATTCTTTGTGTCTTTTACCGACATCTTAATTCTCTTCAAATCAATCTTCTCAAGATATGGCAACATCATACTGAATCAAAAAATCAATTTCTTGACATCAATGACAAAATAATGTTATAAAGATAGTTATCATCCTTTTTCAGTTATATCAAATAATCTTCAACAACCTTCTCAATATTCATAATGAATATCAACAATCTCCTTCTATTGAAAATGCCAACATTATGAAGGGGCTTAATGGGTACTTGAAAAATATATTTGGTTTCTAGAAATCTCATCTTTGTTGGGATTTGTGCCCATTTTTGTCCTTTAGGGATACTACAAGCAATTAGGTCTCTTAGTAAGAGCATTGGAAGAATTGAAGAACCTTTTGGCATTTTTAGATGCTATTCATCAGTTCAAACAATCAGTTACTTATTTTCTTAGTGGGTTCATAACCATATTGGATAATCTACAAAAAGGTTGGCACAACCACTTGGACTCCTTGAAGAATTCTTATGCTGATATCTTCAATTTTTTGTGAATGTAAAAGGATTGTGTGTGCATGTGTAAATAGCATTTTTTGATTTTCGGAACTCTACCTTTGTCATTGATGTCAAAGGGGGAGAATGGATGAGTGAAAAATGTTGATCTTAGGGGGTTTGATTCTTTTGAGTCTGACAGTTTTATTTTGGTTTTGATCCGACACAGTCATTTTTCACTAAGTGTTGCCATCAATGCCAAAGGGGGAGATTTTTGGCAAGAGACATTGTATTGATGATCAGATGTTGTCATTTATGGCAACTTGAGTTAGATATCCAATCTGCAATTCATGATTCATTCATTCTAGAAGATTGATTAAGGTTCTATGAGGTCCGGTAAGAAGAACAGTGTATTTGGTAGGGTGTGCAGTTTGATGGTCAATGAATTATTTTGGTTGAGTATTTTCTTGTGTGGATCTCGAAGATGTATTGCGGATATGCAATTTACCTTATTCCATGTTTGTGGCCTCTGGTGTTAAGTTTGGTGTTGGTTGGAAGATCTGATGGATGATTTTCTTGGTAGACAGTGTTTTGGTGCAGTAGCATGTGAAGATTCATCGTGGGGATCGTGCAGAGTAATTTTGATGGTTGTTTGTGTGTTCGAGGTAGATGAGCTGACGTATGGGAAGTGTGTGAACATCTTGTTTTGGTCCGCTTATTTGTTTTTTGATCAGTTTGAGTCGACTTGGGTAACACATTTCATGTTGTGTGTTATGAGGTCTTTTGGCTAACATGGAATTGATTTAATTTGATGATGCAAATATATTAGTCTGATTGATATGATCATTTGGTATGTTGATGGTGATGTAAGAAGCATGTATAATCAATTTTGCACAGTTTCACGTGTGTGGTTGAGTGATTTCTGATTTCATATATGACAGAGCAGTGTACCTAAATATTGGAAGAAGACTATTTATGCTTAACCAGAACTATATTATGGTATTTGTAGATGTTATTCATCAGTTCAAATAATTAGTTATCATTTGTAATTGAGCAGTGAGCTCTAGGTAGTGTGCCTGAATGCATGTGCATTCCCCTCTGTAATATTATTATACTCCTGATCACAGTATTATAATATTGTAGGTTTCAATCCCACCGTGGTTTTTCCCTTAATCGGGTTTCCACGTAAAAATCTTGGTGTTGTGGTGTTATTGATCTTGGCTTTGTGTTTCTACACTTAATTTTCTTCATTTCCATAAATTGGTTGTAAGATCTATTTATTAAAGTTAAATTTGTTGAACACTAATTCACCCCCCCTCTCAGTGTTCCCTTGATTCCAATAGAATCAATATTCTAAGAGAGTGTTATTGGCTTACTCATGTCATTCACACATAGTCCAAGGTGTTTCAATTGTTTGTGGAATATAGTGAAGTGTTAGTGGCCATTTGAAACTATGTAGTCTTGTTAAGGTCATGCCAAGTTGAAGAGAGTTTAGTATATTGAAGAATTAACACATTGTTGTTAAATATGCCCCCATTGTGTTGCGTTGTTCCCCCTCCTTACCTCTGCATCAATTGGTATCAAATATCAGAAGATCTGGAAAAAGTAAGTTGGAAGTGTGTTTGTGTGTTGTCTTATGCAAGTTGAGAAGAGAACCTGGTTGCCAAAAGACTAGGTAGAGAAGAGGAAGACCTATGTGAGGCAAGGACAAAGTGGAAGCAAGGTTAAAGGGACTTGCTTGAAGAGATGCATTTGTTGAAGAGGTACTTGCAGGGTGAGGGTTCATCAAAGGAAAAGCAAGAGAAGAGGAAAGAGACAAGTTTGAAGAAGGGAGATGACAAGGCAGAATTAGAAAGTCTTAAGCAAAAAGTACAAAGATTGGGGCAAGCCTTAGAGGAATTTTCTCTAGAAATGTAGTAGTTGAGTGATTCACATTTACCACTAGGAAGAAAGGTAAGGTGGAATATTAGAAAGATTATTCAAAGAAGGAATAAACAAGAAAGGACAACATCAATAGAGGAAGAGGTAAGAAATAAAATGGTAAGTTTACGTATGACTTTTTTGACATCGAGCATTGAAGAAGACAAGGTAAATATAATTGTGGATGAGTCTCCATGTCATTTTCGATTATTTGAGTCTAATGTTCAAGATGAGCAAGTGGAAAGGCATGTTGATGTTGATATTAATGATCAAGTTGTTGTTAATAATAAGGTTTCTAATGAAGATGTTGCATATTTGTTTGTTAATGAGGTATGTGCATATTTGCAAGGGTATTATGCAGATTGTGGTAATGGTAAATATGTTACTATATTGTATGATGAAGACATAAATGATGATGCTATTGAGGTATATGCACAAGAAATGGAATTTTGGAACCTAAAATCTGAAAGGATGTTGAATAAGAGATGCTATAAGAAAAATAAGAGTAAGAAGGACCCAGGAATAGATGTAAAGATGAATTGGAAAACTAGGAAGGAGGAGCAGATGTGCACTCAAGAGGACTTGAATTTTCTTTTCTCCAGGAGTTTTGTGCAAGAGCACCTGATAGACTATATGCCTCCATGAGTCCATCTTGTTATTTTGGTTTGATTAATATGTTTTTATCATGTAATAGGTTCATTTTAAGACTATTTATGTATGTTTTGGTTCATGATAGGTCATTAGGGGGTATTTTGTAAAAATTGTCAAGAAAATTATCAATATTGTCATAAGGGGGCAAAAAGTTGTCAATATGCATCCAATGGTATGTGATCATGTATGAAAGTCTATTTGACCTTTTTGAATCTTATTATAATCATTTGGATTCATAGGTCTTATTTAGGGTCCATAGCAAGTTTTATACAAAGTTGTCATGTTTAAAAGTGCAAAATTACACAAATTGCAAAAAGTGGAATCCCAACGGTCATGGGAGTTAAAAATTTGATCAAAATAGTTGGTAAAAGAAGTAAAAAGGATTTATAAGGGCCTGGTATGGTCTAACTAAGAGTTGGTCATGGTTGTTGAAGCATTTTGAAGTAAAACTAAACAAAAACAAACTTCATTTTCTGTAATTTTCTGAGTTTTTCCCTGTTGCACCATATATTTTGCACTGGTACATAAATATTATGACTCAAGGATGAATTTATTTGAAAGATAATTTAATTACCTTTCATTTGGTACTAATTTTGTGATATTTCATTAATTTTTGAGTGGCTTACAAGCAAATCTTTGAAAACTGTCCTAAAACCCTTCTTTCAATGTATGAAGAAAATAAATGTGAATATCTCACCATTCCACCATTAAAAAATTTCCAAAATTAGTGGAATGGGAGGTCTAGGGGTGCTCCAATTGGTTTGAAAGGATTTTTGCTGAAGATGAATTTTGGGGTATTTTTTAGCAAGCCCTAGTCGGGAAACTTCATTATTTTTTAATGAAAGTGATGCATAGAAGTAGGGTTTTGTAGAAGAGTTGATGGGAGATCATTCTATGGTATTAAAATTTCATTTGCATACCTAATTTGATGTGTCAAAATATTTGGAATGGATATTTGATTTTTGGAGTGTGTAAAACTATTAAGTGCTTAGTCGTAGAAGCCTAATTAGGCATTTGTGCAAGTGTAGCAACAGGATTTTGAAGGTTATGTTCCAAAGAAACCCTATGAATTTTTGAGATATATTATGAAGGGGCTTAATGGGTACCTAAAAATGTATTTGGTTTCTATAAATCTCATCTTCATTGGGATTTGTGTTAACTCAAGCTTCAACTGATCATTCTCATAGGTAAGCCTAAAGCATTCATTGGCTCTTTCCTTCAATGATTTTGCTAGATTCTCCTCATTCTTCTTTTGGTCCTCAATATCCTTGGTCAGTCTCATCACAATGGATTGCATCTCATTCTTCAAAGCAGCATTTTCTCTCTCACGTTTATCAACTTCATCATCTTTGTCTTGGTATTCCATGATCTTATCCTCTTTCTCCTTCAACTTGTCCATTAATTCCTTTCTCTTTTCTCTGTAGATACTTTCTTGATCCTTCAACTCACTAATGAATTCATTAGTTGCATTCAGATTCTTCTTCAATGTACAAACCTCACTTCTAGCAGCATCAAGATCCTCAAGTGCCACATTGAGTTATCTTTGAAAACCGATATCCATTGAATCAATCTCCCAGATCTTCCTCAAGCGGTTAAGCTTCCTTAGAGTTACTAGGCTTTGATACTAATTGTTGGAGTCAAGGATCACTGAGAGGGAGAGGTGAATCAGTGATCTACCAAAAATTAAAATAGCAAACTTATTCTTTATCCAATGGTTAACAATGCATAACAAATATGAACATAAACATGCAATAATAAAAACACAAATCTACAACACCAGAATTTTTATGTGGAAACCTGGAAAGGGAAAAAACCACGATGGGGCTGGAACCCACAATATTCATATACTGTGGCCAGGAGTACATAAATATTGTTTGCATTTTTTATAATGATGTTGTGATTGTCACTGATGGACACACACTTAGTTTGAGATCATTTTTTGTATGTATGAGTTATGCTCAACCGGTATTTGTTCCAACCGATATTATGTTTTATAGTCTTTAGACTATCGGTGTTTTGCAGAAAGTGTTTACCGATCTCAAGCGGTATGAAGACCCAAGCGGTATGAAGACCTCAAGTGGTTCGAGGATCCCAAAGCGGTATGAAGAAACAAAGCGATTGTTATCATTTTTTCCCAATCTTCATATTGACAAACCGGTAATTGTTAAAATGTGTGAACCAGTAATCGGTAAATGTATGAACCGGTATTACTCTGTGATGAGTTACCAATCGGTACTTTTGTGATGAGTTATCATCCACCGACACTTTGGTGGTGATTCTGTGTCATGTTACCAAATGTGTCCAGATGCACTGAACCTAGGAACTTGCAATGTAATCCTATTGGACCAACATGAAATCAAATTCCTTTATAAGGACATCATGTCTAGGGTTTTAGATGTTGCTAGGGTTTTAGGTGGCTGATGAGGTTTTTATATGTGCGATCACAGAAGAAGATTAGGTCTGTGTGAAGAAACAGAGTGTGGAGATACTAAAGACTGAAGTAATGCTAAATGTGCATTAATAATGAGCTATCAAGGATCTAACCAAGCATAATGTGCTAGTATTTAGATCACTCACTTGTTGATTACTCACATTTTCGACAAGTCTGAAACCCTTAACCGAGTAGGCCTGGCAAAGCCTTTGTAAATCCTCTAACAAGGTAGTTTACGACTATGGATCTGAAATCCTCTCACAATGTAGTCTTTAATAGGAATTATCTCCTAACAGAGATTGAGATTCCTAATAGGATTTGTTCTGGTGAACAACATTGTATGACCTTAACAAGTCTGGTTACTATTCTGCAGATAGTTACTTGTGAGTTTCATCTCACCGTGGTTTTTCCCATTTGGGTTTCCACATCAAAATCTCTTGTGTTATGGTGATTGTGCTCCTATGGGTGAATGCCTTATTTGCTATTTGGTTTGCATTTGTTTTAACCGGTTTGTTAGTAAATTTGTTATACTGGTTTACTGCTAAATTGTTTAAGTGTTTGAGTTCAGTATTTTTTGGTATACTAATTCACCCCCCCCCCTCTTAGTATTCATCAATTGGTATCAGAGCCAACCTTTCTATAAGTTTAACCACTTGAAAGGAGATATGGGGGAATACACTATGAGGGAGCTTACTCATCATCTCACTCAGACTGAGAAACTCTTTGATGAACTCAAAGTCAAATATAAAGCCTCTCTAGCAAAGAGAAGAGAGAATGCTGAGAAACTGATGGAGCTTACTAAAAATAGTTCTTCTGATGAAGCGGACATGGAAGCCCTAGTTGAAGAAGTTGAAAAATTGAATGAGTCTAATGCCAACCTGAGAAGGGAACTAGAAAAATTGACTATCAAAATGTGTCAAGAGCTTGAGAACTGGAGGAAAGCTGAAGACCTGGTAAAAGACAAAGATCATGAGATCTCTAAGCTGAAGAAAGAAATCAGTGCCCTTACCACTCATCTCCAAGAGAGTAAAGTGGAAAAAGAAGAAATGCAAGGTGAACTAAACATGGCTATTTCTGAGAATGCAAATTTGAAGGAATCCAATGCTGCTATTTCCAAGGAACTCACTGAGTTAAAGGAAATACTTGCCAAATTCAATAAGAGTATAGTTAAGCTAGAACAAAAGCTTGAATCAGCAAAACTGGTAAAGAATACCACTGGACTTGGTTTTTCTGGTTATGAGGAAGGTGATACCTCTGGAACAAAAGATGGAGCATCAAAGAAGTAACCGGCACCAAAGGATAAAGGTAAGCAAAAATTCAAACCTGTTTGTTTTAATTCTCTCAAGGAAGGACATACTGCTAACGTATGTAGAAATAAGGCTTACAATAATTTTCCTTACTTTCTAAACAATAAGCCTAGATCCAATAGATTCAATGGTAACTGTTATGCATGCAACAAGTTTGGGCATAGAGCATTTGAATGCAGGTCTGTTATACACAACACTAGAAGATATCCTCAAAGGAGTCAAGGAGTTTTTTATGAATCCTCTGTGAACCGGAATCCAAATCGGTATAATGCCTATGACCATCAGTCAGGTGGTGGTGGCTATCAAGCGGCAACCAGTTGGAGAGCAACCTATTTGATTTGCCATGGTAGCGATCACACTATTGCAACATGCAGGAGGAAGAATGGTAGAATGAACAATGGACCATGGAGAACACCCGGAATGGTTTTCTATCATTGCAACAAACCAGGACACCCTGCCAGAACCTGCAGAATGAGAAAGAACATGTCAGATGATATACCGGTCACTCCGGAAGGAAAGATTGATGTTAAAAAATTTCAAGCAAATATGAAGACAACATGGAAGAAGAAACTTGAAGAAGTGTCACAAGAAGAACCGGTTTCTGCACCTAGTGTGGAAGTCGTTGAACCGACAAACTAAGCTTCAAAAAAGCTTAGGGGGAACAAATCGGTGAAATTTTTCAAACCCCCAGTTTACACCATGTTAGTGAACAGATTTTTCTCTTTGCATTTAAATGATTAATTTTAAAACTCTGTTACCTTCTTTTAAGAACAAATGGTTCACTGAACAGTTGGGTAGGCATTTGTTCAATCACCTCCCTCTGAATTTTTGCCTAGGTAAAGCTCCCTATCTAGATTTTTCATAAAATGTGTGTTTTTTTTTTTATATTTATATCCAAATGAAAAGCTTTTAACCAGAAAGCATATAAGGCCACCTATATCATTCTTGGATGAAAGGCTATAACTTTCCTCATATCTCATAAATAATGGAAACTATCTTATTAATTCTCAAAGTATGTAATTACAGTAACTGAAACAAAGTTCAATATACTTCTTCCAAATAAAGACGAGCAGATTCAAAGAAAATGAATGCACCTGCAAACATGAATCTTTTCCAGAGTAAACAACACATTCAAAGGAAAGAACATCAGAGGAATAATGAAAAACTGCAATGAAATAATCAAATACTGTTACTTGATCGGATGAACATATGCAAAGACATGTTATCTATTCGGATTCAAAATACACAGATCTTTCTTCTCCCCAAAAACAATGTGACTAGATCTCATATATATCTTTATGTAATCAAAGACATAATGATACATCTACTAATCTTTTTCCACCATAGATCTCCACTATCTGATTCCTCCTTTGATTAGGAATAGAAAATATCAAAACAAACACATGCCCCAGTTTTTTTTTTAAAAATCAGTTACTCCCCCAAAAAAAATCACCCCTTCTACCCTCGATTCTACTTAATTTATAGTCTAAATGGGGGGGGTCTCCCTGAAAACTCGACCACTCCCTGATAAAACAGTTACAAAACCAACAAAAAGTATTTTGGGACAGTTGTCCCGAAGTTTTTGCCTAACTATGAAAAATGTTTTGTTTTTTTTAAAATAAAATAAAGAAAACTAGCCCAAAGCAGATGTATTATGTCATATTTCATCATCATCCTCTTCTCCGTCTTCATGAGCATCATGAGCAGTCATGAGTTCTTGGATCATTGATTGGCTTGGGACTTTCATTGCATTAACCTTTGCCTTTGCCACCTCTTTATTCCACTTGTGTTGCACCATCTTCTCTGAGTGCTTCGGCAGTTGATCATTCCCAATGAAAACCATAGATTCGATCCTAGCCACTTTGGTTATATCCTCTGACGTGAAACTACTCCTAACTCTGATCTTCTCCATGTTGAACTAGAAAGACTTGACTGCTTCCTGTGTACTTGACCTGCAGATTCCTAGTTCCCAGTCATGATCGGGATTAACCACTTTATTATCTTTGACAATACTGCTCTGCAAATCCTGGAGTTCATAGACGGAGGTTTTCGCATCCGTAATTACCGACTGAAAGGTGAGCACCTGCCACATGACAGTTTTCTTTAGCATGAAAAGTTGGCATTCATCAGATACCAGCTTAATTGAATGTTTTGTCAGAAATCTGGTAGTTCCGTGCTCTTCGATTTTGGTAAACAGAGGCAGGACATTTTGCCATTTGTGCTCTTCTTTCTCCCATGGTACAAGCTGATTTTGGATTTCGGAAATCAGGCCCTGTACCTCATCACACAACTTCCGGGAGTCGGTAATGTATTTTTCACCATCCTTGATTACTTGTTCAATCCATTTTTTAACCGCTTCAACGATGCTCTTAGCCCATTGAACTTGATTCATCAACTTCTTGTTTTCCAGAGAAGTTGGGTCAAAATTCTCAGTGGCATGGGATATTGGAATTGCTCCAAGGCAACCGATGCTACTGATGAACTGAACCAAAACACTTATATGTATTTTAAGTTCTCTTTTCTCCTGTCCATCCTTCTCTGACCGGGTAAGCATCTTCTTCGCTGACACTTGGAAAAAATGGTTATCTGTATCCTTGCTCATCTTTCCCAACTCTACTTTTTTGATTTCAAAATCATCAGAACCGGCCTCTTTGTTCTCATCTTTCGGTTTGTAAGAGGCAATTTTTGTCATCCATTTACCAGTTTCCTCGTCATTGTCTAGGTGCGCAGTGGTCTTGAACCTCTTTGGCTTTGGATTCTTCTCAGAGTACTTGGCAACCACCTCCTGAATTGGAATGGTCACAGGAAGAAAGCTCCTTTTCTTGTTCACTAAGGTTGTTAACCATTTAGGAGTCGCAGCAGAATGAGAAGTTCCTTCAATCATCTTTGGGGGTGGCATCATAGCCACAGTCACCGTTTGGGAGTCTAGAGCACAAGCAACTTCACCATCCAAATCTTCAATTTCAAAGATCTGAGCTTCAAGCACAGCATCTTTGACTCCCATATCCTTGACCTGGTCCATCCTCCTCTGGGCGACACTACGTGATTGAGTATGCCGAGGGGTACTGAAATCCAGAGTTGGGCTAGGTCTGCATCTAGGCTGAGCCGACTTGATTTCCTTACCTGCACGAACAGGAGCACTGTTAGAAGGACGTTTTGGTGAAGACATACTTCTCATAGAAAGAGACTTGGCATCTAGCTTCATTGCTTTCTTCTTGACCACCCATGCCACAGTTTTGTCCAGAACTCATTCGGTTCTCAATTGAATGTCATCATTTTCCTCCTCATCCCAATTAATTGGGGGCATTTCAGTCTCTGCATGGGATAAATACCCCGGTTCAAACAGTTCAAGATAATCTTCTTCAAGCCCTTTAATATCTATCTTTATTTGCAGAGAAATAACCTGTTCCAGCACCAATCTCATATTTTCTCTTTTGAAGACTTCAAGTTCATCTGAACAGTCTTCCTAGAAATCTTCTAACTGTGGTGTGGGAAGATAAGGCATTAAGCCAAGGCTCCGAGAAAATCCTTTGTTGTCAAACCCTTTTCTTTCAGCATACAAAGAGAAATTAAAATTTCTAAGATTTGCTCCTATACTTAGTGCATCAGACATTGAATTACAGGATAACACTCCCAATTGTATTGGAAAATGACCTTCCCACTTGTCCTTAGGTTGTGCCTTCTTGACCATGGAAGTCAGTTGTCTACATACTTCTGCTAGGACAAAACAATCAAAATAGAAATGCAGAAGCTTGAAGGGTTCCTCTTCAAAGCCTCTCACTCGTATATAGCAAAAGTGTGTGAACTGGATGTAAAAGCTTCCGAACTTCTTAATCAAGGACTGTGCATCATCTAAAATTCACTTAGCTTTTGTACCTTTCAGTTCATGACACATATCGCCCAAGAATGCATTATGTACCCTTCTGAAATCTTGTAGGGCATTGTCTTTTGTAGCATTGGATAAAACTCATACACTGGAACATCTTCCTCAGTGGGTTGCTTGGGTATACCCGTTAACTCCTTAACACAGGCTAGACAATACAAAAGATACGAAGACATGAAGAAGTTTTGTTGAAATTTCTTGGCTAAACTCAACTGCTCCCTCATCGAATTAGCAATTAACTCTGCCCATTCCAAATATTGTTTTCCTTCCAGAACTAATTGTACATAGCAATATATCCAATCATCAAAGTTATAAGCTTCGGTAGAACCTCTGGCTCGATGCAATAGAAGCATTACATCATGGATATGTGGCAACATGTGGTTCTTGTTAGGATTTTTAGGTAGTCTAGAACCACCTCTCTGAGGGACCTTCAACCAGAACTTCGCCACATTATTCCTGTGTCCGGCTCTATCTGCATTGAACTCACTAATTGATTGAGCAGGGGAGAAATTAGAAAACTGATAATCCGATATCTTGAACACTGAAGCAATCACTTCGCGGTTAATGGCAAGAAGGGTTTCGCCATTATCTCTTTTAATAGCCTCAGATATAGGGTCATATCTAGCAATACACTCCCGAACCAGCTCTGAACAAGGAATTGCTGGAGGAAAAGTTGCGGCTTCTAAAAGGCCACTACTCAAAATTTCTATACAAAAAGACTTATCAACACCCCTGAACACCCTTTCTTTCAAATCTTCAAGGTTCTCACCTTTCAGATCAGTATCACTAAGTATGGCTTCTGTGGATGCCATGCTAACGACGTTTCCAAACAAGTGCAGGGTGGACTTCATGATTTCAAAATAAGAAACCTAAACTTGATTGCAGTGAAACCTTCTGTATGAGAGAAAATGCAAGGGAAAACACTGGAGAAAATAAGGAAAGACTCACCTTCACAACTATATAATCGGACAATGGCTAGCAGCAAGAAAGACTCCTATCCAGGGATAATATAAACACAAATCCAGCAGCAAGTAGCAAATGTAGAACACAAATGATTTTCATACCTTAAAGAGAAAGGTAATAATATAGACACATTAAATGCAATGATTTCACAATTTCATTCTGAACGCGGCAAATTGGTAGATTAGACCTCCGCACGCATGCATTGAATGCATGGCGGCGTACTTTAAGAAACTGCCAGTTCCCAAAACATTCACTTACTTCGAAAAAGCCAAAGAATGACATCACTTTACAATATGGTTCTACCTCTCCATATTTAGCAATAAATGCACTTCTCGAAACATTAGAAACCGCAAGACCCACTAGAATTGAACCCGTGTGAACATCTTGACCTAACTTCTTGAGTGTTCAAGTAGTTCATGATGTATGCCGCATCAAACTGTTGACCACTTTGCCATGTTGAACACGTTGAACATATTTGAACCCTTTGAACTTAGTTCAACAAGTTGAACACAAATGTTATATCACCGAACAAGAAAAACTTTATTAAAGAGCCGCTGCAAAAACTTAGAGAAAATGTTAGTACGAAGAACCTTTTCTGAACACCTCGGAACCTATTGAACCTAAATGAACATATTGAACCTAGTTCTGAATGGTTCGACGCGTTCAAGGAGTACAATGAATTGTCCGAACTTGAACGAAAATGACTAGAGGAAGGACTTGAGGCCGCATTTAAGGACTTGAACCAAAGTAATATGGTATGAACTAAGACTCCAACATTAAAAAAAAAACAATATGACCCACTCTCGGCATGAAGAATAAATGATGCGATAACACACCGGTAAAAGACCTTAACCGGTATGTGTTACTAGTCAATCGGCAGAAGATCGGAAATGGTAAAAGGCAAAATTAGGGTTTATAACCTAATGGTGGAGCATTTATTATGGTAGGTGAAGAATTTTTTTAAAAAGGATTTTCAAGTCATTTTCACTTATCAATTTGCAAGCGAAGAAACTCTCAATTATAGAGTGACCAAAGGCAATTTGTTTTGCGATTCAGAAAGATTTCAAAAACTTTGAAGTAGAATCCGGAGATAGTATCAATCAGTCAAGTGAAGAGCACTAAGCGGTGTTCCAAGTGACCGAAGTGGTGTGTCGCTAGCTACAGTGTCAAAGCCCTAAATCTCGATTCGTGAAGGTATTTTTCAAGTTTCTTTGCTTATCATGGCTTATGCTTCGCAGTCCAGTTCAAGTGCACCTAGTGATTCAACGGATTTCATACAAAGGAAGATGAAATAAAATGCCCTATCCGAGATACCCACTGGTGTTATAGTTGAGGAAGGTATTTCAGATTATATTGATTGCAAAATAGAAGACCTAGGATCCCTAGTGATCTATTCCTAGTTAGGTTTATTCTGCAGGGATGACAAGAAGATCAAACCAGAATACAAGATTCTGGAAAGAAAGAAACTTCACAATGCGGTCTATTTTCTTGAAGAATCCACAGAAGATCACATCTGCATCATCCTAAGTAGAGTGCATGGTGACAAAATGTATCTTGAGTAGACACATGACATCGCACTAGAAGCGATTCATGTTGTCACTGGTTTCTATAACGTTGGAGAAGTGCCAGCCCTAAGGAAAGTCATTAAGAAGGAAATGACCAAGCTCACTGGTTATGTGAGCGACCAACAGGGAATGACCATTAACACCATTAAGGATGATTTGGTCAAGTATGCCTGCATGGTGATCGGATACCAGACATTCTATGCTAGCAAAATAAACTATATCTCTGCAGCTGTAGTGAATGTCGCCTACAGAATGATCATGGATGATGCATCATTTGATCTATGCACCTGTATGCAGAGGCAACTTCTGGTAAACCCGAAGTCTATCAAACAGGACAATGCCTTAAGATTTAAATTTGGACAACTGTTGGTAGGTTTGTTTTTCTCTTTTCAAGGCTATTTTCTGGGAGTTGGTGATATTCAATGGTCTGCTGACCAACCGGTTACCAAGCAAATCAGAGAAAGTCTTCAAGCGGTGGGAACCAGTTATCCTAAAATCTTGAACAAATACTTTGATGAATTCAGATGCAAGATGAGCCAGAGGATGAGAATATCTGGCGATATTGTCAAGAAGTATGAAGAGGACATCTGCTTTATCATCAGAGTAGATGAGTCCATAATGGAGGCGGTTGAGCCCAAAAAGGAAGAGGTGGAGCCCATGGGATATGAGGTGATGTATTACATGCTCGATGGGTATGCCTCTACCCTACTTGCCTCGCCTCTTGATCCAAAGAAGAAGAGAACTAGCACCTACTTGGAAAGGGTAACACCAGTTGAAGAACCTTCAGTGAAGAAGGGAAAGGCAGTGCCATTAGTATCGGCACCATTTAATTCAGAAAGTCCTAAAGTGACCAAGCGATCGCAGGCCAAGAAGAAGCCGGAAGTTGCACCCTCCAAGGTCTTTGAAAGAAAGCAGAAACTAAGAACACCTCACCAGATTCTGAGGATACTAAACCTGAAGTGTAGCCTAAAAAGACTAGGAAAATGAGGAAGAAGACAAAGACAACCAGCAATGAACCGACATCGTCAGTACTAGTAAATATAGACATTTCCTCTTACAAACCATTGACACAGTGTCAAAGAACTATCAAGAATATTAGGAGAAAAGTGCTAAGTGATTTAATAGATCATTTCGATGATTTTAATGATAATGAAAAGGAGGAATTTGAACAGGAAGTTATTCAATACATATGTATTAATGACCATTCGCCATCACAAATTAGATCTGTGACACCGGATTCTTTATACAATTCTTTAGATAACAAATGGCGCATTGCCATAGAAAAGGAATAGGAAATAAGAGAAGAAATTTTTGCACAATATTTTCTTGATGTGTCAAATTCAGAACTCTATGAAGTTATGGATAAATACAAAGGTCTCTTCTTCATGAGAAGAAGAAGACTACTGTTACTGGAAGGGAAAGTTCCTGAAGTGGTGAAAGATACAAACTCACATGCCAAAGCCACTCTGAGGTTGCACCAAGTGTCTGAAGCCAACGAGAAGGCTGAGCAAGAACCAGAAACCAAAAAACTGGATGAGGTATATGGCAGTGAAGGAGAACCGGTTATTGAACAGATGGACACAATTGACGTTGATGCTTTGGATGGTGAAAATGTCACCCTGGATGCAGCAAAGGAAAAGGTTGATAAAGAGAGAGTGGACAAGGAAAAATAGGACAAAGAAAAGGTTGATGAAGTGCAAGAGGAGAAGAGAAAAGAAGAAGAGAAAAGGAAATAGGAAGAGGAGAAAAAGAAACAGGAAGAGGAGAAGAGAAAAGAAGAAGAGAAAAGGAAATGGGAAGAGGAGAAGAAGAAAAAGGAAGAGGAGAAGAGGAAACAGGAAGAAGAGAAGAGGAAACAGGAAGAGGAGAAGAAGAAAAAGGAAGAGGAGAAGAGGAAACAGGAAGAGGAGAAGCAGAAAGAAGAAGAGAAGCAGAAGGAAGAAGAAAGGAAGAAGGATGAAGAGAAGAAAAAGAAAGAAGTAGAGGAACAAAAGAAGGCAGAAGAGGACAAGCAAAGAGATGAAGTGAAGAAGGAAGCAACAAAGAGCACACATGTGGAGACACCAAAGGCAACCAGTAGTCAAGCCAAACCGACTGACATTACTAGTCCTATTGACCTCCAATCTACAAATGAATCGGAGTTGCTCCAAAGCATTAAGCTTGCACAGGAGCGACTGGAAGAATTAAGGAGGAAAAAGGAATAAGATGTTATTCCAACTGCGGTTGAAACTCTTACCAGTTTGATTCTTGATACAAACCTCCCCAGTACTGATTCCTCTCTGGCCCAACTAAAACTTCTATTTATAGTTGTGGAGGACCAGGTACAATGCCTAGAAGAGGTGGTTGAAGCTAATGCACAGAAAAAGCATCAAAAGGCACTAAACACTGCCTTATTGAAGAAACTGAACGAGCTCCGGTCTGAACTTTAGAAAGAATAGAAGGACATAAGAGATGTTATGGATGAGGGAAAACTTCTACTCAGTAAGATAAGCCAACCCCATCTATTTTGTGATAATGTACTTGCACAGAAAGAAAAACTGCAATCTGATTTGCAAGCATTTATAAGCACCTTCAAGATGCCCTATGATTCCTTCACTACATATGGGCAAACTGTTCACCAGTTTCAGCTCCAGTCTGCCAAAATCGAGCTGGAGATCAGCAACTGGACCAGAGGTTTGCAGGAACTTCAACTGGTTCTACTACCCAGACTACAAATACTTTAGAAGTGCTATCTTAATCTAGATGCCTTAACGGTCACTCAAGAGATGAGCACAATAGATGCCATGGAGGAACAGGTATCCCAGATGCAAACAGAAATTGAGGTGGCTACCTCATTACTTGAATCGTGGTCTTTATCCATGAAGACCTTCATGCAGGATTTTAAATCGATTTTTGATAAGTTTCACTCATTATTATCATAAACATTTATTATATTAATGATAATGAGAAACAAGGGTTATTCTGCAATACTTTGTCCTTGTTGGCAAAGGGGGAGTAGTATTTTGTATTTAAAATTTTGGTGAATGCTATGTATACTTTCATGTTATCTCTTTAAGGGAGTAGTATACATTGTATTTTCTGCAAAAGCGATAGTGTATATGCTTAGGGGGAGTAATTTCGATTATGGCATATTTTTTTGTTTTAAAACACTTAGATGTCAAAATTTTCCTAAGTGTTGCCATCAATGCCAAAGGGGGAGATTGTTGGCATTTTTTATAATGATGTTGTGATTGTCATTGATGGACACACACTTGCTTTGAGATCACTTTTTGTATGTATGATTTATGCTCAACCGGCATTTGTTCCAACCGGTATTATATTTTATAGTCTTTAGACTATCGATGTTTTGCAAAAAGTGTTTACCGATCTCAAGCGGTATGAAGACCCAAGTGGTATGAAGACCTCAAGCGGTTCAAGGATCCCAAAGTGGTATGAAGAAACAAAGTGGTTGTTATCATTTTTTCCCAGTCTTCATTTCGACAAACCGGTAATTGGTAAAATGTGTGAACCGGTAATCGGTAAATGTATGAACCGGTATTACTCTATGATGAGTTACCAACCGATATTTTTGTGATGAGTTATCATCCACCGACACTTTGGCAGTGATTCTGTGTCATGTTACCAAATGTGTCCAGATGCACTGAACCTAGGAACTTTCAATGTAATCCTATTGGACCGACATGAAATCATATTCCTTTATAAGGACATCATGTCTAGGGTTTTAGGCGTTGCTAGGGTTTTAGGTGGTTGATGAGGTTTTTATATGTGCGATCATAGAAGAAGATTAAGTCTGTGTGAAGAAACAGAGTGTGGAGATACTGAAGACTGAAGTAATGTTAAATGTGCATTAACAATGAGCTATCAAGGATCTAACCAAGCATACTGTGCTAGTATTTAGATCACTCACTTGTTGATTACTCACATCTTCGACAAGTCTGAAACCCTTAATCGGGTAGGCCTGGAAAAGCCTTTGTAAATCCTCTAACAAGGTGGTTCACAACTATGGATCTAAAATCCTCTCACAAGGTAGTCTTTAATTGGACTTATCTCCTAACAGAGATGGAGATTCCTAACATGATCTGTTCTGGTGAAGAACATTGTATGACCTTAACTAGTCTAGTTACTATTATGCAGATAGTTACTTGTGAGTTTCATCTCACCGTGGTTTTTCCCATTTAGGTTTCCACATCAAAATCTCTTATGTTATGGTGATTGTGCTCCTGTGGGTGAACGCCTTATTTGTTGTTTAGTTTGCATTTGTTTTAACCGGTTTGTTAGTAAATCTGTTATACCGGTTTACTGCTAAATTGTTTAAGTGTTTGAGTTCAGTTTTTTTTGGTATACTAATTCACCCCCCCCCCCCTCTTAGTATTCATCAAATATTATATAGGTGGGGAATGCACTTGCATTCACGCTCACTGCTCAATTACATGTACCAGAAGGCTACAAACTTTAAGGAAGGTTCACTGCCTTACAATTTGATTACAATGAGAATGTATAATGGGATGAACTTATAAATAGCATCTGAATATGCAAAATAGAGTTTTGGTTAGGCTCTATATCACTGATTGTCTCTACTCTGTTGACTACCCTGTTCCAGTCTCAGTCAGTTATTGGTTGATCTAAAACCAAAATGTGCACGTGAAACTGCGCTCAATCGCACCAAAATTGATCGCTTACACACATAACAAATCATTACATTATTAAAATCAACCACTACAATGATCTTATATATCTGGTCTCGCCACAAAACAATCTCCATCAAGTCGGCTTCAAGAGATGTAACATGTAGATGAAGTCGGCTCCAATCTCAAACACACCATAACACCAGACTAAAATATTATGGCAACACACTTCATAAAGGTCCTACCAAACACCAAGATCACAAAAATAATCACCACAAACATCGAAGATGATTTCGGATCAACACATTACCAAAATACCATGTTTTGCACTGTCTACCAGTTACCTCCATCTTCCGAATAAGCTAAGTCATGACTATCGGATTGAATCACCATGAAGAGTTGACATCAATGACAACCCTAAACAAATAATCAACCACCAAAAGTCTCCTAAAATTGTTGGATGAGTGTCAATTGCCAACAATTTCCCCCTTTGGCATTGATGGCAACACTTGTGGAAAATGACTAAGTGTTGAAATCTGTACAACCGGATGAAAGAATACAAGAATTCCAAGACTCCCCCTAAGATCAACAATCCATAAGTCTACAATACACTGGGTTGTACACTCCATACAAAGAATCAGTCTGTACAATGTACACTTTTCACCTCGTCTCCTCTCTCCCCCTATACATTTTTCATCGCATCTCTCCCCCTTTGATAGCAATGCCAAAGATAGGGTGTCCATCAAAATTGTTGTACATATATATTCATTCACCAGAGGATTAACTCTATACATGCTTCAATATATCTGCATAAGCTAACTTAAGGAACCCTAGATAAGTGTCCCAACCTTCCCGCAACTTCTCCAAAATTGAAACAAAACCATTCAAAACATAGGCATGAAATTCTATAGCAGCAATGTGATGAATACTAAGAGGGGGTGGTGAATTAGTATACCAAAAATTACTGAACTCAAACACTTTATCAGTCTAGCAGTAAAACTGGTATAACAGTTTAACTAACAAACCGGTTAACACAAATGCAAACCAAATAGCAAGTAAGGCATTCACCCACAGAAGCACAATCACCATAACACAAGAGATTTTGACCTGGAAACCCAAATGGGAAAAACCACAGTGAGATGAAACTCACAATTAACTATCTGTAGAATAGTAACCAGACCAATTAAGTTCAGACCGGTTAAGGTCATACAATGTTCTTTACCAGAATAGATCCTTTTAGGAATATAAATCTTTGTTAGGAGATAAGTCCGATAAAAGACTACCTTGTGAGAGGATTTCAGATCCACAGATGTGAATCACCTTGTTAGAGGATTTACAAAGGCTTTTCTAGGCCTACCCGGTTAAGGGTTTCTGACTTGTCAAAGATGTGAGTAATCAACAAGTGAATGATCTAGCAAATGGCATAGTCTGCTTGATTAGATCCATGGTAGCTCATTGCTAATGCATTTCGGCATTACTTCAGTCTTCAGTAAATCCACACTCTGTTACAGCACACAGACTTGATCTTCAATGTTAAGATCGCACATACAAGAAATCATCAACCACCAAAAACCCTAACAGCTACACACTAAAACCCTAGACATGATGTCCCTAAAAGGAATCTGATTTCATGTCGGTCCAATAGGATTACA
The DNA here is from genome assembly GCF_030272615.1 of Cryptomeria japonica. Taxonomy (NCBI): domain Eukaryota; kingdom Viridiplantae; phylum Streptophyta; class Pinopsida; order Cupressales; family Cupressaceae; genus Cryptomeria; species Cryptomeria japonica. Next base: position 35,520,345 of record NC_081406.1, on the reverse strand, counting down.
TTGCAAGTTCCTAGGTTCATTGTATCTAGACACATTTGGTAACACGACACAAAATCACCATCAAAGTGTCGGTGGATGGTAACTCATCATAAAAATATACTGTTTGGTAACTCATCATAGAGTATTACTGGTTTATACAACTTTATCGATTACCGGTTGATAACTCAGAGTAATATCGGTTTAACTATTAAATAGATTACCGGTTTGACAAAAATGAAGACTAGAAAAATGATAACTGTCACTTCTAGTTCCTTTTCTCTGTTCCGCTTGAGATCCTCGAACCGCTTGAGGTCTTCATGCTGCTTGAGATCGGTATACACTTTTTGCAAAACACCGATAGTCTAAAGACTACAACATAATACCAGTTTGGAACAAATACCGGTTGAGCATAATTTATTCATTCAAAAAGTGATCTCATAGCAAGTGTGTGTCCATCAATGACAATCACAACATAATCATAAAAAATACCAACAATCTCCCCCTTTGGCATTGATGGCAACACTTAGGAAAAATTTTGACATCTAGGTGTTTTACAAAAAAAATATGCCATAATAAAAAATACTCCCCCTAAGCAAATACACTATCCCTTTGTAGAAAATACAATGTATACTACTTCCTTACAGAGATAAACATGAGAGTATACATAGCATGCATCAAAATTTTAAATACCAGAATACTTCTCCCCCTTTGCCAACAATGACAAAATACAGTTGAATAACCCCTATTTATGTTACCTGAATAAATGTTTATGACAATAAAGAGTGAAACTTGTCAAAAATAGTTTCAAAGTCCTACATAAATTGCTTCATGGATAAGGACCATGACTCAAGTAATGAGGTAGCAACCTCACTCTCCATTTGCATCTGGGATACCTGTTCCTCCATGGCGTCCAAGGTACCCATCTCTTGAGTAACCGTCAAGGCATCCAGATTGAGATAGCACTTCTGAAGTATTTGCAGTCTTGGTAGTAGAACCAGTTGTAGTTCCTACAAATCCCTGGTCTGGTTGCTGATCTCCAAATCAATTCTTGCAGCCTGAAGTTGAAACCGGTGAACGATTTTCCCATAAGCGGTAAAGGAATCATATGGCATCTTGAAGGTGCTTATGAATGTCTGCAAATCAGTTTGTAGTTTGTCTTTCTGGGCAAGCACATCATCATAGAATAGATGGGGTTGACATATCTTACTGAGCAGTCATTTCCCCTCATCCATTGCATCTCTGATGTCCTTCTGTGCCTTCTGCAGATCGGACAGGAGCTCATGTAACTTTTTCACCGAGGCAATGTTCAAAGCCTTTTGATGCTCCTTCTTGGCATTCACTTCAGCAACCTCTTCCAGGCTTTGTACCTGGTCCTCCACAACTATGCATAAGAGTTTTAGTTGGGCTAGAGAGGAATCGGTACTAGGGAGGTTGGTACCGGGTATTAAACCGGTAAGAGTGTCCACCACAGCTTGGATCACGTCTTGCTCCTTCTTCCTCCTTATCAGCTCCAGGCATTCTTGAGCAAGCTTAATGCTCCGCAATAGCTCTGATTCATTTGTAGATTGGAGATCAATGGGACTGGTAATTGTGTGGGAGAAAAAGTGACACTAAGCAAACATGCCCTAATCTCACTTTCAAGCACACATTTGTGGAATACGAAAGAGCCTAGAGGTATCACACAATTGGCTACTTCTTCTTGTGAAAGAGAGAGCCACGGGCTACCTATTAGGATTTCTATTCCTTTGTTGTAATTGAAAGATAAAATGATGCAAGTCCAATTCCTAACCCCAAAATGCAAGTATGAACTAATAACAAGATTACAGAATTGAACTTAAATGATGGAAAGATGTAAACACAAGGACAAGACAAGAATGCAAATGCGTACCCGGAGTTAAAATCTGACTGAAAATGTTCGGGACAGGGGCGCGGGTGCCACTGTCCTGATTCTGCCCCTGAAACTGCTCCGAAAACTGTTGTTTTGCAACCTGAAAAGCTGTCAAAATGCTGAAACTTGTTGTCTGCCAGAAGGACCAGGGCACCCAGCGCCCCTGTCCCAGGGACCAGGGCACCCAGCGCCCCTATCTTGGTAGGACCAGGGCGCCCCACGCCCCTGTCCTAGCTTTCTGGGCTAGAATTTGGTGTGTTGTTCTGTCTCAGTCTGCTTCTTTCGGATCTGCAACTTGCGGCGTCGTCTGAATCCCGAAATCTGCACTTATATCTGAAAAGGTGTTTTGGGCAGCTATATAGGGTTTTGCCTTAGTCAAACCCCCGCTTTGGTGATTTCCACCTCTACGAATAGCCAAGTTGTATTGTAAAATGTATTGTGTGTGTAGACCTAGTGTATGTGCAAGGTCCTTAAATGCAAGAAAGCAAACTAGAGCAACCTAGAAAGTAAACCCTAATTGCTTGTAAATGATAATGTAAATGCTCTAAATCAAGATGCAAAGTAATCTAAAGCATGAATAAAGGATATATTGAAGCTTATGCAAAGACATGAAAACAACATGAAATCATACCCAACCCTCAAGGGAGGAGTACAAGCCAATCTTCAGTCGGTAATCTCCTATTGTTCTTCAATGTCTTCCAAGCCCTAAATGGATGAATGAAATTGATAAATGCTTGATAGAAGGTCCTCGAAAGCCAAAATTTCGATCCCTTCAAATGAGGAAAGAGAGCTTTTATGTATGAAACCCTAGGTCGTAAATTCGTATTTTGGCCGACCTAGAGATTGAATATCCCACCAATTTCTTGGGGTTAAGCTTTATTTTATGATTGGATCGTGCTCCTAAAATTTTGGGAAAAATGTCCGGGACCATGTGCACCGGGCGCCACGGTCCCGACAACTTTTCACCAAATTTTCAGGGCCATCGGATATGATGATTTTAGAGAGAATCCCGAAGTTACAGGTGATTTCGAGATGTTTTGACCCTGAAACCAAGCCCCCAAGTTCGAAATAGGACTTAATTAGGGTTTTTGATTAAGTGATGTATTAGAGGAATAAAATGCGAAGGGCGTGCTTTAGTGAAAGGGCCCAACTTTGTGATGTAGAGAATGATGAAATAGGACCTTAGACCTAATTAATTTGATTAATTAAGTGCTTAAGGAGAAATGCAATGCAGAATGCAAAATGCACTAAGGCGGGTACTAAACTAGGTGTGAAATTGTCCCTAGCGAGTGCGTACAATTTACGACGCTACAGTAATGTTAGGCAGTTTGGCTTGACTACCGGTTGCCTTTGGAGTCTCCACTTGAGTGCTCTACGTCGCTTCCTCCTTCTCTTTCGCTCTTAGTTTGTCTTCTTCTGCCTTCTTTTTCTCCTCTTCCTCTATTTTTCTTTTCTCTTCTCCTCTTCCTTTCTCTTCTCCTCTGCATGTTTCTTTTCTTCTTCCTTCTCCACTTCCTTCTTCTTTTTCTCTTCCTCTTGTCTCTTTTATTCTTCCTTCCGTTTCTTTTCCACTTCCTTCTCTTGTCTCTTATTTTCCTCTTCTTTCCTCCTATCCTCTTCATGTTTCCTCTTTTCTTCTTCTTTTCTCTTTGCCTCTTCATCTGCCTGTTTCTTCTTTCCTTCTTCCTATGGCTTCTTCTCTTCCTCTGCCTGTTTTTCTTGTCATGTCGCTTCAATTGGTGTACCTGGAGTAACATCTTCACAGTTCAAGGCATCAACATCAATGGGTTCCATTTGATCAGTGACTGGTACTCCTTCACTGTCATAGACTTCATCCAGTTGATTGATTTGTGGTTCTTGCTCAGCTTTCCTATTGGCTTCTGCCACTTGGTGCAACTTTAGAGCAAATTGAGCAAGGGAGTGGGTATCTTTTACTACTTCTGGGACTTTTCCTTCTAGCAATAGGAGTCTCCTTCTTCTCATGAAGAAGAGGCCCTTATATCTTTCCACCACTTCATAAAGTTGTGTTTTAGGCACATCAGGAAAGTATTATGCAAATACTTCCTCTCTTATTTCTTGTTCCTTCTCTATGGCAATGCGCCAATTGTTATCTAAAAAATTATATAAAGAATCAGGTGTCTCAGATTGAATTTTTGATGCCCACCGGTCATTAATACATAGATAATTAATGACTTCATGTTCAACTTCTTTCTTTTCATCATCATTAAAATCATCAAAGCACTCTTTCAAATCACCAAGCACTTTTCTTCTAATATTCTTAATAGTTCTTTGACAATGTGTCAAAAGTTTGTAGGAGGAAATATCAATATTTACCAATGCAGATGTTGTCGGTTCATTCTTTGTCTTTTTCCTCATTTGCCTAGTCTTCTTAGGCCGTTCTTTAGACACAGTGTCCTCTGAGTCCGGTGTGTTGTCTTTTGTCTTCCACTTTCTCTCAAAGACTTTGGTGGGTGCAACTTCCGGTTTCTTCTTTGCTGGTGACCGCTTGGTCACTTTGGGACTTGTTGTGGTAACCGGTGCCGATACTGAAGGCATTGCCTTTCCCTTCTTTACTGATGGTTCTTCAACTGGTGTAACCCTTTAGAAATAGGTGTCAGTTCTCTTTGCCTTTGGATCAAGGGGCGAGGTGAGTAGGGTAGAGGCATACCCATCTAGCATGTCATACATTACCTCATATCCCATAGGTTCCACTTCTTCCTTTCTAGGCTCAACCGCCTCCATTATGCACTCATCAACTTTGATGGTGAAGCAGATGTCATCTTCATATTTCTTGACAATATCACCTAATATTCTCACTCTTTGGCTCATTTTGCGTCTGAACTCATCAAAGTATTTGTTCAGAACTTTTGGATAACCGGTTCCAACTGCTTGAAGGCTTTCCTTGATTTTCTTTGTAACCGGTTGGTCGGCAGACCACTGAATATCTTCAACTCCTGGGAAGTAACCTTGGAAGTAGAAGAACAACCCAACCAATAGTTGTCCAAACTTAAATCTCAAGGCATTATCATGTTTAATCAACTTCAGGTTCACCAGAAGTTGCCTTTGCATACAGGTGCATAGATTGAATGATGCATCTTCCATGATCATCATGTAGGCAGCATTTACCGCTGTAGCAAAGACAGAGTTGATCCTGCTAGCATAAAATGTCCGATAACCTATTACCATGTAGGCATATTTGACCAGATCATCCTTGATGGGATTGATGGTCATTCCCTGTTGGTCGCTCATAGAACTGGTGAGCTTGGTCATTTTTGTCTTGTTGATCTTCCTTAGGGCTGGCACTTCACCGATGTTACAGAAACCAGTGATGACATGAATTTCTTCCGGTGTGATGTCATGCGTCCACTCTAAGTACATTTTATCACCGTGCACTCTACTCAGAATGATGCAGATGTGATCATCTGAAAACTCTTCAAGGAAATAGACTACATTGTGAAGCTTCTTCTTTTCCAGGATACTAAATTTCAGTTTAATCTTCTTGTCCTTCCCACGGAACAAACTCAACTGAGAATGGATTACAAGAGATCCTAAGTCTTCAATTTTACAGTCAATGTAATTGGAAATGCCTTCCTCCACTATAACACTAGCGGGTATTTGAGATAGGGCATTATATTTTGCCTTTCGTTGAATGAAGTTTACTGAATCAACGAGTGCACTAGAGCTAGAGTGTGATGTGGAAGCCATGATAAACAAAGAAATTTGAAAAAATACCTTCGTAAATCAAAATTTAGGGCTTGCAAATTATACTTCACCACACACTCCTTCGGTTGATGAAATACTGCTTTGTGTTCTACACTTGATCAATTGATATTAGCTTCAGATTCTTCTTCAAGGTTTTGAAAATTCTTCGAATCGCAATCCAAATCACTTTTCGTCGCTCAGTGCTTAAAAAATTCTTCACTTGAGAACTGATAAGTGAAAAATGACTTGAAAAATCTTTTTAAACAAGTTCTTCAACTACCATAATAAATGCTCCACTATTAGGGCGTAAACCCTAATTTGCCTTTTACTGTTTCCCATCTTCTGCTAGTTGACAGGTATCACATATAGGTTAAGGTCTTTTATCAGTGTAAACCAAGGGTTCGAAACATTTCACTGTTTGCTCCCCCTAAGCTTTTCTAATGCTTAGTTTGTCAGTTTAGTGACTTCCACACGAGGTGCAGAAACTGGTTCTTCTTGAGTCACTTCGTATGGCTTCTTCTTCCAGGTTTTCTTCATATCCGCTTGAACAGTTTCAACATCAATCTTTCCTTCTAGAGTGACCGGTATATCATCCGATATATTCTTTCTCATTCTGCGGAATCTTGTTGTATGACCCAATTTGTTGCAATGATAGCAAATCATTCTAGGTGCTCTCCAAGGTCTATTGTTCATGTTTCCATTCTTCCTTCTGCATGTTGCAGCAGTGTGACCACTACCATGACAAATCAAACAGGTCACTCTCCATTCGGTTGCCGCTTGATAGCCACTGCTTCCTGACTGATGATTATAGGTATTAAATCGGTTTGGGTTCCGGTTCCCAGAGGGTTCAGAAAAAACTCCTTGACTCCTTTGAGGATACCTTCCGGTGTTGTGCATAACAGACCTATATTCAAATGCTCTATGCCCAAACTTGTTGCATGCATAACAATTACCATTTAATCTATTGGGTCTAGGCTTATCATTTAGAAAATAACGAAAATTATTGTAAGCCTTACTTCTACATACATTAGCAGTGTGTCCTTCCTTGAGACAATTAAAGCAAACAGGTTTGAACTTTTGCTTACCTTTATCCTTTGGTGTTGGTTGTTTCTTTGATGCTCCATCTTTTGTTCCAGAGGTCTCACCTTCCTCATAATCAAAGAAACCAAGTCCATTGGTATTCTTTACCGGTTTAGCTGATTCAAGCTTCTGCTCTAGCTTGACAGTGCTCTTATTGAATTTGGCAAGTATTTCCTTTGACTCAGTAAGTTCTTTGGCAATAGCAACATTAGATTCCTTTAAGGTTGCATTCTCAGAAACAGCCATGTGTAGTTCACCTTGCATTTCTTCCTTTTCCATTTTATTTTCATGAAGATGAGCGGTAAGTGCACTGATCTCTTGCTTTAGCTTGGAGATCTCATGATCTTTGGCTTTTACCAGATCTTCAGCTTTCCTCGGGTTCTCAAGCTCTTGACACGTTCTTATAGTTAGTCCTTCAAGTTCCCTTCTTAGGTTGGCATTGGACTCATTCAGCTTTTCAACTTCTTGAACTAGGGCTTCCATGTCCGCTTCATCAGAAGAACTGTTTTCAGTTAGCTCCATCAGTTTTTCAGCATGCTCTCTTCTTTTTGCCTAAGAGGCCTTATATTTGACTTTAAGTTCATCGTAGGCTTGCTCAGTCTGAGTGAGCCGATGAGTAAGTTCCCTCACAGTGTATTCCCCCATATCTCTTTCCAAGTGGTTAGACTTATAGAAAGGTTGGCTCTGATACCAATTGATGAATACTAAGAGGGGGGGTGAATTAGTATACCAAAAATTACTGAACTCAAACACTTTATCAGTCTAGTAGTAAATCGGTATAACGGTTTAACTAACAAACCGATTAACACAAATCCAAACCAAACAGCAAGTAAGGCATTCACCCACAAAAGCACAATCACCATAACACAAGAGATTTTGACGTGGAAACCCAAATGGGAAAAACCGCGGTGAGATGAAACTCACAAGTAACTATCTGCAGAATAGTAACCAGACTGATTAAGGTCATACAATGTTCCTTACCAGAACAGATCCTATTAGGAATCTAAATCTTTGTTAGGAGATAAGTCCGATTAAAGACTACCTTGTGAGAGGATTTTAGATCCACAAATGTGAATCACCTTGTTAGAGGATTTACAAAGGCTTTTCTGGGCCTACCTGGTTAAGGGTTTATGACTTGTCAAAGATGTGAGTAATCAACAAGTGAATGATCTAGAAAATGGCATAGTCTTCTTGATTAGATCCATGGTAGCTCATTGCTAATGCATTTTGGCATTACTTCAGTCTTCAGTAAATCCACACTTTGTTACAGCACACAAACTTGATCTTCTCTGTTAAGATCACACATACAAGAACTCATCAACCACCAAAAACCCTAACAGCTACACACTAAAACCCTAGACATGATGTCCTTAAAAGGAATCTGATTTCATGTCGGTCCAATAGGATTACATTGCAAGTTCCTAGGTTCATTGTATCTAGACACATTTGGTAACACGACATAAAATTACCATCAAAGTGTCGGTGGATGGTAACTCATCATAAAAATATACTGGTTGGTAACTCATCACAGAGTATTACCGGTTTATACAACTTTACCAATTACCAGTTGATAACTCAGAGTAATATCGGTTTAACTATTAAACAAATTACCGGTTTGACAAAAATGAAGACTGGAAAAATGATAACTGCCGCTTCTAGTTCCTTTGCTTCGTTCCACTTGAGATCATCGAACCGCTTGAGGTCTTCATGCCGCTTGAGATCAGTAAACACTTCTTGCAAAACACCAATAGTCTAAAGACTACAACATAATACTAGTTTGGAACAAATACCGGTTGAGCATAATTCATTCATTCAAAAAGTGATCTCATAGCAAGTGTGTGTCCATCAATGACAATCACAACATAATCATCAAAAATGCCAACACAATGTCTATAGGATTATCCTGAGACATATTCTGTATATAATCCATTTTATGATACAATAAGGTGTCCAGTCAGGGACCAATTAGGTTCCGGAGTTCACCCGATCTCCTTATTATTCTCTCCTTCTCCTTCTCAAAATTCTTGATCTACTTAGTAATATTCAAAATTTGTCGCTCTATACTGTCGGTTAGATTTGCTATGGGATCATAGGCCTGAGATATCTGAATTAACTATCCTTTGCGATTCTTTATTTGCTTATCTATGTCAGTAGTAAAATTAGACAAGACTTGTATATTTACCGCCTTCTACCAATGCCTCATCAACTAGTTTTAACTCCTTATCTAACTGGGCCTTATCATTGTTTATCATTTGCAAAAATGTCTGAATTTTGGTATCCTTAAACTTCTCCATGGATTGTCGGGCAGATTTTTTAGATAAAGAATCAAATTTGTTGGAGATATGATTAATTAAATTGTTTAGCTTACCAGATGTACTGGTGCTTGCATCCAATTGCACTTTCAGTATCACTTGACCCAAAATTTTCACCGATTTATCAATTAGTTTCTTCTCCTCTGACTCAAACTGGACTAACTCTTGACTGGCTTGCGCTTGAAGAGCAGCAGCAGTTATCATTCTCTCAGTTGGAGACATTTGAGCAAAAGGTTAATTAAATTTGTTGTTGAACTGAGGAAAACTCCCTGGGCTCTAGCTTTTATCAGTGTCAATTGCTACTAATATCGGAGTTTCCAAACCCTTACCCTTATTCTTATCCTTGTCCGGTTCAACCTGTTTTTCCTCATATTTCTTCTCAGCTTCAATAGGTCTAGATTTATCCTCCTTAGGTGCCCCTTGTGCACTGGTGTCACCACTTGGTGCACCATCCATGACATCTATTGGTTTGTCATTATTATTTGTAGCCTCATCAACAACATAATTAAAAACTTGTTGATCACCACCATCCTGTGTATCCTCATCTTTATTTACAGTTTTTGTCAGAGGGTTATCTGACTGAGTGGAATTATGTGGAGTATCTACAAGTTGGTTCTTAGTTAGAAACTTCTGCCAAATCTCATTGGTCTCTCTCCTTATTTCTTCAACTCTTCTGACCATTAAACTATTAACCATGTGCTTACTCCAGAATTATGTTTTATTAGCCAACAAAATCAATCTATCAATTTATTCTATGGTGATATTGGTGCAATGATTAACTAGCTTACTCTCCTTTATTTCCCTATCCATCTGACTTGCTGATTTTCTTGTAGCATCAATAAGACTGTAGAAATATTTGGGTAGTTATTTTTCTAACTCAATTAATGCCTTACTAAATACATCCATATATAAAATAATTGCTTCTTCTATCTGCCTCTGTTCAGTATCATCCATATTTACATAATATATAGATATATTCTTTAAATTACCATCTTTTATAATCTCATCAATCAATTCTTGAGTAGATAATGGAGGAATAATATGATACTCTATTTTTTAGGATTTCATCTTACCAGATTCAATGGCTTCATCAAGATCAGACTTTGTCTTCTTTCCTTTCTTGTTCTGGCCTACTAGTTCAGGTTCAAATCTTACTTTCTTCTTTTACTTCTCACCCTTCATATCACCGGATTGGGGCTTTCGAGTTACCCTAAGAAATTCACCTTTCTTAAGTACCTTGTGAACATCAGAATCAAATTCATCTTTTAATTCCACCGGAGTAACTGCCACATATTCTCTCTGCGACTTTTGCTTCTTCCTCAAAATACCTTTTCCCTTTGCAGATGTACCAGATGTTTCAACTTGAGCAGTAGGTGTCTTCATCGTAGTGGCAGAGGGTCCTATTACATTTATCTTGACAGGAGCAGATGCAGATTTCTGTTTTTCTTCCTTCTATGTTGCATCCCTTGTTGCCCTAGCAGCTCTTACTTTCACCCAGGGATGGCCCTCCTCAACAAGAATATCCTCTACTATCTTCACCACCTTCCTCTTCCTTGTCAGTTCTATAAATTTGGAGTGTAACTCCATTGACTTTTCCTTGCAAGTATCGAACCTCTCTTCCTTGCTATCTTCAGGAGAGTTGAGAAAATGTTGTGCATATACCTCCAAGGTATCTTTATCCACCTCATATCCTATAGGAATTATCCAAATAGTGTGGGGTTGGACCACTTCCCTCAAACATTCATCTTTATTCACCATAAAACATATTGTCCCCTCCTACTTCTTGACAATCTCCTTGGGGATTCATACTCTCTGCTTCATCTTCTGCTGAATTTTTTTGAAGAAGGCCGGCCACAAAGCAGCATTTTGATTATCTTGATTGTCAAGACTATCCAATCCTTTCTTAATCTGTTGCACCACCGGTATGTCATAAGCCCACTGGACTCTACCAATTCTAGGGATTTGATTCATAAAATATAGAGCAAGACAGATAATCAATGATCCAAACTACCAGTTCTGGATTGCCAAGACTATCCAATCCTTGCTTAATGTGCTATGCCACCGGTCTGTCATAAGCCCACTAAACTCTACCAGTTCTGGGGATTTGATTCATGAAATATAGGGAAAGATACATAATCAATGATTCAAACTTGAAGATGTTCTTTTTATCTTTTTTAATCTTCTTCAAATTGATCAACAATTCTTCCAACAACACATTGCATAGGTTATAGTGACAGTCTTCCTTAGCCATTTTCTATGCAGCATTAATTGTGATGCAAGATACCGAATTAAATTTGTTTGATTGATACACCTTGTACCCAATCACCATAGCAACAAACCTAACATCATCTTCCCTTATAGTACTGATTTGCATTGATTGTCCATCGAATTCTGCACCGGTTAGTTTATTTACGGTAGGGTCTGTAACCTTCCATAACCCTGGCTTCTCACCAATTTGATGCAAATAGGTGACTGCTTTGATTTCTTCCACAGTGATCTTGTATGTCTTGTCTAGCAATATAAATTCAGCATGAACCCTACTCAGCACATATCAAACCCACTCCTTCTCATCAAAAGTCGGGAAGTTCACAAATTGGGTGAAACCCATTCTCTCCAGCTATGCAAATTTTGGCTTGGGATTGTCGATATCATCCATGATTTTGTCTTTGTACATATCCAAAATGTCTTCTGAGCCAATCTCCTCAATTTCACAATGAATATAAGACCAAACATCATCAACATGCAGAACATTGTGCGGAACGAAGGAAAATGCACCTACCAGGTCATCTTCCATAGACTTGTATGGATGTTTCTTTAATACAGGATGAGTCATGTCCTTCGCCTCGACCACCAATGGAGTATAAATGGAGGATGTAGATGCCATTGAAAAATCTCAGAAAATAAGACTCAAATTAATTCCCTTCGAGAAAATACCTTGAACAACTGTTGAATGCCCTAGATCGCTTTGTTGGATTGTCATTTTCTCTTAGATCACCTGGAAACTTTGATATCTCAAAAACACTATTCACAAGGTGAAGAATAATTCTTGTATTTGCCCTTTTAACTCTGCAAACCCTAATTTCCCTTTGAAATAAATACACCTCAAATACTCAACTAGATGCCCTGTTCAGCTACCGGATGCCGCAATCAACCATCTAAGTTCTGGATATCAACTGCCATCTATAATCCATAGACCAAAGATCTCATCAAGGGGTACTTGCAAGAGTTTCATTGATTTGCCTCCCCCTAAGGTCAAAAGCCCTAGTTACCAGATGAAGATCTTGCATGAGATACAGGTATAGATCCATTATTTGTCTTAGATTCATCCTTTCTCACCCACATCTTCTCTTGCTTCTCTCTTATCTCTTCCAATTTTTCTTTACCCTTCTCATTTGATTTATTCTTGTCTACCGAAGCACTTTTCTTGCTTTTGCAGTACTTTGCAATGTGATCGGTTATGTTGCATGTCCTGCAAACAACATTATTCTTCACAAATTTGAAGTTCATCCAATTCAGTCTCATCTTGCACTAATTAGAGATATGTCCAAACATTCCACAAGCATAGAATATTTTTTTCTGAAATTTATTCATCATAGCTCTACATACATTTGACTTGTGTCCAAAATTATTGCATATAAAACACTGACCGGTAAAGGTAGAAACATTTTTGTTCATCACATTGTTATTGTTCATCATTCCATTATTCATCCTACTTTTGCATTGACTTGCCATATAACCAATTTTTTTGTAAATAAAACATCTACCATTAAATTTATGACCATTAGGTTGTCTTACCAGAGGATTTTTTCTCTTCTTCTAATCAGATTTAGCATTGCCTTGTCCAGATCTGGAGGATTCACCTTTCTCATATCCAAGACCTCGCATATCCTTCCCATGTCCTTTGAATTTCTAGTATCTCATCAAGTCTTGCTAAATTGGCTTTGAATTTGTCTTCGTATTCATTGGCAACAGCAAGTTCATCCCTCAAGGTAGCAACCTGTCTTTAAATTTCTTGACCATTATTTCTTGATTGTGTCAACTCAAGCTTCAACCGATCATTCTCACAGGTAATCCTGAAGCATTAATCATTTCTTTCCTTCAATAATTGTGCAAGATTATCCTCATTCTTCTTCCGGTCCTCAATCTCCTTGGTCAGTCTCATCACAATGGATTGCATCTCATTCTTCAAAGCAACATAATTTCTCTCAAGTTTGTCAACTTCCTCAGCTTTGTCCCGGTATTCTATGATCTTATCTTCTTTATCCTTCAACTTGTCCATCAATTCCTTTCTCTTTTCTCTATAGATACTTTCTTCATCCTTTATCTCACTAATGAATTCATCAACTACATTTAGATTCTTCTTCAATGTACAGACCTCACATCTAGCAACATCAAGATCCTCAAGTGCCACATTGAGTTGTCTCTGAAAACCGGTATCCATTGAATCAATCTCCCAGATCTTCCTCAAGATGTTAAGCTTCCTTAGAGGTACTAGGATCTGATACCAATTGTTGGAGTCAAGGATCACTAAGAGAGAGAGGTGAATCAGTGATCTACCATAAATTGAAATTGTAAACTTATTCTTTATCCACTAGTTAACAATGCATAACAAATATGAACATAAACATGCAATAATAAAAGCACAAATCCATAACACCGGAATTTTTACGTGGAAACCCAGAAAGGGAAAAAACCATGGTGGGGATAGAACCCACAATATTCATATAATATGGCCAGGAGTACATAAATATTGCATAGATAGGGAATGCACTTGCATTCAGGCTCACTGCCTAGAGCTCACTACTCAATTATATGTGCCCGGAAGGCTACAACCTTCAGGGAAGGCTCACTACCTTACAATTTGATTAAAATGAGAATGTATAATGGAATGAACTCATAAATAGCATCTAACTATGCAAAATAGAGTTATGGTTAGGCTTTGTATCACTGATTGTCTCTGCTCTACCGATTACCCTATTTTGGTCTCAGTCAATTACCGATTGATCTGAAACTAAAATGTGCATGTGAAACTATGCTCAATCGCACTAAAAATGATTGCTTACACACATAACACATCATTACATTACTAAAATCAACCACTACAATGATCGTATATATCCGGTCTCACCACAAAACAATCTCCATCAAGTCGTCTTCAAGAGATGTAACATGTAGATGAAGTCGGCTCCAATCTCGAACACACCATATCACCGGACTAAAATATTATGACAACATGCTTCCTAAAGGTCCTACCAAACACCGAGATCACATAAATAATCACCACAAACAACGGAGATGATTTTAGATCAACACATACCAAAATACCCTGTTTTGCCCTATTTTGTCAATTAACTGTCTACCGGTTACCTCCATCTTCAAGATAAGCTAAGTCACGATTTTTGGATCGAATCACCATGAAAAGTTGACATCAATGAAAACCCTAAACAAATAATCAACCATTGAAAGTCTCCTGAAATCACCAGATGAGAGTCAGTTGCCAACATTGTCCAGTTTCAGGAGTTGAAATAGGCTGAAGATAGATGAAAATAGAAAAAACAGATTTCATAATGTATTTTCTAATATAGGATGGACACATTCAATTTAATGGTAAGCTAAGTTGATTATATAAGAAAACCAATAACAAGTTGTAGAAATTATGAAATTGGGAGCAAAAAATATGTGTCCTAGCTCATTGTCTCCTAAGGGTGTTGCTTCAGAGCAAGCAAAACAACATGAATAGACTTGAATATGGAAACCAATTGAGAGGAATATCAAAAAAAGGCCTTACTAAAAAATGACATTTATATATCTCTAAGGTGTAAATGTGGACATGGAAATGTATTTACGTCCAATAAAGGAAATAAATTTGTTAAATATGTTTAGATGGATAAATAAAATCTACAAAAGTTAATGTGGAAATCCCTACTACATTTGCTTACACACACACACACACACACACACACACACACACACACACACACACACACACACACACACACACACACACACACACACACACACACACGCACGTACACACGCACGCACGCACGCGCGAAATGAGTATGTATATTTTATATCACATACATATCAATTCCATTTAGGGTTATATGAAGACCAATACTCTACTTGTTGGTTGCTTTGAGGTTGTTGCAATCAGGCCTCACACAGTACAATTTACCTAGCACCAATAAATTTTGCCTTAAAAATTGTGCCTACATCACCAACATCTGCCCTACTGCTGCTCGACAAAAAACAAAAAAAAGTCGGCATGTGGAGGCCTTTCTAACTTACTGACAATTTTTTTCAGGCTGAAGAGCCCCCACTGATTACAATTGTATATAGCAACTAACAATCAGTGCCTTAAGCTAGCAATTAATTTCAAACATGATTTCACAAAAAAAAAGAAACGTATACATATATGCATATATATATATACGTGAATACTGATGTACATATGCATGGATATACACACACACATATATATACACACATTAACACTTTGTCAAGGGTCATACCAACTTTGATCTATATTATCCCTACTTGTAGACGATTACTATTTTAAGTTGCCACATTAATTTTAGACATGGTTGTGTTGTATTTGCACAAAATTACATTATTGAAACTGCATGTTATTTTTCATCTACGTTTGGATTCCTTTGTCTGCTCAAAATGTATGCTTTTATCAAACCTTGCCTAATGGAGCAGTCAATGATAGTTGAGATGCAATTTGTATAGAGACCACAAAATGTGAAGATTTTGTTGGTGGTGGGGTAGAGGCAACCAACTTTTGGTTCAATTCTTGGAGGCGCATCTTTTGAAAATTTTATCTTTGTTCTAGATGTAGTACATATGATTTTCTATTTTCTTTTGGCTTTCTTTACATCAGGATTTACTATAAGAAGTTGCATAAATGGGTCACACATGTCTTATAATCAAATTGTATTAGATAGCATATGTACACACACATATATAAATAGTATTGGAGCACACAATGCTATGTTTTTCAGATTTCAATATATTTTTTTTATAATATTGTCAACTAATCATTAAACTGTGTACGATTGTGGTGTCTTAGGAAATACGTTATTGCACCTATTATGGAATTGTGGTGATATATACATGTATGTATATGTATGTTTAAAATAATTAAAAAGCTATAATGAATTTATGATTGCTTTTCCCACACAAATTATAGAGGGCTTGATTACTCAAATGTAGATTTTAGAATGCTTAAATGTGAAAACTAAAAACTTTGGGTGGTAAGTAAATTGTATTGTGGGACCATTGTTTGTCGCAACATCAAATTAACAAGCAACTTCACTGTCTATCTTCATTTAATCCTCTATGTCATGGGTCAAGCTATGTGTTGTATTTTGAAAGGGATCTAAGAGCCTAGGAGTTTCACCTCACCTTCACCAATGTTGCAGCAATAACCTATACAAACACACACACACACACACACACACACACACACACACACACACACACATATGTATGTATGTATGTATGTATGTATGTATGTGTGTGTGTGTGTGTGTGTGCGTGCGTGTGTGTGTGTGTATAAGAAACATATAAATACATATACATAAATGTATATCACCACAAATAAACACATTATCAAACCTGAATGCTAATTGCATCTATATTCTGGCTATGAACATGACCTTAGTAAAAAAATTAAATTTTTATATCTGTAAGGTGCAACTAAATATTCTAGGGTTTTTTCTATCTTCATGCTTACTATTTTTATCTACATTTTGGTTGCTTGGTAATTTCACTATAAACCTTTTAAACCTTTTATAGTCTCAATTTTCTCATACAAAATAGTAACCAGATGATATTTTTTCACTGCTTGATAATTTCTCTCAAATAAACATTACACTACATGTCGGAGCAAGAAAACCAACATGAACACAAGTGAATACAACAACCACTTGACAGGAATATCAAAATAGGGCCTTACTAAAAAATCCTTTCTCTACTCCAACCATCTCTTACTGTCAACGTATATATGTACACACATATATGAATTTTTTGCATGGTTCATTTGTTAGCATATACATGTATAATCTACTATTTAGAATACCTTGTCATAATACATGCATCAAGAAAATTCAAGTACTTCAACTATATTTGTAGGCTAGACACATGGATCACAAATTGACTCCAAATGTAGTTCATTCTATTATTGATGGAGATGTTGTCTTGTCTCCAAAATTGCCAGAAAGGTCAAAGAAAACCCACATAAACAAATGAAAACCATTAAACCTAAAACAAAAATACCTACTTCTTAGCCAAAAACACAACATAGTTCTTTGTCTTTTGTTTTGTAGAACAATGAATTCCCAAATGCAGATAAAAATAATATCAACTCATTACACAATACACCACAACTATCTTTTCATTCGAAATGGTTGCAAGCAGTGCTCCCACAGTACAATTAACCTATCATTGCACAATATACCTCAAATTGATAACCAGATTTGATAATATGTTTATGTGTGTCTATATACATGTTTTTATATATATGTAGATTTGTGTGCATGTATCCATATATATGCATATACATGTGTATATATATGTATGTCTACACACATATATAGTTGTTGTGTGTTTCCAAATGTGCAATCAAATATAGTTGTTGTTTGCATCAATATTCTCGCATCTTTTGTTTACATCAATATTATGCATGTATCCATATATTTTGTGTTTTTTTCATTTGCAAGTACCCAGATTGTAAATGAAAGTAACAAGTAAAATTGATAAATTGTTTATATATGTCTATGCATATGTTCCTATATATAATTACATATATGTTTGCATGCATATATTTACATATAGAAATACATATACGTGTGTGTGTGTGTGTGTGTGTGTGTGTAGAAATATAAAATTACAATGGTCCCAATTTTATATTTCCACATAAACTTTTTAAAAAATTGTAATACCATTAACCTCCTCCGTCAAACAATTCCATGTGTTGCATGCAAAGCAAATTTACATAGTTTTATTTTTAAAAATATAAGAAAATATTAAAAAACCTCCACCTTTCTGCTTTAATGTATGCTTTTCCAATATTCTATAGTTTCCTCATATTTCCATATTAACGCTACTTCCCTTGACCCTCTACCACTTGAACTTCTCACTTATTTGTTCTCCCCACATAAAAAAAATAAAAAACTATTGCCTATCAACTACATGTGCAGAAAATCGTGCAGCTACTAGCATAAATATTTTTAATAAATTTATAACTAAATAAAGTAGGGGAAGGGCACCAGTTACCATTCATGTTCCAATAACTGTTCACTCCTTGCACACCCAACCCCCCAATTACTAGCTTTAAAAAATCAAAAAACAAATAACTAAAAGTTCATTAATAAATTACACATATATCAATAGCCACTCATTTTTTTAGCTCTTTTGGACCATAATTGGCCCATTTGTGCACTTTTGTTGGTACCCATAGCACACAACTATTGGGGCATTCATGCATAAGTATTGACGATTTTAAGTGCACAGTTATTGGGGCATCTTTAAACAGGTTTTAGACGACACTTTGAAAAGTGTACTTTTCGACCCTTGTGTGCATAATGGATCCCATAGAGTGCATCGTGACTACCCAAAATCCAAAGCAATAGCTATAAGTATTTAAGTCACATGTGGAGACAACAGAAAAAAAAATCATCAAAATCCGATATACCGTAACTTAAAATTTTGTGGGTGCACGAAGTTAGCTATAGTTATTGGTACACTTTCCCTAATAATAATTATAATGATATGCTTAATTTTAAACATAATTTTTCATTATAACTATATAATATTAATTATAAGTCCAACTTTAATAAAATAACATCAATAACTATAATATAATAAACACTTTTGTGAAGATATACACTTTTTAAAACTATAATCCTAGTTTAATCAAAGTATGTATTTAATTATAATTTTAGTAATAGCCAATACAAAAGTAAAATATCTTAAATGTATAAATCTAAATTAGTATTTAAATATATGTATCTAAATGAGTTATTTTATTTAAATTACCATGTTTTTTATTAAGGATCAAATAGGTTTTGAGGGGACCGAAAACTCCTTACAATAGGTTTTGAAGGGACCTAAAACCCTCAGATTTTACGTGGATCCGGAACCCAAAAAAAGATAGTTGGACCAAGATACAAACATCAATAACCAATAGCCCAACCAATGTTGGCATATGCACACTCCAATGAGACATTGTATGTGATTGAAGGTTTTGTCATTGATGGCAACCTTACAATCCTATGGCACCGGCAAGGCATTACACCGGCATCAGCATAACACACTCTACACCGGCACCGGCACAGAGAAAGGAAGCATACCGGCACAGAGGCCGACAGGATTTTTGTTATATTACATTTTGTTTATTATTGTAAAAACCTTGTAAGCCAACTTGATATCATTGCAAAATGACTTATATATATAAGAAGTCATTGTAGGACATATTTGTAAGAAAGAAGAAAAAGATTAGGTAGACCTATTATGCGAAATATAGGTTAAGGGGTATATGTAAAGAACAGAGCAAAAACCAATACTGAATCTGGCATTGAAGATGCTATTGTAAAGCAATACAAGTTATTGGATTTGTATAATCCACATTGTAAGTCAGTGAGACTTCCCATTTGAGCAGTGAGCTCTAGGCACTTGGCCTTCCTGCATGTGTAGGCCCCTATTGTAAGTAATATTCTCTTATTGGCCAGTAAGTGAATATTGTGGGTCACAAATCCCACCGAGGTTTTTCCCACACTGGGTTTCCTCATTAAATCATTGTGTTATGGTGTGATTTTCATGTGGTTTCTTTCATTTCTGTTTATTGCATTATTTCTTACATACCGGTACACTGTTACAATATGCTCTACATGTTTTAAGTTGAGAAATTCTAATTACCAATCAGATACTGATTCACCCCCCCTCTCAGTATCTATGGGAATCCTAACAATTGGTATCAGAGCTTGGTCCTCTATTTTCAGAAGCCTAACAGCTTGAGGAAGATCTTGACACCGGTAAAGATGGAAAATCTGATGAAGCAACTTGAAGCGGCTCTCTCAGACTATGATGCAGAAAAATTGAAAAATATCAAACTAGAAGAAGATCTAAAAGCAGCTCAGGATATCATTTAGGCACTTCAAGAGAATCTTACTATTGCAAGAAATAAGAGAAGAGAACTTTGTGAAAAGATGCAAAATGAGAATGATGAAAAGGAATCACTTAATGATATGTTAAGTAAGCTGAAACTAGAGAACATAACTACAAAGAATGAGATGTAGGATATGACTATGAGATTTTGTAAAGAGATTGAAGATAGGAAGAAGAATGAAGAAGAATTGACCAGAAGAATAAGTGATGTAGCAAATGAGAACACAAGACTTAGCTATGAAAATGATCTATTAAAGACAGATCTGATGCACACTCAGAATGACTCCAATGAACTGATGAGACAGAAAGAAGTCTTAGAAAGAGAACTAGAAACTGCAAATGAACATAAAGAAAAATTCAAGAAAAACTCAGAGGAACTTGGCACCTTGCTGAAGAATCAAAAACCTAAAGGTGACACTTCTGGAATTGTCTTTGAAGTTGGTGAAAGCTCTGGTACTGCAAACACACAGGATCACAGCAAATCGGTAAGGCAACCTAATGCTTATAAAGTCAATGGAAAATGCTTTAATTGCAATAAGTATGGTCATAGAGCAAATGAATGTAGATCTAGAAATTATCAGAATATCAATACACCCACCGGTCAATGTTCTAAATGCAACAAAGTTGGTCACAATTCTAAGAATTGCAGAATGAATGTGAGATGTTATGTTTGTGGAAGATTTGGACATTTATCTAATCAATGCATAACACAAACCGGCATAGGTTATGAGAAATCTATTCAGAAGAATAATGTAACTTGTTATGCATGTAACAAGATTGGGCATATTGCAAAATTCTGTAGAAGTAAAGGATCACCGACAGACAACAAAAGTTCTAGCTTGAAAGGTAAAGAAAAAGTTGAAGAGGTTAAGCAAGAATTCTCAAAACAATGGATTAGAAAAGCTGATCTAAATATTGGGAATACTCCTCCATCAGTAGAACCAGTCAATGCTTCACCGGCAGGACAGAGTGATGCTCCACCGGCAGGAAGTTCTTCATCGAATTGAAGAAAGTTTCCTTGAGGGTTTGGTGATCTAATGACACGTGCTATTATTCCCTCGGTTAGAGATGAGAAGTTGGAAATTACTTCATTACCGGCAGACAATGTTAAGTGAATACTTAACCGGCATGCATTTAATGTGGTAGATGGCAAATTAACACTATAAATTTGTGGTTTTGGCTCCATTTCATTTCATCATAATTTCAAACATTCGTAGAGCGTGAAACTTGCAGAGCTAAGGGATTTCGAGCAAAGAGGTGAAGCACTTCATGCAATCAATCCATCCTAAAGGTAGTAAAAGGAATTTTATCATGGCATCCACCTCTGCACTTGAATATATAGCAAACCCTACTATTGTCGAAGTTGTAAAAAGACCTAGGCCTGTATTTCAATTAGTTCCCGAGGTAGCAAAGAAAGATGATACTTTAGGTGCTTTTTCTCAAATTCCTAAAGGAGTTGTTTATGCTGAAGACCCTAGAATTTACATTCACTACAACATTGAGGAACTAAGAGATGAAGAGATTAAAATCATGTTTAAATCTATCATATGTGATGAATCTAGTAATGCAAAAGATGAACATAAGATCATTGAAACCCTAGGATTCATAAAGATCCTTAGCATTCCTGAATTTCCCAAGGATGTGATCAGGATAGTCTTAAGCAGGGTACATGGTGAATTTTTCTGGTTAGATGCAATTCACAAAATCACCAAGGAAGCTGTGAAATTTGTCACAAGGTTACCGACCATTGGTAAAAGGCCAGACAAAACCAAGAAGGTCTCAAATGACCTAGTTACTCAGCTAACTGGTGCCACATCTGATAAAAGGTCCTTAAGAGTCAATGATGTAAAAGATACTAATGTAAGATTTATCAGCATGATATTAGGATATAAGGCAACTCATGCAAATAGACTCAATTCAGTGTCAAGTCGATGCATTAAGAGTACTTATGACATGGTCATAGATAATGCAAAGATTGATGTATGTGAGTGGTTGAAGGACGAATTAATTGACAACTTAGGCAAGATTAAGAAGGACAAGAAAGGAACTTTTAGGTTTGGAAATCTGCTAGTATGTCTGATGCTACATATAACCAAATAGGTTCCCGGTATAGGCTACAAAGAACTTGGATATGATATACTGGTAGGTAAACAGCTAACAGAACTATTCAACAATATGGGAGAAGATAAGGATCAGAATATCCAAGACTATTTTCAAGCACTTAAGGCCAAAATGAAGAAAAGAATCAGATTATCACAAAAAATTGTTGACAAATATAAGGATAACATATGCTTTCTAATTAAGAAGGATGAGATCTGGATGGAAGCAGTCATCCCTAGGACAGTTTGGGTAACAAAAATGGGTTATGAAACAGATGACCTTATCATTGAAACATATGCTAAAGCACTTCTGGAAGCCCCTAAAGAACCTAAGGAAGAAGTATTTGGTAGTGCAGAAACTATTGAAAGCCAAATACAATCCCATAAAAGAGTAAAAAGGGTTGAAGCAGTAGTAAGAAGAGGTTCTAGGCAAGCAAAGGAAATCAAGGATAAAGTAATGGAACAAACCAGTATAACTGAGGATGAGTTAGCAGCTCCACAACCTGAAACTCACCTATCACCAATAGGCACATCTTCAGAGAATGACATGCCTGCAACTTTCAAGAGATTTGTAAGGAAAAGAGATCCCTCACCGGCAACCACACCCTCACCTAGGAGGACAAGACAAAAACAACAAGTAGTGAGATCTTCGGTAAGAAAGGCTACACCAAAGAAGAAACTGACACCCAAGAAGAAGAAGAGGACAAATAAGGACATGGCCCCTCTTGACATACTGTTGAATGAAATTACAGAGGAAGGGAAACTGAAGAATATAGAGAAATTATATGACACTCTGACAGCTGATGAAAAAGAACAAGTATAAAACAGTGTTATATTACATATGGATATGTATAAGAAATTTATAATGGAAGTAGTAGATTATTTACCTAAAGAACTGTTTAAGAGATTAGAAGCAAGAAGACAAGCAGTAGTAGAACTTGACAAGAAAATAAAGATAGAAAAGCTACTTGTTGTATACCTGGTGAATTCACCCAAAGAAATTGATGACTTAATTGTTGAAGCCAACCGGTCAGTATTTTCTACTGCACACCAGCACATTGCTTTAATGGTTGGAAGAGTTAATGAGGTGACTGAGGAGATAGAAAATGCATGGGACATTTTCCTAGTGGAAAAAGAAAAACAAGAAGAATACATGAGCCACAAACCTATAAAGGTTTATCAAAAGGATAAAGACAAGGGTAAAGGTAAAGTTGGTGGACCACCTAGTATCAAGGTTAAAGACAACTTACCCCCACCTCCTTTGATTACTCCACCGGTAACAACAACAACTATAGAAGATCAATCGACGGTTGAAGGTATGGATGTAGAGGATGTCAATCCTAATCTTGAAGTCTTATATACAGTGGATGTTGATACTCAAAAGATCAACATTGTGGTAGACAAAGATACAGCTGATAAGACTGGCATGGCTAGTAAGCCTCCAATAGATGAGCAAACTGAAAACACACAAGAGAAACTGATAGATGTCAAAGAGCAACAAGTAGAAACTAAGACTCAGACTGAGACAATGCAACAAACAGAGAAACAAACATAGCAAAAGGCTCCGGAACAAGAACAGCAATAGGTACAGGAACAGGTTCATGAGGAAACAATGCAACTGGCAACTGGAGAAGTAGAAAAACCATTGCTTAAGGAAATGCAAACACAAATAGATCTACCAGAGGTCAATACAAGCTTGGTTACTTCCACCGGCGGTACTCAGAATGTAGGTTCCTCATCATCAGGATACAAATCAACTAATGTGACTGAAGTACTCTTAGATTCAATCAAAAGGATAACAGATTGTAGTTCACAGGCTTACAAAGCTATAGATGACACAATCCCAATTTTGAAGGTAATTGCTCCTAACTGTAATATAGACAATAAATATTCTTTAGGACAACTTTATACTTTGTGTAAATATATCATAGAGAACATTGAGAAAATAAAGGAAGAGACATTGAAGGACAAAGTAGAAATTGAAAAGCAAAAATTATTTGAAGATCAAATAAAGAAGTGTACTAGGGATTTTGACACACTTCTACCGGAACTATGTAACTTATTGAAAGAGTACAAAACTCTATACAAAGACACCTGTAAGACAAACTTTTTGACTGTAGACATAGATAAGAAAATAAGCAAGGTACGGGATGAAATCAATAAACTTGCTGATAATTTTGTTAACTCACCTGATACATTATCAGTTTTTGAGCAAAAGATAAAAAATTTTGAGGAAGAATTACTTAAATTAGAAAGAGAAAAGGAGAGAATAGTGAATAAGGAAAAGCATTTGAGATTAAAACTAAGTCCAAGATTGGACTATCTAGCATCATTGCGGAAGGAAATATCTGAGGCACTGATACAGGGACAAAAAACACCAGCAGAGCATTTGCAGCACCTCACCGGTACAGCTAAAAGAACAAAGACAGCAATAAGAGACAGTAAAAAGTTTATGGAGAGTATAAACTTGATTTTGGTAGATCTATTTCAAATTATAACTACCCAGTTACAAGGTTGAAACTACAAACTCTACTGACATCTTGACAACCTTTGTCATTGATGCCAAAGGGGGAGTAGTAGTGGTATGAG
Source organism: Cryptomeria japonica (assembly GCF_030272615.1). Taxonomy (NCBI): domain Eukaryota; kingdom Viridiplantae; phylum Streptophyta; class Pinopsida; order Cupressales; family Cupressaceae; genus Cryptomeria; species Cryptomeria japonica. Next base: position 35,495,524 of record NC_081406.1, on the reverse strand, counting down.
AAAATTCAATATCACAGGAATCATATGCTTAGGGGGAGCACATATTTTTGGTAACATTTTTGGACTTCACATTTTTGGATACACTTTTGAAATTTCTCATGAGTGTTACCATCAATGCCAAAGGGGGAGATTGTTGGCATATGCACACTCGAATGAGACATTGTATGTGATTGAAGGTTTTGTCATTGATGGCAACCTTACAATCCTATGGCACCGGCAAGGCATTACACCGGCATCAGCAGAACACACTCTACACCGGCACCGGCATAGAGAAAGGAAGCATACCGGCACAAAGGCCGACAGGATTTTTGTTATATTACATTTTGTTTATTATTGTAAAAACCTTGTAAGCCGACTTGATATCATTGTAAAATGACTTATATATATAAGAATTCATTGTAGGACATTTTTGTAAGAAAGGAGAAAAAGATTAGGTAGACCTATTATGCGAAATATAGGTTAAGGGGTATATGTAAAGAACAGAGCAAAAACCGGTACTGAATCTGGCATTGAAGATGCTATTGTAAAGCAATACAAGTTATTGGATTTGTATAATCCACATTGTAAGTCAGTGAGACTTCCCATTTGAGCAGTGAGCTCTAGGCACTTGGCCTTCCTACATGTGCAGGCCCCTATTGTAAGTAATATTCTCTTATTGGCCAGTAAGTGAATATTGTGGGTCACAAATCCCACCGAGGTTTTTCCCACACTGGGTTTCCTCATTAAATCATTGTGTTATGGTGTGATTTTCATGTGGTTTCTTTCATTTCTGTTTATTGCATTATTTCTTGCATACTGGTACACTGTTACAATATGTTATGCATGTTTTAAGTTGAGAAATTCTAATTACCGGTCAGATACTGATTCACCCCCCCCCCCCCCTCTCAGTATTTGTGGGAATCCTAACAACCACAACCTAAAATAAAATACTAAACAATGAAAAACTTGTTGTAAGAAAAGAAGCTTGAAGCCACCAAAGAAGACAACTCACATAGGGATTTACTAGGCTCCCTCAACAATAACAATGGGTTTTGGCAAGACCCGCATAGCCTTAAAAGGGTTTTAGGAGGCTCCCAAAACCTGAAACATGGATTTTACAAGGATCCCATTGCCAGATGTTTTTAGAAAAGAGGCAACCCAAGCTCTCTTCACCATAACAATGGGTTTTGAAAAGGCTCTCATAACCTTTTTTTCGAGAGAGAAATAAAAAAGACATGAACAATTAGCTAGAAGGTTGGGATTTAGAAAGGCTCTCAAAACCTTTAGATGGTGCTAAAACATAAACATGCCAAACACCAAACAAACAAACTCCACCAAGGTCTCCATAGGAGAAAAATGATAGATAAAAAAATGTAAGTTGTAGACAACATCAATGCAACCATCCACCAAGACCAAGACAACAAAAGCCATGAAGCTCCTTCCACCATCACCCACCAATCCACTCTCCACCTCAATAGAAGAGCCATCCACCTTAATAGGATTAGCAAAGAGGAGATAAGGAAGGATGAAAAACCAAACCCTGGCTATCCCCACCAACAGGATCTCCACCACAATCAAAGAGAAGAGGGAGAAAACCAGAGTTATGGCGGAAAAATCCCAAGAAAGAAATTTGTGACCAAAAAAGAACTAAGCCCACAAACCAAAAAGGAGGCAGACCTCACCAAGGACAGAGAAGCCTTAAAGTTTCCACACAAAAACCAAACCCTAGAACCATTGCCACTGAAAGCCACATCTATCTCATAAAAGACTAAGCAAACAACTAGATCACCCCATCCAAGAACAAGAAGAAGCGGAGGCACCTTTCCCCAAGCTAAAATCTCCACTAAAGACATAAGGGAGAGAATGATAGCCCCATGAACCCCAGAGAAGAAAGCATAAACTACAAACAGGCTAAAATGCCAAAAAACATTGAGAAAACCCACGAATGCTCCAGCCACAATACACCATGACATAGATAGAGAAAGACCATGAAAGAGGCAAAGCACATAGATCACATTGAAGTCACCAACAAAGCCAACCAAAGCCCACACCAAACAGTGAACAAACAATCCATTCACTCTTCAAAGGTCGCAAAAGAAGATTGTCCCAAAACAAACCATGCCTTAAAAAAACCAAAAGGTGCCAAAACATGGCAACCCCTCAAACAAGAACACCCGCAAACATAGAGGCAACCTCTAAAGCCTCCAAATCATCCTTTTAGTCATTTATAACAATATTAATAGAAAATCTACACAAAATTCACAGTTTCTAAAACTTCAAACCCCAACAGACATAAAATGATACAAAATTTGACCAACATACCAGACTCCATACATATAAACACACCTACACACTATGTTTTTCTATCAGTATCTTATACAATTTATAAACTTTTAACAAACTAACTACACATTATGCAAGGAAGAAAAAAACTCTATGAAAATTTAATTTATTGGCTACTTACGACTCAACCAATAGTCCTCCTTCTTGAACACACTCTTCTTCTTTGATTTATTTGGCTCATCTAGCCCCAACACGTCCACCATCAACTCTTTTCTTCTCAGGTAGTCATTGATGTAGTCTCAACCCACATGTGCTTCCTTCCTCTGAGCTTCTCGATCAATGTTCGCCCCCCAAATTAGAAAGGGTCTCAAAGGTGGAATGAACTCAATCAAGTGTATCCATTCTCCATTTATGGCTACAAATCCTTCCCCCGATCTTGCCATTGTCACGAAAGTTTCCTTTTTGAACTTCCATTCCTCTATGACACTCTCCCTCATGACCCAAATGACATCTTCTTTTGTTCCTAATTCAAGCCCAAATGCAAAGAACACAGAAACCAAATCTACATTAGTTATATACCCAAATACGAATTCCATGAATACCCTCCACAACAGATTGTCCACCATATGGAAGAATTTTGGGTTCTCAATCTTAAATACATTACACATTCTCTCTTCTAATATCAACCCCATAAGTGCTAATTGTTGTTTTGTTGTGACAAGGGAAAATTTTGCTTCCATTTTCACCACTGTATTGGAATCAATGAACACTGAGATGGGGGGGTGAATCAGTGTTCGACAAATTTTGAATTTTTTAATCTGGTTCTTTAACCACTGGATGGATAGCAAAGAAAGTAAAGTGTAGAAACACAAAACAAGTAACCATGCAACCATAACACCAAAAAAAATTACGTGGAAACCCAAATGGGAAAAATCATAGTGAGATTTTAACCCATAATATTATTCCACTATGGTCAATAGAAAAACAATATTACATAAGGGGAATGCACTTGCATTCAAGCACACTACCTAGACCTCACTGCTCAAGTTAAAAAAATAGGGCTACAAGCCCGAAGGAAAGCTCACTACCTTACAAAAGATTACAAATCGATTACAGTAAGTAAAGAACTAGAAAATAGCATCTGACTATGCCAAATATCAGTTTTGGTTAGGCACAAAATGATCTGTTGCACTGTTATGATAAACTGCTATGTTTTGCTTTATAGGATCAACACAATTTTGAGTGTGCACTGTTAGCAGCAATCAAGAAGGAAGACTGTGTTAATCCTATGAGGATCCAGTTAATACTGAGAGGGGGGATTGAATCAGTATTAAGACCAATTCAAACTTTAACTCAAAATCAAACTTATCTCAGATCTGAAACCATTTAACAAATATCTCAACTTCTGTAATCACATCTAATAACCTCTTTATCAAATACTTTCTCAAACAACTTCTTATCAGTATCGATATCCTCTGATAAACTACTGATAAAACATCATAACCAATGTCTTAGAAATAATGCATGAAATGAAATATAAACAAGAACATCACATGAAAAACATTCCACACATGAACACCATAATTTTTTGACGTTGAAACCCAAATAGGGAAAAACTATGGTGGGAGTTGGCACCCACAAATATTTGTACTCTTTTGAAGTACACCCTGTTAGGAGCTTGGCTTTGTTAAGAGCTTACAATACACCCAGTTAAGAGCACACCCTAGTAGGCATCACTCAGTTAGGGGATTTTCCTTGCAGCCCAGTTAGGAGCTTGATGATGTATTAGGATCAACATTATGAGAGGATTTTACACTCTTTTGAGATCTTCCCTGTTAGGGGACTTAAATGTTTAAGGCCTATAAGAACCTACTCGGTTAAAGGATTTAACCTGTTGCAATTGTTAGGGAACAATAGTAAGAAAATGATATGTTTACTTGTACTTCTCTACTTTCTTGATTAGATCCAGTTATACACAACACTCTCTAACTCTCATGCAGATCTAACACTTCACTTGGACGGCTTAACACATTCTCTAAGATCACCGACACAATAAACATCAACTGTGTCATCCTAAATAGTCATCTCAACTAGGTCGGCCACAAAACCTAATTACATCATGAATTTACAATTAGATCACAAGAGATCATCATAGATCGCTATACAGGTCATTACAACAAATTACAATGCAATATCAACCGTTGGTTGATCTTAACCCATCACGAAAATCCAATTTGTATCCTCAAAACACTCTACTAAGCGTTTCACTCATTCCCAAGAAAACCTTCCTTGAATCATACCAAAACAGCTATCAAATCTTTCATGTGAGTTGTGTCATGTTACCAACTTCATGTAGACACACTGTCGATCACCGTCATAACAGAAATCATTATCGGTTTGATGATTTCTTCACCGGTCCTTAAACCCTACTAAAACCTTAGCAAAACTTCATCAAAAATTTGAAACACGCCTTCCGGTAATCATCGAAAGTTCTGGTTCTGGTCATATACACCTTTCCATGATACAAGTTCACCATCCAAACCGTAAATCACCAGTCATCTATGCTCGACCGCTCCAATCAAAACAATTCTCCTTTATCGGTTTAAAGTCCTATTTCACAAACTTTAGTTCACTGTCGGTAAACCCTGTCTTCCAATAAACAAAATCACTTAGATGAAAAAGAAAAACATCAGGAACATCAGTTTCTAGCAATGACAACACAAATAACTGATCATGTCATCTATTCATAGAATCTCAATCTCTTCATCACAGATAGACTTCTATCCTTTGCCGGTGCAGTCATCCAACTTCAACTGCATCACTTGATCTGCATCAGTTATGCCAAATGCCAACAGACTAAGAGGGGGGGTGAATTAGTCTTCATCAAATAACACAAGGTTAACCACCAAAAATAGATCTGATATACTGCAGCAATAACGCAAATAAGAAAATTGAAAGCACAACACACAACACCAAGATTTTGACATGGAAAATCCAGTAAAAGGAAAAACCATGGTGGGAACCTACCCATAGTAAGATGATACTCTGCAGTAGTATGTGAAAATATTACAATGGGGAATGCACATGCATTCAGGCACACTGCCTAGAGCTCACTGCTCAAATATAATGGCCCAGAAGACTACAACCCTCAGGGAAGTCTCACTGACTTACAATAAGATTCAAACTACAATCCAGAAGAAATGAATTAAAAGAATAGCATCTCCAAATGCCTGATTATAGTTTTGGTTAAGCACAGTTGTCTACCCTACAACACCAATCTCACCTTAATCTCAACACCAAAGGATAGATCACTTGATCACACATAAACCTCTCTCTGATAATGCAAACACAACATCGACACACAAACTACATGAATATATCACCTATATATACAATTCATCAACCTTGATAATAAGGTCGGCTAAACCCTCAACCCTCAACTCAAAATTAGAAAATTACAACACACAATACAAAGAACGACCATCAGACCAATACAATAATTTACATAGCATAGCATGAACCTAAATCAAACTCTCAAATAATCAACTCCACCGGAAATCTCGCAAGATCAACCGCAACATGCTACACCACCAGAAAAACTACATAACATGAAAATTATCACTGGTTGATACAAACCATCAAAAACTCACACAACGAACAATGTGGATCACCAAACAAATAGGTCATGACTAGGAAACACCAACAAGCACGTTAGAATCATTAGGAACAGTTGTACGAACACCACTTTTCAAATCTTCATTGGTCGACGTCTAAAAGATCAAGAATAAAACCAATCGGCAACTGTCACAAAGAAAGATAACTTGCGGAGCACCAAATCATGAACCATCTGAAATGAAGATACACAAGACTATCCCAAACAATATCCCAAAATATCAGCACAAGATCTGATCACACCGGAATATACCGGAGGATATACCAAACTCTACAAAATAGTGATAAGCAAAACAATACTACAAAACCAGATCATAAGATCTTCCCAATCAGCAATCATCAGAGAAATACACAGGAATATGTTGACATCAATGACAACAACATATCCTAGCAGCAACAATGAATAACAATATCCAACAATCTCACCCTTTGGCATTGATGGAAACATATGAATGTGAAAAATAGTCAATGCAAAGAAAGAAGATATCTCCAACAAACTCCCCCTAAAATCAGGATAGATAAAGCACTTTTTCACATGATCTCTCTCCCCCTTTGACAGCAAAATGAAATCTCTCAAAATAGATAACCAAACTCTCTTCCCCAAGAACAAAAACATGAATATCTCTCCCCCAAGAATGAATAACTAGATCAGCAAACTACTCCACCAGAGGAGCAACACCAACTCATCAATACAGATGAAAAGATAAAGCTCTGAAATAAACCGGATTGATGTAACTCAATGCATATAGTTCTCAACAGGAGGGGTGGATACCCCTAACTTGTCTCTCAAATAGACAAATGTATCTGCAGGCAAAGGCTTAGTGAAAATATCAGCTATTTGTTCCTTTGTAGATACATACTCCAACGTCACCTTCTCTTCACTGACTTGATCTCTCAAGTATTGATATTTTATTGACACATGCTTAGTCTTTGAATGTTGTACCAAATTCTTTGACATGTTAATAGCATTGGAATTATCATAGTAAATAACAGTAGGCTCGTCATAAATAATTCTTATATCTTTCAACATTTGCTTCATCCAAACTACCTAGGTGCAATTACTAGCAGCAACAATGTACTCAACTTCAGCAGTAGATAAGGACACTGAATCTTGTTTCTTGCTAGCCCATGAAACCAATTTCTTACCCAAAAAGAATGCTCCATCGGTAGTTCTCTTCTAGTCATCAACATGACCAGCCCAATCAACATCAGTGTAGGCACATAGAATGAAATCATCATTCCTCGGATACCATAGACCATAGTCCACAGTTCCCTGCAAGTATTTGAATATCCTCTTAACAATAATGACATGACTATCTTTTGGATCAGCTTGATATCTAGCAGCCATACACACATCATGCATAATGTCCGACCTAGTATGAGTAAGATATAGTAGTCCACCAACCATAGATATATACAAACTCTGATGGCTTACGGGGATTCATCATTCTTAGACAATTTACAACCGGTCACCATAGGAGTTCCAACCGGTTTAGAGTCATCTAACCCAAACTTCTTCAGGAATTCCTTTACATACTTAGTTTGAGATATGAATATACCTTTTCCAGTCTGTGAAATCTACAAACCTAAGAAAAATTTCATCTCACCAATCATAGACATCTCAAATTCTTTTTGCATATCACCAACAAACTTCATGCTCAAATCATCATCACCTCCAAAGATAATATCATCAACAAAGATTTCAACAATTAGGATGTTATCATTCTCATTCTTGAAATATAGATTACTATCAACAACATCTTTAGTAAATCCCAATTTCAACAAGTATTTATCTAATCTAGCATACCAGGCTCTAGGGGCTTGTTTCAATCCATAAAGAGTTTTCTTCAATTTACATACCATGTCTCCATCACTTAACAGTCAAAAACTACCAGGTTGTTCAATGTAAACTTCTTCCTTAAGATTGCCACTCAAAAAGGTAGATTTGGCATCCATCTGATATACCTTGAAATCTTTATAAGTAGCATAACCAAGCAATAGTCTAACAGCTTCAAGTCTGGCAACCAGAGAAAAAGTCTCCTCATTATCAACTCCTTGTTGTGAATATCCTTTGCAAACCAATCTTGCTTTATTTCTGACAACTTCACCGACTTCATTTAGTATATTCCTGAACACCCATTTAGTACCAATAAAATTCTTATCCTTAGGTCAAGGCACAAGTTCCCATGTATTATTATTTTCAATCTGATCTAGTTCTTCTTCCATAGCTCTCATCCAACTTTCATCTTTACAAGCTTCAACAACATCTTTAGGTTCAACTTTAGAAATCAAACATACTTCTTCAACAACTAATCTTCTTCTAGTCATTACACCCTTGTTCTTATCACCAATAATTTAATTTTCAGAATGATTCAGTCTTACATACCTCAGAGTCTTCTAATTATTCTGATTCACAGGTTCCTGCACTCCATCACCAGCAGTAGCAACATTCAGATTTACAGTTTCTACTGGATCATTCTACTTAGGCTCTTCAGTCTGAATAGGGGCTAGAACAACATGTTGACCATCATCATAACCACATGCTCTAATCTCTTTCCCAAGGTTCTCATCCACCTTCACATTTTCACTCTCCACCATCTTTATCAATCTCTTATTGTAGCACCGGTAGGCTTTTCTCTTTGTAGAATATCCCAAGAAAATTTCTTCATCACTTCTAGCATCAAACTTTCCTATATCCTCATCTCTCTTGATATAACATTTTATACCAAACACTCTGAAATATCTTACAGTAGGAACATGACCAAACACTCTGTTGAATGTGTAAACAACAGTACTAATGGATTCTCTCCAGTAGATCTTCAAAACATTTCCTTCAATCAGCATAGTCCTTGCAGCATCTAAAATAGTTCTATTCTTCATTTCAACAACTCCATTCTGCTGAGGGGTTCTAGGAGTAGATAATTGTCTTCTAATTTTGTGCATCTTGTTGTTCTCGAATTTTGATTTCCCTTCTATCCTTCCTGTAAGAAATTAAGTAACTATGTTTGCATATGAAGAGATCAGGGAATTAGAACTCAAAAATAACATATAACAAGGTTTCAAAACCTTCTACACTTTGAACTTATCCAAAGTTCAGGTGGGTATACCTTTTGTGAATATTTTCACACTTTAAGATTGAGATCCACGGTAAACCAGTGTTAAAACCCCATGTATTTCATCACCTCAATGAAACTGAAACATTAAAAGAAAAACTTGTGTTCATTTTCAGTATTGATCTTCAAGAAAGATAGAAACAATCCCACAATTGGATACCAGTGCCTTATTCGGGCTATAGAGTCACCCAAATCAAATTAGAATTCCAAAACTGAACAATCCCATACATTTCACCACCTCGGCCTTAGCTAACCCCATACATGCCTAACATATATATGAGTTTTATCCTCTTAAAATCTAAAACCATTCATCAAATTCAAAATGAGAAAATAATTCATTTACTGATAGAGATATTTCATGCATTTTTAATTCCTCTCCCTTGAGAAAAGCTAGAAACATATCCATATGACTGCCTTACAATTCATGTTCAATCAAATAACCCTAGACTATTCAAATGAAACCAGCAAATTAACGAGTGCACACCAAAAGACAACACAGATTTAGGCCTAAAAAGTGTTGATCTGTATCTTTATATTCATTTTGAAAAATAATCTTACATGATTCAAAGTATTATTTGTGATAGCTAGAAAAACCCAAATATATTTCTGTAGAGTTTCTTTACAAAATTTCTTGTGATGCCTTTTCTAATAGTCCTGGTATCCATTTATAACATTATGGATGCATACAAGCTTCGGACATTCCTAAGAATGATTAGTTACAACCATAATTCCTTTCAAAGAAACAGTTACAAGTCCTCTTCGGTCTCAGCGGCCTTTTCGGTTTGTTGCTCCTCTATAGCATCTTCTAACCGTTCTGGGATTCCTTCTTCTTGCACCGCATATTTCTTGGTCCACTCTTGGAATACGTCATCAGCAGGCCATGAGTAGCCAACAATTTTCTCCTTCAACTTAAGTAACCTTTTCCAAGGGTTTCTTACTTTCCTCACCTCCGATTCCAAAAAGTCGTAGTGTGACTTTATCTTTTCTATCTCTTCAATTATTTTAACAAATAGAGATGTGTCATCTTTGTTGATGATTTCATTCACCCTTAAAGACAAATTAGCTCCCAGCTCATCAAGCCATACCTGTTTGTCCTTCAACTAATTTTGGCTGACAAAACACCCAGGAAACAATTCAAATTTATGCTCAGTATATTATTTCCTATACAAGTTATTTTTCCTCTCCACATTGGTTCTTCCTTCTGCTAACTTGGTTAGACCATTTGCTAACTCACATGTGGATTTAATAATAGCATCAGAACCTGCTTCATCACAGGATGCACACATAAGTTCTAAATCCACTTCTCTTGGCATCAACTTAGTCAAAATAGGCTCTAAAATAGCCTTGTCCTCATTTAGCTCACACAAGGTGTCCAAAATTCTTTTCATATTAGTGTGTACAGTGGGGGCCTCTACTGTATCACCAAAACTCAAAATGGTGGCCTTTACCTTATCTTCGTATTTACTTACAAACAGGGCTTGAGCCTGTTTCAACTTTTCCAACTCATGTTGAATGGTCTCAGCTGGTTGAAAACCAGAAGGCATAGGAGAAGGGGGAAATTCTATAATAGGACTGGTAGGTGGAGGTCTTGCTGGAGAAGATATAATCATTAGGGTAGAGGACTCACCTCCTTGGTGTTGTCCTTCCAATTGACTCTAAAGTCTAGCAATAGTAGTAACACAGTTGGCTACCTCCCTTTTGGCTTCATTATAAGCCTTTAGAATTGTTTCCAACTTCACTTGGAGATTGGCTCTCTCCTTTGCTTCTTTCTCTGCCACTGCCACACTGAACTTTGCAGTTTCTAAAATTGTGCTGGCAGCTTCTATCACCCCTGTATCCTGGACTCTTTTTACTATCATACCTCCTAGAAAACTAGATCTTGAGGTATCCTTCCTTCTTTTACTTTCATCCCTCTTTAGGGACCACATGACCAGAGAAGCATTATCTTTGCTGAATGTCACTCCCTCCATAGGCTTGGTTTCTTTTCTGACTACTTCAAGTACCAATGCATCTGCTATATCCCATTCAGGGAGGATTAAAACACCAACCTTTGACACCATTTCTCTTCTAGCTTCAGGAGTGATGGCTTTGGATTCAGCCATCATTTCTTATTTAACTTCTTCCTCCACTAAGTTTGTATCCTTGTGAGGCTGCTCACTCATTCTCTTTTCACATCTTGCCTTGAATTGTTCAATGTTTTGTTTCCATACAAATTGCATGAAGGCCCCTATTGTGACAAAATTGTTGTCAGCTAGGAACTCTTCACTAGCTTGCTTGACAGCCAAGTCTAACTCTTTACCTTTGAACTCATCTTCAGTTAAGTTCATCTCGGCACTAGGTGGCTCTTCTGGAATTCCCTCTTATGTCTCTTCATAGGTGTAAGCAATCTCTCTGAGGCTTCCTAACTGCAACAATTGTTCTGCTACTTCCTGTTCATCTCCTATATGGATAGGGTATTGAGATGGAGAGTACAGAGGTCCACCTGTTTGCACTTCTTTCCCCACCCTTTGCCTATAAGGGGATTCTTGGATGTCAATGACATCTTCAATTGTTCTCTTCCCTCTTAAAGTGGAGGGCTCACCTGTTACTGGCATCGATACAATATATTTTGACTTTTTGTGCATCACAGAATCACCGGGAGGGATGGCTTTAGCAAAGGCAGGCTTAGTTAGAACTAACTTAGCCTTGTCAGGGTTATCCCTTATTATAGCCTCCCTCTTTTCTTTCAGAGTTTGCATTAAATCTTCAAAGTAAAGAATTAAGAATTTGATCTTTTCCTCAAAGAGATTGAAGCTAGACAGAGGGTCAAAACTGCTATCAAACTGATGAATGAAATCCAGACCCTTTTTGTATGCCACCCACTTTTCTTTCCTTAATTCTTACTCATCCAAACCGAATTCATTTCTAATTAGGTCCTCAAGGAAATTAAATTGGTGTGGCCTACCTTTCCATACTGCTCTTCTCCTAAACATGTCGTTGAAAAAATTCCACAAGGTCAGCAAACCTGGATACTGCAGTAGACAACCTATACGGTTGAAAAAAGTCATCAAAGAATTTCCAACCACCTTTGGTAATCAAAAATTGATGGGCCATGGTAACAGTTGGGAAAATAGTCCCTTTACCCCTATTTGTCAACTTTGCCTCTTGCACACCTCCAATTTTCCTTAAGACCTTTGCAATTCCTATCTTCAATGGGACTTGATAAGGCAATAAATATGGAGTGCCTCTGAAACCATAAACTCTGAAAAACTGTAGAAACAGGGTACAAATACATATCACCCCAATTATGAACAATCTTAATACCTTCAGCAAACTCCTTAGGCCTGAGTAACTCCAAAAGAGCCTTTGGGATCCTAGGGTTCAGTGGGCATAAAAGAATCCTAAGCCTAGATGCAAAGCATCTATCAAACTTCAAGTAATTGGCATCCTCTCTGTCCCAAGACAAAATTGTGCTCCACAGTTGCACAGGCAATGGGCATCTCCTCACCTTCCTTTTCTTTGACCAAGTCCATTTCCTTGGCAAAACAATCAACTCCTTTGAACAAAAATATGTGCATTAGAAGAGAATACCATCCAAAAGGTCTATCCACCTTACCATTTTTTATCCCTACCAGCCCTGCCTGAATTGCATCAGTGAGGTAAGGTGCATAATCAAATGTTACTAGTAGAGAGGGGTTCAGAATCTGTGCCATCATTAGCATATAATGGGTTGGCATGGTCATTTCGGCATCTTCCCCAAGGATCTGACATAGTGACCAATACATGCCTTTTGCCCTTAAAGTGAACAAATTCAGGGAGAAGGGTTCCATGGTGCTAGGGCCTACTATAGTTAACCCTCCTATTTTAACAAAAAACTCCTTCAAAGGGCCACTCCTAAGGTGATCTTTCTGCACATCATAAACCTGGTCCAATGTTTCAAAATCAATAGGCTCTAATAAATTTGATACCTCACTGAGCTTGAAAACATTCCTGAATTCATCATCATTGATCTCTATCAAGGCTCCTCCATTGACATTCCTCACACATCTAGCAATAGGATCATAATTGTGTGCAATCTGGGTTAGCAAGTCTACATCCATAAAAACCCCAGGGACTACGAGCTTCCCCACGTCTAGTTCCCATATGCTATTCATTGGGGCACTGGCATGTCTCTGACTGAATCCCACTTTAAAAAGACCCAGCTCTAAAATCTCTATTTGTGAACCCCTTAACCATCTACCTTTGTCATACAAACCATCTCCAATCCTTAGATGGGGGGCTTTAGGAACCAATTCTTTGATTTTGGCTGCAGCATTCGAGGACATGGTCAATTGTTCTAGGAAGTCATCACATATGTTTCTATCTTGGTAATTTACCTTCCCTGTGAACTCCCTTTTTGGTGCCATCCCATTAATGCAATTATATCAATTGAGATTTAAAATAAACTCTGATAAGGCAAGCACACAGTAAAGTACCAATTTTCAAACTGTAATTAGCAAGCAAGACACAAAAAACCTGTTACTCTCCTGAAGAAATTCGCTCTGCACCAGCTCCTCTGCAACAAACTCATTGAAATGGTGCCAATATTCAATTGATGTGGACCTTAATATGGCAACTTGGCATTGAATTGAGACATTAATCCTGCATACTTTGGCCATCAACTTAGAATTGAATTCGCAAATCGAATTCAAAAACGTGCTCCAACGGATCACAAGTTTTTTGAGTATTTCCCTGTTTTGTTGTTTCGCCATTTCACGGAGTTTAAAACCCCCACACCTTTCCTTCATGAAGCAACGATGTTCATTAGATCCTTGGAAACTTGCACTGCCTTTACTCCTTTCGGTCCTTCTGTATTAGTAATGGGGCCCACCTTCTTTTCGCTACTTTACGAACACTAAACCTTGTGCACTTCGATCGTGCGAAACAACGCTGGTCGTCCAATCAATTACCACTTGCATGATCTTTACTGCTTACAGTGACCACCAGTCTTTTCTGCTAACCGTGCACCACCATCACTGCTAGCGGTCTTCGCCACTTCGTGAAAGCTAACCACCCAGCATCTTCAAGCTACGAAGCAACGCCCATCGTTGGATCCACCTCGAGATGTACACCATTTAACATACTCAAACCTTTAAAGTGGGCCCTCAACTTGGAAACCACTTGCTTTGTTTCATCATCGGCGAATGAATCTTACGTGCCAATTGGCTATTCGCTCAAGAACTCCATCGGGCTCCATTCTAGGACTGCCACGTGCTCTATTTCACCATGGGTTTCAACGCCATCATCGGTTAAATCAAAGCGGGCCCTCAAGAAATCCCTTGGAGCCATGTGCATCTGACAAGCCATCATTTCCCTCAACCAAGTGACCCACCTGTCTTGTCATGTCATCCACTGTGTGACTGCCATGTCATTTCGGTACTTCGCAGACTTTAAACCTCAGGCAACTCTTCTTCGCGAAGCAATGACAATCATTAGATCTTTGAAAACTGCTTGCCTGTTAACCTTTACGTGACCACCTTGCTCGGGCCCTCCACCTTTTTGCTACTTCGCAAAAGGTAAAACATGGACACCTTTCGGCTTCGAATCTACACACACCGTTGGATCAACTCCACACTTATCATCGTTTAACCAAAGGAATTGCTTACTTCCGGGACCGGCCAACTCTTTCGCTATTTCGCAGAAGATAAATCACATGCATCTTGGGTTAGCGAAGCAACACGAGCCGTTGGATCCAATACAAGATGCATTCATTTTACTTGACGAACAATCCTTTGGCCAGACCCACTTACCCTTTTTGCTACTTCGCGAATGCTAAACTGCAAGCATCTTCGCCCAGTGAAACAACGCACACTGCAGGATCAACCTTGACTTGCATGATTATTAAGAAGCCTGACAAAGATTAAAACAAGACATAGGTAAAGGCATAAAAATTGAAAACATTTAAAAGACCGCCTAGGGAAAACCTAAAGGGGGGGACACTTTCATGACAGAGCGACCCTTCCACTTAAGTGGAAAAAGTAATGCAGAAATAGAACGCAAGGATTTTCAAAACATAGGAAGGGTTAAATCTTTCAAAAACCTTAAACCCTCTTTGACCCAAAAAACACAGAGGCAACAAGGCTATGCCAAACACATCTTTGCAGATTTTAGCCGATTATGGGACAAGAATACCCAATTTTTAAAACAGTGATAACAACGGCTCTGACTGGGGATGGTTGATTGCAAGATCAACACAAGAATTCAGAAACTTTGGAGAACAGACCACACACAAGCTCAAAAACAACCAACAGAAACAAACCAAAATATATACAAACTAAGACTTACTGTGCATGGACTTAAGAGAAGTATTGTTTCAGGAACTGTCCATGCACTGAAAATTCCTATACCTCACCATTCATTTTCTGCAAAAAATATGAATCCTTTCCATTAAGATCATAAACCACATAGGGGCCTATCCACAGTGACTCAAATTTTTTGTGTTTTCCTTTATCTTTCCCTTTCGCATTCCATTGAAGAACCATGTCACCAATTTGAAACTTTCTTAACAAGGTTCTTTTGTCAAACAGATATTTGGACTGCAACTGGATCTTCAAATTCCTCTTATGGGCCAAAGTTCTAATTTCTTCCACCTCCACCATCTGAATCATTTTGTCTTCCATAGGTTCAGATAACTCCATGTCTTCAACTTGCAGGAACTTGTATACTGGAAGAAGATTATTGACTAGCACCCTAGATTGTGTGTCATAGACCAATTCAAAAGGTGAAACCCCAATTGCTTTCTTGACAGTAACCATGTCTGCCCATAGGGCCAACTTTAACTTCTGGTCCCAAGACCTTTTGTTCTCCTCAAGCATTTTCTTAATAATGTTCAAAAGGCTCTTATTGTTGGATTCAGCTTGCCCATTACCCTGAGGATGATATGGTGAAGAGTAAGACATAACTATTCCATGGCTGGTGCAAAATTCAATGAACTCCTCTAACCTAAAGCTCATGGCATTATCCATCACTAGTTTCATAGGAACATTGAATCTGGTTATGACATTATCCATCAGGAAGTCAATAACAACCTTACTTGTGGCTCTCCTAGTGGGTATAGCTTCAATCCACTTGGTGAAATAATCAGTGGCTACTATGATCCACCTATGACCTCTTTCTGATTTCTCAACTATTTCTCCAATAAAATCAATGCCCCATTAGACAAAAGGGGCTTCTACTATGACTAGGTTGAGGGGTAAGGCTCCCTCATACTTCAATTTAGATGAAATTTTTTGGCATGGGTCACATCTCCGAACATGTTCATGGGCATCTTTAAATAAAGTGGGCCAATAATAACCAGCTCGAACTATCTTACCAGCTATTGTTTTGGCAAAATAGTGACCTCCACATACTCCATCATGCATTTCAATTAACATCTTTCTAGCCTGGGATTTATCCAAACACATCAGCAATGCTCCATCTCTATTCCGCCAATACAAATCACCCTGAATAAGGATATACTTTTGAGATTTTAGTCTCAGTGTCCTTCTCTGGTTGTGGGTCATTCCCTCTGAATATGTTGCATCCCTTAAGAAATGCACTATCTCTAAATACCAGGGTTGTGTCTCAATACTTGTGACCAAGATGTTCTCAATTTCAACATTATTCACCTCAACATCGAGAAGGTTTGATTCACCCATCAGCTTAGCAAGGCCTAAACATCTCACCAATTTAATGATCTTAATCTCTAAATCAAACTCCTGAATTATGGTTATCCATCTGCATCTTTTACCAGTGACCTCAAACTGAGAAAAAATATCTTTTACAGCCGCATGTGGGACATAAGAAATTACTTTTGCATTTACAAGATATGGCCTAAATGCTTTAACAGCCTTGACCAAAGCATATGCTTGCTTCTTCATGATTTCATATTTTAACTCTGCAGCCTGTAAAGTTTTGCTATAAAAAGCTATAGGATGTTCATATCCTTCATTATCCTTTTGTAGAAGAATTGTAGCCACTGTATGATATGAAGCAAAAGAAAATAGAGAGAAAGGCTTACTATAGTCAGGGGACTTCAACACTGGTGCCTCCTGAATAGCCTTTTTTATTTCATCAAAAGCCTTTGAAGCTTCTTCATCCCAGTAGAACTTTGTATCCTTCTTAAGCAATCTAACAATGGGCTTGACTATCTCTGCAAAATTGGCAATGAATCTTCTAACAAAATTTACCTTGCCCAAGAAAGACTAAATACCTTTGACACTCTTTGGCTCGGGTACATTATTTATAGCTTCAATTCTTTCAGGGTCTATTCTAATCCCTTCCTTGGAGACAATATGCCCAAGCAGCTTCCCTTCAGTGACAACAAAATGACACTTTTTTGGATTTAAGGAGACACCAAATTCCAAAGCTTTATTGAAAACCTTTCCCAAGTGCCCATAGTGGTCATCTTCCCTTTTGGAGAAACATGTTAAATCATCTTGATACACTACCATGATAATGTTAATGAATTCCTTGAAAGCTACATCCATTGCTCTCTGAAAAGTAGCTCCAGCATTTTTCAAAGCAAAAGGCATTCTTACATATACATATGTTCCCCAAGGGGTGGTAAAAGCAATCTTGAATTGTTCAGATTCTTTCACTAACACCTGGTTATATCCTGAGAATCCATTCATCATAGACAATAGGTCACAACCAATTACTCTCTGCAACATTGCTTCCATATTGGGAGAAGAATAATTATCTTTTAAAGAAGCAACATTCAGGTTTCTAAAATCAACACAGAGCCTTATGTCCTCATTCTTCTTTCTAACTGGGACCAAATTATACACCCATGATGAATGCCTTATAGGCTTAATGATCCCCCCTTCCCTTAACTTGGTTAATTCTTGCTGCATTTTAGATTCCAATAGGGGGTTGATAGGTCTTTGTTTCTGTCTAAAAGGCTTAGCATCTGGAAGCAAAGGGACTTCATGCTGAAACAGATCTTGTCTCTACACCTTCAAATCTTCATAAGACCAAGCAAAAACATGCTTATATTTCTTCAATAAATTAATAAGGTTAACTCTGACATGAGGAGGCAATTTTTTTCCAATGTACACCAACTTAGGGGATGATTTTGTCCCCAAGTTCACTTCCTCTAATTCATCTAACTTGGTCGTTGACTGCTGATGCAAATGATTGTCACTGTAACTAAACATACCTTCCAATTCTACTAACCTTTAGGTATTTCATTAGTTTCCAACTGAACCATGTCATTTCCAAACATAGTTTCTCTATCTTCAACTACTTCTACCAATGCATTGCAATCAATTTTTTGTCCATCATAGTCATCAATGCATTGTATGAATCTGAGAATGTCTTTATCATCAGCAAACACTTGCCAATTATATACATTATCAGGAATGGCAGGCCTAGCTTTTATCTCAACTGTGGATACACCGGTTAGTGTTATATCATCATTTTTTAATGCAACATTTGCTAAGAAATCAACCATGATATTCTTTGATCTTTCTATCCAATTAATAGAGAATGCACTAAAATGTTCAATCACATCCCACACTGCATGCTTATATCTTTTCAAATGATCATTTTTAGATGCATACTTAGATCTAACCTGAGAAACAACCAACTTTGAATCCCCTAGTACTCTTAACAACTGAATCCCATGCCTTTTTGCAACTTCAAGCCCCAATAACAAGGCTTCATATTCAGCAGTGTTATTTGTGCACTGGAGAATATTTGAAGGTCATACCTAATGGGGACACAAAAATAAATCCTTCTCTAGATCCTTCTTTGGAGGAAGCTCCATCAAAATACATGTGCCATAAACCATGTTGTTGAGATTCCAATTCAATCACAAAAGAATCAGTATTTTTCAATTGAGGCAAAATCGGTTGTATTCTAAAATTGTCAAGATCCACATCAATCATATAATTTAACATACTAGGGTCTATCTTTTGAATTACCCTAGGGGCACGTGGTTCTCTATACAACTTAACCTAGCTCCCATTGATGGGGATTGTAGCATATGACAGATCCAACTGAACATTTCCACCTACTACTGCAACCCACTGTCTAGATAACAACATGCCATAGTGAGGTTTTGTATCAGTTACTATGACATCCATCTTATATGTTGCTTCAGGGAATGTTTCTATTTTTACTTCCACATCTTTCATTGTACCTATCACTAGCACTTCTATATTGTCCATAGCATAACACTTCCCATACATTGCACTTACTGACAACCCTAATTCTTTCATGACACCATATGGCATCACATTTGTAGTTGCACCAGAATCTATCATATAGTTCTTAATTAACCTATTATTTACTAACAAAGTAACATAGAAAGGATCAACCTGTGAAGGCTCTTGTGTAATAGTTGTTCCAACATATACCTCCGGGGTTTGTAGCTCATGATCCTTTTCATCCTTGATTGAACCTGAAGGCAAATTTGTGCTATTGTCAGATATCTTAGAAAATAAAGATAAAGCAGCTTCTCTATGTTCCTTTATTTTCAATAATTCTATCAATGGGACTGTGACCTTCATCTGGGTAAGAGCCTGAGTCATATCAAAAGTTGAATTATTAATCAACTCAGTATTAGTCTTAACTTTCTCTATCTTAGGCTGACTTGCCTTCTTCATTGTGGCAATTCCTTGTATATCACCAGTAGCATTATTATCCATACCTTTGGCTATATCTTTCAATTGGTCATTCTTTTTCTGACCATCTTTAGGCAAAATGTCATTACTTGCTGCTTTCTTCTGGGATACTTCTTTTATGAACATTGAGCTAGGTTCACCTTGATCCCCATCCTTCTTACTACTTCTCAAGTTGTAATTATGCTTGGCTTTGGCTATGGCAGCCTTAGTAAGATTTCTTACTTCTTCATCACTAGGTCTTCGGAGATGAACTTCTTCATCTTCAATAGTCACCACATTCAAAGTGGGATGCCAATCAAGTGTCAACTGTCCTTGGTAAGATCTATTACTATTTAGCACATCACATTCACTAAATTCACTTTGTAATGACTCATCATCACTTTCAATAATAGTTTCAAACATATTAATATCAGGCTTAGCCTCTTTTCTCATGGATTCTTCGAGGGCATGTGCTAGATCACATTGATGAGGAGAATGTGGTCCATCACAAGCCATGCACCAAGGAGTATTCTCCATATTATGAACATTTCCTCCTTTCAAAGGATCTGGGTATCTTGGTTCTGAGTGTTTTTTGGCTTCTCATTTTGAGGTTTTCCATCTTTCCAGGTTATATTGTAAGACATGTCATGCAATCTAAGAGGCCTAACTTGCCAATTGTAATGAGGCTTGTGATTTTTACTCACCTTGGCAGTAACATCTTTCATGGCAATTACTAATTTCTCTATTTTGTCATCTTCCTTAGCAACTTTATTAGGTTGTTGTTTTGATTCTTGCCACAACCTTCCATCAGTCGTCCTTCCCACCTTTCCAGACACTTTCCTATTACTTTCCACATTTATAGCAATTCTAAAAGCATCCCTCAAACTGTGTGGGTTTTTGTCCCTCAGAATATAGGCCATTTTGGAATCGAAAGCATTATAATAAGTGTTGAGACACATATTATCATCTAATCTCATTACTTGATATAGCCTATGCATTGCTTTCTGAAATCTAGCATTGAAATCTATGACAATTTCATTATCAGACTTTCTAATATTATTAAACTCATTGATCATGAAGCTCACATTTGTTTTGTTACCATATTGTTCTTGAAAATAGTTTTTAAAATCTTCCCAAGACCCAATGCTATTCACAAGGAGACCTCTGTACCAGTCCCTTGCATCATCTACTAAGGACTGTACAAACAATTTCATGATGACATCTTCATCTACTATTTCATAATCATTGATTAAGTCACCAAAAGATTTTAGGTGCTCTTCTTCACTGATTGCATTGTTGCCAACAAATTTGTGGAGTCTATCCCTTAATTTTGTAGGAACATGGTTAGGATACCCTAGGATTCCATCAAAGAAGAGTTGCCTATACAGTTCCAGTTTGATGGGTCTTCTCTGGAATTGATTGCCAGTAACGTTATTACCCATGTTCATTCTCACGTTAGGGTTCTGAATTGGAAGAGCTTGGCTACTTTGACTTATAATGGGGATTTGATTAACAGGAACAGTGCTAGTAAGTGAGGTTGATTAGATTTTTACTGGAGGGAGTGGGGTAGGATGAAGCAAAGGTTTACTTGGGTCCACTGAAGGAAAAATTATAGGGGGAGCCTTTAGATAACTAATTTTTCATTTAACCTCTTGATTGGCTACCTCTAATTCAGCTTTCTCCAATTCCCTTTGTAGGTCTTCCTTCTCTTTCCTTATCCTATCTATCTCTTTCTCATGTGCAGACAACATAGAACAGATTTTTGTTGTAGTTTTAGACCTAGACCTATCTTCCATACACTTCTATTTTCCTTTATCAATGTTATTCCTAACAAGTTGTGGATCACTTAAGACCTCTCTATTTGGTTGCACAACAGATTTGTATATAGGGAACTAAGTTTTCTCTGATGACTGGACCTTCATCCTCACTTTTAGCTTTCTCTTGGGTGAATAACTCAAGATCAGCAATCCGCCTTAGAAGCCTGTCCCTCTCAATAAGTTTAGCTTTCACTTCCTTTTTTGTATTTGCTTCCTTCTGTGCTCTCAAAGATATTAAGTGATGGACTCTTCTATTGAGGGCCTCAATTTCTTGGGACACCTTATCTTCATCAAGGAACATTTCTTCAGAATCTGATATATTGACTTGGTCTATATCAATTAAACTAATATTTCCATCTATTGTTCTAGGCACAAAATCCATTTTAATATTCGAACTATTCCTGTCCTTCCCAAAAAAACTAGCATGAGAGATCTTCTGATTTAAAATTTGGACATCCTCATTGTTACCAAATAACCTAGATTGGAAACCCAAAATGTCCTGATCGGATTCACATGAGGAAGAATTTGAATTTGCATATATGGGTCTATCAGATGACTTACCCGTATTAATGCTCTTTTGTACCCAAGTAGCATTAGATGGCTCATGTACAACTGATCTTTTCTGGCCTCTTCGTGCCTATTCAGGTAATCCCTCTTGAAATGTCTCTTGAGGATGGTTCCTCATGAATGACCTAGTGTTCCTTCCTCTCTGCATTGTGCTTGTTTTTCTTTAAAGAATTATACTTATTCAAAAGCACTGGTTATCTTGTTAGAGTCACCACCCACAAAGACTGTCGAAAATAAGAAAACAAGCTTAAACAAATCACTTGCAAAGATTTAAAAAATCAAGAAGATTTTCCAAGAGAAAGATAGCACAAATGAGAGATAATGCAATCTTCCACAACACATAGAGATCCAAACAAACTTCTGAACCAATTCAGGAACCAATCTGTAACATAGATACACACTATGATTGTCCCCAGCAGAGTCGCTACTTTTGTTGTTCTCAAATTTTGATTTCCCTTCTATCCTTCTTGTAAGAAATTAAGTAACTATGTTTGCATATGAAGAGATCATGGAAATAGAACTCAAAAATACATATAACAAGGTTTCAAAACCTTCTACACTTTGAACCTATCCAAAGTTCAGGTGGGTATACCTTCTATGAATATTTTCACACTTTAAGATTGAGATCCACAGTAAACCAGTGTTAAAAACCCATGGATTTCATCACCTCAAGGAAACTGAAACATTAAAAGAAAAACTTGTGTTCATTTTCAATATTGATCTTCAAGAAAGATAGAAAGAATCCCACAATTGGATACCAGTGCCTTATTCAGGCTACAGAGTCACCCAAATCAAATTAGAATTCCAAAATTGAACAATCCCATACATTTCACCACCTTCGCCTTAGCTAACCCCATACATGCCTAACATATATATGAGTTTTATCCTCTTAAAATCTAAAACCGTTCATCAAATTCAAAATGAGCAAACAATTGATTTACCGATAGAGATATTTCATGCATATTTAATTCCTCTCCCTTGAAGAGAAAAGCCAGAAACATATCCATATGACTGCCTTACAATCCATGTTCAATCAAATAACCCTAGACTATTCAAATGAAACCAACAAATTAACGAGTGCACACCAGAAGACAACACAGATTTAGGCCTGAAAAGTGTTGATTTGTATCTTTATATTCATTTTGAAAAATAATCTTACATGATTCAAAGTATTCTCTGTGATAGCTAGAAAAACCCAGATATATTTCTGCAGAGTTTCTTTACAAAATTTCTTGTGATGCCTTTTCTATTATGTTAGGCCCAATATGGAAAGCTAATGTACTGAGAGGGGAGGGGTGAATCAGTACTTCAAATCCTTTTATCAACAATATTTTTACTGGTATGCATAAACCAAAAACTGTTGTAGCATAACATAAAGCTTAAAACAAATAGATAACAATCATACATGATTCACTCCATAACACATATATTTTGGTTACACAGAAACTCTTGGTTAGAGAGAAAAACTGTGGTGGAGATGGCACCCACAACTTCACTACTGCAATAATAAAGAGTGCTCGGTTAGAGCTATATGTTCAACTATTTCTGATAGCTTGCCCTGTTAGGAGTATCAAGATCTGTTAGATCTACCTTGCTAAAGGATTTTACAACACTTAAACTAAATGTTGCACTTGGTTAGAGGCTTTACAATTTATAGACTTAGTTAGAGTCTTTTACCCTGTTAAAGGTTTCTCTTACAACTTCAAAATATTTCAATAAAATCTTTACAAATATCTGCAGCTTTACATCTGGAATGTTATAGCATATTCTATGTGCTCAAAATAAGATTACCTTGCTTATAGCATACCTCGGTAACCCATAAAGTAACTCGGTAAACCCTTCTGTTTACTCTGTTCTTTGACTGTTATCTGAAATCCTTCTCGGTGACCTCTGTGTCTCTGTAACAATCATAACACTTAGTGCTTCCTTATGTATCACACATGTCTTGCTTCATACACTTCTATATATTTCTGTCTATCACCCTTTTATCCTTAATCCATGCTATATAAATAGATCTCTTATGTCAGTGATCTGATTCATTGCTTCGATCTTACAAACATGATTTATTGAATGGATAACTATATAAAATATTTCATTGGTTAGATGACCTCAAAATCATATACAATCTTTAAGTGTAATTTCCAATGTGATAACGGTTTTATGTTCCTCGGTCTTGTAACACGTTTTCCCATGTGTGTCTAGATTCAATGAATCTGGTAACACATTTCAATCGGTGTATATCAACTCGGTGTATCATTATTTCTTCTCGGTAGACATGGAATGATACTCGATAGACAGCTCAGTGCATACTGGGCTCTGTGACTACTTTCTTCTATAACCGACTATTTTGTGCATACCGACTAAATGTTTCGGTAGTAGTAACTGACTAGAGTATATAGAATGACTTTGGATATAAAACTAATGGCAACTTGATAAGTAGTAACATATTAGTCCTAGTATCCATTTATAACATTATGGATGCATACAAGCTTCGGACATTCCTAAGAATGATTAGTTACAACCGTAATTCCTTTCAAAGAAACAGTTACAAGTCATCTTCGATCTCAGCGGCCTTTTCGGTTTGTTGCTCCTCTATAGCATCTTCTAACCATTCTGGGATTCCTTCTTCTTGCACCGCATATTTCTTGGTCCACTCTTGGAACACGTCATCAGCAGGCCATGAGTAGCCAACAATTTTCTCCTTCAACTTAAGTAACCTTTTCCAAGAGTTTCTTACTTTCCTCACCTCTGATTCCAAAAAGTCGTAGTGTGACTTTTTCTTTTTTATCTCTTCAATTGTTTTAACAAACAAAGATGTGTCATCTTTGTTGATGATTTCATTCACCCTTAAAGACAAATTAGCTCCCAGCTCATCAAGCCAATGGTAATAGCTTTCTGTACCTCTTCAATCATTTTTGCAGTGAGCTCCTTGTCTTTTAACTTGCTCAAATATTTGGATGCATCTACTCCAGATGTCTCTATCTTGGTTAGGAGTTCATCCAGTTGAATGTGGATGGCTGCATCTTTGGTTACTGTAACTTCAAGTAGCATATCGGTTAAGAGTGCTTTCACCTTCTGAAGTACTTTCTTTTTCTTTTGAATAGCCATTTGCTTCTCCTGTTCAACTTTGGCTTTGCATAGTTCACCGAATTCAATGAGTGCTTGCCCATTTAATTTGGATATATCAACATTGGGCAACACTATTGGTTTTGACAAATCTAATTTGAAACTATGCTTTTTCATCTTCTTTTCTTTGCCTTTCATCGGTTGGACTAAAACAATGACTTGTGAGGCTTGTTGACCCTCGATAGGTTGCTCGGTAGAGGCAACACTTTGTTCAGTTTCTTTAGCCTTTGTAGTGTCCTTTGGTGTCTTTGAGCTTGGTGTCTCGGTTGCAACATTTTCAGTGTTGGAAGGAGATTGAGAGGTATGTTCTTGAGAAGTAGCTTCTCCTGTTGTTGATTTGTGACCTTCTGTGCCTTGCTTCGTATCCTTAGGGGCCTCGGTTGAAATAGGTTGATTGACCAGAGGATAGGGCTGAACTTGTTCCCAAACTGATTCACTAGATACAAGTTGTGCATAAGCATTTCCTTCTATCATTTCATGTTCTGGTGCCTCTGTATCCATGATATCTTCATCTACTTGTATGGTGTCAGCAGGGTCCTGCTCGGTGATATCAGGATCTTGCTCGGTGACATCAACTATTTCAACTTCAGCTTGCTCACTAGCATTCTTGATTCGAAAGATTTCCTGCCATTTTTCCTTGGTCTCATTCTCTGCATCCAAGTAAAGGTCATTCATCAATTTCAAAGCTCTTTGCTTGACTAGGAATTTTGTGTGGCAGTTTGTCAGATGTTCGGTGATCTCATCTACCGACATGTCTGGGAAAAGATGTACCAGACTTCTTTCTCTAATCTACTTTTCCGAGTCCATTGCATATTTCCACCTATTGTCAATATGCAAATATAATTCATTTGGAAGAGATTTACATACTTCCAATGGGACCAATCAGAATTTCAATAGTGTGCAGATGACCGCTTCTTCTATTTGTCTCTTTTCATCATCAGATCTGGATTCGTATTTTACATATCTGAATGATCCAAATCCACCATATTTCTGCAGATTAGCATGGAAATTTTCAACACTATGTACATTTACCTTCTTGCTCTTGACAATCTGAAATTTACTTGCATCTTCAGATTCAGTGTCACTAGACTCTTTGGTCAAAATGAGTCTCCGAGTAGATTTCTTGTAAGTTTTTGTTACCTTGGGTGCGGCAACACTCTTTGTTTTCTTACTCAGTGAAGCTGCAGATGCTCTTGTGTTAGGTCGCTTTGCTGGAGGAGTCGGTGATACCTTTGATGTATCCTGTTTCTTTCTTTTCAACACTTTTCCCTTAGGCAATTCAGTGCTCAGTGTTATAGCTGCCTCTTGGGCTTCAGATTCCTCTTCAGTAATGGCCATAGTGCCTTTGACAGGTGTGGAGGAAGAACCTTCTCCAAATTTCCTCGTTAATGCCTTTATCATCTTTGTTGCCTTCCTTGTAGCTTTGGGTACTACAATGCTCATTTTTAGTTTTTCCTTCACTTCTTCATATGTTCCATACCTCAGCTTGGTAGCATGCCTTGGTAATGTAAGAAATGCATCTATCTGTTGTTGAGTGATGTCAAAATTAATCTGGTAACCCATAGGTGGCAAAGATTGAGTTCTTGGTTCCACAACATTCATATTACAGTAATCAGTGTCCACTTCAAAACATATGTCATCCTTGTATTTCTCCACTAGCTTGGGTGGAATCCGGTACCTGTTATGCATCCTTTCCTAAAACTTGCTAAAGTAATCATCCATAATATCATTAAAGTTATCACCTAGCTTCTTGATGAAGTCATTGATTTGATGGGTGATTGGTCAGTGTAGTTCCCAAACAACTTTACCGACTGATGGAAAAAAAAATTCAAAATAGAAAAACATACATATTAACAGTAATTTAAACTTTAGTGTATTGGCCGAATTGTTCTTCTTTGGCTTCCTTATGGTGTTCAGATTCTCAAATAGGTTTTTCAGCAATACCTCACATAAATCAATTTTCATGCCTTTCTTCACAATTTTATATGCTAAGTCTACTACTGAACAGGGTACACTATTTTCCCTTGTCGATTGGAAGAAACAATAACCTATTACTCTAATGGCAAACTTTAGCTCTACATCAGTGACATTGTTCAATTTCATTCCCCTGCAATCAAATTCTACTCTGGTTAAACTGATCAATTCCTTCTCTGATATCATTTTCTGAGCTCGAGCATGATCAAAAATAGGGTAACCGGTGATCAAATGAATTATTTCCTTGGTGATCTTAAACGGTTGCTCTTCTAGCCACATGAAGTCATCATGAACTCTGCTCAGAACAAACTAGACCCAATAGGGTTTGAAGACACGAGGATAGGTTAGGGCTTTAGTCAATCCCTTGATCTTAATGTGCTCATACTTGCTATCCATTTTACCATTGGTGCACAATTCATCATATGTGTCTTTGATTTGAACATGACCTAGTTCTTCAACTTGACATTTAGTGAAGAATCTCACATCCTCAACTAATAAAACTCTATCCGGGTCGAGTGAAAATGCGGTTTTGTCATCCAGTTTAGATGCAATTTGGGGAGTTAAAGAGTATTTCAGTGAGGGCTTTTCGATGCTCTCAACAACAACGGGATTCTGGATCTTAGGTACCATTGCAGATTTCAGATAAGAATTAACACAAGATCCTTAGGGTTTGAAGATTTTCAAACGGAAGACGCTTCACACTTAGCAAATAATAACAACTTGATATGATCGGTACACTAGCTTAACAATGCATTGAGATTGATGTAAATACCTTGAATTTTGCTTTGGAGGAAGTTTGATCGCCTTTAATTCACTTTGCTCTGCTCTCTTGAAAACTTGGTGAGTGAAAAATGACTACGTAAATGCTTTAAGTACACAATATACCTTATCGAGCTCTGTGCAGGTTAGGTCAAAAACATTAAATGCACTCGGTTCCACTAAACTTTCTTTCCTTTTTGCGCTTTAACCGAGTAACCAAACTTTCTTCATTTACTGACTTGACAGACTTCCTGTATAGTGCTCCAAAAGACTTTGATAGAATTTCAAACTTTCTAATGCATCTTTAACTATGTAGATTTTGAATTAAGTGCATGATAAAATAGGAATTGTTAAGATTTGACCTTTGAGATAATGCAGTCCCTTCATACCTTTACTGATTAATTAGGAATAGGTGCACCTAACTCGGTAGGTAAGGTGCTTTCTTCATTTGACACAATTTCCTTCTTTTTCCAAATCATCTGTAATTTGTCTTTTATTTCTTCACTGTCTCCTCTAGGTTGATCTTTGCAATCTCTAGCCAAGTGTCCAACTTTGTGACAATGAAAACATGCCATACCAGGATTTTTCCATGATCTTCGGTTGTTCATTCTAAACCTTATAAAGCAGTTGGAACTTATATGTCCATATCTTCCACAACATTCACACCATATCCTTGTGTTGTAATCCCATGGTACTGCAGAATACTCTTGGTAAGGATCTATATGAGTTCAGTAACCTCTAGCATTTGCTTGGTGTGCATACCACATATAGTTCTTTTGCTTAAGCCAACACTTCTCAGTACTATGTCCATATCTATTGCAGTTTGTACAAAACCCTTTGAAATTTGCCTTCTTACAGTTGTTAACAGACTTTGTCCTACATTTGTTAAATGTGTGACCATATTTATTGCAATTGTAACAATAACCATTAGACTTAGTGACATTCGATTGCTTACCTTTTCTGATTTGGCAGAGGTTAGCGGTATGACCTTGATTTCCACAGCAGTTGCAAATAGGCTTCTTTCTTTTGATGTGCTTCTTGTTTCCAGCTTTCTTTGATGATTCTCCTCTCTCGATTGTATGAATTCCCTTCTCGGTAGAGTCTTTTCCTTTTTAACCAAGTCCTGCTTCTTTGTTGGGTCTTCTTGTATTCAGTTGCTCATCCGACATCTTTGATGCTTCATAGCTCTTCTTCAGTGTTTCCTTGGATTTCTTTTCTGTTTCAAGTTCATTGGTCAACCTTGATATTTCTAGTTTCAATGCTTGATTCTCATCATCCTTCATATTTGCTTCATGATGTGCATAACCTAATTGATCTGACAGATTTTCTTGAATCCCAGTGAACCTTGTAATTTCTTCATTCTTTTCAAATACTAAAGCTTCAAGCTGTTGTTTTTCTCTTTCTATATCTCTTACTTTATCTTCAGCTGTCCTCAATGCATCAAGATTCTCAGTCATCTGTGTGCTAAAATGTTCATGTCCTCTTTTCATTGCTTTTAGCTGATCAGCCAGTGCTTTGATCTTTTCTTTCATTTGTCCAATCATCTCTTCAATTTCTTCAGATATATTGTTCTCAGATGATGTTTCAATTTGTTCCACTGACTCTTGAGAGTCCTGCAAATCATCAAATAATCTTCTTCTAACTTTCAATGATTTTTGCATTTATCTTTGCATGTCTGCAATCACTTTATTAGTATGATCCAACTCTTCTTGCAGATACACAATTCTCCGAGATTGTTTATAGCCTTCCATTGATAAGATCTTTCTCTTTAGGTTGTTAAACCTTTTTCCAAGATTCAAGCTCTGATACCAATTGTTGGGCCCAATATGGAAAGCTAATGTACTGAGAGGGGAGGGGTGAATCAGTACTTCAAATCCTTTTATCAATAATATTTTTACTGTTATGCATAAACCAAAAAGTGTTGTAACATAACATAAACCTTAAAACAAATAGATAACAATCATACATGATTCACTCCATAACACATATATTTTGGTTACGCAGAAACTCTTGGTTAAAGAGAAAAATTGCGGTGGGGATGGCACCCACAACTTCACTACTGCAATAATAAAGAGTGCTCAGTTAGAGCTATATGTTCGGCTATTTCTGATAGCTTACCCTATTAGGAGTATCAAGATCTGTTAGATCTACCTTGCTAAAGGATTTTACAACACTTAAACTAAATGTCGCACCTGGTTAGAGGCTTTGAAATTTACAGACTTAGTTAGAGTCTTTTACCCTGTTAAAGGTTTCTCTTACAACTTCAAAATATTTCAATAAAATCTTTACAAATATCTGCAACTTTACATTTGGAATGTTATAGCATATTCTATGTGCTCAAAATAAGATTACCTTGCTTATAGCATACCTCGGTAACCCATAAAGTAACTCGGTAAACCCTTTTGTTTACTCTGTTCTTTGACTGTTATCTAAAATCCTTCTCGATGACCTTTGTGTCTCTGTAACAGTCATAACGCTTAGTGCTTCCTTATGTATCACACATGTCTTGCTTCATACACCTCTGTATATTTCTATCTATCACCCTTTTATCCTTAATACATGTTGTATAAATAGATCTCTTATGTCAGTGATCTGATTCATTGCTTCGATCTTACAAACATTATTTATCGAATGAATAACTATATAAAATATTTCATTGGTTAGATGGCCTCAAAATCATACACAATCTTTAAGTGCAATTTCCAATGTGATAACGGTTTTATGTTTCTCAATCTTGTAACACGTTTTCCCCTGTGTGTCTAGATTCAATGAATCTGGTAACACATTTCACTCGGTGTATCATTATTTCTACTCGGTAGACATGGAATGATACTTGATAGACAGCTCGGTGCATACTGGGCTCTGTGACTACTTTCTTCTATAACCGACTGTTTTGTGCATACCGACTGAATGTTTCAGTAGTAGTAACCAACTAGAGTATATAGAATGACTTTGGATATAAAACTAATGGCAACTTGATAAGTAGTAACATATTAGTCCTAGTATCCATTTATAACATTATGGATGCATACAAGCTTCGAACATTCCTAAGAATGATTAGTTACAACCGTAATTCCTTTCAAAGAAACAGTTACAAGTCCTCTTCGATCTCAGTGGCCTTTTCGGTTTGTTGCTCCTCTATAGCATCTTCTAACCATTCTGGGATTCCTTCTTCTTGCACCGCATATTTCTTGGTCCACTCTTGGAACACGTCATCAGCAGGCCATGAGTAGCCAACAATTTTCTCCTTCAACTTAAGTAACCTTTTCCAAGAGTTTCTTACTTTCCTCACCTCTGATTCCAAAAAGTCGTAGTGTGACTTTACCTTTTTTATCTCTTTAATTGCTTTAATAAATAGAGATGTGTCATCTTTGTTGATGATTTCATTCACCCTTAAAGACAAATTAGCTCCCAGCTCATTAAGCCATACCTGTTTGTCCTTCAACTAATTTTGGCTGACAAAACCCCCAGGAAACAATTCAAATTTATGCTCAGTATATTCTTTCCTGTACAAGTTAGCTTTCCTCTCCGCATTGGTTCTTCCTTTTGCTAACTTGGTCAGACCATTTGCTAACTCACATGTGGATTTAATAATAGCATCAGATCCTGCTTCATCATAAGATGCACACATAAGTTCTAAATCCACTTCTCTTGGCATCCACTTAGTCAAAATAGGCTCTAAAATAGCCTTGTCCTCATTTAGCTCACACAAGGTGTCCAAAATTCTTTTCATATTAGTGTGTACAGTGGGGGCCTCTACTGTATCAACAAAACTCAAAATGGTGGCCTTTACCTTATCTTCATATTTACTTGCAAACAGGGCTTGAGCATGTTTCAACTTTTCTAACTCATGTTGAATGGTCTCGGCTGGTTGAAAACCAGAAGGGGGGGAAATTCTATAATAGGACTGGTAGGTGGAGGTCTTGCTGGAGAAGATGTAATCATCAGGTAAAGGACTCACCTCCTTGGTGTTGTCCTGCCAATTGACTCTGAAGTCTAGCAATAGTAGCCAATTGACTGTGCTTTGGCAGACAAACAGTAACACCGGTCTTAAACAGAGTACAACCGGCAAAACCCAGAATAACTAAGACAAGCATAAACCGGTTGACACTTATCTTTTCATACAATCTAATACTTCATTTCCATTTCACCCTAGTGCATGAACAGGTATTCTATCATCAAAGATATATAAACAGCTAGATCAACATGATTTACCTTCAGACACAAATCACTTAAACCATCACATGAATAACACCACACATAACACACAGATTTTTCACGTGGAAACCCAACTGGGAAAAACCACGGTGGGGATGAATACCCACAAGCTATTTTTGAACTCTTTAGAAGTCCGCTCTGTTAGGAGCCTTGTTTGGTTAAAGACTGATACAATAGGTTCTGTTAGAAACCGATCCTGTTAGGGATCACCCAGTTAAGGGATGGCTAGAATACCCGGTTAAGGGTTAAACCCTGTTAAAGGTTACCTTATTAGAGGATCTCAAGAACTCAATGGTTTTGAGTCACCCTGTTAAAGGATTTACAGTAAGCCGGTTAAAGCTACCCTGTTAAGGGATTTCCCAACTGTTGAAGTGGTTAGAGATCAACAGGTATTACAATGATCTGGTAACAACCTCAGAAAGAAACACAACATCGACCTTATAGGAAACAGATAGGTCGGTAGCATAAACCCTAAACCCTAAACGTGTGAGGTTAAGCAATTCAAACGGTACAATCCTGACCGTTGAGCACATTGCATTAAATGCAACAGTCTTGAACCAATCTCAAGACATTCTCCATCGTTCATTTTCCACTAATTTCATGGCGGCTGATAACCCATCATGCGTTATCACCGTTTACAAACTTCGCACATTCCTGAGGTAGATAGGAACAATCTCCTTCATGTAAGATCCTTCACACGCACAAGGCTGACATGGCAACACGATCTATTCTTCGTTACAATGCTAACTCATCACACAAAGTCACAGGTTGAGTCACACAGGCTTGAAGTACTTCAACCGGAAACCCTGAAGTTGAGACTACCAACCGATAGTCATACAAAGCTTCCATGTACTAGTTCCCATAACCACGTGTCGGTTCACCTTGAACAAACACATCGCTTCACTTTGGCACATATACCGGTTCACAATGTTATACCAGTTCTCACATATACCAGTTCTTGGTAACATACCGGTTCTCTCTTCTTCAACATATTGACATCAATGACATCATACAATGTCATCATGTCCTCATACTAGTTCACATAATGCCAACAATCCAAACCCTTTTTGTATGCCACCCACTTTTCTTTCCTCAATTCTTGCTCATCCAAACTGAATTCATTTCTAATTAGGTCCTCAGGGAAATAAAATTGGTGTGGCCTACCTTTGCATATTGCTCTTCTCTTGAACATGCTGTTGAAAAATCCTCAGGGTCAACAAACTTGGTTACTATAGTAGACAACCTATACGGTTGAAAAAAGTCATCAAAGAATTTCCAACCACCTTTGGTGATCAAGAATTAATGGGCCATGGTAACAGTTGGGAAAATAGTCCCTTTACCCCTATTTGCCAGCTCTGCTTCTTGCACACCTCCAATTTGCATTAAGACCTCTGTAATTCCTATCTTCAATGGAACTTGATAAGGCAATAAATATGGAGTGTCTCTGAAACCATAAACTCTGAAAATTGTAGAAACAGGGTACAAATACATATCACCCCAATTATGAACAATCTTAATACCTTTAGCAAACTCCTTAGGCCTGAGGAACTCCAAAAGAGCCTTTGGGATCCTAGGGTTTTGTGGGCATAAAATAATCCTAAGCCTAGATGCAAAGCATCTATCAAAATTCAAGTAACTGGCATCCTCTCTGCCCCAAGACAAAATTGTGCTCCACAATTGCACAGGCATCTCCTCACCTTCGTTTTCTTTGACCAAGTCCATTTCCTTGGCAAAATAATCAACTCCTTTGAACAAAAATGTGTGCATTAGAAGAGAATACCATCCAAAAGGTCTATCCACCTTACCATTTTTTATCCCTACCAGCCCTACATGAATTGCATCAGTGAGGTAAGGTGCATAATCAAATGTTACTGCTAGAGAGGGGTTCAGAATCTGTGCCATCATTAGCATATAATGGGTTGGCATGGTCGTTTCGGCATCTTTCCCAAGGATCTAACATAGTG
Source organism: Cryptomeria japonica (assembly GCF_030272615.1). Lineage (NCBI taxonomy): Eukaryota > Viridiplantae > Streptophyta > Pinopsida > Cupressales > Cupressaceae > Cryptomeria > Cryptomeria japonica. The sequence continues at coordinate 35,461,448 of NC_081406.1, read as the reverse complement.
ACCAATACATGCCTTTTTCCCTTAAAGTGAACAAATTCAGGGAGAAGGGTTCCATGGTGCTAGGGCCTACTACAGTTATCCCTCCTATTTTAACAAAAAACTCCTTCAAAGGGCCACTCCTAAGGTGATCTTTCTGCACATCATAAACCTGGGCCAATTTTTTAAAATCAATAGGCTCTAATAAATTTGATGCCTCACTGAGCTTGAAAAAATTCCTGAATTCATCATCATTGATCTCTATCAAGGCTCCTCCATTGACATTCCTCACACATCTAGCAACAGGATCATAATTGTGTGCGATTTGGGTTAGCAAGTCTACATCCATAAAAACCCCAGGGACTACGAGCTTCCCCACGTCTAGATCCCATATGCTATTCATTGGGGCACTGGCATGTCTCTGACTGAATCCCACTTTAAAAAGACCCAGTCCTGAAATCCCTATTTGTGAATCCCTTAACCATCTACCTTTGTCATACAAACCGTCTCCAATCCTTAGATGGGGGGCTTTAGGAACCAATTCATTTATTTTGGCCGCAGCATTTGAGGACATGGTCAATTGTTCTAGGAAGTCATCACATATGTTTCTATCTTGGTAATTTACCTTCCCTGTGAACTCCCTTCTTGGTGCCATCTCGTTAATGCAATTATATCAATTAAGATTCAAACAAAACTATGATAAGGCAAGCACACAGTAAAGTACCGATTTTCAAACTGTAATTAGCAAGAAAGACACAAAAAACCTATTACTCTTCTGAAGAAATTCGCTCTGCACTAGCTCCTCTGCAACAAACTCGTTGAAATGGTGCCAATATTCAATTGATGTGGACCTTAATAAGACAACTTGGCATTGAATTGAGACATTAATCCCGCATGCTTCGGCCATCAACTCATAATTGAATTCGCAAATCTAATTCAAAAATGAGCTCAAACGGATCACATGTCTTCTGAGTATTTCCTTGTTTCGTTGCTTCGCCATTTCGTGGAGTTTAAAACCCCCTCACCTTTCCTTCGCAAAGCAACGACGTTCGTTGGATCCTTGGAAACTTGCACTGCCTTTACTCCTTCCAGTCCTTCTATATTAGTAATGGGCCCCACCTTTTTGCAACTTCGCGAGCACTAAACCTTGTGCACTTCGATCGCATGAAACAACGTTGGTCGTCCGATCAATTACCACTCGCACGATCTTTACTGCTTACGGTGACCACCAGTCTTTTCTGCTAACCGCGCACCACCATCACTGCTAGTGGTCTTTGTCACTTCGTGAAAGCTAACCACCCTACATCTTTGGGTTACGAAACAACGTCCATCGTTGAATCCACCTCGAGATGTACACCATTTAACATACTCAAACCTTTAAAGTGGGCCCTCGGCTTGGAAACCACTTGCTTTGTTTCATCACCAGCGAATGAATCTTATGTGTCAATCGGCTATTCACTCAAGAACTCCATCGGGCTCCATTCTAGGACCGCCACGTGCTCTATTTCACCATGGTTTCAATGCCATCGTCGATTAAATCAAAGAAGGCCCTCAAGCAATCCCTTGGAGCCACATGCATCTGACAAGCCATCATTTCCCTCAACCAAGCGACCCACTTGTCCTACCATGTCATTTCGCTACTTCACAGACTTTAAACCTCAGGCAACTCTTCTTCGCGAAGCAACGACAATCGTTAGATCTTTGGAGACTTCTCACCTGCTAACCTTTTCGTGACCACCTTGCCCGGGCCCTCCACCTTTTCGCTAGTTCGTGAAAGGTAAAACACGGACACCTTTCAGCTATGAATCTACGCGCATCGTTGGATCAACTCCACACTAATCGTCCTTTAACCAAAGGAACCACTTACTTCCGGGACCGGCCAACTCTTTCACTATTTTTCAGAAGATAAATCACATGCATCTTGGGCTAGCGAAGCAACGCAAGCTATTGGATCCAATACAAGATGCATTCCTTTTACTTGACGAATAATCCTTTGGTCGGGCCTGCTTACCCTTTTCACCACTTCGCGAATGCTAAACTATAGGCATCTTCGCCCAATGAATTAATGCACACTGCAGGATCAACCTTGACTTGCACGATTGTTAAGAAGCCCGACAAAGATTAAAACAAGACATAGGTAAAGACGTAAAAATTGAAAAAATTTAAAAGATCGCCTAGGGAAAACCTAAAGGGGGGGACACTTTCATGACGGAGCGACCCTTCCACTTAAGTGGAAAAAGTAATGCAGAAATAGAATGCAAGGGTTTTCAAAACATAGGAAGGGTTAAATCTTTCAAAAAGCTTAAACCCTATTTGACCCAAAAAAAACACAGAGGCAACAAGGATATGCCAAACACATCTTTGCAGATTTTAGCCAATTATGGGACAAGAATAACCAATTTTCAAAATAGTGATAACACATCTCACAGAATGAATTGAACTCACCAAAACAAAATTCTCCACCTCTATCAGATCTCAGACTCTTCACCTTCAACCCAGACTCAGTCTCAACCTTAGCTTTGAATATCTTGAATTTGTCTAATGCTTTTGATTTCTCTTTTAAAAAGACAACCCACATCATCCTGGAATAATCATCAATTAGCAACATAAAATATCTATCACCCTACACACTTTTGACATTTTTAGGTCCACATAGGTCAGTATGCACAATATCTAATAGTTCATCAGATGTATACTGTTTGATTTTGAAAGAAATCCTTGTTTGCTTACCCAACTGATATTTCTTACATAACGGATTAGTAGGCTTAACAATCTTAGGCAGATCTCTTACAACATGTGTAGAACAGATCTTAATCATTGAATCAAAATTGAAATGACACATTCTCCTATGCCACAACCAACTCTCATCTACCTAAGCAATCAAACAACTTTTCTCACTAGCATTCAAATGAAAAATGTTACCTTCAGTCTTAGTCCCAGATGCAATCTCTATACGAGAGGCATTTAAGATCTAGCATTTTCCATCCTTGAATTGTAGATCATAACCTTTATCAACCATCTATCCAACACTCAAACGATTATGCTTCAAACCTTCAACATACAAGACATCATCAATGTTATGCTTACCATCAAAAGATATAGAACCTCTCCCATGGATTACACAGGCTTTGTCATCTCCAAATCTAACTATTCCACCATCATACCTTTCCATGCTTACAAATTTGCTTTTTTCACCGGTCATATGCTATGAACAACCACTATCAATTACCCGTTCATCTTTCTCTTCAACTTTAGTAGCTAAAGCCTTTTCTGCAATAGTGCAGCAAGTGGAATCAAAGGTTAAGGTCTATCTTCTTTAATGGCAATAAACACAATTTTGTCTCCTTCTGATTATTCATCTGTGACACCTTCATCAACAACATAATAACAATTCTTCTGATTTCTAAACCTCTGGTTAGACTTGTAAGGCTTATCATACTTCTCATGCTTTTCATATCTATCATTCGTATCATGCTTATCAAACTTATCATGTATATCATACTTACCCATTCTCTCCAGGCATCTAGAAGCAAAATGTCCTATCTTATTACAAGAGAAACATTTCAAAGGCAAATTTCTATCATACCAGCTCCTATAGGAAATCTCTGGGCAATCAATGATTCAATCTCATCTAGCTCTCGTTCTTTCTCTTCCATCTCTTTTCTCTCTCTTTCATATCTAGATACCCTGCATTCATCAAGATCACACTTATGCTTACCGAATACAAATGCAGATGCTCTAAATGTTGTCTTAGACTTTCCATGTGATTCTCCAAATTCACTTAGCTCAAATGCAGCAAGCTTTCCAACCAACACATCTCTTGTCACTGTAGTCACACTCTGGATCTCATCAATAGCACCAACCTTATATTTATAAGCAGGAGGCAAAGATCTCAGCACCTTAGCAATAATTTCATCTTCCTTAATGGTTCCACTGGCACATCTTATACCTAGGACAAGGTCATTCACCTTAGCCATGAAGGAGTATATGTTCTCACAATCTCCCATCTTTAATGTTTCATACTATCCTTTCAAGCTCTGCAACTTAGCAACTTTTACTTGTTTATCACCTTCATAGAGGATCTCAAGATTCTCCCAGATCTCATGTGCAGTCTGAAGCCCCATTACATTTGTCATCTCAGAATTAGTCAAGGCACTAAGAAATGCTTCCTTCGCTCTAATATTATGTTCTTCTTCCTTGACCTCATCAGGAGTAGACGGTCCATTCTGAAGAACAATATAAGCATTCTTTGTAATCTTCCAATAATCTTCTCCAAGACATTTCAAGTTCACTTCCATCTAGTTCTTCCATATAGTATAGTTACTTCCATCAAACCTCAAACTGTCCTTCATAAAGAGAATACCTTGAGCTACCATCCCAGATCTCCTCAAGCGATTAAGCTTCTATTGGAGGATCTGGCTCTAATACCAATTGTTAGCAGCAATCAAGAAGAAAGATTGAAAGGGGGGGGTGAATCAGTCTTCACCGGATAAAACAAACTTAACCACCAAAAATAGATCTGATATATTACAACAATAACACAGATAAGAAAATTGAAAGCACAACACACAACACCAAGATTTTGAAGTGGAAACCTCGGTTAAGGTAAAAACTACGGTGGGAACCTACCCATAGTAAGATGATACTCTACAGTAGTATGTCAAAATATTACAATGGGGAATGCACATGCATTCAGGCACACTGTCTAGAGCTCATTGCTCAAATATAAAGGCTATGAAGGCTACGACCCTCAGGGAAGTCTCACTGACTTACAATAAGATTCGGACTACAATCCAGAAGAAATGAAATGAAAGAATAGCATCTCCAAATGCCTGATTATAGTTCCAGTTAAGCACAGTTATCTGCCCTGCAACACTAATCTCACCTCAATCTCAACATCGAAGGATAGATCACTTTATCGCACATAAACCTCTCTCTAATAATGCAGAAACAACATCAACACACAAACTACATGAATATATCACCTATATATACAATTCATCAACCTTGATAACAAGGTCTACTAAACCCTCAACCCTCAACTCAAAATTATAAAACTACAACACACGATACAAAGATCGACCACCAAACCAATACAATGATTTACATAGCATAGCATGGAACTAAATCAATTTCCCAAATGATCAACTCCATTGAAAATCACACCAAGATCAACCGCAACACGCTACACCACCAGAAAAACTGCATAACATGAAAATCATCACCGTTGATGCAAACCATCAAAAACTTGCACAACGATCAATTCAGATTGCCAAAAAAAATAGGAAATGACTAGGAAAAACCAGCAATGATGTTAGAATCATCAGGAAAAGGTGCACCACCACCACTTTTCAAATCTTCATCGGTCAACGTATGAAAGTTCAAGAACACAACCAATCAGCAACTGTCACAAAGAAAGATAACTTGTGGAGCACCAAATCACAAACCATATGAAATAAAGATACACAAGACTATCCCAAAATCTCAACACAAGATTTGATCACACCGGAATATGTTGGAGGATATACCGAACTCTGCAAAACAATGATCAACAAAACAATACTGCAAAACCAGATCATAAGATCTTCCCAATCAACAATCACCAGAGCAATACAAAATAATATGTTGACATCAATGACAACAACATATCCTAGCAACAAAAATGACCAACAATATCCAACAATCTCACCCTTTGGCATTGATGGCAACATATGAATGTGAAAAATATACAATGCACCGTTTTGATAAACTAATTGTTCCGATTAAGCAAAAAATGATCTGTTGCACTATTTTGATAAAGTGCTTTGTTCTGCTGTATCAGATCAACACAATTGTGAGTGCGCATGTGAAATTACACTCAATCACTCGAAATACACCACATATATTATATTCAATACCTAATCCATTATCCCAAATGATCTTATATATTCGGACACTCAAAATTAATCACCCACAAGTCAACTTCACCAAATATAAAAAATGAAACATGTAGCTGCAGGTCATCTTAGATCTGTTGCCGAACCATATACCAGACCCAAAATAAGTGATTACACACTTCCTATAGGTCTCACATACCATTCCAAACACATTTTCAATCACCGGGATTAGCATAAAGAATCTAGTCACACGATACACCATCAAAAATGAAGAGTACTTTGGTTTACTATTCTACCAGATATCGGACCTTCAAACAGGCATAGGAACAAATACTAGAGGGTGGATTGATGTGATAATTTTCTTCATATACCTAACCAATTAATCACCGATCATCGAAAATAAAACTACTTCACCGAAAATCATAAAACTGTATATTGAGTTGCACTGATAGTCTTAGTCCAGAAGTACAAGACATTCGGTTAACCAAAACTTCATATCGGATCAAGTCAATAGACTAAGTTGCCATCAATGATAACTCCTAAGAATATACAAGCATAAAGCACCATCAATCTTCACCAGAGCATCATTGGAATGCCAACAATCTCCCCCTTTGGCATTAATGGCAACACAGGGTGAAAAATGATAAGTATTCAAAATCTGTAAAACACCAAAAATATGAACTCTATACATTCAATTTGACTGACTCCCCCTGAAATGCTTGCTCCATTTTTCACTTCTCTCTCTCTCTCCCCCTTTGACATCAATGGAAAAGGGTGGAAATCCACCAAAACTTATATACAAAAGAATGAATGAATGAATGCACTTGATTACATGAACTTAAATATGCTAGAGTAAGTCACCTTTAAGGATTTCAGATACTCATCCCGTCCTCTCAGGAAAGAATCAAAGACATTTATTAGGGCACTGTACATAAATTCATGAATCTCAACAATCTAAAGATTGGATGGCACCGGTTTACCTAAGGCACTTATTGCATCCTGCTGAGCTCCCAACAAGGTATCCATCTAGGGAATTATCAAGCTCCTCAGTTTCCCTACTCTACTCAACATTCTCTCCTTGTCATGATTCAAGCCCTTTATTTTATCAAAATAATCCAAAATTTGTGCTTCAAGGGAACTTGGGAAGACGGATTGAGGTGCAAAAGAATGACCGATACTGGCTAGCTTGCCCTCAAGATCTCTTATTTTTCGATCAATGTCTGCAATAAACTTGGGCAAAAACAAACATGATTTGAAAAATTTCCCACCTTCATCTAATGCCTCTCCTACACTCTTCATTGTAGACTTTAGGCTCGCTTTATTCCTTTCTACTTCTTTCAAATTTTCCTACAATCTTATCTCATTAAACCTTTTCTATACAGATTCATCTGCAACCTTTTCAAATGATACAAAATTGGAGTTAACAACATTTAACAAGTTCTTAAGCTTTCCAGAGGGAGAAGCACTTGAATCTTGACAAAAACTGGGCAAAAAATTTTCCAAAACCTTAGTGGCAAGAGAGATGACTTCTTTATCTTCAGACTGAGATTTCAACAGATCTTAACTTTCCTTGATCTGAGCTTGGGTGGCAAGTTTCAAAGCTCAAAGAGGGGAAAAAGTGCTCAAATCAACTAGACCATGAGAAAAGTCATCCTCTACATCAATCTCCTTACCTTTATCGGTGACAATAGCCACAGTCATGGTTACCGGAGGTTTCTCTATTTGTTCATCAGTCTTCTCCTTCTCAGCCTCTGCATTCACACTCTTTTCAACTTTCGCTATGTCCTTTGCTATCATTTTTGCAATCACTTCTATCTCAAGAGGGTCCTGAGTAGCTTCACCGGAGACATCTACAATTGGATTTTCAGAGGGTGCGCCTAGTGCTGCTTCTTTCTCAATAGACTGTTGATCTACCTGACCACATGAGACTTCTACATCTACTTCCGGAACAAAAGTGTCAATATTTTATCCGTCCAAGTGGGAGGCATCATGGGGTTGATTTACCTCATATCTCAGCTCAAGCAAGAAGTCTTTCATTTTTTGTTATGTTTCTCTTACAACTTCATTGATTTCTCCAAGCATAATTTTGTTAACTCTTCTCTTACTCCTGAATTTATCTTTTAATCTTTCAACTTCATCCCTAGAGAAGGTTGAATAAGTGTTCACCAAAACATACTCCTGCATTTCTTCATCTTTCCAATAGGTAGTATTTCTCCGGATATCAAGGATATCATACAACTCCTTAGGCAACTCGGATGATAACTCAATTAGAGCTCTACTGAAATTATTCATATATGGTACAACTGCTTCCTCAATTTCTCTCCTCTCCTTATCATCCACATTCTCATAATATACATCGAGATTTTTCAAATTTCCATCCTTAATGATTTCATTCTTTATATCTTCTAAGAATTTAGGAGGAATAATCTCAATCTTACGAGATTCCAAGGCTTCATATTTATGCTTCCTAGTTCCCTTAGACTTTTTGGATGGCTCGCCTTGAATCTTTGTCCTCTTAGAGGGTGGAGAATCATCGGAAGGATTTCTGACTACTCGAGCATAAGTAGCAGTCTTCTTGACTTTCCAAACTTCTTCATTCAACTTTGTCTTCTCCTCTTCTCCAACATACTACCTAGAAGGCTTCTCCTTTTTCCTCTTCTCAAATCCATCGGTTGATACTGCAGGCTTGGGCTTGGGTGGAGGAACCAGTTTCTTCACTCCGAAAATAGGTGCAGACTTACTAGGTTTACCTTTGGATTGCATGGAAGGGTTTTCTGGTTGGGGCTATAATTTAATTACATCTTCTTCCCTCTGAATGTTCTGAGCTCTTTCCCTCTGTACAACTTCCTTTTTCAATACCATCTGCTATGCGATAGCCTTTGCTTCCTTTCTAATCTTCCTCTTTCTTCCGGCATCAATGAACTGTTTATGTAGACTTAAGTCATTTTCCTTGAAAGTACATCTTTCTTATTTTGGATCTATTGGTTGGCTCAATAGGTGTTGATCATATGCTTCAAGCGTGATAGCGTCAACTTTATACCCCATGGGCATGATCCAAACTGTCCTAGGCTCAACCGCTTCCATCTAACATCGATCTTTATCAACCACGAAGCAAATATTTTGCTCATATTTCTCTACAATCTCCTTAGGGATTATTTCTTTTCCCTTCATGGTGGCTTGAAAGGCTTTGAAATAGCCCCATAATGCAAATTTTCTCATAGTAGCATCTCCTATTCCCCACAATCCCTCCTTGATTTACATTGCCACTAGTCTATCATAAGCCCATTGGACCTTTCCTTTTATACTGGGTATCTCATTCAATAAATACAAGGCCAAACAAATAAGAAGAGACCCATACTTAAAATGTGCTTCTTGTCTTGCTTAATTTTCTTTAAATTACTCATCAGTTCATTCAAAAGGACAGTGCACAAATCATACCTCTTGTCATCCTTGAGCATCTGATATGTTTCATATATTTCAATTTTGAAGATGGAGTTTTGTCTACTTGATTGATAGACTTTGTAACCAACTACCATCAATGCAAACATCACATCATGCTCCAAGATGTCACTGATAGTCATTGCTCTGATGTCAAACTTGGAATCGGTAGTGGCTATCACACTGTTACTCGATACTTTTCTCAGACCAGGTACTTCACCGGTTTCACTTAGGCATGTCACAACTTTAATTTCCTACTTAGAGATCTTATGAGGCCTATCAAGCCACATGAACTCATCATGGACTTGGTTGAGGATATATTGGATCCATTCCACTTCATTGAACAACGGGAAATGGATGAACTGCGAAAAACCCTTGTCTTGAATAATCTCATATTCTAATTTCAGGTTACCCAAGTTGTTCGCCAGATGTTTGTTGTAAAGGGACAACATATCAACATTTCCAAGCTCCTCAAGATCACAATGGATGTAAGCCCTAATATCCTCATTGTGAAGATTGTCGTAGGGTATCGAAGAAAATGCTCCTTCTAGATCATCTTCGACAGACTTGAAGGGGTGTTTCTTGAAAACAGGTCTATCTCTATCTTTAATCTCAACAACCAATGGGGTATAAATTCCAGATATCGATGCCATTTTGAATCTAGGGTTTGAAATGGATAGATTCACAAAACAGATAAATACCTTTTAATTCAACCAAGCACAAGAAATCGCTGCAAGCACGATTTTGATCACCAAATTTCTTTTCTTCACTGCACTGCTCTTTTCTCTTGATAGAATTGTGAAAACTAAACCTTTGAAATGCCCTTTTTAACCTTTGAAACCTAATTCTATGTTGTAATAAATACTTCAACCGGTTACTATAATTTTCATGAAATTTCTTGTCGGAGCCTCAAATCTCCATCAAATCTTCTGGATAACATCTTCACACATGATTTAAGCCTTCTGCAACCTACTGGAATCAGTTATAGATCACTGAAGAGGGGGTTCTATGAATCTGCATGTAAAGTTCCTCCTAAGGCCAAAAAACCCTAGTTACCGAATGAGGTTCCATCACTGGATTCAGGTGTGGAACCATTCTACACATTGGAATCTTCTTTCTTTACCCACATTTTCTTGTGTTAGTATTTGATCTCATCTACTTTTGCTTTGCCTTTCTCATTTGATTTGCCTTTGTTTACTAGACCATTATTCTTGCTTCTGCAGTATTTTGTAATGTGACTAGGCTTGTTGCATGCATGGCAAACAACATTTCTCTGCATAGGTCTAAAATTAATTCGATTTGGTCTCATCATGCATTGGTTAGAGATATGTCTGAATATTCCACAAGAATAACATCTCATGTTCTGAAAGTTATTCATTATTGTTCTGCACATGTTTGACTTGTGACCAAAATTGTTGCATATGAAACATTGACCAGTAAAGGTGGGACCATTGTTTACATCACTCATCATTCCATTTTTCATCTTACTTTTGCATTGATTTGCCATATGACCAAATTTATTGCAAGTAAAACATCTACCATTGAATTTATAAGCATTAGACTGTCTTACCAGAGGATTCTTGTTCTTAGGCTTTGCATTGCTTTGTCTGGAACCAGAGGATTCTCCTTTTTCATATCCAAGTCCTCTCATGTCTTTTCCATGTCTTTGACTATCCAGCATCTCATCCAGCATTGCTGAGATAGAATTGAATTTGTCTTTGTATTCATTTGTAGTAGCAAGTTCATCTCTTAAGGCAACAATATGTCTTTCAAGTTCTCTTGTCCATCATTCCTTAATTGTGTCAACTCAAGCTTCAACTGATCATTCTCATAGGTAAGCCTGAAGCATTCATCTGATATGTCTTTCAATGATTGAGTCAAACTTTCTTAATTCTTCTTCCTGTCTTCAATCTCCTTAGTCAGCTTCATCACTATGGATTGCATCTCATTCTTCAATACAACATTCTCCCTAGAAAGCTTCTCACACTCATCAGACTTGTCCTGATTCTCCATGCTTTGTTCTTCTTTTTCTTTCAATTTTTCCATCAGCTCTTTCCTCTTGTCTCTTGAAGTGTTCACTTGATCTTTCAAATAATTAATGAATTCTTCAGCTGCATTCAAGTTTCTCTTCAAAGAACTTATCTCATGTCTTGTTGCATCAAGATCTTCAAGAGCCACACAAAGTTGTCTCTGCAAACCAAAATCCATTGATTCAATCTCCCGAACCTTCCTCAAGCGGTTAGGCTTCCTCAGAGGAACTAGGCTCTGATACCAATTCTTGGAATCAATGAATACTGAGAGGGGGGTGAATTAGTGTTCTGCAAATTTTGAATTTGTTAATCTGATTCTTTAACCACCGGATGAACAACAAATAAAATAAATTGCAAAAACACAAAACAGGTAACCATGCAACTATAACACCAAGCTTTTTTATGCAGAAACCCAAATGGGAAAAACCACAGTGGTATTTGAACCCACAATATTATTCCACTATGGCTAGTAGCAAAACAATATTACATAAGGGGAATGCACTTGCATTCAGGCACACTGCTTAGAGCTCACTCCTCAAGTTACAAAAATAGGGCTACAACCCCAAAGGAAGGCTCACTGCCTTACAAAAGATTATAAAATGATTACAGTAAGTAAATAATTGGAAAATAGCGTTTGACTATTCCAAATATCAATTTCGATTAGGCACAAAATGATTCATTGCACTGTTATGATAAAGTGCTCTGTTCTGCTTGACCGGATCAACACAATTTTGAGTGCGCATGTGAAACTACGCTCAATCGCTCCAAATACAGTGCATATATTATATTCTACACCTAATCCATTATCCCAAATGATCTTATATATCTAGACACTCAAAATTAATCACCCACAAGTCAGCTTCACCAAATATCAAAAATGAAATGTGTAGATGCAAGATGGCTTAGATATGTTGTCGAACCATATACCGGACCCAAAATAAATGATTACACGCTTCCTATAGGTCATACCATTCCAAACACATTTTTTATCGTCGAGAGTAACATAAAGAATCCGGTCAAAATGTAATGCCCCGCCAGGAAACCCCGAAGGGATTAAGCTAAAACACAAGAATAGAGTGCAAATATTTATTTATTTTTAAATTAAACACTACACAATGATACAACGAGATACCATAAGCTCAGAAAATACAGCGAAAGATTCAGATAACACCTAAAGAATTTCCCAACGTGATTACTTAATTCCACATTTAACTCAACTCACGCTAATTAATCCAATTAAGTTGATTAACTTAACGACAAGATAATACTTAAACAGGGATAATTTCTTTCAGTAAGATAAAAATATAGATCACATGATAAGGTTCATCCATTGAGGTAAAAAGTACAGGTGACATGATCAAGTTCATCCAATAAAATTTAACCAACCATTACGTTCAAACTTTTCATTAAAACATAAGTCATGCATCTAATTTCATAACGTACTTTAATTTCATCATAAACTAATGAGTTCTTTTCATGCATACTTAATTTCATTATCAATAACTGAATACATTCCATTATTCAAACTTACATTCTTTCATAATCCAAATTACTGCATTTAATAAGATGACTAGATACATGCATTTAAGATCAATTTCATCTAATCCAGTTTATACATTCTAACATAATGCCATCCATACATGCTAAACTAAAAAGGAAACATAAGAATATAAGCATCACATAACAACAAATTGATATCGGAGTTCACCCCTAATGGGCTACATCTCCAGGTCTGCTCAACTACAAGACCCCTCTAATAATTAAATAATAGTGAAGAATACATAAGTTTGTTAGGTCCCAGAGACAACTGAGAGGGGGGGTGAATCAGTTGTCTGATAAATTCAAACCAAAAACTTATTAACCGACTTAATGCTTAATACCGATGAACCAGTTAAGTATGTCGGTAGACAGTGTTAATAGTAAATTGATATATCGGTAAGAATTAGTGCATGAAACAAAAACACAAAGTCATCCACAACACATGATACCAATATTTGTACGTGGAAACCCTGTAATGGGAAAAACCACGGTGGGAAACCTTACTCATAATCAGATGATACTACTGCAGATAGTAAGTGTACAAAAAGGGGTCTGCACATGCAAAAAGGCCAACAACGTAGAGCTCACTGCTCAATCACAAATGGGAGTCACACTGACTACAATTGGATGGTTAAATCCAATAAGAATGTACTGCACAAAATCACATCTTCATATGCTGGATTCAGTACCGGTGTAATGCTGATATGCTTCTACAAAAACCTAACTTCACCTTCAAATGATGTCTTCGTGTATGCCTCTACTTGATCTCGCATATACCTTCACTTAAATCTTTTTCACATTCCACACTTGATCTTACAAATAAGATCTTACATTTATACCATACCCTAAGACCAATTTTAGTAGGTCGGCTCTACAAGATATTACAATAAAAACATTTTACAAATAATATAATATCCAATGCAATAACCAATTAAACATGTCAGCTTAATGCACTTATAATAATAATAAATCATCTCCATAGCGTGCCATGTTGATCTGGAAAAGATAAACCTGCCGATGTAACCCTAGATAACCTGGACCTATTTGTCGGTAAAAGCAAAAATGCAAATATGAATATACCAATGATTATTACTTCAAAATAAAGTGTCCACATGATGTCTTCAACATTACCAAGTGTCTTCCATGTCATTCCAGGTACCGGTGAACATTATATCCTATCAGTTAACCATATACCAGTAACTGTTGCACAGATTACTGCTTGCTGGTGAATGTTGCTGGATCCCCAAAGTAGGTGTATTCAGTAGGTGTCGACATCAATGACAAAACCATACCAAAATACCAACAAAGTTCACATCATTTACAATCCTTCTATCAAGGCGAACATAACCAATAATACACATGACCACATCGGTCAGATAAATACATAAATGATCCCTAAATAGGAAAGGATCCAACTAAACATAATAGAAGCAACTACAAAGATCCCCTGGAGCATCCACGAAACTAAGTTTAACATGATATCAAGTACTCACAAGGGCATAAGCAACATGATGACTCCATAACAGTGCTCCTATCAAGACAACACAACAACACACTAGTGAACATAAGGGACAAGTGTCATCACATAACCTGGTATGGTTACCATGGCAGGTCTTCATAGGTTCTGGCCCCATCCATTGGGTTACCCTAGCAACCTATTATGAACCTCCAACCCATCCAAGTCTCATGTGGACCCACAAATCCTTTCGTGAAGACAAGGATGATGGTTTGCCATTTCAGGCCTTCTCACTGCATGTCGAGTTTGTACTAGCGCTCATCTTATACGTGAGGCACCATTAACTTACTTAGTGATTCATTAACTAACTCTCTAATATGCTATTAGGTTATTACTTATTTAGACACAATTTTGATGGGTTGCCCAACAACCACTTTGGGCGTGGCCCCCAATTGAAAGCCACTTTCCCCTACGACACTAGACCATAGTCAACGAACTCCTAAACCCAGGAATACACAAGGTCAAGCAAACGGAGTTCAAAACAGAGAGAATACCCACCTGGTCAAACAAGACTTCATATGAGGTGCACTGACTGACAGTACTCTATCTAGAGACCTGACCAGCTATGGTCAACCACAAATCAACATTCGACACCCACATAAAGGACATGACCGAATACAAACCATCACATGAAAACAGTAATTACTCGAGATCAAGGACATAAGCAGGTACCCAATCAACAAACGACAATAACCAACAATCACAATCAAGGACTTGCCATTTCATAAGCAAATGTGAATACATAAATTTAAACATGCATAGGGAATAACCAAAAAAGACAATCTTTTTCCATATTGATTTAAACTTAAAAAAATCAATCCAGTTTTCTAAATGATTAAGTTTGATTGCAGTTTGTCTACCTCATCTAGGTACAGATCGTTCATGGTTTTCTAACTCACTAAGCTCGTTTGCATCAAACATAACATAAATACATCATCATGAGTTTTTAAACCAAATTAACATGAATAAAATTAAATAAACATTAACCAACTAAATATGATATTTATTCTTCAAATAAAACATCATTCTCATACTGGTTCGAAAACAATTTCTTCAAATTCATCTTTTCCAAAACCAAGACACACTTTTCAAATCAAGGAAATATATATTTAAAGAAACCAAATATAGATAATCCATTCCCAAATTAACAAATTATTTCCTTGCGTACACATAAAAAAATACCAAAATTAAATATTAATTAATAGATATATATTCAAGGAAATATATATTTAAAGAAACCAAATATAGATAATCCATTCCCAAATTAACAAATTATTTCCTTGCGTACATATAAATAAATACCAAAATTAAATATTAATTAATTAATATATACTTATTAATCCGTGATTAATAAAATACATACAATTAATAATTAATAATAAAATTACAAATTAAATATTAATTAATATATATATATATTAATCTCAATTAATAAAAATATATATATTAAGTAATATTAATTAAAAAAACTTTATTTTAAATAATAATTAATATTATTATTATATTTTTTTTAACGAAAAAAAACAAAAAACAATGATACTGGGGTACCCACGTGGGGCCCCTCCCCTTTTCCCAAGGGCATTGGCAGTAGACGCTACATTGGTAGCAGCCGCTACCTTTGGTAGCCCTGCTACCACCCCACGTGGTGGGGTTTTCTTGCCACGTGGGGGGGGGTTACACATTTTATTTTTTTTATTTTTTTTTAACAATAAAACAGAAAACCCCCAAAATGCTAAGTCTCAGACAGAGACAAAAAAAATGCAGAAATAAACTTCCAGAATGCATTGTTCTCACATATATCCAAATTTAGAATAACCAGAATCAAAATAGGCAAATTTTTTCAACCAGAAAATCATATTTGGCAAACTAAGATGGATTTACACCATTTATCCAATCTATTCAACCAATCTTGCCCAAAGCAAACTAATTTATAAAATGAAATTTAAATCTGAGAACACCCAATGGAGATTTAAACAAGAGTTCATCATGAACAGTCATTACCCAATATTCGGTTTTAGAAAAACAATTTGGTCAACCAAATTTAAAATCTGAGAGTTGGGAAAGAAGCAAGGAGGGTTTGAGTTTGTGATTTCATTACAACTCTTCCATTTTTCCACAAAGTAAGAGATTATTTACAATCACAACCAGATTTCATTCCAAAAACCATACAATCTCAATAACACAAGAAATCAAAGATATGAACCAGAATCCTACCTCATTTAGCATTCCTGGCAAGATCTGATGAAGAGCCCAACCTGTAGCTCAAGAAATCCTTCTCCAAAATATTTTCCCCAAAATGTCCTCCAAAATAATCCTCTCAAAAATATTTTCAAACCTAGGTTAAATGGGAGATTGTTGACCAAAATTTTTATTGTTGAATTTAAAATATTTTCATTTAAAATAAAATCCCAAAATTCATTATTTTCAACAAATCATATATATTAAACTTGCTTTTCAAATTAAAATTGATTTTCTTAAATACTTGAAATTAACCTTTCTATTTTATTTTATTTTAAAAAAGGCAAAAAGATCAAATTAATTTTATTTCAAATAAATTTAAATCTTTCCTTTCCAAAAGCATAAACAGAATAAATTTATCACTTAAAATTAACCATTTAATTGAACTTGCTACTAACTTGAATTGAGCAATTCTAATTAATGATTAATCGCAAAAAAGGGAACTTATTTAATTTAGTCCCTTAATTACAATGCGGAGACACACATTTAATCAAATTAAATACTAAGGATTAAATACTCAATTTAACCACCCGCAAAACACGCAACCCAAGAAAGCCAAGCGAACAGACCACTTGCATACCCACCCAAAGGGAATACCGACGATGATTGGCGATGCTCACTTGAGCACGACTATGGTCAAATGAGGCTCTTACAACCACTTAATCCAAAATCTAAGGACCAAAGAG
Organism: Cryptomeria japonica; assembly: GCF_030272615.1. Lineage (NCBI taxonomy): Eukaryota > Viridiplantae > Streptophyta > Pinopsida > Cupressales > Cupressaceae > Cryptomeria > Cryptomeria japonica. The sequence goes on along the minus strand of NC_081406.1, from coordinate 35,444,149 downwards.
GTACACTCAAACCTGCGAATCCAGGCGGAGACGAACCTCACACCCATGCGGTATTGTACCTGAAATCTCCTGCAACCAAGAGTCACACATGCATACATATATATGCTTAATGAAAGTGTTAGCCCGAGATTAATAACACGAAATAGGAGAACTAATAAACTTGCATACGAATTGGTGCGAAAACCACATTAACAGGTACACACAAAAATCAAAACATCTGACTATAACATTATAACATGATAAACTAACCAAGGTCAAACGGAGATTAGAAATTGATTAGGGCAGGGGTACTACACACACGATATGCCATAAAAAATGAAGAGTAGTTTGTTTTACTGTTCTACTATATATCGGACCTTCAAACAGGCATAGGAATCAATACCAGAGGGTGGATTGACGTGATAATCTGCTTCATATACCTAACCAATTAATCACAGATCATCGAAAATAAAACTGCTTCACTGGAATTCATAAAACTGTATACTGAGCAGCACTGACAGTCTTAGTCCAGAAGTACAAGACATCTAGTTAACCAAAAATTTATACCGGATCAGGTCAATAGACTGAGTTCCCATCAATGACAACTCCTAAGAATCTACAAGCATCAAGCACCATCAATCTTCACCGGAGAATCACCGAAATGCCAACACATTGTGCCACCAAAATTCCACCACTTCCTCCTTCCAACCAAGTGCAGACACGAGCTTTGTGATCCTACTCTCCAAGCAGCTTTGGTTTGTGTTTCAACATATTTTATAAAGTGAAACAATGAACAAATATGATATGTTTCAACATGCTATACCTATATTCCTATAAAGATAGGTATGCTAGTTACTAGCATGCCTATATTTTTTCAAATCTTTATAAAATACGTTGATAGACATCAAATTGTAACAATAAAATTAAAGCATAGAAATTAATCTTTATCTAGCATAACCTTAAACTCTTTTTCTTAGAAAATAAGATAAAGATCCTGTGCAAAATCAATCCCATAAAAATAAAATAAAAATGTCTTCCAAACAATTAGGAAAATAATAATAAAAGAAAATAACCATTTTTTAAAATAATGCATTGGCATTACAGTTTTTGCTTTAAACACTTAGTGATGTTCTTATTTGTGTTTGCTTACAATCCATATTACTCATTTGTATGGCTCTTTAATAGATACCAAGTGAATGATATACAAAAATAGATCTGGAAATTATTATGGTTAGATGACAAAGGCAAGAGTAAAGAACATTTACTGAAATGGGAATGGCACTATTGTTTGGACAAGATATGGGGGTGTGGGGAGTTGAAAGACCTCAAAATCTAGGGAATGATTCTCCCTGTCAAATGAAATCTTAAGGCAATGGATGGTGACAAGCCATGGAAGATCCCAGATAGGAACAATATCAATCTTTATGTCTCTAAACAAGCCAAAAATTGGGAATTACTTTCTTTAGGTGATTTATTAGCTAGTAGTTTACTAGTGGCTCCTACGGGATCCACTATGTTTAATGAGCACATGGAAAGCTTGGGAATCTGTTGAGAGTAATGTCACTAATGACATTATTGATGATAATAACATGATTAATGGAGAAAGGTAAATATGACCATAGAACCTAAAGCAAAGAATAAACCCCTAGCCCTTCTGCAAGGTCGTTCTGCAACAAATTGGTACTTTAAAGGGGTTAGATGCTTTGGTGACATCCTAAGTGATGGGAAGTTAAAGTCTCAGGCATCTTTAAAAGCTGAATTTTAATTTTCTTCATTCGATTGGAGAACATACTTTATCCTTAGAGAAGCTTGTGGTCCCCTTCTTTTAGCCAAAAATTTCTCCATTGACAAGATTTATTTTAAAAGTTACAAGTGTTAAATGAAAATGTTCTACATAAAGCTAATGCTAAATTTATATACAAAACACTTTGCAGTAGCTCTAATTTAGTTGATTATCTTAATCAGATTTAGAATTTATATTTGATTGGCAAGCAATGGCAAGACATATTTAATAGACTTTGGAAAAACATCATTGAGCCCAAGAAAGCGTGCTTTAAGTATTTATTGGTTTTGCAAAGATTAACCTACAAAAATTACATTATGTTGATATTGGTTAATGAAATATGTGTAGGAAACTTGAAAATATAAAACATATCTTCTTTGAATGATTTATTGCTAAAGAAATTTGGAACCATTTTTTAATAAAGAATGTAATTTGTTTTGGTTAGTTTTTTCCATTTAAATTCATTGGCATATCTAGGTTATAATAAATGAGGAAAATTTCTAAGGGGTGAGGAGGTGGCTTACCAAGCTATATAAGAGACCCATATCTTTTAATATTGCAATGCAAGTCACAGTTACTTTGGAGATCTCAAGGCACAAGATTATGAAATTTTTGGAGAATGGAATAGTGTTGGTTAATACATTATCTGAAGTACTATATGAACAGACTTGGGCATAAAGAGGAAAACAAGTCATTCAAATAAGGTTTGTTGGAGTTTGTGAAGAGGTATAATGAAGATACACTTAATGAGGAACCAAATAAGAAATATTATAAAAAAGCAAGGTTAGATATCACATTAATGAAGGGGAGAGCTCTATTGTTGAGATTGTAAGATCCAATGAAGATATCTTTGAGATAGATCCCCCATTTGTTGGGAAAGATTTGACTAGTTCAACGAGAGTAGAAACTTTTAAAACCAACAATATGTTTTATATTGGATCTCCATAAGAGCAATCTAGATAATGTTTCTTTTTTTATTTATCATTCATGGTGCAACAACATACATAATTTAGTAGATATATAGTATTTAGCTAAATATATATAGTTATTTTTGTGGATATTGTAACAACATAAGCAATGATGTATAGGGAAGTAGTTGGTTTAGATTTGGCATGAGACCCTACGTGGTCTATTTAAACTTATTATTATTATTTGAGATATCTTGAAGGTGTTTGGAAACTTGATTATGGATTACAATGTATGTTTTCTTACTATCTTTAATATAAAAAAATAACTTGTTTGGCCAAATGTAAAGACATCAACCATCCTTCGCATGATTTAGAAAGTTAATCTTCATTAATGTGTTTGATGAAGTTGTTCGACAATGTCCTCTAGGATGTTATGCCACTTGTTGCCAAACTCAAAGGGGAATCTGATATGAAACCAAAATATCTCTAGTGGAATTTATCTAACTTCATTTTACCATTTTTTATGGAATTAAAAAGTTGCAGTAGAGGAATAAGCTGCGATCTTCCTATTTACATCTCCCACTTGTGTGGCCAGCTTTAATTCAAAGGAGAGATGTTCAATACCATCAAGTTGCATCATTGTCCAACTTGTTGATCTCATTGTTTTCCTCTTGATAGACATGAATGGTAGTGTAGAATTTGAAATTTAGTAATAATTCCTTGGCCTGATCTAGTAAGCCTACAATGTCTGATTTGGTGTGTGTCCCTTCTTGAGTGCAATGATTACTAGGGATGAGTCCACTTGAATTGCAATTTTTCCTAATCCCCAAATCCTCACACATACTGAGACCATGGACCAATGCCAAAAATATACCTCGTTGCTTGTTTCTTTCAGTAGGGGTTTCAAAGATCACCCAATTGTGGAGCCAACCCAATCTCTCACTATTCAACTAGCTTATGAAGGACCCAAGTTTCCCCTTGAAGCACCATCAAAATCCAATTTATACCATCCTATTGTGGAGGATTCCCTACCGCTTGAGCTCTTAGCATTTGGGTTGCCTTGCTTCCCACACCAGATATTTGAGGAACCCATAGACCATGCCAATTGAATCTAATTTTAGCATCCCACTCATAAAGAATGGAATGTTTATTACATTACTAGGAAATTCTACTATTTACTTAATAAGTTTATTATTTGTAATTGATTTTTAAAATTATTATTTTTGTAGACTCCTAAAATTGTCATAACCTAATTAATATTTAATCATTTTATTTTAGGCCTTCTATTAATTAAATAGATTTTTATTTATTTAATTAATTCATTAATCCTCGTCTAACCTTTCTCCATTTAAATAAATATTTTTATTTATTTAAATTATCCTTTCACTAAATTAAATAAATATTGTGTTTATTTAATTGGCCTCATCTCCTCTATTAATTAAATAAATATTATTTATTTAATTAATTCATTAGCTTTTTCCTTCCATGACAAGTGTCATTCATCTCTTAATTTACCATTAACCGCCTCCCTAATATTTTCCTATTTCCTATACCTACTTTCTAATATGAGCTGGCCATTTATCCCTTCACCTCTTAATCCTAGCCCTCCATTTCTAGGGTGCTCTCTATAAAAGAGACCCTTCCTCTCTCCTTTCATATAGAATTCAAGTACAAACACCTACACTCTGTCAAATTGCATAAACAACCATAATATCAAGCAAGATCAATGAAGATAGGAGGACAATGGAGATAAAACCCTAGGAGCATGTGAAGGTATACATTTCTTTATTTGGTATTTGCATGATCTAGGTTCTCTATTGGTTTTATGTTGGATTCATTGTAGAACTAGGTTTAGTGGTTGAATCTCATAAATTTTAAAATAATTTTGATATCCCATTTTCAACATAAACAATTTTTATTAATATTTATATTTTGATATATTTTGACTTGACATTTAGTTTATTCTATTTTAATTTTTAATTTAGATTTGACTTTGAAATTTATTTTAATTACTTATGTTTTTTTATTATGAATTTCTTTGATAGATAAATGTGGCTAAGGGGCCACACCTATAGTTATAGTAAAGAGCTTACATTGTCAAATGACGATGTAAGAGCACAATGAGAGACAAAAGAGCACAATGAGAATTTCCAACTAAAAACCAAAACCTTCCCCTATGCCAGTAGTCGTACCCATTACACATCATCCAATACAAATGAAACCCTATAGACTTTTTATTTTCAAAAACACCCAAAGCATCAAATAAAACATTAACCATTTACTCTTCTTTATCCTTGGCATAATGTTAGGCTTACAATGATACTTGAGAGTTATTTATGTTTGTCCCCTACAAGGCAGCCAACATATCCTTTAAAATACCAATACCTACATTGCAACTTGATCCCTTCTCACATCTTCATCCATTTTCATTCTCCATATTAGAAATGGGAGCAAAAGGCTATTGTATTTGCAATATAGTTTAGGCCTATGTCCACTATAAGGTTGTAGATCTCCCTCAACCACCACCATCTTGATATACTACTTCATTTCCACCCTCTACTTCATCCAAACACATGCTCCCATTGTCCTTTAGGTTGAGGCCTTAGGAATAAGGAGGCTTCATTTGAATTAGTCTAATATTTGTAATTTGACTTGTTATACTCCTCACCCAAGCTCATCTTTATGGCTTGCAATTCATCCTTGAATAACAACAAAACATGTTCCTTAGTTGACCATTAGATATCCTCCCCCTGAAAGTAATATGTCACATCCTAGCTTTTATACCAAAAGTAGCCTCCATGTTTTGTGATTCATTCATATGCTTAGTTGCAGATAAATAAGGGATATCATTAATTCACATGTAGACAAGCCACCACCATAACCATTCATTGAGGCTTACTTGTCCACTCAAACCTGTATTTATATCTTTTGATGCTATTGTCCCTCCTTCCACTATAAAATTTTCTAATTCATGCCAAATATTTATCAAATTAAGCCCTTTGTCCACTTCCTTCCTATCTATTCCCAATTTGTCAAGCAATTAACAATTGTATATCCTTCCCTATAAATATGTGAAATACAAAACTCCTAAAAATAATTTAGCATATTCAAAGTATGCCACAATAATTTATTTAGTTTCTAGATAGGAATTCTTCTCCATTGAATCACATTCACAATTATTTGGGGGTCACCTTTAAGATGAACTCGCCTGAATTTCAAACTTCTACACATTCTAAAAGCGCAAGCCAAGCTGCTTGAAACTCAAACTCATTGTTGGTTCCACTCTCTAATTTTTTGGTTTTCATAGCTAAAATACCCCCTTTCTGATCTCTCACAATGCATCCCACTTCAGATAGCCTTAGATTAAGTTCTAGGCAACTTCCTCAAAATATAACTTGAGCCATCCTTCATCTAGGGGAACCGAGCTTCTATTAGCTATAAGATTAAAAGATGAATTATCCCGTTGAACCCCATGAATGAGAGATTTCTTTTATGAAATTACAAATAATAATTAAAAGTTACTAGAATTAATTTAATTTATAATTATTTGTCCTATTAAATTATGTATAGTAATAAATATAATAAGAATTAATTTAAATTGACTTAATATTTAATATACATATATATTTTTGGTTAGTAATTTGATATTATCTTTAAATGTATTATGTATGTCTTATTTATTCTATATTTAGTTATTTAATTAAAATACATCTCTAAAATTGACCCGTTCATGGGTTTTCAAGGATTAATCCTTCGGGTGGGGTGCATAGGCAGGAGGAGGAGAAGTGGTCTAATCCGGACTCGGGGTGGGTTAAGATAAATTTTGATGGGGCATCTAGGGGCAACCCGGATATTTCCGAGGTGGGATGTGTTGCGCGAGATGAAAACAAGGTGATCCTTTTCAAGGGAGTGAAGAGACTACAAGACGAGACTAATAATGACATAGAGGTGTAGGTTGCATTATTAGCCATTGAATTGTCTGTTAGCATGAAAATTCTGAAGGTGCAATTGGAAGGAGATTCTAAGGTTGTGGTGAATGCAATCATGAAAGGAGTAACCCCAAGATGGCGATTAAATAAATTTATAGCTCTTATTTGTTCAAAATTGAACAATTTTCAAGATTTCCAGATATCTCACATTAGGAGGGGTAGAAATGATTAAGTCAATGCCTTATCAAACGTGGTATGTGAACTGGATAAAGGAGTAATGAGGTGGTGGGATAAAGATGACATCATAACACAATGTCATTTTTGAAATGTCTTGTACCATATAGTACCACTTAGAAATTTGAAGTGTGCGAGAGCATGTTTTCATTCTCTGCTCGCGAGCCTAGGCTAGTTTAGTTGACACGGGAAATTAATGCTGATGAACTCTGTAGTGATGGTGGAGACGGAGATAGAATCATTAATAGAAATAATGAGACAAATGCCCATTCAATGCGGATGGTGGGAGCTTTCTGGGGACAGCGAGTGATTTTTGACAGAGAAAGGTGGTTTCATGATTGGCAAGAGTAATGGAAGCCAATTTCACGTTGAAAATGAACAAAATGATATCGACATTTTGGGGGTCAATTCTAGAGAGAAGATTGAAGACCATGTTCAGGTCGCATGAGCCGTTGTTTCTGAAGGCAGTGCAATTGGTTCTGGGTGAAGAGGTGGCAGTTATCGGCCATAGGTATAGAAAAAGGGTGAACATCTATTCTCTTATAATGGTGTGGGGACATGAATTGGATTCCTCATGCACAGAGCTTTGGAGAGTTATGCAGGCAATAGTGCCACTCGAATACCTAGAGAATATGGAGTCTTTGTTGGAGTGGGCGGTGATGGGTTGGGGTTTTGAAATGTCAGAAGGAATTCCAGAGTAGTTGGTTGAACTTAGGGGTCGACATATGCACATTCCCTTTCTTAGATGGAGAGAAGAAGTGAAGGCTCAATTTTGAGAGACGACGCAACGAGAATGAGATTATCTAAGTTGTATGTCTAGACTATGGAGCTAGAGGAGGTCATCAGACAAGCATGGGCAGAAGCGGGGGATGAGGAATTGGATGGAAGGAGGTTGCGTCCAATGACCAAGTGTTTATCTATGGAATTGGCAGAGAAAAATGCACCTTTGGCAATTCTCCTGAATGATGGAGGACGTGAGATGGGTGATGCGGTAAGCGCTGCGGTTGTGCAGGTGGCAGAGGCGGAACAAGAATGACCTGGTTGTGGTCCCGGGTACCTCTATTTTTTTCTTAGTCTATTAATATTGGAAACTTCATATTTTATGATTTATTTCAGAAGTGTCGTTTGAACTTCGAATTGCCAGTTAATTTTTTGTATGGCAATGATGTAACAAGTGATTTTTTGAGCTCGATTAACTATATTTTGGGTGTTGGATGATGGTTTGGTGGGTTTCTGGTTGGTGGGACTGATTTCTGGTTTTTGATGGGTTGTTTGGTGGTTCTAGTAGGTGGTTTTGGGTGGTTCATGTTTAAAACTTTTGATGTTATTGTACTACTTTATTTCATAATATAATAAACATACATATTACCGATCAAAAAATATATATACATCTCTAAAATTAAAGGATTGGGGTGACTACCTATATTATTTGATATTCATGTGCTAAATGCATGAATACACTATTTCACAAAATAAAAGCCCAATTATTCTTGATGAATTCATTCTCATTGTCACACAACAAAAAAAATGAATCATAAGGGTGGCTTGATGGATAGGCAATACAACATAATAAATAATAAATGCATGTATAGATAATTAATTATATATTCATAACTTTTTAAATATTATTTTTGTTTTTAAGATTTTAATAAATATTATATTGTAATATATGAATTAGATTCAGTTTCAAAGTAATAAATATAATATACAAATAATAAATTGTATGTTTAAAACTTTTAAATTATTATTTTTATTTATTTTAATAATTATTATATATGTATGTATGTATATACATATACATATACATATAAAAGCTTTATGACATGACAATAAATAAACTATATTCCTGGCTAATTGGCTCAAGGGAGATTCATAATAGGCTAATACTTCTTGAAATTTTAAATGGTCTAATTTTACTTCGGCTAGTAAACTACTACAAGTTGGCATAACTATGTGAATCCTAAAAAATCTTGCTTTTGTTGGCTTATATTGCTTAAGAAACTAGTTGTTGGTACAATTTTTCATTCTTATGGTATTGACACTAGGATGTGTGACATTTGTGGGGCTGCCCCTAAGTCTTTTGAACATATTTTCTTTGAATGTTATTGTGTAAATGTTATTTGGTCTATGTTTTTTGGTCTACTTGTTAATTGGAATGACCCTAGCAGCTTTTCTTAGCATGAAATCTTGGTTGGATATGTTGATGTTTTTAATGCTGACCTAGATAAATTTTGGCTTTTTTTACAAATGATATTCTTTGGTCTATTTGGAAGAGGAATGCAAATAATTTATAGGGCATTAAAAGACACCTTATTGAGTTCAAATATGAGCTCACCTATTTGACTATTATGTTCCAAGTCTCAGTTGCCCTTGAGATACCAAAAGACTACTTTAGTATTCTACTTAAAGGCATCACTATTGTCTACAAAACATAGATTAAGTCAACCCACTTCTTCCCCAATGGGAAGAAATAACTTGAACCAACATGAGTTGGAACTTCTAAAAAAGTTCTTGCAGGAGAGAAAGTTTTCTAAGTCGATTGAAGATGAAGCTACCAGCAAGAAGAAGGTTGTAGAAGACTATATGGTTCTAGAAATTGATCCTCATTTGATTTAGCCACCCCTTGGAGCTTATGAAGGGGATAAGGCTAAATGTGCCAACAATGTTATAGGTGCCTAACACTAGATGCTAGTTCTATTTTTTTTTTGTAGTCTCATGTATATATGATGTATGTACGGGTTCTTTATCTTATATCTTGATACCCACTGATACTCTCTAGAGTTGACGCTCCTTATAATGTAATCTTTGTTTTGATCAACTATCTTTAATAGAATATATATTGTATTTAAAATTTTAATAATTGATTTTGTAGTCACATAAATCTGTCCATTTTAATTAAATGAATATTTCGTATTTATTTGATTAAAAATCCACTAGCCATCAATTAATTAAATTAATATTTAATTAATTCATCTTCAAACATTCTCCTATTAATTAAATAAATTATTCAATTTATTTTAATTCATTCATTAAACCAAATTCACAATCAATTAAATGAATAAATCATATTTATTTCATTTAATCCCCTTTTCCTCTTTTAAATAAATTAAATAAAACATTTATTTAAATCATTTATCCCCCCCACTTGCATTTTCCTACAAATGCAACTTGCACACATTTATTGAAATAAATTTATTTTATTTTAATTAAAAATCCTATTTTCCCTCACCCACCAAATCCACTTGCATTCCTAAAACCCCTTCTAGATTCTTCTAACCCCTTCCTAATTAACCTAATCCATCCCCTAATTATTGTCACATTCCTAAGCAACTTGGAGTCACTTCTCAAAGACTTCAAAGTCTTTGAAAAGCAATAAATGCTTTGTGTGTTCAAACAATTTAACCTCCAAAGTTTTCCAAACCATTAATGGCTCTTACATGACCATTAATGGCTCTTACATAACCATTTATGGTTAATTCAACTTGCATTCATGTGTCTCCTCAAGCATTTATTGCTTTGACCATGGTTATCCCTTTTGTCTTTGCACAAGAGTTTATCCATTGGATAAAAGTTTTATTCTTTGAATAAAGAATTTATTCATTCAACCTAACCTTGACTTTAACTCCCAAATTAACTCTCAGGTCATGTCAAGCATTTAATGCTTATTCCCTCTCCTCTCAACCTATCTCACATTGACACTTGTCATCCTAGGATTGGGTTGAAAGTCCTCACATAGATTGAATATCATTCAATCCTGACCCTTGTTGAGATTACTCAATCTCAACCATCCATTGCTCCATTTTTCCTATAAATAGAGCCCATTTCTTCATAATCCAGATCTTGAAAACTTGTATGCATCTAAGTTATAGTGAATTGTAGAGAGCATTTAGCATAAATCACTAATATCTTGTTATTTTGGCCTAAAATAAATCATTTTAGCATCATAGCATCTAATATTAGCTTTTATTCACATTTGCATAGCATTTTAAAGTAAACATTTCAATCGTGAACCTCCATAAGCATCCATAGTGCAAAAAGTTGTTGAGAGCTACACTACTTTGGAACTTGGAGAGGAGAGGAACAAAGGAGAAGGAGCTAAGAGCATGTTGGAAGGAATTTGGAGATGTCTTGTTATATTTACTTTCATAGTTAAATATTTACTTTCATAGTTAAATATTTGGAGATGCCTCATTATATTTACTTTCCTAGTTAAATAGTCTTTCATGTTTTTGGTGTCTCTTTTGATATGTCTGCTTAGATTAGTTTTTGGTTGATTAACACTAACAGTTTCTTGGTTTTTTGTGTGTTATTCCACCACAGGTTCTAGTCTAACCTTCCCCCATTTCGCAGAGCATCATTTGGTGAACCCAGACAGCGTCAACAAAAACCAAAGTGAGCATACACTCCCTTAGGGGAACCCATCGAAACAGTATTACATCAGCTGGTTTCTGAAAATCTGGTAACCTTACCCAAAACATCAAATTATGAACCTCAAGTCAAACCTTCATGGTGGAGGGATACTGAACATTGCGATTTCCATCAAGGGAAAGGACATAAGACAAGCAATTGTCACAGATTGAAAGATCTTATTCAGGATCTTATTGACCGAGATGAAATTAACTCTCAGGTCATGTCAAGCATTTAATGCTTATTCCCACTTATGGTTAATTCAACTTGCACTCATGTGCCTCCTCAAGCATTTATTGCTTTGACCATGGTTATCCCTTTTGTCTTTGCACAAGAGTTTATCCATTGGATAAAAGTTTTATTCTTTGAATAAAAAATTTATTTATTCAACCTAACAATTTAACCTCCAAAGTCTTCCAAACCATTAATGGCTCTTACATAACCATTTATGGTTAATTCAACTTGCGCTCATGTGTCTCCTCAAGCATTTATTGCTTTGACCATGGTTATCCCTTTTGCCTTTGCACAAGAGTTTATCCATTGGATAAAAGCTTTATTCTTTGAATAAAGAATTTATTCATTCAACCTAACCTTGACCTTAACTCTCAAGTTAACTCTCAGATCATGTCAAGCATTTAATGCTTATTCCCTCTCCTCTCAACCTATCTCACATTGACACTTATCATCCTGGGATTGGGTTGAAAGCCCTCACATAGATTTAATATCATTCAATCCTGACCCTTGTTGAGATTACTCAATCTCAACCATCCATTGCTCCATTTTTTCTATAAATAGAGCCCATTTCTTCATAATACAGATCCTGAAAACTTGTATGCATCTAAGTTATAGAGAATTTTAGAGAGCATTTAGCATAAACCACTAATATCTTGTTATTTTGGTCTAAAATAAATCATTTTAGCATCATAGCATCTAATATTAGCTTTTATTCACATTTGCATAGCATTTTAGAAAAACATTTCAATCTTGAATCTTCATAAGCATCCATAGTGCAAAAAGATGCTAAGAGCTACAATACTTTGGAACTTGGAGAGGAGAGGAACAAAGGAGAAGGAGCTAAGAGCATGTTAGGAGGCATTTGTAGATGTCTCGTTATATTTACTTTCCTAGTTAAATATTCTTTCATGTTTTTGGTGTCTCTTTTGATATGCCTGCTTAGATTAGTTTTTGGTTGATTAACACTAACAGTTTCTTAGTTTTTTGTGTGTTATTCCACCACAGGTTCTAGTCTAACCTTCCCCCATTTCGCAAAGCATCATTTGGTGAACCCGACGTGAATCGAACACCTAAAAACAATTTTTTTTAACAAAACTAACTTGTTTGAATGTTTAGCTTGACACACAGGTCGCACTCTAGCGCTTTTGATCATGTTTTAGCGCTATTGCAATTTGATATTCTAACGCTATTGTATTTACAATAGCGTTATTGTCTCAAATTTAGTGCTATTGCCCATCTTTTTAGCGCTTTTGAGGCTTAAGTAGCACATTTGTACATGTTTTAGCGCTTTTGTTTTTGCTATTAAAATTTTGATTTTAGTGTTTTTGTCTTTGTTTTAGCGCGTTTGTTTTAAAATAGCGCTTCTTTTTGCACACAGAGTAGCGTTATTGTAACAGAACGTTGTAAAAAAGGCCATGTAACCGAAAAAGTGAATTTTCTTAGGCTTGTAGAAGCCCACCATAGGTTTGGATTTTCCTAAGTATTTGTTTCTTGTGTATGTTTAAACTACCTCCTTTTGTTATTTAAAAGTTAAAATTTATCATTTGGTGCTCTAAAACTGAACAACACAAATTTCATTTCTTGCAAGTTAGGATCAATTTTGCATTTGGTGCTCTAAAACTCAACAACACAAATTTGCTTTCTTGCAAGTCAGGTTCACTTTATTTGGTGCTTAAAACAAGACAAGACAAATTTCATTTTATTGCATCAAACTTAAGCAAAACTCACAATCAACACTTCAAAATTTTGGTGCAAATAAAAAGAACAATCAATTTGTCTTATTTTGCAAAAACAATTTACTTCATGCATACGAGCTCTTATTTCAGTTGACCAGGATTTCAAATTCTAGTTTACTCAAACACATTGCTTTTGAAGTTAAAAAGAACATCATGGTTGTTGGGGCAACATCTCCAAATAGATAAAACAAATCATTGCAATGACAAGTTAAAAATAACAAGTGTATTTTGGTTTGGCACACTTGTGCAAAAGAGTTTGTCGAGTGGTCCTACTTCTAACACACACTATCCTCTCCCTTGGCTTTCGTGCTCCTAGGTGCAAGAGAAAAGTGTTAGTAACACTCAAATTTTTATCTTTTTAAGAGAGGCCTACCAAGAGACACATCACTCTTGGGAACGACCTCGTGCGGTAAATCCTTCAAGCCGCTATAAAAATCAGGTGAGAGCGAAAGTTGTAGCCTTGGGTATAGCTGTTCCTACAGTGTAACTTGCCGAAAGGACAAATGGGCCCCACCACAAGCTACAAGGCTCTTAAGTGAGTCACTGCAGAATGAACTTATGTCCAAAAACATCGAACATTACTAAATACCTTTAAGTAGTAGCCCACCCGTTCTATTGATTGAGGATATTTGTGATAAATTCAGTGCAAGAGCATAGAAGGTTTTGCTCTCAAGGCACTCACCATACATATTTCCTTGAGTAAAAACATAGCTTTTTGAAAAGTCACTTGTGGCTTGATGAAAGTGGTGACTCCCCCATCATAGGGACCATCTATTTGTTATGCTCGCGCAAGACTTAGTATATCACATCCTTACCTGCCACGGCGGGATTTGTAAGGTATGTAGTACCAAAGTCGAAGAATTATCAAGATGTGGGCTGAATTTATCGCAACTGGCCATTTGACCTTAGGGATAAAAAGTGTTTGAAGTGTTTTCATTTTTGAGTCAAGACCAATGCAAATTGAGTCGACTTCAGACTTTGGAAAACACCTAAAAATACACTTAAAGGAAAAGGGTCATAAAAAGTCCAAGGATTGGGTTGATCTAGACCCATACTTATTTGTGCCTTTTAAGGTAACATTCTTGTGTTTGTGTGCTTGCTTTGTTTTCTTGTCAAAGAAAGATCAAAAAATCAGTTCCAAAAACAAAGTATTCATCCAACATAAACATTTCCAAACGCCAACAAAAGATCAAAAACAAAGAGCAAGAGTATCAAACTATATGACCATTCTTCACATCTTGAGAAAGAAGAATCTCATCAACACATCAACTTGAAGAAAAGACCATTGAGCTCAAAAACTCTTATCAAAAAGAGGAAATTCTTCTATCTTAGTAGACAAATATTTGTCTCTCATAGAGCCTTCTTACGTCACATGCGTCTTTATCTTCAAGGGAAATCAAACGAATTTGATCCAGAGTCATTGAACCGCGGAGCTTTTACACAATATCAAGCTTTGAGTTATCACAAAAACAAAGGAGGCAAGATCAATCCTGACTTTTTTCCAGACATTTGCATCACATATAACGTAGCTCGGGAAGAACCACCAACTCCCTAAAGAGAAGAGGAAGAATTTGTCCCATATGTAACACAAAGCTTTTATTGAAGTTAAACATTTCATCCATTATCATATCCATATCTCATCAACTCCATTCTAACTCTCAACACACCCAAAGGTTTTTGTCCTAAGTTCTATTCTAATATTGCTTGAATCAAATGCAAAACATCACTTTTTAGAGTGTCTCTACATCTAGGATAAACTTGTCCTAAGAGACATTTCTACGTAGGTTAAAACTAGTTTATGAGTGAATCCTCTCATTGCTGGGTAGTTGAGTCTGTAACACATCTCAGATTTCTCTAAACCTTAACACATCAAACCTTATCAAAAACAACAAGCAATTCAAGAAGAAAACTTTGGTCACATCTACCTTTAAGTGCTAGAGATCCATATGCAGCACACCACACCAACCATAAATCTCTCATTTCATCAACAACTCATCATCATTTTCACCCAACTTCAACAAAAACTTATAAACAACATGGCTCATACCAGATCATGATCTAGACAACAAGAAATTGAAGAGGAAGAGGAAGAAAATATCAATGAGTTCCAAGAAGCCCTTGGAGGAAATGTAAATGATGAAAATCTAGGCACTCTTACTCCTGTAGCAATAGAAAGGGCGCAACACAACCCTCTCTTCAATAGACTTTTTGATGAGATACTCAAGAGTAATGTTGATGCTCACTTTTTAAAACTTGCTCAAGAAGGGGCTAAACTACCCTCTAACTTTGATGTTGCACAACTAAGACAAGCATCAGAATGCCAAAGTCGTAATGAGGATGAAACAAGTCAAGAACACATTAGATACAACTTTCATCAAGGTATGCCCCCACCTCCTCCTCCTCCAAGTGAAATAGACATGTTGCGGCAACAAGTCAAAAATCTCGCCCAACAACTTCATAGTGGTGTAAAAACCAATCAATTTTCACTCAATGACATTTGTCCCTATCCCTTTGATAGGAATCTTCATATGCCACCTTTTCCGCAAGGGTTTGAAACACCCAAGTTCAAAAAGTATAGAGGAAAAGGAGATCCTCGTGATCATGTTAGAGAATTCCATTCAGCTTGCCTCGAAGTGGCATATGAGGATACATACCTAATGCGCCTCTTTCCCCAAAGCTTGGGAGGAACAACCACATCATGGTTTTCCCGATCACCAGGTGGCATTAGGACATTTGAAGAGCTAGTCCAAAAATTATTGGCACATTACTCACACAACATTGAACGTGATATCACCATGGCTGATCTATGTAACACTAAACAAAAACCAGGTGAGCTATTTTCAGTCTTTCTGCAACGATGGCGTCAAATGTCTAGCAGACGTTCTCTTCAGTTACCTGAACAAGAACTAGTGGAAATACTTATTTCCAACTTAAATGATGAAATGGAATTTCACCTAAACGTAAAAGACATAGACTCTTTCAATGACATGATCACAAAAGGCTTAAAATGTGAGCGGGCTCTCATCAAAAAGGGCTTATCAAAATATATAATGAGCCAAAGGACAGCCCTCGCCCATGCTTCAATAGTGACAAACCAAGCTTCTGGAACAAAAACAAAAATGTCGTCAATGACAAGGTTGTGGATGCAAGAACTATCAAAAGTGCACAACTTGTAGTTCGATTTGTAGGACAGAATCCCCCACCTAAGACTAACATAGTTGCTCCTCCAAATCAAGGCCGCATCACATCTCAAGATGAACCCAGACAACGTCAACAAAAACCAAAGTGAACATACACTCCCTCAGGGGAACCCATCGAAACAGTATTACGTCAGCTGGTTTCTCAAAATCTGGTAACCTTACCCAAAACATCAAATTATGAACCTCAAGTTAAACCTTCATGGTGGAGGGATACTAAACATTGTTATTTCCATCAAGGGAAAGGACATAAGACAAGCAATTGTCACAGATTGAAAGATCTTATTGACCGAGGTGAAATCAAAATCGAAGGACATAACCCAAAGACAACAAACAATGATCATCTCATGTTTAAAAATCCACTTCCATCACAAGATCAAAGGGGTCCTTCCACTTCAGGGAGAAACACAGATACCACCAATTATATGCAAGGCACGTATAATTATACTGTGAATCACCTATACGATGCCAGTGAACAAATTGCAACTATAACCATCAAAAATCCCAGCTCCACTTGCAATGTTGTTACACGTCACGGCAAGATTACCATAAAAGCAGCTCCACAAGGCACCCCATCTATCCCAAAGCAGTATAACCTTGTGGAACAGTTAGACAAAATGCCCACACTAATATCTATCTTAGAGCTATTGCGCCTATCTCCATCCCATAAAACAATTTTGTATCAAGCTCTCCAAGAGGCGTCAGTCCCCGCAAACCTAAATATAGATCAGTTCCAAACCATGGTTGGAAACCTAAGGTCATCACCTTGTCTCACTATCTCTGAAAGTGACAACACATCTTTCCAGCAACCTCATAACGCCTCACTCCATATTGAAGGGTTTATCAACCAACATAGGATCAAGCGAGTCTTGATTGATAATGGAGTAGGCCTAAATATCTGTACTCTACAATTAGTCACAACTTTAGGATATGCAATTGAATCGGTGGATCCCCGCAAGAAGATCACAATCAAATCCTATGATGATGCAAAACGTTCATCCAAGGCGCTGTAGTGCTACCAATCCGAGTGGGCCCTATGGTGAAACACATCATCTGTCAAGTTCTGGACCTCCCTCTGCCATACAATTTATTGTTAGGAAGACCTTGGATACACGCCATGCAAGCCGTTCCATCTACCTACCATCAGTGTATCAAGTTCCCGCATAATGGTGTAGAGATCACAATCTTGGGAGATGCAAACCCCTTTGCATATTGTCATAATATCAGTCATCAACCAGAGATTACTGTTCCTAACAATAGAGAAGCCATCTCCTCCAAATCATACATAAGTCCAGCCTCTCTTTCCAATTCAAACACCACTATACCCAAGCAAGAGAAGCTCAAAATGAAAATAGCAGAGGAAGGTCTGGGGGAATACAATCTTAGCCAACTCTTTTGTGTGGTACAAATGCCTAGTTCTCCTAGGACACATGGTAAACCTCAACGGTTACTTCAACAACCACTGATCAAGCCAGCATGTCCTTTGACGCCATTCATCCTGAGAAAGAGTCAAGAAAAAGAAACAAGAGATGAGGACTTAGCAGAATGGATCTATAAAGATCCCATCTCCACCGATATTCTGCAAGCTAACCTTCCCACAGATCAGTATGGCAAAGGCCTTCTCATTATGCAAAGAGTGGGTTATGATGGTCAGAGTGCTTTGGGACCTTGCAAACAAGGAAGACATGAACCACTGCAGCCGGAATTAAAGCCCAAGGATAATACAGGACTAGACTTTCAAAAGGAGATCTTTCCTAAGCTCAGATTCAAAGGAAAACCCAGCCAACCTCCATATCAACCTATTACAAAGAGGTCACCTTTGATTATAAAAGTGTAGCGTCCTAAAATTGTGACACTTGCAATTTCGACCGCATTTGGGTCTTCACGATGGCGACGCAACACGCAACCTGAATGGAGACCCCGAAACCTGATTATGACACTGAAAACTGCATTTTCTTGCACCCTGGCCTGAACCTCCTTTGCACCCTGCTGTCCCGGGAGGTGGGACCAGAGCGCCCAGCGCCCTGGTCCTTGGGTCCTATTTTGGGCCCGGTCTCTTTTGGACTTCGGGTCTTTATGTTTGCAAATTGGAAAATTATCTTTCCTGGTCGGCCTAAGGTCGGGAAAATCAGTCTATCAGCCCTAAATGACAAGTATATAAACTACATTTTCCTCTCTCATTTGGAGAGATACATACATGATGGAAAAAGCGTGGAAACTATACTCAAGCATTCAAGCATTCAAGCATTCCTTCAAGCAATTGATCATTTCAAGTCTCCATTCAAGGCTAAGTGTTGCATTCAAGACAAGGATTCAACCATTGAAGAGGAGATCACTTACAACATACTACTACAACATACAACATACAACATCTATACCTTCGCACATAAGGATACAAACATCCTTACAACAAGGTATTAGTACTTGTTTTACATTACAGACATTTACATTTACAGCATTGCTCATTTCTTGGTTAATTCCAAAACTGGGGTTTGACCTAAAGGCAAACCCCTAATCCGTAACCCCCCAATCGTCTTCTCTTTTCTGTGTGTAGGTTGCAGGTACGCGGCTGAAATTGAAGATCTGGAATCCTTGTGCAGAGACAAACAGATCCCCCTTCGTTTCGCGGATTTTCCGGAGGACCGTGGCGCTCGGGCGCCATTGTCCCGGCAACTTTCACTCAAATTTGCAGGACAGCGCCGTATCGACATTTTACTGCTAATTCCAGGTCCGTAGCTTCATACTGTATTCCTATCTCAGTTTATAAGCGAATTTTTCTCACTTTCTATGCATTCCTAGCTTAATTCTTCTATGCACATTCTTTACAAAAGAGGGTAGCCTTGCTGTCATAACCCTTGAAACTCATTTAGCATCCAATCTTGCATTGCGTGGGATTGGATCTTGTGGGTTTTCAACCCCTCTTTTGAATGTAAAGTCTCTCCCCTAAGTGAAAACCATCAACCCTAGAGTGAATCTCCCTTCTCTCTCCTTGGAGTTGGAAGAGGGGAGAGCAACTAGGGTTCGATCGCGATTTTTCGCTTTACATTTTGGTGAACCCGACGTGAACATCCTTTCTGATTATTCATGGTTAGATCTGAAAATCGGATTCCTTGATTACATTTCCATGTTGATCTTTTGCAAAATTTTAGAGGTTAATTGCATAAAAAACCCTAAATTTTCTTTTTAGTAATTAAGCTTGTGAAATGTCTAAATGTTAATGCTTGTTTCAGATCTACCCTTCTATTACAAATTATCAATTCATATTTGTGCCTTAATTTTGAAAATTAAGTGGTTAAGTGTTAAAACCCTAATTTTTGAAACCCTCTTGATTCAACCTTTGTCCGACAATTTCACCGATCAAAACATCTCCAAATCAGCTGTAACTTTGGATTCCGCAATAAAATCACAATATCTTTCATCCCTGAAAATTTGGAAAAAAGTTGCGAGGACCGTGTGCACTCCGAGCGCCATCGTCCCCAACATTTTTTCCGAAATTTCGGGAGCTAGATCTTACTATATTTTTCTGCTAAAATCCAGAATTTTGGCTGATTTTATCAATTTTAACACCTTCAAAATTACAGTCAAAGTTGGTCTAGGGATTGCTTGGATTAACGCTTCTAATCATTCAAAAATAATTGAAATTGAAATTTTGTGTCAAAATTGTGTTCTTACTGTCCTAAATCTGAAAAGTGTGTTTGCATTCATTAAAAATTTCAATGCTTTATTCAAATTCTTACAATTTGTGACTTTTGAAATTAAGTGCTTAATTACAACAACTTTAATTTCCGCTTTCAAAATTGAATTTTGCGTGAAATTGAGTCAATTTTTAAATTTCAAAATTTGCATTGCTCTTGACATTCCCTCTAAAATCATAAAATTCAAAATTTCAGTTTCCCTCTCTTTTTCAAAATTTAAATTTTGCATTTTTCAACAATCTTGGTAGGGTTCAATTTCGAGATTGCAACTTTAATTTGGCCTATCTACAGATCGTAAAACCACTCAATTTTTTCAGATTAGCTCTAAAATCATCATAACTTTCATCCCTGCAAATTTCAAAAAAAGTTGCCGGGACCGTGTGCACTCCGAAGCGCCACGGTCCCTAACATTTTTTCTGAAATTTCGGGAGATTGTCCTCATTGTATTTAACAGCTTAAATCCAGAAGATTGGCTGATTTTACTGAAAATTGTTACCTCTAAAATCAAAATTTTCTCTCCCTCTCTAGTGCATGAGTTTTACAACAATAAGCCCTACTTACACTATTCCCGTTAGACGAAGCCGTAGAATTAAGTCTTTCCGAGGTTTAATTACCGAGGAGATGGAACCTAATTTGAATAGCCTTTTTAACGAGGACATGGGTAATTCCTCTAATCCTCCTAATGATGAAGAAACTCTCCATGAGGTTTCTGAAGAACAACTTTCGAAATTGGATAACCAATTTGACGATTTTCGACAATGGATGTCTCAAGAATACCCCGATAGTCAAGCTCTTCCTTTAATTGAGGGTCTAAAACGTATGCTTCAAAGTAATAAGAATGGAATTGATATTTTGCGTGGTATTGCACACATTGTGGATTTGAATGTGATGCCTATGAAGAGTTGTGCTGAAAATTTGGGTTATACACAACCTCCTACTCAAGTCAATCATTCTATTCCTTTGATGACTTCTATTGCTAGCATACCTACCTTTACATCAAACATAATGGCTACTTCTACACAAGACATTCCTCCTGTGATCACCAGTCATGGGGGCAATCCTTCCTCTTCAATTAACCCTCTTCCTTCATTTAATCTGACTTCTTCATTCATTCCTTCAATGAGTGTTCCTATTACATCTCCACAAATGAACATGATGCAATGGGGCAATTCATTCAATCATTCCATTCCTCCTTGTAGTGCTCCTCCTGTCCAATCATCTCCTATAATTAATTATCATAGGGTCCCACCACCTTACTCTTTACCTTCTTTCAATAACATAACACCTCCATCTCAATCTAACACATCTAATATGAACTCTTCGACTGAAGCGACCATTAACAATCTTGCACAAACTGTCTCTTCTTTACAGCAACAAATTGCCTCTATGAATCAATCTAAGTTTAGTGTGCCCACATTTGATGTTGCGAGCCCACTTTCTCTTGACATTGTTCGAGCTATCCCTCCTAAACATGTTGAAATTCCGCATTTGGAGCTTTATAATGGTAAGGGTGATCCTCTAACACATGTTAAGACTTTTCAAACAATATGTACCGATTTTGCTTATGACCAAAGGTTGCTTGCAAAACTGTTTACTAGAACATTAAGAGACAAAGCCCTACAATGGTATTGCTCGTTGCCTTCTTATTCTATTACTTCTTTCGAACAACTTGCAAATGCTTTCATTCAACAATTTCAAAACAATATAAGTCCTAAAGTTACTTTGATTGATTTAATGCATTGTAAACAAGGTGTTAAAGAAAAAGTGACTGATTTCATTGGCAGATATAAGCATTTGTATGCTCAAATTTCTTTTCCAGTGCCTAATAATGATATTCAAAGAATATTTATTTCTAATTTACAAAAAGATATTCGAGACAAACTTCTGTTTTCTAAGTTTACTTCTTTCCAACAGTTGTGTGCAACTCTTCACAATTATCAACTGACTGTGAGTCAAATGGAACAATCACATCCTATGGCTCCGAGTGATAAGGGTGATAGCAGTCAACAACCATTTGGGAAGGTTAAACTGAACAGAGATTCCATCAAATTCAATGAAAACATCATCAACAACAATGTGAATGCAGCATCAGGTGTGCCTCCTATTTCTAAATTTTTCAAGAAAGAAAGAAAGTATACTCCTTTGAATGAATCATTGCATAGTATTATGAATAAGTTATTGGAACAAAATGTGCTTACTCTTCCTCCTATAAGGCAAATTGATCCTGCAAAGATTACTTCACCTTATTTTGATAACAAAGCTTTTTGTCAATTTCATCGTCAGCCTGGGCATGATACTAAAAAATGTTTTTCTTTAAAGGATAAAATTCAAGATTTGATTGATAATAATACTATTTCTGTTTCTGGAGTGAATGATAAAGGCAATACATCTGTAGCTCCTCCTAATCAAAATCTTCAGATTTTCACTGATCCATTACCTTCTCATACCTCTAATGCGATTAAGACTAATGATTCCTCTCTTTCATCTGATGGTCTTGTGTCTATGACTCCGAATGTGATTAACTTTGTAGAGCAGCAAGAAAACCCTAAAGAACCTTCCATCACATTTGATTCCAGTGAAACCATTAGGGCACCTGATGGTCCTTTATACATAGTTGAAAAAGTCAAGAATACACCTTGCCGTGGAGTGCTTATTGATCCTTCGTGCATGGTTAATGTTATTACTGAAGAATTTCTTTTTACTTTGCAATTGAATCAAGTGATATATGACAAAATAGATGTGATTGTGAAACTATTTGATGCATTTTCTTCTCCTGCAATTGGTTCTATTACATTGCCTATTGAGGTCCATAACAAATCCCTTGATGTGAACTTTGCTATTATTCCATCTTCTGAACAATTTCGTGTGAAGCTTGGCTATCCTTGGCTATCTTCCATGAAAGCTATTGCTTCTCCTATTCATAAGTGTTTGAAATTTCCCCATAATGGTGAAGTTGTTACTGTCAATCATAGTCTCTTTAAACCAGCTGAAAGAACTTCTAGCGTTCCTATTGATTACTTTTGGCCTAAACAATTCCAATCTCTTCCTCCGCGAAGTGATCATCTTTTCAAATCTTATCAAAAGTGGAAAAAAGATATGATCCTATCTCTAAGTGAACCTAGAACACCCAAACTTGACATTCCTATCATTCTTGAGAAGGAAGTTCTTCCTTTGAAAGATAAAACTAATGTCTTTCCTCAAGAAGATTCCCAACCCATCCCTATGGATGTGACTATGCCTATGATTAATAAACTTCCTAAAAGTAGACCTATCCCTCCTCGTCATGATGGACTTGGTCTCCTTCCAAAACCAAATATTCCTCCCTTATATGGAGCAGTTCCTCCTCCTTCCTCTTATGGAGAGAAGAGACCTTCCTCTTCTCCTATTGTTCAGCCTAAGAGACCACAACCTAAACACCCAAGTGATAAGGATGAGAACATTCCTCCTCCTCAATCTTCTTCACTTCCTACTAAGACTAGACGAAATCGTTCTGCACGTGAACGCCGACGAAAGCGTCGTCTTAGAGCTCAGGCAGCTGCTTCTCAAACTTTGCAATCTCCAAAAACACCTTCAACAAGCATTATTCCATTTTCTCCTCAGTCGACGATTGAGCCGAAATCTCCTAAACATAAGATGCATGATGGTCTTGATCCTGTGCGAGTTAAAGATCCTATTTTTATAAATCTTGATGATGATATAGATGAAAATGTTATTCATGATGAAAATGCTACTTCTCTTGCTTCTGATAGTGAATATGAACTTGTTGATATTGATAACCATTTATCTAATGAATTTTCTAAAGCACTTATCCTAGCTCCTAGACAAGAACAGCGTGGCTTGGAACATGAACATAGCCCTTATTTGGATCTTGTGATAGCTCCATCTGCTGTGTGGGATGTTCCTCCTCTAGCGTGTTCCCTGCCTTCCCGAAACATTGATCAACAAGATCGGGGGGTAGATGACGTGCTAGAATAGTTACATTAGCATAGCAGATTCTCTCCTCCTCTCTTGTGTTATTTCTTCTATACGTTACTCTCATTCTTCTATTTGTTGTCCTTGGTGTTGCCTACTTGAGGACGATGCAAAGCATTGAGATCTCTTTTGGTCTCTCTCATGTTGACTCAAAAGACACATGTGTTCCCTTCTTCTAGGTAACCTTCCTTGATTGGGGAATGAAGAACAATTATGCATACATACATATGATATATATACATGAATTATCATACAGCATACTGACCCCGAGGAAAGCAAAGTCACCTTGTGCTTTGTGTTTTGTGTCTATTATCCTTGGGCTTATCTCACACTTGGGGGCTAAATCCTTGTGATAACGTGCTCCTTTCTCATTTATTATATGTATCACTACCTTAAAGCAATCACCCCCGGTGAGGCGTGTGCGATCGCTTTAACGTAGAGGGGCATACATCCCGTTCATATCTTTTCAAGATACTTGAAAATTTCTTGACAAATTTAGCTTTACCTTGAAAATTTTTGATATCTTTCTTGCATGACTCATAGTGAGGGAACCTTGCTACTGACAGTCATGGTTCTCCCTCGTGATCTTCCCTTTTACTTTGTCAATTGAATTCGTAAGATCCTTAGTCCACTGGGGGCTTGGTGTATCTTGCCTCCTTGACGTGGTGAAAGTCTTTCAATATTGTTTCCTTGTACTTTACCGGAAGTATGAGCATACATACTCCCGCTAAAGTGGGGGCTAAATGTAGCGTCCTAAAATTGCGACACTTGCAATTTCAACCGCATTTGGGTCTTCACGATGGCGACGCAACACGCAACCTGAATGGAGACCCTGAAACCTGATTATGACACTGAAAACTGCATTTTCTTGCACCCTGGCCTGAACCTCCTTTGCACCCTGTTGTCCCGGGAGGTGGGACCAGAGCGCCCAGCGCCCTGGTCCTTCAGGACCAGGGCGCCCAGCGCCCTGGTCCCTGGGTCCTATTTTGGGCCCGGTCTCTTTTGGACTTTGGGTTTTTATGTTTGCAAATTGGAAAATTATCTTTCCTGGTCGGCCTAAGGTCGGGAAAATCAGTCTACCAGCCCTAAATGACAAGTATATAAACTACATTTTCCTCTCTCATTTGGAGAGATACATACATGATGGAAAAAGCGTGGAAACTATACTCAAGCATTCAAGCATTCAAGCATTCCTTCAAGCAATTGATCATTTCAAGTCTCCATTCAAGGCTAAGTGTTGCATTCAAGACAAGGATTCAACCATTGAAGAGGAGATCACTTACAACATACTACTACAACATACAACATACAACATCTATACCTTCGCACATAAGGATACAAACATCCTTACAACAAGGTATTAGTACTTGTTTTACATTACAGACATTTACATTTATAGCATTGCTCATTTCTTGGTTAATTCCAAAACTGGGGTTTGACCTAAAGGCAAACCCCTAATCCCTAACCCCCCAATCGTCTTCTCTTTTCTGTGTGTAGGTTGCAGGTACGCGGCTGAAATTGAAGATCTGGAATCCTTGTGCAGAGACAAACAGATCCCCCTTCGTTTCGCGGATTTTTCGGAGGACCGTGGCGCTCGGGCGCCATCGTCCCGGCAACTTTCGCTCAAATTTGCAGGACAGCGCCGTATCGACATTTTACTGCTAATTCCAGGTCTGCAGCTTCATACTGTATTCCTATCTCAGTTTATAAGCGAATCTTTCTCACTTTCTATGCATTCCTAGCTTAATTCTTCTATGCACATTCTTTACAAAAGAGGGTAGTCTTGCTGTCATAACCCTTGAAACTCATTTAGCATCCAATCTTGCATTGCGTGGGATTGGATCTTGTGGGTTTTCAACCCCTCTTTTGAATGTAAAGTCTCTCCCCTAAGTGAAAACCATCAACCCTAGAGTGAATCTCCCTTCTCTCTCCTTGGAGTTGGAAGAGGGGAGAGCAACTAGGGTTCGATCGCGATTTTCCGCTTTACAAAAAGGAGCATCAAATACCATCCCAGCAAAACCATCTACAACACCCTTCATCCCACCAATCAAACTAGCGATCCCATCAGCAGCAGCAATAACATCAATAACACCATTAGCAGTAGCAATTGTATCGGAACCCATATCCATATCTACGATACCAGCAGCTCCAGCAGAAGCAGCAGAGTCAACACTACCAATACTCCCCATATTGGATTCGTTGATCCCCATAATCCTTTCTGCAGCACCAATCATTTCATCTACAATGATACATAAGCCAATCACACCTCCAGTGTTTAACTCAAAAGACATTCTAGTATGGTATAGTAATCAGATACTGGGAAGTGACTCAAAGACCGACTCACATGAATGGGAATTTGATTCCATCCAGCTTAATACTTCAGATGAGGAAGACAAATCACTACCTCCACCCCACAAAGATATCCCTGTTTACGAAGAAGCACAGATAAAGACCTCTTGGGTTCCTGAGCTGAAAACTTCTTCCACATACCCTATGTCACATCCTACGCCTGATTCTGATAGGGAGAGTACCATCAACGACCTTCACCATAATGTCTTAACCCTCACTGACACATCTCACGAACTTAACCTAATCGATGAGGTAATGCCCATTATCCATCATGAACTCATCGAATGGAACCAACCTAATCCCCCATGTCTTGACCTTTTCCAAAATGATGAGGCAATCATTGACTTTTTGGAACTACGGGATAACATACCAAGTGGAGATCATAAAGCCGGATTCGCCATTGAACTTAATAGCGCAGCATACTTCGGGGCGGATGCCAAACCTTTCAGCTGCAAAAATATAACAATAAAACATGGATCTTCTAGTGAAAATCATACTGTGGCATTGTTTGATCCCACAAAAGTAAAAAGAAAGAGCGTATCCAGTGGTGAAAACCTCTCTGAGGTGTCGGAGGATGAAAGGTTTGACATTCTCCCTTCTAGTACACAGCAGGAACGGTCGACAATTCTCATTGAAGAGACAAAAGAATACAACGTGGGGACTCCTGAAATGCCTCACCACATACATCTGGCATCTCTTTTAACTCCAGAGGAACAACCTAAGTTTGTAAAGTTCTTCCAGAAGCGTCAGATCAACTTCGCATGGTCATATGCAGACATGCATGGGTTTGATCCTGATTTAGTCATGCATCACCTCACCATAGCAGAAGGAGCCAAACCTGTCAAGCAGAAGCTTCGCAAGATGCATCCTCATATTGCAGTACTAGTCAAATCATAACTTAAGAAGCTCCTAGATGTTGGTTTTATTAGACCAATTGATTATGCAGATTGGATATCCAATATTGTGCCTGTCGGCAAACCAAATGGGGGCATCCGTATCTGTACCGACTTCAGAGATCTAAACAAAGCATGTCCTAAGGATTACTTTCCCCTACCAAATATCGACATCATAGTAGACTTAACAACAGGACATGCCATGCTTTCACTCATGGATGGTTTTTCAGGATACAATCAGATAAAGATCGCACCAGAAGATCAACATATAAGATAGCCTTCACATGTCCATGGGGCACATACTGCTGGAATGTGTAGTCACATAAATTTGTCCACTTAATTAAATGAATATTTAGTATTTATTTGATTATTTAACCATCAATCAATAATTAATTAAATTAATATTTAATTAATTCATCTTAACCCTCTTCTCCTATTAATTAAACAAATTATTCAATTTATTTGATTTAATTCACTTAACCAATTTCAGACCATTAATTAAATAAATAAATTATATTTGTTTAATTAAATCTTCTCTCACATTTAAATAAATTAACATTTATTTAAATCACCTTTATCCTCCACCCACTTGCATTTTCCTACAAATGCAAGTTGCACAACTATTTTAAATAAATTATTTATTTAAAATCCTATTTATCCTCACCCACTTGAAACCTTTAATGGTTTCCCTTAAATTCTTCAAACTTAATGGCTTCCTTCTAGAGTCTTCTCAAACCTTTAATGGTTTCCTTTAAAGTCTTCAAACTTAATGGCTTCCTTCTAGAGTCTTCTTAAACCTTTAAAGGTTTCCCTTAAAGTCTTCAAGCATTTAATGTTTTATCTTCCTTTTTCTCATGTAAATAAATTAAGATTTATTTAAATCCAAAATTCACATTCACATTTAAATAAATAAATATTTATTTAAATATCTATCCAAATACAAATTACACTATTTAATTGATATAAATGATTTTATTTCAATTGAAAATCCCAAAATTCCTCCCACTTGCATTCTCCTACAAAACCCACTTGCAATCCTAACCCCCTTCTAGATTCTTCTAACCCCTTCCTAAGTAGCCTAATCCATCCCCTAAATATTGTCACATTCACAAGCAACTTGGAGTCACTTCTCAAAGCCCTCAAAGTCTTTGAAAGGCATTTAAGGCTTTAAGTCTTCAAATGGTTAACCTCTAAAGTCTTCCAAACCATTAAAGGCTCTTACATAACCATTTATGGTTAACTCACCTTTTACCTTTGGTTAGAGATTTTCCTCTAACTTAACCATCCTTTTGACTCATGGGTCTCTTCAAATCATTTATTTCTTTGACTAAGGTAACCATTTAACCCTTGCACATTCATTTATCCCTTGGATAAAAGGAATATCCATTAACCTAACCCTAACCTAACCCCTTAGGGTAACCATCATGTCCCCTCAAGAATTCAATGCTCCTTATCTCTCCTCTCAAGCCTCCTCATGGTGACACTTGTCAACATGGGATTGGGTTGAAAGTCTCACATGGATTGAATGTCTTTCAATCCTAACCCTTGTTAAGATTGCTCAATCTTAACCCTTCATTTCCCCATTTATTCTATAAATAGAACCCTTCTCCTCAAGCAAAGAAGGAAGCATTAGAGTATTGTTGTTATACTGGTATTAGCATAAGAGCTTTTTCATAGCATCACTATCTACACTTGCATAACATTTGCTTATCATATTCAACTATCTTGAATCTCCATATGGCATCCATGGCCAGTGTTAAAAGCTGAGAGCTACACTCATGTGGAACTTGGAGAGGAGAGAAACAAGGGAGGAGCAACTATGAGCATCTTGATTAGCATTTGGAGGAGTATAGTTTATCTATTCTATGTTTGTATGCTTTCTATTTCATG
The DNA here is from genome assembly GCF_030272615.1 of Cryptomeria japonica. Taxonomy (NCBI): domain Eukaryota; kingdom Viridiplantae; phylum Streptophyta; class Pinopsida; order Cupressales; family Cupressaceae; genus Cryptomeria; species Cryptomeria japonica. The sequence continues at coordinate 35,414,943 of NC_081406.1, read as the reverse complement.
CTTAATATCTCTCTCGATATGCCTGTTTAGGATAATCTTTTGTTGCTAACACTAACGTTTATTTCTTGTGCTCTTGTGTGTGTTACCATCAAACAGATTTTCTAATCCTTTTTGCAGAGCATTAGAATGTAATGCCTTTTGGTTTAAAGAATGCAGGAGCGACCTATCAGCGAGCAATGACTACCATCTTCCATGATCTAATGCATACCATGATGGAAGATTATGTGGATGACTTACTAGCAAAATCACTCACAAGAGAAGGTCATCTGGAAATATTAGAGAAAATCTTTGATAGACTAGAACAATATCATGTTCGACTCAACCCAAAGAAATGTGTCTTCGGAGTAACCTCGAGGAAGCTTCTAGGATACATTGTCTCAAGCAAAGGCATTGAGGTCAACCCCGCAAAGGTCAAGGCAATCATGGACATGCCACCTCCCAAGAACATCAGCCAGCTAAGAACACTACAAGGGCGACTTCAATCCATCTGAAGATTCATTGCACAACTAGCAAACAAGTGTCACCCATTTACACACCTGTTGCACAAGAACATCCACTTTCAATGGGATACCAAATGACAACAAGCATTCCAGATGCTTAAAGACTATCTCATGAATACACCATTGTTGATTCCACCAGATCCAAGTAGGCCTTTACTACTCTATATATCAGCAACAAATACAACATTGGGTGTACTATTGGCACAACACAGTGCAGAAGGGAAAGAGTGTGTTGTTTACTACATCTCTCGCACACTAGTTGGCTATGAACTCAATTACACACCTATTGAGCGAGCTTGCTTAGCAGTAATCTTGGAAGCCACTAAGTTGAGACACTATCTGTTGACACACAAAGTACAACTCATTGCGAAGATCGACCCACTCAAGTACTTACTCAATAAAGCTGCATTGACTGGTCGTTTGGCCAAATGGGTGATGATTCTCAGTGAATTTGATATCGAGTATGTGGACCGTAAGGCTATTAAGGGTCAGGTTATTGCAGATCAGTTGGTCGATGCTCCACTCATCGGTGATCATCCTCTCATTTCCAATTTTCCAGATGAAGAGATATTCCTGATCACGGCATCACAACCATGGAAACTATTCTTTGATGGTTCATACACTAGGCATGGCTTGGGGGAAAGCATTTTGTTTATCACACCTCAAGGTGACAGCATCCCAAAATCTTACAGACTCGCATTTCCATGCACCAACAACATAGCAGAGTATGAGGCCTTGATCATAGGTCTCGGGCTAACCATACAATGGAAATTATAAGAACTACAAGTATATGGTGACTCCCAACTAGTCCTTCGACAAGCAATTAATGAGTATCAAACTAAAGATGACAAACTCATGCCATACAAACAAATGGTGGACAAATTAAAGGCATCATTTACTACTATCACCTTTGAGCAGATACAAAGAGATCAGAGTCGAGCTGCTGATGCTATGGCTACTATTGCATCTCTCCTAAATCTTCCGCAGAATTCAACACGCTATGAGTTCTTGGTCGAACAGCTTTGGATCCCCGCTTATGATATCCCCGAATCCGAGATGATATGTCACCTTATTGGTTCTGAATCCCCATGTTACGATGAGTTCTACACCTACCTCCGCGATTGAACCCTTCCTCCTAACCAATCGAATAACCAACGTAAAACCTTCATTCACCAAACCGCTCGATATACCATTATTGCTGAAACCCTATACCGACGCAGTCTTGATGGTACTCTCCTTCGATGTCTGGAACAGGATGAGATAACAAAGGCCTTGGAAGAGGTACATGAAGGAATTTGTGGAACTCATGCAAGTTGTCCATCACTAGCCAAGAAACTCATGTGCACTGGATACTATTGGCCATCCATGGAAAAAGACTCCTATTACTTTGTCAGAAAGTGAAAGAAATGCCAAGTTCATGGAGACCTGATACATGCACCGGCACAAGAATTGCAACCAATCACAACACCATGGCCTTTTTGTCAATGGGGCCTTGACCTTGTGGGTAAAATACATCCATCTTCATCCAACGGCCACAAATTCATTATTACCGCCACCGAGTACTTCACAAAGTGGATCGAAGCTGTTCCAATTACCCAAGTCACCGGCAAGCAGATCACCTCATTCATCCTTAATTACATCACCTGCCGGTATGGTGTACCCATGTCCATCATCACAGATAACAGTCTTCCTTTCAAAAATTAGGATGTTCGTGAGCTTTGTGAAAAGTTTCACATCCAACATTGCTTTTCCATGCCCTATTACCCACAAGGCAATGGTCAAGCCAAAGCATCAAACAAAAACATATTGAGAATCCTCAAGAAGATAGTCAATGATGTTGGTCGTGATTGGCATGTTCAATTGAATCCAACACTATGGGCGAATTGAACTAGTATTCAAACCCCTACAGGCGCAACTCCCTACTCACTGGTCTACGGTGCAGAAGCTATCCTTCCTATTGAGGTCGAGATACCATCTCTATGAGTTTCATTGCATAATCTGATAGATGATGAAGCATACAGAGTATCACGTCTTCAAGACTTGGAACTACTTGATGAGAAATGACAAGTTGTATACAATCACCTCAAAGCCTATCAACAGTGCATGAGCAGAAGCTATAATCATCGAGTTCAACCTCGTACATTTGAGGTAGGTGATCTTGTTCTTCAAGAGAATCCTCGTAACCAACCAAACAGAGAGCATCAGGGAAAGTTTGAATCAAACTGGCTGGGTCCATATGTTATCACTACTATATTTGGGTCTGGGGCATATCAGTTGGCTACTTCAGAAGGAGAACCGCTAGCAGAACCAATCAATAGCATGCACCTCAAACGGTTTTATACATAAGTTGTCCAGAGCATCAAGCTCCCATGCATATTGGGAAAAACACCAAAAACATTCAGATAAATGTCCTGAAGAAAATACAAAAAAAATCAAAATAGTAAAGAAAAATCATGCATCCAAATGGTGAACAACCACTCTGGTGGCACCTTGGGTAAGTGTGATGGTGAAAATCTGGCAAATAGGCGCTACTCGTAAAGGCTATGGCTCCATTGTCTTTTAGACTTGTTGTAATCACATTCACTCATCCATCAGTCCAAAACCATGGCTTGTTATTGATCTGCAATCAAGGATAGTACTTCATGCGTCTTGCATCCCGCTTTTTCATAATCATATCTAAACTGGGGGCAATACCCTTAATCTAGTTGATGGAAGTGGATTCTACATTATTTTTATGATTCATTGAGTTCTTCATTCAAAACAATCACAAAAACTTCAAAAACATTCAAAACAATCACAAAATCCAAAAACATCAAAAATCAATCAAAAACATGGCAACACGTTGTATATACTCATCCGAGCAAACACCAAACAAAACATTGTGCAATACTCAAAAGATGATCATTTATCAAATCAACCAAGCAACCAACATCAACACACAAACTGTCTTAACATGGATAAATCTTTCCTCACCAAAACAAAGACAAGATGACATTTTCTTTGACAAGAAGATTATGTTTAAAGCTATCAAATACTTGGTTGATTTGTCGGTTATTCATTCATTTATATATATATTAGGTTCCTACAACATTGTTTGTGTATCTTCAGCGCATTATTCCGATAAAGTTCTGGGGCATGTACTAATGGTGTCTACGTGGGAAGTTCACTACGCTAAGTGATCATAGACAAAACACAGTCATAGATCACTACGGCTTGCTGACTACAACGTATACCTCGACCATATGAGCATGAACCATTACCAAGGATCCATATTCTTTATTCTTTATGTATGATGTTTGCTTACAGGTACAATGCTCTTTCTTTGGTTCCTCCTTCCTCATCCAAATTGGATAAAGGTTTTTATCTCTTATTACGGTATGAACTTGTCTCAGGATATGATCGGCCCAAGATCAAGGAGGATGATCCAAGTCATGCAAGAAAAGAGATGATCCTTGTCTATTCCGCAAGCAATACTCAGGTCAACTTGATCCATTATATCAAGTTGCTTGTATTAACTTGCTATATCAAAATCCATGTAAGGAATACTCAGGTCATCTTGAATCATTATGTCAAGTTGCTTTTATTTTCTTACAACATTTTAAAAGCTCGATGACGAAAAAATAAAGCACTATGGATCGTCATTTCATCTCATCTGTTTATATTGCATTCTGTTGCATACCGTCCATCCATTTACTCATTCATTATTCATATACATGATTTTGCATGCAAATGTGAACAAAGTTAAAGGTGAGCAGTTATGCAAAAATTGAGCTGGTTTTGGATACAATCGCGACAAAGTACTCTGATACATCATCAAGTGCATCATGCAAAGTCTAAAACAACCTTGCATTCATCTATCATCACCCCATCATCATTTCATTACATTTTAGTCGCATTTGCATTACTCTTTAGTCATTCATCAGCGTGCATTTAATATCATTTAGTTGCACTTACCCCATATAGTTCATTCTCATTTTACTTGCATTAGTATCATTATATCCTTTCATTATTACCCTCGTGACGTTTAGATTCACTTACATAAAAACTTGTCCTTATTTGTATTTCCTACCATGATTACTCATTACTATACATTCATTTAACATCAGTTAGTGATCATCATTTATCATCATTTCCACACTTATGTATCATACATTTATTTAGGTTTCCAATAAATTGCATACATTCATTTATCTATTCATTAGTTAAAGTGCATTCATTTATCCATTTAGTATATGTTCATACTCATTCAAAATGCATTTCATTTTAGGATTCATTACAAACATACATTCATTCTACTTTTTTGCATTAAGGTGCAGTTATTCATGAGTTGCATTATCATTTTACTTCCTCATATTTTGACATTTAGAAATCATCATTTAAACATTTGTACTTTACATTTTTTTTATCCACATATACATTCATTTTAAAACCATCTAGATGCATATCCATAAATAAATCATTCATTTAAAGCATTGCATTAACATCATTGCATATCATTATCTCATCATTATATTGATATAAAGAACGAAATACTATCTATACCATCACAAATCATCATTTTTTTATGCATACATAAAACATCATGGCATTGCATACATCCAGCATTCTATCCCAAAACATCAAAATGCACACATATATCAACCTGCATCCACATGTTAGCATCCAACATCATACAACATGCATATAGACCTCATGTACGAATAAATCATCATAAAACATGCATATAGGAATCATCTCATAAACACATACATATAGCAAAGAACAAGCATCCATCTAAGCATAAACTCCATACATAACAAAATGCATATCATCACAAAAATATGGGATCTCCTCACATATATCATCTCATTTATCAGAGTACAATGAAGTCTGCAAAATCGGCTACCAAGAGCCATCCAAGACATAGTCCAAAATGAAATACATGCATACAAAATGCTCTCTCAAATGCCACTCTGACCAGATGCTGCACCACCATCACCACCTGCTCCCCCACTAGTCCCTGCACCATCTGATCTATCTCTCCGTGGAGGACCCATCAAACCCCCACTAGCTCCTGCGCCACCTGACCTATCTCTCCGTAGAGGACCCATCACACCCCCATTGCTCTGCACCCTCTAAGACCGCTCTAATCTGGCCTGTCGCATCTGTGAATAGCTCAGTGCTCGCTGACTAGCTGGCACCACCTGCTCATATAATCCCTGCCAATACTCTATCTCAGCCTGTGCTCACCGGATCTCCCTCATCACCTCCCTAGTAGGACCCTGTGCTCCTACTCCAACCTGGACTCTCTCCTGCAGCTCTGCTAATCTCTCCACCGCACCATCCCTCTCCTACAGCACTACAGTCAGCTTTGACTCTCATGCAAATAGTTGCACATCTCTAGCTGCAACCTTTGCCTCCAGATCATGTACCTGTGTCTCGGCTGCTGTAAGTCGAGTCTACAAATATAATATCATATGATCCCAAAGATCTCCAGTGGCTCCCTCCCCTGTAGCCATAGGTGTCTCTCCTGTAGCTCCCTCTCTAGTGGCTCCCTCCCCTCTATCCATTGGTACCTCCATCTCCCCCATCCCTCTCCCACCCAATCTAACTCCTCCCTGCATCAGAGGTCCCTATGATATCCGTAATGGCAAACCACCTCTCCCTCTCTGCTGAACCCGACCACCACCGCCACCTCCACCTCCGAATCCACCACCTCCACCATCCCCTCCTCCATCACCACCTCCTCCATCACCACCATCCCCTCTCCCTCGTCCATCTACTATATGTCCCCGACCTCCTCTCCTCCTCCGTCTCCGTCTCCGTCCCCTATCCTCCTCAAAATCTGGAATCAGCTCTGCCAGATCTAATATCCGAGGAATCGGATGAGCCGCCATATAGTGTGTATACTCCTCCAACACCCCTGCATCTACCATCCTCAGTCATATATCCCATGGCCTCGCCTGTTGCATTTGAAACTCTACCAATGCCTGATTATAAGGTAGTACTGGCCCCCATGCGTACCTCTCTCGAACCACTCTAGCATACTCTCCCGATCCCCTGGGCAATCCCTGCCACCATCCAAACTGTCTCAAAAATCTGTCAGGCAACTATCTCTTCACATGGTAGGTTGTCCTCCAAATGAGGAATCGGGTCATGAATACATACGACAATGCCTTCGCATCATCCTCCCAGGGCTCACACTCAATATATGGTCTCCAGATCATTGCATCTAGATCATCCAGTGCCTGTCGCCACCACTCTAACTTCCCCAGGTGGGATTGACTCATCATACCGCTATACATATATACATAGGGCTGGTCGACTACCTGAAATCTCAAACTCACTGGTCGGGTAACTGGTAAGTGCTCCCAAGCCCAAATATGCAGCAGCGTAACTCCCACCGCCAATGAGCCCCTCCCTCGGTATACTACCTCATGCAGCTCCTGATATAAGTGCGCTAACACGCACGGCCCCCAGGCAAATCGGGTCCCCTCTGTCATCATCTACTCAATCACCTGCCCCAAACTAACCGCAAGTCTATGTGATCGACGATCTGGGCACAATAGTCCCCCCACGATCCCTGACAAAACTGTTGGTAATGGCTCATACAATGCAACAATATCCTCCCAGTCTATCGAACCATCATCAATATAAACGTCATCATCAAAGAATCTCTACACCGATAGGGTCCCCCATGCTCTATCATATGTCACCGGCTCACCTCGAATGGGAATATGCAGGATGCGCCATACATCCTCCAGTGTCAGAGTCATCTCCCCCTGCGCCAAGTGAAACATGCATGTCTCACTATGTCAGTGCTCTGCAAATGCTGTCATCAAACCGTGATTCATCCGAATCACAGGCATATACATCATATCATAGAGCCCAGTCACTGCAATGCAATCCACCTCGGCCTCTGTCAGCCGATCACGTAGCCCCTGTGTGGCAGAATGTCTCTCGCGCAACTGTAAGACATGCAGATCCTCCTACACAAGTGCATCAACCATCATCATCAGTTGTTTTGTTTCAAACTTTCTTAAGTTTAAACCTAGACTATCAACATATACTTTGATCAAGTATTTTCGGGTCTCAACAGGTAAGCAATCATGGCACACCTAGACTTCAAACAGGCATTTATCTTAATGACCTAAGTCTCATCAGGGTTGCTATGGTTCAAAACAACTCTCACCTCACATCTCCATCCATCCATCATTGGCATCCAGAGATTATTTGTTCAAACACTGGGGCAGCTAATACCCTAACAAAAGCGCTCAATAAACTATACAAGAGCGCTTAAACTACAAAAATGCTACAATAAATATGTAATAGCACTGCTTCACATCAATAGCACTCAATTAACTCCTCAATAGCGCTACACAAACAATAGCGCTCAAACAGCTATACAATAGCACTACTCTTTGCAAAAGCACTCAAACGACTGCACAATAGCGCCATTGCGGCACAAAAGTGCTAATTAAATCGACAAAAGCACCAAAACACAGTATCAGCGCTATTGTCTCGACTCAACTTGAACCTAGCTAAAAATACATCAAAAATGCGTAAAATTCAAAAACTCCAATTCACATACCGCTGGTCCATAGTCATCTGACCACTGGAATCGTCGAACTCGCTCTAATCGGTGCTCTGCTACGAGTACCGGCATCTTAACTGCTCCTTGCTCTTCCAAAAAGTCACTATCAGAGCTCAAATTTCACTATGGTCGCGGATACAAATGAGTCTGTTTTCACCCCTTTCTCCCCATATAAACCCTTCACCATACCCCTAATTTTTCCCCGCTCACCGCTATGGTCCTCATGACCTTCCCAAGCCTCCCATTTCTTCATTTTATCTCCGATTTCTTCTATTTTTTACTAGCATCACTAAATTCTTCTCTTCCATCACCCTGCCAATTTTCATTCTTTTTCGAGAGATTGCTCGATTTTTCAAAAAAATTCGGTTCATCTCTTGAGGGGGCATACCACCCATTAAATCAATATTTTATGGGGCAGTTCTTCACGCCTATTTTTCTTTCTTTGAAATAACGTGATAAACCGCACCGTCTCAAAGAGGGGCAAATGTAGTCACATAAATCTGTCCATTTTAATTAAATGAATATTTCGTATTTATTTGATTAAAAATCCACTAGCCATCAATTAATTAAATTAATATTTAATTAATTCATCTTCAAACATTCTCCTAATAATTAAATAAATTATTCAATTTATTTTAATTAATTCATTAAACCAAATTCACAATCAATTAAATGAATAAATCATATTTATTTCATTTAATCCCCTTTTCCTCTTTTAAATAAATTAAATAAAACATTTATTTAAATCATTTATCCCCCCACTTTCATTTTCCTACAAATGCAACTTGCACACATTTATTGAAATAAATTAATTTTATTTTAATTAAAAGTACTATTTTTCCTCACCCACCAAATCCACTTGCATTCCTAAAACCCCTTCTAGATTCTTCTAACCCCTTCCTAATTAACCTAATCCATCCCCTAATTATTGTCACATTCCTAAACAACTTGGAGTCACTTCTCAAAGACTTCAAAGTCTTTGAAAAACAATAAATGCTTTGTGTGTTCAAACAATTTAACCTCCAAAGTCTTCCAAACCATTAATGGCTCTTACATGACCATTAATGGCTCTTACATAACCATTTATGGTTAATTCAACTTGCACTCATGTGTCTCCTCAAGCATTTATTGCTTTGACCATGGTTATCTCTTTCACCTTTGCACAAGAGTTTATCCATTGGATAAAAGCTTTATTCTTTGAATAAAGAATTTATTCATTCAACCTAACCTTGACTTTAACTCTCAAATTAACTCTCAGGTCATGTCAAGCATTTAATGCTTATTCCCTCTCCTCTCAACCTATCTCACATTGACACTTGTCATCCTGGGATTGGGTTGAAAGCCCTCACATAGATTGAATATCATTCAATCCTGACCCTTGTTGAGATTATTCAATCTCAACCATCCATTGCTCCATTTTTCCTATAAATAGAGCCCATTTCTTCATAATCTAGATCCTTAAAACTTGTATGCATCTAAGTTATAGAGAATTTTAGAGAGCATTTAGCATAAACCACTAATATCTTGTTATTTTGGTCTAAAATAAATCATTTTAGCATCATAACATCTAATATTAGCTTTTATTCACATTTGCATAGCATTTTAGAAAAACATTTCAATCTTGAATCTCCATGAGCATCCATAGTGCAAAAAGTTGCTGAGAGCTACACTACTTTGGAACTTGGACAGGAGAGGAACAAAAGAGAAGGAGCTAAGAGCATGTTAGGAGGCATTTGCAGATGCCTCGTTATATTTACTTTCCTAGTTAAATATTCTTTCATGTTTTTGGTGTCTCTTTTGATATGCTTGCTTAGATTAGTTTTTGGTTGATTAACACTAACAGTTTCTTGGTTTTTTGTGTGTTATTCCACCACAGGTTCTAGTCTAACCTTCCCCCATTTCGCAGAGCATCAGATTTTAATATATATTATTTAAAATTTTAATAATATTATTATTTAACTTTTAAATATTATCTCTTTCTCCCCCTCTTTCTTTCCCAAGTTATATTTATTGATCTCTCTCTCTCTCTCTCTCTCTCTCTCTCTCTCTCTGTCACTCAGACATACACCCTCATTGTTTCTCTCCTATCTCTATCTTCCCCTATCTGCCCCTCTCTCTATACCTCTCTATATTACTTGTCTCTCTCATCTTTCACTCTCACTCCCCTCTAGATTTATCTTCCTCTCTCTCCCTCCCCATCTCTATTAATATCTTATTATCTCCACCTCTCTCTCTCTCTCTCTCTCTCTCTCTCTCTCTCTCTCTCTCTCTCTCTCTCTCACATCCAGTCTATCTTTCCTACTTTATATCTCTATCTCCCTCTCCCTCTTGCTCCTCTCTATCTCTTTCTGTAAAAACCACCATAGTATCAAATTAAAATAATTCACATAATATGCTTAATCAAGAATAAATAATTAACACATGTCCAGATATACAATATTAGAGACATAAAATTACATTCCATCATGAAGTAAGAGCACACAAACCAATAACAAGGTTGAATGATAAGGAAGCATATACCATTACAATAGACCATAGGGTTGAATACAATGAATACAGAATATACAAAACATGAAGGCCACCATAATAGGAACTTTTGACATCTATCTCCCTCACATCACTGTGACAACTCTTGATCACATCACGAGCGATCTAACATTGTTAGAGCGCATTTCCACCCTACCATGAAGTAGTTACACTTCCCAAGAATATTTCATGACACAAAAGATTCATAGACCAACACGAGGAAGACTAGCAATGTGATATTGACAAGAGTAATAGAATTTGTGCAACATGATATATCCACATTCTAACACTAGTGTAATGATAGCATGGGCATACAAGATTCATATAACATTAATATGAAGACAAAAGCAACGACATTTGCTTATCTAAATAAATTCGTTTTGAGATCTCAGTTCTATCTCAATATATTTAATCCAAGAGCCAAACATAACATGAATTTTTCTCATTCATGGAGAAAACACAAGAATACAATCATGCATCTATTCTTGAAGTTGAATAATTTTGGACTCGTTCAATGCATCATGAACTTATCCATTGAAATATGATAAGAAAGATAATGAGTCATAATGTTTTCTCATCAATGAACATAATCACAATTTCTACATATATCTAGTTGATAACTAAGTACAATATAACTCTATCGTAATGTTTTATGAAGTAATTATATATTTGGAACTACATGCATATTCACTAGTTTGCTAAAAAGGATTGATTATTACTCTAGTTGTAGTAATTTTAAAGAATTCATCTCAGCAAATCAAATTATTAAGAATCACATCATGTAAAGAAAATGTGATGACCATCTCGTTATTAACTACATTCAAAAGTGAATTATAGAAACTAACTTCCTTTCCAAGGAATTTTTAAAAATATGAAACTTCACACAAAAATCTATAGGTAATAGCTAACTCATACTTAAAATTAAGGTTCTTTAAAAATTACGAAACCTTTATCTATTAATGCATTACCTATAAAAAAAATTGAAGTAAATCTATTTAATTATAACTTAATGAAAGAATAATCCTATATTGCCTCTATCAAGATTGAGGCATTTCTTGTTATCTTCCCTTTTGCTAGTACCTATAGACAATTCACTCTAAGTATGAACCGAAGGAGAGTTCTAACATTAAAAGCATAAGATATAAGAGAATTAGTGTTAATTATACATGATCTAATCTCTATAGAAGTGGATCAAACTGAAAACAAATACAAAATTATCTAAATTTCAACTCATATAATGTTAATTAGATAATTAAATAGAAGAAAAATAAAAAATATTGATAGCCCAATAACTACAGGCAATACTATCAATTTTGATGTTGGTTGTTCATTTAAAGATTTCTTTCACAATCCTTACCCTAACTTCACATTGTCTTTGTCGAATGACTCTATAAAGATGGCCATGATTGCAGGATAGATGGATTCTTCTAATGGTTTTAGAAAAATAGCACCAAATGTTAAAATTAGATTAAGAGAGCAATTCGTGGGGCTTGTTAACCCCCTTTATGTTTGTGCTAAAGAACGAAGGATAGAGAAATTTATTTAAAATTTGAAGACCAAGTAAAAGATAAAGAATGATAAGTTGATATAGACTGGCATAATAAAATCATGAAAATAAAGATGAACTTAAAATTATAACCACCACTAGCATGGCATAACAGAAAAATATCTCACGTCTAGTTAAGGTGAAGATCAATTGGGTTTTAGATCACAAAGTAAAACATTAAACTTCCTAGCACAATGACTGGATATTGATGGCTCACTATGTTCGAATCAATGAACACTGAGAGGGAGGGTGAATCAGTGTTCTGGTATTTACAAATTGTTAATCTGATTCTTTAACCACCAGATGCACAAGTAAGAAATTGAAATGCAGAAACATAAATCAAATATGCATATAAACATAACACCAATATTTTTACGTGTAAACCCATAAAGGTAAAAACCACGGTGGGATTTGAACCCACAATATTATTATACTATGGCTAGTAGTAAAACAATATTACATGAGGGGAATGCACATGCATTTAGGCACACTGCTTAGAGCTCATTGCTCAATTACAAAAGGGATACAACTCGAAGGAAGGATCACTGCCTTATAGGCTAATACAAAATGATTACAATGAGTAATGAATTGAAGAAAAACATCTAACTATGCCAAATAATAGTTTTGGTTAGGCACAAAGTGATCCGTTATTGTTGTTCTGATAAACAACTCTGTTTTGCCCTGCTACTGATTACTGGATCAACAAAACTCAAGGTGCGCATGTGAAGCTACGTTCAATCACTCCCAAAATCATCACACACATCATATCCATATTCAAAAGCATTAACCAAGTCAATCTTATATATCCACACTAATAAAATTGATCTCCCACAGGTCGACTTCACAAAATATCAGAATATGAAATGTGTAGCTTCAAGTCGGCTCAAATCTTTACAAAACCATATTCCGGATCCAAAACATATAATCACACACTTTCCATAAGTTGGTCCAATTACCTCGAACTTACCAACAACCACTTGAATCACTTCAAAGAATTTTATCCATACGTTACACCACCAATAATGAAGATGACCCTGTTTTACTGCTCTACCAGATACCAGACCTTCTAACATGCTTAAGAGAAATAGGATAGTATTACATGATAATCTTATTCTCAAACTCAATCAAATTAAATCTGATTACTGAAACCAAAAACAATCACCAGAAAAGATAAATGCTCACCGAGACTATACACCGAGTATCACCGACTGAATTGTACCAAAACTTACTCAAGACATCCGGGTATCCCAAACTCCATACGGAATAAGATCAATAAGTTGAGTTGCCATCGATGACAACTCCCAAGAAATCTCATGCACTAGACATCATCAATCTTCACTGGAGCATCACTGGAATAGTGTCTTATGCCAACACACTAAACCTGCACAAAGTGTAAGAGGTGGGGAAAATATTTCCTAACAACACTTTTGAACAACAATAAAGACCATCAAATAAATCTAAAGAGAATTAGCAAAGCTTAGAACGAAGAAAAATATTATGAAATTTTCCTTACAGGATACACACACTTGATATTTGAGGTAAGGACTCAGAAATGTATAAGAATGTCATATACAAGCTCTTATAATGCATTAAGAGTTTATTAGTTAGGTTAATTTTAATGGGCATAACAGGAAGGGAGGTCAAGTCAAAGAATGGCCTTACAATGTAAAGGGAGATCAAAATAAGACTTCTTAAATCACAGACATTCAGTTTTGATTTCTACACTTAAAAGTGTTAAACATTCAAAATTGACTCACATTCTCTAGATTTATTATGTTGCTTAATGTATGTGTTTTAAGATTGGTCGATAAAAATGAGCTATACAAAAACTTGATTGGAAAGAGATTAGACAATGATTTATTTCTTTTGACCTAAGATCTATGCAAGGTATGAAAGCATAGTTGGAGCATGTGAGCGATTGTAGAATAAGCACAAAATAGATTTGGTGAAAAGGATTTAGAGACTTTAAACATATATACCTAAGAGTTCGAATTGCACAGATCAATTGATATATTTGGGGATAATTATAAGATAAGACTCCACTTTGCATGGTCTTCTTACTCTACTTATCTCGGGTGGCTTAAGTTTTTAATTTTGTTTTAGTTTATTTTGAAGTATGTGCTTTAAATAGCACTTAAAACATTGTACTTTTTTTTGCTTATAAGATATTACTTTAAAAGATGTTTTACTTCTTTCTTTTTTAACAAACATGCACATTAAAATAATTTGTGTTTATTTATTTTTTAATATTATAAATATTATAATATATAACTTTTAATTTAAAATTATTGATATGTACTTAAGTTATATATTATTTAATTCAAACAATTAATTTATATTGTAAAACAAATATTTGATATATAAAATAAATTTATATATATTTAATATATGTGTTTTAATAAAATAATAAAATATAAAATCTTTTTTTTTTCAAAATAATTATTTAATGTATTTGTAATTATTATATAATTCGAAATCCTCAAATTATTATAAAGATAGGGATATTAAAGATTGTGATATTTGATATCTCTATCTCCCTATCTCTCACTTTCTATCTCTCTATATTTGCCTATATCTCTCTCTCTCTCTCTCTCTCTCTCTCTCTCTCTCTCTCTCTCTCTCTCATCTCTCTCTCTCTCTCTCTCTCTCTCTCTCTCTCTCTCTCTCTCTCTCTATATATATATATATATATATATATATATATATATATCCCCCTCTCTCTATCTCTCCCTTTCCATCTCCTTCCTTTGCCCCATCCCCCTCTCTTTGCCTCTTCCTCCTCCATCTCTTTCTCTCTTTCTATTTGTATCTCTCCCTCTCTCAACCTCTCTCACTATTTTAAACATGACATGAGCCTCTTGGTAATAGAGCTTGATTATCTTCCTAATCCAAAGGTTTTTTTTTTCAATCATACCTGGATCCTCATAAATGGATGCATAGTTGATTTGAAGCTATCACTTTTCCATTTAAACCATAGTTGTACAAACTAGCAATCACACCTTGGTGTGCAATGAGTACACTGAAATTTGGTCTATTTTTGTGCAATACATGAAGTGAAATGCTTAATTCAATATGAAAAACATACATGAGGTCAATTGATAGGCTATAAATTAAATGATGTTGATTATGCAACATAGGTCTCAATGGAGAAGTGATAGATTTAAATGAATTATGCATCCACTTACATGGATACAAAAATGACTCAAATAAAACCTCTAAATGAAGAAGATAATTAGGCTTCATTATCAATAGGCCCATATTATGTTTTCAATACGAAGAGAGGGAGTGATAGGGATGGAAAGAGGGAGAGATAGGAGGAAGAGCAAGAGAAAGAGGTAAGGAGATAGAGATAAAGAGGAAGATAAAGATATAAATCATGGAGATGGAGAGGGATGTGGATAGGAGAGAGAGAGAGAGAGAGAGAGAGAGAGAGAGAGAGAGAGAGAGAGAGAGAGAGAGAGAGAGAGAGAGAGAGAGAGAGAGAGAGAGAGAGAGAGAGAGAGAGAGAGAGAGAGAGAGAGAGAGAGAGAGAGAGAGAGAGAGAGAGAGAGAGAGAGAGAGAAAGAGAGAGAGAGATGGAGATGTACAGAGAGTAGAGGGAAAGATAAATATAGATACATGGGGAGATAGAGGTTGAGGGATAAAGAGAAACAAAAAGAGAGATATAGACAAAGAGGCAGATATAGATGGTGAGATAGAATGATAGAGATAGAGATATATAAGGATAAATAGAGAAGAGGAGACAGAGATATACAAATAGACAAACAAATGAGCAGTACATATAAACAAATAAAGCTCGATATAAACCATATTAAAATTATTAAAGATAAAATTTTAACTCGCATACTAATAAGACAAATAATTATGAATAGGGTTGAGGGCTTGGTTCAATTGGTGAGCATTTCCTATGGTATTGTTGGGGATCCACAATATTTGTCATTATTACTCCACAAAAATATAGGTTAAACTAGCTGTCTAAGATAGTTAAGAAGAAAGTATACATCTAAGTGACATAAATGATTATAAATGCATTTCAAGTGGGAGATAGAGAGATTGGTTTCCTATTGTGAATCTAATGGTAAAGGTGGACAAAGTCAAAATAAAATTAAAATGCATGGGCATCATTTTCTGTATTTCTTTGTGATCTAGCCACATATCCTCTAGTTGTGTAATCAATAGATTCTAATTTAAATTTGAAATCTTGCAAGTTTTTCTATGCCATGAACAATTGGACAATTTTCATATTGTTCATGTGTCATAATAATAACATTTTTTATGCAACACTAAATATGTAAATTTTGCATAGTTTGGGAGTTTTATGTATATTGTGTGAGAAGTTAATTAAGGCACATACGTGGTTAGACAATCCACAATCATTCTTTCATGTTAAATCTTTTGTGTAACGCCTTGTTCCTTTTCACAAATGTATCACAACGGTCATAGTATTTTTGTTGGCAATCACAAATACACTAAAAATGACAATGAAAAAAGAAATGAATAGTGTTGGTAAACAGATTTGTCACTGTGAATTCTCCTTCAAACTTGACCCTATTCGCCCGAAGAGAAGAGACAACCGTCTCAATAGTTGGAGAGATTGTGGTGAGGCCATGATCTTCCTCTACATTTGAGAGGGGCGGCTCCCTCATATGATGGGGGGATTTTTGGGATTTTTGTGTACTTTTAACCTAAAAGTACATAAAGGAAGGAAAACACAAAACTAGTGAAAGTAGATAACAAAAACCCCAATGGAAGACATAAGAATACACACTAAGATTCCACAATTGATAACTATTACAAGGGGGTTTGAGCACAAAATATGTTTGATATGTAAAGACAAAAGAAGGATAACAAATCTCAACCTACAAGGAAACAGGTTATCTTATCACATTCAAACCAAGATACCAAGGTATGACTGTGTTTCATCATATACATATATCATTTGAACTGTAGATCAATAGATTGCACAAGTACATAAACGAATTATCAATTTAACATACGAGAAATTGATAACAATAATTGAGAAGTACATTCAAGACACATGAATTAAATGCATTCTTGATTATTCTTTTAAAAGTATACAGGTTCAAAAACTTTGAGTACAAAATGTAAAATCCAAAAGTTCTCTAGCATCTCCCCTTCTCTAAGAGTCTCCCCCTTTACAATTCCAAAGCCTTGTATTTATAAGCTTGAGAGAATAACTAACTTGATAACCAACTCATAACCACTTTGAATAACCATCTTAGTTAACTACTTTGTGTAACTACTTAGGATAACTACCTAGGAAAATCACTTGGGATAACTACCTAGGCCAGTACTTAGAATAACTACCCTTTACAAATAATTTAGGATTTATCTAACTTTTACAAAAATGAAGCCCAATATCTAACTTTAAATTACAATAAGTGATGTACATAAGTCGCTTTTACAAAGAGGGTAGTAAAAATTTGTAACTTTTGAAAGGAGAAATCACCATCTTTGCTGAGGTAGTTTTGCCATCTCTATGTGCTCTACTTATCAACTCTATGAGAAAATAACCTTGAAACTCTTCATAAAAATGAAAAATTTCTTTGCTTGCACCACAAAGTGACTTCACATATTGAAATATTTAGGTCGATAACATTCAATTCTTTGTCTTCCTTCTTTGAAAGCACCATAAACTGCAGGCTTGAAAGGTATCATATTGGATATTGCATCATGACATGATTCAATTGTAAGGATATTGTTTGTCTATCATGAATTTTCCCACACTCATGCTTTGAATAGAAAATTCAAGTCCACCAAGCTTATTAAGGTCCCTCCATCCCATTCAACATCTCGACCTATAACCTCTTATCATTCTCATGTATTTATTTCTCTGTTTTTGTCATGGTTGGTTTCACTCATTTGATATTAGCCTCTATTCTCCAACATCTTTCATTTGTGTCAATGCCTCCTTAGTAATAACCTACCATGTAACCATGATGTTGGCTTTGAGAATGCTTCATTAATTCTAAAATTTTAAGAGTTTCCTCGCAAAATCATTTTGCAATAATTTCATTACACCTATGAGAGGATATATTATGTGCATATCCTTATTTCATTGCGGGATGTGAGATGGTATTATCTAAAAGCATTTGTCACGTGGTTCACACGTTCTCTATGCCTCCATTTCTTGCTTTCGAACGTGCAATGAGGATGTTGACGAATCTATCCTTACACTGAAGACTGGCATTTCTTTGTATATTTTTAAAGATTTTTCAATGAATCTATCCTTCGGTGTGATGATATCTATTTGAAGCATTTAACAAATAGTTTGCATGCCTTAGTGTAAGTTGCCACATTTTACATTCATATCTACCAACACATTTCCAACTATAACATCTGACACAAATCTTCCTCCATCGATATGGTTTGGTGGATGTTTACAACCTACTCCAAAGCTCCCATATTATCGTAGAGAGAGAATACAAGTGTTGCTTGGCTTATAATTACCGATTGCATTTGATAGAAAGTTTTTATAGCCATTTCCAACTCATTCATTTGGGCGTGTGTCTTTCAAACATTGTGTGTGATATGACACTCGTTCTGAAAGATTTATGTCAAACAATTTATGTGCCTTGTATATGCTTCTTCACAAACCATGAGTTTGTATATAACTACAACATTTGACAAAAGTCCTCTATTCTTTATGCTTTGATGCATGTCTAGAACCGATTCTGATACTTTCCACTATTGGCACGAGTCCTTTATCCTTTATAACTTAATGAATACTCATACCATAGTTTCAACCAAGCCCATTCACATCACAAAATTAGCTTCACATTTGCCAGTTACATTTGCATGAAAGTTTCTGAAACTTGCGAAACAAATCCATTTTGTGTATTCCCTGCGATCATTTCACCTCATTCCTTGAGATGACATCTCTTTGAAGCACTATGTCGAACTGTTAACGCACGTTGGCTACACTTCCTTCACTTTGCAATCATCTTGCATTTGATTCGAAGTTATTAAAGTCTTTTCACCAAATTTATTTTCTCCAAAGGCATACCATCAACCAGTTTGTTATGCATGCATATCGAGTTGATTGCTTGTTATCAAAAGGTAGTTATAATAACTAACTACTTCGTAAGCTTCTTTGGAAATTGAAACAACTTGCCTATGATGTTAATAAATTGAGCTTTCCGCAACTTTTGAAACTTGAGAAAATCCCCGTCAAATGAGTGATTTATAATAACTAACTCTTCAAAATTGGAATGCATCGGTGTTGTATTTTGAAACTAAAACAAATTGCCAACAAGCTGAGTGTGTCGGTCCCTTTGCCCATTTTCATAACACAACGAAATGGCTGACAAGGATATCATCTGGTATTGGAAACTTATTATTCTTGAGCAAAATAATGATTATATCAATTTGAGTCCACTGCATTTTTCATTTTCTTTGTTGGCCCTCTATCAATCACCGCAACTTACATAATTTGGATTGTGACTCAATAATTGCCTTTGAAATATATTTGAAGTGTGATGCACATCTCTTTTTCTTTAATTTTTACTTTATCTTAAAATTCTTGTATAAAGGTATACCCCCTATATAAATTATTTCACTTGATAGAACTAAACAACCTTCTTTTGTGAGGTGCACATACATTGTAATTTGAATCTCCTAATTTGAGATGCATAATTTTAATCATGAATTTGAATATCTCTTCTCTTTGAATCAGTGTGCATCAAATAGAAAATTTGGCCTTTGACTCGGGAGAGTACCTACAAAGACAACCTGAAATTGCTTGAGATGCACATTGGTCAAATTAATTCAAGTATTGGATTTTTGCACAAGATTTTTAAAATTTTTCTGTCAAGTTTGAAAACAACGTAACAACTGGCTTTGACTGGGGACAAGGACCGTAAGGTACATAGGATGAATCCAAAATATTCATAAAGGATTATTTCCTTATCCAATGGGCAACAGAGTCAATGAGAAGAGACAAAGGAGACAAACTGGAGAGAGCAAACACACACCAAAAATGGGACAAACACAACCAAAACGTCTAACTAAATATGTACATGGTAGGCAAAGCCTTGTTAGTCCCAACTAGTACTGAGAGGGGAGGGGTGAATCAATACATTAACAATTTTTACTGATTGATACTTTTGCTTTAAATATGAACTAATTAACCATTCACCGATGTACACATTTACTGCAGAAGATTAAGCATGCGTGAAAAGATACACAAAGACAAACAGATTTATCTCGTGGAAACCCAATAGGGAGAAAACCATGGTGTGAGTACGAACTCACAAAATTTGTACTCTTTTGGAGTACGCTCGATGAAGAGCCATCCCTATTAGGAGATTACAAAGACACTGGTTAGGTGCCACCCGGGTAAGGTATTTTGATCAAGGTTGGTTAGTGCCTTTACCCTGTTAAAGGTAGCTTGGTTAAAGGACTTAGAACATTAGTTAAGATGTTACTCGGTTAAGGTATTTATACAATGGGACCTGTTAAAGTCCACCCAGTTAAGGGATTTATATTGCAGTCATTTCAAAACAAAAAATAAATGATCAGATACATGAAGCTACACATTAGCCTGATTAGATCACAATTAGGCATCAGTCTTGATCTGCATCGGTTATGCCTATCCTTCACAACTCTACCTTCTTATGGTTTGCTGATACTTGAATCTTGCATTGTCGATCCTCTGTCACTTGAGTCACTGCTCTGTGAAACCCCCACTCTACCGGTCTTCTGTCACTCGGCTCTGCACACTCTAAAACTCCCCCTATGTCCTTTTTCACATTAACTTCACTCACCTTGACAACAACCATCTCAAGAATGAGATATGTGAATTTATAGACCCTTAAGTCTTTCGCCAACTTTTCCCTCCAAAACATACCTTTCAAAATTTTGTTGTCAAGCCTTAAAATGCGCTTCTGAAATCATGCAAGAATCTCCATCAATATTGTCGAGCATGCCGATATGTCTGTTGGTTGACTGAGATAAGACTTCTGATTTAACTGGTTGTAACTGAACGTTACCAGTCTGTCGGTTATTGACTTCCGGTGAATCGATCACAATCTTGTCTATCTAATTTCTTACTGTGTACCGGTTTAGTCTTTGCTTATCTGGTGGACGTCTTGCTTACCGATCTACTCACCGCTACCCGATCACCTTACTGCTTTCCGGTCTACTACTTGCTGGTCTATTGCTTGTCGGTATACTTACTATCTGTCGGTTTACTCACTGCCCGGTTTGCTTACTTCCTAAGGATTGGGAAGACTAGGGAGATGATGTTGCCAACAATGACAACCATATCATTTACCGGTTATACAAAATTGCATCAGAATGCCAACAAACTCCCCCTTTGGCATTGGTGACAAATTCTACAAACTACTATGTCGGTCCCATGGCCCTTGTTCCTAACAAGACTCCATAAAAGCCAAAATTCCCCCTTTTTCCATCAATGGCAAAGACTATCGAAAATGATTTGTCAAAATAAAGCAAAAATTTCTTTAAAGGTTTCTTGAGCAAGTTTTAAAGAAGATTCCCATGAAGATTGAATTTGTTTCATGGTAGTAAAGTGGCCATGTAATACTACAATGAGTACCTCCATATCGTCAACTGTCTTGCAGTCAGGTGCATGAATTAAGTGGTCTGCCTCTTTAATGTTCAGTTGCATGAAGTCTATAATTGGTGCTAAATAGCACTGGAGCTCTAACATGCTAAGACTTCTTTTGTCTTCTTCATCTTTCAACTTTCTGAGATTATGATTGAGCATTTTGATTTTTCTAGTGAAAGTTGATGTTGAACTACTAAGAGGATCAAATGAGCTTACCAGATCCTGAATATCCTTTTGAATCTGATTTCTATTATCATCCAAATCTTTGATTAAGACAAGAAAGTTTGAAGATTTCATCAGGAGTTGACCAACTTGTTGTAGTGTGGTCTTAACTTTTTTTTGTTCTGGTTGATAGATAAACTTTACCAACTGATATCTGTTCCATTAGGTTATCTCCTCGCTTTGTTTCATATTGTCTTATTGCAACCTTCTCCAGATCGGTTGCCTCTGAACTAATTGCTTTGACCAGAGTATTCAATTGATCAATAATGGGTGCAGTATCATCGACTGCAATGTCTGGGATGAGATCACAAAGAATTGTTTTGGCAGAGGTGAGGATTCTTGCCTTCTTTTTCTTTTCTCTCAGTTTTACATTTTCAGCTTGGATTCTCAGTTTTTCAGAGACTTTCATTAACTGTTTAGGGGTCATTTTCTTTATATCTATAACTGAATCACCTTCTTCTTTTTCCTCTATTCCTTCTTCAAATTTTAAGGGCTCAACTTCTGAGCTAGTTGTTGTGACGATTCTTACCTTTTGCTTTACATTTTCCCTATCTAATTCTAATTTTCTTTTTACCGAAGGGGTATCCAACACTACTGTGTTATCTTTTATCTTCTCTTCCTCTTTTCCTTCCTCTTCTTTCTTCTCTTCCTCTTTTCCTTCCTCAGATTTCTTCTCTTCCTCTGTTTTCTTTTCTTCCTCATTTCCTTCCTCTGTTCTCTTCTCTTCCTTTGTCTTCTTTTCTTCCTCTTATCCTTCTTCTATTTTCTTTTCTTCCTCTTTTTATTTCTCCGTTCTCTTCTCTTCCTCATTTCCTTCCTTTGTTCTCTTCTCTTCCTCTATCTTCTTTTCTTCCTCTTTTCCTTCTTGGGAGAGAGTAGGATTTGGTGTTGATAAGTTTATGTGAGGTGTATCCTCGTAAGGAATTTTTTCAACTAACACTTCATCTTGACTTGACAATTTAGTTTTATCGGCTTCCTCTATCGGTGAAGTATGAACCGGTTGTTCAATACATGTTGTCAGATTGGGGATGTCTGACACAACATCTCCTATGATGTCCTCAACAGAGAACGCATCAAATCCTTCAGTTTAGTCTTTAGCTTTTCCTTTATCAAGGACAAATGCCCCTTTGTCATGTTTAGTTTCTTGTTTAATTTCTTCTCTAACCTTATTTTTTTGGACCATAATTTTCTTCCACAGGGCAACACCTTCAACGTGCACTTCTCTAATTTCACCTACTGCCACTCTTCCAGTTTTGTTCCTTATCTTGAAATATTGAATGCATGCTTCAGCCACCAGTGAAGCTTGATCAAAATCTAATTCATGTTGCACTTCCACGAGTGCTTTTATTCTAAGCTCTTTTTCAATAGCTAGAGCAGTCTTCCATCTTCCTTCAATTTTATCCAACAAATCCAATTGAATAATGCCATATAATTCACTAGGGGTTCTACAAAAGGTGTGCAAGTTCCAGATCAAAGCTTCCTCAAGTTTCCTCTTGTATTCATCATTACTAAGAAAATATCTCCTTCCTACACCAGACATACCTCCAAATTCTTTGATGCCATGCACCATCTCATCAATTGTTGGAGCTTTATTCCTTTCACTTCTTCTAACCTCTTTTACTTCCACATCTGACCCAGTGTCACCTTCTTTCTTATCCTCTTTAAGTTTTGGGTCACTCTTTCTCTTTTTGGTGTAAGTTACTCCTACCGGTCTATCTTTGCTTGGTGAAGATACCAGAGGACCTAGATTCTTTTCCTTTGTGTACGTTGTCGGTTTAGTTGGTGTAGTGCCCTTTGGTTTTGTTTTGTCACTTTCTTCTTTTCACAAGTCAGTTCTTCATCTTTGGCAGGTGTGACCCCTACTTGATCACTTGCACCGGTGGAGGTAGTGGCAGCGGATGCTTCACCTCCATATTTCTTGTCAAGGGTATCAATCATTTTCTTTACTTTTCTTTTAATGATAGGCACCTAAAGTTCTTGTTTTATTTTAGATCTTGCCTCTTCATATGTTCCAAACCTCTTTGCCTTCAAATCTAGTGGTTTAGATAGAAGCATATTGATATAAATTTTAACTAAATCTGTTGCAACCTCATACCCCATAGGTGGATCCCAAAAAGTTATGGGTTCAACTGCTTGGACAATACAACAATCTGTATCTACAAGAAAACAAATGTTGTTCTTGTATTTCTGCACTATTATGGTTGGAATTCTTTCCCTCTTGTGCATTCTATTTTGGAATTCTTCAAAATATCCCCACATTACTTCCCTAAATTTATCTCCCAGATCCCTAATCATTTCACCTATCTGAACCATGATAGGTTTCTCCTATGACCATATTGCATTACCCTTACCGAGAAAATATTTTAGCACATAGAAGAATATACATACCAGTAGAGAGCCATATTTGAAGGATTGCTTCTTATCCTTCTTTTTTATTTCCATGTTCACCATGAATTGACTTTGAATCATCTCGCATATATCATATGTTGCATCTTCTTTGATAATCCGATATCCAGCATGGATGACACCGCTTGGCACACTGTTCATCCAGCTTGATTGATATACCCTGTAACCCAACACTACAGAGGCAAATCTTACTTCAACATCCTCAATATGAGTGATAGTCATTTCTCTACTATCACACTAAGATTTGGTTAACCGGGTGACTTCAGTTGATGAAATCGTTCTTAGGATTAATGCTTCACTGGTTGCACTGAACCTTGTCACTCTTCGAATCATCTCCTTTGTGATCTTGATCGGTACATGATCTTCCAGCCACAAAAATTGACCATGGACCCTTCTCAATACATATCTAACCAAGTCACCATGAAACTAATCCGAAAAGTCTACAACATATGCCAAACCCTTGGTCTTCGGATGTAGGAACCCTGATTTCAACTGATCATTTTCACAAAACCCTTTAAAATCACTTCGAATGAACTTATCTCCAAGTTCTTTGAGCTTGCAATGAATATAGGAGCGAATATCTTCTACCAACAATACACCAGAGGGCAGAGATGATAAAGCACCTGTCTTGTTGATTTCATCGACTTTCATCGGGTGCAATTTGAACTCGGGTTCGGGTTCCTTGATAGCTTCAACCAACACAGGAGTCGATAATTGTGCTACCATGATGACTTTCAATCAAGATTTTCTCATATGCAGTTAAAAACCCCTTTCTTAGGGAATGCCAAACACCACTATCACTCTGCTTGAATTTCTTTTTTCGTACAAACAAAGATTAGAAATTTTCAAATCGCCTTGGAACACACGGGAGCTCAAGAAAATTCACAAGTAGTTAGGTAAATGAAAATGCGCTACCATTTCCTTATTTATACATTGAGATTTATCAGCACTAGGATCCAACAGTCAGATTTGAAGCTCACAACTTAAAGTACACCGATTTGACTTCACCGGTTATTTATTGTCGATACCGATACTCAAATAAGTAACTCACAAGACAAACTTCAATTAAGAACTTTTAGACCAAATTTTATGCATCACAACTATGTAGATAAATGCATCCTTACATTTGTTGAGGGGATTCAAGAGTAATCTTACCATATGTGCTCCCCTTGGGCATCAGTATTCCTAGTTAGAAGTGGAACTATCATCACCAATGGATGATGACTTGGTTTCAGAATGTCCTTGTCCTTCTTTTCCTTCATCCTTCTTGATCCATATCTTTTCCATTTCATCTCTTACTTCTTTAGTTGTCTTCTTTCCTTTCAGGTCATTTTGCTCCCTTTTCTTGCTAAATTGATTCTTGTCTGCAGACCAGTTGTAGGATTGGCTTTTGCATTCTCTGGCTAGGTGGCAGATCTTATGGTAGTTAAAGCATGCCATACCAGTTGTCCTCCATGGTCCTGGATTGTTTTTCTGACCCTTCCTCATTCTACATGTTTCAACAACATGACCAAAATTAACACACATGGAACAGGTGACATTCACCTGATTACTTCTTTTGTTAGGAATAACCAGTTTGAACAGTGGTCTTGATGCCTTTGTCTTGAACCTGCATTCTTCTGATTTGTGTCCAAACTTATTGCAAGTGAAGCAATGTCCATTAAATCTTTTTGCACTTGACAGGCTACTTGATTGAGATCTACACTCATAAGCAGTGTGACCATATTATGACAATTGTGGCAGTAACCATCAAAAGTAAAAGTCTTCTTTTGATTAACCGGTTTATTCCTACAGTCATTAGTCTTATGACCCGATTTTCTGCAATGATTACAAGAGAATTTGAAAGACTTCATACCTCTTGCTTTTGATTGATTTATTTTATCATCCTTCATTCTTTTGGATTTAGATGATTCTCCAGTTTCCATAGGACCTGAACCGGGGTAACGAAGACCGGTTGTATCCTTTGTTCTTCTATGAGCCTTCAACTGTCTATCTACCTTCTCAGAGATTTCATTGAATTTTCTTAGCTTCTCATTTTTCTCATTTTATATTTTCAACTCACTCTTGAGTTGTTCAATCTCTTTTATCATCCTCTCCTTTTCTTCTGCATTGTCATTCAGTTGTTTGTGTATGTATTCATTTTCCTGAGTGAGAACTCGAATCTCTTCATCTTTCTCAATCATGATTGCATCATTTTCTCTCATGGCATCTTCAACATGTCTCCTGGCTCTTTTAGATTTTGACAGATCTTCTTCTGTCTCTCTCTTTCTTTCATCGGCACTTCTGCTAGCTTCTAATATCTCAGTCATTCTCAGGGCCTAACCTTCATGTTCTCTTTTGAAATGTGTGATTTCTTCAGTCAGCTTCTTGTTCTTTTCCATGAGTTATGAGACTACTTCTTCAGCCTCTTTAGATCCACTCTGTTCAGAGAGTTGATCTATGATATCTTGACTCTCATTTAGCTGTTGAGCCAATTCATTCCTTTTAGCAAGAGATTTTCTCAGTCTCTCTTTCAACTAAGCAATAATCTCATTGGATTCATCAATCTGCTTCTGATATCGGTACTCTTCCATGATCTTTATCCTCAAGATATTAAGCTTCACTTCAGAGGAACTGCGCTCTGATACCAATTGTTAGTCTCAACCGGTACTGAGAGGGGAGGGGTGAATCAGTACATTACCAGTTTTTACTGATTGATACTTTAGCTTTAAATATGAACTAATTAACCATTCACCAATGTACACATTTACTGCAGAACATTAAACATACATGAAAAGATACACAAAGACACACAGATTTATCTCGTGGAAACCCAATAGGGAGAAAACCACGGTGTGAGTAGGAACTCACAAAATCTGTACTCTTCTGGAGTATGCCTAGTGAAGAGCCATCCCTATTAAGAGATTACAAAGACATTGGTTAGGTGCCACCTGGTTAAGGCATTTTGATCAAGGCCGGTTAGTGCCTTTACCCTGTTAAAGGTAGCCTAGTTAAAGGACTTAGAACATCATTTAAGATGTTACCTGGTTAATGGATTTATACAATGGGACCTGTTAAAGTCCACTTAGTTAAGGGATTTATATTGCAGTCATTTCAAAACAACAGATAAATGATCAGATACATGAAGCTACACATTAGCCTGATCAGATCACAATTAGGCATCAGTGTTGGTTTGCATGGGTTGTGCCTGTCCTTCACAACTCTACCTTCTGTCGATTTGCTGATACTTGAATCCTGCAATGTCGGTCCTCTATCACCTGAGTCACTGCTCTGTGAAACCCCCACTCTACTAGTCTTTTGTCACTCGGCTCTGCACACTCTAAAACTCCCCCTATGTCATTTTTCACATCAACTCCATTCACCTTGACAACAACCATCTCAAGAATGAGATATGTGAATTTATAGACCCTTAAGTCTTTCGCCAACTTTTCCCACAAAAACATACCTTTCAAAATTATGTTGTCAAGCCTTAAAATGCACTTCTGAAATAATGTTGGAATCTCTATCAATATTGTCGAACATGTCGATATGTTCGTTGGTTGACTAAGAGAAGACTTTTGATTTAACTGGTTGTAACTGAACGTTACCAGTCTGTCAGTTACCGACTTTTCCGATGAACCGATCACAACCTTGTCTAGTCGATTTCTTCCTATGTACTGGTTTAGTCTTTTCTTAGCCGATGGATGTCTTCCTTACCGATCTACTCACCGTTACCCGATCACCTTACTGCTTGTCGGTCTACTACTTGTCGGTCTACTGCTTGCCGATATACTTATTGTCTACCAATTTACTCACTACCCAGTTGGCTTACTCCCTAAGGATTGGGAAGACTAAGGAGATGATGTTGCCAACAATGACAACCATATCATTTACTGGTCATACAAAATTGCATCAAAATGCCAACAAGCCTACCTCAAATTTCTCCAGGATTGTCATACAAAACCATTCATGGGTTGACAGAAATAGGCACCTTTGTGAAAAAGTGATGTGTATCCATGCAACACCTGTAAACTACTTAGGTTGAGTAGGTTGACATGTATAAGATGAGAAATATCTTTGACCAACGAACCAAACAACCATATCTCATCATAAATCTTCAGACTCTCTTGAATCAAATTGGTACCACCTTGAACATTATTGGCAACTTTTGGAATATTCGCAAGCATACCAATATCCTTTATCTGAAAGTCCTTCTGGTGATTTGAATTGGAATGATTCAAGTGATGAATTGGACAACCTTCATATGATTTGCGACGTGAAGAAACTTTTGTCAATGCAAATATTGAATTTGACTTTTGAAAATCAACTTCCAGGAGCATACGATCGTCTTGTGTGATGACATTTTCTTTTGCTTCTATCAGGAGGAATTCAAAGATTTATTTATCGATGAAATGAAAAATTGAAGAAGACACCACACTTCTAGATTTTTGTTCCATCAAGATAGGGACATTTGTTGAGATATCTTCATAGTTTTCATCCTCAACCTGTTCATAGATATTTTCATAACTTTTTATTTTATCTTGTCCCAATTGTTCCTCTTCATCACACCCTTCATGAAATTCAAAAACTTCATACTTAGGTGGCATGTATGATAAAGAGTGGATGCTTGATGGTTCATACTCTTTCACTTGGGGCTGATCTGGAAGTTCATCAATATCTTCAAAAGTAAAGGTCTCCAATTCTAAAGGAAAAGAAGATATATGTAAAGTTTCACTTGTATTTGCCTCTACATTGGTCATGGTAGTGAAAGGTTTCTCAGAAGTTACATAAACTTTGACATCATCAATGCTACTATCATCTCCATTGATTGGTGGTGGAATAATAAGAATGTCTTCTCCACAAAGAAAGTCATCATCTAAAGCATTGAAAAACCAACTGGAAATAAAGACTACTTGAGATTCATCTTGGGATGCTCTTTCTTCATCATCTTCTTCAAGCTTGGTTTGCATGCATGTCTAAAAAGAATTTGATTCATCATCTTCAAGCTCTTTATTTTCAAGTCAATATAAGACTTCTTCGTTGTTGTGGTAATATTCATAATGCTCATGGCATACATGGATGCAATCTTCTTTTTCTTCTTCACACACTTTCTTTTGATCTTTCTTTTGACACGTATCCTCGTGAACCGATATGGCTTCATCTTCCTCAACACATGCATAATGTGATGGATCTTTTTCAAAACCTGGATCACAAGACATCTCATCAGGAATGTGCACATCTTCAAGAAAATAATTTTCTCCCTCCTCTTTTTGTTCATCCATTTGCAATTTTTGAAGCAAGGAAGGATGCACTTTGTTAGGATCAAGTTGCCTATTACCATAGAAGCTTTTCCAAAATTGAACTTGTTCAGCATCATTAAGATCTTGATTTCTTTGAGCAAAAAGTGAAACAGAAGGATCTTTTTCTTCATCATTGTTGTTGTTTACCTTTGGTTCAAGGGAATGATCATGAGAAAGAAACAACTTTACCCTTCCTTCTTTCTCTTAAATTACTTGCAAAGATTGGAGTAGAGAAGGATGAAATTTATTAGGATCGAGTTTCTTTCCACTGTAGAAGTTCTTCAAGAAGTTAACTTGTTTAGGATCATCAAGACTTTGATTCAATTGAGCAACTGGTATAGGAAAAAGATCACTTTTATCTTCATCTCTCTTGATTGTTGTTGATTTAGGTAAATGATCATAAGCAAGAAAACCAATCTCTTTTCCATGTTTTTCTTCAATATCTTGCAACACTTGACATAAAGAGGGATGAATCTTATCAGGAGTAAACTGCATGCCACCATAAAAAGCTCTTCAATAATTCAACTTGCATGGGCTCATCAAGAACTTGCTTCTTTTAATATAAATAGTCTTCATCGTCACTTTCACTGTTACTTTCCAACTTTCCTTTGTACCAAACCATTGTTTTGAATTCGATCTTTCAGATAGAGTCGCCAACCTTCATTCTGAAGAAGGTACCTTGAAATTTCCAAGGAACAAAACACATCGGTATTTCGATCCCCATTAGAGTCGCCAAAAATTTGTTGGTAAACAGATTTGTCACTATCAATTTCCTTCAAACTTGACCTTGTTCATCCGAAGTGCAATGACAACCGTCCCAATAGTTGGAGAGATTCTAGTGAGGCTAGGATCTTCCTTTGCGTTTGAGAGGGGCAAATCCCTCGTATGATGGGGAGATTTTTGGGATTTTTATGTACTTTTAACCTGGAAGTACATAAATGAAGGAAAACACAAAACTAATGAAAGTAGATAACATAAACCCCAATGGCAGACATACGAATACACACTGAGATTCCACAATTGATAACTATTACAAGGGGGTTTGAGCACAAATATGTTTGATATATAAAGACAAAAGAAGGATAACAAATCTCAACCTACAAGGAAACATATTATCTTATCACATTCAAACCAAGATACCAAGGTATGACTGTGTTTCATCATATACATAAATCATTTGAACTGTAGATCAATAGATTGCACAAGTACATAAATGAATTATCAATTTAACATGCGAGAAATTGATAACAATAATTGAGAAGTACATTCAAGACACACGAATTAAATGCATTCTTGGTTATTCTTTTGAAAGTATACAAGTTCAAAAGCTTTGAGTACAAAATGTAAAATCCAAAAGTTCTCCAGCATCTCCCCTTCTGTAAGAGTCTCCCCCTTTACAATGCCAAAGCCTTGTATTTATAATCTTGAGAGAATAAACTAACTTGATAACCAACTCATAACCACTTTGAATAACCACCTTAGGTAACTAATTTGTGTAACTACTTAGGATAACTACCTACCTAGGAGAATCACTTAAAATAACTACCTAACTTAATCACTTGGGATAACTACCTAAGCCAATGCTTAGAATAACTACCCTTTACAAATAAGTTAGGATTTATCTAACTTTTATAAAAATGAAGCCCAATATCTAACTTTAAATTACAATAAGTGATGTACATAAGTCACTTTTACAAAGAGGGTAGTAAAAACTTGTAACATTTGAAAGGAGAAATAACCATCTTTGTTGAGGTAGTTTTGCCATCTCTATGTGCTCTACTTATCAACTCTATGAGAAAATAATCTTGAAACTCTTCATAACAATGAAAAAGTTATTTGCTTGCACCACAAAGTGTCTTCACATATTGAAACATTTAGGTTGATAACCTTCAATTCTTTGTCTTCCTTCTTTGAAAGCACCATAAACTGTAGGCTTGAAAGGTATCATATTGGAGATTGCATCATGACATGATTCAGTTGTAAGGATATTGTTTGGCTATCACAAATTTTCCCACACTCCTGCTTTGAATAGAAAATTCAAGTCCACCAAGCTTATTAAGGTCCCTCCATCCCATTCAACATCTCGACCTACAACCTCTTATCATTCTCATGTGTTTCTTTCTCTGTTTTTTTCATGGTTGGTTTCACTCATTTGATATCATCCTCTATTCTCCATGTTTCATTTGTGTCAATGCCTCCTTAGTAATAACTTACCATGTAACCATGATGTTGGCTATGAGAATGCTTCATTTTTTCTAAAATTTTGAGAGTTTCCTCGCAAAATCATTCAACTATCATTTCATTACACCTATGAGAGGATCTATTATGTGCATATCCTTATTTCATTGTGGTATGTGAGAAGGTATTATGTAAAAGAATCTGTCACATGGTCCGCACGCTGTCTATGCCTCCATTTCTTGCTTTCGAACGTGCAATGAGGATGTTGACGAATCTATCCTTACACCGACGAATGACATTTCTTTGTATATTTTTAAAGATTTTTCAATGAATCTATCCTTCAGCGTGATGATATCTATTTGAAGCATTTAGCAAACAGTTTGCATGCCTCAGTGTAAGTTGCCACATTTTACATTCATATCTACCAACACATTTCCAACTATAATATCTGACACAAATCTTCCTCCCATCGATATGGTTTGGTGGATGTTTACAACCTACTCCAAAGCTCCCATATTATTGCAGAGAGTGAATGTGAGTGTTGCTTGGCTTATAATTACCAATTGCATTTGATAGAAAGTTTCTATAGTCGTTTTCAACTTATTCATTTGGGCGTGTGTCTTCCAATCATTGTGTGCAATATGACACTCATTCTGAAAGATTTATGTCAAACAATTTATGTGCCTTGCATATGCTTCTTCACAAACCAAGAGTTCGTATGCAACTGCAACATTTGACAAAAGTCCTCTATTCTTTATGCTTCGATGCATGTCTAGAACCGATTCCGATACTTTCTACTATTGGCATGAGTCCTTTATCCTTTACGACTTAATGAGTACTCATATCATAGTTTCAACCAAGCCCATTCACAACGCAGACTTAGCTTCACATTTGCTAGTTACATTTGCACAAAAGTTTTTGAAACTTGCCAAACAAATCCATTTTGTGTATTCCCTGCGATCATTTCACCTTATTCCTTGAGATGATATCTCTTTGAATCACTATGTCGAACAGTTAACGCGTGTTGGCTGCACTTCCTTCACTTTGCAATCATCTTGCGTTCGCTTCGAAGTTATTAAAGTCTTTTCACCAAATTCATTTTCTCCAAAGGCATACCATCAACCAGTTCGTTATGCATGCATATCGAGTTGATTGCTTGTTATCAAAGGTAGTTATAATAACTAAATTCTTCGTAAGCTTCTTTGGAAACTGAAACAACTTGCCTATGATGTTAATGAATTGAGCTTTTCGCAACTTTTGAAACTTGAGAAAATCCCCGACAAATAAGTGATTTATAATAACTAACCCTTCAGAGTTGGAATGCATCGATGTCGCCTTTTGAAATGAAAACAAATTGCCAACAAGTTGAGTGTGTCGGTCCCTTTGCCCATTTTCATAACACGATGAAATGGCTGACAAGGATATCATCTGGCATTGGCAACTTGTGATTCTTGAGCAAAATAATGATTATATCAATTTGAGTCCACTACATTTGTCATTTTCTTTGTTGGCCCTCTATCAATCACTACAACTTACATAATTTGGATTGTGACTCAATAATTGCCTTTGAAATATATTTGAAGTGTAATGCACATCTCTTTTTCTTTAATTTTTGCTTTATCTTAAAATCCCTATATAAAGGTATACCCCCTACATAGAGTATTTCACTTGATAGAACTAAAGAGCCTTCTTTTGTGAGGTGCACATACATTGTAATTTGAATCTTCTAATTTGAGATGCATACTTTTAATCATGAATTTGAATATCTCTTCTCTTTGATTGAGTATGCATCAAAGAGAGTACCTATGAAGACAACGTGAAAGTGAAAGTGCTTGAGATGCACATTGGTCAAATTAATTCAAGTATTGAATTTTTGCACAAGATTTTTGAATTTTTTTTGTCAAGGTCGAAAACAAGGTAACAAATAGATGTTGCAAATTGTTCTAATTGTCTTGCAACTTTTTTCAAACTTTCATTATAGATTGTTGACATTAAAGTTAGGTCATCCCTTTCAAATAAGGGGCACCTTCGACATAACTATAGTGAAATGTATTTATTTAATCTATGATATATGTATTTTAATGTAAGATATATCTTAATATATGAAGAATAATTTGATTAAATATTTGTTAGTAAAAAAAATATTTTAGAGATAAGAGTTGATATCAAAAAAATTCTCGCAATTTAATAAACAAAGAGTGACAATCAACAATATGGATTGTGAAAATCTAATAACATAAATTAGGTTTGGTTCTTAATATATGTTAAATTCATAATGGGAGTAATGTTGAATGACTTTAAATATTTAAATAATCATTGGATACTTTTTAAATGTCTTGGATCAAATTTATTCCATGTGGCGCCACTTCCAAAAGAAATGTGAGATCTTTGGATTAAGAATGATCCCAAGGAAGTCAGGTTAATGCAATGATGTTGAGACGTCAGACAATCATAACTTTGACCTAGTTTCAATCACCTAGGGCCTCAAATTGAGGTCTTGATGATTTTTCTATTTTTTATTTTATGAGATTTTAAATAGTTTCGAGCTTTTTATATGCAATTAAATTAGGAAGCTGACAATTAGTATTACTCTAGTTAACCTAAAATAAATGACAACTTTCATGACCATGCGAATGAGCATGCAAATTTACTAAAAATGACGTAAAAAAACTACTAAAATTTGGAGAATTGTTTTTATAATTTTGAGGTTGAGAGATATTCTTTCTTTGACATTGAATTAATGAGAATGAATTCTTTGATGTGACTTTTGGTTGCATCAAAGAAAAAGTCAATACCATCAAGCTCGATCCAAAATATAAAACATATCACTAAATATTTATGGTGAAATATTTTCTCAAAATTATCCAAAACTAAATAAATAAAAAACGTACATGTACTAATTTCACCATTGCAATTAAAAATTATTTTAAAACTCGACATGTAATTCACCAATTTTTTTAAAATTTTTGTAAATTGTAACTAGAAAATACATCATATAATAATAAATAATTTTAGCAGTAATATAAAGACAAAGTCTTATGAAAGAACTTAGTCAAGGTAAATTCCAAAATCTACAATGGCAATTGTAAATTGGACCCAACTAGGTAGCAACTATACCGTTCACCAACTTTAAGAATTCAAATTACCTATTTTTAAATATAAAATACAATATAATAATTCAATACCTATTTTCAAATATATAATATAATATTATTTTTCAAAGGACAATAATGGTTGTCCCACATTTTAAGATGAAATGAATGCTCGGACATTATTAACTCCATTAATTAATCTTCTACATTTCAAGATTTTCTTAAACAATAGGAAAAAAAATAAAAATTCTCGTGTAAAATGAATGGCCATGTAAAGCCAGTTAAATCAAACATTCTAAACAACTATTTGTCACCACGAATGTGTCACAATATTTTTGTGTGTAGTCATAAACACTGAAAACGAGATGACGAGAATTGATGACGCGGGTCGTTTCAATCGTCTTGTAGCTTTCAACAGAACTATAGACCGTTGATGCCGAAAGTCAGGTGGTCCCTTTCAAATAAAGGAATGCCTTCGACGTAACAACATCATTTACTAAATGATCTACTAATTGATCTTATGTACTATACAGATATATATAAAAAATAACAAACATAATGGATGCATAATGACAAGATAGGAGAACTTTATTGCTTTTAAAGTTAAAATTAGAGTTTTATTTTATTAAATCATGAAATACCATCTTCAATGCATATATCATGCAATCCTATTTCCAAAAGGACAATGTTGAAACCAAAAAGAGAAAAAATATGTTTAATGTACCCAACTCCACAAACATAAGGATTAATATCTTACATTGTACAAACATTTTGTATTACTCATAGTTCTAAATAAATTTAAACTCAACCATATTTATAATTCAATTTTTTTTTATATTAGCATAAATGTTAATATATTGGATTAGTTGAAAATTTGCATTCTTGAGATTCATATACTACATTTAATGTTATTTAATCATTTCATTTATTTATTTAATAATCTAATTTTTTATCATATGATTACATGTAAATAAAAACTATTTAAAAAATATTAACAATTTATTCTAAATACTCTATAAGAAAAATTAAACTTCATGATATAACAAAATTTAATACAATTCTTGACTTATAAATATATATATATATTTTTTTATTATGTCAAACATATAAACACTATGAAACTTTTACGCTAACCCTATTTTTCCCCTTTTTCAAATTTAATTTTACAATATAATCCATAACACAATTAAAAAAATTGTAATACAATTAAAGAATTGTAATCCAAATTCACCAAAATCTTTAAGGTTGGTAATTCTAAACACTAAACATGGTTGAGAGGTGTATACTAACCCTAAATCCTAAACTCTAAATAGATCTAGTGGTGTAAACTAACCCTAAATCATAAACTCTAAATAGATCTAGTGGTGTAAACTAACCCTAAACCTTAATCATGGTTACTAGTGTAAACTAACCTTAAAAGTATTAAATTATTAGTGATCGATATCAATTGATATGAATTAATAGAGATCAATATATATCTTTGAGTTTTAATTATATTATAAAATAAATTAAATAAACTATAAGTTAGAATCCCTAAACTTATAGAGTATGATTCAATAATCATAGGGTTTAGAATAGGCCTTAGAGTTTTTGTTTTTTATTAAGATTATTTGATTTAGGGTTTTAAATTTCATAACTAAATTTAATTTTAAAATTTAAAATAAAAAATACAAATTATTGAAAAATAAAAAAAAAAACCATTGAAAAAACAATTTAATAATAATAGTAATCCTATTGCAATAGTACTAGCATTACTACCAATACTAATAAAACTAGGAAAAAATACAAGGAAAATAATTATCAAGAGAGGCCTCCTCATCCGATGATATTTTAATGGATGGTGTGCGTGTGGGGGCTCGCGGGCGACCGAGCTAGGGTTTTGATGCCCTAGCTCGTGGGAGGCAGCGTTGCAGGTGTGTCGTCGAGGGGAGGGAAGTGCAAGTGTGGCGGGGGAGATAAGTGGCAGATGGGGTTGGGCAGGGTTCGACCGAGGGAGTGGAGGGTGAAACGGTGGGCTTTGGGTGGGGCTTTGGCTGCGAGCGACTGGGCTTCTGGTTTGCTGCGGGCCGTGGGCTTTCAGGGGGACAGGGGTTTCAACTGGCTCCTTCTCTCGGTGGTGCTTGGGAGGGGTGGGTTCATGGGTGTCGTGCCTTCCCGAGTGGCCCTTTGGGGTGTGGGTCCGTTATAATCTTGTATAATTTTTTTTAGCTTCGATGACGAGTATTGGTGGTGAGGCCTCATAGGTACCTCCGGCCATGGATTTTCGCGTTGCGATGGGTTCAAAACCCCCACTCCAGAGTATGAAATTTTTTAACAATAACCTTGTATCATCTAAATCGGGATCAGGGAGTGCCGGTAGCTCTCGCATTATGAAGATTAATGATTGCCTAGAGAGATGCAGTGAGAGCCCGAAGCTGGTTATTCCTCATGAGTTGATAGTTGAAGACGTTGAGTACTTTTCAAAACACTCGCTATATTGCAAGTTTTTCGGAATGAGGGTTTCTTTGCAGTTTTTGGAAAACTAGGCACAGAGGACTTGGGCACCGGAAGGGGAAATGGAGATTATGCTGCTGGAAAACAACTATTTCATGGTTACTTTCAACTGCATGGAAGATCACAATAGGGTCTTTGAAGGAGGCCCGTATTTTTACAGCCAGGTGGGGTTGTTCATCAAACCTTGGCATGCGAGGTTTAACCCTTCGGAGGAGCTCCCAAGTAGGGTTCTAGTGTGGGTTCGTTTACCACATTTTCCAATGGAATATTGTCAGGAGGATGTGCTACGGTTGCTGGCCACACTGCTTGGGAAGCTAGTGGGATCTTCAATGCAACCCTAGGGAGAAAGGTAATGACCTTTGCGTGTATCTGTGTTGAAATTGATCTTAGTAAACCTTTACCAGATGCTATAAATATGTGTGTGGGCTCTTACTCATGGGTTCAACAGCTAGATTATGAGACTTTACCTTTTCGTTGTCGTCTGTGTCATGAGTATGGTCATTTACAATGTAAGTGCCCTAGATATAAACCGGTGGTGCACCAACCTCAACAGTCGGCCCAAAGTCAAGATAGGGCCGATAAAGGAAAAGTTGCCATGTCGACCGATGTAATGGGTGTTGATGGTTTTGTCTCAGTTAAGACAAGGAAAAGGAATCGAGGACAAAAGAGGTCCTTACATGAGAGGCAGGAGGAGGATACCTTTAATAGATTTGAGGCCTTGGATGACCTTAGCCATCAGGAAGTGAATCTGGGGTTAACTCCTTTGGACCAAGGTGCTTCAGGGGGGTCCGGAAAGAGTTATTGAGGATTTTACCAAGGCCCTGCAAGTGATTGGAAGCCAGCAAATGGAGATGGATCAGACAATAGGGGTTTAGTTGGGACTCACTCCTGGTTCAGAGGTAAATTTGGTTGGGGGGGAGGGCTCTCCGATAGCCCTAAAATTGGAACTGGATGGGGCTAAAAGTAATAAGTCTTCCGTTCACCTAGGTCTGCATCAGAAAGATATTAAGAAAAGTGCTACGGAGAAGAACTCAAAAGTTGGCAGAAAGAAGGATTTGGATAAAATCAAATTGATGGAAGAGAATTTGGTTGAGTCAGGGTCAGTAAAGACTTTGGATTCTCGCTTTTCCAATCCTCCTAAATGATTGTGCTCTCATGGAATGTAATGGGCTTGAATAGCAGCCCTAGACAAAAAGTTGTTTGGGAATTCATTAGGAATCATTCACCTGATGTCCTGTTCTTGCAAGAAACTAAACTCTAGGTGGAGAGTATGATGGGTTTGGTGTCGAAGCTCTGGGGGCGAGGCGAGTGTTAGTGTATTGGGGTAGCTGGTTCCTCTGGAGGGGTGGCCTATCTTTGGAACCCCTCAAGGATTCGCCCTGTTTGGTGGGTGGCTTCCAGATCTTCATTATCCGGGGTTGCCTCTAGTCTTGAGACCAGAGATCTTATCTTGTTTACTAATATCCATGCCCCCACCGATCTTCAGGGCAAGCAGAACTTATGGTCTCATATTTCTTGTATGCGAAGGCTAGTTCCTTTTCATCCTTGGATTATGGCGGGAGATTTAAATGCTATCCTTGAGTTGAGTGAGAAGAAGGGGGTGTCATGCGGTTGGAACCTTCTTCTTTCCTTTTTCAGGATAGTATATCTTCGTTGCATCTTATTGACATTAAGCCTGGTAATGGTTTGTTCACTTGGAACAATAGGAGAGTGGGGGAGTATTTGATTGCAGAGAGGCTGGATCGATTTTTGGTTTCCAGTTTTTGGGTTGGTGGGGGGTGGTCCACAAGTTATGAGATTCTTGACTGGAGAGGGTCAGACCACTGGCCTATCAAGCTGGTTTCTTCTTCTGCCCGGGTTGCTTGCTATCCTTTCTTCAAATTCCAACTTATGTGGCTTCGGGATCCTGCTTTGCAGGCTCTTGTTGAGCAGTGGTGGAGGAAGGGGAGGTCGGCCTTTGGCACTGCTATGTACACTTTTGCTAAGCAGCTGCAGCTTGTTAAGTTTCAGCTTAAACAGTGGAATCGACAAGGTTTCGGGAACATTTTTCACGCTAAGAAAGCTACCCAAACAGTGTTAAATGGTATCACCAGTGAAATCAAAGAGCATGGTTTGTCTGAAGCCTTGCTTAGGGAGGAGGACAGGGCTGTCAAGGCTTTAGAGGAATGGGAGCTTAGGGAAAAAATTTACTGGAAATAGAGAGCCCGTATTGATTGGCTTCAAGCGGGCGATAAGAACACTACTTTCTTTTTCAACTCTGTGAAAGCAAGACATCATGGAAATTACATTCCTGCTCTGGTCAATGATAGAGGTGAGGTGTTATTATCCTTGCAGGAGATATCTAGGGAGGCTTTACAGTATTTCCGATCCCTCTTCAGTGAGGATTCTCAGGGGGAATTGGTGGAGGAGAACCAGGTTCTCACTTGCATTCCTCCTCTTGTTATTGGGGAGATGAATGAGCAACTTATGGGCCCTATTTTGCTGGAAGAACTCGAGAGGATTGTTTTTCACATGAGGAAAGGAAAAGCCCCTGGACCGAATGGGTTCCCGGTTGAATTCTTTCAAGATTTCTGGGATATCATCAAACTGGACTTACTAGAAGTAGTCCAAGAGTCCCAGAGGAATAAACAGATGCTTCGGGCCTTGAATGCGACTTTCATTGCGCTAATCCCTAAGTGTGATGGGGTCGACAGGTTAGGCCAGTTCCGCCCTATATCTCTCTGCAATGTGATTTATAAGATCATCTCTAAGCTGATAGCAGAGAGACTAAAGAAGTGTCTGAGGGATGTTATCTCTGAGGAACAGAGCAAGTTTGTGGAAGGGCATCAAATTCTGGATGGTGTGGTCATTGCTACTGAGACCATTCATTCTATGGCAACCTCCAAGGAAAAAGCTATGTTTATCAAGTTGGACATGGCTAAGGCTTATGATAGAGTTTGTTGGTCCTTCCTCCAGAAGATCCTTAGGGCTTTTGGCTTTGCTGAGGAATGTATCCAATGGGTTATGAGTGGAGTTACGTCCACCTCTTTCTTAGTGCTAATCAATGGTGATCATACTGAGTTGTTTGGTGCGTCTAGGGGCCTCCGTCAGGGGGACCCCCTCTCCCCTTACTTATTCATTCTCCTGGTCGAGGGCCTGGGGAGGTTGATCAAGCATAATGTGGGTCTGGGTAGTATTCAGGGTTGGACCTGGGGTAATGACTTGCATCTGCAGTCTCATTTGTAGTTTGTTGATGACACAGCCTTGATGGAACTTGCTCAAATCAAAGAAGCTACTAATCTACGTAAGGTTTTGGATGTTTATCTGGTGGCCTCGGGCTAGTTGATCAACAAAGATAAATCTTCTATCCTTTTCTTCTACACCCCTGGAACTATTCAAAGGAGGATTGCTCTTATCTTGAGATTCCAAGTTGGCTCTTTGCCCTTGACTTATTTGGGTATTCCTATTTCTCCTGGTAACCCTCCTCAGGAGTCATGGCAGGGTATCTTGGATAAATTTCTCTCGAAGGTTGAACATTGGACTCACAGATGGTTATCATTTGCTAGGAGGGTTCAACTGATTCAGTCGGTGGTTCAGGCTCTTCCGATTTATCGATGTATGCTTCAAAGTGGTTCTTGAAGGGTTTGGACTCTTTGACAAGGCAATTCTTATGGGCATGCAATCTATCCTCTTCCAAATAGAGTCTTGTCAATTGGGACTTGGTGTGTAGCCCAAAGCAGTCGGGGGGCTTGGTTTAAGGCAGGCTATTTTATTCGGGGAGACTCTAGTGGCTAAATTGTACTGGAGGTGGTGTGTCGAGCAGGATCGT
This sequence comes from Cryptomeria japonica, assembly GCF_030272615.1. NCBI lineage: Eukaryota > Viridiplantae > Streptophyta > Pinopsida > Cupressales > Cupressaceae > Cryptomeria > Cryptomeria japonica. Next base: position 35,373,728 of record NC_081406.1, on the reverse strand, counting down.
GTCTGGGCTAAGATTTTGGCCTACAAATATATGCAGAGGATCCCAATGCAGGAGGTTCCAAGATATCCGCTTGAGGGAAAAGGCTCAACAATTTGGTATACTCTCAAGAAGGGGGCCTCTCTCATTGAGGAAGGACTCTTTTGGATCTGCAGGAGGGGGGAAGAGGTCCTTTTCTGGAATGACTCTTGGGATGGGTACCCCCCCATCCTTGATCAATTTCCTAATCTCGGGAGCCTTAGCCAGACATTTTTGGAGGCAGGGTGGTCAAGGGTGAGTGACTTCAAGGCTATTTACAGGTGTGGGCGGCTGGAGTTGGAGCAGTGGAAGGCTCCTAATGAGTGGTTGGTTGTTGGGATAGAGGAAGAGTGTGATGAGTTGCATGGCATTCTGGCGAGTAGACATTGTAGTGCCCTCCAGGGTAGGGATGGACTTGCCTGGTCTCTGAATCCTAAGGGCGTTTTTACTATAGCTAGTGGATACCGAGAACTGTTGAATCGAAGATTGGAGGGAAGAGAGGTGCACTGGTGGAAACAGGTTTGGAACAATTCTTCATGGCCAAAGTGCAATTGCTTCGCTTGGACTCTGGCCTTGAATAGATGCCTAGCTTGGGATAATATTTGCAAGAGGGGATTCTTGGGGCCTTCTATTTGTGCTTTGTGTGGTAATGGGGAGGAAGATTCCTCACATTTGTTCTTCAGATGCCCCTTCTCTATGCTTATTTGGCATTACTAGTGGGGGGTGTGGAAGTGTCCTTGTGTTCATGCAGACTCTCTGGTGGAGTTTTGGAGCAGTTTGGGCATACCTCCTATCTTGTCCCCCTTCCTCTAGACAGTCTGGTATATTGGGCTCATTTTCATACTCTGGCGGATCTGGCTTGAGAGGAATATAAGGATCTTTCGTGAGGCTAGACTATTAGTGCAACAAGTGTGGAATAGAATCATGGTTATGATTCGGGAGACGGTGTAAGCTAAATGTGAGGTGAATTTTCCTTTGGATAGAGATGAGGCGGATATTGTGAGTAGGTTTGGCTGGCAGGAGTTGTCTCTTGCTTCCGCTTGTGTCAGAAGAGGTAGATGTGCTATGAAGAAGGTCCAAAGGGTGGGAAGGTGGAGACCCCCTCAGGATGAGTTTATCAAGATTAACACCGATGGCTCCTCTAGAGGTAACCCAAGCCCTATAGAGGTTGGTGGTGTTGGTAGGAATTGTATGGGGGAGGTGGTTTTCTTCTTTTCGGTGCATAAAGGGAGGCAATCTAATAATTTTATGGAGGGACTTGCTATTCTCTATGCCCTGGAGTGGGCTTGGGAGTTGGGTAGAAGGAAGGTTATCTGTGAATCGGATTCACAAATTATTGTTAATTTGTTGACAGAGAAGAAGGTGAGTGGGATTCATTGGCAGCTGTCAGGGATTGTTAATAAGATTCTTCAAATTAGTTCTTTAATGGAGCAGGTGTCTTTCATCCACATTCCTCATGAATGGAATAGAGTAGCTGATTGTTTGGCTAAGTAGACTTCGAAACATGACAGTGATTAGAAAATTGAAGGTTGGGAGCATCTCTCCCCGGATTACTGTCAGGTCTTGCAGAAGATTTTTGCTGAGGACATGGATAGTTATGATGTTAGTTGATCTTGGATTGGGCCTGTGGCTCTTTTTTGGGGCCTCGGGGCTTTGGTCCTCCTTATAATTTTTTTGTCTGCGTTTCAATAAAGTTTTTACCCCTTTTATTCAATAATTATCAAGAGAGATTTCTGGATTCGATTGTGTGAAAGATTTTAGCATCAACGTTTCGGATCACACTCCGTGATCCATGATCAGAATGAAGAGAGTCAAAATCAAGAAAAATAGTCCAATGAAATCTCTTGATAATAACAAGGAAAATAGTCCAATGAAAAGTGAAAAAGTAAAATTTATAAAAATTATAGGAAAAAAATATTAGAAACATATTGATGTTGAGATGTGAAAAGTAAAAGCTAATGATATTCACGAGTTTCAATAAAAAATTAGAGTTAAAACAAATGCCCTTGGATTTTGAAGCCAGTTTGGAAATTCATAGGAATTTCTCTGGTTAGGGAATAGGGAGTTTGAGGTGAATGAGTGAACTGTAAAGAATGGCGAATATTGCGAAGGAGCCCAGCACGGCGCCAGACCCCGAGAAATGGTATCCTTTCACGCTCGGCTCTTCTCTCGCCGCTAACTCCAACACCAAATTCTGCTCCCTCAGATGTAAGTAATCTAAATTTGCCTTTAAAATCCCTCCAAATTTATCTCCAATTTCTGACAATTCTACTGAAACTCCATATTCCCAAAATTCAATACTTTTCCAAACCATAAATCCTCAAATTTTAAAATATCATATGATTCCGATGCTTTTGTATGTGCAGATGAATTTAAGCCTGCGTCTATTGACTTAACCAGGCCGGGGTCCCTCCAGAAAAGCAAGGAGAACAAGGTTACCGTGGAGTTTAATAATAACCAGCCTGGAAAGCCGAATTGTTCGTTTCAGGGCAGTGTTGAGGATTGTAAAGACTTGGACGCCGTTCTCTTTTTTGACGGGCAGAATTTCAGGCTAGAGCGCCTGCACAAGGCCGTCAAATCCCTCAGGTACGTTAGAGAGCCCGGTGAGTCAGCAGCCGCCGCCACGTCAGCACCGGCGGCGTCTACAGCTGGTAATGGCTTTGCTGCAACGGCTGCAGAGGCCCGGTCGCCTCCGGCTAGGGTTTCCAAGGGTGCAGCCATTAGGACTACGCTCAATTCTGCACCTGTGAGTACTTTTTAATTTTAAAAAATGGAAATCGCTTTTATATTTGCATTGATAAATCAAGAAAGAGTATGTGTAAGGCCTCGTAATTGCATTTTTAAAATTTATGTTAAAGAGTTTGCTATTATTTTTTTTCTTTTTCCTAAATAGCATTCAAATTTTTGTTAATGCGAAAATAAGCCTAGATAGCTGTTTAAAATAAAAAACCAGTTTGAAGGACATTGAGATCCAAGTCCATAACTAAATGACGAAAGTTGTATTATTGGCGAACCAGTACAACAGAGAGGAAGAAAACACAAAAAGGCATCAAACCCCGATCACAGCCATAGTATTGAAAACAACTCTAAGAAGCCTCCTGACCACGAATGTTCTGCTGGCTTCTCTAGTGTGATTGCATAATTTCATTTATTCTCGCGTTTTTAGAAATGCATATTATAAATTACACAGCTCTAACAGTGAGAATGCATGGAAAGTCTCTACTTAAGAAAGTTAGAGACACTAACATTTGCAGCCCAGGTAAGTGCTTAACTTAGTTACGGAAACACATTGATTTGTTGTATTATCCTTGACAAATATTTAACGCAAATATTTGTGGACAGATTTGAATATTTAATCGGATCCTTATATAAACTTAACACCAAGGTAATTATTTTTATTTTTTTATTTGAGGTGTAAATATTTAAAACTTAGAACCTTAGAAATCCAAAATGGAGAAATGTTTACACAGCAGCATTATCAATCCCATATTATACTCTTGACTTTATTATTTTACCTAAAACTAACACACCCTAATCTATTCTGTCCAAATCTAACAAACCCAAAAACACCCCCTTTTTACATTTATGCAGTCACATTAAATGCCGGTATTACATGAATGGGTTCACAGTAAGATAAGCAGCAGGTTTAAACATATACCCAGATCTAGTAAACTAAGGTTGCAAACAGTAAACACCACATTGCATTCCATGAATGGGTTCACAATAAGCTAAGCAGCATGTTTAAACATATACCCAGATCTAGTAAACTAAGATTGTAAACACCACTTGGAGCTCATTGATACCCAGACATATAAATTAGATTCACAAGAAGATAAAATTGTAGGACCTTTATATACATTACACGGGATTGAAGCCCATTACTGAATGCGGCTATAACAGCAACAGAAAATACAACAGTAAGCTCCAATAATAGAAATATTGGTTGTACAGCCACATTTTAAACTGGAAATACAATGGTTTGATCCCAAGGCAATGAGCAAATTGAACTAATTGGGTGATGCTATACATCTATCACCAATAAAGCTCAAACTTGACCTCTGTGTGAGACTGCTCCTTTAGCTGAAGGGGTTTCGTCCTTTGATGCAACTTCTATGGGTGTTTTGTCTCTCAATCTCTTGCAAACCTGCGGGTCTTTGCCCACTGATCTGGGTGCTAAAACAATTGTGCTCATAACAAGTTCTGATTAGGGTTTTTTGTGTATATTCAATTGATGTCTTTTTCCCCTATCTTTCTGCTCAAAATACACCTAGAAAGATGTCAAAGACTGCAATAGTGGTTACCATCGCTAGACTGGTATGCAATAGGGATTGTTTGTACCTTCTCAGTGTCATTTCCATTGTAACATGCTTGGTATTGTACCATGTGTGTGGAAATGGCCTTGGGAAGCTTGGAGAAATGTCCCTTGTAAATTGCAGCTGGCTTCGACAACAATGACAAGAGGTTCCTTAGGGTTTAAAACCCTAACTGCCTCAGTAATGGTAGCCAAAGTTGACTTCTTTGTTTGTGCAGCTGGGTGTACACGTGGAACCATGTCCTTATTGTTAAATGATACTTCTATGCCCATGGGAACCCTTCTAGAAGACACACCATCAATTTGTGCGTTAATGGTTGTTCATTTGCATAGGGAGGTAGGTGGAGACGAATAGTGAAAAGAGGTGGGATTGTCAGAGTTCGGGTGTTAGGAATACCTCATGACTTATGGGGTTCAAGGTTCGAAAGGGAGGCATGTCAGCAAGGTGAAGTTCGACTTTCCAACAAGGGTTTGTGAAGGAGTGGGGTTTGATAGAGTTATTATATTATGGGAAACCTTGAAGTCCCAATGGAAGAGGGAGTGAATGCCAAGGAAGGATGTAGGTATGTTTGGATTGACAAGTCTGACACTTTCATAAATATAAAGGAAAATTGTTGTTGGGAGGAAATGCAGGTTGGGAACGGGAAGTTCAAAATTCTGATAGGGACCAAGGAAAGTTTAGACTTATATGGGAATGCAAGCTTGGACAAAGAACTCCAAAACTTTGAAGACCTACGTTGACTTAGAAGATTGACCATGCCTTCATACTTAGAGATTTTGAGGGCCTTAGGAAGACACATGGGGGATGAAGGGGAGGAATACATACCTAAGATTGGATCAAGTGAGATGTGGGAGTTAGGAAATGGGTATTTTGCCTCACCACATAAATTGTAGAAAAAGGAGACATGACAAGTCTGCCTCGGTCAAATTTGCTTGCCCTTAAGCAATTGTAAGTTCAAATATTTCAATATCTATGGACCTTCTCATGTTGCATCTATTATGGGTAGGTTCTTTCATCTCACCAAGTACTTTGTGATGCTTTAGCCTCTCAACCTTCTTTTTCTTACCTTCATAATTGCTTTGGGAATCAAATTTAGTTTGCCTTCTCATTTAATAGGGGCAGCTCTATTGAAGGTAAAATATATATTTTCCAAGTGCTCTCTTGGCAATTCCAACTCATAGGCAACTTTGCCAGCTCTTATCAAAATTCTATAAGGCTTGTAAAAATGAGGTTTGAGTTTTTCAGACCCACTTACCTTTAAGGAGGATTGTTAGTAAGGTTGTAGTTGCACAAACCTTATCTTTCCAACTTCAAATGCTTCTTCTATCCTATGATGGTCTACATACATCTTTTGTTGATTTTGGGCTTGATCAAGATCGTTCTCCAGTGATTTCAAAATGCTTTGGCCTTGTTGGATCAAATCACTCACTCCAGGGCCTTGCTGTCAGACAACACAAGGTCAAGAAAACTTTGGGCTTCATATCCATATAAAGCCATGATTGGTGTCATCCCAATAGACATGTCATAAGTAGTTTTATAGTAGTGCTCCCCCAGATGGAGCCATTTTATTTAAGCCTTCTAATGACCAGCAACATATTTTTTCACATAGCCTTCCACCCATTTATTTACTATCTTAGTTTGACCATTTGTTTGGGGGTGGTAGTTAGTATTGGGTGTGAGTTTGGTCCCAGTCAAGTGAAAGAGCTCCTGCTGAAATAGGCTCAAGAACCAATTTTCTATGTCTGTCATGATGTTCTTAGGTAGCCCATGAAGTCTAAACACATTCTTGAAGAACACATCAGCAACTTGCGGTGCCTTAAAATTTGAAGAAATTGCAAGGAAGTAAGAGTATTTTGTGATTCTATCTACAATTATATATATACAATCCTTACCTTGGACTTTAGGAATTTTAGCGATGAAGTCCATCAAAATACTGTCCCATTTCTGCTTTGGAATAAGCAAAGGCTGCAATAGTCTTGTGGGATGTGCTTGTTTTGGTTTATTTCATTGGCAAATATAACATTCTCTAATGTGCCTAAGGATGTCATCCTTGAGTCCTTTCCATGTGAATCTCTCCCCAACTTGCATATAAGTCTTGCAATATCTTGAGTGGCTTGCCAAGAGATTATCATGAATTACCCTCAAAATTCTTTCCTTCAATTTTGATTCTGATACTAAATAAATTCTTTCCTTGCAGAACACAGTTCAATTTTTATTTGAATTGTGTTCTTCAAGTCAATTAAATTCTTTCATTTTATTTCAATTTATGTGCATCTAACACTAAATCAATTTTTATTTGGTCATGCTCTATGTCCCCGATCACTCCCAAAGGCGTCCCAGAAATGTTTCCGAAACTCTGCTCGGTTTTGGGACAGACAGGGTACTTCTAAAAGCTGTCCCTGGTACGGGAACAGGGGTACCAGCACAGGGAACATGTCTGTATGGAACATAGATTGAAAGGGTATAAAGTAAGGAAGAGTCATTTCAATTGGGAAGCATCATATCCCTTCAAAGGGTTGCCTACCTTGGTGAAGGTATAAGAAGAGTTGGTTAAGTGTGGTGAGGAGGGGCAGTGGTCCAGAGATGAAGCAAATCCAGAGAAGAATAAGGTCATAGAATATATTAAGAAATCTGAGTTTAAATTCAGGAAAGACATCCATAATGGATCAGCCAATGAAAAGGAACCCTTGGCCTAAAACCAGAAAATCAGAGCAGACATAAATATATTATTGCAGCAGATATAAATACATCATTACAGCAGACTAAAAGAAGTCAGTTGAATAAGGAAGAGAGATCCAATTGCAGAATTAGTAAGAGAAGTCAGCAGACTTTGATTGTTATAAAGTGCTTGGATTCAAATCAAGATTTAAAGTGAGCAATTGTGCATTTCTAAATATATTTCATTCCTTATCTACTGAATTTGTGATTCTAGGGTAAATTAGGAAATGATCCCAATAGGGGACTTTGCAGAGGATATTTGCATTTCCAAGAATGTAACTCCTCCATCCACTTGTCTTCCACCTTCTAACTTTACTGGTTGTCACTTGCCACTTGCCCATGTTGTCAGAAGTTTTGAAATGCCACTTAACATTCTAAAATGTGCTTCCCAATTTCCCACTCCATATTTTTGCCTCCAAAACTTTTCAAATGTCATTTATAAATTCAACCTTCAATCTGATTTGATCATTTAACCATGAAGGCAATATTTCCTGGTTTATCCACAAGTCCTGATTTACTATTTCTGGATAACTGGACTTGCTACAAATAATAAGCACTATTTTTGGAAAGGGGACATACATGACCAGCTCACAGGAGGCTGAAGGAAACTCGTCTGCTTAGTCAAGGACATATGTGGTGAATGGCACAAGTCGTATGGTCACAGTCTCTCCGAAAAAAAGAAAAGAAAATTTACATTTCTGATTGTATCTGCTTTCATTACAAATAGACTTGAGGATTTGTATGGGTTATTATTGATGAATTTAATCCATTGGATCTGATTCTGATTTCTATCATTACTGCTACCTGTGAACTAAAGATTTGTGTCTACAAGTTCTGGTAATTCTCCCGAGTTTCATTTTTATTGTGCTTGCAATACTTTCTTTCTCTGAGTGGGATATTTCAATTGCAATGAGACAATTTACTGGAAGAAGAAAATTAGCCCAAAAGTCTTTTTTTTTCTGTTTTAACTTTTTTTTTTTGTAATTTTTGGTTATTTGGGGTTCTTTGGAATTTTAATACCATTTGGGCAGAATTTGTAGGTGGATTCTTCCCAGATTAAAAGAAATTGGTTATGGAATTGACAAATCTTGCAGATTGTATAAGACTCAAACTTGCTGTAGTAACTCACTCAATAACTTGTAAATTGGAGAACAGCTTCTGCTTTCTGAACAATTTGGCATGCTGTCACACTGGTGTGATATCATAAAACTGTTTGGTGGTCATGGATTTTGATTGCTAATCCCCAAATCTGATTGCATAGAGTAGGGTATAAGAGTTTAGGATTCTACAGGTTGCATCTGGTCTAGAGCTTGCTTATATTCTGATCCCGTTTGTAAATATTGTCAACTCAATGTTTTAGAGCACCAACTATGGAGGAGAGACCATAACAATAGTTCACTATCCTTTCTTTGAGGTACGCTGCAAGTAGCTTACTAGGACCAACTGCATATCGGTGCATCACAAATTTCAGATGGCCTAAGGCTACCTAGAGTGAGGTTTCAAAAAAACTCCTATGTTGTATTGCGAAAAACAACTGCTACCGTTCAATTTCATGTTGGATAAATACTTCTATTCTAATTTACAATATGGGTGACTTACAAAGCATATGCACCAGGAGCTAATTGATAATATCTAAAACAGAATGGGGTTTTGCAACAATAATTCTGAAATTTTGGAGCTTGCTTATGTTGCTAAGAAGGATTTGAATACATACCATACAAGTGAGCAGTAAATTTGAAATGCCCTTTTCCCAAAATTTTATTCATTTGGCTTGAATCAATAGTTTTGATTAATCTTGGAGTAAGGATTTAATATTGTACTGGTGTTCCCCTTACTTGAATGCCAGGCTCCTCTCTTGGTAATTGGTGGGAAATTCCTAGTGAGTACAAACACTAAATGCCTAGTACATCCTCTCCTCCAATAACAACCAAATAGAATGTCCTCAAGGGTATTATTGATCATTATAAACTCCATGTTATGTATCACTCCTAGGCATTCAATGCTCTGATGGCTGGTAACCTGCTGGAGAAAATCTTAGATGTGTTTTAGGTGAAGACTTAGCCTAGGAACTTGTTTCTTATCCAAAATATTAAGCTTGATACAAGCATCAACTATGACCAAAACCTAGTTCTTTCTTGTATGATTGAAACCTTGAAGGTTTCAAGACATCCAACCCTATCATTGTAATAAGGATATTGATGGTTCTCCTGCTTCAACTACAGGAAGTGACTGACTTTCTGGTTCACTTGACATCACTTTGGTAAGGGATATCTTCATTTTCGAGTTTGGTTTTGAGCTTTGATGGAGACACATCTTTGACCATGTGAAATATTTTGTGGTTACATACATGACCCTTACTCCATGGTTCAGAATAGTTACGACAAGGATTTGTCACACAGGAATTGTGATTGGTAATAGGTGGATGGCTGGGGTATTATGACAAAAAAACTAGTCTTTTTTCGTTCCCTAATTTTTTTAAGTATTACCCTTCTACCCAAAACTTAAGTTTTCGTCTAACAGCATCTACATCGATTTCTGATTTCCTAGCCATAGAAATTTATGTTCAAGGTTTTTATTTTTAAATATCCTTACCTCAAGTTTGGATTTCTCACTACAAGTTGGAGATGAGATACTGATCACTATATCCTCTGGGAGTTGGCATTTGACTCCAAAACATGCAACTTTTCCATATATTCCTCCAGTATCATATTCTCTCTGAAAAAGATGCACAAAGTGGGTGCTGTATGGTTCATCCCTGTTTCGATTTTCCCTTTCAGTCAAAGTCTCAACAAACTGAGTTTACCTGCGTCTAAGGTGTTGGGAAAGCCATCTATCTTCTGATGTGTGGACAGACTTGTCAAGATGCTATAGAGCCACATTTATTTTCTTCTCAAGATCATTAATTTGCTGCACCTTCAGAGCTAGATGGATCTAACTCATTTATTTGCACACATCCACTTCCTTCCCAAAATTATTCTATGGGATTTTCATCTTTAAGCTGAAAGAGGATTTTTATTGGCTTTTTTCCCCCTTCTGATTTTCTCTCTAAGAAATTGGTCACCAGAAGGGTTAGCATCTTTAAACACTGAATCTATTCACATTTTTCCAAAGTCTATCAATTCATTGACATCTATTATGAATTTTGTAAGCAATCTTCTTAGCTCTTCATTGTCACAATTTTTGAGGTTTATCTCAGATAAACTCCCTGTGGCATTTAATTGACTGAAGCTTTGATATCACCTTTTGTGTTCCTAAATGAACTGCAGAAAAATGAATGTGAAAATGTATTAAATAACAAAAAACAAATATGAAAAAATGGGAGCACATGCTTGCCGGTGATGGAATGCCCCTGTAAATCTGGCTGTAACACAAGTACTTATACAACAGTGGCTCTGTTTAGGGCTTTCCCTTATTTTATACTCAATGGGAAGGGAACCATAGTAACTTGACTCATTACTTACTCTTAAGTTTTTAACGCACGACTTAAGTCTTCATTAATCTTAGATTGAAAAAATAATGCTTAAATAATATCACTAAGACTAGGGACAACTGGGGCTAAAAACACAAGTCGAATATTATGTTGTGCCTAGGTACACAACTTTTCTTAAGTATATGCCAGTGTTTTTATTGTTTCCTAGCCTAGCTATCTTTGGTTCAAACAATCACATTCCCAAAGTTTTGAAGTGCCGGGTTTCAGTTCTTGGTGCTAGGTAGGATTTTATTTTCTTGTTAATTATGATTTATCATTTTTAAATTGTGTAATTTTTTTGAGATAATTAAAAGTGCGATAAGCAACCAGGTTCTGTGATGGGTTTAGATGGTGTTAGAGCATATAGAATGTTTTGTTGTCATGACTAGTCCGAGTCCTTACTTGTATTATTCTAAAATTTCAACCATGCAATATAAATGATTTAAGTTGAATACCAAGGCAAATCAAGTTCAAAGGGTGATAGTGAACTGGATTTCTGCAATTGCGTGTAGATGGTATTATGAAATATAGACGCCATATGGGTAGGTGTATTTGTGGTTGATTTATATTGTTGTCTCTATCAACTTCATGTGTAATTTTAAGGTAGATCATATTTAGTGTGTGATAGATAGTCAAAATCTGTAATAGAGTGTGAAGATTGAAGTTTCAATTGTGCAATGTGACTGTGTTAAGCATAATCTATGATTATTTAATTTCAAAGGGTGATAGAAAAACATTCTATTACGTAGGTATATATGGTGGTACATTGTATCCATTTTTAAGTCGTTATGCCAGTTGATTATTTATTAAAACTTTCACATGAACTGTGGGATTGCTGGCCTTCAGCAAGCAGGAGGTTTAAGAAGTTGGTCTCTAAAGAAAATTGAAGATGTGTTTTTAAATATTCAAAATATTAGAAAAACAAAATTGGCATATTGCCCAATGGGGTTGAGCTTAATTGGTGAGGTTGATGGTATGTTCCTTTGATTATACCATCTGCTAGGGTTCAAATCCCTAGAGGTATAATTGAGTCAGGATTGACCCTTGGGTGACTTTGATGGATTGGTTTCCTCTGCTTTGACAGCTTATAGCTGAAGGGGGCTTTTGGAATAGATGTATGCTTACTCAACATGTTATAATCTGCTTAAGTGCAGAGATGCCAATATCTAGATGTAATCCGGTTCATCCATAAATTTTTTTATGACTCTCATATTCTATCCTGCTCTTAAGAAGTCAGTATTGAATAAGATCAGGATCATTATAGCCTGATTCGATCTGGAGCATCTGATTATGTAATGTCCCGTTTTACGAAAATTGCAATATAATCACAAAATGTAATGCTCTGATACCACTGTAATGTCCCCTTATGTTATTATTTATGAAATAGGAACATTTACCTTATAAGAATCAATTGCAAGACACTTCTTTCCTTAAAGTCTCAAATTTCACTTAAAATAATAATGATCGAAGTTACTTGATTGCAAGAATAATAGTTTATGATACCACTTAATAAATGATTGTTCTTATGTTATACAATTGATACCACTTATTTTTTGATATTAAATGATATGTGAAAACAAATATCACTGCTATCTCTGATATAACAAATTGACTCGTGCAAGAATGATCTCTGATCTATATATATATGATCTGTACTTTGATATACAATATGAATGGTACTTTGTATTGGTGTAATAAGACCTTCGATCTATACATGAATGCTTGCCTGATATATATGATTATGTAGCAATTCTATATTATCTTCAGATATGGATGCTTGCCTGATTTATCTTGTGACTTATAGCAAATCGAATAGGTGCTGTGTCTGATTCTTTTCACTGGTAAATGTGCTTCGAAAAGCCAAAGGCTGTGTGAGCGAATCCACAAAGGATGAATAAGAAATAAAGATGTCTGATGTACCAATATGAATGTGCCGATGTGAATGTTAATATCACTTTGAAGTGATACGGAACTGTTCCTGATATAAAATTATGTACTTGCAACGATGAATAGAGGTGCTGTTCCTGATATAGATATTGTTCTTTATGCAACCGATGTGTACCAAAGGCAATTGCTCAAACTGAGGGATCTAAACTGGATAAGAAAATAAAAGATAAACTTAGTTGATGCCTGATGGAGTGAGATCGGTTTCCCTCTTATATCTTGCAAATCGAAGAGATTGCATCGCTTCAAATTCGATGAGACACAACTCCTCCTTATCATTCCGCCCCATAACAAATTGGTTTTCGAACAAGGCATTGAGTCTTCCTTCGAGGGATGGTCTAATTCTGATCATCTTCATGAATTATGGGATCCTGATGGCATTGGGAATGGGGAACCATATATATATATATGATTTCAAAATAAAGAAAGATTGGCATCAACCTTATAGTCGCTGCTCCAATAGGTACCTCCTTCATGTGGTCTTGAAGACGATGTTGGAATGTCATCTTGAACATATTGGGTTATGCATCTATTATTGGTTATATGGATCGTATTTGATCAATGTAATCAATGGTAGAGTCATGATCTTTGTATGTGCAAGATGGTTGTTAGCAAGGTCATCATTCATGACAATATGAGAGTTTGGTATGATGTATGCTTGCAAAGCTTCATTCCTTGATGGATAGCTGACATATCAATTTCTTGTTTGTCCTTACTCTTATCCTTCATTGGGATCCTTTAATGGAAAATCTTGAAGTCTTATGGAATAAGATGATTTTCCACAATGTCTTTATGCCATTTAACTAACAATGATTACTATGTACAATTGTTATGTTCTAACTTCTAACTAATGAAAATTACTATCAAGGTTGCCACCCTTGATCATATTTTTGTTAATCATGATTAGGTCATCGATGGGGACATCACAGATTAATTGCACTAAATAAATAAATAAATCTTTTTAATGATTATCATGAATGCATCTTGTTAATGGGAAGCTTGATATGTTGTCATAAGTAGTAGAAGTAACACTTGTTCAAAGTATTGTCAAAAACTCAAAGGTGCTAGCAAAGAATGTCAAAATAATTGCACTTTTCTTGGTATACCCTATATGAGTCACTTTCATCTTAAGAAGAATGATAAATTCAAACTATGACATCTTGTAGGGAACACACTCTGCAGGCATGTAATGGCCTCTTCCAATTTTTTTCCTAGAATTATAATTATAGCAATTTAGCGTTAGGGTTACTCTTAACTAGTAAGGTCTATGATACTTCTTACTAGGAAAACCAACATATTTCAACATAACTACATGCTTAGAATTTATTATTGCAACTAATGAACATTTAGCTTTCATAATACATTTGATAACTATTATATTTAAGCCCCAATCCCTACCTCTAACCTAATCCTCAACCCTACTAAGGATGGGGAATAACCATGTTAGGGTGCTAGTAACTATTCTTCACAAATAGTGCCTTTGTATGATGTAATACATGCCCATTCCACTGAGGTCTTATTTATTGCCCTTGTATGATGTAGCATGGTCCATTCCACTGCAGGACTTACCTATCTTTCAAGGTATTAATACCGCCTCTCCCTAACATTTCCACATTTAATCCTTCTTAGGGGCAATAGAAAAGATTAAAGATTAGGCTACCATATAACAATTCTTAATGCATTAAGATTGTAGATGTTATGAACATATTCTAATCATTTATTTATATGAATTTACTATCTTAGTCCATTTGCATATATATATATATATATTTAGAATGAATTCATTAATGAATGCAATTTGCTATATTATTCTCTTTATTAATGCTTCTGCTCATATTATGTGTCATAGATTGGCGTTTCATCTTTAATTATTGTGATGTCCCTATCTAAATGCTAAATCTCTAGAACCAAATAACTAAGGAAAAAACTCCTTGTATTATCTTTATAATGAAGTTGATGCAATTGGAACCAAACGGTTTGATATCAATTTATTAAGAATGATCAAGATTATTATCACATTGATCAGCATAACCCATAAGGGATCCCATCAGAACTCCTATATGCACCGATCACAACCATTTAATCACTTTTCAACGATGGATAACATTAAACATAAAATAAGAGACCAGCAAATCGATAACCATATTAATCATCAAGTAATCCGATCACATAAACCCAAGGGAACAATACATAAGAGATTTGATTAAGTAATAAAGTGGCTGGATTAAAATTAGCGTTTAATATATAACCAAAGGGCGTGATTCCTTTTGGTTAGAATACAGTGACTAATGGTAATTAAGGGATACGATTTGGTTATAAAAGTAAAAGATGCGATCAACGAAGGGATACGACCATCCCAAATCAAAGACACCAACCGATCAATCTTATAAGCTATTTAATGAGGATCACATATGCATTCCCAGAAATCATGGGGGTTTTTGGAACATCTTTATTGGACTTAAGCAGAATGGAAGGAAGCCAAGTGGAGGGGGGAATATGATGAAAAGGACGTTAGAAATGAACATGGTGTGCAGCATTGACCAAAAACGGCAATCGATAGGGGGAATAAATCTTCTTAAGAAATTCAGATGCTTCATCTGAAGCAGTGCCTATGGCATGTATCTCTTGCTTATGGACATGATTACATTACATTACATTTATATTAATTCATTGAGATTACTTCGGCAGAGACAATTCACCTTGGACGAATACGTAGAGCCACGATTGTAAGGAGATAGAGAGCAGTGCTGTCTTTAATTGGAGACTCCCTTAATCGATAATTGATGTCATTAACTAGGTATCGGACTTTCACATTAGCCACCGAACCATTTAGTGAGAACAGAATTCATTATTAAAAGGAAGAATTGTGAGAAGAGGTGATGACGTAATCTCAGGAGAATCACAGGATTGTCAAACAAAGTCACTTAATGGGAATGGCTAAATCGGTATGATTAATAAATCGATGTCAGCTCGTATTTGGCATCACAACACGATCAGAGTTTCTAAATTGTTTATCAGTAATCTGTGGCTCATCACAACACTGTATTGCCAGCGATATAACTTTCGTTAGTGAAAGATATGCGTACCACGATAAAGGGACTTGGAGGATGTAGACATAAGGGAGAAATCGAAGGTAAGGATGCAGCTAGGCATTGATGAAGGAAGAGTCACAACTCTAAAAGAATGGCATACGGAGGATATGTAAGGTAGTACTAAATTGTTTGAAGAGATCATTTTGGATGGGTTTTACTCCTGGCATACAGATGGGAATGACTCCAGTAAGCATTCTCCTTTAAACTGGTTGTATACTTCCAGTACTAAGTCAGAAATAACACCTCACATTCGCATCGTATACAGACCAAACCAGATGCCGCAAATAGTAACTTGACATTAAATCTGTAGAATCAGAGAGAGTAATTAAGATAAGTTCTGCTTCCTGAATTATTCTTAAATTTTAAATTCAATATTATAATAGAAAGTATTCAGTTCTAATAAAGTTATTTTTATTAATATATTACATTTTTCATTTCAATTTAAAATTGATGTCTCAGGACTAAATTAAGGTTAATCCCAATTGGGGACGTTACAATTATTAACTTTATGAAATTGTAATAATTAATTGTTCTAATTATAAAATAGATTCAGTGTACCAGGCTGTGGTCTGATGGCAAATTGCAATTTAAACTTGATCGTTACTTGAGAGCAAGTTCTTATTAATTGCTCTTCTATCTTATCTAATCGATTGATGGCATTATTACTTGCAAACGCGTTTCCACCCTAAAGGCACATGTTTCGCAAATAGAAATGGTTTCGGGTACAGGGGGATGGCTGGAAAGTTTCCAAGCCATCACCAATCAAGCAAAATTTTTGGAAATGTGGAAATGGTCAACTATGTAGTCGGAGACCGTTGACTGTCCCCTGAACGGTTGGGGATGGCCGTCCCGGGGACGGATGGCCGTTTCCGGTGGCAAGAGGGATAAAAAAAAAGAATTTTTTATAAAATCTATTTTTAACCTTAAAAAGGTAAACCTAAATATTTAAAAAAATAATAAAGGCCTTTGCTTATTTAAATATTCTGATATATGATATGATACTTTTCATTGTTTCAATGAATTATATCTATGAATGTATGAAATTGCAATTTGAACTCTCATTTGATTCATTTAATCATGATGCTATCCTATGTTCTTATTCCATGATGATTCAATTTGATTCATTTGATGCTATTTTCTTAGTTCTATGATGATTCAATGATTTTAGAATTTAGATTCTGATTTATAAATGTTATTATGTTGCTATGATGAATGCTACTCTGTTACAATGTTATATAAATATATAATTCATGAATATATTTAAAATTTCAGATTTCCATATATATATATATAGCCGTCCCCTACTCCTGGAAAAAAAAAATGTCCTGGAAACTTGGGGTAACATAGATTGATGGTTGTCTCCTTGGGATTCTTTTCTCTCCATGTGAGGGAGAGGTCACACCTCTTCATCATGTATGCCCTTTGGCAAGAGACACACCCTTTCACCATTAGCACCCTTTGAAAAAGTGCAACCCTTCATTATTTCTGCCCTTCAAAAGGGACACAACCTTTCACAATCAGATCTGCACTTCTGATTCCCAAATTATCCCCCCTTAAAATGAGTTTTCTGATTCCCAAATTATCCCCCCTTCAAATGAGTTCTCTTCTCCCTTTTATAGCTCATATTTGGGGGAGTCACAACTTATCATTTCATGCCTTTTGACCATTCATTAACTTCAATCCAATTTTAATTATATTTAATTATATTCTTTTATATTTTAATTTAATTTTAATTTTAATTCTTTTGTATTTTAAATTCATTATTGTTATTTATTATTAAATGATATTTCAAAGTGGGGACATTACAAGGCAGACCTTTATAGGATTAATTATATTCATGAGCAAATTAGTGGCACTGGAACAGACGTAGTGTTACACAGACAATACCATGATACAATTGAAATAGTTTGCATCTGCCATGCGTGAGTTCCAGCCATAATTACATACCTGATTTGATTAACTTTTTTAATTTTGTATTCTTTGGTTAGTGTTAGTCATTCTAGTCCATGAAGGGCACACTAATTTCAAAGTAAAATTAGTTTAGGGATTTAATGTTCATGCGTTGTAGTGGGAATTTGTTTTCCAATGGCTGCATTGTGATGTCGATCTGTATGGTTATGATTTTAAATTGTTGTTTTCTTAACAGGTTGCTATTGAGCGAATTGACATTGGCGAGCCCGAGAATACAAGCCCAGGTCTTTCTCTTCACCTTTAATTGGAGCAGTTAGTGTTTATCTGTAATGGAATTTATTTAATAGTTGTTATTTGTTTGCATAGCTGCCTATTTTATATAACATGATAAATCATTTAAAAGCAAATTTTTTTATACTCAGGTTTTATGATATTATTCAATTTTTGAAAATTTTCCCATAAACTTTCTTACTCCATGAAACATTGCTTCTACTTGTCTGATGTAGCCTAGGCAAGGGGCTCAAATGAAAGATTACCTAAAACTAGCATCCTACTCTCTCAAACAACACATAAGTCATTTGAAGTATAAAATTGTTTCTATTTGCGTTAATCTAAAAAAATCAGCCTTTCCAAAGAATACAAACATGTTGAAAGAATAAAATAAAATGGTTACACAACTCAGAACTAAGCCCTAATTACTATTCATGTCTTTGATGGATGAACTACATATTGAAAATTATGAATATTACACCAAGTTTTCAAGGTGGGGATGACAAGAAATAGAGGGGTGTGCATCTGGGATGCTAGGCTATACCTTTTTTAGAGGAGTGTCAAGTGATGAGAGGCCTTTTCTCTAGGGGATGATAAACGATGGCAATTGCAAAATAGGAGAAATTTAAAAATCTGGAAAATTTCAAATATTCATATTGCAAGACATTTACAATATGCATTATGATTATATAACTATAAAACATTAGATCCGAATTGAGAATTTACGAGTTAACATAGAAATAAACAAAATTTCAATGTTTAATGATTAATCGTTTGAGTTTTCATTACCAAGGTGCATATACAACACAATGAAAAGGCTGAAAGGCTACAACTTCAAAATGACAAAATGTAGAAAACTAGATCAATAGTCGCTATACATTTGCCTTAATCTTCTTCTAGTTGAAATCCAAACTTTGCATTTGAGTCACTGCCAATATGAGGGATTATCTTATCCAATGGAACCACCTCCAATCCCTCTTGTACCTCATCAATTTGTATGGCATCTTCATGGTCAACACCTCACCATATAGATGGAGTTTGTTGATACTTTGGAGTCTATTGAACTTGAAGTTGCAAGGCACTATGAATGGCCACTAACTTACTCTTTGAGAGGTAAGGTTGTTCCTCTTGATAGAGTGGTTGAGTTTGTACATGGACAATTCCTCTTTGTAACAATAAATGGATAACTTGTGGAAGGAGGTTAATCACAATCATTTGCAACTATGGTGCATCTTTACCATGCCATGTCCACCATCCAATGGTGTTGAATCGAGTTAATGTAGCTCTATCCTTCCTCACTTCTTGTTTTCCAAATCTAGACCATGAACATTGACAAAGGCAATCCTCCTTGTCTGAAGTAAACTTGCCTCAACACTATATATCTTTGAATTGGCCTTCACTTTCATTTCTTCATCATTAGGAGAAGTCATTCTCCAAGCCCTTGGTACATTGCATTTGGGATTTAGAGCATAAGCTACCATATGACGTGGGGTCTTCATATGAGAGTTATTGATCAATTCTATAGGAGCCCAATGATCACCTACTACCAAAACTAACTTTCATACAAGAGAGAAGTAATGAATATGCTATGAAGCCAAAAAAATTCATTAGATGCATAAATAAAATGGATACAATAGAGAATGAGCAAACCTTTGTTATACAAACAAGGATGAAACCCTAGGACATGAGGTAGATTGTAAAATTTTTTGAGTTTAAAAATTTTCGTTTTTAAAATTTTAATGAGAATCACTGGCAACAAATGAAGAAAGACAAAGGAATAACAGAGAATAGATTTAGTAGAAAAACATGAATCTTTATTGAGTTGTTCAAAACTAGTTTCGCCTATTGAAGGCTCATCAGTTGAACTCAAGAAAAAGATACAAGGAAAGGAGAATAAATAGAGGCGTGGAGACAAATCCACTAGCCGATACAACTTCTAAGGCCGTTACATGATCATTGGAAAAAAGGCCGTTACATGACCGTTCAAATTCTCCAAAGTTGCTAAATCAAAAATAGAAATATTTTAAAAAAGAATCGAAACATTTCTTAACATAGACAAAAAATTCGAAATCTTCTTATCCTAAGTAATTCTAGAAAGAGCAGACTCTTTCTAGAATTACCCCCGGGACTTCCCGGGAAGTCACCCATCCCAGTAGTGCCGTCCCCGGAGCGTGCTTAAACGCATCGTTTTGCGTGCCCATGGAACTGACAACTACAACAATCAATTTGAGATGGAAAAGACAAAATAAGAATAAGAGATTAAGCAGAAAGAAATTTGCTTCTAGTAAAGAAGGAACCAAGTTTTTGAGGATTACGCCAACAAATCTGTGGAGGTGGAATATGGCGCAGCGCGGGAACTTCTTAGCAAAGCCGATGAAGTGTAGGGTTTAGGGTGGCCCCCAAGTTCATTGTCTTAGTTGATTGACCAAAATCAAGTTTGAAAACAAGGGGGGTCCTCTTTCTGATTTTAGGAGTGAAAACTCTATGCAAAAGCGTAGACTTGTCATTCGAAACAACTTTGTTGAAGCAGTGAAGCAGAACATTTCTGGAATTGCCACGTGCTCAGAGTCTCTGAAACAGGAGCTTCTTTAACTGGATGAATCCAAAGGGATCAGATTCACGAATCAAATACCGCTAAAGCTCACTTATAACAAAGGATTTTTTCTGATGCAAGGGGTGCCAAGAATTGTACGAAATGTACTGATGGGCATTGAGCTTTTTCTGAAAATACTGGGTAGAAAGAATACCAGTGGAGTCAAAATCTGGACCTTTGAAAAAAGTAATGTCCAGAAGAATTGTAGAAGCACCAAAAATGCAGGGGGTGATCTTGATCTTTGGAAAAATACTCTGATAAGCACAAAAATAAGCCCGTAAAGGATCCAAAGATCCAAACCAAACACCCATAGCATAATCGATAAACCGCCTGTAGAAAAACAGAGGAACAAACAAGCATACACAACAACAAAGTTTCTCCCTATGGCGGTACCCCAGATCTGCTTGTAGAATGAACCATCAAATTCCAGAAAATGAAAATGTAGGACCAACTTGGCTAGGCTAACAATCATGCTGATCAGCCGTCGATCGAGATTGTACAGAGCAAAATAAGCAGAGACCATATTTTCAAGGGCTTTAAGCCCCGCAACAGTGAGAATGCTTGGATATAAGGACTCAACATCAAAAGTGAAGAGAATGCAATCTCGAGGGAGGCTGAGAGATTGGAGTTCACGTAAGAGAGACAAATAATCTCTGAGATGGTTGGGTTGGCTCATTAAAACAGGAAGAAGGAGATACTGCAAGAGTTTCGAAGCTGGTTCAAGAAAGTAACCAGTGTATGAGCAGATTGGTCTTCGTACCAAAATAGGCTTATGGATCTTAGGCAGGAGATAAAAAATAGAAGGGCGAGCTTTAGAAACCGGATTCTGCAAAAGAAACTTAGAGATTCCTTTAAGAAAAAAAGAAAACCTGTCAGTTATTGACAAAAGATTGTTGCGCATTAGCTTCCAAGGAATATTAGAGACAACAGCATAAACATCAACATCAGATAACTGGCAGAGACCTTCAAACTTGTACCAAAACTTGTCCTAAACAACAGGCCCCAGGTTTTTATCAATTGGTTTGATAATGATTGAAGTCTCTGTGAATATTTTTCAGGGCTTTTAAGAGCTGAGAGGGCAACAAAGGCTGAACGTTAAAAGAAGTAGAGGCTATCTTACGAAGCAAAATCTGTTCACCTTTTTTGATGATATCCTCGAGCTCATAGTTTGGATCCGGAGGATTCCAAGAGGGGTTAGAACCACGAAAGCTAAAAGGAAAAACACCAGAGAAGGGAAAAAGATTACAGGAACCAGGAACAGGGGCAAGAACATCACGATCTAGGCCAAAGAACGCACGAAGCCGGAGGTTTCTGGCGAAGGAGCGGAATTAAGCCTTGATCTTATCAATGGTCATCAGAGGGGGACGAGGAATAAATTTCAATCCAAGTCCGAGCACTTTTCTTTCATCATAAGAAAGTGCTCTCGAGGAGAAATTGTGGATCGCAAGATTAGAAATCCGATTCTCAACTTCAAAAGGACGTTTTCGAGAAAATAGGATGAGAGAAAAGAGTGCACGATTGATGACCGAACCCCAGAGACTTAGACGGAATCGCGGGCATTTGGAGTGTGCTGGCGATTCTGACCATTCCGATTGTTTTTTTGGTTGCCAATCTGACCACGACTCAAGCTGTGACCACGGTTGCGACCTCTGCTGCGACCATGATTTTGAGCCTTTGAAGTCGAGGATGAAAGCGGTTCTGCAAATTGGACAGAACGGTTTTTGTTCTGGACGGAGGGGGATTTTGCGCGCCGCCGACCGAAGACATTCGAAGTGTTCTTCTGGGAGTTGCTCCTGGAACGAGCACCGTTTTTTGACAGATTTTGTCCAGATTTGTTTTGAGCAGGTTTCGCTTGATTTTGCTGAGACTTCTGTTTTTGTTTCTGTTGGGCTTTCTTTTTCTTCGTCTTCTGGGTAGGAGTAGAGTCCTTACCAGTCAATTCAGAGTGCAGTTGCTTGATCTCATTCTGTAGATAACCGATCTGTTGCTTAAGCTTATCATTGATTAGCTCAACAATGGACTTTTCTATAGGGACTTGATCGGCTTCTGCCATGGCAACGTCACGAGTTTCTTGCCTAGAGGTAGCAGCAGAGTCGCGGGCGTTTTTCTTCAAAATTTTCTCCATGAGGAAAATATTGCACTGTGAATCAAAAAGATCCATAGCAGAAGATGGCCATAAATTAGAAGGAACAGAGAAAGAACCCAGATAGGGTTGGTCTTTAACAGCATCAAAAGTGGAGGCAAGGGAGCTAGAAAAACCAGAAGAGAGGTCTTCAATGACTTTAGAGTGGTTTTTTATAGCAATGTCCATAACAGAGATATATGCAGTCAAAAACTTACAATTCATATCTGTTTAGATAGAATTGAGCTCCGCGAGCAAGGAGGAGTTGCCTTCAGGATCGTTGATAGAAATCTTCGAGGGTTTCACTTGAAGATTTTTGGGCAGAGTGCCAAAATCCTTGAAAACATATAATTTCCGGAGAAACTCTTTAGAGCGATCGACTTGTTGATGCTTACGCTTAAAATCCTTGAAAGTAGTCTCTACCAGAGAGGAGATAGCAGCAAGAAGCATTTGAGATTTATCAGATCTCTCGGGGATTTCCAGAGTGGTAGTATCAAAAGCATGCACTTCAGGTTGCGCATCCGGCTAAGGGTTTACAACTCGATGGTACTACAAAAAACGAGCGCGAATATCCTCAAGATTGTCCTCTAGTTCAGATCGACTGCGATGTTGATTTTGAATTTCTTGGCGAAATTCAGAAGAGAGGAGAACAATTTGCTGCTTTAGCTGTAAAAGAAGGGATGTTTCTGTATCCTGAGCGGACTTAGAATCAGACGACGCTGGAGAGGAAGCCCTTTCATGTCTGAAGATATTTCTAGATCTGGTGCGATGATCATCACCATCGGCAGTGCATGCAACAAATTAAGAACTCTGAGTTGTAGGTCTGCTTTGAGATGCAGGACGATCATCATCAAGTCTTCTTCTATTGGCCATCGTGAAGAAAATAAATTTTAGAGTTTAATTTTTTTATGAGAATCACTGGCAGCAAAAGAAGAAAGACAAAGGAATAACGGATAATAGATATAGCAGAAAAACATGAATCTTTATTGAGTTGTTCAAAACTAGTTTCGCATATTGAAGGCTCATCAGTTGAACTCAAGAAAAAAGATACAAAGAATGGAGAATAAATAGAGGCGTGGAGACAAATCCACTAGTCGATACAACTTCCAAGGCAGTTACATGACTGTTGGAAAAAACGCTGTTACATGACCGTTCAAATTCTCCAAAGTTGCTAAATGAAAAATAGAAATATTTCAAAAAAACATTTCAAACATTTCTTAACATAGACAAAAAATTCGAAATCTTCTTATCCTAAGCAATTCTAGAAAGAGCCGACTCAAGTCCGCTCCTTTCCAGAATTACCCCCGGGACTTTTCGAGAGGTCACCCATCCTATTAGTGTCGTCCTCGGAGTGGGCTTAACCGCATTGTTTTGCGTGCCCACGAAACCGACAAGTACAAGCAATTTGAGATGGAAAAGACAAAATAAGAATAAGATATTAAGCAGAAAGAAATTTGCTTCTAGTAATGAAGGAACCAAGTTTTCGAGGATTACGCCAACAAATATGTGGAGGTGGAATATGACGCAGCGCGGGAACTTCTTGGCAAACCCTAAACCCTACACTTCATCGACTTTGCCAAGAAGTTCCAGCGCTGCGCAATATTCCACCTCCACAGATTTGTTGGCGTAATCCTCAAAAACTTTGTTCCTTCATTACTAGAAGCAAATTTCTTTCTGCTTAATCTCTTATTCTTATTTTATCTTTTCCATCTCAAATTGTTTGTTGTACTTGTTGGTTCCGTGGGCACACAAAACGATGCGGTTAAGCACGCTCCGGGGACGGCACTACTGGGATGGGTGACCTCCCAGGGAGTCCTAGGGATAATTCTAGAAAGGAGCGGACTCGAAGAGTGTGCTCTTTCTAGAATTACTTAGGATAAGAAGATTTCAAATTGTTTGTCTATGTTAAGAAATGTTTCTATTTTTTTAAAAAATATTTCTATATTTTTGATTTAGCAACTTTGGAGAATTTGAACGATCATGTAACGACCTTTTTTCCAACGGTCATGTAAGGACCTTGGAAGTTGTATCGGCTAGTGGATTTGTCTCCACGCCTCTATTTATTCTCCTTTCCTTGTATCTTTTTTCTCGAGTTCAACTGATGAGCCTTCAATAGGCGAAATTAGTTTTGAACAACTCAATAAAGATTCATGTTTTCCTACTAAATCTATTCTCTTTTATTCCTTTGTCTTTCTTCTTTTGTTGCCAGTGATTCTCATAAAAATTTTAAACTCTAAAATTTCTTTTGTTTTTCATTTATTGCATGCACTGCCGATGGTGATGATCATCGCACCAAATCTGGAAATGTCTTTAAACATGAAAGGGCTTCCTCTCTAGCTTCGTCTGATTCTGAGTTCGCTCAGGATAAGGAAACACCCCTTCTTTTGTAGCTACAACAACAAATTTTTCTCTCCTTTTCTAAAATTCACCAAGAAATTCAAAATCAAGGTCGCAGTCAATCTGAACTGGAGGACAATCTTGAGGATATCCGCACTCGTCTTTTGCAATACCATCGGGCTGTAAACCCTAAGCCTGATGCGCAACCTGCAGTGCATGCTTCCGATACCATTGCTTCGGAAATCCCTAAGAGATTTGATAAATCTTAGATGCTTCCCGTTGCTATCTCCTCTCTTGTAGAGACTGCTTTCAAGAATTTTAAGTGTAAGCATCAACAAGTCGATTGCTCTAAAGAGTTTCCCCGGAAACTATATGTTTTCAAGGATTTTGGCACTCTGCCCAAAAATCTTTAAGTGAAACCCCTGAAGATTTCTATCAACGATTTTGAAGGCAACTCCTTGCTCGTGGAGCTCGATTCTATCCAAGTTGATACAAATCGTAAGTTTTTGACTGCATATACCTCTGCTATGGAGATTGCTGTAAAAAACCACTCTAAAGCCGTTGAAGACCTCTCTTCTGGTTTTTCTAGCTCCCTTGCCTCCACTATTGATGTTGTTAAAAACCAAACCTATTGAGTTATTTCTCTGTTCCTTCTGATTTATGACTATCTTCTGCTACAGATCTTTCTGATTCACAATGCAATAATTTCCTCATGGAGACAATTTTGAAGAAAAACGCCTGCGACGTTGCTGCCACCTCCAGGCAAGAAGCTCGTGACGCTGCCATGACAGAAGCCGATCAAGTCCCTGTAAAAAAGTCCATTGTTGAGCTCATCAATGATAAGCTTAAGCAACAGATCGGTAATCTACAGAATGAGATTAAGCAACTGCGCTCTGATTTGACTGGTAAGGAGTCTACTCCTGCCCAGAAGAAAAAGGTGCAACCTACCCAGAAAAAGAATCCTTCGTAGCCAGCCCAACAAAAACAAAAACAAGAGTCTCAACAAAAGCAAGTAGAACCTGCTCAAAACAAATCTGGATAAAATCTGTCAAAAAAGGGGCTCGTTCCGGGAGCAACTCCCAGAAGAACACTTTGAACGTCTCTGGTTGGCGGCGCTTAAAATCCCCCTCCGTCCAGATCAAAAACCGTTATGTCCAATTTGCAAAACCGCTTTCATCCTCGGCTCCAGAGGCTCAAAATCGTGATCGTGGTTGTAGCTTGAGTCGTGGTCAGATTGGCAACCAGAGAAACAATCGGAATGGTCAGAATCGTCGGCGCACTCCAAACGCCAACGATTCCGTCTAAGTCTATGGGGTCCGGTCATCAATCGTGTGCTCTTTTCTCTCATCTTATTTTCTCGAAAACGTCTTTCTGAAGTTGATAAACGGATTGCTAATCTTGCGATCCGCAATTTCTCCTAGAGGGCACTTTCTTATAATGAAAGAAAAGTGCTCAGACTTGGATTGAAATTCATTCCTCGTCCCCCTCTGATGACTATTGATCAGATCAAGGTTGGATTCCACTCCTTCGCCAGAAACCTTTGACTTTGTGCATTCTTTGGCCTAGATCGTGATGTTCTTGCCCCTGTTCCTGGTTCTTGTAATCTTCTTCCCTTCTCTGGTGTTTTTCCTTTTAGCTTTCGTGGTTCTAACCCCTCTTGGAATCCTCCGGATCCAAACTATGAGCTCGAGGATATCATCAAAAAAGGTGAACAGATTTTGCTTCGTAAGATAGCCTCTATTTCTTTTAATATTCGGCCTTTGTTGCCCTCTCGACTCTTAAAGGCTTTGAAAAATCTTCGCAGAGACTCTTCAATCATTATCAAACCAATTGATAAAAACCTCGGCCTTGTTGTTTTGGACAAGTTCTGGTACAAGTTTGAAGGTCTTCGCCAGTTATCAGATGTTGATGTTTATGCTACTGTCTCTGATATTCCTTGGAAGCTAATGTGCAACAATCTCTTCTCAATAATTGACAACTTTTCCTTTTTTCTTAAAGGAATCTCTAAGTTTCTTTTGCAGAATCTGGTTTCTAAAGCTCGCCCCTGTGCTTTTTATCTCCTACCTAAGATCCATAAGCTTGTCTTGGTACGAAGACCAATCTGCTTATACACTGGTTACTTTCTTGAACCAGTTTCAAAACTCTTGCATTATCTCCTCCTCCTTGTTTTAATGAGACAACCCAACCATCTCAGAGATTCTCTGTCTCTCTTGCGTGAACTTCAATCTCTCAGCCTCTCTCAAGACTGCATTCTTTTCACTTTTGATGTTGAGTCCTTATATCCAAGCATTCCCACTGTTGCAGGGCTTAATGCCCTTGAAAGTATGGTATCTGCTTATTTTGCTATGTACAATCTCAATCGACGAATGATCAACATGATTGTTGGCCTAGCTAAGCTGGTCCTACATTTCATTTTTTGGAGTTTGATGGTTCATTCTATAGGCAGATCTGGGGTATCGCCATGGGGAGCAACTTTGTTGTTGTGTATGCTTGTTTGTTTCTTTGTTTTCTAGAAATGCAGTTATGTTCAATTGTGGACACTTCTCCTCTGTTTTTCTATAGGTGGTTTATCGATGATGCTATGGGTGTTTGGTCTGGATCTTTGGATTCACAGGCTTATTTTTGTGCTTATCAGAGTATTTATCCAGAGATCAAGATCACCCCCTGCATTTTTGGTGCTTCTGCAATTCTTCTGGACATTACTTTTTTCAAAGGTCCAAATTTTGACTCCACTGGTATTCTTTCTACCTAGTGTTTTCAGAAAAAGATCAATGCCTATTAGTACATTGCGTACAATTCTTGGCACCCTTTGCATTAGAAAAAATCCTTTGTTATAAGTGAGCTTCAGCGGTATTTGATTCGTGAATTTGATCCCTTTGGATTCATCCAATTAAAGAAGCTCCTATTTCAAAGACATCGGGCACGTGGCTATTCTAGAAATTTTTTGCTTCACTGCTTCAACAAAGTTGTTCCGAAGGACAAATCTGCGCTTCTGCATAGAGTTTTCACTCCTAAAATCAGAAAGAGGGCCCCCTTTGTTTTCAAACTTGATTTTAGTCAGTCGACTAAGACGATGAACTTGGGGGCCTCCGTAAACCCTACACTTCATCGGCTTTGCCAAGAAGTTCCCGCGCTGCGCCATATCCCACCTCCACGGATTTGTTGGTGTAATCCTCGAAAACTTGGTTCCTTCATTACTAGAAGCGGATTTCTTTCTGCTTAATCTCTTATTCTTATTTTGCCTTTTCCATCTCAAATTGCTTCTTGTACTTGTCGGTTTCGTGGGCACGCAAAATGATGTGGTTAAGTTCGCTCCGAGGATGGCACTACTGGGATGGGTGACCTCACAGGAAGTCCCAAGGGTAATTCTAGAAAGAGTAGACTCTTCAAGTCTAGTCTGCTCTTTCTAGAATTACTTAGGATAAAGAAGATTTTAAATTATTTTTCTATGTTAAGAAATGTTTCGATTTTTTTTGAAGTATTTCTAGTTTTGATTTAGCAACTTTGGAGAATTTGAACGGTCACGTAACGACCTTTTTTCCAACGGTCATGTAATTGCCTTGGAAGTTGTATTGGCTAGTGGATTTTTCTCCACGCCTTTATTTATTCTCCTTGCCTTGTATTTTTTTTCTTGAATTCAACTGATGAGCCTTCAATAGACGAAACTAGTTTTGAACAACTCAATAAAGATTCTTGTTTTTCTGCTAAATCTATTCTCTGTTATTCCTTTGTCTTTCTTCTTTTGTTGCTAGTGATTCTCATAAAAAATTTTAACTCAAAAATTTTTAAACTCTAAAATTGTTAATTAATCTTGATCACATTTTTTTGTGTCCTTGAGTTTAGTTTTGCAATTGTTAGTTGTTGCATTTTGTTGCGTGGTTGGACAAATCTTAATTGAATCCACCATCCATGGCTGCAACGTCAACCTCAAGCCTGCCTTTCCACTTAAAATTATTGGCCTCCAAATCAAAATTTATTTTCAAAGAATGGCTACAAATCAAAATGACATGGTTATGGATCCTTATGTTAAAGAAAACACATTTGCCGCCATGCCAATGGTATCAAACAAGTGAAGTAAATTAGGTAATTAGTGCAAAGTCAAATTGAATAGTTGATGCACTTTTAGCTACAATAGATTAGACATCATGCAATATTCATTTGCTTTTAAGTTTTAGACCTTCTATGCTAACATAAAGTAGTTCTAGGACATTTGTGTATATGCTTTGGAACATTTTCTTGGGCTTAGAGAGTTGATAGTCTAATGATATTATAAGTCAGTGAGGTTGTTTTTTATATTAAAAAGCAGCAAAACTAGGTGCTGGCCTGTTGATGTGTCTTTTATACACAGTCAAACACTTAATAAAATACCCAAAGGTACCTTATCCTCTCTCGAACAAAGTTTCCTCAAATGCTGATGATTTTGCCTAAGGATCAATCGAGGCAACTCCAAGGTTCTGGTATGTAGATTCTCTACGTGTGGATAAGCACCAGTTTTCGTTGTGTTTGATGTTTCACCAAGGGGCCTTACGTACTTTCTATGAAAGCCGGTTCTTGCAACTACTTAACCAATGAGGAACAAGATTTTCCTAATACTAACTGATGTTTCAAAAAAAAGACAAAAGATAAGGGATTAGAGAGGACTATGCTAAACTAAGCCTATGAATGACTAAATGGAGGGCAATCTTAGTGAAACTCTACCAATCTCAGTATTGCCATAGAACAACAACTCTACTGGAATCGGTGCGATCTTCTAAGGGAATTCAAAGATTTTCAAATCATTCATGAACATAGATACCATCAATAGGGTGCATATCAACACTCATGAAGTGATTGAACTCTAAACAATTTCAATATCTCCAGTTCACCACACAGGGCGCACTTACAATCAGTAAGAGGCTAGTGGTTTGGACTATGAGCTTCACTAAAAGATCAAGCACAACATTTATCACTCAATCTAACTCTAATATTTAAATACTATCTTCAATAAAAGCGATTCAAGAAGATAAACAACCATGTAAGAAGCCAGAAAGATTGCAGTAAAACACCATAACTTCAATGTTTCATTAATCTCATAGCAAAATGTAACAAGAATTGCTCAACTTTCTCTCTTCACCAAATTTGTACTCTCTATGAATAATTAGTACTTCTCTTCTGCTAATAACCTTCTTAACCTTACAAACGAAATGAGTGAGAGCTTATATATCATTCTCAAATACAATGAATGGCCCAGATTTAAAGAAGATCAAGGGCTGAGATTTTGACACCTAAACCCTAATTAGGGTTTATTACACAAATAACCCTATTTAGATAAGCATTATCATAACATAGCCAATAAAAATTGGCACGAATAACGAGAAAGCATCCTCCAATAGGGATTGGATTGCCACATCATTTCATAACAACTTTTCATCTAGAATTTGTTCCCTTTTCCTTGCTCTTTTCTGACATATTCAATGAATTTGGACGTAATCCCTTCAATCTCCGCAATGGGAATCTCAGGCAAGTTCTTCATTCGTTCCTCCAAGTGAAGGACCTCATCAAAGGCCGCAAGAATAGTCATCTCCCATCCGTGCTCCAGCTCTTTTGTTCTCTCAATTAGGAAGATAGTAGTATACATCTGATCTTGCTGCTTTTCTGTAATCATGCTGTCCTCTCTACAAAAGATGACCTTGATCCTGTCCCCCAACTCTTGTATATCCACATTTGTTTCAATCTCTATCCTCCTATCAAGGATCACGCATAGCACATCAAACACCTTATCCTGAATAGGATGCATAGTGTCCTCAACTTGGCTGCACCTACTATTGATGTCCTTGAATAAAACCTCCTTCATTTGGAGCAAAGTTGACCATTGTAGGAGATTATGGGTTCCACCATCAACTATCCTTTCTTGTGCTAAAACCTGTCTTGATGTCTTCCTTACCACTTGCAATACTAGGATGGTAATATCTCTAGTGTGAGTGAATGCATCGACAGTTACCACTAGATTATGAATGATCTCAAGGACGTGGATGGCCCTGTGGATAGTTTTCATCATTCTTCCGACAAATTTGTTGGCTACCATGTAGGATCTATCAATCCATGTATCCATGAGTTGGGCTGAGTTCTTCATCTTTTCTACCTGATTTGTTGACTCAAGAGGGAGTGCTTGCAAGGGTGAGAATACTAGATCCTGTCGCCCTAATGGCTCATTAAGCTGGCTAAAATAATTCCTCTAGGCATTAATCTCCTTTTCCAACCTTTTATTCTTTTCTATTTCTTCCTTTAGCTTATCGTTGACTGCCCTCACTGAATCAGCCGCATCTTCTATGGCTTGCTCGGAGGTAAGTGGACCAAGATCAAATGTCTCCAAATCATTCTTCTGCCATGATCTCTCATCATCATACTTGTCCACCGTTGGTGTGGCTATCTGTATCTTTCTGGAGCTTGTATCATCTCTGATCACCTTAGAAATATTGCAAAGAATGTTGAGCGTGAAAACTCCTTGCAAATATGAATTGATAGGTTCTGTAGTTCAACTGCCCACAATATGATAATGCTCGACCCTCCTTCTAGCGCCAAAAGAATGTTGAGCGCGGGAGGAGGGACAAAAGTTCTGGATAACTCCTGCAAACATAAATTGATAAAATTTGAAGTCTAACTGTTTACGCATTCATTGCGTTCAAGCCCTCCTTCTAGCGCCAAAAGAATGTTGATGTGTTTTTTATGCACAAAACATTTTCGAATAAAATACCAAGGTAATTTACCCTCTCTTGAACAAAATCACCTCAGATGCTAAGAATGAGATCAACTAAAATGATTCCAAGGTTTCTACATGTCAGGTCTTGACGAGTGGGTAACTCAATGGTCGATGTGAATTGTTGTGTTTCATTTGGGGACTTACACAAATGTTTGGATTATCATGAATGATGCGGAATAGGTGTGCTGACAACTTAAGATTTATCAATGTGGCTCTAGATTTACTCCTTACTAAAAAAGGGACAAAAGGAATAGGGTTTAGGAAAGCTATTCTAAGCCTAGGAATGTAGGAAATGATGAATGGATTTAATGGAATCAAACCAGGCAAGGTCTCACAATCAGGTATTGACACAAGCTTAGTGCAATCGTCTAAGGTGTACTTAAAAGATTTTTCAGGCTATCGCCATCAAACGTTGACACCATCCAAGTTGATGCTTGTCAAGGGACGAGTGATAGTTGAAGTTATGCTTACTCGAATTCCAGTTGACCACACAAGGCGCACTTACCAGTGGCAAGAGGCTAGTGGTATGGATTAAGGATTCCACACAAAGGAATTCAACAAATCTTTCACTCAATCTAACATACATGAAAATAAATCCTAATCTAACTTGGAGGAATGGAGAACCATGAATGCAAAGACAACATTTGAAGAGCAAAATCACCAACAATTGAACAATGATTAGGAGTCAAATAGCTATAGCATATACCAACAATTCGACAAAAACTCTCTTACAAATGAGAGACAAGGAGGCATATATATAGTCTCTTACAAAATGGATGGCCCAGATTGATTTAAGATCAACGTCCGAGATCATGCTAACAAAACCCTAGAATTGCCCTAATTAGAGTTACATAAAAAATGGTGCCACCAACATATGGCCCAATGAAAAGATACCTAGTCATCAAATAGGGAATCTTCTAGAAGATTCCTCCCTGCATCTCTCCCTCTCCTAGCATACTCCAAGAATCTAGCCAATACTGAATCTAACTCCTCCATGGAAATGCCAGGCAAGGTATCCTATTGTAAATCAATCATGTCTAGTGAATCCGAGCAAGCATTCAAAGTGTTCTCCCATTCTGGCATGAGCTTCTGCGAACTATGAACATGAATCAACAAAGAGACCAAGTCATCTATCTGACTCTTCTTCAAAGAGTCCAACTGACAAAAATACATAAACTTCATCTTGTCTCTTAATTTGGCTAAGTGTAAACCACTAGCATCACTAACATCAACACCCAATAATTCCTCAATCGAGGCAAGGATCTTCATCTAAATGTCCTGAATCCATCTCCATCCATGCAACTCGACTGAGCATTCTCATAAGTTGATTTCTTCACGGCTAATGAACAATACCAGCCATGGAAATCATATTTGTCTCCACTGTGCATAATGTTCTCGCTGACCAAGGTGGAATTAGGAATCCTCTTCAAAGCCTGGAGGCATGGAATAGTCATCTCTTGGATAGGTCGGAATTCTTCCCAAACTCCATTCAAATACTAGATTCTGAATACGAGCCCTGTTGTCCTATCATATGCATGGACAAACTGAGTAAGGAAATCATCTGCCTGCTTTCTTGTGCTCTCAATCCACTTTTCGACCTCCGAGTGTGTACCTCTCGCTACCTCACAGTGTGAATGTATTCCATAGTCAACTGTAATAGGGGAAATAAGGGTGGGATTTCCACGCCTTGTCCCTGCAATATACTCTCTAAGTCTGATATTCTCTTCTCTGTACCTTTCTTTCTCCGCAACCTCTCTGCCTAACTTCGCATCGATTGCCTGGAGGTTTTCACCAATCCCCTAGAATTCTTGCTTTCTGAATGTACGACCAAGGGCAACTGAAGTGATCTGGAAATCCATAGGACTAGCAATGTCCACTGTCACGCCTGCAATAGGAACAACAATCTGCGCAATCCGCATTCTTGTCTCATCTCTAGCTATGTGCGATGAAATCTCCGCTCTCTTGGGCTCCTTCCCCTTAGCACTCCTAGCTAGGTAGTCATCAATATCATCGATAGGTTGCACCTCTATCATTTGTTTACTTTTCTCCATACTTCTCATCAACCATTCAGGAATAGCGGCCATCTCCATACCATCATCGAGACATATTTCTCGATCAAGTTCTTTCAATGCCGAGATAACATCATCGTCATCATCTGGATTATTCTTGGTCCAATCATATATCTTATTTCCCAAACTAACTTCCAAAAGGACAGTAGGGGATTCTGGCTGATCATTATTCTCATTAGGAGGTGCAGATGTCGCTGTGGCATGAAATTCTTGAATATTCTCTGGTAGTATCACTGTGTTGGAACACTGCTGAGTCTCTTTGTTCTGTTCTGTTACATCAATCACTTCGATTGATGAGACACTGGGAGGGGGTGAAGGAATGATAAGTGGAGGAATGATAGTCTTCTGTTTCTTCTTCACCTCCTTAATCTTCTTCCCTCTGGCCTTGACTTCTCCTGACGTGTTCTTCCTTCTCTTGGGAGCTTGACTCTCTTCGTATGCATGAATTTTGACATCACTGACAATCCTCTGATCATCCTCAGAAGTAGACTCTTTCGGCTTCATCCTTTCATAAGTGAAGGGAACACCTATGCCAACTAACTTATTCATCTGTATGTCTACCCATATGCAGGAGAAATTCAAGACCTCTCTCATCAATATATTCAGGTCAATCTCTTCTGACTCTGACCAATTAGGCAATAGGATTGCCTTCTTCATTTCACTCTCATACTTTGGATGTGTATGATCTCTATCATCTAATACTTGATCAGGAATGAGGAAAAGTCCACACTTCCTCATGAAATCCACTGACATTCTGGACCACATTCTTCTCTTCACTGCTTGCTCATCCATCAGGTTAGCCCAATAATTTTCTATGTCAATTTTGTGAGTGAACTTCTCTCCTCTGATCCTTCCGACCTTCTTGTCTGGATCAAATCTTTCTCTTTTCTTATATGTAGCAAATCGGTAGAATGCAAGCTCCTCACTTGCAGTGCTGGCGACTATGGTGGACTGACAAACCTCTGACTTCTTCCCAACTGAAATAGGGAATGTCATTCCTGTCCTGTGCTTCTCTCTTTGGATAACATCAAACTCTAGAAGTTGTCTCACCACTTCCAACAATATCATTCTGTCGGTCGGATACCTAGGAAGTTTGTAGGGTTCAGATTGAAACCCATGAATCCTGAGGTATGTGAAAGTGGGAAACTGTATATATCACGATCCATATTTTTCTATTAACTCTGTTGCCTCCTTGGACAATCTTCTGTGGATTCCGCCTTGCAGCATCCATGTGATGTACATAGTGAATGCATCATTCACTCTCTTATAGTCTTCAATTCTATACATGCTTAGCTGGGGGTAGCATTCATGACTCCTGAATTGTCCTTGCCCATTCCCGACTTCACCTTTGTATGTTAATCCTCTGTATGAAACAAACTGTGCAAACAAGTACACCAGGTAAGAAGTCATGGCGAATGACTTGGACCGCTCTACATTCCTCAGGTGAAAATCCAGGTTGTCACTTATAATCTTGGACCAATTCACTAGTGTTCCTCTAAGACAATCCTGGATGAAGTAGAACATCCATCCATCAAATATTGCTCCCTGTGGCATCCCCATCACTCTGTTGAGTAGGAATATCAAATCACTATATTCCTTCTTAAAATCTATGCACACGAGTGTCTTGGGAGCCTTGGAATGATGAGACCTAGGCTTAATCATCCACTCTTTGTTAATTAAATTCTTGCATACATCCATCTTCTTCGTGTATCTTTCTGCATAATCCTCCTTGGTCACATCCTTCATGTCTGTTCCGCATGGAATTCCAAACACCTCTGCAATAGCATCCTCAGCAAGGTAGTTGATGACAACGCCCTTAGGAGTCTTGATCATTCTTGTGAGCAGATCGTAACATCGTGCACACTCCAGGATAAGCTCACTGCACTGTATGGATTGTGGAAATCTAGCGGCATGGAAAATGCCACTCTTCATAATGTTCGCATATGCTGGGGATCTCCGACTCCGAACATCCGACGCTGCATTTGGTCGAAGTCTAGGAAATGCATGTTTGTATCAGTGATCTCTTTCCATCTCGATGAAATCTTTAGCTCTGGATAAAATCCAGTCTCCAACATCTTCAATAATTATTTCCTTTCCTTATATCTAGACTTTGACATCGCACCTGTACGAAGCGCGAAGTTAGACTTGGGAAAATAAATAATGCTCGTAATAAAATTCCCGACTTTCTAAAGATTTAGCTAATTTAGAGCATGGAGTCAGGAAAATAATCCATACGCTTGGTAAATTTTAGTAATTAAGTTCAAAGTGTGACAACACTAAGGCATGGAAACCTTTCATAAAATTCATGAATACCTCCTTATGCTTAGAAAATATGTAAGTTAAAATGCAAAGGAGTATACTGGATCGACGGTGACTAAGGAAAGGTGTGAAAGGTTGTGTTTTCACACAATGAATGTCTGAAGACACCTTCTGTTGTCAACAATGGAGGTCAACAATTTTGAAGACAATCTGAAAATCAAACTTTAA
The DNA here is from genome assembly GCF_030272615.1 of Cryptomeria japonica. Lineage (NCBI taxonomy): Eukaryota > Viridiplantae > Streptophyta > Pinopsida > Cupressales > Cupressaceae > Cryptomeria > Cryptomeria japonica. The sequence goes on along the minus strand of NC_081406.1, from coordinate 35,337,649 downwards.
AAACATGTTGTAATCTTAAAAAATGTGCATAAAAGGTCAAAATCTGAAGCATACCTTAGATCTAAAGCGAATCAACATGATGGAAATGATGGCAGCCACCAAGAATGCATGAAAATCGCCAAAATGTGGCATCAAATCACTCCCAAACTAAAATCGAAGTTTTCCCAACTATGGCGTCAAAATGGAATTCTAAAAAATGTTGTCAATGGCAGTTGGGATCTGCAGTGGCAAGGATGGCAGCAATCTGAAAAATCGCCCAAGTTGGGATTGGATACCCCAAACACAAAAAATTGCCTTCCTTAACAAAAACCGAATTTTTCCAGCTATGGTGCCAAGGTGAAATTTTGAAAAATGTTGTTAATGGCAGCCTTGATCTGCAACAATGGAGGTATGGACAACAAACAAATAATGGAGGAAAATATCGCCCAAGTCTCCAAACATAAAATCGCCAACTTTCACCAAAAAATGCCAAATTTGGAAAAATCGCCAAACTTAGCAAAAATCGAAATTCTGGAACTGGTCTTTAATGGCAGCAAAGGAGAATAGATCAGCAAGCTGGAAAAAATAGAGGATGAAAGAATCCTCAATTCAACACTTCACTTCAATCACTTGCTGAAATTCACCCAACTTGGAGAAAAATCGCCTTTCATGGAGACACCTGGTAGAAATAATGATAAAATAATGCCAAGGCTCCTCTCTTATACTTGCTTTCACCTCTCACTTTCACCACACAAGCAATGTGGGATAAAACACTTGTTTAAATACTTGCTTGGTGAAAACCTAACTTGCTTCTAGAAGGGTTCAAATATTAAATGATTATTGCAAGTTATTAAATTTTGTTTTTAAAATATTAAATAATTGTTAATCATTATTTAAAAGCAATTAAATGGGGCTTACTTATTAAAATATTGCAATTTAAATTCAAAATAAGCCTCCAGGAGAAAATCGACTTAGGTTGGGATTAAAAAATCCCTTTAAAAATCATTAAAATGTCAAAATTTGTCCCATAAGGGAAAATCGATCGTAACTTGGAAAAAAATCATGCATAAATTCATCAAAAATGCACACAAGAACCCCCCAGGGGAAAATCGATATGAGCTTGGACAAAAATCCAGACAAAAATAAACTCTACTTGCAAAAAAATCACCCTCAGGGGAAATTCGATGGCAGTCTGGATTGAAAAAATCCACACTCCGAACTCACTTAACTTGGAAAAACCTCCTGGTGGAATTTCGACCTCAGTTTGGATGAAAATCTGGACTCAAAACTTTTCAAAATATTCCCAGTGGAAAATCGATATCTGTCTGGATGAAAATCGAGACAAAAATCTGCACTAAGTTGTCACAAAAATCCTGGTGGAAAATCGACCCAGACATGGAATCATCCTCAACGTTGTCTGCATTCCAGTCTGCACTCCTGGTGGAAAATCGATGGCAGTCTGGATAATTCTGACACTTAGCCAAATTTTAGCACTTCCAGGGGAAAATCGATTTGGGTATGGATAAACAGTGGGGGAAAATAGCAGCCAGTATGGATTTCAGGGGAAACCCATGTGTAGTGTGGATTTTGAGTGGGGGAATGGGTTGGGTAGTCTAGAATATGAGGGGAAAAACACCTCTAGCATGGAATTTGACCCTTTAACCCTTCGAATAAGGATTTCCGTTAGGATTTTATCATTTTAATCATTCAAAATCACTTAAAAACATTAAATTTAAACTGGACTTAGGCAAATTTTCCAAAAATATGAGCAAAATGCTAGGAAAATATTGGAATAAAGTGCGAAACCAACTTAAATAATACCTTAGAAGCGAGAAAACAACTCCAAAGGTCTGTGAATACTTTGGCACTTTAAAATCACTGATGCACGTGTTTAAAAACACGTTAACGCTAAAATGGTCAAACACTTGGACAAAACTTAGGATCATTAAAATATCGACGTTTGCAACTTGATCCTATAACTTCAAAAACCCTAGACGATACTAGGCATGATCAAAACTTCGAGACTCGGGCACGTGAAATGCAAAATTGCCCACTAAGCAGCCAAAACCGTAACTTAACAATGCAGAAAGCCGGCAAAGAGGGGGTCCTCGTTAGCAATGGGGTGATGTGTGAAAAGGTCACAATAGGACTGCACAGGAATTCATTCAAGGACTTCAGGAGAATTTCACTATAGCTCGAAATAAAAGAAAAGAACTTCATGAAAAGATGCAGAATGATAAGATGAAAAAGAAACTCTTAATGAACTTGTGAACAAGTTGAGACAAGAAAACAGTAATATGAAGAATGAAATGCAAGATGTGACTATGAGGTTTTGTAAAGACATTGAAGATAGAAAGAAAAACGAAGATGACTTGACGAGGAGATCAATGATACTGGAAATGAAAATCTAAGACTCAGTCATGAAAAGCTCAGAAGAATTTGATAACATGCTAAAAAGTCAGAGACCTAATGGAGATACTAATGGACTTGGATTTGAAGTTGGAGAAAGTTCTGGTACTGCAAACAATCATGATCACAGTAAACCGGTAAGACAATTTAGTGATTATAAATTTAATGGGAAATGCTTTAACTGTAACAAGTATGGTCATAGAGCAAATCAATGTAGATTCAGAAACAATCAGAACTGCACCCACCGGTCTATGTTCCAAATGCAACAAAGTTGGTCATAATGCAGAAAACTGCAGAATGAATGTGAAATGTTATGTTTGTGGAAGATTTGGGCACTTATCTAATCAATGCAGAACACAAACCGACATAGGATATGGAAAAGCTATTTAGAGGAATAATGTGACTTGTTATGCTTGTAACGAAATTGAACATATTGCAAAATTTTGTAGAAGCAAGACTTCACCGACAAATAATAAAGGACCTAGTTTGAAAGGCAAAGAAAAGGTAGACAAGGTAAAGCAAGAATTTTCAAAACAATGGATTAGAAAGACAAATCAGAATGTTGATGAGACTATTTCTTCACTGGTAGAACAGAGTATTACTCCAGCGGCAGGAGATTCTTCATCCAACTGAGAAGTAACCCTTTGGGGGTATTGCAGCAAATTGAATATCATGCAGATTACCCTCGGTCGATGGTGAGAAGATAGATTTCTTCTTTACCGGCATATGTGTTAAGTTTTCACTTAACCAACGAGCATTTAATGCGGTTGTTGAGAGAAATTTCATTATAAATCATCGGTTTTCCCTCATTTTTTATTCATCGAGCATTCAAATTAGCAGAGAGCGTGAAAACTGAGCAAAGGCATTCAAGGTGAAGGTGTGAAGCGATTTCTTTCAAGCATTCAGACATTATCAGACAGCTAAAGGTATTTTTCAAATGACTTCTTCTTCTGCTCCCGAATTTATTGCGAACCCTACTATTGTGGAAAACGTAAAACGCTCTAGGCCCGTGTTTAAAATTATTCCCGAAGTAGCTAATAAGCAAGATGATTCCATGGGAGCATTTTCAAAGATTCCTAAAGGTGTAGCTTATGTTGAAGACCCTAGGATATATATTCATTGCAACATTGAAGAATTAAGTTTTGAGGAATTGCTGAAAATGTTTAAAACCGTAATTTGTGATGAAAATGGCACTGCTAAACTTGAACATAAGATTGTGGAGACTTTAGGTTTTGTTGAGATATTGAATATCCCTGAATTTTCGGAAGTAGTAAGAATTGTCCTTAGTGGGGCACATGGAGAATTTCTATGGTTAGACTCTGTCTGCAAATTCACCTGGCAAGCAATCAGGGCAGTAACAGGTTTACCCTCAAGCGGCAGTAGACCAGACGAAACAAAGAAAGTTCCTAACAACAAACTAATGACCCTAACTGAAGCAACATCAGACAATAGATCACTAAGAGTAAATGACATCAAGGACATCAATGTGAGATTCATAAGTATGGTTCTAGTCGTTGCATTAATAGTGCTTAAGAAATGGTGACCAACAATGCAAAAATAGATGTGTGAATGGCTGAAAGATGAACTCATAGATAATTTGAAAAAGATTAAAGGTGATAAGAAAGGGATATTTCGCTTTGGTAATCTCTTAGTATGCTTAATGTTGTATTTCACAAAGGAAATTCCCGATATAGGACAGAAAGACTTTGGATATGACATACCGGTAGGAAAACAATTACAGTAAGCTTTCACTAGCATGGGAACTGCAAAAGATAGCAACATAACTGAATATTTCAAAGCTTTTCAAGCTAAAATGAAAACTAGAGAAAGACCACAGAGTGTAGTGGACAAATATGATAAAGAAATCTGTTTTGTAATCAAGAAGGATGAAACATGGATGGAAGCTTTACTACCTAGGACTGTATGGGTAACAGAAATGGGTTATGAGGTAGATCTCAACATAATTGAGACTTCTGCAAAAACTTTGTTAGATGCACCAAGAGAACCAACAAAAGAAGTTTTTGGTAGTGCTGAAACAATTGAAAGTAATCTGAAAACAATGAAGCAAAGGAAGAAAAGAGAGAAATATATAAGAGATGCATCAAAACAGGTAAAGGAAATCAAAGAAAATGTTATGAACATTACTGGTAAAACGGCTAGTGAGCTAGAAGGACTGCAACCAGAGGCACACATTTCACCGTTGGCACATCTTCTGACAGTGAGATATCAGCTGAATTCAAAAGAGTTGAAAGGAAGAGAAAACCTTCACCGGTACCCTCTCCTCCACCCAAAAGGAGGACTTTAAGGAAGAAACAACAGGAAATAAGGCAACCGGCTAAGAAACTAACTCCCAAGAAGAAACAGAAACCGGTTATACCTCCATTGGATAATTTTTTAAATGAAATAACTGATGATGGCAATTTGGCTAATGTGAGCAAATTGTATTACACATTCAAAGATTCAGAAAAGGAAAGCATTGAAAACAGTATAATTTTACATCTGGATATATACAAGAAAGTTTTAATTGAAGTTGTGGATGACTTGCCTAATGAACTGTATAGAAGATTGGATGCCAAGAGGATTGCAGTGATGGAATTGGACAAGAAACTAAAAGTTGAAAAACTTCTAGCTGTACATCCGGTTAACTCAAAAGAGGAGATTGATGACCTGATTTGTGAGGCTAACAGATCCGCTTTTGCTAGTGGTCATCGGCAAGTAAGTTTGATAGCAAGTAGAGTAAATGAGATTGTAGAGGAGATTGCTAATAAATGGGATATCTTCTTTGTGGAAAAAGAAAAACACGAGGAATTGAATTGACCAAAGAAAACATTCAAAGTTTATCAGAAGGATAAAGACAAAGGGAAAGGTAAAATTGGTGGAATACTGAACATCAAGATAATTGACAATTTGCCACCACCCTTGGATACTGCACCGGTACATACTGATGTTCCACTGGTTACTGAAAGTGAAGGTATCACACATGATAACACTAATCCTGAATCTGAAATACTATTCACCATGAATGTAGACACTCAGGAAGTAATTATTGTTGTGGATAAGGACAATGTAGAGGTTGAGGATAATAATGTTGACAGTGGCAACATTGCTGATAAACCGGTAGAGATTGTTGAGGTTGAGATCCCAACAGAACAATCATTACAAACAGAACAACCATTGGACATTGGGAAGAATACTGAAGGTATAGATACTAGCATAGAGGAACCTATTGAGACTGAGACACCGACAGTTGAGCACACAGAGAAACTGACAGAAGCAAAGGTACATATTGAGAAACCGGTAATCACTGAGATACCTAATCAATCAGACAAACTTTTACTAAACTAAGACTGATTCACCGGAGGTTAACACAAGCAAAATGATTACAAATGTTGGAAGCACAGAGGTAATTAAGGTAGTTGGTCAGACATCCGGTACTTCATCAAGTGAATTCAAACCTACTAATGTAACAGAGGTACTCCTGGACTCTATCAAGAAGATAACTGACTGTAATGCATTGGCTTACAAGGCAATTGATGACACCATACCAATTCTTAAATTGATTGCACTGAAATGTAACATAGATCATGTAAAGGATTCTTTAGGTAAATTGGACACATTGTCCAAATTTATTACTGACAATGTAATAATGGTTGATAAGGTGAATGAGGACACCTTCAAAGAGAAATTTGAAAAGGAGAAGGATAAACTTTTTGAGGATACAATAAAGAAGTGCACAGAACACATGAACACACTATTACCGGCTCTGAACACTACAATTTTGGAATACAAAGAGCTGTACAGAGAAACATGCAAACCACATCTTTTGACAGGGGACATAGAAAAGGAAATAAGCAGAGTACAAAAAGAAATAGATGACATAGCTGATAACATAATTGGTTCATCCAAACCTATATCAGTTATTGAGCAAGAAATAATAGGGTTTGAGGAGAAATTGGAGAAATTGGAGAAATTTGAGAAAGAGAAGGCAAGGATTAAGGCTAATGCCAGAGAACTTAAGTATAAACTTGGTCCTAAGTTGGACAACCTTATCTCTCTGAGAAATGAGATCTCTAAGGCATTACTTCAAGGAGAAAGATCACCGGAAGAGCACATGCATCATCTCACCGACACAATCCAACAGACTGAGGCAACCTTGAACGACAGCAACAGGTTCATGCAGAGTTTAAATTTGGTTTTGATAGACATGTTTCAGATTGTAACCAACCGGTTACAAACTTTAAGGTGAAATTTTTGCACTCGTTTGACAATTTTTGACAACCTTTGTCATTGATGTCAAAGGGGGAGTAGTGGACAGAGAAAAATGATTAATCAGAGGAGATCATCTACTCAGGGGGAGCATATCTTTTTGGTAACTTTTTGAAAACAATTTTTGGATTTTTCTCATGAGTGTTGCCATCAATGCCAAAGGGGGAGATTGTTGGCATTCTACATTCTTATGAGAATAGTTGGTATTGTCATTCTGGCACTCATCTGGTAAAGCCATCGGCAGGCACCGACACCGGCATAGATATCTACATACACCGGCAGACACTTCACCGACAGCGACAAAAATGCATACCGACACCCCAGCTGACAGAGAATAAACTTTTGTTTATTGTATTTAAATGTAATTATCTTTTGTAAAGCCGATCTGACATATTGTAAAAGACTCATAAAAATATATGAGATCTTATAGGTCATTGTGTGTATTAAGGTAGTATGCATGGAGAGAACATATGGATAATATTTTGTAAGGAGATATAGTTGACAGCGAAAGTCTTGGTTATAGAATGAGCTTAAACTGGTACTGAACTTGGCATAGTTGATGCTGATTTGAAGCAGTACATTGTATTGGATTTCACAATCCACTTTTGTAGTCGTGTGACTCTTGTTGAGCAGTGAACTCTAGGCAGTTGGCCTTCCTGCATGTGCAGGCCCCTCATTGTAAGTAATATTTATTCATTGGCTAGTGAGTGAATATTGTGGCTCATTGTGTGTATTAAGGTAGTATGCATGGAGAGAATGTATGGATAATATTTTGTAAGGAGATATAGTTGACAGCGAAGGTCTTGGTTATAGAATGAGCTTAAACTGGTACTGAACCTGGCATAGTTGATGCTGATTTGAAGCAGTACATTGTATTGGATTTCACAATCCACTTTTGTAGTCAGTGTGACTCTTGTTGAATAGTGAACTCTAGGCAGTTGGCCTTCCTGCATGTGCAGGCCCCTCATTGTAAGTAATATTTATTCATTGGCCAGTGAGTGAATATTGTGGGTCACAAATCCCACCGAGGTTTTTCCCACACCGGGTTTTCTCGTTAAACATCTTGTGTTATGGTGTGTTTTCTTTGCTGTCTTTATTGTTCATGTTTATTCATGTTTATTGCATTAATTCCTATTTATCGGTACACTGTTTTAAGATGCAAAGTTTTTAATAAGTTTAAATATTCTTCAAACCGGTTAGATATTGATTCAGCCCCCCCTCTCAGTATCTTTGGGACTATCATTAATCCTAACAAAGACTGACTTGATGATTGTCGAAGTGTCCTTCCTTTGTCTTGTTTATCATTCTGTATTGTGGACTCCATAGATTCATCTATCTCATATTCTTTCTCCCTTCGATCTTCATCTTGACCTATCTCCTTTTCATGTCTAGAAGAAGCACTAGAGGGATGATCAAGATTCACTTTTTGTTTCTTCTTGGACGATTCTCTCTTTTCAGGTCCCTCCTTTCTCTTTGACCCCTTAGAATGAGAAGTGTTCTCACTTGCACTCGCCTCTCCTTCTTCCATTCTTGTTTCTAAGGTGAATGTCGTAGCTATGTTTTGTTCCTTCAACTTTTGATGTTGGACATCTACCCATCTGCGAGTACAACTCAAAACTGGATCCATCAATGCTCTCAAGTCCGCGACCTCTTGTTCATCCCAATCGATCTTCACTTCTTTGTCTTCTTTCTCATAGGAAGATTGAAGACATCTGCCACTATCCTGTTCTTGATCTGCTACTCTATAGATCTTACATTTCATAATGAGATCGAGGGATAATCGAGAGTGCATCTTTCTCTTTACCTCTACATCATCCTGAACATTCATCCAAAAGTCTTCTACTTGAAATACATGCTTGTACTTCTTCCCTGCAATTTCTTCCACATGACCATGAGGATCAAAATTATCTCTCGAAGCAAAAGATTTGAATGAATAGAGAGATAGTTCCTTTTTTGCATCTTCAGCTGCTTGAAAGTTAGAACAAAGATCAATTGAATTTCCAAGTGAAATAGGTATAGGGATACCATTCCCATGCTTATGTCTTGATGCCTTAGCGCACGCTGCCAACTGTCTAGTCACTTCAAGTAGTACTACCCTATCCGTAGGATACCTTGACAACATATAAGGAGGTGAGGGACATCTAGCTAAAGAATATATAACATATGAGCTCATGTGGAATGACTTAGTACGGACTAAGCTTATCAACTGCACGTCTAGGTTGTTATTGATAATCCTGGCCCAATTGAACATCCCCTTCCCTTGAACGATCACTTGTATAAAGAAAAACATCCACCTGTCGAAAAAGAAGGCTTGAGAGGCACCTACAACTCGATTAAGCATGGTTATCAAGTCCTTGAATTCTTCTTGGAAATCAATTCTGTGAGGTGTATTGGGTATCTTATTTAGGCAAGGCCCACTCTTGAGCAACCAATTCTTATTGACGAAATTCAAACAAGTATCAGGATCATCTTCGTAGATAGACTTGGCTCCTTCTAGGCTCTTGTAGATCATATTCCTCTGCTCTAGAAGATGAAAAGTTTCACTTATAGCTCCCTTTGAGAGATAGGCGAGGACAGTCCCATCCTTGGCCACAATTGTCCTTGAATGCGAATCATAGTGCTTTGCACATTCGATCATTAGCTCATGACACCTACTGCGAGAGGGAAACCTGCCGCCTTGATGATTCCACTCTCAATTATCTTCTTGGCTACGGGTGATGGCTTGCCGATGTTAGGTGCTTCTCGAAACTTCTTCACATTGAAGTTTCCTAAGTTGGTGTCTCCGACATTGCTCCACTTGGACATGATCCTTATTGGAATAATATCTTTCTCTTTGTGTTATTAATGGTCATTTAAGTTGTTTCTAATTTCGCCTCTAGTTAACGATTGCTTCTTTTAGAAACATCGTCTTTGTAACTCTATTTAAAGGAGCTTTGTCTCCTTGATTAATTGAACAGCATCGATTCTTTGAAATCCATATGCTTTTGCATCTGTACTATGGTATCAGAGCAGAAAGAAAAAAATTGTTTTTTCTAAAAATTTTCGAATGAAATTTTTCACTGAAAAAATAAATCTAGGGCCTGTGATTTTTTCAGAATTTGAAATTCAAAGTTCTTTTCTAAAGGGTTTTCTTTCAGGTGGTTTTTTCTACTGTTCTTCGTGTTTTCTGTGGCGGATTTTTTTTTAACCAGACCTTCATCCCGTGACGCCATTAATCCTCTGTGCGTGACGCGATTTTTTCCACCTGCAAATTTTTTTTCTGCCATTTTTGGACGGAAATCTGCATTTTCGATTAGGGTTTTTACTCTTCAAATCAAATCAAAATATTTTTCTGATTGCAGATTCTTGGTGGGTTTTTCAAGAGCTCAATTGGGTTGTTTTCAAAATTTTGTGGGTGCATCATTTTCCGTGCCTCAAATTTCGTGCCAGTGGATTTCAATTCTGATTTCAGATTCTATCTGGGTTTTTCGCAAGGATTTCTGGGTTGTCTTTGGATTTTATCGAGTCAGTCGTAAAATTTTCTCAAAATCTGTGTCAGCCATACTTCATTTGTTTTTTGAAGTCTGTACCTATATCTGCCTCTATTTTTTGCATTGGAATTTGTGCCTGGACTTGTCTCAGTGCATTGAGCCTTGTACCTCAGGTTTTGTGCACTTAGCATCTTCTCAGTACCTCGTTTTTCGTGCCTTGAAAAGCGTGAAGATGGCTTATGGGTATCGATGTTTGTTTCGGTTTTTAATATATTTTTCCCTTAAAAAAAGTCTCTGGGTTTTTAAATATATTTTGTCCCTGTAAAAAAAAATCATGGGAGGGTTTATGATTTTTTCCTCAAAAATTGTACTTTGTTGCAGTTTGTTTTTACTCGCACTTGGAGTTGTTGTGCGAACATCTGCACTAGTTTCTTGTTTGCAGTCTATTTTCGGGCATCTTGCTCATCTGCAATAGTTTGGAGGGTTTGCTGATTTTTTCCTCAAAATCGTGACAGCTGTTCTTGGTGTGTCTCTGGTTACAGGGAGGGACAGTTCTCCAACATTAGGTTGGACGGTTGGTGTTGTTTTGGGTAATCTCCAGAAGTTCTGCAGTTTCTGGGAGGGTCGGTGGCAGACTCATCTCAAGTGGCAGAGTTAGTGGCGGGCTCTTGTCTTTTGTTGCAGCATGTTCTGAGAAGAAGGGGGCAACCTTCTCTGTTATTTCTCTTGGTAGTTAGAACGATGACCATTAAGGGAGGGTATTAGAATAATATCTTTCTCTTTGTGTTATTAATGGTCATTTAAGTTGTTTCTAATTTCGCCTCTAGGTAATGATTGTTTCTTTTAGAAACATCATCTTTGTAACTCTATTTAAAGGAGCTTTGTCTCCTTGATTAATTGAACAACATTGATTCTTTGAAATCCATATGCTTTTGCATCTGTATTAGAAACTGGCCCAAACTAGTGGTGGCTACAATTAGGGAGCCACCTCCCCAGGAACACCTCCACCCTCCAGCGAAGGGGCAATACAGACACTCCAAACCAAACCCTTCTAACCTTTCTTCCGTTTCACCTCAATCCAACCATCCACTTGAGCATTCTCCAGTAACTTCAAATTATGGGCCCTAGCATAATCCACTTTTTGAATTGCATGGTACTCATGCCTAAAACCTACAACACGATCTCCTTGAGAACCAGACCCACCCTCCATCCTCTGATCAGACACGACTTCACCCTCCAACTTCTGACCGGACGCACAACCAGCCCGTGTAGAGTTGTCACCCAAATGAGAGCCTCCATTTTTTGCACAACCCAAACCTCCAACTGCCCTTTGCATAATATTAGTTGGGTCCAAACCCTTATCACTGGATAGATCCCCCACAAGTTGGGGGGGGGATGGATCTCTTACCTCCTTGTCCACCGTATAAAAATGTGGAGTCACCTCTTTCCACCAAGACGTTGTACGCTTCACTCTAAGCCTAGGGCAAGAATCAACATTATGCCCAGTCTTAAAACATCTACATCTGAAAGGACTCCATAATACACAAACTGAAGCCAACTCCCTTTGGAGGATGTAATAGAAATTTCAGAAGGGAGGCCCATGGAAACATCCACCACAACCAACAAACGAGCAAAAGTAGTATGCAACAAATTTAAAGGGTCATCATCAGCCATTAAAAATGTACCTAAGGAGTTCCCGACGGCTTCAAAATAGGAGTCAAACCAATACTGCATTGGAAGGTTTGGAAGTCTGATACAAAGAGGAGTCCGATCGAAGGACTCTGATTCAAGGTTGAAAGCCAGAAGCCACGGGTACAGCATCAACATGTGTTTGTCCTCCCAATTCCATTGACCACCACCAAGGACTTTGTTTCTGTCTGCCACACTTTGGAAAACCACAATGAAAAAGCCACGAGCATGTGGGTAAATCTGCACATAATCCTCCACTAAGGGTTCCCAATTAATTGAGATCCATTTGTGCAACTCACCAAGACTCGGCCATCTGCCTATAAAGTGCCCAATAAGCCCTAACTCTGAAAAAACCACTTCATTATGCTCAACTTCCTTCTCAACCTCCCTCGACAAAATAAAAGAAGTGGATTTGGCCATGGGAACCAAAGTCGTAGCAGCAAGGGCCGGGTTACCTGTGCCATGAGACACACCTCCTAACGGATGACGATAATCCCTCTAAACCAACGCACGCCTATCGCTTCCCCCCACCCATCGAGCATTCTCTGGAATGGGCCTAAAGCGGGATGAAAACTAGAACCCTGACGAAACCCTTCATCCCGAAGGGAAAACCGATCTTGGTTCAGAGCCGCCGCAGATCCTCCTGTTGACTACACACCCAATCGGGAACGAAACCTACCCCCCTTCGCTACAGACGCCCAGCTTCGGGTCTCTCGACTAGGGGAAGAAGAACGATTTGCAAAAAGGAATGTTAGGGTTTTGGAGGTTCCACCCACTATTTTCATGATAGAACGATCATTTTTGAAAGTCCGATATAGGCAAAATACCTCAAAAAATAAAGGAAAAAGCAAAAAACAAAACAAACAGAAAAGGTACCAAAACGCAAATAAACAAATAAAGCAAAAGAAAGGAAAAGGGAGTCCCCATTGAAGCAAAATGGGAGGTCTTTGTATATGTCACAATAGAAAGAAGGGGAGAAAGAAGATACTGGGAAATCTAAGCTCTTGAGATGTCTGTGTATATAAAATTTTTTTTATCTTTCCTCATTAGTGGATGGGATTTTTGTGGGATTCTTCACTTGAAAGGGTTTTCTCCATATACATATTGTGTAATGTGTTTTCTTATGTTTTCAGCAATTTTGTTTCAGTTATTTTTTATCTATATGTAGTGATTAATTGCCTATTGATTTTGTTTCTTGACATTTATTAGAGCCAAATTAGGCTATGTTAATCATTTTACAGGAGATGCCATTGCTAAAAACTAATTTGTATTTATACAATTTTTCATAAAATAGTATTACTACTAGCAGTTGATTTGTCATAGAAATTCAAATATCTATCATTATATCAAAATTGCAATGTATAGTCTTAAAACACAAAAAAATCAATGTTTCAGTTGAGTATTGGAGATTAGGCTCAAGGAATACAACTTTTTCTGAACTTAACATAAAATTATCCATTTTTATTAAATAGAATATATAGAGAACTATGGTATTCATTGTCAGGTGTGTCACTACCTTGAGACAATATGTTAGGTTAAAATTATGTGATTGGCATTTGAATTTGTAAAATGATGGATGTGGGAAGGCTTAGCTTGAACCATTGTAGGGATTATCATTATTGGCATCTTGATTGACCTTGTAAATGACATTTTATTTTTGATGGAGGGATCTGTTGACGTGTATTTTGTATACTGCCTAACACAGAATAAAATAACCAAGGGTACCTTATCCTCTCTTGAATAAAGTTTCCGAATGCTGAAGATATCGCGAAAAGGATCAATCAGAGAAACTTCAAGGTTCTTTGATGTAGGGTCTCTATGTGTGGACAAGCTCCAGTGGTATGATGTGATTTGCTGGGATCACAAGGGGACTTACATGTGATGATTGAACTTCCGATCTGCTTTGCTGGACATAGGCTCTTACTAACTTAGATTTGAAAAAATGGAAAAAAGATAAGGGCGAAGAGAGGATCTAATCCTAATACTAAGAATGTAGGAGCAATGATTGATCTTTGACAAAACTCTAACTAGGTCTTGTTTTGACATCAATGGAACATCTACACAAGGCTAGTGCGATCTTCTAAGGGAAGCTTTATGATGTTCAAATCATCACCGCAGGCATAGACACCATCAAGTTGATGCATATCAATGAAGAAGCGACAAATTGAAATTGAGCTTAGGCTGAACGATTCCAGTTGACTACACAAGGCAAGTCTGCAATCAACAAACTGCTAGTAGTATGGATATACGAATTCCACCATCAATCAATCACATTTCCTCCATTCATCTAATCATCTACCATCTAAGATTGAAGACTCAACAAGAAACCATGCAAATTGCAAGAAAACGACATATTTCACCATTACTTCAATGAAAATGGAGTTTGTTTACAATCAATGGCAACAATTTCTTGCCTTGTCCTCCTATTCTACTCTAATTGCTATTCTATCAATTTCTAACTACTCTCTATCTACTAACTGCTTTCTGTTACTTACAACTCTCTCTAATTATTGCTAAATTAGCCTTTACAAATGAAATGCTAGGGCTTATATAGTGCCCTCAATACAATTCAATGGCTTAGATCAATTCAAGATCAATGGCCAAGATTTTACAATGAAAACCCTAATTAGGGTTTGTTACAACCATTACATAACATTTAATGCTTGACCAATGATAAAATTGTATTGCTTGGACACATGTCCTCTCTAGAAAAATCGACCAATGGATAGCCAGGGTAGGTACATCGGAGTTTGTGCCACCTTCCATGAGTTAAGTACATTGAATCTGGACATGCTGAGATGGACCTCACTGATTGGAGACATGATGACTAGGATGCCACCTCATCTGACACTTGTAGCTTGCTAGATATTCAATTTGATGTCGTTGAGAGGCTTGCTTTAATTAACTCTTGTTCTAACTCCTTTTGTCCTTGATTTGCAAGATGATGATGTACCTCGCCTTGGAACGCTGGATTGAAAGAGGTCGCCCCTGTCCTGGCTTGATCGTCCCGGCGAAGACCGTCCTTGATCCGGCTTGATTTTTCTTTGATGAGATCTCCATTTGATGCCTACACAACATTTCAAAATTAGCAACATGATTTTGCAATACATAACATAAATTAGAGAGCAAATTTTAGGAAACTTAATGATAAGTCCTTTATTAATCATTTCCTAAAAACGACTATTGAGCTATGAATTCAAAATTTCAAAATTTCAAAATTTAAGCTATGACGATCACAAACTAAAACAATAAATCCATATCGCCATACCTCTCTTGAGAGCTAACTCTAGAATGCAAAACAAGGAATTTGCCTAGGCAAAATCAAAATTAGATGGCTTCAACGTGATCTCCTTTAAATGAACGATCCCTTTATCAATTCATCACCCTTGAGGATATCTTTGACGTGTTCTTCAATGTCCTTGGCAAGTTTGCCTAACTTGAAACTCGAACTCCTTTTATTAATGCTTGTACCTTCCCTTTGAAATTCGCTCCAAATCGCATATGAAAGAGGATGCTTGAATAATGATTTAAAAAAAATGAAATAAACACCTCCTTTTATAAACACTTTCCTCATGCATTACCTTAGGCCGACTTGGTGAAAACAAAGACAATTAAAAGCCATTTTTAATCAAAACCAAGGCCGACTTTTGTAAAATAAACCCAAGCGCTCAACTTGTTTTATAATTAATTAACTTTATGCCTTTATAATTAATTTTTTCGATTTTTAATAGGCAAAATTAATTAATAAATGTTATGCGTTATTTTTAAATGCCACTTAATTAAATTTTCAAAACCTATCAAATTTAGCATTTAAAATAAATTCAAAAAAACTTGTTTGAACGCCAAAATTGGAGAATTGGGAAGAGTACAAACCTCATCGCCCTGGTCCCTGACTGAGGGACAGGAGCGATCCATCAACTTAGTCTTGATCCTTGTGTTTTTGACGTTCAAAGTTTTCATCCTTACATTGGTATTGCCATTTTCGCTAGGTCCTTCAAGCTTGATTGACTTGTTCTTGCAAATGAATGTCCTTTAGATATGATATCGCCCTGGTCCCTTGGAGAGGGACAGGAGCGATCTAGATCTTTTCACTTGAAATTCTCCGTTCTTGATATCAACTCCTCTTTTATTACCTTTCAAACAACACTTCAAAAGACATCTCAAACCCTTTGCAACTTTGTTTTAACATAATTTTCGAAGGATTATAAGTGTTTTGGCAAATATCGCGTTGGTCCCTTCCTGAGGGACATGAGCGATCCTAGTGTCCTGGCTCAAATTTGCAAACTTTTGATCTCTGTTCTTCGTTCATTGTCTTCCAAAGGACATCCTTGACCATGCCTATCTTTGCCTTGTCTTGGTTTTGACGGAACATAAGTGTTTTAATAAAAATCGCTTTGGTCCTTGTCCAAAGGACAGGAGCGATATAGGCTCCTTGGCTCAATTGATAACATTTGACATCAAAAACCTTTGTATATCATCTTCAAAAGACATCTTAGACCTTGTATGACCCCGCAAAACCTTGACTTAATGTGATTTTTGAGAGATTTGGCCAATATAATCAATATCGCTCTGGTCCCTTCCTGAGGGACAGGAGCGAACTTCAAGTTTTTGAGCTTGTCCTTGCTTCCATCAACTTGCCATCACTTTCATCGCGTAGAATGAAGTCCCTTTGATCCCTTTGGATACTTGATGTTTGATAAACTTTCAAAATTTAGAGCTTCATGAGGATTTCGCTCTGGTCCCTTGGAGAGGGACAGGAGCGAACCTAGGTTTTTAAGTGCAAATCCTTCATTTTGGCGATCCTTGTAACTTTGTGCTTGATTGAGACGCTTCGAAATGTCCTTGCCACCTCTCTCCTTGACTTGGAGTGGTTTGAATTTGAGGAAAAGGCAACATAACTAAGATATCGCCCTGGTCCCTTGGAGAGGGACAGGAGCGAATTTGTACTTGTAGTCTCCATCACACTTCGCCAGCTTCCAAATTTATCTTCAACGGTCTCGTAATGTCCCCTTTCATTCATCCATGCCTTGGAATTCATTGTAACTTGGCAAGAAATTTGTCTAAGACAAAAATCGCTCTGGTCCCTTGGAGAGGGACAGGAGCGAACTTGGGCATTTGGGTCCCTTGTTGACGTTTGATAATCTTCAATTTGTCTTCAATGGGTTCAATTCATCTCCTTTCTTGCCTTCAAACATAAAACTTGCTTGATCTTTGCCCAGATCGTACCTTATGAAGAATTTCGCTCTGGTCCTTCAGTGAGGGACAGGAGCGAATTTGACCCTCTAGGCAAAAACTTCATCATTTCATTGTTTTTGATCAAGTCTGGATGCTCTATCATGCTCATTTCGTCCTTCACCATGCCTTTGATGTCTCAATTCGTCCAAACACGGTCAGGAATAGCTCAAATAAGTATTTTCGCTCTGGTCCCTTGGAGAGGGACAGGAGCGAAATTCGCTCTGGATCCTCAGTGAATGACATGAGCGAAATTTGACTTTTCGCACTCTCTATCAGGATAATTTTTATGGAATATAACATTTAAGCTAGGTTACCGGGTTCACCTCTGGGCCCCCCTGGTACGGGTCCGGGTTCGACCGGGTCCGTGGTACGGGTCCGGTTCGACCTGGGTTCGACCAGGGTTCGAAAAACCCAGAGTGGGTTCGACCCTGGTCGAACCCAGTCGAACCCGGGCGGACCCAATCGAACCTGGGCAGCTAGGCGGCCCGTAAAGTCAAAAAACAATGCAAATTTAATTTTTTTTTCAATTCCGCCTTGTAAAAAGTGAAAGTTATAACCTTAAAAAGCAGAAAATTAGACGTCTTAAAAAAACAGAAAACTGATGCATGCCATGGAGTTCCGTGTGGGTTTGAAGGTTGTGATTTGGTGTTGGTGGTGGGGGCGTGCCCTGGGCGCTGCCCCGGGACCCTGCGAGGGGCGCTGCCCCTCGACCCCGCAAGGGGTTCTGCCCCTTGACCCCGCTGGGGGCGCTGCCCCCAGACCCCCGCAAGGGGCGCTGCCCCTTGACCCCGTTGGGGGCGCTACCCCCAAACCCCCGCAAGGGGCGCTGCCCCTTGACCCCATTGGGGGCGATGTCGGCAAAATCCAGGTCCTCAGTTTGAAAAATTAAACTTGGATGTTCTTAGTTTGAATCCATTTAATGATCAAACTTTAAATTGTTGAAAGTTGAAACAATGATACTTGAATATTTTATCCTTTTGATATTAGACTTGATGTATATGATGCTGTTATGGTATGATCATGATGCTACGATTACAAGTTTATGTTGGTTTTGTTGTTTATATGATGCTATGTGACATGCTAATCTTAATTCATGCTTATAGGTTGCATATATATATAATTTACATGTTTTTGTACTAACGAACCCAAACGAACCCAAACCCCTTTTCAAAATTTTGCCGTACCGGCGTACCGGGTTCTTCGAACCCGAACCGGTACCCGAACCCGAACCGGTAACCTAGCATTTAAGTATAAGAAAGAAGAAACATTCTTATACTTTAAGTTATATTCCATATATACTTTCAGGATGTTTGAGAGTGGTTTCAGACCTCCAGGAGTTATATTGCAAAATCTAGTTTTTGGAGGTTTTTTTTTTAGTTTCCAGACTTAGTCAAATTTCAGGATCAGGACATTCCAGACTTAGCCAAATTTCAGGATCAGGACCTCACTCAAGCCGGACTTGCTTATCCATGTGATCCTTTGGGCGACACTCAAAATGCAAAGGCTAGCTAACAAAACCCTAAAAAACCTAAAGAACAAACCCTAAAAAGCAAAAAACATGGGTCCCCATTTGCAATGGGGCGATGTGTGAAAACGTCACAACAGGATCTTCATCCACAATATCATTTTAGCTACCTGATACAGGAGCACGAGTAACAAGATAAGAGTTACTTTGTGTGAGGCCTTTTGGTGGGTTCATTTATTCAGAAAAGCTTCTTGACTCATCAATATGATTTCTTGGGTTAACTATGCCACCACCCTCTACAATAAAAACTTGGTTAGGGATTCATTCAAGTCACTTCATTAGTAGAATTATTTAGAAGAAATGTTTTGAATTGGATTATGAAGTTTTAATAAAATATGTTAACTAAATTATTATTTTTAAGAAGATTCAATGTAACTTGTAAGACACTTATAGTGATCATTTACTATATGTTTAGTTGAATGACTATATACTCTTCAAAGAAACATGGGAATCTATACCTACTTTTTGTGGAAATCCCATGCCTTAATGATCTTGATCAAGGTGGATAGACCATTATTATCATTTTGAGGAGTGTCAAAACATCAGGACCATGTTATGTGCATATGAATTACTTATTATAAGTAAATTGAAACAATAAATGGAGATAACATATTTAAGTACTCTTCATCATTTGGATTGACTATATGTTAAGATCATTTAAATTATCTCAATGCAAAGTGTTCACTTAAAAATGTTATATGATTCCATTGGTTGTTATCAAGACTAATATTTATCCCCCTTTGATATCATGTAAAATAGGCTAATTTTTAAAAAAACTGAACAAAATCTAGATCAAATAATATCTATATAGTAGACTTTTTCATATACATTTGTATAGGATTCTAAGTGGATCAATGGAGAATGAAAAATGTACATTAAAAGTATATTATTGTAAAGGTATAAATTAATTAGGGTCTTCATTATTCTTGCACCAAGATTAAAATTTATTCGACTTTAATGTTATTGATTATGTTGGTGATCCTAGTGATATGACATATATCAAAGGCCATGTTTTCAAAATAATGGTGCGTGTGTTATCACATGGATGGAGTAATATTTAACATGACAACCTTCTATGACTCTTTAATTTATAGAGGCAGAATACAAAAGTAGCTACAAAGCAATTAACGTGGCCTAGGAGATTATTGGAAGAGTTCCTTTTGGTTACTAGTAAAAGTCCCACTATATTATATGAAAATCAAAGCTATTTACTGTTGCCAAAAACTTATGATCAAACATCTAGAAATAAAGCACATTGAAGTTAATAGGCACTTCATTAAAGAGAGTTTTTTCCATCATAAACTTACTCTCTAGTTCTGTTAGATTGACTATCAGGTGACATATATTGTGATCAAGAACTAGGCTAGAATCCCAACAATCAAAATAGAAATCATCTATGGGGTACCTCAATTACAAAGCTTAGCCTCATGGAATTACCATTGAGGGGGAACATTAATATTAATGACACCCACAAGTAACTAACTCTGCATGTAAGACCTATGGGTATTTGTAAGACTTACAAGCATTAGATAAGACCTAAGGGAACATGTAAGACTTACAGATGTTGTGAGACCTATGGAATTGTATGTAATGCTTATGGGTATTTTGCATGCTATATATGCAAGTCTATGGCCATTTTAATATGCTTTATAAGTCCCATGGGAGCGCACTATGTATCACTTCCTCTATATTCATTCTTTCATTTTTTAAAAGTATTGTATGTAAGACTTACAAGCATTGTATATAAGATCTATGGCCATTATTATTGGAACAAGAATTTGGGAGGCTAGTTTGAGGACCTGGGCTCCAACAAAAACTAAATAAGACCTCATTGAAACATCATCATGAGGTTACATTTAATGTAAGTACTCCTAAATAACATCTATAAGACTTCAACCTGTAAGGTTTTATCCTTATAAAATGAAATAAGAGGTAATTTATGAAGTTTATCTTTATAAATAAATAACTAATTTATTAATTCAATGTATAACCAAAAGGTTATACGGTGAAAGGTTGTGATCTATTCACCGACCTCTTTGATTGCTTTAAATATAGGCAATCATAAAACATTTCATATTGTTGTTAATATACAGCACATACTTTGTTATGTGCTAGAGGCAAGACTTCATGAGAGTTATATTAATATCGTATATGAATGTGAGGCTTTATGGAAAGAAAGGGAGGAAGAATCCAGGTTCTTGATATGTTTGTGTACACAAATTATTCTAAGTTTTCTCAATAACGACTGGTGTTTTTATAGAGTGTTTTCCCTGAAAGGTTCTTCATGTACATACTGTGTATGTGTTTTTCTTTATGCTTTTTGTAACTTTATTTTAGTTATTTTTATTTATATGTAGTGATTAGTTGCATATTGATCCTATTTCCTAATGTAGCCTTACAATTGAGTCTTTAGATTTGATTGTAGATCAATGGTTCTTGATACATATATAAATGACTTCATTTATGTTCAGAAGAAGGGGTTGTCTTCTGAAATCTGTATACTAGTTATATCATTTACAATTAGTATGGTACAATGCATTTGAATTTCTAACAATGAATTTGTTTCTGCAGCTGGGAAGAAAAATGGCAAGAGAACAGCAGATGAAATGAGTGCACCATCACCTCTTTTAGCATCTCCTGAAGAAAAAAGTAATGATGAAGAGGAACATGTGGATGTGGATGATGATGAAGATGTTGTGCAAGTAAACCATGAGATGTTGAGTGATACCCATGAGGCTAATGTGAACATTGATGACAATGTATCTAATGGTAGTGACAGTGATGATGAGATTGCTGATGTAGATCTTAGCGATGATGAGGCTGATAAAGGGCCAAATGCTGCTGAAGCCTTGAGAGCTCAAGTTGATGCTGAGCAGAATGAGAAACAGCAAACCTCTAGTTCAAGTGGGACTAGCAGTGGAAGCAGTGGCAGTGGCACTGCTAGTAGCAGCAGTGACAGTGAAGGCAGTGATGATGATTCAGCTAGCTCAGGTGGAGATAACTGAATGTTGGAAATGGTTCTAAATCATTATGCATGTATTGGATAGCATACTTAGAAAGATGTCCTTAAAGATAGAGTTTATTCGGTCTAGAGTGCTGCCAACATCAAAATTCCACTTAAGTGCCCATAATTATAGTATCATGATGGTGGGAAAAAATCAAAATTCAAAATAATAAGAGTTATGTAGACTTACAGAGATTCGATGAAGAATTTGAAGATTTAGCGAATAAATTAAGTGGAACTACACTCTTCAATCTGTAGGAAAATAAATGCTGGCCTGCTTCCTCCTAGCCAGTTGAAGTGACTTGTTGGGTGTTAAATGCTATATCTCTGGTGGCCAACCAAAGATATCAGGGAAGTACTACTTTTCTCCAAAATTTTGTTACCATTTAAACTATGAATTGGAGAAACCTGAAATGTTGGGAGTGAAGTTTAATTGCATGGTCACTAGAAAACTGCACAACTGTTCTAGCAACTATGCTAAAGAGAGCAATAGCAACATTGCATTTGTGTATATTTATATTAGCGTACACCCTTCTACTAACTATATAGAAATCATTTTTTACTTTCAAGATATATTTGCTAGTGAGACAAGAATGAGGAAAAGGGAATGAGTATTAATCTTTTGTCATGTATGTAGCATTTCAAGATCTTCAGAAGTGATTATATATCTTTGATCAAACTGTAACCTTTCAAGTTTGAATTTTAACATTTTTATTTTGATAGTTGTTATCTATTGTTTGAAAATAGTTGCAGGGGTTCCAATTAAGGACCTCGTAATCCTTGCAACCTAAGTAAATTTCCTCAAGATAACACACCAAGCTGCCAGCATAATCACAAACAGTTCTAAAAGAGTTCACCAACACAAACATCGTAATCCTTGCAACCTAAGTAAATTCCCTCAAGGTAAAACACCAAGCTGCCAGCACAATCATAAACAGTTCTAAAAGAGTTCATCAACACAAACATTTAATTTTACGAATATTGGTTCCATGATTGTTTACTGCTCTTGTTACATCACAAAATCTATGATTAGCATGTAGAAAATCACACTAAGCTACAATAATGAGGATTGAACATATAAAAAGGAAGAAATTACAAAATCACACGTGCCACTTCAATCTCTTTTCCATTTGCTAACAGATCTGCACGAACTAGAACAATATTCAGCAAATCACTTAAATGGTCACCTTTTCCTTAATTGATCAGAGCTTGATTACATGGCTCCTCTGCCTTTACAAACTTCATAAACTTTAACTTCATCAACAAGAAGAAAGAGAGAGGCTTTTATTTATTTATTTATTTCGTTTTCATACTCTTAGTTAAATAAACTCTCAGCCCAGCTATTTCAGAGCACAAAATTGTCACAAAAGAACTAGCTAATACTCACTCACATTCTAGTGCACATAAAGAATGAGCTCCTGAGAATGATGTTTTTGGTAGCCTTCAAATGCACGCGTCTCTCAATTGATTACTGCTGTACAAAAACTAAAGGAGGCTTTTGATTAGCACAGTTAGATCAAGAAAGACTTCTTTTAGATTTGCTTTGTGAGTATTTTTAAAAAATTGTCCATTTTTCATGGCTTCTCTCCAACTCGATTTCTGCTTCTGCTGCCACCTGGGTTTTTACCTTCATTGGAATAATCGATCCCCTCAGAAATTAGTTCCATCCCTACTTTATTGAGTGCAGTACTTATCTTTTGCTCCAGATGACAATTTGAGTGACTTCACTAAAAAACAGTTTGCTACCCCCTTAAATTTATTCTTTTCTTCGTTGGCAAGTTGTTGGTGTTCATCTTTAAATCCTCCAAAACAACACTACATTGTCTCCAAGTAGTTTTATCCATGATGCTACAATTGGGAGAGGTCGTTAAGAGTACACCACTATTGTCACATCCCAAAATCTATGATTAATGTGCAGAAAGTCACACTGAGCTACAACAACGAGAATTGAACATAAAAAGGGAAACAATTACATAAACCACACATCCCACTTTAATCCTCTTTTCTGTTTGCTAACAGAGCTGCACTACTCAGAACAATATTTAGAAAAGCTCTCTCGTGATCACCTAGCTGCACTACTCAGAACAATATTCAGAAAAGTTCTCTTGTGATCACCTTTTACATGAATGTTCAGAGCGTGGTTACACAGCTCATCTACCTCTATGAACTGCATGACTCTATAAACAACAAGAGGGAGTTGTTTTTTCTTTTCTTTCCTTCCCTACTTCTAGATAGATAAAACTGTTGGTGTGAAACGGGTGTTTTATCTAGCTAGTTATTCACCTAGGTCCTAATCAAATGTTTTACTAAGTTTACTTAGGGTACAAATAAGTCCTAGGAATCTTTCTAGAACTCTTAGATGTCTTGATCTTATCTTATTACATTTAATTCTTGTTTCCTAGGTCAATCATGTTAGCTGTCTTGAGATATAAGATTAAGATACATGTCATAATCTTATGCAATCCTATGTTCACCTTGGCATATAAAACCAATGAGTCTCATTTGTAATCTATGATTTGCATGTTACCCCGAGCTTCTGGGATGATGGGATGCGTTTCTGCAAGCCAATTTTGGGGATGGCTAGGGGATAGTAAAGGGAACAGCTATATAAAATATAGGAAAAATTTAATAAATATAGAGAAATTTAAAATATTCATATGAAAACAAAACATGCATATATACATAATAAAACCTTAACATATAAGATTTGTATTCAATTGAAACATTAATTCAAAATTTCAAACATTAATACTTGATTCAAAGTCTTTCAGAAATCATTGTTGCCATATAAATATGAAAATAAAAATTAAAAAACAAGCTACACTGCTGCTCCTAATCTGCATCACCTAACAATGCAGCAAAATCATCTTTTTAACACCCATGAAACTCAAGGTCAGATATTTTGATCTTATAATTATAAAAAAATTCTTGGAGAACATTGTACTGATTGTGGTTATATTGCACAATACAAATCCCTACTATAAGGAACTTGTTCTTGTGTTCACTTCCAATTTGAGTTCCAAAAACTATGTAATGCCCCAATTTTACACCTTAGACAAAACACACTTAACAATATTTTTTTGAAAATACTTTTCAGTCCTTAACACGCTCAAGGTTTGACAAGAATGTACGACAGCTACGTTTTACATGTATCTTCATCACAAGGTGATAATCGAGTACAAGGTAGGGAACAGTGTGAGCGACTATGAGAGGTATCCTAACACTCCATGAGGTGGATAACCAAAAGGTCTCTACAATTTGCATTCTAATTTGTCTATTGTGAATTGCTCATCTTAATGGACCAAGTGGTGCTATTTGTCATGCCTAAATTTTAATGACATAACATTGAGAAAAATTTTATTTTTGTTTTTTTTAACATTAATCAGGTACGATAGGTTCAGCTTAATATCGATTTGGTTCTCATTTGAGTCTTAAAGGTTACTTCTTGAAAAGACAATTAACCCACATACCATCACACATGTCATCCAATTGTTTCTTCCATCTACCCTTATGAGCATTAGCTCTAGAGTTTTACAATACATTC
Organism: Cryptomeria japonica; assembly: GCF_030272615.1. Lineage (NCBI taxonomy): Eukaryota > Viridiplantae > Streptophyta > Pinopsida > Cupressales > Cupressaceae > Cryptomeria > Cryptomeria japonica. The sequence continues at coordinate 35,312,528 of NC_081406.1, read as the reverse complement.
ATATTTTAATGAGGTATTATGATAGTTTTGTTTATGTACTCTCTAATGAACTTATAATTATATTAATGTTTAACATAATTAATGTTGGTGTTGTAAATAAGCCACACCCGAACTGACGATGGACTGATCCAAGAGGGCCCTGTAGCTCAGTGGTAGAGCACTCCAACAGCGTATGGAAGGTCCTAGGTTCGAGTCCTAGCTGGTCCATGTCTGAACATGGTATCAGAGCCAGGTCCAGGCTAGGAGCCCCAAGCACACGAGAGATGTGGCTTAAGGGGGGTGTTGGTGTTGGAAATAAGCCACACCCGGACCGACAATGGACTGGTCCAAGAGGGGCCAATAACTCAGTGGTAGAGCACTCCAACAGCGTATGGAAAGTCCTAGGTTCAAGTCCTAGCTGGTCCATGTCTCAACAATTAACACTACAACCTATATTATTCATTTAATAGCAATTTGTGAATTTATTTTCTTATGAGAGTAAGTCCAAAAATTGTACCAAATATAATAATATTATTACCTTTTTTTCAACATGAGTATTATTAAGTTGATTCTTATTGATAATGTTGCAATATACCATTATTAAATTAAGTCCAATAACTATAAATTGTTGACCTGCTGTAATATTCCTCTTATCATTAATGTTAAGGCTATGATATATTCTTCCAATTTGGCAGTTAAATCTATACTTTTAATTTGTGCCTTCTACTCTTTACGTCAGCCTTAAGTTGTATGTCATGAAAATCTCAAATAATATATTTTAAATGTTTCTTTTTTCTCTCATGGAAATAATAATAACATTTTTTACCTTAAATAAAATAAGAAAATTTATAAATAAATGATTCAACACTAAAATTATCAAATTCCTAATTATGTAAATGACATAATATCTAATTTTCTATTTTATTTGTTAGATACTTTTTAATGTTATTCATTTAAATTATTTTTTTTTTAGGAGATATTGATATTCAATTTTATTAGATTTGATAAGAATAGGAGAAATAAACAATATGATCCCTACCTATACCTATCATAGGCTACAAACTACCCTAACAAGAGGGGACATGACTAAAATGACACATTAACTAACTTGCACAACACCAACATTTACAACTACAATGACCCAAACAATACCCAGAGTTCGAGGTGGTACAACCTGGGTGCTCTGATGAACTGCACATTTATTTGACATTACTGCAATGAACTTGATTATCAAAGTGTTCAGTTTCTACTTTGCATTTCTGAAGTTATAAGAACATATAGTTGTAAAGTTTTGGTCATAAAAGTTAGTAATGTAGCTGGTGAAATAGAAGGCATTTTTATATTAGTGACCTTTTTCACAGAAAAAATAAAATCATTGAGAAGATTCTATTTGTATTTTAATATTGGAGCCTTGTTCCACAGTTAAAAAAATAAAAACCATTGAAAAGATTCTATTTGTATTTTTATATTGGAGCTTGTTCCACAGTTAAAAAAACAAAAACCATTGAGAAGATTCTATCAATTTTCAGATCTATGCTGTTGTAAACATTTCTAACAAAACGCTATTGGCAGTTTGAAGACATATATGCAAAGAGAAACATGCTGTTACAACAGCAAAACCTATGAAGACAGCCACTTAACCTCCTACAATTTTTAACTGTCAAAACAGTAGGAAACAGTATGTGCATAAACCGAGTAACAGTGAAAAAAAGTTGTTTTTTTTAATTTAAAATTTAAAAAGGTTTTTTTCTTAAAATGTATGCTTGACTTTGGGGATGTCCGGCCGTCCCCGATATCAGGCTTTGGCGTTCCTTAGCTATAGGGATGTTTCTTGCAGAATTTGGCAAAATGGGACTACTAGAGGAGGTCCCCTAGGTGTCCTTGGACGTCTCAGAAATGGGGATGGGTTTTAGGGTCTTCAGATAATATAGTTCTTTCATAGTTGATCTTTCTTGTGTTTTTATGAAGTTGTTAGATTTTTCATCAGGACATTTAGATTAACGAAACCTCTTTTAGGTTTTCACTATGAGCATTTTCAAAATTTTGCCCATTTTTCATGTTACTCTCCAACTCGATTCCCACTTCTGCTGCCTCCAAAGTTTCCACTTCTGTTAAAATAATCAATTCCCTCACAAGATAGTCCCATCCTTGCTTCATTTAATTCACTCCTAAAAGATGGTTTCTGTCCCGTTTGATTTATTCTTTTCTTTGCAGACAGTTTGCCGGTGTTCTTCATCCTCTTTAAATTATCCAAACGGCCTAGATTGTCTCCAATTAGTTTTATCCATGACACTACAATTCAGAGAGGTCGTTAAGGGTTCAAGAGGAACACTCTAAACAACCTCCATTTGTTGGCAGTACCACTTAAACAGTCAGCTGAAGATACTTAAATTAAAGCACTAATTAATTAAAAGGAGCACAAACATTCATGCCTAATCTCTAATTAATTCTAAAATTTTAAATGTGAAGTTACATCATATGTGGATAGCTTTTGTGACCCAGGATGCTTCTGTATCAATGATCTGAGACCCATAACAGAACATTTATTATTTTTTTATAACCTAAATTGAACTTACACTGTTTCACTTTCTATGATGATCAACAGAATTCTATTTTCCAGTTTCTTATTCTTCTTAAGCATCTCGGTTGCTCAAGTAATTCATGAGCTGTGGATCAATTTTTTCTCAACATTACAAGGAAGTAAATAAAGTTCATTTATGTTAAGTGGAACTTACGGATGAATAACAGCCTCCTGATGAATAAGGTTCTATTAATTTTATGAACTAAATTTCAGATTAAATGTAACCAATGAAACAGAATTATGTAATCGGTAAACTTGGTTGCTAATTTATTCACTATAGTTAGTGAAACAGAGAAAAGCGATTGATCCATCCTTTTGTCCATGATTTTTCTTTTTCTTTTATTTCTGTATTTGATTATGAAACCCTGCCTATTTATTCAACATTAAAATTAAAAATATTCAAAAAGAATATTTTTTTGAAGGAACTTAAATTAGAGATTGATTTTGAGTGTCACAAATATTTAGTTTTTGAATATGTATTTGTCTTTTATTGAAGGTCAATATGGAAAAAAAGATGTATACTATCGACATTGAGTCATCTTCAAAAATGTGATAGATATCATTGTTTTCCACTAGGAAGCTAAAATATATACACAATCTTGTAAGAGATTTGTTAACATGGAGAATAGTTTTGAGTTGTGAGTTCCTCAAATCGTCATTAGAGCTGTCTAATATATGAACAATTATTATGGTGTGTATATGTTTTTATCAACAAAAATTTTCTTTACTTTTGGTCTCGTTTAAGCACTTATTCCAAGAAGATATGGAACATTTAGGAACTCATAACTCTCTCAACACTTATATGCGGTTTGTGCAGCACCATGAACAACTCAATCATTGCTTGCATAACACATGGTGGTAACATGAAAGCCTAACTTCTAATAGATATGTTTTGCATGGGCAGTTACAATGCCATTTCTGAGTAACAACACAAATGAATATCCAAAATTTCAGTCATATAGTCTTCTAATCCATTTATCACCCATATATTAGTGTATACCACCATTCTTTGAATGGGACACAATCAGTTAGTGTGCTAGTCAATGGTAGAACAAAGACAATAACTTGGCCATTCACAACTCACCTCTTGTATTTTGTACATAACTATTGCATATTATACTTTGTTCTATTGTTTATATTTCTCCTATTTTTTGTAATTTGATATATTCATCAAATATGTTCATCATATCACATTTAGTCTATTAGGTGTGCCTATCTTACAAACATTGTCCCGAGCCCTAAATTAATGCTATTAGAACACAAACAATTTGTATCATGCCTAGTCATATTGAAGTTCACACATATATTGTCTTGATACTTATGCCCAACCATAAGATGTTAAGTTATGGGAACTAGGGGGTTGAGACTTACAAACATTCCACATACCTTCCTCTCGACTGACCCAAGATGTTACACATGTCTCTAGAGATAACTACAAGATTATTATGACATGATAGAGCAAGTATTGTCAATCACTTTGCCCAACTTTGTGATTGCACATAACACCTAGAGAGATTCACCTCCATCAAACTGTTGATAGTTCCACAATATATATAAGGTACAAGTCAATTTAGACATCTTTATTTTTGAAGGTAATATAGATATAGATGCTCTAGATAACTAGCTTAATCTTGATATATAGGAGATATTTTTCACAGCAAGTCAAATTATGGCATTGCTATCAGGATTCACTATGTAGTTTTTGAGTCAAACTTATTGACCCATGTTTCATGAGTAGTGGTTCACAAGAACCCATATCTCATGAGAATGAATGGTCAACTTAGCACTCATTGCAGGAAACTTCGTGGTCAAGCGCGCTTGAGTTGGAGTAGTACTGGGATGGGTGACCTCCCATGAAGGCCCAATGCTTCACCTCTATGTGCATCACCTAGATGCAATGAGTGCTAAGTGGACCATTCATTCTTGTGTGAGATGGGTTTTTGTGAACCACTACTCATGAAACATGGGTCAATGAGTTTGACTCAAAAACTACGCAGTTGAATCTCGATCGCAATATCATGGATTAATCTTGTTTGTTCATTCATTGTTGTAAGTCACTTCTTTAAAAGAGAAAGGATTACCTCATCATTCTAAAAGTTTCCTTGCCTATTAAACAATGGTGGCAAAAGTATTGTATATCCCATAAAGATTTTGTGTTTGAATTTCTAGACATATGAAATGTTTCATAGAAGTCTTGATAGAAACCTATTGGCTAGTTAGGAACAAGGATCAATATGTGAAATTTGCACTACTATGTAGGTAATGGGATCATTTGAGCAAGAATACATCCATATCTTCCACACTCTAGATTTCAAAATATGCATTCAATATACTCAGCAGTATCTCATTTTGAAGTATAGGTTAGGTCCAAGACCATACATCTAATATTACATGGATCTCCTCTAGATCTCCACCCTTGCAAAAACTTATAAATAAGAGGTCAAAGCTAAGTAGAATAATCCAATTATTTGGTTAAAAAGAAAAAAGAAAAAAGAAAAAAAAGAGAAAGCCAAGGATGGAACTCGAGTTCTAAATAAGAAAAATGACCTCCAAAACAAACTAAGGACATATTACCTAAGGATTAGAAGAAAATATTCAAAGTTGACAATTGGCGCTTAGTTCATAACATTCGTAGTCACTCAACTAAAGAGTGTTTGCACTAGAAGAGCCTTTTGCAATGCTCCAAAAGAGACTACACACATTTACCAAGTTATAAATTCAGTTTCCACACTTAATTTATACCTGGCTAACCTTTGCAAAAGACTTCAAATACATAACTAATTGCTAATCATTTGAAATATGCCAACCATGCCAACCTTTGTGGAAGACTTGTGCCCCATAATTAAGTGTAGAAATGCACTATTCAACAACACATACAACATCACTACACTTCATATTAGGAGGAAGATGCCTAACCATTGTGCTAACCGCACTTATGTAGAACTATCGGAAGATAAACAAGGGATTCAAGGTTGTTGCCTATTAGCAATATCTCACTCAAAGAAAAAAAAAATCATCAAGAGGCACACAACTTAATTGGCCTTCAATTAAAGAGAGGCATATAACTTAAAGGAATATTGCTCAATAAGCCCAAAGTGCAAGAGAGTACCCATTCTCATTAATTAACCTCCTGGTCAGTCTGTTGATGGACCTCTCTTCTACTATGAAGATAAGAATAAGTTTAAGGATTATGGAACAATGATTTTGGGGCCCAACAAAATGATTGTATTGCTCTAGATATATTTTGTTGGCGTGTGTTAGTAGGATGCCAAGTTAGAAGATGTTTATGGGTTGAAATAAAATTAAAGACCTTGCTAGTAAGATGAAACCGCAAGTATTTATTGCCTTGGAGGTCTTAAGTGCTTCAATGATTTCCTCTTTTGAAAGAGGTGATGACTTTGCTATCTAGAGAGAACACAATGTATTGATGTACTTTCCTTATTGTTAGTGATTCAAGAACACATGTTCAGTCTACAATGGTTAATTATGAGAGATACATATTTTTTTCCCTACTTTTGAAACATACAAATTTGTGAAACCTCACTTTCTACCTTGCATGGTGGTATATGTTAGTCATGAGTGATTTGTATGGACACAATTTTTCCTTGGGTATTTCTCCACATTCCTTATATTTTTTAGGCTAGGAACTACATTGAATTAGCTATTTGTGTCTCTTTTAGTGATGCTTCCCAATGTTATTCCAATATCCATGAATCTTATCAAACCCCACACTAAGATTTACAAACATTCATACAAGAAAGCAAGTGAAAAACTAGTGAGCTTTCTAGAATGCAAAATATAATGTGAAGAATGAATCAAGACATTGCAGTCTAATGTTTACCTCACTGTTGGAAAAAATCAAGTTGCCCCGTCCCAATCATTCCCTTGGACACCTTTACAAATAACTAGACCTCTTTTGGGTTGATTATGAAATACAAACCATGACTTCTAACGTCTTCAAGTAGATCCCTAAATTTGATGGGTATGATATTAATGGAGGGGAAGCAAATGTTAAGGCATTTTCATAATTCATGGAAAAAAATTAGTTTGAAGATAAACACATGTCGATGAGATTTTTATTAGGTTTTTATATGAAAGGGCGTTACTTTTCTTTTTAGAATGACCTTATGGTTTATTTGAAAATGAATCTACACTTAGTGTAGAACTTGTTGTTCATGTAATGACAAGATGGAGAGTCTACTATGGTATCTAGTCATAGTTTGCAACTTCTCTTTCTGGGATTCTAAATGCTTTCAAGCACATCTACCAATACTGATTTTTTTGAAGCACATGACATTGGTTTTAGTTTAGTGTGGGAGATGTTAAATTGACAAATATGTAGAAGGATAATGCATAGCTTGACTCTATTGAGAGAGTGGGGAATGATTACATTGTAAAAAAATTATCCTCAAATGCATGTATTATTGGTAATGACCAAGTTGCTATGAGTACTAACCAAACAGATGCAACATACAAAGTGAATACAATGTTAGATTGGTATGAGACTATACACAAGAGGGTAGAAGACGGTGTTGGTGCATCATATGATAATGATGATGATGGTAACAATCTATTCACATACCTTTAGTTGGATATAACATTTGTTGGTGAATGCAATGATGAATTATTTGATAATATTTAGTCTATGAATAAGGTATATAAATTTTCTATTTGTGGTAGTGGGATGGATAAAGAGGAAGAGGTATTCTCAAATGAGTAGTCAAACGAAATCCCTTGAATATGATTCCGGGAAGAGTATAGATTTATGATATAAATGACGAACATGAAAATAGTTTCTTGTTCCATGTATTTATATCTTTTGTCCTTGTTTTTTATAATGAATCAACTATTATTTGTTTGCATGAAAATGACATAGACATGAGTACACTTGGTGAAATTGTTAAAATAAATATTAGAGATGCCAATATTTTTTGATGTAAATGCTTTTTTTTTCCTTGACGATTGTAAAGATGGTGACCATGTGGATACATATGAGAACTAATTTCTCTATTGCATGACTTGTTGTCTTCCTCATGCAAATGTGCTTTAATTGGGTCACAAAAAAATATTGTTCCAATGATTATGCAAGAAGATGTGTCATAGGAAAGGTTTTAATAGTTCATGACACAATAGCTTGCCAAAATGAGCATGAAATAGAGAGGCAATTTGAAAAACTTGGTTCTTCACTTGAAATGTCTTATAATAGTTATTTGTATTGATGGTGTGAATTGCACCCAAATTATGCTCACGATTTATATATTGAAGAATGCATCAATACATGTGGAATTGATGTTTGTTGGCAACCTATTATCCTATAACTTGATGAAGATATTATTGATTATGATGCTTTCCATTTTGAAGGTTTGGATTCTAGTTGTATGGATGATATTAGTGTAAATAGTGTCTTTTCATATCTAGTTAGGATATCACTTTTCTAGAATTGACCTAGTTACTTGAGATGCCTATTGAATGCATACCTGCCACTACCATACACTTGTCAAGTGAGCTCACAAGTGTTGCACCTTTAGAGGGTACTTAGAGTTTCACTACTACCTTCTCACCTCCTCATCCTTGCATATATATGCAAGGTTGATCATTGTATTATATATTATTCATTTGTATATGATAGACATACTATTGTGCATCATTACTTATGAAAGGTTATTAGTTTGTGCTATCGAATTTGCCAAATTGCCCTCTGCCCATTGTCATTTTAGGTAGACAATCATCTTTTAAAGAAAATCTAGCTTATTTGCAATTTTTGGGGCCTATTTGACTTCTTTTGCATGTTTTTTTTTTTTTTTGACTTGGTCCGATTGTTCTTAGTTTGAAGCATCTTTAGTGACTTTTCCAATTTCAATTTTGAGGGCCAATCCTACACTCTTGGAAGAATACTTCTCTGTATGTTGTGTTTAAAAGAGTCTACTCAACATCTTTGGAAGGAATTCCATAGCAATTTTTTTCAGCCAAAGTTTAATTTGTGGTAGCATAGTCTTTGAGGGAACTAACACAATGTACCTCGCTCTCCTCCTAAAAATTTGTTTCTCCTTTTAGGCACTAACATTTGTTGCAGACTCGAGCATTAGTGTTTTTTCTTCTTTTTTTCCCTAGAACATCTTCTCATAAAGTTATCCAAGCCACCCATCTCTCTCATGACACAATGGGTGAACATTGAGTTTTTTTCACAAGCAATCAACAACCGGACGGTTTAAATCACACACACTAAGCTTTGACTTTTAGACTTAAAAGTGTTAAACACTTAGAGTTGACTGACATTCTCTAGACTTAATATGTTTCTTAGTGTGTGTGGTTTAAGGCTGGCCATCAATGACCAGTAGCATACACAACTCAAGGCATGAGACTTTTCATTTTTGCTATTGCTTTTGCTTTTGCATAAAGAGAATACACGTTCAACTCTTTGGTGTTTCAACATACCCTAATGCATGGTCATCAAAGGGTTTCTTTGCTTTATATCTACAACGAGCTTCTGATGACGGCCTCCTCTTTCGCTGCAGAAAATGTTTCGCCACGAGTCATTTAGCATTAGACTTCTCCCTCTTGCGTCACAAGGGGGTGGCTACTTGGTGGAAGGATGCCACCCTGGATCATTTGACTATTTATGCTACTAACTTGGGTAATGAGCGGTCCTCCGTCAATGATGTTGTTGTTGATGCTACTGTTGTCCGTGAGGATCCAACTTTTGTGGCTTCTGATTTGGATTCTACTCCTATCACCTTCGACTTGCAGCTCCACTCTACACCTATTGTTTTTGCTCATGATGCCACTCCTTTGCAGCAACATGTTGTTGTACTGCAACAACCCCCTACTATTATGTAGTAGTCGGTTGTTGCTTTGTAGCTACACACTCCTGAATCTACTTATGGTACCCAAGCAGGGACCTTACCACTTGACCACTCTCTTGACGGTCCCAATGACAGTATCGCCTAGACTATCGTTTGTCGCAAACAGAAGGGGAAGTTTTCCTTGCCCCTCCAGACCCCTCCTTGTCAAGGCTCGGGTATCCCTACCCCTCCTTGATTTGGGCTTGGGTTATTGATGTTTTCTAAGGTTTTTGTTGTTGTAAAGGTGGTGTTGATAATCTTTGACTATGTTTGTTGTTGTAAATGTATTGTTGATAGTTTCTGACTATGTTAAAGGGTCGACACTCTAGTCAATGATGCTTTTTAATCAAAAACAAACTTATTGTTTCCATGATGAGTACATGTTAGAAAATATTGCTATTGATGTCAAAGCAGTTATAATAGTAGAGATGTCGACAGAGATGGACCAAATTCTGGAGCAAACATGATTGCATTTCTAAAGCATAGTTCATATCAACTTCTTTGGATTAATTTTATAAGGCATTTTTGAAGTAGAAATATAAGGGTTGAGTTTGGTTATAAAGCTAGCCCACCTCTTCGATAATTAATAAAGAAATAAGTTTAATTCTAGTTTGGGTCGACCCTCTTTCTTGAGCTCCAAATTAAATAAACAGAATAAATTGATAAATATCAAATGGTTTGGGCCGATCACTTTGGGCAAAGAAAAGTTTAAGCAATAAAAATAAATATATACATGCCCAAGACAACCTCTTAGAGAGAAATGCCCATCTTTGGGTAACGAAAATAAATAATTAAAAATATATATTTGGCTTTGTTGTTGGCTAATCTACTAGAGGGGTTGTGATAGTTTGTGAAGAGCTATAATTGAAAGATCTAATAGAATTTTTTGGAGGGTCATTTGAACATTATTCATTGCATATCTTTCCTGCCTCAGGAGTAGATTTGGAGCAGATATGATCAAATTTTGTGGAAGATTTTTGCAAACCTAGGAACAAATGTAATTGCAGATATTTAGAAGAAAACATCAGATTGTTAAAGAGAAAATTTGTGAGAAGAAAGCAGGCATACTTGAGAGCAAATATGTGAAATAAGATTAGATATTTTGGAGCAATCTTAAGGCATAATTTTTGTGAAGGTATAGTCCATATTTAAGAGCATCTATTAAGAAACATTATTGTATATTTGGGTTCAAACTCTGGATTACGAAGATATTCCTTTCAGGTGTCGTAAATGTTTTAAAACCGGCCATACGGCAGGGAATTGTGGGCTTGAGAAGAAAAATCCAACGACTTCAGGGTGGTCGAGGGCCTCTTACTAGCATTACATGGTTAAGAAATCTATGGACTCTTCTAATGATTCGTTGGATGTTGGGGTTTCGACTATGGTTGGTTCAGATTCTTTATTGGCAAAGAAAGATTCTTCGGATGCCACTAAGGATGGTTCTGTGATTAAAGATGCTGGGATACAGGATGTTGTTGTCTCTTCTATTGAAAATGGTTTGTTGTCTCTTACCCCGTCGCCTGCTTCACCATGTGTTGATACATCTTTTGCCCCATCTTCTAGATGTGGTCCTGTATCCGCGACGGTTGTTGCTCCCTCTACTGATGCTCCTTCTCCCAATCCAGACAGATCAGTGCTGGGCTCTTTGGATTGGTTTGTTGTGACAACTAAAGTTGAAGAGGGATGGATTATTGTAAAGAGGAAGCATTCAAAGGCCTCCAAGCCTTCTTTTGATATGACTCTTCGTTCCCATAAGGCCAGTTGTAAATCTTGATGGCCCTTGTTGTGGGTTGTTTGGGCTGGTTTTTCTAGCCCCGTCTTAGGTTGGGTTGCCTTTCGTCTTTCGGGGCAGACTCTGTTTTTTGGTTGTGGCTCTCTCCTCTTTGTTGAGCAGTCAAGTTCTATCCCTTGTTTGATTTGTAAAGGGTTTCGGGTCCCTTCAAAACCTGTTTTTCACTTAATCAAAAATATTATTGCAGATGTGAGTGGAGGTTTCAAAAATTAAAGGTAGAATTTGTAGGAAACCTTAAAGGCAATCTAGGGCAGATCCAACTACATTATAAACACTTTATGTTTCAAAGGTTGGTGCCTTCTACTTTGCAAGATTTGAGGTTGGAGCCTCTTATTCAAGAGATTGGAGTCTCTTGCTAAGTTGGAGCTTAGTGGAGGGGATTGGTGTGTCACGTGGGTTGGATCTTGCAAAGTTGTAAGAAGTTATATATAAAAGCAATGTTTTGTCATGGTTTTCTTCTACAAGGGTATCCACATAAAATCATGTGTGCATCATGTCTTCTTTTGTTAGATCTTAATTGTGTGGGTGCTTTGTTCTTTGCTTTAAGATTACTAAAATTAAAAATTGATAAAGTTGGTCCTATATTAATTCACCCTTCCCTCTCAATATAAGCAGGTTCCTTTGAAAAATCCTTATCGCTTGAAGGAAAGATCTTAAGATCACACATGGTGACCCAAGAAGGGTTTTCTTCAAGGCGAGCTCCATTGCCCAATGGGAACAACTATGCTTTTTTGAGTTTTATAATACACACCTATTTTATAGACCATGGATTGGATATATGGAAAGTAGTTGTGGATAGTTATGTGGTGTCTTCTACTCCATCTACTGGTCAAGCTGAAAAAAGTGCATTTGAGAACAATGCAAAAGTTATGAATGCAATTATAAGTGGACTAACTGAAAATGAATTATTCAAGGTCATGCAGTGCACATCAGTAGAAGAAATATGGGAAAAAATTCAAAAGACTTATTAAGGAGATGACAAGGTGATAAAAAGGCTAAGCTCCAAACCCACATGAGGCAATTTGAAAGCTTAAAGATGAAGGATGAATAAAATGTTGCTACCTACTTTATATGTGTGGATGAAGTTGTAAACACTATTTGTGGACTCGGAGAAAAAATTGAGGATGAGATTATTGTACATAAAATATTAAGATCTCTTCCTATGAGATTTGATGCAAAAGTTTTTGCCATCGAAGAAATGAAGGACTTGAATACCTTAAAGATGGACGAGTTGCATGACATTCTTACAACATATGAAATGAGGATCGAGAATGGAACAAGATCAAAGTGAGAAATTGCCTTTAAAGTATTAAGAAAGATGAAAAAAAAAATTCCAACATCAAGCGAAGGCTCAAGCGATGAGGATAAAGCCTAATTTGTGAAGAAATTCAATAAAGGATCTAGGAAGTGCAAAGGTATGTAGACTCTTAAATGTTTTAATTATGGTAATATAGGTCGTTATGTTGCCAAATATCCACAAGTTGGAAGTGAAAGCAATGGAGAGGAAAAAGTATATTATGATAGAAAAAAGACAAGAAAAATCATCATAGTAAGAAGCACAATCAAGGAAAATCTAAGAAGAGTTTTTAAAGATGCAATAAGAGCCAAATGTCAAAGGAAGTAATAACTCATCTAAAAGTGATGAAAGATTTTTGGAAATTGGAAGAGAAGAAATTCTCTTCATGGCTATGGAAATGGAAGAAGCTCCAAGATGTGAAGACAAAGAGAATGGAAAACCTGAAAGCAAGGTCACTATAGTGGATCTTGAGGAAGAACTAGTTGAACACACCTTAGGACTAAGAGGGGGGGAGTGAATTAGTTCAGAGCTTAAAACACTTAAACTTATAATTTTCAAAACACAATCAACTTATCCTCAATTTTATCATCAACAATGAAACATGGAACCACAAAACACAATGCACAAGAGAACACCAAATTTACATGGAGCACTCTAAATAGGGAAAAAAACACGGTGAGAGTCAACTCACAATGTATGTGAAATCATTACAAGTTTGTTTTAGGCAAGCAGTGCCAAGGAAGAATGTTTCCACCTACAAGACTTGCAGGTTGAGATGCACTATCCCAGGGCAAGATACAAAAGGACTTGCAAGTTGAAGCTCACCGCTCTAGGGAAAGATACAAATGGACTTGCAGGCTAAAGTTCACTACTCTAGGGCAAGATACATAAACCAAAAATATTTGAATAACCAAAACAAAGTCTTTCTCCAATTGTGAAGTTGTCCATGAACCTCTGTTACAAGCAACAAATGCTAACAACAAACCACCACATTCACTATCTTCGCATCACAACACCCTACAAATGGTATGATCATGAAAGCACTTGCACATGAAACACTTCGCACATCATTTCATTATCTTCACCGCTACTCAATGTACCTTCAAAGACACACCATCACACTGATTTGATCTTCTACATATACTATCTTCTTCATTACAAAGGTCAAAGAGAAAAGCGTCAAACAACCTATATCTCTAAACCTAGTGAGGTTTCTTTTGTTCATCCTTCTATAAAGGAAGAAAATAAGCCGATGTTGATTGATTCCCAACCTTCACAAGTTTCAAGTCGAACTAAGAGAAATTGTAGTGCAAGAGCCCATCGACGAAGACGTCGCGCCAAGGCTCATGAGCTTGCTTTTCAAACCATTTTCTCCCCTAATCCATTGAGTATTAAATTGGTCCCATTTTCCTAGCCTTCTACTAACCGTAGGGATGAGCTTTATCTTAATCAACCACATCAAAAGTTAACATTGTCTATGCAAAATGATTGTTCTTCATTTCCTATGCACATTAAAGATTATATTATAACTAACTTGGATGATGATGTAGATGCTAATAATGTGGACACTAGCAATTATAATTATATGATGAGATTATTGAGATTAATAACATTTATCTTTGATATTTTTAGAAGCATTAATCCTAGCTCTTAGTGACAAACAAAGTTATTCATTATTAGAGCATAGTCCTTCTTTGGAACTTGTAGTAGCTCCATCTACCTTGCTTTTTGTGTCTCCTCTTGTATCTTGTCCACCATACATAAATTATGTTAAGCAAGATTACGAGAGGGATGATTTGTTAGATTAGCTTCACTTGTATAGTGGACTACTTTGTGTGTTTGCTTACATGTGATGTGCTACCCCATAATATGATGCTTGATGTGTCTTTGTGTTATGTTAGGCTCTCTTTGGATGACCCTTGTTGCTCGATTGGAACAAGGTAATAAAGGGACCGAACTTCTTGTGACATTCTTCTATTTGTGTCTCGATTCTTATGTATTTCATATTCATGTTATGTCATAAATGTGTTATTATCGTAAATGTTCCTTTGTGATGTCTACTTGGGTACGATGCAAAGCATTGAGATCTCTCTTTTCAGTCCCTTTCATGTTTACCAAAAAAGACTTATTTTGTTCACCTTAATTTATCTTCTTCCATTACACTCGTAGTTCCACTACCTTTGGGGGATGATGTCAATTCATTACAATCATACTTGATATGCATGATTTATCTTATGCACATACTGACTACAGATAGCGGATCTCTAAAGTGCTATATTTATGTTTTTGGAACCATCGTCTTTGATTTGCCTTTGTTTGGGGGCATTTTACTATTGCAACATGCTTATCTTTTGGATGTATGTATGCTACATTAAAGCAATCACTCCCGATAACGCATAGACAATTTCTTTAATATGGAAGTGATGCTCTGCCAAAAGGATGTTAGAATATGTTAGGAAGACAAACACAAATACACAAGAAACAATCCAAGTGTTAGCGTTAGAAATCACAAATCAAAGACTATCCTAAGTAAGCATATCAAGAGAGACACAAAACACAATATAGAAAGCTTAACAAAATTAAGAAATGCAACAAAACATCTCCAAATGCCCTCTACCATGTTTGTAGCTACTCCTCCCTTGTTCCTCTCCTCTCCAAGTTCCAAATGAGTGTAGCTTTCAGTATCTTTTTGCACTATTCTGGATGTCTTATGGAGATTCAAAATTGAAATGATTAATTATGCCAATGCAAGTGTAAAACAAACTAAATATGAAATGTTATTTAATTAGCTAATGTTAATTTTAGCTAAAAGACAATATGGACTATGCTAAAATGCTCTCTAAAATTCACTATAACTTAGATGCATACAAGATTTCAGGATTATAGATGTGCTTGAGAATGCTTGAGGCTTGAGGATTTGAAAATGAGGAATGTGAGCTCTATTTATAGGTAAAATGGAGCAATGGATGGTTGAGATTGAGTAATCTCAACAAGGGTCAGAATTGATGGGTTTATGATCCATGTGAGGGCTATCAGTCCAATCCCAGGATGACAAATGTCAACATGAGATGGGTTGAGGGGAGAGGGAAGAAGCATTAAATGCTTGACATGACTTGAAGGTTAACTTGGGAGGTAAGGTTATTGTTGAGTTGAATGAATAAAACCATTATCCAATAAATAATGCCTTTATCCAATGGATAAACTCTTGTGCAAGAGTTAGTGAGGATAACCATGGTCAAAGCAATAAATGCTTGAAGAGACTCATGAGTCAAATGGAGGTTGAGTTAGAGGTAAAGTCTCTAACCATGTGGGTGAGTGGATTTAACCATAAATGGTTATGTAAGAGCCATTAATGGTCATGTAAGAGCCATTAGTGGTTTGGAAGACTTTAGGGGTTAGCTTGTTGAACACATAAAACATTAAATGCTTTTCAAAGACTTTGGAGGCTTTGAGAAGTGACTTCAAGTTGCTTAGGAATGTGACAATAATTAGGGGATGGGATTAGGCTAATTAGGAATGGTTAGAAGAGTCTAGAGGGGGATTTAGGATTGCAAGTAGGTTTGGTGGGTGAGGGAAAATAGGATTTTAATTAAAATAAAAAATATATATTTCAATTGTGGTTGCAACTTGTATTTGTAGGAGAATGCAAGTGGGGGAGATTTGTTTAGTGATTTAAATAAATGTTTTAATTATTTATTTAAAAAAGGAAAGGGGATTGAATTAAATAAATAGGATTTATTAATTTAATTGATTGTGAATTTGGTTTAATGAATAAATTTAAATAAATTGAATAATTTATTTAATTAATAGGAGAAGAGTTTGAGGATGAATTAATTAAATATTAATTTAATTAACTAGTGATTGATGGTTAAATAATCAAATAAATAGTAAATATTCATTTAATTAAGTGGACGGATTTATGTGACTATAGGAAGCATACACTCTGCTCTTTGTTACACCTTGTGCACACACCATAAGGTTTGGTTGTACACTTGGTCACACAAAACGACATGTTTGGTGCACACTACAACACCCATTTTGCAGTTGATCTTTAGTCAGATTAATTTGCAAACTGAGACTTGTTGTGTAATCTTCATGCACTGATTTTATAGTTCAATTTTTTCTTTACTAACATGACTCATAGTAAGCATAGCCTTACTAGGCCATCATAATCATGTTATTTTCATTTCCTCCTTCTCTTCATGTGTTGATCCCTTTATCTTGATATCAGATTGATAAGATCCTAAGTCCTTGGGGGCTTGGTGTGTCTTGCCTTTTTAATATCTCGATGAGTTTTTTAATGCTATTTTGTACTTTATCGAGAGTATGGGCGTAGGTTCATACTCCTGCTAAAGTGGGGGCTAAATGTAGCGTTGTAGATTGTATTCTCATACAATTTTAATAATCATTTGAGTCTCACTTTCATGTTTCTACCTTCTATGCCTTGATCTTGTCTGATTTTGATCACACCAACATCATATCTTCAATCATCATCTTAACCTCTGCTTTCTAGTCTTTGATTTAGCCTCAATGGACTAGTCAAGGGTTCCTAGTGCCCTTGACCTCTTGGTCAGGGGTGCCTAGTGCCCTTGCTCAGACCAAAAGGGCCCAATTTTGGACGCTCTAATGATCAGAAAATTTTAAGTGGGAATATATTTCTCATGTTAGCCTTCTTTGTAATTTCAAACACGTTTGGTGGGGTGAAGTATAAAAGCATGTCTTACCCCTCATTTGAAACATCTCTCCACAAGTTTCCAAATACACTTTCAAATTTAAGTGATGAAGTAATCAAGCATCATTAGAGCACCGAAGGAGAGGTCAAGTATTCAAATTTCAAGCATTCAATATGGCATCCATGATTAAGTTCTTATGAAGACATCCAATTCCTACATGACAACATCAACCTTTTCATGAAGACTTCAAAGAAAGATTCATATAACATTTCAATTTTAGATCTAGTGTCTTCCCTATCAAGGCATCATTTCCATTTTACTTCAATTCATCATAGGGTTAATTCCAAACTTGGGGTTTGACCTAGGAAAACCCCTATCAACCTGACAACATTTTTTTTCTCTTATGTTTGCAGGTGATAGGATCTAAAGACATTGTTGTATATTTGAGAAGAGTAGACAGAGGCGCATAGAACCAAATTTTGCAGAAGTTAAAGCACTAGGTCAATGTTGCCTAGCATTAGTGTCCGACATTTTTCCGACGAATTTTTAGGTAGATACTTAGAGTCACATACAGATTCCAAAACTATTTCATCTGTCTAAATTTGACAGTTTTGGACAAAGACACCTAGCATCTTTATCACAAAATTTTGAATCCAAATTTCAACCAAAGGTTCCTTTCAGCTTCTCATTTTCAGTTCTATACTTCATGTCTACATATCTATTCTGAAACTATATGTATATGTTGATCATTGTCAATTTTACATTATCAGCCCTAGTTCTTGCATTCAATTTACATCATTTCAATTGTTCATTTTCAACTCAACCCAAGGAGTATTGAATTCATCTTATGGGCAGCCCCTTTCCCATCATAGTGGAGGTTGAGTCAATTGAGTTCATTCTCCTTCTAAATGTAATTAGTGGAAATAGGTTTGATTCCTAGTTTACATGCATAAACTTTTGAATTATATTTCCACCTATTATAGGTACATACTTTGTCAAGTTTGACAGGTTCATTCTTGAAATTCACATTGCACTCATAGTGTTCTTTAACTAACATGTTGCCCTTTTTCTTCCTTACTTGGTCATTTGTGTTGAAAATGGTCCTTAAGGTCACCAACCCCTTTGGAAACTTGTTTGACTTCAACTATAAAATTTGATCACAAAACTTTTGTTGCAACTTTTGTTGATCACCAGCTGCAAACTCAACCTCTTCAATTGAAAAATTAGCAATTTGTTCATCACTATCAAACACTTGTTGATGAATGTTATTATTTGGGATTGATGGCCTTAGAACCACTTTAACATATTGTTATTCTTTACTATTTCTAATTTTATTTGGAATATCATACTTAGCACCTATAGCATCTAACCTATCAACATGTTTGTTCTAAGTTCTAGGAATAGACAACAAGTTAAGGACATCAAACTCTTTAATAATATTTCAAACTCTATAGAATTTTAGCAAATAATTTTTTGCCATATTGATGCAAAAGCATCCATGGTGGGTAGAAGATCCAAAATTGAAATTGACATATTCCACCTCAAATCTAGATATTCCTTTTTAGGCTTGGGAAATGGGAGTTACAACTTGCCTTAACTTAAAGATACTTTCCTTAATGCCAAATATTCAAAAATGGGTGCCCAAGATTGAGTTATTAATCAATTTTTGTTTTGATGTCCTATTAAGTGGAGTTGATGGCATAGTGGACTAATATTTTTGGCAAGTTTAGAAGTGGAGGTGACAAAGCATCCAAAAGATTTGAAGATAATTTATAAGTTGGGAAGATGTGTTTCTCTTGTTTGGACGTGAACTTTTAGGGTGTATCAAACCTCAAGTTTGGTAACTATGGTGATTAAAAGGCAAGTTTCAACATTCAATTAGGATTCCCATTTTCATAATTTTGGGAAGGTTGAGGGGAAGAAGAAATTTGTCTTTAAAGAGATGGGTAAATATGCTTATGGGTAGATTTCAGACTTAAGATATTAAGTTGTGTTGAATTTTGTTGCAAGTTGAAGATTAAGAAGCTAGTTTTACAACAAGATGCATGAGGGGAAGAAGTGTTTTGGCTTGTAATTTCTTCTAGTTATTGTGAGTGATTTTATCAATTTTGTATTTGATTTTGGAGTGTTATTTGAATCCTATAAGGGGAAGAAGTGTTTTGGCTTGTAATTTCTTCTAGTTATTCTGAGTGATTTTATCAATTTTGTATTTGATTTTGGAGTGATATTTGAAGCCTATAAGGCTATCATGCAATGTATTTGCAGATTTACTATGTAATTTGTTCATTTCCTAAGTATTTGGATAAGATTAATGAGAAGCAATTTTTTTATTTTCTACATTTGCTTACATATTTGAGATGCATTTTGTATGTTTTTTGGGTTAGGATAATATCCATATCAAATTTTAAGCCAAATCAATAATGATTTGCATGTGTGGTTCTAAGTTCAGATCTTCAAGCCTTCATCACAAATGAATATCTCTCACCTGATTGACAATCAATTCCTTGCCTCCAAACACTTGAAATGGCCAATATTTATTTTTCTTGCCCATTCCAAGTCATGGATGAGAGATTCATACATAGTAGTATTGTTAGTGCAATTGAAACAAAATCTAATGCTAAGTAATGTATTTTTTTGGGTTAGGATAATACCCATATCAAATTTTAAGCCAAATCAATAATGATTTGCATGTGTGGTTCTAGGTTGGGATCTTCAAGCCTTCATCACACATGAATATCTCGCACCCGATTGACAATTAATTCCTTGCCTCTAAACACTTGAAACAACCAATATTTATTTTTCTTACCCATTCCAAGTCATGGATGAGAGATTCATACTTAGTAGTATAGTTAGTGCAATTGAAACAAAATCTAATGCTAAGTAATACCTCTTACCTTGAGGAGAAATAAGCATTGCACCTCCACCAACAACATCCTTGCTTCTTGACCCATCAAAGTACATCTATTGTATTTCATTAACTTGTTTTTTATTAAAATAAGCAGCAAAACAAGGGTGTTGGTCATGTATACAATAGCTCGTAGGCAGCAAAAAAGAAAGACATCAAAACAAGGGTGTTGACCCATAACAAACATAGGTCGAACATACCTTTAACAGAAAGTTAGAAGACCATTGTTAAAGGCCTGCCAAACCAGCAACAACCCAACTCAAGAGTGGGGAGAAACCCCCAAAACTTGACAAAGAGGAGTTTTTTTTGTTGGGGGAGACTTACCTTTTCGCCTACAACAAACAACAGTCTAGGCAATACTATTATTAGGAACATCATCAGAGGGATCAAGTGGGGAGTTCCCCACAAGGTATCTGTTTGTAGCTGGAGCAGACTACTACAGCAAAACAACATCATGAGCAAACTCACAGGAGAAAATCGTTGTTGCAAAACACGAGTAATAGGGGTAGAAGAATCAAGGCTAGAAGGGGCCACTTTAGTAGCAACTAGAGGGCCATTAGGGGCCTCAGTAGTAAGAGGCACAAACTCATCTTAGGAGGAGTCATTCGCCATTGAAGAGTCATCAGATTGTTGGCATACATATTTTGTCACTTAACTCTATCTTCCAACGCCCAACCAAGTGACAATTCGAAACAAACAGTTGAGATAGGTATGATGATCTCCTATACCCACTCTCTACTTCTTTAACAAGGCACAACTACCTTTGTTGATATTCAAGGAATTAATTTCAATTATGCTTTTAACCAAAAAGAAAATAAGGTGTAGCTTTTAACCAGAACGCGTTCAAAGGCAAAGATACTTCAAATTTTAGAAAGGAAAATAAACTAAACCTTAAAAACTAATCAGCTCTCATAACAAAGGATGAGAATCAAGTATTAAACACAATATCATGGATACCATTGCATTCAGCATTCATACAAAGATTAATGTGTTTTCATAACACACCATAAAGAAAAGCTTCAATCACTTCCATACATGTCAATTGAACTATCAGTATAACCAATAAATTCAACATAAGAAGAATAAACACTCCCAACATAACACACAGTTTATATTCACAATAACTATACTGCAAGTTCCATTAAGTTCATTGAAAGTCTCGAAACTAGAGATTCAAACATAAATGTAGATCTACTTTTCACAACACAAAGTTTGCCCAAAGTAAATTCTATTAGTTCAAAGCACTTCTCATGTCTTTTAAAAAAAAAAACTACCAAAACGCTCCCGATATTAGTTTTTACCAATATTTAAAGCCTAACTACATAACTAATCTAAACTTTAAAATAATGGTTTCTTGGAGACAGTTGGTTGAACTGTAGTTTGAGAATAATTAAAAATAAAGGGCCTGTCAGAGCCAATAGTTTGAGGGAAAACCATAAATTAAAAACATAATAGAAAAGACAGCTAATCTAAAGCTCCATGTTTTCCTCTTCTATCCCTTCATCTGCCACTTCTTTGTCTTTTGCAAGTAAATTGATTGTTGCCTCTTCATTTGTAAGAGCTATGCCTGTTACATCCTCCTAAGGTTGTTGTGCCACCTATGCTTTCATCCTTTTTCTGTATTCTCTAAATCTAGTAATAAGCTTCCAGATTCTTTCTTCACATTCCTCAAGTCCAAGCGAAGAGTGTTAAACTTATCCATAAGGGAAATGTAAGCTCGTAACCATTCTCTATGAAAGATAAGCCATTGAGGATAACCATATCTGCCCAATTGTTTGTTGCCATAGTAATAAATTGGCATTTATTAAGTCACTCTAATCTATTAGAGCTTATGTATTCCATTATTGATGTACTTGAAGATCAACCAGTAGTTTGAGCATTGGTAGACAAAGCAATTTGGATAAAAGAAGTCAAGGTACTTAACTGTTGAGTTAGTTCTTGATTTTTCTTTCTATTTTTTATTTAAAAAGCAGCGTTAACTTGGGCGTTAACCCTTAACATAGGGACCTCAACCCCTCTACAATTAGCGTTAATTATTGCTAATTGTTTTTGAAAAACAGCAGCGTTAAGAAGGGCAATGACCCTTTACAAAGCCAAAGGCTATCAAATTTAAAAGACCAAGCAGGGGTGCAAACCCCAAAAGGACAAAGTCGGACCGGCCAAACCAACCAATCAAACCATCAGCAACCCAACCCAAATCAAGAGGGGGGAGAAAACCCCGAATCTTGACAAAGGAGGGCTTGGGAAAGGTGGTTAGATTTTCCTTTCTGCCTACGACAAACAACCGTCCATGCAACACTATCAGTAGGAACTTTCGATGAAGAAACAAGCGGGGAAGACCCTGCAGAGTCACTTCCAGACTGTTGTTGTAGAGCGGCAACAGGTTGTTGCAGCAGAGCAGCAGCAAGAGAAGAATCGCTAGGAGCAGAGTGAAGGTGAGAAGCAGGAGCAACAAGAGGAGGAACCAAGGGGGCAGAAGGGACCGCAACAACAGTAACATCAATCGGGGCTTCATCGGCAGTAAGGGGCACCTCATCTTGAGATGAATCAACCGAAGCAGAATCTAAAGCATTAATCGTCAAGTGGTCTTCTGTAGCATCCTTCCACCAAGTAGCAGCACCTTTGCGGCGATAGAGAGAACAGTCAGAAGCAAGGTGACCCATTGAGAAACACCTTCGATAGCGAAACGGGAGGCCCTCATAATCCAGCGGTTGAGTCCAAGGTCTATCCCCAACCATAAGAACCACATCCCTAGGGAGGGCCATCGATATGTCAACATCAATTAATATGCGAGCAAAGGTAGAATGACCCATGGAGAACGTGGCATCATCAACCTTCAAGAAGCTGCCAATGGAGTTATCGATGGCCTCAAAACAAGAAGGTTCCCAGAAATGAAGGGGGAGATTGGGGAGGCGGACCCAAACCAGACGAACAGAGAGGGATTTCGTAAGGGGGTTGAAGGAAGGAGTCCAAGGCTTAAGGGAGAGAGAGTGAGCCTCCCAAGACCATAGCTTACCCAAAATCAAATCACGATCATGAGTAGAGGCAAAGGAAGCAACAAAAAAACCCCTAGCGGAAGGGAAAAGCTCAATGCCATAAGAAATATGGGGCTTCCAGGAATCACTCACCCAGAAATGAAGGTTCGGGAGGGAAGGCCAAAACCCAGTAAATTTGCACACCAGAGCGCTACGTTGATAGAAGTCAACATTCTCCATAACCTCACAGCCACAGACCACAACAGAAGAGGTCTTGACACAAGGAAGAGGACGAACCCCCTTAGAAGGCTAGGGAGCAGATTTAGCCACACATGCAAAGCTACGCTTCCTAGCAAAGGGTCTGGGCATAGCATTATCACCCACAGGAAGGTCGTCACTAGCACCAGTAGCATTTGCCAAGGTATCCAAATCCAAAACTGGATCAGAGACACTAGGTTTGGGAGGAACAAAACCACCAACGGGGATCTTGGCACCCAAACCCCCGACATTGGTACCCAGAACCGTAGAAGGACCTTCTGCAACAGCAAAATCACCCAATGTAGCAGCCAGAGCCGCCACAACACCAGCACCCGAAGTAGCAGCCACGAGTGGGGGAAACACACTATCATTGTGGGAACCTCCAGTGACCTAGCCAACAGTAGGTCAAGGCACCAACTCTGAAGAGGAGCGAAGAGCGACGTCCGCAACCCCAGCCCGGGTAGAAGGACCTAATGCAGAAGGGATCGAAGATCCATTGCCGGTCAAGGCAACGCCTTGAGAAACTCCTGCAGCAGCAGTCACATTCAAACTGCAGGAGGCGGGAGAGCCGTTGGGGTGCGGGAGTGACATCGGAGCGATTTGGAATTGTTTGATTTTTCTTTCTGTTGCTTTCACTCTTTTTGATAAATTTCCCACAGAGAATTTGGCATGATAGATATTTCCTTCAGTTGTCAAAGGACCCATATAAATTTTTCTTATATTGAATTCTTCCTTTGTGATTTCATGTTCATTTTTGTCCACTCTAGGATCAACAATCTCCAACATATGATGTTTTGTTTCAAGGTTGGTAATCATTCTAGCCATTTGTCTGACCCTTTTAGGCTTGGGCACCTCCCCTAACAATTTGGCTACAATGTCATTTTGGGTTTCAGTTGCGGGGATATACTGCTTTTTCTTCTTCTCGACAACCTTTTTAACCAGTTTGGAGATGGGGATACAATTGTGTTACAAATAGCATTGATTGTAGTATCAATTGTGGTGGCAGGAGGAGGTAGAGAAGCAACTGTAGTAGGAGTTTGGGAATCAAGATCATTTTCCAACTAATCCAGAATATTATCCCTTTCTAATTGATAAAAAATTAGAATCTCCTCATCGGCAACATCAACAACTAGGATTGGTGTTTGTTGCATGGATGCTCTTCTCTTCTTGGACAAGACTAGAGTACTAGTCTAACAAATGGATTTTAATTTTTGATCTCCTCTAGGGGGCTCATCATTCCCTCTAGGTTGTGAATTAGCTCTTTGAAGGGTCAATTACACGGTTGCATTAAAGTCTTCATTCCTTGAGAGCTTTGGCATGAACTACCTCCCTCTTGTGGTGTCCCCTTTGGTGAAGGAGAACCGACATGAGATCTTAATTTCTTTTCTAACCATCTATATGTTTTGTCCAAAACATTGGCAGTTTTGATTCTAACGTCAGTATTTTCTTCTTCAAGCCACTAAAAAGGTGCTATAATAGCATTTTGATATGACTCATCAACCATGTCAGAATTGTCATTAGTTTGTATCTCTCCAAGCATTGGTGGGGATTAATCAAATGCAACCAATTGGTCTAAAGACAATCTCATGAAATCTCTTTTAAGGACTTCTCTTTCATCAATACAATCTTCCCAAAAGTCTTCTAAATGAGGCACGTGAAGGTATTAGCTTGCACCATAAAAATTATGTTTGAAATAACCCTTACTATCAAAATTGCTCCTCAGAGGCAGGGAGTGGAAACCAAACTCAGCTAACAATTTATCAAAAAACTTAGTAGCTTCATTACTTTTACAAGTAAAATGGGATAAATTCAGAGAAAAGGTATATCCCTTCTTTTTCATGGCTACATACTTAATATTAACAAAAGTCATTTGACGACAAACCTCTAAAAACACAAGATAATCAGAAATGTACCTCAGCAATTTCAATGGGGCCTTTTCATAACCCCCAATTCTCAAATAAAAGAAAGTATTGAACTGAATATAGTATTTGTTGAACTGCGCTAACAAGGAGACGACTTTTGTTGAAAATCTTTTCTTTGGAGCTCCCTCAATTCTCCTTATAAGGGTCATGAAGAAAGCATCATGGACACGAGAAGCTTCTTTCATACCTTCCTTCTTTTGCAATTGGGGAAAGCAGTTACATACAGGAATGCTTTCTGTGATAGAGTCTTCTCTCTTTAAGCCCGACTAGACAAATTCTTTGGTGGCTAACACTTAGAAAACCACAAAACATAAATGACTTATTGTTTCTCGCCAAATTTCACTAACTGCTATGCAGGCACTCGCTTATCAAACTTGCCCAATCCACATAATGATCATCACCACAAATTGTCAGAATAAATTGGCACATCCATTCTTCAAAGTATTCTACCTTAGGTTTCCCTATGGACGATACAACAATACAATTATGTTAGCAATATCATCCCAGAATAGCTCAGTCTTTATACGAAAAGGTAATTTGGACTTTCCCTTCCTCGCCACTTTCAACCAACCCTGTGCTATATGAGAGAGGTACCAATCTATTTGGTTGTGGAAGAATTCCCAACCTGTCTGTATAGAAATACTCGCATGCTACTCCCTCTCAGGTATTTGGAGTGCAAGGGCTATGGAGTCGGCATCAATTCTAGCTATTGTAGACTGGTTTAGGCTTCGGATTTCACAGCAATCAGGATGATAATTTTGGGCACGTGCAAAGACTAATTCAAGACACGCAACGGTTGGAGGGTATCCATATCATTGAAGGCAAAGTCTCTGACATCTGGGTCTCTTATGTTGTCTAAGCGACTCTCTAAAGGGTGTTGTGTTTTAGGTTTCATTTGGCTTAGAAAATAGAAAACTAAGGCTTTAGTAATTATAGAAGAAATTGAATTGAAAGGTAGTGTAATAGGGGTACAATAGAAATAGGTACTCATGAGTCAGGAACTTCTTTTCAATTTACTCCACTAAGACTCCATAAATTCAACTAAAATATCAGAAAAAGCCAAAATCTTTCTTTCAAATCTGATTTTTTGATGTTGCGAGTTTGCCTTATCTCCAAAACTCTCATGCAACCTTAAGCTCATCCTTCAAATTCAAATAGACTGGCTAGAAAGGGGATGACTATAATTGTGCCTGGAGTATTTAATTCCTTTATTTTTCACGGCTTCCCGAACTGCCTAGGTACTTTCAAAGAGTGAGTTGTCATATCCTTCATTAAATGCTCTTGATATGTAATGCTTGTTGACATCACCATGGGAATGTATCCACGGTGTGAGAAAACTTTTTTATTTAGGATTTGACCATCGACAACATTTTGAACCACCAAAGTATCAAACAAGTGTGTGCAAGATTTCCCTAAAAGTGCGACCGACCGATAACATGACGCATGAGGACCCCTTTAACTAGACTTAATGGATTGACTTTGATTAGAGATTGAAACAAGACTTTGGAAAGCATTGAGACTTAAGCGTTAACATTCCAACTGAATGGAGCTAATCGATAGTAAAGGATAGAGCCCTATGACAAAACTACACGTCTCAAATGTTACATTGTTTAGAGAATCAATCGATCGAGCATCTCATGAACTAAGGGGACTAAGACTTTGGTTCTTAAGGCTTACGAAAACCCGATTAAGCGACACATATGCTTTGAGCTTTGAAACAAGTAAAGCGAGTAACACAGATTCAATAGGATCAGAAGCCTTGACCATCAAATGATAAATAGTGACATCTTTCCACCAAGTAGCAACACCTTTATGGCATGAGAAAGAACAATTCAAAGCTAAGTGACCAATTGAAAAGCGTCTCCAATGGCTAAAGGGGAGGCCCTCATAATCCAATGATTGAGTCCATTATCTATCCCCAACCATAAGCACCACATCCCCAAGGAGAGGCATAGAGATGTCAATGTTGATTAAAATGCAAGCAAAGATAGAATGACCCATGGAGGACATGTCACATGGCATCATCAACCTTCAAGAAACGAATGATAAGAGTTACCAATGACCTCATAACAAGAATGCTCCCAAAAATGAAGGGTAAGATTGGGAAGGTGAACCCATACCAAACGCACATTGAGTGGATTAGTAAGAGGGTTAAAAAAAGTTGTCCAAGGTTTGGTTGAGAGAGAGTTACTCCTTGAGCCCACAACTTGCCCGTCACCAAATCAGGATCAACATAAGAAGCAAAAGAAACAATGAAAAAACCTTTAACATAAGAGTAGAGCTTCTTATACTTATTATTTATACGGTGGTTGCTCTTCATTTTTTATGAGATTAGAAACCATATAATCTTGCCATATGCATACTCGGGCCTAATTCTTTAATGTTCATTATCTTCAACTTCCCACTCATCTAACAATATATCAGGTATACCCTCTACTTGGTGTTACGTTCTTGGATAGCAAAGTGTTTGTCATGGTCGAAGGTAGTACATATTTGCATAACAACACTTGTCAGTCACTAATGATTCAATATGGTATTTAGTTATTGGCTCGAAGTGGTTTACAAATATCTTCTTTTCTTCGTTATTTTATTATTTTCATTTGATTAAATAAATTCTTTAATATTCTTAGATATATTATTCCCGCAATGATCATCCTAGTATTTTCTAGTTTTATCTATATAAATTGAGCACCTTTTTTGAAAAT
Source organism: Cryptomeria japonica (assembly GCF_030272615.1). Classification (NCBI taxonomy): domain Eukaryota; kingdom Viridiplantae; phylum Streptophyta; class Pinopsida; order Cupressales; family Cupressaceae; genus Cryptomeria; species Cryptomeria japonica. The sequence continues at coordinate 35,284,599 of NC_081406.1, read as the reverse complement.
GATTTGAATTATGCATTTTTTTGGTTGTACAGACCACAAGGTCCCGTGCAGACATCTAGACAACACATCAGTATTCAAATCTCGGTCCCTTTCTACCTATCAATATACACAATTTATTGTAGAACATTGAATTTAAAAAAAAAACAATTAAACCTCCAAAAAAATACAATCGAAGTTTTACATTTAGTAGATGAACATCAGATATTTTGAAATTTATGTTGCAACCAGCTTAAGGTCAAATGTCTTTTCTATAAATAATGTTTTTTCAGTGAAGTAAACTTGCTCAACAGAATTTATACCAACTGTGATTTAGACAAATTGTAGGGCCTAAAACATTTTTCAATAACCAACCAATACACCCACAACACAGCAATATACAAGCCCATATGCAAAACTTCGTATATATCACAGCTGAATTCTTAAGTCTCTAACTAGTTCTTTCTTCATGCTTCCGACAGATCAAAAGCACGGATTCATCATATAGAGCAAACAGCAGCACATATTGTGAATTTTTTCAACTGTTTAGACGATCGTTTAATTCCATAAAATATCAAATGGAGGTTAAAGTTGGTTCATTATCTAGCAATCCATCGCCCTTTTTCCTTAAAGTAAAAATTACAAGCTTAAAAGAGAGCTTTTCATCCAATTTCAATATAACAAATGTTCTCTTGACATGCAAATGACAATGCCAAATGGGCATCAAACATTTGTTAAAAATAGAAATAACTACCGTATTTCTCTAAAACTCTTACATCAACACTGTTGGCTGGGATAGGAAAAAAACAGTGAACACAGTTTCCTTAGAATTCAACAACAATGTAAAGATCATAACGGCTTTGTGGATGAAAAATCCTTTAAAAAAAAGGTAAGATTGTGTATGCCGTATGCCCCTATAAATTGATGGACAACGACTTTGTGGATGAAAAATCCTGAAAAAAAAATGTAGGATTGTGTGTGCCCCATAAATTGATGGGCAACATTAAGTAGAGTACTTATATCTTAGCCTCTTTACATCAATACCCTTGGCTTAATAAAGACCATACAAAGGCAGTGCATAAATAAGTTCGTTAAAATTCAATGACGTAAATGTAAGATTATGTATGCCCGTAAACTGATATGGGTAACTTGGCCAAAAAACAAATAAAAAATGAAAAAAACGTATAGCATAATCAGTTATTATATCGTAACTCTTCTTGTGAGGTTGAGAAGATGACACAAGATTATTTGTTCATGTAATTTTGCACGGAAATTACTCCACTGTCATTTTCCTCAAGAAATAGCAGGTACAAGATCATTTGTTCATGCTATGTACCTTGCAGTCCGCAGGCCAGCAAGAAAATCCTCAGTGAGTGTTACAGGAAAATCTGGGTGTAATTTTGCAGTCATAAAATCACATGCAGAATGAAAATTTTGGCTCTGGCATACAAACTAATCTAAATCATATTATCACAAGATACAAACCATATACTTCTGCAGCCATTTTTCAAAAACTCTCCAATATCCAAATTTTAGTCTAAGGGAAGAAAACAGAGATTTGCTCAACATAATAATTGTCAGTACTTTTGCAATTATAAAATCTGCTAGATGTCGTAGGATTTTATTGTTGAACTAGAGAAACAAATTCTAAAAATAATTATCACTAGAAGCAAACCACACTTTTGATTTCATTTGTTAGAAACTATGCCTCAACTCCAAGTACCTGCGGCTGCTACAAATTTCTCGCCTTCCATTACCTAGCATTAAATGGATTTTTGTTATAGTACTCTTTAAATAGCACCTATAAACACTATTTAGCAATTGGTAGTACTATAAAATAGAGACTACAGTGGTCAAGCTATGAACTTTACTGTGCTATGAAAGCCGAAAAGCAGTGGAACAATATGCACTCTCCAAACAAAATCTTGAAAAGTCCTTAAAATACAAACGCTGAAGCCCCAGAACACCTTACAACACCCCACATACTAGAATTGTCATTTGATCTCCATTAAAGCACTTATTTAAAAATTCTGTACTGTATATCAATCTAGGACACGCACTGCATTGACCAAAATCACTGAAACCAGAGTTAGATCTGTTATTTCATATCAATTTGAAACAGATTTGAAAGAAAAATTCTTGGCAACAAAATTCAAAACTGAAACAAATTTGCCACTTCTGAAAACATACGTTTCTCTAAGCATCTCTGTTTTGTTTCATCAAAATTTTCCCACATTCTTTAAAACTGCCATTCCTAGATCCTACTGGTCAATGAATCACTGCAATATTTTCTATCTAGGGGATTGATTGAGCAATCAAACTAATTAAAATCAATAACGTCAAATTCTACAGTTTGAAATATTCGAGGACTATCAAGCCATCACTTTGCCTTTCATATTAAAAACTGAATGCAGTTTTGCAGGACAATAGGATTCACGCATCTATACAGCACACGTACTCTGTTTTAATTTAAGACTTGCAGAGAAATAGACTTTAACCTAAAAGGGCACCCGAAAATTGAAACCAAGAACATGGCTCCGTTTTAATTAAGAACTAGAGGTAATATCTACCTAAACAAACTAAATTTGTAACAAAACTCAATTTAATGGAGCTACATAACAAATTATCTTTAGGTCATACTGCCCTCGCATTCACCTTATGCATTTATAAAACTTTATCAGACTTCTAACAGCCACTTGCATATATAAATTTGTAGAATGTTAAAGAAAAATTACACCACATAGCAGTAGAAAAATAATCATAACTTACATACCGCCAAGATCTGTCCTTTCAAATAACATAAGAACAACTCATCTGAAGTCTCTGTAATCCCTCTTGTAATTAAATTTCTGAGTGAGGCCCATTTCAATTAAAAGGGGCACAAAAATACTCATGTCCGTCTAAAACCAAAACAGATGCTAATAAACCCTAACCTAATCAAACAGAGAGAATCCCATGTCATCGTCACTTTCTTCTTCCTCCTTCTTCTTCTCCTCGGCAGGGGGCTCGTCTGCAGGTGCAGCACCACCGCCTCCGGCCGCCGCCGGGGCAGCCGCTCTGGCGCCACCAGTAAATCCACCGCCTCCTCCTACACCCCCAATAACCACCTGCAGCATAGCCCCTAATCCCAATTCAAAACCAAGGGAAAACAACAAACCACAGTCGCATTTTTCCTTTTCATATACAGAACCCAGAAGAACTAAGATTTATGTGGTTGTCTAAAAGTACCTGGAATACAGCAGAACTAGGAGTGACGTGTGAGAAAGAAGACTGAACAACTCCCGATCCTTCTGAAGTGAGGGCAACATTAACGAGGTGGCGCTGCAAATCGTAAGTGTTAGCTGCAGAACCCTCAAGGTCTCCTGAATACTGCTTGGCGCTCCATTTTCCGCCTGATTGATTGCAGATGAATGTATACACACCCATTGTTTGTTTGGCACAATTTCTTCCCTGCTCTGATTCTCTTCGTCAATGGCTTCAATGGTAGTGAGGGCTAGGGTTTAGTATCGTTTTTCTTTTACTAGAGCTTAGAAACCCTAGCCGCGCCATTTCAAACCCTGGTTAGATTTGGCTAAACTCTAACCGGGTTAAAGGATTAAAGAGCCTTATAACATCGTACGGAACAATCCCCATATGACCGTGGTTTTAGGGTGTCTTCAAAGAGCAAAGGGGACCGAATAGGATATTAAAGGGTAGGTAGGTATCTTGTTTGTTCGTTGTTCCAATTTTTCATTTCCTCTCTCTTTTTCTTTTCTTTTTTTTTTAATGAGTGTAATTAAAAGTTTAAGGGGTTCCATGGAAGGTTTAGGTTTTTTTTGGTTTTTTTTTAAATGAGTGTAATTAAAGTTTAAGAGGTTCTATGGAGTGGAGCTTTTTAAAAAATAGAGTTGGAATTGTCGAGATATTTTAGGATTCTTTTTTTTTTCTTTTTTTTTATTGGTTAAAGTGGTAAGTCACCATAATATATTACTATTAATTATAAAATATTTACAAAACAGGTCCAAAAGAGCATACCGGCAAGAAAGAATCAGCAAGAAAACCTCTGGTTATAGCTTAGAGAATATATAAATAATTATCCCAATCATATCATTGACGGTTATAAGTGTGAGATTTTGTCAAGATCTAGAGGCAATGGAAAGCACAAATAGAGAGACAAAATATAAGACAAGAATAAACTGTATTCTCATCAATAATACGAAAAGAGATCAACTGGAACATCATTTGTTATTGTTCATACAATGAATATGAGCCTGCATATATAGACAAGGCTATATGAATATGTGAGCACGCAAACATGACATGTGGCTCAATAAGAAACAAAGGTAGGTAGGAAATAGGTGTGGTAGGTAGGAGAAACAATAAAATATGCCACATGAGGTGGATCACCCACCGAAGATGAAATTATTACTCCACAATAAGTGGATATGATAAAGTAGTAACAAGATCACATCATAATAGGTGGAAATTCTCCTACACACACTATCCCAATGTGGCACAAACACCGGAGTGTCTCATACACAAACTATTATGAAATGCATCATCCTAAGTAAACTTAAGTAAGGTGTAATAATATCCAACATGAATAAATAATTACACCAACACCCCTCCTTAAGTGCAACTAAGAGAAATGCTCTTAAGTCTACAAGCAACCAAGCAATGCAAGATGGGTCCCAACTACGAGGCCATGTTAGGTACCCATATACAAATGCAAATGCACGCAAACCAATGCAATGAAATCTCTCATGAAGCGGGGAAAGAGAGAAAACCCACATGGGAAAACCCTCCCCCCCCCTCGCCCCCCCAAGAGAGAGATGATGAAAGCACACAATGCTTTCAATGATGAATAAGAGAGAAGAAGAGACCATGAAACCCCCCTCAATGTAAAATCTCCTGCAAAGATGGTCCAATGATGTTGACCAAAATACCTCCCCATCGGAAGAAAGAGAGCCAATGTTGTACCAATAATGTCAAAGTGTGACAAGACTCAAAACCAAGTCGATGACGATGAATCACTTGTTGCAACAAAAATGAAGATCAGGCATGGAGACAACCTGCTTTGAGCATCAACTAGATACTCGTAAATAGCAAAAATACTGGTACAATCAGAGTCTCACGGGAGCCATGCACAAATGTGTACAATCTAAGTCTCAACTGGAGCCATGCACCAAGTCTCACAAGATATTTCTAATCTATGTGTACGAGAGGATTACATCAAATATGTCATCAAAGACAAGATACAAAGAGGTGTGACACTTTATGATAGTGCGAATACAACATTGCTCTAGCAAAAGCATACAACATGATATAGTGCAAATATGGAAACATGAAGATGATGTCACCAAGAAACCTTGTAGAATACTGCCAAAAAAGACGCCTCTGATTGGGATGTGGCCAAGAGATATAAAAGAGCAAATCGACCCCCCCGGGCTGTCGGTTGGAAGCACTGCATACAGGTATGAAGGAGGACAAAAAATATATGTTCCCAATTTGACTTATTCCATGATATTTTTGTTTATAAAAGATTTTAAAAAATCCCTTAAAACATTTATTAAAATACCCATGACAAAAAAAACTTTATTAAAGAACCAATAAAAAAAAAAAACACCATGATTTTTATTTTTAACATTATTGAAAAAAACTTTCATAAAAATTTATTAAAGTAAAAAAGTTTATTTTTTATTATTAAAAAAAATTATGTAAAAAAAAAAATTAAAAACTTAAATTTAAAAAAAAATAAAAAATAAAAAAGGGCTTGAGGGACTGCGGAGGCCGCAGGTACAAACCTGCCCCCCGATCAAAAAAATATATTTTTTTAAAACCCTCCGCAAAATTAAAATGCGAATTTAATTTAATTTTTTTTAATTTTTGAAAAAAATATAATAAAAAAAATTATAATTATATATATATAATTTTAGACCTGCCCCTACAAGTTCATATGGCAGGCCAAGAGGGGGATTTTTTTCAACTTGGAGGGACGGAAGTCGATTTCAACGAATTAATGGTCAATCTTGGGGGTTTTGGGCCTTCTGAGCGCAATGACGATGATGGATTTGGCCAAAAATGCTCCAAAATTGCAAATCGTTGTCGGGACAAGTCACCACCCTCCACCTTCAAACGGCTATGGATTTGGCCTCGGATGTCACTTTTGGACGAAACAAAAGGCGATTCTCACTTTCTCGAACCTCCTGAATCCAAAGGTGACCTTAGATTTAACCCAACAAGCCTCAATAATAACCTGCAATAGAAAGCTCCAAAATGCAAAATCCCAAATTTCTCTCAATTGGCAAACCAAAGGCACTCCAATGGCTCTGATACCATGTGAGATTTTGCCAAGATCTAGAGGCAATGGAAAACACAAATAGAGAGACAAAATATAGGAAAATAATAAACTGTATTCTCATCAATAATGTCAAAAAAGATCAATTGGATCATCATTAGTTATTGTTCATACAATGAATACGAGTCTGCATATATAGGCAAGGTTATATGGATATGTGAGCACACAAACATGACATGTGGCTCAATAAGAAACAAGGGTAGGTAGGAAATAGGTGTGGCAGGTACGAGAAACAATAAAATATTCTTTAGACACTTAAAAATAATTATTTTAATTATTTTTAATTCCTCGCATAATTAATTAATTAATTATGCATAATTAATTAATTAATTATGTTAATTCAAATTCCTCTCAATATTAATTAAATATAATTAATATTGTCACTATAGCATGTGATTGATAAATCAATCCCTTTCTTTATTCTTTTAAAAAATCAAATCCTCACAAATCTTCCTCTTAGCTAATTAATTTCAATTAATTAGTTAACTTACATGATTCCTACAAATCATCTTCTTAATTCATCATTAAACTAATAAATTCTTCTAGAAACTCCCTAAACTCACTTAACATTATTCTTCTAATTTTTATTCCCTCCACTCATTCTCTCTCCTAGTCAAATTCTCCTACAAATATTAATCCCACCTAACATTTCCTCTAATCCCTCTCCTAATGAGTCGTTAATGGTTAATCATCATGATTAGCCACAAAGTCAACTCTTTGTCTTTTTCATCCAGCCACTAGCTTTAAATGCTCTTTTCCTAGGTGAATGTAAGATTTTCGAAATCATACATTCATCTAGGCATCCCCTCTCCCAAAGAATTTTTAATTCCCTTTTATTCCTCCAATCCCCATGATATCCTTTTTTGGAGAATTTTTAATTCCTCCAATGCCTCTTGTGGAGTGTGGAGATACGAAATGCCTTTAAGGCATATTTCTTGGTCTCCACACCCTCTCTTGGACCTTGTGTGAACTCACAAGTAAATCTTAGCCCTTCATCTCGAATTCATCCTAGCCATTTGTTTTCCTCTCCTCTTCCTATAAAATAAGGTTCCATCCCTTCATTCAAAACATCTTGAAATCCAGTAAGTTTATGCTGCCCTTTTGAGCTCAGGAAACCATCTTGACAACTTGATCATCTCATCCTTATCATTTTTCAAATCCATTCTATTTGTGTACAACATTGGAAAGCCATCCACATCCAGCAATCAAAGGAGCACATCAAGTGGAGCATTATCAAGGGGCGCCTTCACTTCATCAAGCTCAATCCGAAGGAGAAGGTAAAATAGCAAGGTGAAATGGTCTTTTAATGATATTTTAGCATCCTGCATGTTTATTTCATTATGTTTTGATCATTTGACCTTCCAATATGTTTTCCCCTCTTCATTTTGGCACGCCCGGTGGGACCCACATCCCTAAGAACTAATATTTTTTTTTAGGTTTTTGTGAGTTGTGAGATGTAGGTTCCAGAATAGCACGACTGCAAAAAAAAAAATTAAAAAAAAAAAATAATAAAAAATAAAAAATAAAAAATAAAAATAAAAATTGCAAGTTCCAGAATAGCGGCTCTGTATTTCTGCGCAACAGCTTCTTTTCTGTTTCTGTTTCGTTTTTGTTTCTGTTCTTTTTCTGTTTCAACATGATAGTTCTGCGATTAGCGCGGGCGTTTTTGTGGGAATTTGAATTCCATTTATCTGATCTGTTATTTTCTCTGTTTAATTATAATCTGTGTGAAAATATGAGAGTATGTTCTTGTCTATATAGACAATCAGAAATCTAGACCTTTCACTTTTCTATTATGTTTAGCGCGATTGTATGCTCTGACCACAAGAAAGTGTGAAAATAGGAGAGTATGCTCTTGTCTATCTAGACAATCAGAAATTCGAACCTTTGACACTTTTCTATTTGTTTAGTGCTACTGTCTGCTCTGTTAATCTGTCTGAAATTTTTAGGCGCTAACTGTAGTCTGCATTTCTTTTTTTTTATTTCCTGTTATCTGCTCTGTTTAAATATAATCTGTCTGACCATAGGAAAGTGTGAAAGTAGGAGATTATGCTCTTGTCTATCTAGACAATTAGAAATCCAGACCTTTGACATTTTTTTTTATTCTGTTAAATTTAAGGTTTCTGCTCTGTTAAATCTAGGGTTTCTGTCTACTTTGTTAAATCTAAGGTTTAAAAAAAAAATCTGTTTTTTCGCCATATCTTCTTTATCTCGACTTCATTTTCCTCCAAACTTCACCAGATTCTCCGCATTGCCATTTTCCACTTTTCCTTCCTTGGAGGCCTTATCCCAAAAATTCACTTTTTGAAGCCCAAAATCTCATATTTCTCTATTTTTAGGGCTTGTCATAACTCTTTCCCCTTTTATCCAATCACCTCCAAATTTTTCTCATATTATCCATCTCCAACTTTTGCTTCTTTGTCCCTCTTGGACAAATTTTCTCATTATTTCATCTCTCCTCCAAAATCCCCATTTTTCGCTTGCCTATCCCTTGGAAAGTGGCAAAAACCTAGTCAAACCCCATTTACCTATCAAAACTTTCTTCAAATCCACATTTATCATTACTAAAAAAGTTTTTATTCATGTTTTTCTATTCATTCCCAAAAAATAAAAAAAATTAATATTTTTGTCATTTTGTTGTTTTTTGCAGGACGCTTGTTGAAGACTATTTTTCCAAACTACTAATCAAGTTGTTTTGCAAGATACTTGTTGAAGACTTTATTTTTCCAAACTACTAATCAAGTTGTTTTGCAGGATGCTTTTTGAAGACTCCATTTTTCAAACTACTAATCAAGTGGTTTTGCAGGTTGCCTAGTTGATTCAACCAAATATTGTGCATTTATTTAAATTAGGCACCTAGATATTAATTAGAATGGAATGAACCATTGTCTTATGTGTCTTTAAGAAAAACGTAAAGGTAGGAAAGTATGCTTTCGTCTTACTAGACGATTAGAAATCCAGACTCTCCGACCTTTTCTTGTTTGATTGTGTGTTTACCTCTAACGGGCCTGCCCTCCCAACTTGCTCTTTGAGAAGGTAAGAGGGGAACGACCCAAGTGAGTACACCTGGACGTAGGGTTCCCAACTCACTATAATAAATAGGCCATTGACTATGAAAGGGTTAATGGTTGGGGCTATATGAGAGTTCACTCTCACATTGGGTGCTTAGTAACATCTTGGAGATCTCAATCATGCTTGCGTGACTACTAAGTTCTTGGTGCTTCATTGGGCTATAAGCCTCAATTGCGCTTGCGCAACTTCGAAGGGCAGCTCCTAACGGGAAGACTTACTAAACACCTTGTTCATAGTGGCCAAAAACCTTCTAGTCATTGGTGCAGGAGGTTAGACCTCTGAAGCGGCCCATATTCTTACGGCCCTTAGTAGAGACACAAAGTTCACCATGAGGAGTTCTCATGGGAATTGATGTTTGGCTACCCCGAGAAGTGAGTGTCGTGGAGGGGAGCCAGTGGGGTCAAGCATCTAAGTGTCCGCTCTGGGTAAGCGTAGTTGAGAAACCAATTGGGATTCAATGACTATTGTCTTTGCCAGCCTTAAGAATGTTGTATATGAGCATGAGTGTCTTTGAGATAATATGCATTTGATCATTGTGTTTGCTTTGTTTGATACATACTTGCCAAGAGTAGACTAAAAACACATCACTATCCCCAAACACTTTGCAAAAATATTTGTCAAGACATAAACAATTGTCCAAGTCATTACCCACCCAAAGTCCAAAATTGCGTCAAAACTCTGTCTGTCCCATTTTTCATAAGCCCAAAAGAGAAGCTAAGAGTTTATCCTCTATGTCAACATTCAAGTTTGTCCTTTGAAACACCTATTATCGTCCAAATCAGGGTGGTCATATCCCTTCATACAACTTGTCATTCAAATCGATCCTCCATTAAGTCATATTCATGTCAAAGACAACCTAGTTATCAAGTTTCTTCTAAACCATCACTACCATACCTTCTTCATCAATCATCCTCAAATTTCTTAAATCCTTTCATCACAAATTTCTCAAGTCCTTTCATCACAAATTTCTTAAATTCTTTCATCACAAATTTCTCAAGTCTTTTCATCCTCAAATTTCTCAAATCCTTTCATCACAAGTTTCTCAAGTCCTTTCATCACAAATTTCTCAAGTCTTTTCATCCTCAAATTTCTCAAATCCTTTCATCACAAATTTCTTAAGTCTTTTCATCACAAATTTGTTAAGTCCTTTCATCACAATTTTCCTAAGTCTTTTCATCACAAATATCGTGTATGGTCGCAACTCAATCCCAAAAGAAAAAGATGGCTGAACAACAATATGGCATGCCAGACATGGGTGTCCTATATGAAGATCCCATGCAAGATCATACACAAAGTGGGCAACCTAGCGATCAAGATCAAAGTCAAAATCTTGACATGGTTAACCAAGATGAACTTTGTCTGGAAGTGAAAACTTTCCTAGCGGATTCTTATAACCAAGAGATGATGTAAAAGTTTATTAAACACAATCCTACTGCACTTCTGAAAACTCTCCTTGAACATGGAGCTCAACTTCCGCCTGAATTTAATAGATCCGCTCTCACCCAACAACCACAAGGAGACCTCGCTCCCACACAAAGTGTTGCACCTATTATTAAAACTCAATCAATTACAACCCCATCAATCATCCAAGCTCAATCAATGCCACCCGCGGTACCTCCCACCGTGGTCTCCATCCCACCTTCTTCCTCCTTACCATCCATACCACTATCCAATCCGATCTCATCCATTCTCCAACAAACTTCTATACCACCTCCTTCTATTCAACCACAAATTTCTATTCCACAAACTTCCCTTCCTCCCAACAATGTCGCAAATTTTATTCGGGCCGTATTCAATCCTGTCACAACAGTTGGCGGACCGCAACCAACTGTCCCTCAAACCCCAACAACATCGGTCATCACATCCCATGTTTCCACCTCCTCATCATATCAATATATTGGTGGTGGTGCACCTTCTTTGGTTCATCCAATTCTTGGGGCAAATACAATTCATCAATATCAAAGTCCACAACAAGACCTCTTCAAGGAAATTCAAGACATGAAGAATATCATCAAGAACATGAAAGAAAGGACTAATAAAAGGAAAGCTTACTCATTCGAAAAGTTTTGCCCTTGTCCTTATGACCCGTCTATATCAATTGCACCATATCCCCCGGGATTTGAGATCTCTAAATTCACCGAGTATGAAGGCAAAGGAGATCCCCGTGACCATGTCCGAGAATTCCACATCTTATGCCAAGAAGTCTCCTATAGTGACCTTTATCTTCGCAGACTCTTTCCCAAGAGTCTCACGGGAGATGCCTTGACATGGTTCTCATCTCTACCACGAGGTTCCATTGTCTCTTTTCCAGACTTGGCAGAAAAATTTGTAGCCCACTATGCATACAACATGGGTAATGATGTTTCTATGATGAACTTATGTAATACAAAACAAAGGCCTGGAGAAACCTTCGCCAATTTCCTACAAAGATGGCAACATCTTATCAAGAAATTCCAGTGGGACATGCCAGAACAACATCAAATTGAGCTATTCCAAAAGAGCTTGGTGCCTGGACTTTCAAGACCTTTAATATCTCAATGTATCAAATCCTTCCAAAAATTGACAGATAAGGGCCTCGCCCTCAAACGTGTCTTGTTGGAGGAAGGAACCTTGAAACATTACCAGAAATCAACACAAATTTCTTCATCTTATTATAATGACAAGCCAAAATTCTGGTCCAAAAACAAAAATGTGGTCAATGATGGCGTAATTGATGCAAAGCGGGTCTAAACCGTGGCCACTCCCCCAAAATCCACCACCAACAATCATCAATTCAACAACCAAAATCAATCACAAAAACCTCACAACAATGTCTCAATCCAGGGACGACCACCCTGATTGAATAACAGGACTCCAAGAGGTTTCACTCCTCTGGCTGAGCCTATTGAAGCGATGTTTCAAAAACTTGTCCAAGCAGGTATAATGGTTTTTCCAATCACTCGCCCGTTTGACCCCAATCAACCTAAACCAAGATGGTATAATGAAAATGAGTATTGTGAATACCATCATATCAAGGGACATGATACACAAAAGTGTATGAAACTGAAGATCTACATACAAGATCTCATTGATAGAGGTGAGATTGAGATAGCAAATACAAAACCTGGTAATAACAATGACAAACTCAAAATGTATCAGGAACCCTTCCCGAAGCATGATAAAGGAAAAGGCTCATCATCTAACAGAATGGGTTATGACTACACTAATCACGTAATTGGTTTTGATTTTTTGGTAGGTCGCATTGAACCTGTAGACAATAATGTCAATGTCATAACCATCCAAGGAGTTAATCCTCCTTCTTCCCAAAGCAGACCAAATCCTACTAGGATAGTCATTCAAGGCGCCATGCCTTCCACCTCCCATTTCCAGAATGACTGCAATGCAACTACATGCCGAGGAAGAGTCACCATCCAAGGAGTTCCTCCCCCACCAAACCCCCCACCCATGTCTTCCACCCGCCGATATGACCTCCTTAATCAACTTGGGAAGACACCCGCGCAGATCTCCATTTGGGAACTTCTCAAGACCTCCCTGATCCATAAAGAAATTTTGGAACAAGCCCTTCTTCAATCACGCGTTCCAAATAACAACAACGCCACCCAATTCCAAGCCCTCATTGGAAACCTTGCTGCCTAGCAGCACATTGTAGTTAACTCCAAAGATGCTCCCGCAGATGAAGACCATAACAAACCTTTACACATCGAAGCTCTTATCCACAAGCACAAGGTCAAACGTATCCTGATAGATGGTGGGTCCGGGCTCAATCTGTGTACATACAAATTAATAAAATAATTGAGACTTTCTAAGGATCTGATAGACACATCAGGAAGGATCACAATAAAGGCATATGATGATGCAGAAAGAATTTCAAAGGGCGTGATCACCTTACCTCTTCAAGTGGGCCCCATTACAATTGAAACCCCTTGCTAAGTACTAGATCTTGATCTCCCTTACAACATTCTCCTCAGGAGGCCATGGATTCATTCCTTGTAGGTCGTACCCTCCACCTATCACCAATGCATCCAATTCCCCTGTAACGGAAGAGAGATCACTATCAAAGGTGATCCCCAACCTTTTCAATATTGCAAACTATTAGAGGGGAAGCATCTGTATCATTGCCCACTAAATAGACCCTCGCCAACACCTCCATCTGACACATCAAATGTTGCCTTCGCATCATCCCAACCAGATAATCAAATCAAGATCTTGGACAATGGCTATGGAGAATACAAATTAGAGGACGTCTTATTAATAGGAAACCTCCCTCTCTCTCCTAAGTCATTTGGCAAACCAAAAGCGCTAAAAAAGGACCCAAAACCAGTCATGCAATGCCAAAACACCACCTTCTAGCAATGGGGCCCACTTGATAACGAGAGCCTCGAAGCAGATATCTCTTCATCGTTGTATAGGGAAGAGGATGAAGAGCCAACAAGAATATCCAAAGAAATATACCCAAAAGCATCTGCCATAGTTGAAAAAATGGGTTACAAAGGACACCGTCTGGGACTAGAGGAGAAAGGAAGAAAAACACCCATAAGTCCTATCTCCTACAAATACAACAGAGGCTTGGGGTACACCCCAGTGCCTAAGATTACTATTGTTGGTGCCCCTTCTAGTCCTTCTTCGGATATCGAAAGCACTGACGAAGAGGAATTCCACGAAATGCCTTATGAATATGAGAAAGATATCTTTTTGGACCCTTACATCAATACCATCACCCCCGCAACCCCTCCCACTTCACATGAGCTACATCTTGTCCATCTTGAACTCATTAACTGGGGCCAACGAGACAAACCCACTTTAGATATTTGCGTCGACGATAATGCTCTCATTGCTCTCTTAACAACGCAAAATATGGAAGATTGTAGCAGAATTGAGGGTATTCAACTACACGAAAAGGGATACTTTGGTAGTCAAGTCAATGCTCTTAGCCACAAAAAAGATATTAAAAGAAAAAGATATGATTCCCTAGGTGAAAACCTCCTTGAGGTGCCTTTGGATGAACAAGAAATAAAAACAAAGGGCGTATCTGAAAGTGAAAACCTGGAAAAGGCACTTGACGATGAGGGATTTGACCTCCCTACCATTGGTTACCTTCCACAGGACAAATCAAATTTGTTGATAGAAGAAATAGATAGCATCAACATGGGCACCGAAGTCATTCCGAAAAATGTGCTCATTGTCAAATCCCTCACAGAAATCGAGAAACAAGACTTCATCAACTTCCTTACAGAGGTAAAAATCAATTTTGCATGGTCCTATTCCGATATGCCAGGGTTGGATCCTTCCTTGGTGGTTCACAATCTTGCCGTCCGCCCAGATGCAAAACCTGTAAAACAAAAATTGTGCAAAATGCACCCACATATTGCACTCCTGGTCAAGGTGGAACTCCAAAAGCTGTTAGACGCGGAATTTATCAAACCAATAGATTATGCTGAATGGGTCTCCAACATTGTACCTGTCGGCAAACCTATTGGGGGCATCCGCATCTGCACACATTTCCGAGATCTAAATATAGCTTGTCCTAAAGATGATTTCTCGCTCCCCAATATAGACATGATTGTGGACCTTACAACAGGACATGAAATGTTATCGCTAATGGATGGGTTTTCTGGATACAACCAAATCAGGATAGCAGATGAGGATCAGCATAAAACTACATTCACAACACCATGGGGTGCTTTCTGTTACCGGGTCATGCCTTTTGGCCTTAAAAATGTTGGAGTTACGTATCAACGAGCAATGACAACAATTTTTCATGACCTCTTGCACAAAATTATGGAGGACTATGTGGATGATCTGCTAGGAAAATCCAAGACAATACAAGAGCACATCCCTATTCTAAAACAGATCTTCGAAAGACTGGAAAAATACAAGCTGCACCTAAATCCCCAAAAGTGCGTGTTTGGTGTCACATCGGGAAAACTACTAGGATTCATCGTTTCCCGCAAAGGCATCGAGGTTGATCCCGCAAAGGTAAAAGCTATTATGGAAATGCCTCCGCCAAAAACTCTCAGACAACTGCACAGTCTCCAGGGAAAACTCCAGTCTGTCAGGCGTTTTATTTCACAGCTAGCAGACAAGTGCCATCCATTTGCACACCTATTGCGTAAAGACACAAAATTTAAATGGGATTGCCTATGTCAAAAGGCCTTTGAGAAATTAAAAGAATATCTAGCATCACCTCCCGTATTAATGCCTCCTGCTCCAAGAAAACTCCTTATTTTGTATATATGTGCTACTGCAGTGGCATTGGGGGCATTATTGGCGCAAACAGATGATCAAGGGAAGGAACACGCCATTTACTATATTAGTCAGACGTTGGTAGGATATGAACTCAATTACACCCCCATTGAAAGAGTATGTTTGGCATTAGTGTTCAGCACACAGAAACTATGACACTATATGCTAAATAATAAGACAAAATTAATTGCTAAAATTGATCCACTTAAATATCTCTTGTCCAAAGTTGCTCTCACTGGCAGAACCGCCAAATGGGTCATGCTCTTAAGCGAGTTTGACATTGAATATGTGGATAGAAAGGCAATCAAGGGACAAGTCATTGCAGATCAGTTGGCTAAAGCTCCACTTCCAGGCAACCATCCTCTTCTCATAGAATTACCAGATGAGTTCATTATGACTGTTACCACATCCTCCACATGGAAATTGTATTTTGATGGCTCCTACACTCAAAATGGATCGGGGGCAGGAATATTATTGGTCACACCTCAAGGAGATCGCATCCCAAAATCATACAAGATAGCCTTTGCATGTACCAACAACATAGCAGAATATGAGGCCCTCATCACAGGTTTACGCTTGGCTATCCACTGGAAAATAAATGAATTACAAGTCTATGGCGATTCCCAACTCATCATAAAACAAGTCAATGATGAATACCAAACAAAAGATGATAAACTCCTTCCCTACCGTACCATGGTTGAAGATCTTAAGCAACATTTCACGGCAATCAAGTTTGACCAAATCCCACGAACAAATAACAAGGCTACAGATGTAATGGCCACCATTGGCTCCCTCCTTCAAATGCCAACACACAGTCAAAAGTGCGAGTTCTTGGTCGAGCAATTGTTTATACCAGCATACGACCTACTAGAGTCTGAAATGGTGTGTGTTCTCATTGGTCCCAAGTCCCCTTGGTACCAAGAAACCTTTGCTTTCCTCAAAGACAACACCATTCCCCCACACCTCACCAAAACCCAACAACAAATCTTCATCCGCCGATGTGCCCGTTACACCATCCTTGCGGACACCTTGTTCAGAAGGCATTTTGATGGTTCCCTCCTAAGGTGTTTAGATAAACAAGAAGCAGAATGGGCATTACGCGAAGTACACGAGGGTATCTGTGGGGCACACTCAAGTGGACTCACATTGGCTAAAAAACTTTTGAGAACAGGATACTATTGGCTTAAAATGGAAGAAGATGCATATAATTATGTGAAGAAATGCATCCCTTGCCAGCAACATGGTGACAAGATTCATGCACGGTCACAAGAATTGCATCCATTCATTACACCATGGCCCTTCTCGTAGTGGGGGTTTGATCTCATTGGGAAAATCCACCCTTCATCTTCCAACGGACATAAATTCATTATCACCGCCACTGAATACTTCACCAAGTGGGTAGAGGCTATCCCTCTTACTTTCACCACCGGCAAGCAAATATCCAAATTCATCCTAAACTATCTAATCTGTCGATATGGCATCCCAAAAGTTATTATCACAGATAATGGTAAACAATTTAAGAACCAGGATGTCAAAGAACTCTGCCAAAAATTCAACATCCAACACCGCTTCTCCACTCCATATTACCCCCAAGGCAATGGCCAAGCTGAGGCTTCTAATAAAACCCTAATAAAAATCCTCAAAAAGACAGTCAATGAAGCGGGTCGTGATTGGCACCTCCAAATCCATCTTGCATTATGGGCCTACCGCACCTCCATCCGCACCCCCACAGGTGCCACTCCTTATTCCCTAGTATTTGGTTCTGAAGCCATCCTTCCCCTTGAGATCGAGATCCCCTCTCTAAGGGTATCACTGCAAAACATCCTACCAGAGGAAGAATACAGAATTGCTCGCTTACAAGAGCTAGAATTGTTAGATGAAAGACACCTCAAGGCCTTGAATCATCTCCGGGTATATCAAAACCATCTGCGCATGAGTTATCATAAAAAAGTCAGAACCTGAGAATTCCAAGTTGGTAATCTTGTCCTCATGGAAAATCAGAAAAATCTACAAGAAAGAGAAAAGAAAGGCAAGTTCGAGCCTAGTTGGCTTGGACCATATGTAATCACAGCGAAATATGGATCAGGAGCTTATCAGTTGGCTACTCCTAAAGGTGATCCTTTGGATGATCCAATGAATATCATGCACCTCAAAAGATTTTATGCTTAGTCCTCAGAAAGTCTTAAATTGTCAAAAAAAAAAAAAAATCAAGAAATTTTTTTTTTTAAAAAATGAGAAAAAGATCCTGAAAAAATCGTCACTTTGGTGAAAACCTGGCAAACAGGCACCTTATGACACAAAAAATTAAAAAATCAGAAAACAAAAAAAAAACAATTCGTCCATTAGTGAAAACCACTTGGTGGCGCTATGGACAAGTACCTTGGTGAAAACCTCTGTGCAAGCGCCAAGGTAAATAATCGGATCCACTGTCTATCATGTCGATACTACAAATCATCTGCCATCTAGCCCACCCATGCGCAACATTCCTCCTTTTCCACCTCCCTGTAAAACATGCGTATGATGATGAAGTCTTCGCCTGAGTCATGAACAAGGAATGTCCCATTGAAACTGAGATTTTATGCCTCTGTGTGTAAGCTTCAAGAAGTCTTGAGAAACAATCCCAAGTCCATCCTAGTTCTACTCTTGGCAAGAGGTATCATTTGGTTGCAAGGAAGAGACTTGTTAGATTTTGATTAGATCTTTTCATATAGGCTTGCATCTTTTGCCCTACGACTGCCACTATTTACGACTGCCTGGGTTCTTCCATATCTAGGTACGCTATGATAAGTGCATACTGGGGCATATTTCATAGTATGGCATGTTTTGGATCCTTCTCGTATAAATCGATGACCTGGTACTAGTGTTTATCAACACTTACCTTCTCGTGTACAAGAGGTATCGGTGTGTTTGAGGGTTTCCTTGCACGAACCCACAACTCTGTATTAGTGTTTCTTAACACTTGCATTGTTGTGTGCAAGAAATTCCTATTTGTCTACAGAGTCAGTCCACGCCCTGCGTTTCTCATGGCATCTTGATTTCTATAATCAATGGTACAAGTCACTCAGGGCAACATCAAACTAGGTTGGCTCTCCACATTTGTTGTGCACAAAATCTCACCATCATTCCATCAAATCCTAAACTCAATAATCCCATGGAGTTCTCAATTGCCCCCATTTTTCTCCGCGGTCTCGCATCTTGTATTCTTCTTTCCAAATACCTCACGACTGTTTCATATTTGTTTCTCATCTATCCCTTCCACCTTAATTTTTCTTCCTCTATTTTTTTTTTCCTCACACAATCAATTCTGATCCTGATTCATGTCTTATACAGGATGAATCCTTCCTGAAACCAGACGTTGTGATCAGTCATGTCTTATACAGGATGAATCCTTCCTGAAACTAGACGTTGTGATCAATCATGTCTTATACGGGATGAATCCTTCCTGAAACCAGACATTGTGATCTGATCATGTCTTATACAGGATGAATCCTTCCTGAAACTAGACGTTGTGATTAGTCATGTCTTATATAGGAAGTATCCTTTCTGAAACCAGACACTCCGATCATGTCTTATACAGGATGAATCATTCTTGAAACCAGACGTTGTGATCAATCATGTCTTATATAGGATGTATCCTTCCTGAAACCAGACACTCCGATCATGTCTTATACAGGATGAATCCTTCCTGAAACCAGATATTGTGATCAATCATGTCTTATACAGGATGAATCCTTCCTGAAACCAGACACTTTGATCATCTTTGTCTTATACAAGATGAATTCTTCTTGAAACCAGACTGAATCTAGATCTTATCAATCGAATCAAATCAAATCTATCGGGATATCAATTTCGCAAAAACTCCAAAGATCAAATACCTCAATTGATCTCCCGAGGGGGCATCACCATACCATAATCTATCAATCAACAGTTGGGGCATCCTATCAAACCAATATCAGTATCAAAACAAGATTATTCTTTGAATCAATGTGTCATCACACCTTGCTTCAAAGAGGGGCAAAATGTACACTTAAAAATAATTATTTTAATTATTTTTAATTCCTCGCATAATTAATTAATTAATTATGTTAATTCAAATTCCTCTCAATATTAATTAAATATAATTAATATTGTCACTATAGCAAATCTCCCTTTCTTTATTCTTCAAAAAAATCAAATCCTCACAAATCTTCCTCTTAGCTAATTAATTTCAATTAATTAGTTAACCTACATGATTCCTACAAATCATCTTCTTAATTCATCATTAACCTAATAAATTCTTCTAGGAACTCCCTAAACTCACTTAACATTATTCTTCTAATTTTTTATTCCCTCCACTCATTCTCTCTCCTAGTCAAATTCTCCTCCAAATATTAATCCCACCTAACATTTCCTCTAATCCCTCTCCTAATGAGTCGTTAATGGTTAATCATCATGATTAGCCACAAAGTCAACTCTTTGTCTTTTTCATCCAGCCACTAGCTTTAAATGCTCTTTTCCTAGGTGAATGTAAGATTTTTGAAATCACACATTCCTCTGGGCATTCCCTCTCCCAAGGAATTTTTAATTCCTTTTTATTCCTCCAATCCCCATGATATCCTTTTTTGGAGAATTTTTAATTCCTCCAATGCCTCTTGTGGAGTGTGGAGATACGAAATGCCTTTAAGGCATATTTTTTGGTCTCCACACCCTCTCTTGGACCTTGTGTGAACTCACAAGTAAATCTTAGCCCTTCATCTCGAATTCATCCTAGCCATTCATTTTCCTCTCCTCTTCCTATAAAATAGGGCTCCATCCCTTCATTCAAAACATCTTGAAATCCAGTAAGTTTATGCTGCCCTTTTGAGCTCAAGAAATCATCTTGGCAACTTGATCATCTCATCCTTATCATTTTTCAAATCCATTCCATTTGTGCACAACATTGAAGAGCCATCCACATCCATCAATCAAAGGAGCACATCAAGTGGAGCATTATCAAGGGGCGCCTTCACTTCATCAAGCTCAATCCGAAGGAGAAGGTAAAATAGAAAGGTAAAATGGTCTTTTAATGATATTTTAGCATTCTGCATGTTTATTTCGTTATGTTTTGATCATTTGACCTTCCAATCTGTTTTCCCCTCTTCATATTCCACATGAGGTGGATCACCTACTGAAGGTGGAATTATCACTCCACAATAAGTGGATATGATAAAGTAGTAACAAGAACACACCATAAAAGGTGGAAATTCTCCTACACACACTATCCCAATGTGGCACAAACACCCAAGTGTCTCATACCCAAACTACTATGAAATGCATTATCCTAAGTAAACTTAAGTAAGGTGTAATAATATCCAACTTGAATAAATAATTACACCAACAATAAGGATCCATCATGAGTTTACATTAGCGTATGACGATTTTGAATTACAAGATAAACATTTGAGTACTGAAACTTCTTTGTGAAAAAATCCAAAAAATAGAACATATCTTCACTGCAAAATTTTGGTTTCAACATATTACTTTTCTTCTATTCGCTTAGCAGGCCCCCACATCTTGATTTCTCGTTAAGGATCCATCATGAGTTTACATTAGCATATGACAATTTTCAGTTACAAGATAAACATTTGAGTACTGAAACTTCTTCATGACAAAATCTAAAAAATCAAACATATCTTCACTGCAAAATTTTGGTTTCAACATATTACTCTACTTCTATTCACTTTCCTCATCTGTCAAACCATTTGTGCTTTCCTTCAGTGATGCTAACTCATAAGATAAAGGAAAGGATAAGGGGTATCCATGTGAGCCAATTTCAGCATGCTTAAGGAGTTTTGAAATGGCATCAAATTTTGCTAGGGATAGTGAACGTAAACATTCACCAATGAGTTGCCTATTGGACTGGATCCATGATCTGGATGGTGAGGAAGATTGAAACCTTAGGCCATTAATGAGAGAAATCCAAAGTGATATTTGAATTGAATCCTCAAAAAGAAAATTTCTATCAAACAATCCTCCAATCCACTTTGTTCCCATAAAATATTGTACTCGGTTATTTTAGATAACAGAATGTTCCAGGTGTACAATTGTGGATGGACAAAAGAACCAACTAGAAGTTTGGTTATTTCAGCTGACCAAGATAAATCCATTATAACTAAAGCAAACCAAGATGCTAATTCACTTGGTAAAGAAAAATAGTTTGTTTGGATCCATTCTTCACCAAGTATAGCTAAGAATGCATTATGAACCTTGTAACATGAAATGACATAAACCAAATTCAAGGAAGTTTGCTGATCAAAAGGAGAGACTTCGAAGAATTGTCTAGATAATGATATCATATAAGCCATATTTAGAGAAAAATTCAAGTGCCAATGAAAAAGAGTAAAGGCTTGTCGATACCTCCAATGATGGAATGAAATGGTTGCTGACAACAACATAAGATGTCCCCATGAAAATCTTTGCACTGTAAGGTGAAGATAAAAAACCCACTTCCAAACCAAATGAACCTTGAGACTGCCTGTGAAAAAACTCCAATTTCTGGGAAGAGAACACAACTGTGATTGAGAAAACAAACTTGGTACCCATAGAATGTGAGATCACACATGCAAGAGATTGCAATCCCATAGTTCCTAGGGAAAAGGCAAGAGATTACAATTAGCACATATGAAAATGCAAAACAGAGGGCCCTGTCGGAGAGAAGTACCACTGAGAAAGAGTAAAATTTGAACACCTGTATATTCACACATATGATACTTAGAAAATACTTAAATGGGCAAGCCAAAGGACCCTAACAGAGACTAGTACCACTTAAAATATCAAACTTCAAACACCTGTATAGTCGTACATATGTATTTGCAAAAAAATTAAAGGAGTTGCCGCTAATGTTTAGCTATTGAGGTAGTCAGTTCGTGCCATAACATTGTGCAAGCGTGTTATTTAGCTGGAAAAGTTTGCACATGTCAGTGAATGAGCGCGTAGGCTACCAAGTAAGTGTACTAATTGTGGAGAGTCGTTAGCATCACACAAACGACTCTATCACATTAGTTTCAAACATGCTAAATGTCCATGTGCAAAAAAATTATATTAGTATATCATTAACAAACAAAAAAATCAACTTTTTGTATGCAAAGTGGGAAGATCATTTTGGAGCTTAGACATAAGTAAAGGATCGTCATGAACATCCTCTTTAGAAATAAATGTTTCCCCATGAGACAGATTATAGCCTTGATTAGCTAAATAATCTGTTGCAGCATTAGCCTCCCTGTAGCAATGAGTTATAGAATTTTGTTCTAATTGTGAAATAATAGTTTTAATCTCCCGAATGATGTACTGAATCCTCCAATTTGACACTTTTGAATTCCTACAAGATAAGATCGTGTTCGTGGAATCCCCTTCTATTTCAACTTTCTTAAGATGTAAAGAAATTGTCACTCGAAGATCTAATAAGAGAATTTGCACTTCAGCAACGTTGTTTGTTCAATCAGGGATTCTTGCAAAGCCCCCTTTAATGAAATCCCCCATGTGATCTCTGATTACAAAACCAATTCCAAATACCCCTAGATTCTCCTTTGTTGCTCCATCAAATTTTAACTTGAGAAAACCTTGTTATGGCACCTTCCATCTAATTTATTTCCTATGAATAGGATTAATCATGTTAAACATTAAACTCCCCTTAAAACGGAAAAGATAAGTTATCCCATTATGCTAGAGCTAAATTATCCCATGATGTAAAGGGGGAACTCAAATTTTTATATTTTGTGACATGATCCTTTACCGCTTCTACTATTGATAGCTCCATCTTTCAAATCACTTGATGAATATCATTAGATTCATTCCCAAAGATTCTTTGATTTATTTCCCACCAAATGTTCCATACTAACACAACAGGGGCAATAGTCCATGTGCATGCAAAGAATGAATCATGAAATAGAGTGGGCCACGAATCAAAGACCAGTTTTAATGAGGAATGTAGAGGTGTGTACCAAATCAATTTTGATTTAAGCCACTCCCAACACCACGAGGCAAAAGAACAATTAAGAAGTAGGTGATTTGTAGTCTCAATAGCTTCTTGACAAATAACACAGTTGAATGGTTGTGCTATGCCAAGTGCAAATAATCTAGTACTGGTTAACACTATATCTTTGAGTGCAAGCCATAAGAAAGCCCCTGCCTTTTGCAAACATTCACTTGCCCAACAAAAAAAATATCTTCTTAAAGGGATGTCATTCTCCTTTTGAACTAGATGCTTATATCCTTATTTTACAAATAAAAACATGATGATGTTGATAACCAAATGAGCTTATCTTTTATATTTTGTAGTGGATAACTCATTTCTATAACTCAGAAAGTAGGGTATGTCTCTGGTTCAACAGAATGGCTGCCAATTGAAAGTCCTTCCAAACTGGCCTTAGAACACCTCCTTCTTGCTAAAGAGTGAAGTAGTCTTTAACCTTCTCACCCCAAATCCTCTTAAGAACTGTTTTAATTTCATCAAGATCAACAAATCTTCTCAAGGGGGGAAATCCATTCCACGAATCTTCCCAAAAAATTGCCTTGCAACCATTATGAATAATACATGAAAGGTGGGGAAGAAAGAGATGTCTACAAGACACCATAAAATTCCACATCTGTGAACCCCTTGGAGGATTTGCAATTGTAAAAATTATTTCCAGCTCAGGAGAATCTAAATATTTTGCTTTTAGAATAGTAGCCCACAAGGAATCATTTCTGTCATAAAATTTCCACAACAATTTGGCTCCCAGAGCCTTATTCCGCTTGTCCAAATCATGTATACCAGCTTCAACAAAGTATTTATCCATACATACTTTTTACCAGGCTAACAAATGAATTTTGTTTTAAGGTGCCTTATTACCTTTCCACGAGATTTTTAAAAAAATAAACTCTATTTCTGCTCTAATCACACTTGGCATTGGCAAGATTGCCATAATATAATTTGGAATTGTTGCCAACACCACCCTGATAAGTAGAAATATCTCGGCTAAATATAACCAACAATTTTTCCAATATGAGATTCTACTTTGAATTGAGGACACAATATTAGACCAAAAATATTTTGTATTCGTTCCTACAAAAAGAGGAATGCCAAGATATTTGCAAGGAAGCGATTCTTGTTTGAAGCCTAAAGCATTTGATAATCTCACTATAATAGATTGAGAACAATTTAGAAATAATACTTTGGATTTTGATGCATTTATCTTCTGACCTGACACCAAGTAGTATAAATCAAGCACATCTTTGATTATTTTTGTTTCTCTCATAGAGGGGTTTCCAAATAAAATGGTATCATCAGCAAATAAATATATGAGTGATGACAATATTTGATTCTGGTAACTCAATGCCTCTACACAAGCCAATAGAATGTTGTGATGTAATCATTCTGCTGAGAGCCTTAGCCATTATAATAAACAAGGATGGAGATAATGGGTGACCTTGACAAACACCTTGAAAAGGTGAAAATAAACCAATTGGGCTACCATTAATTCAGTTGACCTCATCATAAGCTTTCATCATATCCGGTTTAATCACCATGGCTTCTTTTTCCCATTTGTAACAAAATGAATAGCTTCATGAGCTACTAATGCACCTTCTGAAGTTTCCTTTCCCGAAACAAAACCTCCTTGCCACTATGAAATAATTATGGGAATTAGCTTTGCCAATCTAATTGAGATTTATTTTGTGACAATTTTGTAGATAGTATTGCACAAAGCTATGGGCCTAAATTCTTAAAAAGATAATGGAACAACCACTTTTGGGATAAGAGCAATACGAGTAGTATTGAATTGTTTCAACATATTGCCATGAATCCTAGATTCCTCAACAACTTGTAAAATGTCTAAACCTAAAACTCCAACATTTTTGAAAAAATAAAGTTGTATACCCATCAGGTCCCGGAGATTTATCTGGATGCATATAAAAAACCACTTGTTTTATTTCATCTAGAGTGAAAGGTTTCATCAAGTCCTCATTATCTCTATCATTTACCAAGGCAGGAATATGTTGAAGCAACTTAGAACACTTGTTTGGCAAATGTGGATATGAATTAGTGTCTTTAGCAAACAAGATAGAAAGAATTGCACCCCCTCTGCACAAATCGCTTATATATCATATAAGAGATTCCCCGAAGAATCCTTAATTTGAAAAATTATATTACTGGCCCTTTTCATTTTTGTTGAAGAATGAAAATATTTTGTATTTCTATCACCATCCTGTAACCATAATTCCCGTGATTTTTGCCTCCAATAGGTTTCCTCTTTTTGAAGAATGTCTTCTAGCCGATCATTCAATTGATTTTGTCTAATGAAAGAAGCTTCATTTATACCATTACGAATGATCTCGTCACTAAGAGCAACAATACTTTCCTCAATTTGTGCTTTTTGTTTGAAAATATTCTTAAAGACATTTGCATTCCAGTGGTTAATTTTTGCTTTTAACCATTGCAGTTTTCTAGCAAATTGAAACATCCTTGAACCTAGAAAAAAAGGAAAATTAATCCACCAATCTCTAAGCAGCAAAAGGAATGTGATATCTTGAAACCACATTTGCTCAACCTTGAAGGTCCTGACTGATTTATGTACCCATGGAGCAAGAGAAGTTGTAATTTGGACTGCAAAATGCTCTGATCCAGTAAGAGGCGGGATTTGTGCTACTAGAAGACCAAAATTGAAAAGCCATGTTGGATTTATAGAAAATCTATCCAATCATTCAGCAATGGTTAAGAAACTAGAAGGCTTATTAGTCCATGTAACATTCCCACTAATGGGGATACAATCCTTTAAAGAATTTTGAGATACAAAGTTATTGAAATCTTTTGTAGATTTAAGAGGAGGAATAATGCCTCTCGTTTTATCTTTAAGGGATAAGATTGCATTGAAATCACCTACCACAGGTTGGTCCCCATGAATTTTGTAGTGCATTGCAATGTAAAAGTTTAAGCTCCCAAATTTAAGGAAGTTGGTGGTCTCATGAATATGTGCACTAATAAAAACAAGCAAAATAAATTAAGTTTTCCTTCTAAACTATTTTGTAATGAAATTCTAAAGTTAGATATTTGACAAATGGCAATAGCATGCCTAAGCTGGTTGGGCAATTTCTAGCCCCACCCCATTTTCACCACTCAAATATGAAAGCCTAAAAAGTAGGAGCTTCTATTTTTTAGAAAAAGATTCCAAATAATCCAGTAGCAAAATCAAAAAATCTTCATAAGAGCTCATCTCCCTTAAAAATAGAAGCTTAAGCCCCTCCATGGGACCCCTGCCTTATAACTTCATGTAAAGTTTAAGGAGTTTTATAACTTCATCTCAAACAATCTCATGTGATCATGGTTTTAGGGTGTTTTTAGAGAGTAGAAGGGATAGAGAAGTATATTTGAGGGTGGGTTCAATGAGTGAGAGACTTCTTATAGTTTGATCATTGTCGTTGAGTATGTGAGAAGGTCAAGCATTCCAATCACTTTTTTATTACACTGAAGGCATCTCTTTATTTGAGATGGGCCATCTGATTTGAACAATCAACAACTAAAATTTTTCCTTAGCTATGCAAGGCGACTGAAAACATTTGGTGCATCTGTCCATTTTTCTCCCACCGTCCATTCTTCACGACATTAATTCATCTGGTTCGTTTGTCCATTTTTCTCCCGTCATCCACTATTCAGGGCATTCAGTTGTGTGCATAGATAGATGGCTCATAACAATGGAGAAGCGTTTTCACTGGTTTTTCATTTGTAATGGGCAGCTAGATAATCATTGTGTGCAACTTGCTTGCACACCAACGATACTATTGACAACTAATTTTAACTCGTCATTTTCCAATTCCCCTCATGCAAAATAGAAGGATGTGTCTCAATTCTTCTACGGTTGACATCCAGTTTTTAATACCAAGGAGCCTTTCACTTTATAAACATTATCAAACATAATTAGCTTAATGATAGGCCACTTGTCACACCTTAATCATAAGTTGTTTGAGTTTGTATATGGTTTAGAGGTTTTTTTTTTTTTTCTTTCTTGAATAAGGGAGATATTGATGTTTTAGAAGTTGGAACTTTTCTATTTTTCTTTATGAATTAATTTAATTTTTAATAATTATAATTTAATTTTTTTATTTTTTAGGTTTGATTTAATTTTTCATGTTTAAACAAATATTCAAATTTTAGTTTTAATAATTTTAATATAATTTAATACAATTTAGAAGTACAATTTTCATTTATTAAATTAAATTTATTTAATAATCTTAATATGCTTACATTTATGGACAATAGGTAAATCGATAATCTACCTATTGGATGAAGCACTCCTCAAATTTAATAGAAGAGATATCCTCCCCAACATGCTAGAGGTGAATTTATTAAGAGGTCTATTTTCCACAAAAGTCATGAAAAACCTTTTCTACACTGTGATCCTCTACTATTTGTGCAATCGTATTGCATATTGTTGTTACCAATCTAGAGCTCCACAAGCCAGTGATAAGTAAACAATTTGTTTCTTAAAAACCATTACCCATTTGGATTCTTGTTTACACAAATTGTAACATTAATTAGCAAGAAAAAAACAGAGTTTAAATAGTTTACTTGCATTACTACTTACATTTTAAAGAACAAACAAAAGCATATTGAGAAGAACAAATATTATCATATTTTGACCTTGAATTTAACATGATAGTTTGTAGGAAAGAAGGATCAATAATGTAATTAATTTATTCCTTTGTATTAAATTCATGATGAAAATTTGTTAATTAATAAAATTATACATCATTATTGTTAATTAATTTGTTAGGTCTAAGGTAATCGAGATCTATAATTGTTAGGTATTTTTAGGCATGCAATATAAAGCTATCTTGATCATCTATATCTACATAGTGCATTTAGTTGTCATTGGTCAATGTGTTGGTGTGATTGTAATAATCATGTTGCCTGAGACATTCTCACCCACCAAGAAAAAATCACAATTGCATCTTCCTACATTCAATGATTTGGTGCAAACTATTGTCACCTAGATACATTTCTCCTTAATCATAAAAATGGGTAGGATGAGAGTTGCTCTTGAGGAGTCATATGATTGGAGAAACGTGAGTTAATTAAATAAATACCTCTCTCTCTCTCTCTCTCTCTCTCTCTCTCTCTCTCTCTCTCTCTCTCTCTCTCTCTCTCTCTCTCTCTCTCTCTCTCTCCTCTCTCTCTCTCTCTCTCTCTCTCTCTCTCTCTCTCTCTCTCCTCTCTCTCTCTCTCTCTCGCTCTCTCTCTCTCTCTCTCTCCTCTCTCTCTCTCTCTCTCTCTCTCTCTCTCTCTCTCTCTCTCTCTCTCTCTCTCTCTCTCTCTCTCTCTATCTATCTCCTTACCTCTCCCTACATCTCTCTCCCTCTCTTTCCATGTTTTTATTTCTCCAGTTATCCTTTATGGTATCTCTAATTCTATCATTCTCAATCAATTGTATGTAAAACTCAACCAAATTATTTTTCTAATTGATCTTCCAAACCTATTCAGCGTACCCATTGCACACCAAGGTGTGATTGCTAGTTTTATTTTTTATTTTGGTGAGTGTGGTTGTGTCTTACATTAGATTTTTTATTTTTGTATTTTTTAAAATTTTGTATCAAATTTATAAAATCATTTAGCTAAATGATATGAGATCACAAGTTTGAGGCTGGAACTTCTTTATCTGACTGTCGAGAATTAAGAGGTTTCCATTTTACTAAAGTTGTCTTAGGCACAATCCTGACCTCATCCTTTGTGGTGTCAAGGTTAGAAAGAGTTGGTCTCTAGTGGACTCATTCAAAACTCTTTTAACTTCACCTGGGACCCATTAATATTATATGTGATTTTGATTAAATGTCTTTTTTTTTTTGGGGGGGGGGGGGGGGGGGGGGGGGGTGTGTGTGTTTAACGTTAGGTTTTTATTTTTAAGTTATTTAAATAAAATATTTTTTAATTGTAGTAATAAAACATGTAAAAAATAGTTTTATGTGAAAAAAGCATTAATGTATTATAGGTATTTTTTTCTATTTGTTTGGTATTAGGTTTTTGTTTTCAAGTGGTTATGATCTTAAAGCTAAACAAGAAAAGAACTAGTTTTTACCCCCCAAAAAAATACATTGGTGGATTTCCTAGGTGTGTTGGTGCTTTGTTTGATCACCATGTGACTTTGTTGGATCAAATTCCTCTCATTGTACGTCAATGCCAAACGAGGAAATAATCATTTTTACACTTAAAAAATTAAATTGGTGCTATATTGATGGAATCCCTAGTGCATTTGGTATTAGATTTAATCCTTGTGTGACTTTGGCCAAATAAATTATCATTGTTGTGGACTCAAATTTAAACATGTAAAAAAAAGTTTACCTTATAAAAATGTTATATTATTGAAAATCTTAAGTCTGTTTTACATTGGGTTTAATTATCGAGTAACTTCAACAAAATTGATTCCCTCCATCATGATCAAAATAGGTAATCCAAAATTAATAATGGCATTTCCCACGTAGGTTTGTGCTCGTATTAGAGTAATGTCTTGCTACAATAACGTATCAATAAGTGGCTTATGAAAAATACAGTTCTTCTCAACTTAGATATGCTTGAAAAGTGTGCATCTTGGTACTATTTCAATGACTATAAAATCCTCATCTATTCACTTAATCTCCATCCATAGTCATTATATCCCTATTGGTATATGTGTGTTACACGTCTTGCAATTTAATATTTGGCTTATTTAGTAACTATTAATTATTTGTGAGCCCTTTTGGAAAAGCACATCTCACTATAGTGGTTATTTTGATATGTATACATTGGTACGATGTATAATAGAATCTATTGTTTTGTAAGATGTGTAAGAGTGTTGGTAACAATGTAAACATATGCAAGAGGTGTAAGAGATTTCATAATCCATGTAAGAGGGGAGTTACATTATTGACTTGACTTGTTGACCATCTTATGATACATGCTATGATAATTCGCAGAGCATCTTTGAATGTAGATAATGAAGTCAATATGGAGTACACAAGTTAGTGAGATGGCTATGCCAACTTGTGATGGGTGTAAGATTTTTTCTATTTCTAGTCAATGGACCAATATTTGGGATAGGGCATTGGAATTTAACTCATGTGGGTTTGTGTGTGATACTTTGGGTAGATTTAGCTTGTGGTTTTCCATTTACAATTTGGTGATTTCATGTATTATTTAATTGGTTTGTATTCTCTTTGTAGGTGCATTGTTTTGTCTCACTATTAATGGCTAACAATCTAGTATCTTTTTCCTTTTCAAGTTTATTCGATAAGGATGTCTTTTAGATTCAACATTGTATGTGCTTATTGCTAAAGGGTTTGGACAACTCTTAGATCATTTAGTTCTTTAGGGGTCAGCCAAAAGTATTTCTTCACCTAATTTCTTAGCTCAACTTGTTAATGCCAATCATTTTTATGATAGCTCTTTATTGAGTGCTATTCTAGAAGGAAAAAATAATGTCAAACATGCTCTTTATTGTTTGGGCATTTTTTTGTAAATCCTTAGGTCAAACTATTCAATATGAAAAGACTTAATGTAATAGACAATCTTTTTTACCCAAGCCTCACTATTTCAACTATTAAAATGGATTGATCATGACGAAAGTTTTAGATATTGGGCATTCCTTTTTCTTTGCAAGCTTCTCTATCAACTTTGTGGAAAGTTGTACTTGCTAGAATCAATAAGAAGTTGGTTTATTGGGTTAATGAATCTCTATCTTTGGCAATGAAGTTTTAACCATTTATTTTTATTGTTGTTTCTTAGGTGCTTTCTAAAGCCTCGTAATAGAAATTTGAAAAGCTTCTTAAAGATTCTCCTTAGGCCTCCTCAATGAATCATCTAGTTTTTCATTGATTGACACCAGAGTATTACTATCTCCCTCATGATTTAAGTGGGAAAGTCTTAATTTTTCCACTTAGAATCAAGGTTTGGCTCCATGCACCAATCAAATCATTCGTTCCATAGATGGTAATGAGGTTTGGTAAATTTTGGTGTGGCATTGCATTTCTTATAGTCATCATACTAATGATCAACTTGGAAGGGGATTGGTCTTCACACCCTCCTTATAATTAAATAATATAATCAAATTCAAGGGAATTTTGTGATGAAATATATTTTAAATCTTGGGAAGTGGTGAAGCCTTGGATTCTTTGGAATGGCATTGGTTTTTTTAATGCTCTTTCTATCAATCAATAAATTATTCGGTGGTCCCCTATTATGTAGTGTCAAAATCATCCTCTTACTAAGATCCCTTGAGTTTGTGCATTAAGATTTTTTAGAAAAGGGGTTAAAATCTTTCATGATCTCTTTGACATTTACTAGGAATCTTTTATCTTGGAACAAAACCAAGACAAAATTTTATCTTTCAATAAAGTTTGTGAAACCTTTAATGCTATTATTGAACCCATCCCAGGTAATATGGTTCACAAAATTAGCATTTGTTCTTGTAAACCTTGATGCAACGATTATAAGTGGTATCCAGATAAAGCATTTTAGAATTATAGACCTCACAAAGGCTATTCTTGGCTTCACTTCATTTTCCAATGGTGCCTACTTTGAATCAAAGATGGCTTATGTAGTTCCTATTCATTTTGTCAATTGTGCTTAAACCAAAGATTGCTCATTTTTCTTAGTGTATTATTTTCCATGACTCCCCATTGATTCTATGTTAGCTCACTTGGGGATTTTAGATCATCAATGTCCTTTTTATGGTCATTAAGAGTCTCTCAAATGTCTCTTTTGATTTCTAGAGCTCAAGATGCTTGGACTTGGATTCATGATTGCTTCAAGATTTTTTAGGTGTGAACCCTTTCATTGTATACGATGTTAATAACATGTTGGCCTCAAATTATCTCTAGATACAATTGGATTTGATATACTTTTGAGGTCGAAATTCATTTAGCATTTGGAAAGATAAAAATTCTACTTTTTTTGGTTGTTTCGATTATTGTAATTTCTCAATTTACATTAAAACTATGATATGTTCTAATGTAATTTTGCAGATTCAAGTGCGAGTAAATAAAGTTGTACTTGGGGTTTCTCACTTATAGGTTTTGTTAGAATGTTGAAGTAATACCCCTTGTGTTGTTGTCAAGGTTCCTTTGACTCACATTTCCTCTCGAGATCATTCTCTATCTCATGACCATAGTTGAGGGCACAATCAATCAGCGCAAGGCAATTGAGTGGCTCACTGCTAGGCCTCTCTGCCTTCTACAAGAAGAGATTTTTCTAAGTAGGGTTGTTTGCAACTAATAACCACCACTTTGCTTTCCCATTGCCTCTTGCTAATGGAAATGCAAGCTAGTTAGATTTTAACAAATTTCTTTGACTGGTGTTGGTATTACTCTTATTTGTAATGCTAATGAATATAATCAAAACGATAATGTTAAATATGACAATGGTGGATGGGACCCTCTCGTGGAAACTTCAGACCTCGTTAAGGATAAGGCAAATCAGATGATCAAAATCCTTCTCCTCTTCCTCCCTCTACTCTTGCTCTTGTTGCCTAACAACTAATTTTCATCGTTATAATATTTTTTACTTTAATCTGTAATCCTATTTGAACTTTAAGAATGCGACTTTTTTCACCTATCTTATTTTTTCAAATACTTGTAATAATATTTTATAAATGATAATATAAACACATTATTCAATACAAGAGAAACCTAAGTGGTTGGTTGGTAAGATATGGGGTGGCTTTCAAAGAGGCCATCAAGGTTCCCTTATAAAATATTGATTATATAATAAAAGAAGCAACTTCGAAAGACATTACAAATATGTGTGTTATTCCAAGGGTTTGTTCAACCATCCCTTAGTGAAAAATTGCAACGTACTGACAGCGTGTCAAAATATTATTGGAATGGTCTATCAAAAAATAATTAAAATTTAATTTACGTGGTGTACCGCAACGTTACGCGTGCAAATCGTAACAGAAAACGCGGCAGCATTTCAATGTCAAAAGTTCGTTCAACAGGCCGTCAACTACTGCGACACATTTGAAGTGAAAGAGGCAGGTAAACAATTCCTCACGTTAACCAGGGAGATTCCACAGACCGTCTAAATCATTTACCAAAAATAGCACTCTCTCTATAGAGTCCCTACACTTGAGTGATGGTTACGGAAATATATACTTCCGTCACACGACATAAACTAAAAATGGACGGTGTCAAATTTTTCTCATGCGTGACAGAAACTATTCTTACAAAGTCTCTTAACGGCAATACCTATAATTAGATAAAATAAAAGATAAATTCCATTTGTATATACATATTCTCTACATTGCATAAAAATCGAAGTATGCTTCCTCTTTAAAACTTTTTCAAGCTTTTAGTTGTTAATTTCTGCCAAATTCGAGCTCCATTTGCATAGTTCTGTGGAAGTTTTAGAAAGACTTCAGCGAGAACAATGGAATGTGTGCAGAAGGCAATGGATTAGCATAGCTTTTTTTTAAGTTTTTACGAAGAAGAGTTTGAAAATGTTCATAAATTAGCATATTTTTATGATATTTTGAATGAATGAATGCTTTTAAAGATATTTATGAAGTTCAACAATCTATGAGATCCAAAGATAACCAATAAATTGGATAAGCACAAAAGGATGATGAAGAAGAAACTAGCAATACCTATCTATCTAATTTCTTTTTTTTTCTATATCTTGGATCTTCTACTATGTATCTTGATCAAGTAGTCAACAACTTTTGTTATCCTTTCTTCCTCAAACAAGTTAGCCAAGGTGTTCACATTTAGTGTCTCATAATTGCTCCAAATATCCTTGTAAGTTGAACACTCCATAATGTAATGCCACTCTGTTTCTACCATATCTTGGGTGCAATAATAACATTTTCTATCTATCCATTCTTCTTTAGATATCATCCATCTTCCAATTTCACATTTGAGTTGGTGCAAACTAGTTCTCAACTAAGCCATTAACATTTTTGCTTTCCATTTTATTTCTGCTCCTATGTAGTTCTTTTGAGTATGGTTGAATGCGGGATCAAAATCTTTGACATAGTATTCTCGTTTCTTCCCAAGTGGTCATGTCCACATACTTTCTTTGAATTTTTCTTGCATCTACTTCTTTATTTCCCCTTTGTTATTGGGACACTCTTTATGTTAATATTCCACTCGTTCATCCACCTGTTGTTTTGTTTCATCCATGCGCTCTTCCTTCTGTCTAATTCCTTTGATAATTTTGCCATCTTGGGCCATCGATGCAGCTCCATGCTCTCTAATCTTCTTAAGTAGGTTAACAACTGGATTATATTGTCAATGCCTCAACCGGAAAGGCACTAGCTTGTGCGACTTGATGATCTCATGAGAAATAGAGGACTTTATCTTGAGGCTATTTGTGATTAAGTGTTTTTGTAATCTCTCTATTTGTATCCACTTATTTGTTGGTGTGCTGCTACCCAAAAATTCGCATCCATAAAGTACTGCTAGAACCACTAGCAACCCAAAAAGAGTTTTCTTAGTTTTCTAGTCCCATAATTCAACTCTTCTGCACTTGTTCTATAATAAATATAAGGCTTTCCATCCTCCTTGTATCCTTTTAGCTCTACATGTTTCCAAGTTGAGTTTATTCTAAAACTCGAGGCCAAGGTACTTATAATCATTAACCACCTACAAGGAGCAGCCATGAAAGCTAAATTCCCTATGGACCTTCTTTCTCTTCAGAGTAAAGATCATGACCTTGGTCTTGCAAATATTCACCAAATAAAGTAGGAGATAAAGGGCAGCCCTGTTTGACCCTAATGTCACTTCCAAAACATTCTGATACCTCTTGCTTGGTTCAAATTTTGGCCCAAACTTGATCATACAACTTATGGACAACAACCCTACAATGTTCCAAAATTTCCAATTCCTCCATTCTACTCCATAAATTGCCTCTAGTTACAATGTCAAAAGATTTCTTGAAGTCCATAAAGCAACAAAAGACCTCACCTCCCTATTTATCCCAAACCTTCTTAATC
Source organism: Cryptomeria japonica (assembly GCF_030272615.1). Classification (NCBI taxonomy): domain Eukaryota; kingdom Viridiplantae; phylum Streptophyta; class Pinopsida; order Cupressales; family Cupressaceae; genus Cryptomeria; species Cryptomeria japonica. The sequence continues at coordinate 35,249,022 of NC_081406.1, read as the reverse complement.
AGGTGTCTGAGTGTAATGCAATGGTCGATAGTAGAATGTTTTGATCTATATCCTGCTTGACATTTTGCCCTCATTTTCTCATTTTTGGTCCACATATTGATACATCTTTCTATCATGCTCCCAAAAAGTTTACCAAAAAGAGGATTAATCATTATGTCACAATAATTTGAAGGGTTGTTGGTATCTCCACTTTTAAGTAAAGGGATGACAACAATAGTTGTCTAATTTGTTGGAAACCCATTTTGAATAAACTCGTTATATATCCTTTTGGTGTGTCGTGTGACGACCTCCAAGCCCCATTTTAAGTATTCTACTTGTAGACCATCTATGTCTCATTCTTTACCAACTACAATCTTTTCAATTCCTTCTTTAATATCATTTGACGAGAAGAGTTTAGCCCTTGAGTTGATAATTGGAGGGATATCTTTATCTTTCTCTCTTTCATAGAGCTGCTTTGCATACTCCAGCCACTGAGGAGTTGTGATATTGTTCTCTTTATTTATGTTTTTTTGCTAAAATTCTTTCTAAAAGCCTCTTGGATTGTGTCTGCCCAATGAAATCAGTACTTTCCTTCATGTTTGCATGTAGTCTTCTTTTTTCATTCTTAATATCCTCTTATTTTTTGTTATTACCCAATATTTTGGCCATTCTCTTTATTGTTTTGTAGTCTTCATCATACCACAGATTTGTTGGGAACCAATTTTTGTTGCTTTTTTTAGGTTGAGATCTCTTACATGCATTGAGAGCTTTGTGAATAATTGAGATCATCTTTACACTATCTATTATTTTCCTATTTATACTTGTCGTCGTATTGATTCCCATTTTATGGAGTTTCTTTTCAAGTGTTGTGCAAAAAAATTCTTGGTTTTCACGTGTCAAAAGGATTGTACCCTAAGTAGCTTCTTTATTTTCATTTTTTTGTATCTTCTCTTGTTGTTGATTATCATTGGGTATATTGATCTTTACATATATTGGGTTGTGATTTGATTTGATTTCCAAGGCCCAATCCTTTACTTCTACATTGATTAAAATCTCGACATGAGTTTCTTTGAGCTAATGCCATAGCCCACCATACTTTGGTCATTGTAGGTGTGACAAGTAAAGTTCCCCAAGCTTGGCCAAGTTTTTAGACCGTTGCAAATAATCAGATTGTACAAGTTGCAAACCCCCAACAATTTTGCCCCATATTGTGTGATAGCTTCATTTTCATCTTGAGAGACTATCTTCGGACTTTCATTCTCTTGCTCTACCAACCATAAAGGGTTGTCATTAGTTCCCTCTTTATCACCAAGGCAAAGGGCTTGGTTATTTTATGTTCTAGCATTAAAGTCTCTACTTATAATAATTTCTCCTTTGTGGTTGTATGTTGCAATATCCATTTTCTAGGCAACATAACGGTCTTCCTTGTCTAGTTTCTTCGTCTTATAAAATCTTGAACCATGAGGGGCCAAATAACATGCTGCAATAAAAATTATAAATGCTTTAACCTCTAATTTTATCCATATGTACTACTTATTTAGGTCTTTTGTTTCAACTTGTATGATTTTTTCCCACAATTCTCTCACCAAAATTGTTACTCCTCCATGACCCTTTCCACTTTCGGCTATCTCATTCCTAACAGAAGCCTTCATATAAACCTTAAAGTCCAAAACCTTACATTTGTCATGCTCATGAGTTTCAATGAGGACAATTATGTCCTCCCCCTCTACTATGGACCCTAAACCATGCCCTCTCCTCCAAGGGTAACATCTGCAATTCCAACTTACCATTGAGAGGTGTGCTTGGGGGGGCCCATTTTCCTATTTGCCATGTTTTTTTATTGATGATCTAATATTTCCCTCTATACATCTATGCTTCATTTCCATTATTTCTTGTTGCTACAACTTTCCCCCATTCCTTTCTCCTCTCCCCTAATTGTAGAGGGGTTAAATCACCATTTATATAAAATTGTGTGCCTTTGAGAAACCTTTTGTTCCTCCTGATTCTATTCTTGTCTTTAATGTATTTCAATGTTACTCTTACATTCCTATTTCTGGCATCTTGCAATTCTCTACCAATTCTTCTTGCTTGATGTATATGCCCTACCCACTCTAGCTTGTCTGATAAAAAGTCCTTTATTAGTTTGTCTGTGTGTTCACCTTCTCCATAGTCTTTCAATCCTTTTATTACTAATCATGCTATTGTCATCCTTCCTCCAATTGTTGTTTGATTTTCTTTTCTATGGATTGTGTTTGACTTTCTACCAACCCTTTTGCCACTTTGTGGCCATGATTTTGCCTCTTCTATTTGTTCCTTTAGTTTATCTTCTTTACTTTCTATGTTTGCTATTGTTGATTGGAACTCTTGCAAATGCAAAATTTATCTTTCCTCTCTTGCTCTAAGAACATTTCCATTTTTAATTTGTTTTAATTCTTGCTTCAAGGATGAGATTTATTGCTAGCCCATTTTCACGTTGACTTGTAGATTGGCTATTTCCTCCTTAAATAGCTTGTTTTCTTGAATAAGTTTATGATTTATATCCATGATCTCTTGCCATTTTTTAGAACTCATTTGCTCTGATATTTCTAATCTTTCGACTCTCCTCTTTAAACCCAATAACTCATTAACATATAGGTCTGAAGATCAAGTTAAAGGGGTTGAATTCAAATTATATTGCCCATGTTTGCCTTCACCCTCAACTTCTACCTCTAAAAAAACACTTCCCGTTGTTTCCCTCCATCAATGCATTTAGAGTTATGTTTTTGTAACCATACCTTTTAAGCCCAAACCTCTAGATTTTCTTGGATTTCTTATCCTTATACGTCTAACTTTCTTTCTATCTTTGCCCACTCTTAGTTCATCTCATGAGTGACTCTGCTCGATTAAAGCTTGTCAGCCTTTGCAAGATTAAATATTTTGGTGAAGAAGAGATTTAATTTAGTAGATTAAAATCATTTCGTGGAGTTTTTAGTAATGTTTTGAAGAAGAGTGATTCAAGTCATGAAGAAATAAGCAGATTTCGCTATTTAGGTGGATTTTTTAGAAAAAAATTGTGGAAAAGGTCTGAATTTTCTTTTGGAGCTGACAACATAGGTCCTATTAACAAGTTTTAGGAATCATATTTTAATTATTTTTATCTCAATTTTTGGAGTTTTCTATGTAATGAACATCACACACACAAAACTAAAAAAATCTTAAATTTATGCTAATTTTTTTACTCTTTAACAATAGTTTTTTTTATAATAGCAAACTTTAATTAGTTCAATTACTTTCATGTAATAGTTATTTCAATTTAAAGGAAATTTAAAGTTCTTGGTATATTTAGTTTCTACATACTACAAACTTTTACATATTATGAATCTATGAAATATGAATTGTAGTCACACAAATCTGTCTAGCTTAATTAAATGAATAATTGATATTTATTTAATTAAAAATCCACTAGCCATCAGTTAATTAAATTAATATTTAATTAATTCATCTTCAAACATTCTCCTATTAATTAAACAAATTATTCAATTTATTTTAATTAATTCATTCAACCAAATTCACAATCAATTATATGAATAAATCATATTTATTTCATTTAATCCCCTATTCCTCTTTTAAATAAATTAAATAAAACATTTATCCCCCCCCCACTTGCATTTTCCTACAAATGCAACTTGCACACATTTATTGAAATAAATTAATTTATTTTAATAAAAATCCTATTTTCCCTCACCCACCAAATCCACTTGCAAGCCTAAACTCCTTCTAGATTCTTTTAACCTCTTCCTAATTAGCCTAATCCATCCCCTAATTATTGTTACATTCCTAAGCAACTTGGAGTCACTTCTCAAAGACTTCAAAGGTCTTTGAAAAACATTTAATGCTTTGTGTGTTCAACAATTTAACCTCCAAAGTCTTCCAAGACCACTAATGGCTCTTACATGACTATTTATGGCTCTTACATAACCATTTATGGTTATTTCAACTTGCACTCATGGGTCTCCTCAAACATTTATTGCTTTGACCATGTTTATCCCTTTTGCCTTTGCACAAGAGTTTATCCATTGGATAAAAGCTTTATTCTTTGAATAAAGAGTTTATTCATTCAACTAACCTTAACCTTGACTCCCAAGGTCATATCAAGCATTTAATGCTTATTCCCTCTCCTCTCAACCTATCTCACATTGACACATGTCATCCTGAGATTGGGTTGAAAGCCCTCACATGGATCTCAAATCATTCAATCCCGACCCTTGTTGAGATTACTCAATCTCAACCATCCATTGCTCCATTTTTTCTATAAATAGAGCCCATTTCTTCATAATCCAGATCCTGAAAACTTGTATGCATTTAAGCTATAGGCATTTTGAGAGAGCATTTTAGCATAATCAACTAATATATTGTCATTTTGGATAAAATAAATCATTTTAGTATCAATAGCATCGTATTAGCTTTTTATTCACATTTAGAGCAAATACTTAATCTCAAACCTCCATAAGTATCCATAGTGCAAAAAGCTGCTGAGAGCTACACTATTTTGGAACTTGGAGAGGAGAGGAACAAAGGAGAAGAAACCAAGAGCATGTTAGGAGGCATTTGGAGATGCCTCATCATATTTACCTTCTTAGTTAGATATTTTATCATGCTTTTGATATCTCTTTTGATATGCTTGTGTAGGAAAGTATTTTGTTTATGATTTCTGACACTAACAGCTTGACTTTTCTTCTTATTTGTGTTTTGTTATCATTAACTAACCTTCCCTTTTTGCAGAGTATCATTTGGTGAACCTAACATGAATCCAAACACCTAAAAAACAATTTTTTTTGACAACTAACATGTTTGAATGTTGAACTTGACACACAGGTTGCGCTTTAGCGCTATTGATCACGTTGTAGCGCTATTGCAACTTGTTGTTCTAGCGCTATTGTACCAAGTTTAGCGCTATTGACATTGTTTGAGCGCTTTTGACCTTGTTTTGGCGCTATTGAGCATGTTTGAGCACTTTTGCCTTCTCTGTCATTTTTCTTCTTTTAGCGTGTTTGTGTTACATAGCGCTTCTATTTAAACACAGAGTAGCGCTATTGTAACAGAACGTTGTAAAAATGACCCTGTAACCGAAAAAAAGAAAAATTCTCAGGCTTGTGGAAGCCCACCATAGGTTCAATTTTTACTAACTATTTGTCTCTTGTGCAGGTCTAAAAACCAACCTTTTTAAAATTTTAAAAAACTTCATTTTCGTGTTTTAAAATTGAACAACACAAAATTTGCTTTCTTGCTAGCTTAGGATCAAAATTTGTGTTTGGTGCTCTAAAATTGAACAAAACAACTTTTGTTTATTGCAAGTTTAGGCTTAACTTTTCATTTGGTGCTTAAAATCAACAAAACAAATCCATTTCTAGCATCAAACTTAAGTAAAACTTTACAATCCACACTTCAATTTTGGTGCAATTAAAACTTACAATCCACTTGTTTCAAAATTTTTGCAAAGCGATTTTTCCTTCATACGTGCTTCAAATTAAGTTGACCAGGATTTTCAAAGTTCTAGTTTACTTAAAATTTTACATTTGAGGTTAAAAAGAACACCATGATTGTTGGAGCAACATCTCCAAATCGTTAGAACACATTGCGATGGCAAGTTAAAAAGAACAAGTGTTTTTTGTGCATGGCACACTTGTGCAAAAAGTTGGTTGAGTGGTCCTACTTCTAACACACACTATCCTCTCCCTTGGATTTCATGGTCCTAGGTGCAAGAGAAAAGTGTTAGTAACACTCATTTTTTTTATCTTTTTAAGAGAGGCCTGCCAAGAGACACATCACTCTTGGGAACGACTTCACGCGGTAAATCCTTTGAGCCGCTATAGAAATTAGGTGAGAGCGAAAGTTGTAGCCTTGGGTATAGTTGTTCCTACAATGTAACTTGCCGAAAGGACAAATGGGCCCCACCACAAGTTGCAAGGCTCTTAAGTGAGTCACTGTAGAATGAACTTATGTCCAAAGACATTGAAAATGACTAAACACCTTTAAGTAGTAGCCCACTCGTTCTATTGATTGAGAATATTTGAGATATAATTCAGTGCAAGAGCATAGATGGTTTTGCTCCTAAGATACTCACCATACATATTTCCTTGAGTAGAAACATAGCCTTTTGAAAAGTCACTTGTGGCTGGATAAAAGTGGTGACTCCCCCATCATAGGGATCATCTATTTGTTATATTCGCGCAAGACTTAGTATATCACATCCTTACTTGCCACGGCGGGATTCATAAGGTATGTAGTACCAAAGTTGAAGAAATATCAAGATGTGGGCTGAATTTATCACAATTGGCCATTTGACCTTAGGGATACAAAGTGTTTGAGGTGTCTTCGTTTTAGTCAAGACCAAGTACAAATTGAACCGGCTTCAGGCTTTGGAAAGAAAAACACCTAAAATACACTTAAAGGAAAGGGTCATAAAAAGTCTAAGGATTGGGTTGATCTAGACCCATACTCATTTGTGCCTTTTAGGCAACATTCTTGTGTTTGTGTGCTTGCTTTATTTTCTTGTCAAAGAAGAATCAAAAATCAATTCCAAAACAAGTATTCATCCAACCAAACATCCTTCAAAACAACCAAAAAGATCAAAAACAAAGAAAAGTATCAAATTTTATGACCATTCTTCACATCTTGCGAAAGAAGAATCGTCATCAGAACATCAACTTGAAAAGAAGACCATTGAGCTCAAAGGCTTTGATCAAAAGGAGAAAATTCTTCTATCTCAATAGACAAATCTTTGTCTCTCATAGATTTTTTCTACGTCACATGCGTCTCTACCTTCGAGGCAAAACAAACGAATTTGATTCAGAATCATTAAACCGCAGAGCTTTTATGCAATATAGAGCTTTGAGTTATGACAAAAACCAAGGAGGCAAGATCAATCCCAACTTCTTCCCAAACATTTGTATCACATACAACATAACTCGAGAAACGCCACCAACGCCCGAAAGGGAAGAGATAGAATTTGTTCCATTTGTGACACAAAGCTTTTATTGAAGTTAAAACATTTTATCCATCATCTCATTCATACATCATACATCATCATCAATCCATTCCAAACTCTCAAAACATTAAGAGGTTCTTGTCCTAAGTTCTCTTTTAGATATTGCTTGAATCAAACGCATCCCATCACTTTTTAGATTGTTTCTACATCTAGGATAAGCTCATCCTAAGAGACACATCTACGCAGGTTAAAACTAGTTCATGAGTGAATCCTCTCATTACTAGGTAGCTAAATCTGTAACACATCTCAGATTTCTCTGCACCTTATCACATTAAACCTTATCAAACAAACAAGCAATTCAAAGAAGGAATTTCTGTTACATCTACCTTAAAAGTGCTAGAGATCCACATGCAACACAATTCACCAAACATCAATCTTTCATTTCATCAACAACTCATCATCATTTTCGCTCAACTTCAACAAAAACTTGTAAACAAAATGGCTCACGCCCGATCACACTCAAGGCAATGAGAAGCAGAAATTGAAGAAGAAGAGGAGGAAAATATCAATGAATTTCAAGAAGCACTTGGAGGAAATGCAAATGACGAAAACCCAAGTACTCCTACTCCTACAACAATAGAAAGGGCCCAACATAACCCTCTCTTTAACAGGCTTTTTGACGAAATACTCAGGAGCAATGTGGATGCTCACTTTTTAAAGTTCACTCAAGAAGGAGCCAAACTCCCCTCTGACTTTGATCTTGCCCAATTAAGACAAGCATCAGAATGACAAAGTCGCCATGAAGAAGAAAGAGGTAGAGATCCCATCAGATATAACATTCCTCGAGGTAACCCACCACCTCCTCCTCCAAATGAAATGGAGATGTTGTGGCAACAAGTCGAAAATCTTGCCCAACAACTTTGTAGTGATGTAAAGACTAACCAATTCTCACTCAATGACATCTATCCCTATCCCTTTGATAGGAATCTTTATATGCCACCCTTTCCACGAGGATTCGAAACACCCAAATTTGAAAAATATAGAGGAAAGGGAGATCCTCACGATCATGTCAGAGAATTTCATTCAACTTGCCTCGAAGTGGCATATGAGGAAAAATACCTAATGTGACTTTTTCCCCAAAGCTTGGGAGGAACAACCACATCATGGTTTTCCCGACTACCAGGTGGCATTAGGAACTTTGAAGAGCTAATTCAGAAGTTCTTGGCACATTACTCTCATAACATTGAACGCGACATCACCATGGCTGATCTGTGCAACACTAAACAAAAACCAGGTGAACTATTCTCAGTATTCCTACAACGATAGCGTCAAATGTCTAGCAGATGTTCTCTTCAGTTACCTGAATGAGAACTAGTGGAAATATTCATTTCCAACTTAAACGAAGAAATGGAGTTTCACCTGGATGTTAAAGACACATACTCTTTTAATGACATGATCACCAAGGGTTTGAAATGTGAGCGGACCCTCATCAAGAAAGGACTTATCAAAATCTATAATGAACCAAAGGACGGTCCTCGCCCACGCTTCAATAGTGACAAACCAAGCTTCTGGAACAAAAACAAGAATATCGTCAACGATGGGGTTGTGGATGCCAGAACTATCAAAAGTGCACAACCTGTGGTTCGATTTGCAGGACAAAATCCTCCACCTCAGACTAACACAATTGTTCCTTCAAATCAAGGTTGCATCACATCTCACGATGAACCTAGACCTCGTCAGCAAAAACAAAAACGAACATACACTCCCTTAGGGGAACCCATCAAAACAGTATTACGACAACTGGTTTCTCAAAATCTGGTAACCCTACCCAAAACATCAAACTATGAACCTCAAGTCAAACCTGCATGGTGGAGGGATATTGAACATTGTGATTTCCATCAAGGGAGAGGACACCAGACAAGCAATTGTCATAGATTAAAATATCTTATTCAGGATCTTATTGACCGCGGTGAAATCAAAATCGAAGGACATGACCCAAAGACAAGAAACAATGATCATCTTATGTTCAAAAATCCACTTCCATCACCAGATCAAAGGGGTCCTTCCACTTCCAGGAGAGGCACTGATACCACTGATTATACGCAGGCCGCGTATAATTACACTATAAATCACCTGTACGATGCCAGTGAACAAATTGCAACTATAACCATCAAAAATCCCAGCTCCACTTGCAATGTTGTTACACGTCGCAGCAAGATTACTATAAAGGCAGCTCCACAAGGTACCCCATCTATCCCAAAGCAGTATAACCTTGTGGAACAGTTAGACAAAACGCCTGTGCTTATATCCATTTTAGAGCTATTGCGCCTGTCTCCATCTCATAAAACAATCTTGGATCAAGCTCTCCAAGAAACGTCAGTCCCTGCTAACCTGAATGCAGACCAATTTCAAACCATGGTTGGAAGTCTAAAGTCATCACCTTGTCTCACTTTTTTCGAAAGTGACAACTCTTCCTTCCAGCGACCTCATAATGCTTCACTACAGATTGAAGGCTTTATCAACCAACATAGGATCAAGTGATTCTTGATCGATAATGGAGCAAGCCTGAATATTTGTACACTGTAGTTGGTCATAGCATTGGGATATGCCATTGAATTTGTGGATCCTCGCAAGAAGATCACAATCAAGGAATATGATGATGCAGAGCGTTCCTCCAAAGGAGTGGTGGTACTACCAATCCGAGTGGGCCCTGTGGTAAAACACATCATCTGTCAAGTTTTGGACCTTCCATCTACCTACCATGCCATGCAAGTCATTCCATCTACCTACCATCAATGTATCAAGTTCCCACATAACGGTGTAGAGATCACAATCCTGGGCAATGCAAATCCCTTTGCATATTGTCATAATATCAGCCATAAACCAGAGATTACCGTTCCTAACAATAAAGAAGCCATTTCCTCCACATCATATATAAGTCCAGCCTCTCTTGCCAGTTCGAACACCACTATACCCAAGCAAGAAAAGCTTAAGATGATAATAGCAGAGGAAGGTCCTGGGGAATACAATTTGAGTCAACTCTTTTGTGTAGGACAAATGCCCACTTCTCCTAGAACACATGGCAACCCGCAACAGTTACTTCAGCAACCACTGATCACGCCAGCATGTGCTTTAATGCCTTTCATCCTTGGAAAGAGTCAAGAAGAAGAAACCCAAGATGCGGACTTAGCGGAATGGATCTATAAAGATCCCATCACCACTGATATACCGCAAGCTACACTTACCACGGATCAATATGGCAAAGGCCTCCTCATTATGCAAAGAATGGGTTATGATGGTCAAAGTGCTTTGGGGTCTTGCAAACAAGGAAGACATGAACCACTGCTACCGGAATTAAAGCCCAAAGGTAATACAGGCCTAAGCTTTGAAAAGGAGATCTTTCCTAAGCTCCGATTCAAAGGAAAACCCAGCAAACCACTATATCAGCCTATTACAAAGAGGACACCTTTCATTATCAAAGCAGTATCAAACACCATCACAACTGCCCCACCGAGGCTCAAAATCCCAACACAACCATCTACAATGCCAGTCATCCCACCAATCAAACCAGTAATCCCATCAACAGCAACAATACCATCAAGAACACCATTAGCAGCAACAACTATATCAGAACCCGCAGCAGCATCTACAACACCAACAGTTCCAGCAGAAGCAACCGAGTCAACACTACTGATACTCCCTATATCAGATTCATTGATCCCCATCATCCTTCCTATAGCACCGATTATTTCATCTACAAAGGTACATCAACCGATCACACCCGCAGTGTTTAACACAAAGGACATCCCAGTATGGTATAGTAATCGGATGCTGGAAAGTGATTCAGAGACTGACTCACATGAATGGGAATTTGATTCCATACAACTTAACACTTCAGATGAGGAAGACACATCACCACCTCCACCCCGCAAAGACATCTCTGTTTACGGAGAAGCACAGATAAAGACCTCTTGGGTTCCTGAGCTAGAAACTCCTTCCACAGACCCTACGTCTCATCCTAGCCTGATTCTGATAGGGAGAGTACCATCAATGACCTTCACCATAACGTCTTAACCCTCACTGATACATCTAATGAACTTAACCTAATCGATGAAGTAATGCCCATTATCCATCCTGAACTCATCGAATGGAACCAACCAAATCCCCCATGTCTTGACCTCTTCCAAAATGATGAGGCCATCATTAACTTTTTGGAATTAAGGGATAACTTGTCAAGCGGGGATCACAAAGCTGGATTCGCCATAGAACTTAATAGCGCAACATACTTCGGGGCAGATGCCAAACCTTTCAGCTGCAAAAATATAACAATAAAACATGGATCTTCCAGTGAAAACCACACCGTGGCAGTATTTGATTCAACATAAGTAAAAAGAAAAAGCGTATCTAGCGGTGAAAATCTCTCTGAGGTGCTTGAGGATGAAAGGTTTGATATCCTTCCCTGCAGCACACAACGGGAACGATCAACGATTCTCATTGAAGAAACCAAAGAATAAAATGTGGGGACTCCTGAAACTCCTCACCTCATACATCTAGCATCTCTTCTAACTCCAGAGGAATAGCCTAAGTTTGTCGAATTCTTCCAGAAGTACCAGATTAACTTCGCATGGTCATATGCGGACATGCCTGGACTTGATCCTGATTTAGTCATGCATCACCTCACTGTAGCAGAAGGAGCCAAACCTATCAAGCAGAAGCTTCGCAAGATGCATCCTCAGATTGCAGTACTAGTCAAAACAAAACTCAAGAAACTCCTAGATGTTGGTTTCATTAGAACAATTGATTATGCAGATTGGATCTCCAACATTGTTCCTATCGGCAAACCAAAAGGGGGCATCCACATTTGTACTAACTTCAAAGATCTGAATAAGGCATGTCCTAAGGATGACTTCCCCCTACCAAATATCGACATCATAGTAGATCTGACAGCAGAACATGCCATGCTTTCACTCATGGATGGCTTTTCAGGATACAATTAGATAAAAATCGCACCAGAGGATCAACATAAGACAACCTTCACATGTCCATGGGGCACATATTGCTGGAATGTAATGCCTTTCGGTCTCAAGAATGCAGGAGCAACCTATCAATGAGCAATGACCACCATCTTCCATGACATGATGCATACTAAGATGGAAGATTATGTTGATGACTTACTAGCAAAATTACTCACCAGAGAAGATCATCTTGACATATTAGATAAAATCTTTGATAGACTAGAATAATATCATGTTCGACTCAACCCAAAGAAATGTGTCTTTGGAGTAACCTCCGGGAAGCTTCTAGGATACATTGTCTCAAGCAAAGGTATTGAGGTCGACCAAGCAAAGGTAAAAGCCATCATGGACATGCCACCACCAAAGAATATCAGTCAGCTAAGAACATTACAAGGATGGCTACAATCCATCCAAAGATTCATTGCACAACTGGCAGATAAGTGTCATCCTTTTACACACCTGCTACACAAGAACATTCCCTGTCATCATTTTAGTATCAATAGCATAGCATTAGCTTTTTATTCACATTTAGAGCAAATACTTCAATCTCAAACCTCCATAAGCATCCATAGTGCACAAAGCTGGTGAGAGCTACACTATTTTGGAACTTGAGAGGAGTGGAACAAAGGAGAAGAAACCAAGAGCATGTTAGGAGGCATTTGGAGATGCCTCATCATATTTACCTTCTTAGTTAGATATTTTGTCATGTTTTTTATATCTCTTTTGATATGCTTGTGTAGGAAAGTATTTTGTTTATGGTTTTTGACACTAACAGCTTGGCTTTTCTTCTTGTTTGTGTTTTGTTATCATTAACTAACCTTCCCTTTTTGCATAGCATCATGAATTTTTTAGTACATATTAACCAAAAGAAATCTCTTTTCTCATTATATATACACATTTAATGATAGTAAAACAATGATTAAGAAGTCATTAATTATATGGGAGATCAATTTTAGATTGTAACTTCCATTAAGTGGTTGTAATAAATGCATAATCTAGATGCAATAAATTATTCCAAGGTGAAACACTCTTATAAATCTCTTATCGAGAATTTACATGGATGTATTTAGATAACATTATTCAATTGATATTGAGGATAAGATGTAGATTCTTCTGATGGGAATTCATCCTTAGTTTCTCTTTTACAACCCCCCTAAAAGAGTCTATTGACATAATACCAATTTAGGTGAGATTACCTTTTCTACCCTTACAAGTTTGATACAATTTCATAGAAGTCAGAGGGAGATCATTGAGAGAAGTGTTAAAAATATCTTCTTGCACTGTCATGTCCTCATGGCTAAGGCCAATTTTGGGAGAGGGGGCACTATTTATTAATTCTTCATCTTTAGAAGGGAGAGCATTTATACATGTGTTATTGAAAGTATCCTCTTGCCTCAAAATATCCTTAGTAGGATCTTTGGGAGAGGGGTGAAGGGTCATAAGAAGGTCTAAGAAACTATCATGATGTAAAGACAAGTCGATTGAAGGCCAACTGTTCGGGGCAATGCCACAATTTTTTTTGTGGCAACATGAAAATATTTTAAAATATCCTTTTTTAAATCTTTTGTTTGTTTATACAATGCAATGAAAGAAAGTAAACTGAATGTCGAAGCAATGAAGCAATTATGTGATTAACTAAGTGCAAGGATATGAACTAACCAGTACAATTAATGAAAGTGCATAAACCATATGTTTAAGAAATGATTGCAAAATGAATGTTTAAATACATATAAATTAGATCTAAAGATGAAAATCAAAATTAATGCAGGTGTAAGAATGTAGGGTTCACCAAAATGTGATATATGAAAATGGAATCAGGAAGCTTAGGACCTAATCCTACTTTCATCCAAACATTGGAGCACAAAAGAGCCTGAGTGATTCACTTTGACTAACTCTTGTGAAAGAGAGTCAATGAATAATTTTAGGGCATCCATTCCTTCGCCGATATGAAAGGCAATGTGTCAAATGTAGGGGACAACAAAGCTATGCTAATTGGATGAACACATGCGACTATAACAATATTAATAACATATTGATGCAATAAATGAACTAAGACAACAAATACATATCTGAGAATGGAATTATGATGTGCACCTGATATCCAAAACTAAGCTTGAACTGATAGGACCAAGTCGCTCTGGTCCCAGTGACTGAACTGATTTTCAAACTAGAAATCTGCAATCTAAGACTATCTGAGATTTGTCTACTAAATCTGGAGTTGACCGAGGATGACCAAGGCATGGGGCACCCTGGACCTGGGCGCTAGGTGCTTTGGTCCTTGAGATTCGGGTTTTGAGTTTGGTAATGGGTTTGTGATAGATTGTTGAGATCTTCTAAAAATTGTCGGCTTTGACGAAAACCTGTAACTGTACCTAGAAGCTGGAAAATGGTGTGTTTATGGCTATATAGGATTTTACCTTAGTCAAACCCCTTGTTTTGGTGATTTAAACCTCCACAAATAGCCAATATTATATAGTATTTGTGCCCTAGAATCTCATGTGTTTGTAAGATTCCTATAAGCTACAATGCAAACTAGAGTTCTACCATATGTTTTGAGTAAAAACCCTAAAATGAATGTAATGTAAGTGCTTCAAACCACAAATGCAATGTAGATCTGAAAATGTGATAGTATGTAGATCTAAAACTCAAATAAGGATATGAAAATAACATGAAATCATACCAAACCCTAAGGAGAGGTACAAGCCAATCAACAATCGATGATCTCCTTATTATTCTTCAATATCTCCTAAAGCTTCCACGAATGATGAAAATGTTGATGAAGACTTGATTAATGATGAATTTTCTGATTGTAGACTTTACATAAAACCTATACTTTCACTTCAGGAGGATCTCCTTCAATTGTTAGATTCTGGATCCTCAAATGAGGGAAAGAAAAGGCTTTATATATGAAACCCTAACTTTAAATTTGATAATAGGCGGACTTAGAATTAATAAATTTGACACAAAGCAGGATTTGAACATTATAATACTACCAAATTAAGCTCCCAAAATTTGGGGAAAAAAGTATGGGACCAGAATGGTAGCATTTTGGCCTGCTCGATTTTTTTCTAATTTTGTAGGGATGCAAGTATCATGATTATAAAGTGAAATCCAACATGATAGGCCAATCCAAGGTGTGTATATATATGTGAAAATGTGCTTTGAAGATTGAAATTAGGACATTATTAGGATTAATTAAAATAAAATACAAAGCGGTGCACCTAGGGTCAAGGAACCACTTTTATAATATGTTAATTGTTGAGAGAATTTTTTAATTTTAATTAAATCAATAATTAAATGCCTAAGGAAGCCCTATAAATGCAAGATGCAATGGGACACACTAAGGTAGGTGCTAACCTAAGCATGCAATTGGACAACCCTAATTAAGGGTGTATAATTTACGATGCAACACTTTCAATGAGTTTTCTGGTGAAGTCATCATAAGATGTTATATTTTGATGGCCTTATGCAATAAAGCCATGGTCCACCAATCGTGTGCTACCCCTCGTAAATGCAAGATGCAAAATTTGATGGCATTCTCTTCCATCATGGGATTGAGATATCGGTATTTATCCAACTTTTGGATCCATGAGTGAGTGGTAACTTTCCCTGACCCATCAAAATTTGGAAGAGTTGTTTTGCCTATTTTACAATGTAAGATTTTATTGGGTTCACCCCTTTCCCTTCTAGGGTTAATTCTTGATCCGACCTCAAAAAATTCTCTAAATATAATGTTTCTCCTAGTTTCAAGGTCAAGTCTTGAATATAATTTGACAAGTTCCTCTAAGTTATGATTTCGTTCATTAATTTCTTCTTCTTCTTAGTCGGCCCTTCTTTAGGTATACATGGGAGTCTAATTATTATTTGTGTTGACCTTAGTGGGGTTCTATCATTTTCAGAACGATTTAAGTTAGCATGCCGCCCATTGTCTTGGTTGGGTTGAAGATTACTAAAAGTGTTGTTCATATTTTGGATGGTTTGATGAAGTAATTGTGTTGTTTTCTCTTTTTTTTTCATGAGAGCTTGAGTTGTTTGTTCATGGCACTCCATGAAGGCCCTCAATTCAATTCCCACTTTGTTCACTCATTTTATTATTTTGGGTGGAGTAATTGGTGGATGCACGTTTCTTCTTTTCTCTCTCCAAGTCCCTTTGAGCTCTTTGCCTCAGTTGCATCAACGTCCCTCAGGCTAGCATGAATGATGTTCAGATACCAATTGTAATGTCCCCTTTTTAGGATGATCCCAAATCTTGCCCTGAAATCACAAGTTCCATTAAAATAAGAAACACAATATAGTTAGAGTTATATATTTACCAATAAAATATCTTTATCAGTATCAATCCTGGTTTAGATCTTGCAATCATATTAGACAAGATTTGAAATATAATTTACAAGACCAATTTTTTCTATTAGGTTTAGGGATTAAACAACAAATATAAGTGCATATATATCAATAATCATCTTAATTTATTTAGATGAATCAAGCAACAACTTTGAACTTTAGGAACCGACCAATCAATGGTTCTATTTCCCATAATCAACCATAGAAGGGTTTGGAGAGGAAAACCATAAAATGTGTCCAAAGATTGTTCGACTCAATTAAGCCCAAGAATGTGCAACATCCAACTAAGACAACTCGTCCCTTGGGCCACAAATGGAAGTAACATCAAAATAAGGCAATTCCATCCACTTGGGGTGGCCTACTTAATTTCAAGAAACCTAGGCTAGTGAGGAAGATTGTTCAACCCAATTAAGACCAAGAGCATGCAACATCCAACTAGGACAACTCACCCCTTGGCCCACAAATGGTAGGAATATACAACCAAGACACCATCCACTTGCAGTGGCCTACTTAATTCAAGAGAACCTAATCTATTGTCTCTCCCTAACATATTTCCTTCAATTCCCATATGGTTTCTTGTGAGAATAAAGAATAGATAAATTGATTTATTAATTACATAACACAATATATTTACATAGTTTATTAACATCTTGCATAATAAAATTATCCCTATTGCATACCAAATACTTGTTAATGTAGAAGTTTTCTATCTATATCAATTTGATTTGCTACTTGTACTTAGATATATGTGTGTATGAAAATCCTTCCTATTTGATGATCCTTTCCAATTGATGGGATGGGGTTTGGGATAGACTAGCCTAGTCTATGCTCTTGGATCCTTCCCTTGGATCACCTGGTGTTCTCTTCACACCCTAGGGTCTCTAAGACTTCCCTTTCTTGAGGAATCCCCTGACCTTGCCCAATCCACCCACCAATAAGTTGCAATGCTGCTCCTAAGGTCTCACCTACTCATGAGACTCAAAACCCCTTACTATGGCTAATAAGGGCTTGGCTTGTCCTACTGCTTCCTAGGTCCTAGAAAGGTTAGGGCAGGTCTTAAACCATGTTTTACATCCATCCATGTGCCCCCAAGAAGTTGCAACCTTCATCCCTCCTACCGATTCCACCATTTTGCTCATTTCCCATAAAATAGGGCTATAAGGAAAAGCCCCTATTAGGCCTCCAATCCGGACTTTTAGGGCTCTCTCTTGAAAACGATGCACAAACAACCCAAACTCCCAAAATGGACTACCATTCATTTGGCAAGGGCTCAAGGATTTCTTTGGTTTTGGGCCTCCAAGTGGTCGTACAGTGCCTTCGGTGAATTTTGGGTTTTTTAAGGGTTTTGTGAGGGTTTTTATGGTCTGCCTGGGTCACAGTGAATGTTTTGTGTTCTAGCCACCTTTGTTTTGTGTTCTAGACACCTTGTCTAGGTTGGTGGAGGCTCCTCCTTCACACCAGTGGTGCTTCACACACTCCTCTACACCTCCTCAAAAGGGTTCACTCTCCTCTGACCAACCTTGCTCTCCAAGACCTCTGCAACTTGACCCTTCCTAGTCGGGCACTATCCAGTCTCGCCTAGGAGTGGGTCTTTGTTTGGCCTCCTTTCATTTTAAAGGGCCCTTCTTGCATTGAAATATAGTACATGGTTTGTACTCTCATTCCCCATGGTTTCATGGTGATTCCATAATGGGGAATGGAGTTATAAACCCATTTATTCAAACCAGTCCAAAACTGGACAAAGAGAATGCAAATTACAAACTATTTACAAACACACCTCACTTACAAACCAAAACTTGATCTAATTGCTCAAAATGAAATTTAACATGGCATACAAGACACTCCACATAGTTTTGCACGAAAATCAATCCATTAATGATCTTTCTTTACTCCATTTGTGCCGACTGGCAACAAAAATTGCAGTCACAGTCAGTTAGTTTGCTTGGGCCGTACAATGTCTGACATCCAACCCATTAATTTAGGGTTTTCAAATACTTATACTACCCTCTCCTTAGTCTGTGTGCTCGTATTAGGGTTGTCCATGCCAAACTAAGAATTTTGGCCACTAGGTGAAAAAGTTGCTTGACAACTTTTAAAAGTTGTCATGCAACTTTTGCAACTTTTGAGCAACTTACTCAATGTTGCTTTTCTTGACTCATAGACCCACATTGGGCCAACCTAAGGACACCACCATGCTAAGAAGGACCCCTAAACACCTCAAAGGCACACATATCCTCTAATTGCAAGAAAATCTCAATCTTGACTTATGGCCCTAAGACCTCAACTAAGACCTTAACTATGACCAATGAGCACATGACTCTTTATTTTATTTACAATGGCTTCATAAAGAAGCAAGAACACAAACAAAACAAATGGTGGGAGCCCTTTGAAGGGTGCTCCCGCACCACCAATGAAGTGATTTACCTTATATATCCCTTAAGAAGGAATGAAGAGTAGTTGCTCTCTCTTAACTTAATCGTTGCCTTATGAATATAATCATTGCATTAAACATTGATGCATATTTAATTTAATATTTCTTTTGAGGTGGGGGGCATGACAAATCATTACTTAATATCATTCATTTACTAAATCCATAACTTATTAGTGGTATCAAGAGTGTTGTGAATTCAAATATATTTCTGATCGTTGGGATTAATTAATATGACACACACTCACACACATATTGGTGCTTAGGTTCGAGGGCATGACATAACACTTGTGTCGAGATTCCACCTCCATCTATGGAATCTTCTAAGATAAGTTCAATTCAGTAGGATGATGGTTACCTTCCAATTTCAATTTTGTGGGATACCTCTTGCTAGACATTGAAGGTTTATTTATTGAGTCACCTATTGTAGATATGGGAGACATCCTTGAGGATATTCGAATTCCTCTTTAATGACAACTACATGTTGGTATGAATAATGCATTTTTCCTAACTAATTCACTAGTAGGTCATTCACATAATAAGTTTACTTAGGTCCTAGGAATCTCTCTAGAAATCTTAGTTGTCATTAGATCTATTCTTTTAATTTGACATTTAATTTTTGAGTCCCAAGTCATTTATTAATTGTCAAGTTAGTTAACTCAAGTCATAGGATTAAGACACATGTCATCTTCTTGTCTAATTCTATCCCTCAACCTCACCTTTATAAGAAAAACATCATATGCACATTTTGCAATGTAGTGTGTCTAATATCAATCAAATAAACCGTGCCCATAATCAGATATATTTATCACTTGTTGCTCTCTTATGAAAGACATCATTTTGGTTTTATTGGTGATCTTGGAGGATTGATTCCATCCGTGACTCTAACACCACAAACCACCTATCATAACTTCATCATTGCCTTTGGAGGTTGTTCTACATGGATCTTCACAATTATTTGGATTTTCTGCATTTGATTTGGCATCTTTTGCTTCATACACATGTGGACTGTTGAAATTTTTTCCATGGCACACATCATGAGGAATTTTCTACCATCTTTCTTTATGGAATTGCTTTTATCATGTCCATTATATATATGTTTCTTCATAAGAGGAGGAACACTATTTGCCAATCTTGGATTATCATCAACATTATTCTTTGAGCAATCCTTGTTAGCATAGGAGCTCCTTCCCTATTGGGGGATTCACCATCTCTTCTTTTGTTGGTGATGTTTTTGGTTAAAATTAAAATTTCATTTACAATCTACAATATTTACAAATCCTTTGAGGTAGTTGAGTTGTTTCTCTAGTGGGTTTATGATAGTTTCAAATTTGGGCTTTCTTTTAATGACCACAATATTGGTTGTCCCACATCATCAATAATTCTAGTTTTCTCTAGGTTGAAACTCCAAGCAATAAAAATCTTTGACATTTTTAAAAAAAGTTTTCACATGAACAAATATATTATATCCAAATATTAAACCCCTTGGTTGATCCCTCAACAAAAATTAAAGCTCACCAATTTTAAACTTGATGTCTATTTTGCATATTTAATAGATATTGGCTAATGCCAAACTTCATAAGTTGGGCATGCAACCACTTCTTTTTTTGTGGAAAGATTGGTGGTGGAATTTTAACACTAACTTAAAAAATCATATGCCTAGGCTTTTGTACTGTAAGTTTCTTAAAACTTATTCTCCAACAAGCTTGCCAAGCTACACCATTATTTAGGTATCTAACTATTCTTCTATATGACTTTGTTGGGCTAAGAGAATGTGGCATGTTAGAATCAAGCCCAAATCATATCAAATAGTCTTCCCTAAGGTCCACCCCCACTTATTCCTAGATGAAAGAGTTGATTTGATAATTGCAACTGAAAAATGCATCCACTTTCCTAGTGGAGAGGTTGGACACCTTCACTATGTGAAAACATTGTTGGACCTACTACATGACTCTCTTTGGCCCAAGGTAACATTGGCAAGATGATCATACTTTCACCAATCATGTGGGATGTGCTTTTGCTTTTAGGGGTCAAGGATTCAAAAGATGAATGACTCCTAATTCTTTCTCAAGTAAGCCCTCTAAGTGAGATAATCCATTCCCATCAAACAACCCACCACCTCTTCCTTGTACTTGAAGCAATACTAATCTTTTAATTTTTATGATAATTATTAGTATTCATTGAATGCAAGAACACTAATGCATCTATATGATGCAATGTCTTTTAATTATCAAGTCAATCATCATAGGGTATTAGAAAAGAGAGCAATAATCATATTATCTATCATTAGTTTTCTTATTTAATAACTTTGAAAATTTCATTTATTTATTTTCCTATTGGTTCAAGTTGGGAACTTGGGAACAATCAGTCTATAAATGAAGTTATTCAATACACTAATTTATTTCAACTTTATTAATATTTTATTGTTGCTTGAATGATATAGTCCTTATGTATCATGAGGTGGCAAGATAAATTAATATGAAAATTAGTTATGTGTTCAAATGAAATTCTCTTCTATAAAATTGAATTGTTGAATTTTAGATTATCAATTTTTTGACAAAAAATATTTAAACTAAATATAATGCACTAAATATACTTTAATTATATGTTTGCAAAAATTGATTCACGCTTATTGAAATAAATTGCTATTATCTAATATCATTTTATTGCTTTATGTAAAAAATTACTCACAAGAATTTAAGTAATTTATGATTTATGACTCAATTACTACAATAATGCATTACTTATGAAATCTAATAGTCGCTAACCTTCACTCCAACTATAATTGACTATCAAATCACAAGTATTAATTGAATACAAAGTGGTTAAGCACATTGTGGATCCAAAAATCATGATGCCATGACTTTAATTTAGAATTATTAGTTCCTCAAGGCAAGATGCTATTGCATTCATTCAATTTTATTTTTTTATTTGTTCAACCAAAGAATTAAAATTATTGAACAAAAATTCTATATTTTATGTTAATTTGTATTTAAAATGATTGTTGTAGTCACATAAATCTGTCCAATTTAATTAAATGAATATTTCCTATTTATTTGATTAAAAATCCACTAGCCACCAGTTAATTAAATTAAATATTTAATTAATTCATCTTCAAACATTCTCCTATTAATTAAATAAATTATTCAATTTATTTTAATTAATTAATTCAACCAAATTCACAATCAATTAAATGAATAAATCATATTTATTTCATTTAAATCCCCTATTCCTCTTTTAAATAAATTAAATAAAACATTTATTTAAATCATTTATCCCCCCCACTTGCATTTTCCTACAAATGCAACTTGCACACATTTATTGAAATAAATTTATTTATTTTAAATAAAAATCCTATTTTCCCTCACCCACCAAACCCACTTGCAAATCCAATCCCCTTCTAGATTCTTCTAACCCCTTCCTAATTAGCCTAATCTATCCCCTAATTATTATCATATTCCTAAGCAACTTGGAGTCACTTCTCAAAGACTTCAAAGTCTTTGAAAAACATTTAATGCTTTGTGTGTTCAACAATTTAACCTCCAAAGTCTTCCAAAACCACTAATGGCTCTTACATGACCATTAATGGCTCTTACATAACCATTTATGGTTATTTCAATTTGCACTCATATGTCTCCTCAAACATTTATTGCTTTGACCATGGTTATCCCTTTTGCCTTTGCACAAGAGTTTATCCATTGGATAAAAGCTTTATTCTTTGAATAAAGAATTTATTCACTCAACCCAACCTTGACCCTAAACCCCAAGTTAACTCCCAGGTCATGTCAAGCATTTAATGCTTATTCCCTCTCCTCTCAACCTATCTCACATTGACACATGTCATCCTAGGATTGGGTTGAAAGCCCTCACATGGATTGAATATCATTCAATCTTGACCCTTGTTGAGGTTACTCAATCTCAACCATCCATTGCTCCATTTTTCCTATAAATAGAGCCCATTTCTTCATAATCCAGATCCTAAAAAACTTGTATGCTTTTAATCTATAGTGAATTTTAGAGAGCATTTAGCATAAATCACTAATATATTGTTATCTTGGACTAAAATAAATCTTAGTTTCTTTTCATAATATGTTTAATTAGTTCATTTTACACTTGCATTGCATAAGCTTGAGATCATATACAATCTTGAACCTCCATAAGCATCCATAGTGCAAAAAGTTGTTGAGAGCTACACTATTTTGGAACTTGGAGAGGAGAGGAACAAAGAAGAAGGAGCTAAGAATATGTTAAGAGGCATTTGGAGATGCCTTCTTATATTTGTGTCATTTGTTAAATATGTTAGCATGATCTTAATATCTTTTTTGATATGCCTGCTTAGATTAGTTCTTGGTTGAATAACACTAACGATTTCTTGTGTGTTTTTGTGTGTTATACGACCACGGGTTCCAGTATAATCTTTGGGTATTTTGCAGAGCATCATTTGGTGAACCCGACATGAATCCAAGCACCAAAAACAATCTTTTTAAAAACTAACAAACATGTTTGAATGTTGAACTTGACACATAGGTCGCGCTTTAGCGCTTTTGATCGCATTGTAGCGCTATTGTAACTTGTTATTCTAGCGCTATTATCTCAAGTTTGGCACTATTATGCTTATTTTATCGCTTTTGTGCTTGTTTTAGCGTTGTTGCATTTGCTATCAAAATTTTACTTTTAGCGTTGTTGTGTCTGTATTAGCACGTTTGTGTTAAATAGCGCTTCTGTTCAAGCACAGAGTGGCGCTATTGTAACAGAACGTTGTAAAAAAAGACCCTGTAACCAAAAAATTGAAATTTGTTAGGCTTGTAGAAGCCCACCATAAATTCGGTTTTTCCTAACTATTCGTTTCTTGTGCAGGTGTTTAAAACTAACCCTTTTTGTTGCTAAAAGTTAAAAAAAAATTCATTTTGGTGCTCTAAAAATTGAACAAAACAAGTTTGTTTTCTTGCAAGATTAGGATCATTTGCATTTGGTGCTCTAAAAATTGAACACAACAAATTTACTTCCTTGCAAGTTAGGTTCATTTTATTTGGTGCTTAAAACAAGACAAGACAAAATTCTTTTTTGCATCAAACTAAAATTTCACAATCCACACTTCCATTTTGGTGCAAATAAAATTCACAATCAACTTGTTTCAATTTTGCAAGCGAATTACTTCAAGCAAACGTGCTTTTTATTAAGTTGACTAGGATTTCATTTTCCTAATTACTTAAACATATTGCTTTTGAAGTTAAAAAGAACATCATGGTTGTTGGAGCAACATCTCCAAATTAGATAAAAAAATCATTGCAATGACAAATTAAAAAGAACCAGTGCTTTTCGTGTTTGGCACACTTGTGCAAAAAGTTGGTCGAGTGGTCCCACTTCTAACACACACTATCCTCTCCCTTGACTTTCGTGGTCCTAGGTGCAAGAGAAAAGTGTTAGTAACACTCAAATTTTTATCTTTTTAAGAGAGGTCTGCCAAGAGACACGTCACTCTTGGGAACGACCTCACGCGGTAAATCCTTCGAGCCGCTATAGAAATCAGGTGAGAGCGAAAATTGTAGCCTTGGGTATAGCTGATCCTACAATGTAACTTGTCGAAAGGACAAATGGGCCCCACCACAAGTTACAAGGATCTTAAGTGAGTCACTGCAGAATGAACTTATGTCCAAAGACATCGAAAATGACTAAACACCTTTAAGTAGTAGCCCACCCGTTCTATTGATTGAAGATATTTGCGATATAATTCAGTGTAAGAACATAGATGGTTTTTCTCCCAAGATACTCACCATACATATTTCCTTGAGTAGAAACATAGCTTTTTGAAAAGTCACTTGTGGCTTGATAAAAGTGGCGACTCCCCCATCATAGGGATCATCTATTTGTTATGCTCGTGCAAGACTTAGTATATCACATCCTTACCTGCCACGGCGGGATTCATAAGGTATGTAGTACCAAAGTCGAAGAAATATCAAGATGTGGGCTGAATTTATCGCAACTGGCCAGTTGACCTTAGGGATACAAATTGTTTGAAGTGTTTTCATTTTAGTCAAAGACCAAGTACAAATTGAGCCGACTTCAGGCTTTGGAAAGAAAAACACCTAAATACACTTAGAGGAAGGGGTCATAAAAGTTCAAAGATTGGGTTGATCCAGACCCACACTTATTTGTGCCTTTTGAGGCAACATGCTTGTGTTTGTGTGCTTGATTTGTTTTCTTGTCAAAGAAACATCATAAAAATCCAAAAATTAGAACAAGTATTCATCCAACCAAACATTTTTCAAAAATGATCAAAAACAAAGAGAAGAGTATCAAACTTTATGACCATTCTTCACATCTTGAGAAAGAAGAATCTTCATCAAAACATCAACTTGAAAAGAAGACCATTGAGCTCAAAGGCTTTGATCAAAAGGAGGAAATTCTTCTATCTAAATAGACAATTCTTTATCTCTCATAGAGTTTTTTTACGTCACATGCGTCTCTACCTTCAAGGAAAATCAAACAAATTTGATTCAAAGTCATTAAACCGCATAGCTTTTATGCAATATAGAGCTTTGAGTTATCACAAAAACCAAGGAGGCAAGATCAATCCCAACTTCTTCCCAAACATTTGTATCACATACAATGTAGCTCGAGAAATGCCACCAACGCCTGAAAGGGAAGAGGTAGAATTTGTTCCATTTGTGACACAAAGCTTTTATTGAAGTTAAAACATCTCATCCATTCCCACATTCACTTCATCATCAATCTGTTTCAAATCTCAAAACGTTAAGAGGTTCTTGTCCTAAGTTCTCTTTTGGATATTGCTTGAATCAAACACAAAACATCACTTTTAGATTGTTTCTACATCTAGGATAAGCTCATCCTAAGAGACATATCTATGCAGGTTAAAACTAGTTTATGAGTGAATCCTCTCATTACTAGGTAGTTAAGTCTGTAACACATCTCAGATTTCTCTAAACCTTATCACATCAAACCTTATCAAACACAACAAGTAATTCAAAGAAGAAAACTTTGGTAATATCTACCTTTAAGTGCTAGAGATCCACATGCAAAACAACACACCAACCATCGATCTTTCATTTCATCAAAAACTCATCATCATTTTCAGCCAACTTCAACAAAAACTCATAAACAAAATGGCTCATACCCGATCATAGTCAAGGCAACGAGAAATAGAAATTGAAGAAGAAGAGGAGGAAAATATCAATGAATTTCAAGAATCACTTGGAGGAAATGCTAATGACGAAAACCCAAGTACTCCTACTCCTGCAACAATAGAAAGGGCTCAGCACAACCCTCTCTTTAACAAAATTTTTGACGAAATACTTAGGAGCAATGCAAATGCTCACTTTTTAAAGCTTTCTCGAGAAGGAGCCAAACTCTCCTCTGACTTTGATCTTGCACAACTCAAACAAGCATCAGAATGAAAAAGTCGCCATGAAGAAGAAAGAGGTAGAGATCCCATCAGATATAACATTCCTCGAGGCAACCCACCTCCTCCTCCTCTGAATGACATAGAGATGTTGCGGCAACAAGTGTAAAATCTCGCCCAACAACTTCGTAGTGGCATAAAGACTAATCAATTTTCACTTAATGACATTTGTCCCTATCCCTTTGATAGGAATCTTTATATGCCACCTTTTCCATGAGGGTTCGAAACACCCAACTTCGAAAAGTATAGAGGAAAAGGAGATCCTCGCGATCATGTCAGAGAATTCCACTCAGCTTGTCTCGAAGTGGCGTACGAAGATACATACCTCATGCGCCTTTTTCCCCAAAGCTTGGGAGGAAGAACCACATCATGGTTTTCCCGACTACCAGGTGGCATTAGGACCTTTGAAAAGCTAGTTCAAAATTTCTTGGCACATTACTCTCATAACATTGAATGTGATATCACCATGGTTGATCTATGTAACACTAAACAAAAACTAGGTGAACTATTCTCAGTATTCCTGCAACGATGGCGTCAAATGTCTAGCAGACGTTCTCTTCAGTTACCTGAACAAGAACTAGTGGAAATATTTATTTCCAACTTAAACGAAGAAATGGAATTTCACCTGGATGTCAAAGACATAGACTCTTTCAATGACATGATCACCAAAGGTTTAAAATGTGAGTGGGCTCTCATCAAGAAAGGACTTATCAAAATCTATAATGAACCAAAGGATGGTCCTCGCCCACGCTTCAATAGTAACAAACCAAGCTCCTAGAACAAAAACAAAAATATTGTCAACGACGGGGTTGTGGATGGAAGAACTATCAAAAGTGCGCAACCTGTAGTTCGATTTGCAGGACAGAATCCCCCACCTCAGACTAACACAATTGCTCCTCCAAATCAAGGCCGCATTACATCTCACGATTAATCTAGACCTCGTCAACAAAAACAAAAGCGAACATACACTCCCTTAGGGGAACCCATCGAAACAATATTACGACAACTGGTTTCTCAAAATCTGGTAACCCTACCCAAAACATCAAACTATGAAACTCAAGTCAAACCTGCATGGTGGACGGATATTGAACATTGTGATTTCCATCAAGGGAGAGGACACAAAACAAGCAATTGTCACAGATTAAAAGATCTTATTCAGGATCTTATTGACTGCGGTGAAATCGAAATCGAACGACATGACCCAAAGATAACAAACAATGATCATCTTATGTTCAAAAATCCACTTCCATCACCAGATCAAAGGGGTCCTTCCACTTTCAGGAGAGGCACTGATACCACTGATTATACGCAGGCTGCGTATAATTACACTGGAAATCACCTATACAATGCTAGTGAACAAATTGCAACTGTAACCATCAAAAATCACAGCTCCACTTGCAATGTTGTTACACGTCGCAACAAGATTACTATAAAAGCAGCTCCACAAGGCACCCCATCTATCCCAAAGAAGTATAACCTTGTGGAACAGTTAGACAAAACGTCCGCACTGATATCTATCTTAGAGCTATTGTGCCTATCTCCATCCCATAAAACAATCTTCGATCAAGCTCTCCAAGAGGCGTCAGTCCCTGCAAACCTAAATACAGGTCAATTCCAAGCCATGGTTGGGAGTCTAAAGTCATCACCTTGTCTCACTTTTTTTGAAAGTGACAACTCTTCCTTCCAGCAACCTCATAACGCTTCACTTCACATTGAAGGATTTATCAACCAGCATAAGATCAAGCGAGTCTTGATCGATAATGGAGCAGGCCTGAATATTTGTACACTATAGTTGGTCACAGCATTGGGATATGCAATAGAATTAGTGGATCCCCATAAGAAGATCACAATCAAAGCCTATGACGATGCAGAGCGTTCATCCAAAGGAGCTGTGGTACTACCTATCCGAATGGGCCCTGTGGTAAAGCACATCATCTGTCAGGTTTTGGAACTTCCTCTACCATATAATCTATTGGTAGGAAGACCTTGGATACACGCCATGCAAGTCGTTCCATCCACTTACCATCAGTGTATCAAATTCCCACAT
The DNA here is from genome assembly GCF_030272615.1 of Cryptomeria japonica. Taxonomy (NCBI): domain Eukaryota; kingdom Viridiplantae; phylum Streptophyta; class Pinopsida; order Cupressales; family Cupressaceae; genus Cryptomeria; species Cryptomeria japonica. The sequence goes on along the minus strand of NC_081406.1, from coordinate 35,220,825 downwards.
AACGGTGTAGAGATCACAATCCTAGGTGATGCAAACCCCTTTGCATATTGTCATAATATTAATCATCAACCAGAGATTACCGTTCCTAACAATAGAGAAGCCATCTCCTCTACATCATACATAAGTACAACCTCTCTTGCCAGTTCAAACACCACTATACCCAAGCAAGAAAAGCTTAAGATGGAAATAGTAGAAGAAGGTCTTGGGGAATACAATTTGAGTCAACTCTTTTGTGTGGGACAAATGCCCACTTCTCCTAGAACACATGGAAAACCTCAGCAGCTACTTCAAACACCACTGATCACGCCAACATGTACTTTGATGCCTTTCATCCTTGGGAAGAGTCAAGAAGAAGAAACCAGAGATGACTACTTAGCGGAATGGATCTATAAAGATCCCATTACCACCAATATACCGCAAGCTACACTTCCCACGGATCAGTATGGCAAAGGCCTCCTCATTATGCAAAGAATGGGTTACGATGGTTAGAGTGCTTTGGGACCTTGCAAACAAGCAAGACATGAACCACTGCTACCGGAATTAAAGCCCAAGGATAATACAAGCCTAGGCTTTCAAAAGGAGATCTTTCCTAAGCTTAGATTCAAAGGAAAACCCAACAAACCACTATATCGGCCTATTGCAAAGAGGACACCTTTATTATAAAAGCAGCATCAAACACTGTCGCAACTCCCCCACCGAGGCTTAAAATACCAATTATCCCACCAATAAAACCAGTGATCCCATCAGCAGCAGCAATAACATCAATAGCACCATTAGCAACAACAACTATATTAGAACCCGCAACAACATCTACAACACCAACGGTTCTAGCAGAAGCAACAGAGTCAGCATTACCGATACTCCCCATATCAGATTCATTGATCCCCATCATCCTTCCTGCAACACCAATCATTTCATCTACAAAGGTACATTAACCGATCACACATGCAGTATTTAACACAAAGGACATCCCAGTATGGTATAGTAATCAGATGCTGGAAAGTGATTTAGAGACCGACTCACATGAATGGGAATTTGATTCCATTCAGCTCAATACTTCAGATGAGGAAGACACATCACTACCTCCACGTCACAAAGACATCCCTGTTTACGAAGAGGCATAGATAAAGACCTCTTGGGTTCCCGAGCTGGAAACTTCTTCCACAGACCCTACGTCACATCCTATGCCTGATTCTGACAGGGAGAGTACCATCAACGACCTTCACCACAACATCTTAACCCTCACTAACACATCTAATGAACTTAACCTAATTGATGAGGTAATGCCCATTATCCATCCTGAACTCATCGAATGGAACCCACCTAATCCCCCATGTCTTGACCATTTCCAAAACGATGAGGCACTCATTGACTTTTTGGAACTACGAGATAACATACCAAGCGGGGATCACAAAGCTGGATTCACCATAGAACTTAATAGCGCAACATACTTTGGGGCGGATGCCAAACCTTTCAGCTGCAAAAATATAACAATAAAACATGGATCTTTCAGTGAAAACCACACTGTGGCACTGTTTGATTCAACAAAAGTAAAAAGAAAGAGCGTATCCAACGGTGAAAACCTCTATGAGGCGCCTAAGGATGAAAGTTTTGACATCCTTCCCCGTAGCACACAATGAGAACGATCAATGATTCTCATCGAGGAAACAAAATAATACAACGTGGGGACTCCTGAAACTCCTCACCACATACATCTGGCATCTCTTCTAACTCCAGAGGAACAACCCAAGTTTGTAGAGTTCTTCTAGAAGCGTCAGATCAACTTTGCATGGTCATATGTAGACATGCCTGGGCTTGATCCTGATTTAGTCATGCATCACCTCACAGTAGCAAAAGGAGCCAAGCTTGTCAAGCAGAAGCTTCGCAAGATGCATCCTCAGATTGCAGTACTAGTCAAAACAGAACTCAAGAAACTCCTAGATGTTGGTTTCATTAGACCAATTGATTATGCAAATTGGATATCCAATATTGTGTCGGTCGGCAAACCAAATGGGGGCATCCGTATTTGTACTGACTTTAGAGATCTAAATAAGGCATGTCCTAAGGATGACTTCCCCCTACCAAACATCGACATCATAGTGGACCTAACAGCGGGACATGCCCTGCTTTCACTCATGGATGGCTTTTCAGGATATAATCAGATAAAGATAGCATTAGAAGATCAACATAAGACAACCTTCACATGTCCATGGGGCACATACTGCTGGAATGTAATGCCTTTCGGTCTAAAGAATGTAGGAGCGACCTATCAACGAGCAATGACCACCATCTTCCATGACATGATGCATACTATGATGGAAGATTATGTTGATGACTTACTAGCAAAATCACTCACCAGAGAAGGTCATCTCAACATATTAGATAAAATATTCAATAGACTGGAACAATATCATGTTCGACTCAACCCAAAGAAATGTGTCTTTGGAGTAACCTCAGGGAAGCTTCTAGGATACATTGTCTCAAGCAAAAGTATTGAGGTCGATCCAGCAAAGGTAAAAGCAATCATAGACATGCCACCACCAAATAACATCAATCAGCTAAGGACATGACAAGGACGGCTACAATCCATCCGAAGATTCATTACACAACTGGCAGATAAGTGTCACCCCTTTACACATCCGCTACACAAAAACATCTGCTTTCAATGGGATGCCAGATGTCAGCAAGCATTCCAGATGCTTAAAGACTATCTCATGAATACACCATTGTTGATCCCACTAGATCCAAGTAGACCCCTATTACTCTATATCTCAGCAACAAGTACAACATTGGGAGTGCTACTGGCTCAACACAATGTAGAAGGGAAAGAGTGTGCTATTTACTACATCTCTCGCACATTGGTTGGCTATGAACTCAATTACACCCTTATTGAGAGAGCTTGCCTAGCAGTAATCTTGGCAACCACTAAACTGAGGCACTATCTATTAACACACAAGGTACAACTCATTGCAAAGATTGATCCACTCAAATACTTACTCAGTAAAGCAACATTGACAAGCCGCTTGGCCAAATGGGTGATGATTCTAAGCGAATTTGACATCGAGTATGTGGATCGTAAAGCTATCAAAGGACAAGTTATTGCAGATTAGTTGGCCGATGCACCACTCATAGGCGATCATCCTCTCATTTCCAATTTTTCAGATGAAGAGATATTCATGATCACAACAACACAACCATGGAAACTATACTTTGATGGTTCGTACACTAGGCATGGCTCGGGGGCAGGCATTCTGTTTATCACACCTCAAGGTGATAGCATCCCGAAGTCTTACAGGCTCAAATTTCCATGCACCAACAACATAGAAGAGTATGAGGCCTTGATCACAGGACTCAGGCTAGCCATACAATGGAAATTTCAAGAACTACAAGCATATGGCGACTCCCAACTGGTCATTCGACAAGCAACAGATGAATATCAGACCAAGGATGATAAACTCATGCCATACAAGAAAATGGTGGACAAATTAAAGGCATCATTTACTACTATCACCTTTGAGCAGATACCAAGAGGTCAGAATCGAGCTGCTGACGCTATGGCTACCATTGCATCTCTCTTGGATCTTCCACAAAATTCAACACGCTACGAGTTCTTGGTAGAATAGCTTTGGATCCCCGCTTATGATATCCCTGAATCCGAGATGATAGGTCGCCTAATCGGTTCCGAATCCCTATGGTATGGTGAGTTCTACACCTATCTCCACGATCACACCCTTCCTCCTAACCAATCAAATAACCAACGTAAAACCTTCATTCACCAAATTGCTCGATATATCATTATTGCTAAAACCCTATACCGACGCAGTCTTGATGGTACTCTCCTTCGATGTTTGGAACAAGATGAGATAACAAAGGCCTTGGAAGAGGTGCATGAAGGAATTTGTGAAACTCATGCAAGCGGTCTGTCACTAGCCAAGAAACTCCTGCACACTGGATACTATTGGCCATCCATGGAAAAAGACTCCTACTACTTTGTCAGAAAGTGCAAGAAATGCTAAGTTCATGGAGACCTGATACATGCACCAGCACAGGAACTGCAACCAATCACAACACCATGGCCCTTTTGTCAATGGGGCCTTGACCTTGTGGGTAAAATCCATCCATCTTCATCCAATGGCCACAAATTCATTATTACCGCCACTGAATACTTCACAAAATGGATCGAAGTTGTTCCACTTACCCAAGTTACCGACAAGCAGATCGCCTCATTCATCCTCAATTACATCATCTGCTCGTATGGTGTCCCCATGCCCATCATCACAGATAACGGTCTTCCTTTCAAAAATCAGGATGTCCGTGAACTCTGTGAGAAATTTCACATCCAAAACCGCTTTTCCACTCCCTATTACCCACAAGGCAATGGTCAGGCCGAAGCATCAAATAAGAACATATTAAGAATCCTAAAGAAGATAGTCAATGATGTTGGTCGTGTTGGCATGTTCAATTGAATCCAACACTATGGGCATATTGAACTAGCATTTGAACCCCTACATGCGCAACTCCCTACTCATCGGTCTACGATACATAAGCTATTTTACCTGTTGAGGTCGAGATACCATCACTACGGGTTTCCTTGCACAATCTTATCGATGATGAAGCATATAGAGTATCCCGTCTCCAAGACTTAGAGTTACTTGATGAGAAATGACAAGCTGCATACAATCACCTCAAGGCCTATCAACAATGCATGAGCAGAAGCTATAATCATCGAGTTAGACCCCATACATTCGAAGTAGGTGATCTTGTTCTTCGAGAAAATCCTCGTAACCAACCCAACCGAGAACATCAAGGAAAGTTTGAATCAAATTGGCTGGGTCCATATGTTGTCACTGCTGTATTTGGGTTTGGGGCATATCAATTGGCTACTTCAGAAGGAGAATCGCTAGTAGATCCAATCAACAACATGCACCTCAAAAGGTTTTATACATAAAAGCTACACGGAGCATCAGGCTCCTATATATACTAGCAAAAATACCAAAAACATTTAGAAAATGTCCCGAAGAAAATACAAAAATATCAAAATAGTAAAGAAAAATCATGCATCCAAACGGTGAACAACCACTTCGGTGGCACCTTGGGTAAGTACGATGGTGAAAACCTGGCAAACAAGTGCCACTCGTAAAAGCTATGGCTCCATTATCTTTCAGACTTGTTGCGATCACATTCATTACATACACACATCCATCCACCCAAACCATGGCTTATTATTGATTTGCAATCACAAGAAAGTGCTCCATGCGTCTTGCATCCCGCTTTTTCATAGTCATATCTAAACTGGGGGAAATGCCCTTAACCTATTGATGGAAGTGGATTCTACATTGTTTTGTGATTCATTGAGTTCTTCATTCAAAACTATCTCACAAAATCCAAAAACATTGAAAAACAATCATCAAAATACCAAAAACATTCAAAAATATATCACAAAATCCAAAAACATCAGAAAACATCAAAAATCAAACAAAAACATGGCAACACATTGTACATACTCATCCAAGCAGATACCAAACAAGCATTGAAAAATACGCGCACGATGATCACTTCTCCAAATTGACCAAACAATCAACATCAACACTCAAAACTGTCTTCAACAAGGATGCATCCTTCCTTACCAAAAACAAAGACAAAATGATGTTTTCTTTGACAAGAAAATTATGTGTTAAGCTATCAAATACTTGGTTTATTTGTGAGTAATTCATTCGTTTATATGTATCAGGTTTCTACAACATTGTTTGTGTATCTTCGACGCATTATTTCGATGAAGTTCTAGGGCATGTCCTAATGATGTCTACGTGGGAAGTTCATTAAGCTACATGATCTTATGCAAAATGCAGTCATAGATCATTACGGCTTGTTGACTACAGCGTATACCTCGACCATATGAGCATGAACCATTACCAAGGATCCATATTCTTTATTCTTTATATATATATATATATATATATATATATATATATATATATATATATATATATATATATATATATATACTATTTTGATTGCAAGATCAATGCTCTTTCTTTAGTTCCTCCTACCTCATCCAAACTGGATAAACGTTTTATCTCTTATTATGGTATGAACTTGTCTCAGGATATGATCAACCCAAGATCAAGGAGGACGATCCAAGTCATGCATAAACGGAGATGATCCTTGTTTGTTCCGCAAGCAATACTCTGGTCAACTTGACCCATTATATCAAGTTGTTTGTATTAACTTGCTATATCAAATCCATGTAAGAAATACTCTGGTCATCTTGAATCATTATGTCAAGATGCTTGTATTTTCTTACAACATTTTAAAGCTCGATGATGAAAAATTGTTGGTGTAAATAATTATTCATCATGGATATTATTACACCTTACTTAAGTTTACTTAGGATAATGCTTTTTCATAGTAGTTTGGGTATGAGACACTTGGGTGTTTGTGCCACATTGGGATAGTGTGTGTAGGAGAAATTCCACCTTTTATGGTGTTGATCTTGTTGTTACACTCCACTCTTGTTGTTACACTCCACATTCAGTGGGTAATCCACCTCATGTGGACTATTATATTATTTCTCCTACCTACCCACACCTATTTCCTACCTACCCTTGTTTCTTATTGAGCCACATGTCATGTTTGTGTGCTCACATATCCCTAGCCTTGCCTATATAAGCAAGCTCATCTACATTGTATGTAACTATGTAATTTGATTATTGATCATTTTCTATTGATGAGAATACAGTTTATTCTTGTCTCATATTATGTCTCTATTTTGTACATTTCATTGAGCTCTTGATCTTGGCAAAATCTTACATGGTATCAGAGCTATTGGGGCTTCATTGATTCGTCTTGAAGAGGCATTATTGCGACGTCAAGAGGCAGATCTGAGGAGTAGCATCTTTTGGAGGCGTCCTAAACCAGATCCGACCTTGCCATTGCGTCCAGAAGGCCGTTTCCATGAATTTTGGTTATAAAGTCGGCCTATTTTGGTGAGAAATTTTTTTTCGCCAATTTTGCTATAATCGTATGGATTTCCAAATTTTTTATTATTTTTTTCGAAAAAAAAAAATTATTTTCTGAAAATATTTTTCAAAAAAATCAAAAATAAAAAAAAATTTCGAAAAAAAAAAATCATCAGAAATTTTTTTTTTTTTTAAAAAAAAAAGGTGTTTTTTGGGGGGTCCGCAGACCCCCCCGTGACCCCGTACTGCAGGTCTGCAGCACAGGTCTGCGCGCTGTGTACGACGCCGATGCCGCCGCCACGTCTCGTCCTCGCCGCATGTCGTCGATGCCGCCGCCATCCGCAGGTCCCCGCCGTGCCGCCGCCGAGTCCCGCAGATCCCCACCGCCGCCCGCTAGTACACGCCACATCCTCCCGGCTCCACATGACGCCGCCACTGGCGTCCTCAACCTCCACCACTGGCCTCTCGGCTCCGACAGCTCCCTCCGCCAGCTATCACACAGACCGGAGGACCCGCGCCTGCCACGTGGCAGGCGGCCACTGGCCCGCGGGTACAAACCGTCCATGTCAGATCTGTACGGCCGCCACACAGACGCCACGTGGTTCACACAGTCAGCTTTCCGTACGCCACTGCATAGTGCCCAGTCAGCAAATCCGTACGATACAGCCTGTACAGTCACCTACACAGTCATCTGCCACGTCAGCTGTCCGTACAGTACAAACGCCCAGTCAGCAGGGAGGCAAAGTTTTTGCGACGTTCATACGACCGTCAAATATAAGACAGTGACTTGCTGACATCAACATTTTTCAAAAATTTTGCAGGCCCCTCTCATTTGCATTTTTTATTTTGCAGTTCAACTTCAAATGGCCATAACTTGCTCATTTTTGCTCCTTTTTGGGTGCAATCTTTTTTGAAATGGGCTAGAATTTCGTGCTCTCTGCAGTGGTGAATTTTTTTTTTGATTTTTATGTACGGATTTTTTAGAAATTGCAGTTTTTGGTGACTGTACCTGAATAATCCCAGTTTTTGCAACTTCAGAGGCTTCGTTTGGGGTCATATGACCTCCTTTTCAGGTGCCGTTTTTTTTTTCTTTCTGAAAGTGCGTATTTTTTCATTTACTTTCACATGATGCTATCAGATTGATGCCATTGTAAGTAGAAAATGTACTTTTAGATTTTGACCATTTTTGGCTCTCTTGGTACTTGTATATTTGCTTGAATCTCAGTTAGATTCATTGCACTATTGATTGAAGTCTCTTGTATCTTATTTGAAAAGTTGTAAAATTTGCATCATAAGTCCACTTTGCCTTGTTTTGCAAGTGGCTCATTGTAATCGCACTAAGTATAAAGTGCCAAAATCATCACTTGGGGGGGGGGTACTTTGATTGAGTGAATTTGGGGGGGTGTCTCTTGTGATTTTGTGCTCTTGTGTTCCTTCCTTTTTGCTACTATGAGTTCTTCTAAGTTTCCTCTCTTAACTCCACATAATTATGCTACTTGGAAAATTGATACATAGAGTAAACTTATGGAAAAAGGACTCACTCATTACATTGATGGAACTATTGTTGCTCCCGCTGATCCTAAGGTTGATCCAGTTGGTCACTTGGATTGGCTCACTAAAAATATCATGGCAATTGGTACCTTAAGAAAGTATGTATCAAAGGATCTCATTTTTCATATTGAGAAATGTACTCTAATCAAGGATGCTTGGCAAAAGTTTCAAGACTTGTATGGTCAAGTTGATGAGATTAGGGGATATCAAATTGATAGTGATCTCACCATGTTAGATCCCAAGAACTTTGATACTATACAAGATTATGTCACTAAGGCAAATGAGTTGAGGGCACAACTCAAAGATTGTGGCATTGATAAGAAGGTGTAAAACGGAAAATCGAACCCTAGGTGTTCCCCCACTCCAAAGAGAAAGGAGGTCACTAGGATTGACGGTTTTCACTTAGGAGAGACTTTATATTCAAAAGAGGGGTTGAAACTCACAAGATCCAATCCCACACAATGCAAGATTGAATTCTAAATGAGTTTCAAGGGTTGAGACATCAAGGATACCCTCTTTTGTAAAGAATGTAGATAGAAGGATTGAACTAGGAGTGTATATAAAAGTAAGAAAGATTCGCTTGTAGACGGAGATAGGGACACGAGATGAAGCTACGGACCTGAAATTAGCAGTAAAATGTCGAGACGATGCTGTCCTGCAAGTTTGAGCAAAAGTTGACGGGCCGATGGTGCCCGGAGTGCACACGGTCCTCCGAAAAATCCGCAAAACGAAGGGAGATCTGTTCGTCTTTGCACTAGGGTTCCAGATCTTCAATTACAGCCGCGTACCTGCAACCTACACACAAAAAAGAGAGGACGATTGGGGGGTTAAGGATTAGGGGTTTGCCTTCAGGTCAAATCCCAGTTTTGGAATTAACCAAGAAATGAGAATGTTGTAAATGTAAGTGTTTGTAATGTAATCAAGTACTGATACCTTGTTGTAAGAATGTTTGTATTCTTACATGCGAAGGTGTAATGATGTTGTATGTTGTATGTTGTAGGTGATCTCCTCTTCAATGGTTGAATCCTTGTCTTGAATGCAACACCTAGTCTTGAATGGAGACTTAGAATGCTCAATTGCTTGAAGGAATGCTTGAATGTTTGAATGTTTGAATGTTTGAATATCGCTTCCACCTCTTGCCCACATATGTTTTCCGCCCTTTTTTCTTTTTTTTCTCCCTTTTTCTGGGAGAGGAAATGTAGTTTATATACTTGTCAATTAGGGTTAGGAGACTTGATTTTTCCGACCTTAGGCCGACCTAGGAGCATTATTTTTCAAATTGCAAACTTGAAGACCCGATGCCCAACAAGAGACCGGGCCCAAAATAGGGCCAGGGACCAGGGCACTGGGCGCCATGGTCCCACCTCCCGGGACAGCAGGGTGCAAGGAGGATCAAGCCAAGGTGTAGAAAGATGCAGTTTTTGATGTCGTAAACAGGTTTCGGGGTCTCCATTCAGGTTCAATGTTGCGCCGCCATCGTGAAGACCCAAATGCAATCGAAATTGCAAGTGTCACAATTTTACGATGCTACAGAAGGATACTCAATTGATATTCAACTTGATAGAAAAGCTTCCACAAGAATATGCAACATTTGTTTCCAGTTTCCAAACCCATAGGATGACAATGGGTTCAAGCTACAAAATGCCTACATTTGATGCTTTCAATGAAATGTGTATGATGGAACAAACTAAGTTGATAAGCATGGGAATTCTTAAGGCTTCTAAGTCTCAAGCATTAGTGGCAAATCAAGGGAACAAAGGAAATCAAGGAAAGGACAACTCAAACAAGAAGAAATGACAATCAAAGCCTAAGGACAAATAGCACCATCTTCTCCACAACAAGGAGATTCATTCTCTTCCAAGAGAGATAATTCACCAAAGAGGGAGAGACCTACTTGTGCTTATTGTAAAAAGATTGGTCATGAGGAGCATCGTTGCCATTCTAAGAAGATTGATGAACTCACACATATCATCAAAAAGCATAACATTGATTTGCCTAAAGTCTACAAGAAGGATGATTCATCAACTTCCACTTCCTCACATTCAAAAGGAAAAGGGCAAGCATTCATGGCTTCTACAAGTGGAAAAACTCACTCTTTTGGAACAAGAAAAGGAAAAGCTCTATGTGCTACTATCAGTCATGATTCAGAGAGATGGCTTCTAGATTCAGGGGCTTCTCATCATATGGCATCTTCGCAGTCTATGTTCTCTACATTTGAGCCTTGCACCATGCCACAGATTTTGATGGGCAATCATACATACATGGATGTGATTGGGAAAGGATCTATTGACATTGGGGATAACTCCTTCAATGATGTGTTGTGTGTACCCCACTTGACAAACAATCTCCTTTCTATCTATCAAATCACACATGGCGCAACTAAGAGAGTTGTGGAGTTCACACCTGACTCAGTTTTCATTAGAGACTTGGAGACTAGAGCTCTCATTGCGACTAGGGTGGTTGATCATGCATCTCGGTTATACTCCTTTTCAGATTTTGTTGATGATGATGATTTCACATTTGATGATTCTACACATTATGATCACACTTCTTGTGATAGTTCAGTTTTTTAGGAGAACTTTGGACACTTGAACATGGGGATTCTCACATGTGACCCCACTCTTGAGCCTTGTATTTCATCTCCTCATATTGATATCACATCACCTATTGCACCTGATGATGCAGATAGTGTGACAGTTTTGCCTTCATGTGATTCAGTGCAGTAGGATATTCATTGTCTTCCAACTTCAGATTCATGGGATGATTACTTGACAGACATTGCAGGTTTGTTTGTGGAATCCTACATTGCAGATTTGGGAGACATCATTGATGACATTCTTCTTCTCTTTGATGAAGGTGATCCTTCTTCGATTGTTGCGAGGGCACACTCTGACCCTCTTGTTCATTCTCTACATGATCATTCTTTCGAGGTTGACATGATTGTGGATACTTGTGTACAACAATTGGAGGAGGTCTCTTTATGTTTTGAGGAGACATGTGAGTCTTTGGGACATGTTCTACATCCATCTCCACTAGATCTTGGAGTGCCTTTTTCAGTAATGTGGCACAGTTTACCACCTTTGGAGGGGGTATCTTTCAGCATCGACATGGGGACACTTGAGCAGTTTTCAGAGATTCCTTTCATCATGAGTTTTCTACATACATCTTCCCTTCATGATTGGGGAGACTTCATGGATACACCTTTGGTTTTGTTTCTTCCTAAAGGGAGGAATGTTGTTCGACGTTCGTGGAACAGTTTCTTCATACATCGAGCTTCTATCATTGGTGCAGATTCCACATTGAGGGGGGGCTTCCTAGCTTCTCTTCTTCTCTCATATGGGGGGGACTTTTTCCTCACATGGGGTATTGTTCTTCACATTCTTCTATGAGAGTTCTCTTGTAGCTTTCATCTCTCTTTTGGGGGAGGGTTTTTTCCCATTGGGTTTTTCTCTCTTCCCCCACTTTGTGAGAGATTTCATTGCATTGGTTTGCATGCATTCGCATTTGTACATGGGTACCTAACATGGCCTCGTAACGAGGACCCATCTTGCATTGCTTAGTTGCATTGTAGACTTAAGTGCATTCCCCTATGTTGCACTTAAGGGGGGGTGTTGGTGTAAATAATTATTCATCATGGATATTATTACACCTTACTTAAGTTTACTTAGGATAATGCATTTTCATAGTAGTTTGGGTATGAGACACTTGGGTGTTTGTGCCACATTGGGATAGTGTGTGTAGGAGAAATTCCACCTTTTATGGTGTTGATCTTGTTGTTACACTCCACTCTTGTTGTTACACTCCACATTCAGTGGGTGATCCACCTCATGTGGACTATTATATTATTTATCCTACCTACCCACACCTATTTCCTACCTACCCTTGTTTCTTATTGAGCCACATGTCATGTTTGTGTGCTCACATATCCCTAGCCTTGCCTATATAAGCAAGCTCATCTACATTGTATGTAACTATGTAATTTGATTATTGATCATTTTCTATTGATGAGAATACAGTTTATTCTTGTCCCATATTATTTCTCTATTTTGTACATTTCATTGAGCTCTTGATCTTGGCAAAATCTCACAAAAATAAAGCACTATGGATCGTCATTTCATCTCATCTGTTTATATGTTGCATTCTGTTACATATCGCCCATCTATTCACTCATTCATATGTATGATTTGTATGTAAACATGAACAACGTTAAAATGCACAGTTCTGCGACAAATGAGCTGGTCTTGGATACAATAGCGACCGAGTACTCTGATACATCGTCAATGCATCATGCAAAGTCTCAAATACCTTGCATTCATCATAATCATATCATCATCATTACATTTAGTTGCATTAAGAACATTTTCATATCAATTTAGTTGTTTAAAAATACATATAGTTCATTATTATTTATTAAACATTAGTCTTCTTATATCATTTCATCATTGCATAAATCACGATGTTTAGATTCATTCATATAAACCAATTGTCCTTGGTTGTATTAGCCATTTACTATGCATTCATTTAGTGTCAGTTGTCCATTATCATATTATCATCCTTTATTATCTTTTATCGTTGCATACATTCATTTATCTATTCATTAGTTAAAAAGTGTATTCATTCATCCATTATTAAGTGTCTTATTATGCTCATTGTAAGATTCATTTACATTGCATTCATTATCCTTTTTTAATTGCATTAAGGTGCAATTATTAACCATAAGTTGTATTATCATCACATTATCATTTTACTTAATCATATTTAGGACATTTAGAATCATAAAACCATTTGTCTCAAACATTGGTTCATACCATTTTATATTTACATTATACGTATGCATTCATTTAGACATCATCATATAAACGTTTGTACTTTACATTTGTTTATCCATATTACATTCATCCAAAACACCATCTAGATGCATTTACATACATATAATCATTCATTCAAAACATTGCATTAACATCATTGCATATCATTATCTCAACGTTATATCAACATGAAGCACAAAATCCTGTCCATATCATCATAAGCATACATCATCATCATGGCATTACATACATAAAGCAATACATCAAACAAAACATGCACACATGTATAAACCTACATTCATATGTCAGTATCCAACATCATAAATCATCATAAAACATGCATATAGGAATCATCTCATAAATGCATACTTATACATGTATCCATCTAAGCATAAACTCATAAAATCACCATCCTGCATAACATCCATACATATCAAATGCATATCATCAAAATCTGGGATCTCCTCATATATATCATCTCATGTATCAGAGTACAATGAAGTCTACAAAATCGGCTCCCAAGAGCCATCCAATATACAGTCCAAAAATAACAAATGATAAAATACATGCATGCAAAATGCTCTCTCAGATGCCACTCTGACCAGATGCTGCACCACCATCACCACCTGCTCCACCACTAGTCCCCACACCATCTAATCTATCTCTCCATGGAGGCCCCATCAAACCCCCACTAGCTCCTGCACCACTTGACACATCTCTCCATCGTGGACCCACCACACCCCCACTGCTCTGCATCCTCTGAGATCGCTCTGATCTGGCCTATTGCATCTGTGAATAGCTCAGTGCTTGTTGACTAGCTGGCACCACCTGCTCATATAGACCCCACCAATAATCAACCTCTCCACCTGCTCTCCGTACCTCCCTCGCCAATGCCTCCACAGATGACCCCTGTCCCTGTACTCCCTCCAAAACCCTCACTCTCTCTTGCAACTGAACCACCCTGTCAACGGCTTGATCTCTCTCTCGCAGCACTACAGTTAGCTCTGACTCTCGTGCAAATAGCTGCATATCTCTCGCTACAACCTCCGCCTCCAGATCCTCCACCTGTGTCTTGGCTGTTGTCAATCGAGTATGCAAATGTGCTAGCATATGCTCCCGAGGATCACCACCCCCTGTCGCTCCCTCCCCTGTCTCCATAGGTGCCTCTCCAGTGGCTCCCTCCCCTCTGTCCATCGGTATCTCCTTCTCCATACCTCGGCCACCTAATCTGACTCTGCCTGGCACCAACGGTCCCTGTGATATCCACAATGGCAATCCGCCTCTCCCTCTCCGTTGGACCCGGCCACCTAAGCCACCTCCTCCACCACCTCCACCCTCTCCTCCTCCTCCATCACCACCATCCCCCCTCCCTCGTCCACCTATCATCGGTCCTCGACCTCCTCCCCTCCTCCGTCTTCGTCCCCTCTCCTCCTCAAAATCAGGAATCGACTCTGCTGGATCTGATATCCGAGGAATCAGATGAGCCGCCATATACTGCGTATACTCCTTCGATACCCTTGCATCTACCACCCTCGGTCGTATATCCCATGGCCTCGCTTGAAGCATCTGGAACTCCACCAATGCCTGATCATATGGAAGTACTGGCCCACATGCATATCTCTCTCGAACCACTATGGCGTACTCTCCTGATCCCCTCGACAATCCCTGCCGCTGTCCAAACTACCTCATAACTCTGCCCGGCACCTATCTCTCTACATCGTAGGATGTCCTCCCAATGAGAAATCGGGTCATAAATACATATGGCAAGGCCTCTGCATCCTCCTCCCAAGGCTCACACTCCAGATAGGGTCTCCAGATCACTACATCAAGATCATCTAGCGCCCGCCGCCACCACTCTAACTTCCCTAGGTGGGGCTGACTCATCATGCCGCTGTACATGAACATATATGGCTGATCAACTACCCAAAATCTCAGACTCACCGGTCGCATCATCGGTAAGTGCTCCCATGCCCAAATATGCAGCAGCGTCACTCCCACTGCCAAGGAGCCTCTCCCACAATACACTACCTCATGAAGCTCCTGATACATGTGCACTAACACGCACGGTCCCCAAGCAAATCGGGTACCCTTTGTCATCATCTGCTCTATCACCTGTCCCCACTTAACAGCCAGACCATGCGATTGCCTATCAGGACATAGTAGCCCTCCCACGATCCTAGACAAAACTGCTGGCAATGGCTCGTACAACACCGTGATGTCCTCCCAGGCTATGGAGCCGTCATCAATGAACACGTCCTCATCGAAGAAACACTGCACCGCTAGAGTCCCCCATGATCTATCATAAGTGACCAGCTCACCCCGAATGGGAATATGTAGGATGCGCCATACATCCTCCAATGTCACTATCATCTCCCCCTGTGCCAGGTGAAACATGCATGT
This sequence comes from Cryptomeria japonica, assembly GCF_030272615.1. Taxonomy (NCBI): domain Eukaryota; kingdom Viridiplantae; phylum Streptophyta; class Pinopsida; order Cupressales; family Cupressaceae; genus Cryptomeria; species Cryptomeria japonica. Next base: position 35,205,107 of record NC_081406.1, on the reverse strand, counting down.
CTCACTGTGCCAGCACTCTGCCAAAGTTGTAATCAAACCGTGATTCATCCGAATCACAGGCATATGCATCATATCATACAGCCCAGTCGCTGCAATGCAATCAATCTCGACCTCTATCAGCCGATCCCGTAACCCTTGTGTCGCTGGATGTCTCTCGCGTAACTGTAACATGCGTAAATCCTCCTGCACATGGGCATCAATCAATCATCATCAGTTGTTTTGTTTTCAAACTTTCTTAAGTTTAAACCTAGACTATCAACAGATACTTTGATCAAGTATCTTCGGGTCTCAACAAGTAAGTAATCATGACACACCTAAACTTCAACAAGCATTTATCCTAATGACCTAAGTCTCATCAGGGCTGCTATGGTTCAAAATAACTCTCGTTTCACATCCCTATTCATCCATCATTGGCATCGGGAGATTTTTGTTCACACAAACTGGGGTATCTATTTTTTTAAACAATAGCGCTACTTTCTACACAATAGCGCTAAACCCCTCACAATAGTGCTAAACCCCTAACAAAAGTGCTTAATCAATCCTACAAAAGCGCTAAAATTGCAAAAGCGCTACAAGACATATGCAATAGCGCTACTTAAATACAAAAGCGCTCAATTGACCCCTCAATAGCGCTAAACAAACAATAGCGCTTAAACACACATAGAAAAGCGCTCATTTGGACAAATGCACTCAAACAACAACACAATAGCACCATTGCGACACAAAAACGCTAGTTAATTGGACAAAAATGCCAAAACATAGTTTCAACGCTATTGTCCTGCCTCAACTTGGACTCAACAAAAAACACGACAAAAATGCGTAAAATTCAAAATTTCAAATTTGCGTACTGCTGGTCCGTAGTCGTCTGGCCGCTGGAATCGACGGACTCGCTCGAAACGATGCTCTACAATGGGTACCGACATCCCCCGCTCACCGCCGTGGTCCCCGTGAACTTTCCAAGCCTCCCATTTCTCCATTTTTACTTTTGATTTCTTCTATTTTTCACCCGTATTGCTAACTTCTTCTCTTCTATCACCCTACCAATTTTCATTCTTTTTCGAGAGATCGTCCGATTTTTTCAAAATTTTTCGACCCATCTCTCGAGGGGGCATACCACCCATTAAATTTACATTTTATGAGGCATTTCTTCACACCTATTTCTCTTTCTTTGAAACCACGCGATAAACTGCACCGTCTCAAAGGGGGGTAAATGTAGTCACATAAATTTGTCCAATTTAATTAAATGAATATTTCCTATTTATTTGATTAAAAATCCACTAGCCACCAGTTAATTAAATTAAATATTTAATTAATTCATCTTCAAACATTCTCCTATTAATTAAATAAATTATTCAATTTATTTTAATTAATTCATTCAACCAAATTCACAATCAATTAAATGAATAAATCATATTTATTTCATTTAAATCCCCTGTTCCTCTTTTAAATAAATAAAATAAAATATTTATTTAAATCATTTATCTCCCCCACTTACATTTTCCTACAAATGCAACTTGCACACATTTATTGAAATAAATTTATTTATTTTAAATAAAAATCCCATTTTCCCTCACCCACCAAACCCACTTGCAAATCTAATCCCCTTCTAGATTCTTCTAACCCCTTCCTAATTAGCCTAATCCATCCCCTAATTATTGCCACATTCCTAAGCAACTTGGAGTCACTTCTCAAAGATTTCAAAGTCTTTGAAAAACATTTAATGCTTTGTGTGTTCAACAATTTAACCTCTAAAGTCTTCCAAAACCACTAATGGCTCTTACATGACCATCAATGGCTCTTATATAACCATTTATGGTTATTTCAACTTGCACTCACGTGTCTCCTCAAACATTTATTGCTTTGACCATGGTTATCCCTTTTGCCTTTGCACAAGAGTTTATCCATTGGATAAAAACTTTATTCTTTGAATAAAGAATTTATTCACTCAACCCAACTTTGACCCTAACCCCCAAGTTAACTCCCAGGTCATGTCGAACATTTAATGTTTATTCCCTCTCCTCTCAACCTATCTCACATTGACACTTGTCATCCTAGGATTGGGTTGAAAGCCCTCACATGGATTGATTCAATCCTGACCCTTGTTGAGGTTACTCAATCTCAACCATCCATTGCTCCATTTTTCCTATAAATAGAGCCCATTTCTTCATAATCCAGATCCTAAAAAACTTGTATGCATTTAATCTATAGTGAATTTTAGAGAACATTTAGCATAAATCACTAATATATTGTTATCTTGGACTAAAATAAATCTTAATTTCTTTTCGTAATATGTTTAATTAGTTTGTTTTACACTTGCCTTGCATAAGCTTGAGATCATCTACAATCTTGAACCTCCATAAGCATCCATAGTGCAAAAAGCTGCTGAGAGTTACACTATTTTGGAACTTGGAGAGGAGAGGAACAAAGGAGAAGGAGCTAAGAACATGTTAAGAGGTATTTGGAGATGCCTTCTTATATTTGTGTCATTTGTTAAATATGTTAGCATGATCTTAATATCTCTTTTGATATGCCTGCTTAGATTAGTTCTTGGTTGAATAACACTAACGATTTCTTGTGTGTTTTTGTGTGTTATACGACCACAGGTTCCAGTCTAACCTTTGGGTATTTTACAGAGCATCAATTGTAAAAATTCATTTTCCTTTCTTCTTACTGGTCCATACATGTACAAAATTCAATTTAAAAAAAAACAAACACAAATCATTGCTTCCATTATGTCGAACTAACCATTCACATGCATTAAAAATTATTAAAATTTTCCATTTATTTATGAGCCTCATGATTAGCTCTACACTAGGTGTAATATGCATGCATTATCATATAACACGAGGTTGTATAACTTTACACTATCTAATTTTTTGTCGTTTATTCTTAAAGACGAGGTCATGATTATTGCTACACTAAATGCTTTCCCTTTCCTATAGTCAAACAACTTTCTTTTCTATGCATGCACAAGACACATTTTTATTAATAGTTGCCCTGTAGAGATATTCCCTATCTTTAATTTGTTTAAATAATTACGCCAAAGACATATTATACTACATAATGGATGCACACATATGTGTTAATAAAAACTAGAAACATTAAATTTGACGTGTTTGTGACACTTAAATGAATGAAAAGTCACTCACATAATGGATGCACAAATATGTGTTAATAAAAACTAGAAGCATTAAATTTGATATAATTGTGACACTTAAATGAATGAAAAGCCAAATTTTTTATTTATTTATTTTCTCCTCTCAACTATCGCTCACTTGGAGTTTAACTATTAATCAATTCTATTTATCTAAACTTGGAGAAATTTTTATTTAATTGTGGATTTTATTTTAATAGCATAATTAAATGTAGTTATATCTTGATAAATGATGCATTTAATTAAGTTTAATTTATTTTATTTATACATATTTATACATATTTGATATCATATTGATTTTATATATATTTATTTTATTATTAAATTCTATTTTTTATATGCTTATTTTAGATCTTAGAATTTATATTTTTTTAGGATAATTTTGTGATATTTGGATCCAATTTTGAATAATTTATAATTGATTCAAATTCAAAATTGTTGATCTTGTTCTTTTATAATAATTATTGGGAATTAATTTGGTATGTATATGTGAATTGCTCATTATGCTTGGTATTTAAAGTTGTTATGCTACTCATCTAATTGTTACATTTTGCTATATATACTTAGTTCTCACCCTCATCCATATGATTACACATCCCTATATATTCACGTTAAGTATTAATTTATTATACTCATTCATACACATACTCTCATAAACACACTATCTTTCACATGTTTATAATTTATTTATTTTATTAATTACAACAACATTAAAATATTCATTATTATTATAATATTTTAAGAATTATTCATTATTAATATTTTATTTTAAAATTTTTCTTTAACATCTATTTTTTAAAATCACAATCCATTCACATATTCATTCTAATGGAGCCCCTTTCACATATTTATAATTGTTTTTTATTAATTACAATAAAATTGAAAATATTCATTATTATTATAATATTTTAAAAAAATTATTCATTATTAATACTTTTATTTTATATTATGGAGAAAAAAAATACTTTTATTTTAAATTTTTGCTTTAACATAACTTTTTTTAAAATAAACTTTAAATGATTATAGTTTGGATATAATACAAGATATGTTACATTTAAATATTTCTTAGTATAATATCACCTCCTTTATCTCTCACTCTTGCCCCACTCTATCTCTATCTTACCATCTTTCATGAGCTCCCTCTCTATCTATATATCCCTCTATATATCACTTTCCATATCTTTATCTATCTCTTCAACTCCCCCCTCTCTCTCTATATATCACCTCCTCTATCTCTCTCTATATATCTCCACAATCTATATCATTCGCTCTCTTCGTCTTCCTCTCCACCTCCATCTTCCTCCCCCCCCCCCTTCTCTCTCTCTAGACCCCTATATCTATATCTCTTCGCCCCTTTATCTCCATCCCTCCATATTTCTTCTTTAATCTCTTCCCCTATCTCTATCTCATTATCTCTCCATCTCTCTCTACCACTATATGTCAATTCTCATATCTATCTTTATCTTTTTACCTACTGTAAACTAACTACAATACTGACATGAATTTGACGCATTGCATCCCTTGTTTAAATTCACAAATATACACATGCTAATAACTATTATTCTCATCAACAAAAATAATTGCCATTTCAAAATCTTTATCTACACTAAATACACAAATGAATCAACAACAAAAAACAAACACATAGCTATTAAGCTATTTTTTTTTTGATACTGAGGGTATCCTTGTGACCTAGCTCAACGAACAAGGCGAGTTGGGGCGAGACTAGTCCCTGGGGGTAGGATCCATAGCCCGCAAGCAGTCCCCCCTCTTAAATCCGAGAAGGGAGTCAATCCCGAGACCGATGGGAGCAAACCCACCGCCCAAGCCAATTCACCTACTCGTTCGGGCATAAGCTATTGTCTATATTTAACTTTTTTTAATTACAAACTTCTATATATTTTTTAAGTTTACTTTTTCTTAATATAAGTGATGATGAAATGCTTTCAATCAAAAACATAAAAATGAACCTCATCATTTTTTTAGTTTTGGATACTAATGCATTCATTAAATTTTTTAATTAGTTTAACCAATCATTATATAGAATTAAAATTTTTGAGCAATAATCCTATGGTCTATAATTACTTTTTTCATTTAATAATTTAATAAATGTCATGTATTTTCTCTCATGTTGGAAATAGTCATTGCAAAAATCAAATTACTTTATCTTTTTTGTATAAATTTTGTCACAATTAATGCCTTGAATGACATATACAATATTGTATACATCACAATAAAAGTACATTGTGGGGGCTTCAACCCTAGCTCGCCCGGTCATGGATCACAACTTAAGGCATGGGTATGCTCCCCATGGTCTTGAGTTCGAGTCCCCGACTGTGTTAACTTACGGGGATTAGTCGATTAGTCTCGCTTCGATGAGGACACCTCCAGATTCCACGATAGTGAATATAAAAAGTACATTGTTGATTTGAACATTATATTGCCTCCTTAAATGACATTTATGATATCACAAATGTCATTCATATCTTTTTTTTTATTGGATTAAAAATCTATCTAATTAAATATACAAATTTGAAAAATCTTAGATAGTATGTAATTTGAAAAAGTCCTACTTATTCTATGTATTGTCTATCTAAATTAATAATTTGTTTGCCTTTTTAATACTTTGTTCAATTTTTATGAATCTACAATAATATATAAAAATAAATAGATATTTAAAATCTGTATATAATAATAATATCTAAATAAAAATTATTTTTAACAATTATATTTAATTTACTTTAATTAATTATCTGTAACTACAATTATCAACTTCTCTATCTCACAATTTATATTTGCTGCCATTTTTATTATTTTTCTCAATGGTAGTTATACATCAATTTTAGTTTGGTCAATGTATGCACTTTTCAACTCAATTATAAAAAATATGGTAGGAGGGTACCCTAATATTTTAATATTCTAGACAAGTCCAAATAACAGACCTGCGCAGAAGTTTCGGATAATAAGTATTTAATTGATATGATGAAAAAGATTGCATTCGACTAGTTACGTGTCAAACTAGTGATCTCTTAATCAAATATCTAAAAAAATCCACAACACATAACAAAGTCTTTGTCAGTTTTACCCCAAAACGAAAGCGGCCGCAATCGATGCTGAAAAACGCGTGGCCGAAAGCAAATTCGACAGCCCTCAGTTAACCGACATGCCTTCCGAGAATATATTCACATTCAAAATGAGATACATCTTTTTACGTTAATTAACGTATATCATACGAACCAGTCAAATCCAACGGTCAAGCACAATCCAGAAATCACGTAGTCCATCGTTTAGAGCTATCGCGATAGCTACCAGCTGATGCTTTTTGACCCTCCGTCGAACGACGGATTTTAGAGAAGGGACAAATTTTGTCGTTTTCTAGTTGGCAGAAACAATATCTCACTTTTCTCCGTCTCTTAACAGATCAACGGATAGCCTTTGTATATTTAATTTATTCTACATTGCCTTCGAATCGAAGATTATGTGTTGTCTGAATTTGCTCTGTGGGTTTCTGCTGCTAAATCAGAGTTCTTTTTGCAAAGAATTTGGTGGAGGTTTTTGAGAGCTTTTGGCTAAGAGGAGTTCAAATATTGGAGACATTAGCGATTTTGTTTTTTAATCTCCGGGGAATCCTTAAAGAAGTTTTGGCGAAAGTAGTTCGAATTGCGTGGATATCTACAGATTTGAATAGTTCTGCGGAGTTTCTAGAAAGGTTGTGGCGAGAAGAAGAGTTAAAATTGTGCGGCATTCCATTCATTTTGAGATTTTCATATTGCGGAATTTCTAGATTTTTTGGGCGAAGAAGAGTGTAAGTTTCTTGGAGCTGACTGCGCCTGCTCAAAATTAGGTAAAAATCGGCATGTCTCAATAAGAATTTCAATAATGAACATTTCTCTCTAGAAATTTCAATCATGTTGTTTGAAGTGTAGAGAAAATTGTTGTAGGAAATTTAATTTTCTTTATTTGTTGGGGTCGAGGCTAATAGCTGATTAAATTTCAGGGATTTTTTTTGAATTTAAATGGGAACATTGTGTTTTGAGGCTGTAATTTATAAAGCTAAAGCTAGAGCAAATTCTTGCAGAAAAAAATATTTTCTTTGTGGGGCGGAGTTTTCTAGATTATGAGATCAAACTGGATAAAATTAACTTAAACAGGAGCATTGTATTTTGAGACTGTAATTTGAAAATATAGATGTACTGAGCTTAAAGAATACGCGCATTAGGTAACCAGGGGCCAAACAATATCAATTCAGTTCCGAGCAAGGAGAATTTTTCAGAAAGAATCTTAAAGACAACCTTATTTTTTCCAGACTTAGGAATCATTTGCGGGGAATTAAACAATAGAAAATATTTAGGATTGAAAGGGGCTATTTTAACTTATCCATGCTGGCAAGCGAGATCCTCTTTTTGCCCCCAGGACCGTAGCTTCAAATTCCATCCGGTTGCCCTGTTTGATTTGTGTATATCGCTATTTGTAATTTTTAATATTTCTGCTAAAGCTGCGTTAAAATTGGATTGATTTACTTCTAGAGCATCTATTCACAGAATGAGTAACACTTTGTCATCTCTAAATCAACAGGCATCTAGCTTGACGCGAGATTCTCTCCAACATCCAATTTGCCACATAAAAACAAAAGATATCTTTGTTCCCTGATTACATTTCGTTAAGCTGCCCTGACAAGAGTTACCATATCAAAGATACAGAAGGGATTGTGCCTGGCCCCAGTTAGCAGCTTCAGTGAATCGAAACTCAATGGGTTCTCAATGAGCCAAAATTCTGTTTACCCAAATATAATGCAATCTGAAAATCTCAAAACTTACATCCAATATTCTTTACTCTTGAGTGAATCAGTCTGGTCCCTTTGGCAGGTATTGATTTTTTCTGTTAAAAAATGACGAAGGAGGTTAATTATTAAGAAAACAAGGAAAATGTACAAGATCAGAGTATCAGTCTAGCAACCTTATAACGAGTTGCAATAATATAATTTTGAATTTTCAGAGAATTCAACAAGCCTGAGCTGACATTATTTGTCATTTGACTAACATCAACACATGCTGATTTATAAACGTCAAAACTGCAATCAGCAGACGGTTTAAACTTGCTGTCTAAAACATAACTCCTGGTTTAAAAACTGTCCAAGAAGACCATATATAAACCATTTGTTATATAGGATATAATCTTTCTCAAGATTGAACTGCATCACAAGAAATAACTTGAATAAGGTTAGAATAAAATCACCTCCACACTGCATGCTAATTTTCACTATAAGCTTCTCCCCCTCTTTGACCACCAACCACAGACCCTCATCACAAACCTTGTCCTTTGTAAAATCATTTGTAACCAAGTGCAGGTGGATGTTGTTGAGAATTTCCAGAACATGAGGACCTCAGTTGGAGATATCATAGACAAAATGATTTCTCTGTTCCACCGTAGTGGCACCATCCAAACTGAAGTCAACATAGACAGTTGCAGGTTTATGAGGCTGGGAATCCTGAATAGGCACTATCTCATTACCTTAAGTTTCAGAAGACAAGGGTCTGATTTGTTTTGGGTTTAAAGACAGCTTCTTCATGCATAGGGGCAACAAAGGAAGAGCCAAGTGAGAAAATATGAGGTTGGACCATAATGGAAGTAAATGTGACCCGTCAATATGGAGAAGACTTCAACAGCCAGTTTAAGTTCCTCTCAAATAGAATCATTATTCTTCAGCCAATTTGCCCTTAAAGACCCTGTAATCCAGGTTTGATTAAATTGATTGATGGCAACAGCATCATTGTGTCTGCCTTAGCGTCCATGGGGTTCAGTAATGGAGATGGGAACTGATGTAGTTTTAAAGCAACAGGGCTTTTTGAATCTTTTATAAAATCAGGAGCTTTCGCATATTTGAGGACCTTGTTGCTGGTGGTAGCAGGAGAGGAGCAATGAGTTGCTACTCAATCTTGAAATTGGTCATTAATATTAAGTCTCAGCAGTATGCATGGTTTAGCAGCAAGGGATTCAGCCATATCCTTTTCAGAGGTTTTAGAGGATTTGGTCTTATAGAGGTAGAGCCTTGAAGGCCAGGAAGCATTCTCACTTGCCACTGAAATTTTAAAAAAAATTGTCAAGTCTGAAAACCAAATGGGGACAAAACAAAAGGAAAGGGAGGTGAAAGACCAACATGAAACAGAGCATTGCCAAGAAAAAACCAAGAATTTTCACCCTCCATTGTTTTCCTGCCCCTGCTCCACAGAAAACTGTGATTGTCCTTAGCGCTGGCATTTGCTAACAACACCAAACAACTTATTTCAGATACTTCCCATATCATAATAACCTTTGACATAAAGAAAAGTAACAAAGTAGCAGCAAGGATAGATGAGATACAAGGGAAATCTTTGTCAAATAGTCCACTTTCCAGTTTGATTTGTATGACTGAATTACCTAGATCTGCTCATCAGACAAGGCTGGAAGAATTTAATGTCAGTGAGATTGTGTGTTGTGTGCATGAAACTGGAAAGAAAACTGAAGGAATATTAATGGAACATAAAACACAAGGATCAATACAACAAGCCCAAACAAGAAATAATTGAAGATTCCTTAGGAAAAATGTATAGAGAGATAACCTCTAAATAATTATCATAATTAGCTACTTTCATCACTAATAATTGGCAGAAAGCTTTTCTCTAAGCCTGGGATTGGAAGATCCTTCACTTTGCAGGCTCATCCTTGACTTGCATTAAGGCATCCAACGTTTATAACTAAGATCTTTGTTGCCAAATTAGCTTCATGAGAGGTATGGTGAATGGAATGCTTCTGGGCCTTCTCAAGAAGTAGACAAATATTGGCAATGCTTGGTTGACTTATAGTTCCCTAGATTCTTGCTATTGAGGAGGGAAGAAGCTAATACTTGATAGTCTACTTCAATGGTCACCTTGGATACATGATGGGACAAGCATAAAACTAAGCCACACCAAATAGGCAGATTCATAGCCACATTGCCTAGACCACAACAAAAACAAAAATAAGATTGCTATTTGGATCCATCTGGACATAAACTTCTAGTCCTCGCAGCACCCAGGTTTCAACTAAAAGCCTCATCAGTATTGATTTTGATCAACGAAGCATCATGCAGGCATTGTTTAATCTTCCTCACATTATTTTTAGCAACACCCTTATTTGGAAGTGGGGGAGATATCAGTTTTTAGTGTAGTGTTCAATCCCTTTTTGAGAGAAAAAATATTAATAAACCCATGTAAGATTAACTGATAAACTTATGTAAGAGAAGCAATGCTAACGGAATCTTAAATGCAATAGAATGAAATTATGACACTCACAATGTACTAAGTGATTTTACACTAGGAAACCCTTTTGGGGAAAAACCTTGCTAAAAACAACACTTTATTAACTTAACTATTCACAATGCAATAAGATATTTTTCTCTTCTTCTTATCCCTATTCTATGTGTGTGTTTATAGGCACATCGATATGGAATATCATTAAGTATTATTCCTATACAATGGATATAAAACTATGGTCCAAAAAATCACATACAAGGAAAAAATGTCTTTGAAGGCTTCTCCTCCCAAACCCCCTTTTGAGGGGCCACTGTCTCCCACACCCTCAAGCCAAGGTGATGCTTTGATTCCCTAGTTGTGGTGAGGTATACAATCTATAAGGGGTGTAAAACAGCCAAAGTCTACAATGCATATTCTACCAATTTGCCACTTATTGAATAATTTACTTAGGGGGCTATGGTATACTAAATCAATTATTAAGGGTAGTTATGCCTATTGACTTCCTATGGCAAGAAGACTTCTTAGTACTAATGGACTTGTTCGATGAGTCAATGACATTTTCCAAAGTATCAACCAAGTCTCCAACAACATATTCTTGTTTTCAACCTCGTCCCTAACAAAATGATACTGCAACATCAATGTGCTTCATTTGAGCATGATAAGTAGGGATCTTCACCAAACAAATTGCACTTTAATTGTTGCAAAATAACCTTGCATATATTTTGTAAGAAACCAACATTTGAACAGTCTTTATAACTAGACAACTTCCATGTTGCCATGTATTTAGCTTTTCTAGTTGAGAGTACAACAATTACTTGTCTCTTGCTCATTTAGATGATTGTTCCATGAAAGAAGTTAAAACATAACTACTTATATTTTTGTCAGTTGATATCTATAGGTCAATTAGCATCAACAATGCCATGTACATTGATTATTTTGTTTGGCCTAGGTTTTCCTTGGTAGCAAATTACATACTTTGAAGTGCCACACAAATACTTGAAGACCCTCTTTATAACAACCCAATGTTCATTCCTTGGGATTGACATATATTTACTCAAAACTATCACTGCATTGGCATTTTTTGCTATCATATATAACATGACATACATTATATTTCCAAGAACATTTGCATAAGGATCATGAGACATATCCTCAATAATCTTGTGCCTCAAGATACTAGCCTAGACACAGATTTAAACCTAAGTTGTTGATTTTGGTATGGGTTCAAGGTTTGAGTTTGTATGTATGATGATTTTTTCCCAAGTTTGGTATGGTTGGGTTAGGCTGTATGATATATAGATGATCTTAAAAATACCCATAGTTTGCAATTTCTTTTTATAAAATTAAAAATAGTGTATAGTCATAATGATAAGGGTAATTGATAATTCAACTGTTCAAATCAATATAAGTTTACAATCGATTGTCTTCATATTGCTCTTTATCAAGAGCATCCATGTCATCACTTGTTTGTTCGAACCACAAGAAAGCCAATGCCACTCCGACTAGCTACATCTTTTGTAGGAGTCTCCTCATCCTCTAAATAGATTGTGACGCATTTAGGGGTTACATGCTAATTCCTCATCACCCCCTCTTTGTAATCATCTTGCTTTTATGATAAGAAACACAAGTTAGAATGCACATAGACCAAGTCCTCTCCCTTTTATGACAAGAGACACAAGTTGTAAAGCACATGGACCAACTCATCTACCTTTTATGTAACCAATTGATTGCACTTAACTAACATGGACCAACTCATCTACCTTTTATGTAACCAATTGATTGCACTTAACTAAGTGTATAAAGGTGCATGCATTTCAATTCTACTTAGCCAAAGAATTTGCAACCTATTGAGATTGGAGATAATAAAGTGCAATACAAAATTTGCAATTATAAAATATAGTATATAGCTACCAAAGAAAAGTAAGAATGTTAATGCATTTAAAATGCATACTTGTGATAAAACGTTTGATTGCAAGAGTTTGGAAGTAAATATAACCTTGGCCATTGAGATAACAATATGTATGAGCATCCTTGTACTCGTCTCAAAGTGTGCTATGGCAATGATTCCTCAAAATTATAAAACTACCAAAATCGACCACGACTATGTTCTTTACATCTAAATCTAGGAAGAATCTAGTGAATGCTACCTTATACCCATCACTAGCTTCAACATCTCTATATGGTGCCACACTCTTGGGAAAAGAAAGTTCTTTTTTGTTGTAATATTTGGTGACAAAGCAAATGCTAGGAGATGCAAGGGCATGGTCATCTTGTTCAAACAGCCAATGATAATTCTTTGCACCCTTTTAAAATTTTTTGTAGTGGGGCCATTCTCTTTAGTTGCTATTATGAGCTTCATTCTTCCTATAATGGAGTTCACGTTGTCATATATATGACTCAAACATGGTGAATCCATATCAACAAACCTAATCATACTCATGATGAGCTCAATGAAACTCAAAAAATAATCTATATGCACCCACCAATAATTATTGAGGACTAATTCTTTGACCTTTTGGCCCTCTTTGAAATTGATTGCCGTCATACACTCTAAAGGTTGCTAATGACTATGGTGATAAATGCCTCTTGCACTTTCACAAGTCATCTCAAGAAGATTGGGTTTGATGCAAATCAACTTTGAGCAACATAATATGGCGTAAAACAACATAAATTTAAAAATTAGATGGAATAATTAAAATTTTATAACGAAATTAAACTAAACAAAATTTAAATAATGAAATTTTATAAACTACCTTCAACAACTCCAACTTGTAGCAATTGAAGATGGCTTGATATATGTTGATTTGTGACAAACATCCAAATCTTCTCAATTTTGGTGTAGATTTCTTTGATCAATTTGATATATGTGCTGATCTTCTGCATCATCAAGTTGAGTGAGTGGATGGCACATGGTGTCCAAAACATGTGCTTGTATCCTCCCTCCACCAATAACCCTATTTCCCTACAATTTCTAGCATCATTCATTATGACTTCAACAACATTTTAAGTTCTCATCATCTCAGTCATGTCTTTGAAGATGTTGACAATGAAGTTTGTGTCTTTCACTTGCTCCTCACAATTAATTGATTTAAAAAACATTGCCGCTTTAGGGCACACTAAATGACATTAATTAAGGGTTGGCTTTTGCAATATTTCCATCCTTAAGAAATGGATACTTAGCTTTCAGCACATGAATCTGTAATTGATTATAGTGATGTCTCTACAAAGTCTTTTTCCTTGGCCAATAAGGTGGTGCAGACCTTTTCATACCTAGAACATGTATAACTTGTGCGTATTTGACTAATTGCATCACTATTTCCTACAAATATGGTGATCTCACTAGGTTGAAAGGAAGCCCACTTGCATAGTGCTCATTTGCAATGTCCATCGCCTCATTCTTAAATGCCCATTTCTAATGGACCTCTTCTATGGGAATCAAAAGGCCCATTGTCTTCTTAGGAAGATGTGTCCCAATGAAAGGATGTGTGGAAGCCACTATTGGAGAAGCGGAAGATGGCATTGTAGTTTGCTTGCTTGATCCTTTTTGCTGAAGGATGGGATTTCCATTTTTCTTCTTTGGTTGCGCTACCTGTTTTTTCCTTGCTCTTTGATATAAGAGAGTTTGCTCCTTTGGGAATCCATGTTTGTTTAAGGCTGTACAAATTTTGATTCATTGGATGGCTGTTGCACACAAGTGAGATTTCATTTGACCGTACAAGCTCTTACACACATTATGGCACTTGTTTGTACCCATAAGAAACTCAGTTTTTTTAGTTAATTTTTTTGTCAGTTAATTCACAAATTGGTTTTGTGGGGTCCAAGTGAATTGTTGTCCTTACAATTTGTTTGCAAATATAATCTTGTCTTTGGATCCTTTCAACTAATGTTTTTGCAGGATGAAGATGATTGCCACAAGCCCAACAATGAGTAAATAATGAAATCGATAAATATAACGGAGCTGTCAAGAACAAGGTCAATGTAGATTCCACATCTTTCTATTATACAAGCAAATGCAATCATGAATTGAAAATTGGAGTGGGAGTTCAAGGCAAGGTGACACTTTTGAGAAAGCCGTCTATTCGTTTACCCATCTATCGAAAAGATTGGCAATATATTAAGTGATGCATGCTCAGACTTGAGGAATAAATAGAAGTTTCAAGTGAACTGCACCTTATGTGTGGTTGAACCTGGATAAGAACATGCCTAAGACATATGGAAGGTGGCATGGTCTTTAGTGATATCTGCTTGAGCATGGAGGACTCCAATCGGTGCTCTTTTGAATGGCACAAACTATAAAATATTCTGCCAAACATAGTGAAGAATGGCAGAGCATTATGAATCAATGCCTGGCATAGAAGAGAAGAGAAACTAAGTGAAGAAGGTTTGCTTTTAGAGTGGCAATTGTAGCAAAAACCCCTACTATATATCCTCAAATTGGCAGCAGACGTAGTGAAACATTGCTCAAATATATAAGGAGGATAAATGATAAAAGGGTGGCACATATTTTTATGGCACCAACCAGCAGAAACTCTGCCCAGCTTGCAAGGACTAAAACAACCTTAATAAGGCACAGATTTGGTGTGACAAAGCCTTTATGAAACCCCAAACATGGAAAAATGGTAACTCAGTGATTTCTGACAGATCTAAAGGAGAAGAAGTAAATTTTGCACATGCATGTTGAGTAGCTTAGATACTAGTAAATTTTGCCGAGGACATGAAGAAGTGGCAATCACCCAAGTGAGGTGCTCCAAGGCAAAAAGGGGGCAATTTTTGCCTAGGACATGAAGTGGCAATCACTCAAGTGAGGACCAAGGCAAAAAGGGGGCAATATCTCAAGTTTGACACACATTCTTAATGGCTCATCTACACACTTTTTCCGCCACAGATTTAAAGCAAAAGAGTAGTTTTAAAGCCAAACATTGCCTGTATATATGCAAGCCTCCATTCCTCCAAAATCACAAACTAGTTTACTTATGTTGATCATAATTGGTGATCTTCAAGGTTGTTGACATTGGTGAAGGCTTTTCAAAATAATCACCCTCTTTTCCTTTATATGCTCATTGTAATGTCTCCTTTTGGGATTGCCCTAGATTACTATTCTCAATTGATAAGGGAGGGTTAGAGAGAAGGTGCCTTTATCTTCTTAAAGGGAAAACAGTTTGCTGGTCCCTTTATTGTTTTCTGTTCTGCTAAAGTATTCTCCCTTTTAATTCTTTTTTCATTCAGATCAGTGTGTAGATCAAACTTCTGTATATATCCGCATATTAATCTATTTGTATGTGTTTTCTATCTGCATAAGGAATTCACTGGTAATCATACCCAGATGCTGTTATAAGCAATCAGTCAGTTTCAGTGTGGCTTTCTGAAGGTCTATGTCTTTAAGTCTGATCCGCTTGTGACATTGATGTAATTCCGAGTGCAGTCTATTTCTCTCCAACTGATTGATGTGTTATGGATATATATGAAATTAATTATGACTGTCATACATATTGCAGTCTATATTACTATTGCTACTGAATTCTGCATAAGAACATTATCAGGCTTCATATATTAAGCATACATATTAAGCACATCTCCAACCAAGAACAAAGATGTTACTGCCTGTAACTTAATAACAGTTCTGATCTAATCTGATCGATGGTGATCTCATTGGATGCTTGGATTCCTTTCCTTTATATCCCTCAATGTGAGGGAGGGGTCACACCTCTTCATCATGTATGCCCTTTGGCAAGAGGCACACCCTTTCACCATCAGCATTTTTTGAAAGAGTGCAACTCTTAATTATTTCTGCCCCTTTGGAAGGGACACAACCTTTCACAATCAGATCTGCACTTTTATTTAAATTAGATCTTCACCTCTTATTCCCAAATTATCCCCCTCAAATGAGGTTCCCTTCTCCCTTTATATCTCATGTTCGAGGGAGTCACAACTTTTCATTTCATGTCTTTGACCATTCATTAACTTAATTAAAATTTAATTCTATTCTTTTATATTTTAATTTAATTTAATTATTATCATTTACCATTAAATTGTATTTCAAAGTGGGGACATTACAGCCCACCCCAGTCAAGATTGCTTGTCCTCAAGCAACGATCAATTTAACTAAATTTTCCCAATGCATGGATTCCTAACTGATCCCTGAAGATTTGTAATCTTAAGACAAGCTCTCTCTCATCAATTGTAATAGTAAGAATTGTGTTTGGTTGTTTCCTTGGGACAAACAAAGATCCTCATTCATTGAGAAGAGGATTAGAAGCATGGCACATATGTAAGACCTTAGTTGCAATATTCTTTCCTAAATAAACTCATCTTTCTAGGTCAACAAAAAATAGAATTCACAATGATAGAAATAATTAATCACAAATATTCATGTAGGAGATATGCCCAACATGGAGTATACACATAAAACACGGAGCATACACTTGAAAACACGAAGTATACACAAAGTAGACACATGGATATACTTAGATACAAGCATACACATGTAGACATAATTTACTTAGTCCACAAGAAGCGGGAACGTCCAAGCAGGACCAGATCCATCCCTTGGGCCAATCAATCTATCATTTTACCCACGAGAGGCAAGAGCATCCAACCAGGACCAGGCTCAGAACCATCTCTCGGAGTAACCAATCCACAAGAGGCAGGAGCGTCCAACCAGGATCAGAACCATCTCTTGGGCCAATTCACTTTATTTACAAGAGGCAGGAGCGTCCAACTAGGACCAGAACCATCTCTTGGGCCAATTCACTTTATTTACAAGAGGCAGGAACGTCCAACCAGGACTAGAACCATCTATTGGGCCAGTTCACTTTATTCACAAGAGGCAGGAGCGTCCAATCAGGATCAATACCATTTATTGGGCCAATTCACTTTATCCACCAGAGGTAGGAGCGTCCAACTAGGACCGGAACGATCTCTTGGCCAATGTACTTTATCCACAAGAGGTAGGAGAATCCAATCAGGGCCAAAACCATCTCTTGGGCCAATTATTATTCCATAATTCACAATAAATCTCTTCCACAGATCTGCTATAAAGTCTTCCATAATCTGATCATAAGATTGTCATAAAGTATCCACAATCTTTTCTCAAAAGTCTGTTACCAACTCTTCATATACTTCACCTTAGATCTCCATAATATTCTCTCTTAATCTATAGTGTATATATTATATACTTGATTGTCTTCTTTGCAAAATATACGCATGTTTAACAATCTCTCATATTGTCTTGCCATTGTCATTTAGTTGTTGCCATATTTTGGATGGAGTTAATATATCCCTTCTCATTGATTAGAATGCATAATTGATTTATCCTTACCCTACAGGCTGGCAAGATCATGCTCTGATACCACTTATAATGCCCCCTTTTGGGATTGCCCTAAATCTTGCCCTAGATTACTATTCTCAATTGATAAGGGAGGGTTAGAGAGAAGGTGCCTTTATTTTCTTAAAGGGAAAACAGTTTGCTGGTCCCTTTATTGTTTTCTGTTATGCTAAAGTATTCTCCCTTTTAATTCTTTTTTCATTCAGATCAGAGTGTAGATTGAACTTTTGTATATATCTGCATATTAATCTATTTGTATGTGTTTTCTATCTGCATAAGGAATTCACTGGTAATCATACCCAGATGCTGTTATAAGCAATCAGTCAGTTTCGGTGTGGCTTTCTGAAGGTCTATGTCTTTAAGTCTGATCCA
Organism: Cryptomeria japonica; assembly: GCF_030272615.1. NCBI lineage: Eukaryota > Viridiplantae > Streptophyta > Pinopsida > Cupressales > Cupressaceae > Cryptomeria > Cryptomeria japonica. Next base: position 35,186,986 of record NC_081406.1, on the reverse strand, counting down.
CCTGTGACGTTGATGTAATTCTGAGTGCCGTCTATTTCTCTCCAACTGATTGATGTGTTATGGATATATATATGAAATTAAGTATGACTGTCATACATATTGCAGTCTATATTAATATTACTACTGAATTCTGCATAAGAACATTACCAGGCTTCATATATTAAGCATACATATTAAGCACATCTCCAACCAAGAACAAAGATGTTACTGCCCGTAACTTAATAACAGTTCTGATCTAATCTGATTGATGGTGATCTCATTGGATGCTTGGATTCCTTTCCTTTGTATCTCTCAATGTGAGGGAGGGGTCACACCTCTTCATCATGTATGCCCTTTGGCAAGAGGCACACCCTTTCACCATCAGCACCCTTTGAAAGAGTGCAACTCTTAATTAAAACTGCCCCTTTGAAAGGGACACAACCTTTCACAATCAGATCTGCACGTTTATTTAAATTAGATCTACAACTCTGATTCCCAAATTATCCCCCTCAAATGAGATTCTCTTCTCCCTTTTATATCTCATGTTTGAGGGAGTCACAACTTTTCATTTCATGTCTTTGACCATTCATTAACTTAATTAAAATTTAATTATATTCTTTTATATTTTAATTTTATTTTATTATTATCATTTACCATTAAATTTTATTTCAAAGTGGGGACATTACACTCATCATATAATGCTATTGTTGCATCCAATTTCTTTCACTTCCAAACACTTTTTTATTCTCCTGTAGGGTGTTCTTGAAACATTAATTTGCCACCATCAAAAATTCAGTCAGAGTGCTTCCAAGGATATAGGTTTTAAATTTAAAATGATGTGCATATCAATATATCTAAAGTCTCAATAAAAATTCTTGTAGAGATTCAATGTAGGGTTGACCATCATAGGTGGATTCATCATTTTGAAGAATCAGGGTAGTTTTAGAATAACGCCAAATAACTTCAGTTCATCATCCTAAGTACCTCACCAATACCGACGTGTTTATATTTTATCTATGAAGTAGTTTGGATCTCAATGAGCTCCCTTTACTAATTTAAAGAGAGGTTTTACCTCAAACTATTCTGGTTTGACTTGTCTTGAAAATGACATGTTGAAACACACTACCATTGACTATAACGGCAAAGATAATCTCCACCTTTGGCAGATTGCTCAATCATCATGACATGTCACCAAAGAAGTGATGATTGGTCAAAGTTGGAATTTCTTTTTTGTTTCTAATCTAATTGAACCAGAATAGCAGCCGTTATAAACTATAGGATATCTATAACATGTTTCAAAATAAAAAAAGTTTTAGAAAAAACAGAAAAAAAGTATCCCTTGGTTACACTAACATGAACAAATATAAATGAACAATGGGAAAAATCAGTATAACCCTACAATATGTTAAAAAATGACCGACAACTTTTCTTCTAATAGACAACTTGACTGAGTCACATCTTATATTTTTGTCCAAGGCCTCCATTTCTTCATCCATTGCCTTCCTTCATAATTTACCTTTCTTTGAATCAAATGCCTCCTCAACAATTGTAGGATCATCAATAATGGAAGATAAAACAAAGACTAAACATGAATCTAGTGGACAATACCTTTTAATTTGCATTATTTCTCAAACTAATCTCCTCAAAATTGTGGTATGAGGCTTCTTCCTTTTTTGGTTCACCTTTTTCTCTTGATTTATATTCAAAGACAAATTCTTTATCTTCTAATTGAAAATGCAGCTTTTCTAGTTCTTCCTTTCTTGGTTCTTATTCTTTCTTTGGAGGCTTTTTAATCACCCTACTATCTCTTTTCTCAATAAAGATAATTTCGGATCTCAAATTATTTTTCCATTTCAGTGAGCCAGGGCTCAACAGTGTCTCTCGACACCGAGCCTTCAAACTTGGGGGCTGTGACCTTTTTCATGTCGTACTAGAGTTTGAAATCCAGCAAATTTTTCATTTTGGTTTGAGTCTTGGCTTTCAAGTGCTCTTCTCAATGCTCGCTCTATGTACTTTGTTCATACCTATTAAAGGTGTTCCTATTTTGGGTTTCTTGTTCATTTCCCCCTGTTTTACTCTGATTGAAGACCTGTTGCTCAAGGTTTCTAAGTTTGGCCAAGGTGTCATTCATAATTGATGATAATTGGTCCAATTTTGCCATAGGGGTACCAGTAGGATTAGGCCCTCCCTGAGGCCCTCCAAAGTTGTCTCTTAATTGTCCCACTATCTACAATAATTCCTTGTATGCATAAGGATGTTTATTAATTTAAGAGCAATTGACATTTCATTTCCAACTTTTCAATTGGAACAGTATTTACACACAACAAAATTTGGTTCTCCTTTATTCATTTCAAAAAAAAATATGTACAATATTTACTTTATCATAGTACTTTTCCATTCTGAACAATATACAAGTTTGCGAGTTAAGAGCTACTATCTCCGCTAGTGTGGGATGTTTCTATGGGCTTTTCCTGCCCTTCAAAATCTGATGGTATAAGTTTATAGCTTGGAATAGGGACACGTAGGTCCCCTTGACTCTCCTTTACACTTCACCCCTCAGATGAGGTTTCATGGGCTTGTTCTTGCATTACATTCAGCTTTAAAGAAGATGTAGGATCTGATGTTTTCTTTTTCTTTTTGGGCCATGTTTTCCGCTCCTTTTGGAGTCACTTTAAAACGTCGGTCAATGTCACGTTATCTGTCATTAGTGTGTGTTTTGAATAATTGTACTTGGTTTTGTGTTTCAAATGGAAGTTAGGTCATTGGATACAAACATTCTTACTTGGCATTTTTCAGATCCACATCCTATAAACCAATCATGAACCTTGTTTAAGTTAGCTACACTTTGGTTTAATAGTTCTAAGTAGCGAGCTCATAGGTCCAGTGCTAAACCCAGTAGCTCTGATACCATATGTAACAACACTTTCCTCCTAACATGAAATAGTAACTGAATATGAACATTTGGCAAAGCGAAGAAGCTAACTAATAATGCATGTTAAATTGTTTGTAAATACATACCTGTTCAAGTAATGACAATTGTACAATTATCATTGAGTATAATGGAAAATGCTATTAATGTAATGTAAGTATCTAACAAGTACATTTTATACCACATCATGAGAAAGAGAGAGTGAAGTTTAGAGTTTACTGTGTTCACTGCATGACTGAAAAGTATCTTAAGCCTTGACATATTCTATGTGAGGGAGACCATAACTCGAGCACTTTTCCTCCAACCACAAACCTGGTGGTCCCCGCACACCTTCCTATCAAAAGTGGCCCTATCCTTCACGAGGGTGCAGACACAGGAATTGGTCAAGGTTGCCATCTAAGCCTGGTGTCTGTATCCTACACTGTTCTAGTTGGTCAACAACTAAAGTCCCTTGCCAATCATGCATGACCCATGAACTAGATTGTGTATCTGGACATGGTGAATTGACTAGCACAAGTAGAACTTTGTGCCACCTTGGCCAAAGGTTTTGAAGCTAAGCACTTTGAAGAAGCACAATCAACTGTTCACCCACCCCTATCTAACTTAAGTTTCACAATTTTCATATGGTTACAACTCTAGACTCTACTCAACTTGGTTTAGGAAACTTTGGGGCAAGCGTGCTCACTTTTTGACCTTGGCAATCTGCTTCCAACTCCCTTTCAATGTACTCAAGGAAAGATAAACACTCTTATCTATTTAGTTAGAAATTAAAAGAACAGTACTACTGTAACTCCCTTACTTTCTGGTGGCCAGGTAAGTATGAAATTCCTAGTTTAAGAGTTCTCCTGCATAGGTTCTTCAACCTACTTCCGAATATAATAGTTGTATTTAAACATTACAAGTTCGGCTAAAATCCGGAAGACTCTTTAAGATTACCTTTACTTGTTACATAATGGTGAGTATAGAACTTATAGTTCAAATTAAGGATTTAGTTTAGCTCTCTCTCCTCTCTTAGGGTATTGCTAACAAGTCTCTTAGCTAAGAAATAGGAATAAAACGATCATAAATGGGAAACGGCTTCTTTATAAAAATCTGTCCTGGTCTTATTACCGTTCTAAGAGATTACTTTTATATAGTCTGAATATGACTTATTGTTTTCATTGGCTTTTGCTGCATATAGTTCATCCTTGAACTTATATCATGAATGCAAAACCTACCAGGTTCTTTCCATCTTGAGAATACAATTGTTTTTTTTTAATAATTAAATAAAACTGTGATGTAGCCACAGTACAGACTACAGAGTTCCTTATAAACTTTCTAAGTTCAAGAGTAACTACATGACTAAGTTTCGGTTTCTTAGAAAACTAACGTTGTCTGAGAAAAGATTCATGGTCCAAGTTTCCTTGTTCAATACTATCACTACGTTATCTGCAAGATTGTCCCAGTTTCTTAATTTTCTATCTCAAGAGATTTTGCAGTGTTGCAAGAAAGATTTTTATAAATCTTGAGCTCATGAAAAACTTTCAAACTAAATATTGAATTTCGATTTCTTTCTTATGGTAACTATCGTACGATAGTTAAGGCAAGACTGTTTAATACATATCCATAGCCGTACTCTTCCCAATGACCATTTTGATAAGCAAATACATTAAACAGTGAGTAGGCCTGTAATGTCCCCTATTAAGAGGCTGCTAATTCCTAAAGAACAACATACATTACTACTTATTATGATAGAGTAATTACATATTAAATAACTATGGTTGCTCATAGGACAACTGATATTCTCCTTATTGAAGCCCTAATCTTAATTTTTTCTAATTCTCAACCCTGGCTGGGGATCTACTTGTCTAGGGCGCAATGACACCACCTCCATAATGCAGCCCAGATTTCAGGAACATCAGTCCATTCACCCTTGGGGCTCATAATGCAGCCCAGATTTCAGGATCATCAGTCCATTAGCCGTTGGGGCTCATCTATTTTTGGGATGGATTTACTCCGCCTCTCCTTGGGGTAGAATTAGAAATGATTAGGTAATTGGGCTATGAGTACACTAACTTCTCATGTATTCATACATATTGCAGTCTATATTAATATTACTACTAAATTCTACATAAGAATATTGTCAGGCTTCATATATTAAGCACATCCCCATGCATACCACCAAGAACAAAGATGTTTCTGCCTGTTACATAATAACAGTTCTGATCCGATCTGATCTGATCAATGGTGATGTCACTAGATGCTTTGATTCCTTTCCTTTATATCTCTCAATGTGAGGGATAGGTCACACCTCTTCATCATGTATGCCCTTTGGCAAGAGATACACCCTTTCCACCATTAGCACCCTTTGAAAGAGTGCAACTCTTTAATATATCTGCCCTTTGAAAGGGACACAACCTTTCATGATCAGATCTGCACTTCTGATTCCCAAATTACCCCCCCTTCAAATGAGTTCTCTTCTCCCTTTTATATCTCATGTTTGAGGGAGTCACAACTTGCCATTTCATGTCTTTTGACCATTCATTAATATTTAATTTTAGTCTTTTATATTTTAATTTTTTTAACTATTATTTATTATTAAATTCTATTTCAATGTGGGGACATTACAAGGCCGCTCATGGCCATTCATAAAAATAGTATTCAAAAGAAACAGAGTTCTTTCTATAATGAAGAACTTAATTATCTTGCTAGCTTAGATATTCATAAGTAAAAACCATTTCGATTTCATTCGAATTTGAGCTCTAAATATCTTCTTTAGAAACTTCTTGTTTGCATGTAACCACTCAGTAATAAGAATTAAGGGCACATGCCTGTATACTGCAGTTAGTTCGGTGAGACTATGAATCTACTATCTCCTTTTCCTTCCAAGCTCTTTGTTCTCAACACTTATCTCGGTTCCACCAAGGTCAAATACTACTGCATTAAAATCCTGCTACCGTTTTCCATGTACTAGATTTTATTCCTAATGAGTCGCCAATTTTTATACCTGTTGTGCGTTCTGCACACACACCTTGTCTGAGACAGGGACCCCCGTGCTTGAAGTCTTCGTGAGAGGAGGGAAAGCTTTGTAGGGTGAGGTTCGTTTTTTTTTACTGTATCTAGCTCTGCCCAAACAAAACCAGACTCCTACAAATGCCAAACCCCAAATCACAGTGATGAAGTCGCAGAATGGAAACAAAAGGAACATCGCATTGACCCCCATTCAGCTGAAAGAGCCTAAGTTCACATTTTAGCCTCTTAGGCCGAAAGCCAGAAAAGCTCTCAAATCGGCTCATAGGGCCAAAATGTGAAGAAAAGGAAAAAGGCTTCAAAGTTCAAAAATCGCACATAAAGGTCAAACTCGCAAATCGTCACAAAATGCCGAAGAGGGGCTAAGTCAAATTCGTGCAAAAATCGTCCTCAAAGGCCCAAAAAAGATAAAGGACCCAAATCTTGCAAAATCGGCTTTTAGGCCGAAATATAAAGAAAAGTTCAACAACTTGCAAGATAATGTTTCAAGCAGAAAAAGTGAAAAGGTCCGAATTCGCGCGAATACGATCTTAGAAGCCGAAAAGCTAAAAAATCCAAGCAGCTCTTAAGCCGAAATGAACAAAGAATTTCAAACTCACAAAATAGTCTTCTTTAGCTGAAATTCTTCATAGGCCTCCAAATCGTGCAAAACCTTCAGTTTGCCCGAAAATCTCTAAAGCTTCGAAATCGCACATTCTAACCATTTAGGCCAAAAGTTGCCCAAACTCACAAAGTAAGCTTAGAAGCTGAAAAGGGACAAGAAGCTAGAGTTCACGTTTTTAACTCTCACAAGCCGAAATGGTAAAGGGGAGTCTAAATCGCACCTTAAGGCTCATTTAAGCCAAAAAAGAAGAAAGAAAACAACTCACAAATGCCCCTCATAGGTTGAAATGATGAAGAATCCAAAATCGTGCAAAAGGTCCTTAGAGGCCGAAAATGAGACCAAGTTTGCAAAGTCGCCTAGTAGGTCGAAAACGAAGTAGAAGCTTAATTCACAAAAAATGACCCCATTTAGCCGAAAAGACCAAAATCACGCAAAATGACTTAAAGAGCCAAAAACTTAAAGAAGTTAAAAATTGGGAACAAGAGCCCCATTTAACCGCTAAAGCTTCAAAGTCGCACAAGTAGGCTCAAATGACTTAATAGGCCGAAATTCACAGGGGGTGCTTTAAATTTAAATCTCTCAAAACATCAAAAGAACCCTAATTTATAAGTGATACAATGTTCAACCTAAAATCGCTCGAGGGAGACGCTTATGATCGAATGAAAATTGCATCCTGTCGGAGGAAAATTAAAATCACCATTCAGATCTTAAAACCCTAATTTCACAAAGGGCATTTAAAAGTCAAATTTAATATTTGTTTGCGGGTCAAAATTGATTGTTTGCAGATCAATGATGTCGAGGAGATCTGATCGCAATTAAAGCCGGGAAGCAAAGATGTAGTGCGTAGGACCAAAATGACAAAGCATGGGGAAATGTGCAACCATCGGATGACAAGTTGAAGTCCACCAACGAGATTGAAGACAGAGTGCTACAAAATGTGCATTCTCAGAAAAATGCACAGTTGGAAGAAATTCTAGAAAATAAGTTTAAAAATTGAACCGTTTTATTGTAAAAGGCTGCCTGTAGGCCCTACCTAATGTATTTAAAATGAGGGGACACAGGTTAGTTATTTCCAACTACCCGATTGACCGAATTAATGCTAAACAGTTGTAGGTAGTTGAAAATATGGTTGGGAGGATAACTGAGGATTGAATGGGCATGGGTTCAAGCTACTAGGTTGTAGAAGGCAGACCAGGACTGTTGGATGCAGTCAATCCTGGCCTTTGATTCAGAATTGTAAAATCTACAAAAGGCAGGATGCCTCTCATTGTAAAGGGTTAGATTGTTAGATTCTAGTTAGATTTTTAGAGTTAGACAGTTAGAGTAGGTTAGAGTTTTTGTAGAAAGTTAGATTTTAGTAGTTAGGAATAGAGTAGAACTGTTGCAGAAATTGTTGTAATAGCAACTGAAATCAATATATGGACATTGATTTGGTGTTTAACATCTTGGTTTTATTCTGTTTGCATGGTTTCCTTCAACAGGTTTAGATAGATTCTTTCTGGTGTGTAGGTATTTGATGGATTCGGGTTCATACCATTGGGGATATGCTGATTGTATATCCCTGTGTATGATTAGTCTAGGCCTTTGAAATTGTGTTGAGTTCAATTGCAGGTGTTCGTCTAGGCTGCACCAAAATTGGGTGTTTGGGCATGCACCCGCAGTCTAAAAATATTTTAAGTCCCCTTGAAGATTGCACCGTTCTTGTGAGTTATTCTGGCCGAGTAGAGATTGGTTATGTCGAATCCGTCTACTTGAACCAGTCTTGTTAATTTTAGGTCTCCTAAACCCTATCCTTTTGCATTTATTTTTCCCGCAGCATCGTAGGGTGCAGACCAACTTGCTGTAAGCTGTAAGCCCCTTGTGTTTCCAGCAAAACACATCAAAACCATTGAGCTATCCCGCAGTCATGAATTGACATTTGGAACCTTGAGGTTGTCCCCTTTGATCAACTAAAACAACATTAGGGATTCTTTACGCAAGAGAGGATAGGATACTCAGCGAGAACATTCTATTCTGCGTTGGCCGGAGAGAGTTGTAGCGATACGATTTTAGCCACGCCAACGATACACCCATGCGTCCATTGTTCGCAGAAAGAAAAATAAGCTTTTTCTCTTCTATCCCCATGGTTAGAAAATTATGATCACCCCCACAATATGAAGAAAAATAACAACCCTATTCTCTTTCGGACTTCAAAGTTTTATTTCCCTTTTTAAATTCTAGAAACAGTTATTTCTATCGGATCCAAGTCCATCGGACTCTTCTATTCTTATTGATTCCACCATCGCATAGCAAAGGAAGCTTTTATTTCATATTAAAAAAACCCGATTCCATTATGCCACATGAAACGGTTTGAAAGCTTGCTATTGGTTTATGAGAGCTTCACAATATATTTGCCATATGCTTAAGCTATGAGATAACATTCTTCATTGATAATATTGTCTCAAAGTAAGTTGCGAAGGTTGCATATCACTTGTGACTAGTAATAATTATTTTAAAGAGATCTTTAGTATAAAACATTTGGCCGATATTAGCCTTAAATTCAATTTCAAAAGATTAGGTAGTTATACCATAACTTGGTTAGGAATAGCTGTTACAAATTGGCTGGAAAAAACATTGCTTATTATTAATAGTACATATATAATTTGATGTTCAATAATGTAAACACATATATATATGTATACCTATATCCATATTTCAGTACCATATATATATATATTTTGTACGTAATGTACATCCCATTATATATGTGCTAATAAGATGAGCACTTCAGTCCCAGAAACAAAATAGCCTTATCATTAGTTATTTCACAAGTAATTAAATTAATTAAAGAGATTAGACCAATGACACTGACTTACCCTAACCAAACTTGGGTCAAGGCTTGACATCTTAGGTCACCTCATAAGTCAATTGACACATCCTGACGACACACAAGGGTAACCCTCTAGAAGTCGACCTTTTATGACTTATCTTTTGTAAGTGTATGCATGGCTCTAATGGCTAACTTGCCTACCCCCATGTCTGCAACTCTCTTTCCATCTCCTCCCAGAGGGCAGTGATGTTTCCTGCATCCAACTTGGATTCACAACTGTAGTTATGCCATACATATAACCATTTTGTAAAATTCCCTAATAGGACTGATCCTGTATATATGTATTGCCCAGATTGCCTAAGGTGTTTTATTCAATTTAACAAATTGCCAAGGACTTTAATACATCACTTCTCTTTCCAGAATTAATCCTCATAGAATTTAATAGATTGTCTAGGAATTAAATCGCTTCTGACAGTCCAGAATGAACTTTTATAGTATTTTCCGACTGTCAATAAATAACATACAATTGAGAATTTTATGGTGCACCTGCTAATTGCTGTGGCTGTTTGCGCTACTCCCGTGACTGCTGACTACTTGGACAGCCTCCATATATTCTCTGTGAACTCTCTGCAACTGTAGATGACTCTCTGACGAATACAATATGCAATCTGCTCCACGGCGTACCTTTTACGCATTATCTCTCCATTATGGCTTCCGCTATACATTTCCAGTGAATCGTGTTTGCTCCATATACGCAATGCTTTCGAAGGTTTATTAGTTCCACAGGGATTCGACCGGGACTATTGATTCCATGCGAACAGTGGGGGCTGTTGAATACTTCACACCCGATATCGGGTCTCCCGGAAATGAAAGGAACCTTACACCGTCTCCGCACACGAAGGAAGGAAAAGCGTTGGCGATCTTCCTGCGTATCTCTCCTCCAACATCCGCCTCACTGGTATTGTTTGATGGCAATCTTACTTATTAGTTGCTTGTGCCCGATATCCTCAATGTGAGTTCCGCGTAACACGATGCTCTTACGTTCGGGTTCCTGATAATGGCAGCACTGCACCTATGTTGTGATCCTTCTCACCGAAAATCTGAAGAGCGTACCAGACTTGCTACAAGCTTCTCTGTAATGTTTCAACCTGAGTCACAATGTCTCAAAATTCCAATAGGCCAATCGTAGGTTGACGAAAGGAATAGTTTTATATATTTGATGTCTCGCAGACTATCAAATGCTTCCTCCAAAACAAGTTCTATTTCATGATCTCCGCTGTCTCTATCTCCGCTCCCATCCATCCTTTTAATGCAACAAGTAGTTAGAAATCCCGTAATAGTTAACACTATTTACGGTACTAAACAGAAAGATAATGTCTTTTAATCATAATGAATATTAATTATTTATATAAACGAATGGGAGGATTTATATAATATAATTAATATTTTTAATACATTATTCAATCATTTGTTAGGGACATGACACATTTTCATTGTAATAAACATCGAAACAATAATCACATACATTGCTCACAAGTATTAAACATTCATAGCATGGAAACTCAATTAAAACACCTTTCTGATTCAATTTTCACATCTAATCACATATTCATCACAAAATTGCTAAACAAGTATGAAAAATTGTCAGAATGACAAGGAGGGGTGTAACAATTCTACTAACCTGGAATTGCCTGCAATATGTTCTATGGCATTTGAAGTGTCTTGTTGTAAAAATCAAGGTCCCCAAAGGCTTGTACTATGTACTTCTAGTCTGAAAAATTCTACTTGACTGAATATATACATGCACACATTCTATTATTTTAACTAACTGAGCCTATTCTTCGCGATCTCTGAGTTTTACATAATGATAATATTATCATCAAAATCATCTTGCATTGAGGTACTTTGAGAAATTGTTACAAAAATAAACTTATCTGTTTTCATTGACCACTTAGCTCCCTCAAATTTCTAAATCTTTCAGTTGATCTAAGTGCTGGTTGCCTGTGCCATAGCATATTAAACATTGTTGCGCATGTTCATTTTCAAGTCTTCAAAATTGAGACTGTATATACCATTGCTTTGTCAATCAAGTCTGAGTGTTGGATTGTCCGCTTTCTGCTGAAGCTTGAATACTCCAACTCTAACCTGAATCACGATGTATTCACCTTGGCAATGCCAGTGAAACAGAGCAAATAATCCTTGGGTGAACTGCTTAAGTCTGCATAGTTACTGATAAAAAAAAGATTACTTGTGAGAAATGAAAATTGAACTGCTCACAAATCACAGCCATAGATGACAAAAATGAAACAAGAACCATTAGTAACAAAAGCAGCATCATAAAATTTCATACCAAGCAACAAGAAGCAAACAAGAGCCATTAATAGCAAAATCAGAATCATAAAGTCTCATTTTGAGGCACAAAAGTTATACGAATAACCTCTAGGCTTTAAGCTGTTGGATTATCCCCTTTTCCCCAAAGATTGACTGCTCCAAAACCCTAACCTGACCTACTGTGAAGGGAATAGAAATAGAAAATGAGTCTTTCTTTTGTTTGGTAATTGCTAAATTGCAAAGCTAGATTGTTCTTATCAGCTTATTTGCAGAGTAGCTGGATACTCCTTGGTCCCTCCCTGGGCGCGCATTTCCCCATATCTGAAATGGCCCCAATGCATGTCGAATACCGTACCCATGCGTGCCCAAAAAAAACCTTGATTTTCCAACCATGCTGGATACTATGTGAATTGATTTTTTTAAAAATTTGACATAAATCTTTCTAAATTTAATTTATAAAAAACTTCATTCATGCATTTTTAAAGAAAACAATTGGTATAAACAAAACCTACATCAAATGAGAAAGACAAATGGAATATTTTTCTATTTCAGTGACCTATTTTTTTGGGTTATCTTCCAATGCAACTCTACTATTTTTTGCATATTATAAATTGTTAAATCAACTTATAATTATTTATGTAACAATTATATGTTTATATTGCTTTTGAAGTAATGAAAATCTCGTCTAATAACTTACAAAATTGTGTTAAATATATGTGTATGTCTTTTTTATGAATGTGGTATCCAGCTGTATCCATATTGGGGGTCTTAAAAAATGGCCGTATCCTTATCTGATACCATATCTGTATTTGTATCCGTATGTGTTCATGCAACTTTTGCTTATTTGCATTGTAATATCCGGAACTGTTTTTGTTTTAAATTGCAAAGTCTCAATGGACAAAGCATGCAAATTTAACACCTTTTGATCACCAAAATTCCGATATGGGCAAGGTAAGAGCATACAGTGAAAGGGGTTAGACCTGAAAAATAAACACAACAGCACAAAGAGAAACCAAACAGAGCATACCTCTAAAAACTGGAGTGCTAAAATCAAAGCAAATTATGCTCAATCTAGTGGCACACCTTCCAAATGAAATACAAACTGAAGCTGGAAAGAAATGAAACTAATTTGAGCAACAAGCCTTCTAGAACGATTACAAATATTGAATCTAGCATAGAGCCACATAGATTATCATTAGAAGCAACAATGTCGAAAATGAAGTAATTTTTAATGTCGTTGTGGCATAGCCATCTAGACTTACCATTTAATCCATTTCTAAACTTTTCATATTTGTGGAGGTAAAGTGCACAAAAGTTTACAATGAAAGTACTAGTTTAATCTTGCTGGTTAAAATATTGAATACCATGAATATATAAATATAATATTACTGAAACAATTCAGCCACTATTAGTATCAGAAATCCCAACAACAAATATTAATTGGAAATGATTTCAACAACAAATATTTATGAGTTCCTCTTACCATAAATGTTTTTCTCCAAGGTGCAGTGACTGCTTTACATGAATTACAGCCCAACTACCAAAGAGTTACAGCCTTCAAATGGGTAACGCAACCTCGCTAAAAGATATACGGTCAACACATTAACATATTTCTTGTTTATGATCATCGCCAACCTTGACATTGAGTCGGCACCTCATTTAAAATCTCTTGGAAAATAGGTGCAGCTGAGGTAGTAAAGGTATATGGCTACCTCAATCACACTTGAACATTTAATCAAAGTTGGAACAATTAATGAAAATGGTAAGGTTGGGATAAAGAACATCTAACCAATACAAACCAAATAATATTAATAAGTTCAACTTCGAGATCTCATTAATACTAAAAAATCGTTAGCATAATAACATCTCATAGATCAAAGCAAGAAACGCTACACCGAACTAAATGTACATTGCAAATCCCACATAACCAAATAATTGGAATTAGAGAAAACCTTGCTTTTGGTCAACACAATGATGATATTTGGATTGAATTATTCAAATGAATATGAGAGTTTTCATCTTCAAATCGGTTTTTTTGCCAAATTGTTTTTTTCTTAGGGTAGAAAAGATAAATAATGTTCACGTGCAAAAGAAATTAATTTGGAATATGAAATTGGTAATCCTCTCCATTCCTAAACTCCTTATAGCAATAATACATAAAGTGATAAATCGATGATCTATAAATTCATCTATCCAGGCACATCTTACAAAGATCATAAACATTCGTGACCAATTGGAAGCTATAGGCTGGAAAATGGAAGAAGAGGATATGGGAGTGATCACGCTGAAAAGTGTGCCCGATCCTATGAGCATTTCATTGATACACTCAATATCTCTTATACTAGTGTTGATTTAAAGTTTCTTGATCTCTGCAACAAGCTTCTACAACATGATAGATGGAAGCAATAGTTTGGAAGCAACACTAGTTCGTCCACTAAAAAGGCTTTCACAGCCAAAGCTTTGGATAAGAGAAAGGGTAAAGCTTAGTCCTTACAATCGAAAGGACAAGGTCAAGGTCAAGCTCAACAGTCTTTGAAGAAGAAGAGTTTACAGTGTAACTACTGTCATCAATTTGGCCATTTGGTGAAATATTGCAAGAAGTTGATCCAAGCAGAATGCCACTTCTGCCACACATCCCGATTAGAAGGAATTCAACTTCTATGCATTCATGGCCCAACGTCCATCTGATAGCCTGGTACATTTACTTTGGCGCCTCTTGGCATTTCACACATCGTCAAGATTGGTTTACAAAGTACATGCCTTTCATTGATTCAGTGATCTTTGGAGGAGGCGAAGAGTATACTATTGTCAACAAGGGCAACGTTCTGATTTCATTTGGTGGGAGGGATTTGATATTTCTCGATGTATACTTTGTATTAGGTACGACGCTCAATCTATTGTTAGTCAGTGAGATTATGCATCATTCTCCACAGCTGGATGTCGTCTTTGGTTTGCACAAGTGCAACATTGTTGATAGGGAGACTCACACTATAGTTGTTGGCATTGAGGATCATGGTCTTTATAGACTTATTGATTCTGGTGATTCTCAGGAGCATGCCATGGCAACTAGGAGTACTTCCATCAACATTCTTTGGCATCAAGGTTATGGGCACCTAAATATTCACTATCTCTCTTAGTTGGTTTGGGGGGATCTAGTTGTTGGATTACCTGAGATTCAGACTCAGAATTATGGAGTTTGTGGAGCTTGCTGGAAAGTAGCATAGGACTCCGTTTTCAGATGGAGACGCTTGGAGTGCATCCAAGGTCTTGCAACTAGTTCATGCAAATATCTGTGGTCCCATGAACACTCCATCAGTCAGTGGATGTAGGTATTTTCTATTGTTTGTTGTTGATTTCAATAGAGGCATGTGAGTGTATTTTCTCAGGCAGAAACCAGAGGTGTTCAACATGTTTCAGAAGTTTAAGGCCTTAGTGGAAAAAGAGTCTGGCTGTTAGATAGTCACTCTTCAGTTCGACAATGGAGGAGAATTTTGTTCTCTAGATTTCATCAACTTCTGTGCATCACATGGCATTAAGCATCAACTTACCACATCTTAGACCCCTTAGCAGAACAATGTTGTTGAGCGCAGGAATTGTACAATCACTAAGATGGCTTAGTCCATGTTGGAGCATAGAAATGTTCCAAAGCAGTTTTCAACGGAAGTAGTCTTCATTGCAGCCTATCTTCTAAATTGGTCTCCCACAAAGGTCGTTAAGAAGTTGACTCCATTGGAAGCTTGGTTTGGCAGGAAGCCCAAAATTGAGTCATCTGAAAGTTTTTGGCTCTACAGTTTATGTTTGAATTCCAGATGCCAAGTGCACCAAATTGGATTCCAAGAGTCAGAAATTGATGTTTGTCGGCTATAGTGACAATCATAAGGCTTATCGGCTGATTGATGTAGACACGAATTGTTTCATATTTAGTCGAGATGTAGTATTTGATGAAGAAGGAGGGCCTTATCAACCTTCTTCTCCTGTTTTGAGCACCGAGGATCAACCTCCAAAGGCTACAGACTCCACCTGATGGTTTCAGTTGACTCTACAGTTGTGGGGTCTCCTAGGCATGATATTGTGCCACCTGACTTTCCTCAGGAACATCCAGATCCACATCCAAATGAGCTTGCTCTAGATATTTCGAGTAATATTCTTCATCTTGCAAGAGATGTTGGTACTTCTACTCTCTGACCTAAGTGGTGGGCCAAGACCATTGGTGATCTTAATGATGATGAGCTCATCGAGGGTAGATCAGCTAATTTTTCTCTTATGTCCAACATTCACAGTATTTATGAGCCTCAGACATATTCAGAGGCTAAAGGTATACCTGAGTGGGGATAGGCTATGGCAGTTGAAGCCCATTGGTTACAAATGGGTGTTTAAAGTCAAGTATAAAGCTGATGTAACCCTTGATAAATACAAGGCTCGATTAGTAGCAAAAGGGTTTTCAAAAAAGGAGGGCATCGATTATGAGGAGACATTTGCTCCCACAACCAAGATGAGTACCATTCGGCTTGTCCTCGCTCTCTCAGCTCAGTTTGGATGGAAAGTCCATGAAATGGATGTCAAGAGTGCCTTCCTCAATGGTGATTTGCAGGAAGAAGTTTACATGATGCAACCTCTAGGTTTCAAGCTTGCCGATAAAGATTACCAGGTATGCAGACTAGTCAAAGCACTCTATGGCCTCAAACAGGCTCTTCGTGCATGGTACATAAAAATTGATAAGTACTTGATAGATCAAGGCTTTCAGAGGAGTCCTTCCAATCACAATTTTTATGTCAAACATATTGGTGGCGATATTCTATTTCGAGTCATCTATGTTGATGATCTCATAATTACTGGTAGTGCAGCACGTTTGATCACGTAGGTCAAATAGAATTTGTGCAAGAATTTTGATATGACAGATTTGGTACTTCTCCATTATTGTCTTGGTGTAGAGGTTTGGCAGAATGATAGCCACATATTCATTTCTCAATCAAAGTATGCCAAAAGCCTACTGGATAAATTTCACATGCAAGAGTGCAAATCTGCATCAACACCTATGGAGATAGGGCTGAAATTATCAGCCAAATTAGATTCACCTGTAGTGGATGAATCTTCATTCAGGCAACTAGTGGCAATCTCATCTATCACACCACCACTAGATCTAACATCAATTATGTTGTGAGCTATATTTCTCACTTCATGTCAGCTCTAAAAGTTGAACATTGGGTTGCAATGAAGCGTGTGCTAAGGTATGTGAAGGACACTTGTGATTTTGGCATTCTATATAGTAGAAGCAAAGATCCTCAAATGGTTGGTTTTATAGACTCAGATTGGGTAGGTTGTGTTGATGACAGAAAGTCAACTTTTGGGTATGTTTTCAACTTGGGCATAGATGCAGTCACATGGACCAACAAGAAGCAATTGGCAATATCTCTTTCCTCGACTAAAGCAAAATATCGGGGAATTGTTAAGGCAACTTGTGAGGCAATTTGGCTACGTAGGATGCTTGCAGAAATGCAAATGTCTCAACCAGGACCTACTCCCTTGTTTTGTGATAATCAAGGTGTTCTGAAATTAGCCAAAAATTTAGTCTTCCATGAGCAGACCAAGCATGTCAAACTTCATTGCCATTTCATCCGCAAGCATGTTGAAGATGGACCAATGATATTGCAATACATTCCAACAAAAGATCAAACTGCAGATATCCTCACCTAGTCTCTGAGCCTGGAAACGTTTGTCAAATTTAGAGGGCAACTTGGTGTAGTAGATAGAATGACCAGTAAGGGAGGGTTATAAAATATTTAATTATATTTTAGTCAGTTATATTTAGTTCTTTATTAATGGTCTTTAGCTTTTTAGTTCGTTTAGTCTTTTAAGTGCAACTATTTCTTCTTTTATAAGAACACAATTTGTTTTTTAGATTTTAGCTTTTTAGATTTATTTAGCATTTTAAGCTTTTTAGCTTCATGTTGAAAACTTTAGATTAACGGTTTGTTCTATTTAGAATGCTGTCTTGTAATTCCTTTATATACGTATATTCATGAATAAATCATTCAATTATTTTTCATAAGTATCTATAACAAGGGAATGCTTAGCGAAAATAGGCCACTAGATAAGAGTCACTAGAATGAGGAACACACATTTGAACTTTTTTAAAACCAAGATGAGACAATAAATCCCAACTTAGTGCAAACATTGTTGAAACCAACTTAATGGTTAATATCTATCAATCTATTAGGATGAATATTGGGTACAAATAAGGTTTTGGAACATATAAATTTTTACAATTTTTGAAAGGTTGAAGCATTATAGTGAAAATATGAATTCCAAAAGCTTGATATTGATTTCAATCTAACAATAGTGAGATATATTTCTCTATAATTTAATTACCTTATAAATCTATTATGTTAAAACTTAATGGACTAGCTAAGAGTCAAACCTAGGACCTTCCAATTGTTATTGGGGTGCTCTATTACCAAGTTACTATCTCTCTTAATGAATGTCCATCTTTGGTTAGGATGTGGTTCATTTCCAACCTTCCAATTGTTATTGGGGTGCTCTATTACCAAGTTACTATCTCTCTTAATGAATGTCCATCTTTGGTTAGGATGTGTTTCATTTCCAACATCCCCCCTTCAGCCACACTCCAAGTGCTCAAGAATTTTAGCTTGGCCTAGCTTTCTTGACCTAGGATCTAATGCTATGTTAAACACTTCATGGACTAGCTAGGAGTCCAACCTAGGACCCTCCATTGGTATTAAAGTGCTCTATCATTGAGTTGTCGACCCTCTTAGTGAGTAGTCCATCTTTGGCTCAAGTTTGGTTCATTTTCTAACATCTTATAATTAGTTGTCTATGAAGACAAAAGAAAAAATTAAATGCAAAATCAAAACCTATCACCTTAAGTGAGGAGTTGAAACCAATATGACAAAATAGTATCTACAGGCCTAAATCTTGATACTTAAACACTTGAGCTCACCAATATAAAGAGCACAATAAAATATGCAATCGTATGACAACACTCAATTTGAACACCATATGATCAAGATGCAGATCTTGTAAGTTCCACAAATAAGCATTGAACATAGTCTTGTCTAAAAATTTAAAACTTAAGATTCAAAATGATAGCAAGAATAAAAATTGATTACATAGATGCTTTCTACATATGTGCTTAGAGTACAAGAAACTATGCAAATTCAAAAGGAAAGAATTATGTGAAAAACCTCCAAACAATTGCAATGACTAGTGGAAATCATGGTGCTACAATAGAATTGTAAATAATGAGGCGTACTAAGCTAGCCTCCTCTAGAAGTTATATGACCATCAAATATGATAATGTCCTTGACCTCATATGTGTAGTGTGGTAGCAACAATCTCACTTCTTGACTTGTTTTTGATATTAAAAGCAACAAAACAAGGGTGTTGGTCCTATACAAAGATATACCAAAAAGGCCACAAACAATAGGTCAAGAACAAACCTTAAAATGGACCACTTGCAACACACTAGCAGAATAGCTAGTAGCCCATATCAAAGGTGGGTAGAAAAATTACCCACAAACCGGAGAAGAGTTTGGGGAGAGGGGAAAGAACGATCTTTCCTGTGCCAATGAACAATAATCCAAGCAATAATATCATTTGGAACCCCGTCACAAGGGGGACCAAGAGTGGGGAACCCCATAGTGAGACTGCCAACACTAGGAGTAGAAAGCTAACCAGGCAACAAAACCTTGATTGAAGATTGGAATGGAATAAGAGCAACAGGCGGGGAAGGTTCCACAAGTCTAGAGGGGGCCACAACAGTAGCAAGATGTGGAGGAGGATCCATGGGTCTTAAGGAGGCCACACTGATAGCAAGAGCAAACTATCATTCGGGGATGAATCATCAACATGTGAAGAGTCATTGGAGGAAGAATCGGAAAGCTAGGACAGTCAAGTGATCATCATAGCATCTACCAAGTGGCAACGCCTTGACGTTGCGAGAGAGAACAATTTGTGGCCAAGTGATGAGTCCATGGCCTATCCCCAATCACGAGAATCACATCCCTAGGAAGAGGCATGGAGATGTCAATATCGATGAGAATGCGTGCAAAAGTAGAAAGAACCATTAAGAAAGTGGTATTGTCTACCTTTAAGAAGCAACTGATAGAGTTGCCAATGGCTTCAAAACAAGAATTCTCGCAAAAATGAAGGGGAAGATTGGGAATGCAAACCCACACTGGACACACACTGAGTGGTTCAGTAAGAGGGTTAAAGGAGGTTCTCCATAGTTTGGCTGAGAGAGAGTAGATACCCCAAGCCCACAATTTGCTCAAAACCAAATCATGGTCAACAATAGAAACAAAAGCAGCAATAAAAAACCTTTAGCACAAGGGAAAAGCTCAATGTTACTCGAAACTAAGGGCTTCCAAGAATCCATCACCCATTGATGAAGATTCGGGAGAGAAGGCCAAAGACCAACGAATCTACACACCAACCCCACAACCTTGGTAGAAGTCCAATTTTCCACCGCATCTTGGCCACAAACCACAATAGGGGAGGTCTTGACACAAGCAAGATGATGAGATTTCCCCTTGGGAGGAAGGGTAGTAGTAGATTTTGGCAACACAAGCAAAGCTTTGTCCACAAGCAATAGAAAATGGCTTTGGAGGAGGGACCCCAACATCCATGACACTAGAAATAGTAGTAGTAGGAGGAACCTCATCACACACCAAATCTGCAAGAGTTTCGAGCACTGCAGTAGTAGACCTATAGATGATTTTAGTAGGAAGCAGGGGAGACACATCCACAGCCGGAGCAAACTCAAAACCCCCACGAGCAGTAGAGGTAGGCCCATGAATAGCTAAGGACCCCATGCCAACACATCTAGGGGCATAGGCGAGAAAAGCAATTGGATGTTTCAAAAAACTTCTTGTTGGAGGAGCAGGAGCAATCTATTGCTTACACTTCTTGACTTGTTCTATAAGGGTGGGTTCCACTAATTAAGTGACACATTGACTAGATTGTTGGTTATACAAGTGACATGGACCCCATTGATTATGTAGCATGTTGGTTGGATTGATGATTAAATAGGCAAGGTGGGTCTAGTGATGTAGATTTAGCATTGAAATAGACTTAATTGCAGAAAATGCTTGATTGCAATCATAATCAAATCAAACATGCTTATGCTTGTGGTGCAAGATCCACAAATTTTAGCTGAGTTGGAGTTTGAATTATTAGTATTTACATTTACCATAAGGGAACCTGGAACCAACCAAAATATGGTCAATTCTCACAACTAACATAGAAGAACGACAATGAACTTGTGTTCATCCTTTCTAGAAGGAAAGAAAACCACAAAGAGGTACTTGGCTAATGGAAAGAAGAGGTCAATAATATGTGTAGCTTTGATTGTGCTCCCAATACCAATGGTTTGTGATAATGATTAGGAGTTGTTATAAAATCTCTCAACTAAAACAAACTTTTTTATGCATTATAAATATATAGAATAATTACAAACTTGATGCAAAAAATCGTGTTCTAAATGAAAATGATTTGGATTTGAACTATTGTAAATCATATTCAATATTCTTGAGAGTGGCACACATCAAATTTACTAGAAATTGCCCTACCTTCATGACAATAGGTTTTGAGTTCTCCATTCAACTATGAGAAACAATATTAGAACTAAATTAAGATATTGTGAGGAAATAATAGAGCCTTACATAGAGGAGCTAGATAGAAATGTGTACTTAATCGGATTTGAAATATGGCTAATATAATAAAAAGTTAATGTGTACATCCTAGCAACAAAGATGAAGATATGAAAAGATGGGCAAATAATTGTTATTTAATATCTAAAGTTAGGTGAACTAGATGAATAGACTTAGATGATTGTGTTTTGTAAAAAAATTGACTATGTGAAATTGAGATAGTCTTACAATTGAGGAACAATGTTGGAACTTTATATGGTAGGTGCAAGAGGTGACTTTCTCCCCTCCATTTACCTTAATCAAGCTCCATTAATTGATTTAATTTTTTTGATAAGGTTAGAAAACAAGAAGCAACAAATACAACTAATTTGGCTATGATTACTAAGGCTCTTGAAACTTGAGACTTGATGCAATGGAATGCAATCCAATAGATTTTTGGAGTGACCTAGTGCTAGAACTAGGGTTTTGTCATGTGTTGATGGAGTTGATATGATTGATGCAGGAGACTAACTAATTATTGCTGATCAATCCTTTGTGAGCAATATGTGTAGAGGGATTGGCCTAGTGATCAATGATGCTTGATTGAAATGAGCTAGGGGTGATGTCATTTTAGAAAATGGTGGAAAGTAACTAGTTGGAGGCAAGTTGGCTTGGGCCTTGGATTAAGTTTAGAATTTAAAAAAGAGAGATAATTTTGCACATGTGAATCTAACCTAGTTGAAATTCTCACTCATGGTTTTGAACCTAAAGGAGGAAACTATGATTTGGAAACCATAAATGCTTCATATAGGGATAAAATATTGTTTCTAATAGCCAATGTGAATTTGATGTCAATATGAGTGCCAATTTAGTCAAAATCACTTTATTAAGGCAATGTACTCAGAACACCCACACATGGTAGTATAAAATGAAGGGAAATGTGCAAGATAGTGCAAGGTAATGCACTTTTCATCCTTACAAATATGGACAATATTTGTTATTTTTTATTGAGTGGAGTGAGGTAATATTTTACTCTCCCTTTTAAAATAATATACATATGAAATAATGAAAAGTATATTTAGGTCACTTCTAAGTGACACCTTAGGCAATGAGTCTTTGGAAATATGAAACTAAGAGAGATTTTTGGGAAATTTATTAACTATGAATATGAATTTGTATGAAAATAAATGTTATAAATGACAAAAAAGGATTGAGTGTTTAGTCATGTACGCGACTATGGATGTTCTCCTACAATGCACATTTTGAGATCCAATTAAGGCTTTTGTTGTAATAAGCAACTATGTAGGTTTGATAGACTAGGAAATGGCACACACTTTGTTTTGGTTCAAATCCGCATGTGTGGCTCTAGAATGGAAACTTGTAGCCTTTATTATATTTATGTGGCTTTAAATATTGTACTTTGGGTTGTTAGATTCATGTTCACCTCCATGTATCTAAAAATGGTTGTGCTTAAAACTAGCACTAAAACTTGTAATGTTAGGAAAGAGAAGTCAAAAACTTCCCAACTTGCACGTTAGTCAAACCCCTTGATCAATTCAATGATTTGTAAAAAGTTTGTGGACACACCAAGCACAATGCAAATGCCTAGATATATCCTTATGCCAACAAACATTGATGCAATGGTCTCTATGATTATAATGTGATGACCATGTAAGAGATGGATGGATCTAAATGATCTCGACACTTGTCTCTTTGTATAAAACCCTAACATTCAAAATCTAAATATACCATATTCGATTCAATGGGTAATGAGTAGTTGGATTTAGGTTAACTAGAGCCCATAATTAATTTTGATTTTACAAATTAATGGTCAAGGTCACACTTGTGGTCCTAAAAAACAAGTCTAGATTCAACACTATGGTCATGACCTAAGATTGAGAACATGAAGATTGAGGATGGACCTACATCCACTAAGGAATGAGACTTAGATTTATATTATGTTCAAGTTGAATGTAAACTCTTACACAAAATACACCATTTGAGCACTAGACTATTTCTACTAGGAACAAAGGGTCAAAGTGTGTCCAAAATGAGTGGGGAAAACTACTAATAGTGCAAAATTTTGCCCTTACTTTTACTTACATGTAAACTATCATGAATCATGTGGACCAAAGTAAAAAAGTAGCCAACAAGATAGTAAATGACAAGCAAAAGTAAAAAGGATATAGATATGAACAATGTCTTAATTGCACCTTGTGAAACGATAGCTCTTCTATCTTCAAACCTACATGCACAAATATCCATTAGCAATGTTTGATAATTTAGATTAAAATAAGTTTGAACAACTTAGCAATACTAACATTCACTTGCAAAAGTAAAAAGAGAGGTGTATGATTGTTAGACATATCACTATAACCCAATAAGAGAGATAAAGTGAGAGATAATGGTGTATGATCATGTAATTAATCACTATAACTAGCAATAGAGGAGGAATAAGGTCCATGAATGGACCATTATATTTGTGTTCCTAAATGAAAAAAAGTAATGGTGTAGGATTGCATAGTAAATCACTATAATCAATTAAAGGTTTAGGTGTAGGATTGTTGTGTGGACCATTATAACCATGCTCCAAAAGATGAAAAGGAAGGGGGTAGGACAATAAATTGGATCATTGTAATTTTTAATCATTAGAAGGTCCTATAGTTAGCAAAGGAGGCAGTGTAGGTTCCTTGAATGTCCACCATTGTAATCATGGTTCCAAAAGACAAAATATAAAAGAGGATTCTCACCAAGCCACTATAACCATACAAGCTTTATGTAGGGCCCCTAATGAACCACTATAACCATGAGTCCATGGTGTAGGATCTCTAGAGAGCTAGTGAAACCATAATCATGAAATAAGATTAGTGTAACATGCCCCTAACCTCTCCCCCCACTTAAATTTATTGCATACAAAGTGATGTGAGGAATTTGAGATGAGAACAAGGAATAGGGGAAATATATAATCATGAAAAAATGTAATATATGTCTTTGTGTGACAAGCGCAAGATAATGTAGCAAGATGTGATCATAAAAAAAAATGTAACAAAAGGCAATTGATTGCCCCAAAACACGAGGACAAAGATAACCAATGTGTTATATAAACATGTAAGCATTACCATGTAAATGTGATCATATAAGTATGTTGCAATAAGATGCAAACATATAATAAGACAACATAAGCACATCGATGTACAATAATAGCTTTGAAGCACAACAATAAAATAAAACCAAGAAAGAAACATAAAAGAGGATGCTCCCCCAAGTGGGGAAACATAACAAGTTTTAGACAACTGATGCATGAGAGACACGCACAATACATGATAAATAATAATTATGTACATGGTGAAATGATGATGAAAACATAATAAACAAATCATAACACAACAAGTTCACAAGACAATATAAAACATGAGAAAAGTAGCACAAGAAGCATGATATAATCATTAAGATCAAAGATACAAAACCAAAAAACAAGACTACGATGTTTTTAGTTAATATAATGAGAGTAGTTGCCAATCACTCCATATCATTGGATCATTTGAAATCCATAGGAAATACACAAAAGTCAATATGCAGATTAAAATGAAGGAATGATATGAACCAAAAGATAAAACACTTAGTCATTTATGTTAACATACTCCACTAGAGGTGTCTTTCCATCATTCACATGCTAATTAAGAACATGAAAAACATAAAAGCAAACAAAGTTAAAAGCAAGGAAGGAGAAATAAAAGATTCGTTATCATCCTCGTCCCAATCATGATTTCAACCTATTAATCCTTTGTAAAATTGTGTTCATGTTGTTGGCCTAGTGGGATAATATTACATGAATCGTAATCCACAAAAACATATGCATCATGGACATTATGAATTGTATCATGCTCACATAAAGAACACCATCAACGAGAATTAATATATCATTATAAAGTAAATCATCATGAAGAGATAGAGGAAGGTAGAACATCACACAACACACCATCCCTAGACATATCAAATGAATATAGGGTTGATAGAAGAATTAAATCATTGCCATGGGCCATAAAAGAGGTATCATCATCATAAAGCATAGCATCACAAGATGCGAGCTTAGATACTAAGGATGAAACTAAATCCATGATAAGGATCTAACAATGAAAATACACAAGGATCCAAACCCTAATCAATGTAAATCAAATTATCATTTTTGAAAGAAGGTAAAAGGAATCACCTTATACTAAACCTTAGGGTGTAGGATATGTTAGGTTCACCAAAATGATCAATACAATTAAACATATTGTAATAAGTTCACATACATGCCAGGTAGACTACAAATATCTAAATCTTTCCTAAGATTTTGATGTAATGCTCTCTATGATAATAATATGAGTGTCTGGAGAGGAGATGGATGAATCTCAACTTTTTAATATTTTGTGCATGAGTAATTAAGTAATGACTAATTGGAGTTAGGTCAGCTTATACTTACAATTTATTTTTTATTTTAAAATTTTAAAAATTGAAGATCAAGGTTGCACTTGTGGTCTCGAACCATATCTAGGGTCACCCTTGCAATTATAACCTAATACTAATACGACGATAAATGGAATCTATATTCACTAAGGGTACACATTCGCACTAGGGTTAAAAACTAGTCCAAAATGAATTGGTTAACAAATACTAGTAAGACACTATTCACCTCTATTAAAATAAAAGAAAAAACAAAGGGCTCTAAAATAAAGAATACTATTTGTCATGTCATTTCAATTTCTTTAAAAGTAAAAATGAAGGGACCTCATTAAAATGTCATTCAACCGGATAAAAATAGAGCGAGCCTTCTTAATCCATGTATGGTGAAGCTACCCATTTCCAATCAAAGCTACACGGTAAATGCATCCTTCCCATGTGGGGAGTACCTCTAGAAAGAAAGAAAAAGATCTTGCAGAAATTTTCAACCTACAAAAAGATTGAAAAAGACCTTTGAAGATTTTAAAGTCAGCTTGGGAAAATTATGGGAAAACTAACCATAAGTTATCAAAACGTTGAAACTAACCATAATTTATCAAAACGTTGAAACTAACCATAATTTGAACGTTAAAGCACAAAACGTTGAAGTGCCAGCATGATGCATCATGGTGGCATTGAAGTCTGTGTTTCAATCGATAGCGTAGAGCTTTTCTGCTGTTCTGATACCGGATACGCTACGAACAAATTTCAATATGGTCGAGCTAAAAAACAAAAACAACGAAGATAACCTCAAAGATGGCGGTAATCCCAAGGAGACGTGATATCCACATTATAATTTGAGCTTAACAGACGAAGATTGTGACGATATCGCTACAACACTTACGACATAAACTCCTTTGCATTTAAATGCTCCTGTAGTGCCCTCACAGAAAGGAAAGGTCACAATTTTAGCCGCATTTTCTGTTTCTCTGGCTATTCACAAGGAAAGGTATGCTATATTACGTTATATTCGATAGCTACTAATGTCAATAATGCTAAATTGGATTACAACTGTAGACTATCAAGTTTCTAGAAACGCGTTGAATTTCACATCGGTGCCTGCGAAAAACCTTGGTAAAATTAAGTCAATACGATTTAAACTAAGCGAAACATTTCCTGTATGTTATTTGCACTAGTTTTATAAAGCGGGCGCTTAGAAGAAATTCATGACTGAGACACGCAGTTGAAAATTTGTTGGATTTTCGGAAGGGTATGGGTTTTGCTGTAGAAAAATTCACATCAACATTTCAAATGCAAACAAGAATCGTATCTGTCAGGGACAGAGCCGATCATAATGTAACGGACTGAATTTTAGCTCGCATGTGCTTTTCTGTAAAATATATCTTGTGCAAATCTTGTTGGCTTTAGTGCATTTCAGAGGCTTAAAAAGTTAAAGACCAAAATATGGGAGTTTCAAGTTTCCTTCATTTATTTTGGTTTGTTAAGGATTCTACTCTCAGTGAAGTGGGTTTAACAGTTTCATGTTGTTTTGACTTTTTTTACAGAAATATATAAAGTGAAAAGACAAGTTTTGATTCAGTAGATCAGTAAGCAAATACCAGTCCCCTTCTCTTCAATGGGATGGGGAAACACATTCAGAAGGCGTGTCAAAGTTTTCACACTTGCCATAACAGTATATTTGGACTATAAGGTTTTGTGTTTCACTTTGTTCTCATTTGTTCTCTCTATGTTTTAGTTATGTAAAGGGACTATAATTGTAAAATACATGCTTTCCAAAACAACTGTTACCTTTATGGATTGTAGGCGGTCCAGAAAAAAGCTAAGTGGATTTCTGAGGAAAAAGGAGACAATTTATGGGAGAAAGCTCATGAACGGAATGCTAACCGTGTTCTTACTGCCATAATTGAATTGGAAGGATTATGGGTGAAGTTAGGCCAGTATCTCTCTACCCGAGCAGATGTGCTTCCTGAAGCTTACATACAGCTCCTTAAGCAGCTGCAGGACTCTCTTCCTCCTCGCCCTTTGTCAGAGGTGACAGAACAAATTTATCAAACTTTTAGTCTATTTTACGTACAGAGTAAATCATATTGTAGTAATTGCAATCAAGGGCTTAAACTTGGATAAGTCTTATCTTCAACAGAAATGGCAGCTGTGTTTAGTTTGAAGCTGCAGTTATATCAACTAAATGTTAATAAAAATTTCTTAATTTTAGGCAGTGAATGTAACTTTTTCATTTAATGTTAATCTTGAATCTGATTATGAAAAGGTCATTGCCAGGTTTATCAAACTATAGAGGAAGATTTGGGAAAGCCCACAACTGAACTCTTTTCAGAATTTGAGGAAACACCTCTTGCCACAGCTTCAGTAAGATTCTTGTGCTTGTTTGTTTCATAGAGGAGCTTTTTGAGGCATGAACGAAAATTATGAGCTAAGAGCTCCGGATGGTGCAGTTTTATTCCATATAGAGAAACATGCATCATTTACTATATGTACTTACATATGTGCACATGTATGTACGTGCAATGGTGCATACACACACGTATGTATGTACACACTTGTATATACATAAGTACTTACGTACCTACATACATACATACGTGTTTGTGTATATATATCAACACACTATATATATGTGTGTGTGTGTACACATACATGTATATATGTATGTATGTGTGTATATATATGTATATATATGTATATACGTAAATATGTGTGTGTATATATATATATGTATATATACACACACACATACATATATATATGTGTGTGTGTGTGTATATACATATATATATATACACACATATTTGTATATAGACACATATTCATATATATGTATATATATACGTATATACATATATATACATATATATACACACATGCATACTATATATGCATGTATGTATATATAATCATGTTTGTGTTGCATGTGTATGCATGCATGTATATAGACACATGTAGACACACACACAAACATTCCTATTTCTGTGAATGCTGGGCTTTTATGCTCTTGAAATTTCTTTGAAATTAAATGATAGATAGCCCAAGTCCATCGAAGCCGGTTGAAGAATGGAAGGGAGGTGGTTGTAAAGGTCCAGCACAGAGGCATCAAGGATGTCATTCTTCAGGTTTCCAAGAATTTCTCCACAAAATCTAAGTCTCTTTGATATTTTGGAATTGTCAATATTATTCTTATATTTCATTGTTTCTGTAGGATCTAAAGAACGCTAGAACAATTGTTGAATGGATAGCTTGGGCAGAGCCAGAGTTTGACTTTGGTCCAGTAATTGATGAATGGTGCAATGAAGCACCTAAAGAACTTGACTTTGACAGGGAAGCTGGTATCTTCATTTGCACCAACTTTGTATGCATTTCTTACAAATTAGAATTATAAATGCACATAGAAAATTCTGATTTTTATTTTCATTAATATAGGCCTAGAAAAATAAAGGCATGCATCCTAAACTGCCTTGTCTAGTGGTTTTCTGTTTGGGGACTGTTAAAATATGAACTATCCTCTTTTACTTGGATTAATTTTTTGGTAGCCAAGGTGCTGCAATGGTTCGTCAAATTGTTTTGCAGCTGGCTTGTGTTATTTTTATGAAAATTTCATCCTAAGAACTAATATTATTTGCCCCATTTTGGCATTTTGGCTTATTGTTGCAGCTAATTTTTAGGCTGTTTTAATCACCATTTTTTTGTTGTATATTTTTCCATAGAAAAATCTGCATTGATTTAGTTTCTCTTGCATTTGGGCCATTATTGCCGATGTGTCATTGTTGCCAATTTGTCCAAACATTCAGCAGACAGATCAACATTATATTGCCTGCGAGTGAGGCTATTGGCCAATCATAGAATCTATGAGTTAAGCATACAGCTAACAGAGCAAATTGATCAGTACAATACCTATAGGCAATCCTAGAGGAAGATTCACTGATCAGCATACATAACACATATAGCTTTGGTAAAAACATTTATCATCATAGGCCTATAGGTCGAATATGTACCCTTTGGTCTAAAAATGTGGCCTAGAGTCGATGTATTAGTTATCCGAGGATTCACATGGGTGATGAATTGGTTAGATTCCCAAGTTGTAGAAGCCATAGCATCTGATGGGAGAAGACATGGATGTCAAGTAGTGTTCATCTGTGTGCATGTTTATTAATGATTATCCACCATACTTAGATTCCATGTTTCTTTATCTGCCATTTTTGTTGGAGAGTACCTCTTTTAGCCTTTTAGGAGACCCATTGTTCTAACTTCTGTCAAAACCTGACATGGAGCTTTCAGTTTGTCTTTAGACTTACAACCATTTCTTTCAGCTGACTCTAAAAGGTGTAAAATTACTTTACTGGAATTAAGAAATAGAATCAAACAACGATTTTTCATTGTTTGATAAAAACTCAACAACACGGGTATGTGCTAAGCTATGTTTTAGGAATTCCAAATGACACTGCTTGAAGTAGTGTTTTGAATAGATCTTAAGCTTGAATTCTTGTTTCCCTTACCTAATATATGACTTGGTTTATGTTAAAATCAAAAGAAAATTCACCATAATGCTTTTGATGTTCAAAATATCTGTACTTTGGATAAATGCCATCGTGGAGAGATGTACTTTATGATATTTTCGAACATTTTGTCCGATTGCACTGTCATCCCTTGTTGAAACTTCTCCTGCAGTGAAGATTTTAACTCCGTCTTGTTTTTGGCATCAAACCAGTAAATCCTGAACTGGATAAGAATCTGTCCCAGGGTTCCTATATCCGATTTTTAATTGTTTCAAAATTTTAGACAACAAATAATAATGGGTCTGTTGAAATAGAAGGATAGTACTTCGAAATCTTTTAATGAATTGGACATATATTTGGTCATCCATTAAACTCAACTACAAAATAGCTTTAGTTTTACCTTGTACTATTGTATTAGAATTAGAATTATGGATGCTTCAAGTATGCATTTTATAGCTTTATATTTGAAGATTGTCTCATTCAAATAAGCTGATCTATAACTGGACATCTGTTGAAGTTGACAAAAGGATAATCTATTGATGTTTATCTGTTTTATAAATCTGATATATAGCTCAGTAGTCATTACCTTGAACAGATTGAACCTGCCAAAAGGTCAAGTGCAAGCTAGACTTTGTCAACGAAAATTTTCTAATACACCCTTTTCATCTTGAAATGGTATTTGCAGACCTGTTTGTGAATTTTGATGGAATCATTCCTTAATGATACAATGGAAATGATTTGTATAATGTTTGCAAATAAAAATTCCATATTGATATAGTGGCCTAATTCCTATAAAGCCTGGAAATATAAGCTTTTCCGAGCTGGAAGATTCAATATGCCCATAAACAGCTAAATTTTCCATAGTTTTTTAATTTTACCTTTTCTTTTTATATGATAAGATATAGCCAGACTTTTTGACATTGATTCTCCAATCAAACAAGCTTTTGTTGCTATCAAATAATTTCTTATCATATGATATTCAGTTTTTAGTTCTCTCCTTTATTGTTCTCTAAAAGTGTCTTGGTTGATCAACAATATACAAGATTGCCCTTGATAAGTAAATTGATTTTTTACAAGGAATGGATTCATCAAACGTGCCATTTCTTAGTCTGAGGCACATCCCTTGGCTTGGGTTTCTGTATGATACCATGTGTTATCGTAATATTTTCCATGGTAGAACCTTTATCTGCTCTCTTTGGAATTTCAGGTTTCAAATAATTGATCGCTTAGGCGGTTTGTGATTTCTATAATTGTCTCCCAAATTTACTTCCTGATCAAAAGTGAATCATGGAGTGTATATTATATTCATTGTTGGGTAATTCTGAAGTTGAACATTAACTGCATTCTTTAATTGTATCTCCTTGTCACCCCAATGAGATAATAGCTTTGATGCTAACAAACATGGATCCAGCAAGAGGAAACTTGATAGTTGATATCTGTATGAAGACAACCAGACTACAGAAAATCTTTCAATTTTAGAATTGTCTTCCAGCTGATGAATATCTGCATCTTCACACTTCTTCCAGCTAGTTTTGTTTAATATGTCAGCAGCTTTCAAAAGTCCTGGACTGGTGATCTTTTGAACCTTCAGCATCTCTTTTTACCTAATCGGTATTTCTTGATGATGCTTTCATTTGATTTTATGATTCCTGGTGTGCCTAAGTTTCTTTTTCTGATTGAAACAAGTAATTGGATTAAGGCAGTTGCAGCCACATAATTCTTCAAGTGGTGTTATGAGGACTTGGATTGTCAACTTCTTGTAGGTTAGATATCATATTTGACAGGATATGGGTAAACAACTTGCTTTAATAGTTAATAAAGTTAGAATATGATTTTTTTATTAGGATCTTTGCTGATTGATATGCTTTCTAACATTGAAGAAAATACTCGGAAGGTTGCCCAAAACCTTGATTATCGGAGAAAAACAAGTGATAGTTCTGACAGTTGCGTGGATGTACTTATTCCTGAAGTGATCCAGGTATTGGCCTTTTTAAATAATCTTTGCATCTATGAGAAACATGTTGGGCTCAGATTATTAAGTACACCGATGAGCATGACTCTCAGTTCCTTATTCTATTTGCATGTTATGGCAGTCATCAAAAAGGGTGCTCATCTTGGAATATATGGATGGTGTACGGTTAAATGACAAGGAAGCCATTGAAGCTTTAGGTGTAGACAAACAACGTCTTGCAGAGTGGATTACACGTGCCTATGCACATCAGATATATATTGACGGGTTTTTTAATGGGGATCCTCATCCTGGTATGTCTTCTTAAATATCTAGCATTTGGTGTTTATTATTTTCAGTGATAATATTGAAGTCCAGGAAATTAGGATTAGTCAGTTTTACATATTCTGATTTCTTTCATGAGATTGATATTTTTATCAATTTCAATTGAACAGTTGAAAAGATCTTATGAAAAAAATTCTTTTTCTTGGTCCTCCTAATATTTAACAACATAGCTTGAGATATTGTTATTTGCTTAATTTAATAGAATTCAGGAGAAATGCATTTTACTGATTTGTTATTTGACAAGTTGTCATAAGAGATTGCTTCCATTCAAATTTGTTTATATATTTTCTCTTTGTTTTCTTACTTCGACTTCTTGTGTATTTTATAATCTGATAGTTACTATTGGTTGCAGGGAATTTCCTTATAAGCAAGCAACCACCATTTCGACCCATTCTACTAGATTTTGGGCTGACTAAATCAATCTCAAGCACTATGAAACAAGCATTGGCAAAAATGTTGCTAGCAAGTGCTGAGGTAAGTTTTAGTTTCTTTCAGTTTGTCTATGGATGATGGTGTAGAATAACACTTAT
Organism: Cryptomeria japonica; assembly: GCF_030272615.1. Lineage (NCBI taxonomy): Eukaryota > Viridiplantae > Streptophyta > Pinopsida > Cupressales > Cupressaceae > Cryptomeria > Cryptomeria japonica. The sequence goes on along the minus strand of NC_081406.1, from coordinate 35,153,907 downwards.
ACCGATACTCTGCTATCCAGATCTAATAATGAATGTGTTGTTTTTTTTGATAATTTATGGAGAAATTCTATTGGGGCTCTCACAAATGAACTGAAACAACATACATACATACTATCATAATTTGGGACAAAGCCCTAACAAACTAGACACAAAGCTGAAGCATTATAGACCAGACTAGAGATAATAGAAACAAATGAGAAGACCCAAAAACAGACCAAAGAAGCAGAAACCAAGCACGTTACATAGGTGATAGGATAACCCCAACTTGCATACACCACCACAACGACCAGTTGACACATGCGCCTGAGAGATTGACACCACTCAAATGTTCTTACCTTTCATCACCAATGATCCCTGATTAGAAAATTGGGCAAGTTAACCCCACAAATCACCCATTGATGTCAAGCTAAGTTGCCAATTTGGGTACGGGTGTAAGTACGTGAACTGGAACTTGGTATGGCAGTATGGCAGTTTTTCTACCTTGGGTATGGGTATGGTATATATGTAAAAAAATATAAATTATAAGAATAGTGATATTCATAAATTTGTAATTGTTGTTTGTAACTAGGTTAATATATGGGTTCGGATTGCCTTAAGGCAACATCCGAACCCATTTAGGACTGAGCCCTATCCTAAAGGGTAGCGTGCCCCCAAGTTTAAGCCCAGCCCTATGCTTGCACGCCATCCTAAAACCCCACGCCACAATAACAATATTGGCGCCAAAAAGGAAGGAGGCCGACTTGCATCAATAAAGGTTAAGACACATAAATAAAGATACTTTGCAAAGACAATATCATCAAGCATTAAGCGAATCAGCTCTGCATGAAAAGTGCGAATTTACACTAGGAAGGTGCGAATTGTCTAGACTTATGCGAACTTGTTCTAGAGGACAAAGGCAATCTTTGGTGCAGACTTGAAGAGCTTAGAAGTGCAGATCTGTCATACAAGAAGGATTCAGATCTGTCAAGGAAGCTAAGTATTGCACTTGTGTTATTAAGGGAGAATATATAATCTAACCTGTGGGTCTTTAATGCTGGGTTTTTCCTCCTTGGAGGTTTTCCCAGGGTATTTGTGTTTGTCTCTTGTTTACTTTCTTCATTTCTGAATTTACTGAATTATGATTTACTTAAATGTTACAAATCTGATTACAAACTAGGGCATAATTAAAGGACATGAATCTGATTACTAATCTAGGGCACAAAAATTACATGGTATCAGAGCTAAGGTGTCACTAACTTCTGATTTTAGTAAATCATTTGTTGCATATAGCTGCTGTTTGTTTTCAGATTAAAATGTCAGGTTTGAGGGCTGAAGATAGACTTGATGGAATCCTTGATTTTGCTGCTTGGAAAGTCTGTATACTATTGATCCTTGAAGAGAATGATCTGCTGAAATTCCTAGAAGAAGAAAGACTGTCTCCTCCAGAAGATGCTGAAGAGCTGAAACAGTTCAAGAAAGATTCCGTCAAGGCTAGGAAGATCATAATTGAGTCCGTCAAGAATCATCTTGTCACTGTCATATCAAAGTTTGTGTCTGCCAGGGAAATGATTAAACACATGGAAGGGATGTATGAAGTCAACAACCTCAGCAGGGCTCTTGCTCTAAGACAACAACTTCTTCACATGAAAATGAAAGAAGAAGACTCAATCATAGCCTACTTCATGAAGATCAATGAACTAAAGGACAAGCTAAGTACTCTTGATTGCCAAATCTCGGATAAAGATCTTGTTATGATTGCATTAAATGGTCTACCTGATGAATGGGAACCATTCATTTGTAGCATTGGTGGAAGAGCCGATCGTCCCAACTTTGAGCATCTTCAATCTGATTGCATCGAAGAAGAATCTCGAATTGAGGTAAGAGGAAAACTCAAGAACTCTCACAAAGATAATCATGTTCTCTTAGCTAAATCTAGGAAAGGTGGACATTGGAAGAAAGAAAAGAGAAGCAAAGATTTTAGATCCTCCTCCTATGATCCAAGGAAGAAGTCAAGAGATTCCTCTCACATTCGTTGCTTCAGATGTGATAAGTATGGTCACTATGCCAGAGATTGTCAGAATGATCCAAAGGAAAGGGAAGTCAATTTAAATGAAGTTGCCGAACAAAGTGAAGATTATCTTCTTATCTCTGCTCTATCCAGCAATGTTCCTACGGACAACAATATGTGGATATCTGACAGTGGTGCCTCCAGACACATCTCAGGTTTTCGTGAGCATCTCTCAGATCTGATTGAAAAGGACACCAACCTTCATGTGGTAATCGGTGATGATGCTCGATACTCGGTAAAAGGTTCTAGTACTACCTCTTTAAAACTAGATTCTGGTATTTCCTTACAACTCCGTGATATTCTCTTTGTACCTGGTATTAAAAGAAATCTTATTTCCATTTCTGCCTTAGAAGATAAGGGTTTGCAAATAGCATTTTCTGAAGGGAAAGTACTCGCTTGGTCTAAGAAATCTAATTTCAAAACTGCTCGTATTATTGGAAATAGATGTGATAGTTTATATAAGCTTGCAGCTAATCCAATTCAAGCTCTCATTCATGAGGCCCCTGAATCATGCGAGCTATGGCATAGAAGACTTGGACATCTACACTTTCAAGCTCTTCCCACTCTCGGTAAAATGGTTAAAGGTATGCCTAAACTCAGTTTATCTCATGATGATGCTTGTAAAGGTTGTGCAATGGGTAAGAATGTAAAGAATCCTTTTCATAAAAGCGATAGTAGGGCTAAAGAAAAGTTAGAACTTATTCATTCAGATTTATGTGGTCCTATGTCTGTAGCATCTCCTAGCGGTTTCCTATATTATGTTATCTTCACAGATGATTTCTCTAGGAAAACATGGATCTACTTTCTTAAATCTAAAGAGTGAAGAAGTCCTAAATAGATTTAAAGAACTCAAAGCCTTAGTTGAAAATACTACAGGAAATCGAATTAAATGTTTGAGGTCTGACAATGGAGGTGAATACACCTCAGGTAGTTTCTATGACTTTTGTGTTAAAGCAAGAATTAAGAGGGAGTTCTGTGTTCCCTACAATCCTTAGCAAAATGGAGTTGCTGAAAGAAAGAACAGGATCATTGTTGAAGCTGCAAGAGCCATGATCCATGATCAAGACCTGCAACCTTTTCTATGGGCGGAAGCATCCAAAACAATAGTTTATATTCAGAATAAATGTCCTCATCGCGCCCTAAAGGATGTGACTCCTGAAGAAGCCTTTACAGGAATCAAACCTGACATCAGCGACCTAAGGATATTCGGGAGCCTGGTGTATGTTCATGTGCCTTAAGAAAAACGAACCAAGTTGGATCCATCTGGAAAGAAAGGCATCTTAGTGGGATACAACGAATCTTCCAAAGCCTTCAGGATCTACATTTCAGGTCAAAGGTATGTTGAGGTAAGTAGAGATGTAACTTTTGAAGAAGATATTGCTTTCAAAAGATCTAAAGGTTCATTATCCAACAATAATGATATGGTGATTGAAAATCAAGATTGAATAGTTGATGCTAACCCTTGAGATACAGGGGGAGTCTACTGACCTTCCGAATCAAGAAGTTCAGAATGATCCAATAGAACCTATGCACTCTACTGATATACCTCAGGATATTGTGGTCTGCAAGAAGAGACCACTTTGGGTTAGAAACACGATTCAAGATGTTGAAGGATTTGCTGCTCCCAGAGGAACCTTTAGAGATAGCAAGAGATCCGAAAATCACGCCAACTACATTTATGTGATGTGTAATATCATTGAATCTGAACCTCACAATGTCGAAGAAGCTATGTCCCATCATGCTTGGAAATTAGCCATGGATGAAGAGTATGGGTCTATCATCAAGAATGATGTCTGGGACATTGTACCCAGACCCAAAGGTAAGTTAGTTGTTTCCTCTAAATGGTTGTGTAAAATTAAACATAATGCTGATGGTAGTATTGAAAAATATAAAGCTAGGTTTGTAGCTCGTGGTTTTTCTCAAAAGGAAGGAATAGATTATCAAGAAACTTTTGCCCCTGTTGCTAGATATACTTCTATTAGATCTATAATAGCTATTGCTGCAGTCAAAGGTTGGGAGCTGCATCAAATGGACGTTAAGACAACCTTCCTCAATGGTGTCATTGAGGAGGAAGTCTATATTGAGCAACTAGAAGGTTATGTAATCCATAAAAGAGATTCTCATGTTTGTAGATTGAAGAAAGCTTTATATGGGCTCAAATAGGCTCCTCGTGCTTGGTATGAAATAATTGATAAGTACTTACTAAGCTTAGGATTTTGCAAGAATGATGTTGATGCTAACATTTACTTGAAAGTTTATAATGATGAGATGCTTATTTTAGTTTTGTATGCTTATTTTAGTTTTGTATGTGGATGATTTATTTCTCACTGGTGAAAATAAATTAGTCATAAGATATAAGAAGGAATTAGCCTCAGAATTTGAAATGAAGGATTTAGGTCTAATGCATTACTTCCTAGGGCTAGAAGTATGGCAAGAATCCATTCTAAGTCAAGGAAAATATACTATTGATATTTTGAAAAGATTTAGAATGATGGATTGTAAACCTATGCATACTCCTATGAAATCTAACTTAAAGAAGTTAAGTGTTTCTGCAGTTAACTCTGATTTTGCAGATCCATCTGAGTACAGGCAGTTGATTGGTTCCTTGATGTACCTAGTCAATACTAGGCCAAATATCTGTTATGCTGTGAATGCCCTCAGTCAGTTCATGAGCTTACCTAAACTTGTTCACCTGGCTGCTGCCAAGCACATTCTAAGATACCTGCGTGGCACTATTGGTTATGGGCTGAAGTATTCACTTAATACCTCAATCCTCTTGGAAGGCTACTCAGATTCAGATTGGGCAGGAAGTGTCAAGGACAAGAAAAGTACTTCAGGTATCTGCTTCAACTTGGGCTCTGCAGTGATCTCTTGGGCATGTAGAAAGCAATCTTTGGTAGCATTAAGCACTGCAGAAGCTGAGTACATTGCCGCATCTGTTGCGTCCAGAGAAGCAGTGTGGCTTCGCAAGCTCCTTGTTGGATTATTTGGTCAAGCTAGTGGTCCTACCACCATTCATTGTGATAATCAAAGCTGTATAAAGATGTCAATAAATCCCGTATTCCATGACCAGTCCAAACATGTGGAAACACACTATCATTTCATTCGGGACATGGTGCAAAGAGGCGCCATTCATCTAAAGTACATTAGCACGGATGAACAGATTGCGGACATCCTTACCAAACCTTTATCTAGAGTGAAGTTCGAATACTTCAGAGACAGACTTGGTGTTGTGGAAAACGGAACCCTGATTGAGAGGGAGCTCCAATCTCAGTGACTCTATCTGCAGTACTTTGAATCATTCTTTGCTTGTGTGCAAGAATGAATTGTGTCCAATCTATGCTCGTGTGCTAGATGGATAATTGTAATTATGTAAAGACCCACTTGTGTATTACACTTTCTATGCTTGTGTGCTAGAACCATCCTATGCTTGTGTGCTAGGTGGAAGATGCAATTCTATGCTTGTGTGGTAGATGGAACTCTAAAGGTTCAGATTATGTATTCTCTTCTTCCCTAGTTAAGAGGGAGTGTTGTTTGTAACTAGGTTAATATATGGGTTCGGATTGCCTTAAGGCAACATCCGAACCCATTTAGGACTGGGCCCTATCCTAAAGGGTAACGTGCCCCCAAGATTAAGCCCAGCCCTATGCTTGCATGTCATCCTAAAACCCCACGCCACAATAACAATATTGGCACCAAAAAGGAAGGAGGCCGACTTGCATCAATAAAGGTTAAGACACATATAAATAAAGATACTTTGCAAAGACAATATCATCAAGCATTAAGCGAATCAGCTCTGCATGAAAAGTGCAAATTTACACTAGGAAGGTGTGAAATTGTCTAGACTTATGCAAACTTGTTCTAGAGGACAAAGGCAATCTTTGGTGCAGACTTGAAGAGCTTAGAAGTGCAGATCTGTCATACAAGAAGGATTCAGATCTGTCAAGGAAGCTAAGTATTGTACTTGTGTTATTAAGGGAGAATATATAATCTGACCTGTGGGTCTTTAATGTTGGGTTTTTCCTCCTTGGAGGTTTTCCCAGGGTATTTGTGTTTGTCTCTTGTTTACTTTCTCCATTTCTGAATTTACCGAATTATGGTTTACTTAAATGTTACAAATTTGATTACAAACTAGGGCATAATTAAAGGACATGAATTTGATTACTAATATAGGGTACAAAAATTACAGTAATTGCCAATAAAATAGAATTTTTAATTACCTCATAGTAGCATATTCATAATTTGCAAAAATGATAATACTCAAGTCTTAAAATGCCATTACACAATGAAAATTCAAATTACAGTTGATATTTAATATTCATATTCTTCTTCATCAGAAGCATCGAGGTGAACATTTGGTTCAACTTCATTTGAATCACAATCCATTGGATTGCCACTCCCACTAGCTGTGTCAAGTGCAAACTCTGCCTCATCTATAGAGACTTGTGTTGATGGTGTTTTTACGCACTATGCAATACAGAATAAAATACTAAGTAATCTATCCTCTCTTGAACAAAGACTCCCAAATGCTGAAGATGGCGAAGGATCACTTGAGATGACTCCAAGGTTGTCGAATGTTAGGTCTTGACGTGCTGTTGGATAGACTTAGTTGTATATGATGTGATATTGCTAGAATCACAAGGTGGACTTACGTTGAATGCTTAAATGCTTTGAATGTTGCTAGAACGTGGAAATTTTACTTGATTGAAAAAAAAGGAAAAAGGATACGGTTGAGAAACCTAATCTAATCTAGGAATGTAAGAGCAATGGACAATCTTTGATAAAACTCAACTAAGTCTTGCTTTGACATGCAACGAACATCTCCACAAGGCTAGTGCGATCTTGTAAGGATAACTTTATGATTTTCATATCACCACTACAAGCATAGATACCATCAAGTTGATGGATATCAATGAAGGAATGATAATTGAAGTTAAGCTTGGCTAAGATGGATCTAGTTGACTATGCAAGACACTTTACCATTGGCAAGGTGTTAGTAGTATGGATGTATGAATTTCACCATTGATCATACACAAAGTTCATCCATTCATCGAAACAACATGAAAACAAATCGAGAAGTAGAGACCATGCGAATTGTTGAATCAACACATAGAGTTCACCATATCTTTAATGAAATTAACATGCTTTTTACAACAATGTCTTGGCAATAATCTTTGCCTTTTCTTCCTACTCTACTCTAGCTATCTACTATTGAACTATTGATCTACTACTCACTATTTATTAACCTTTACAAATGAAAGAGTGGAGCCTTATATAGTGCTCTCATTACAATTGAGTGGATTAGATTGATTCATAATCAATAGCCAAGATTGAAGGATAGAAACCCTAATTAGGGTTTATTATATCCATTGCAAAACATTTAATGCTTGACCAATGATAAAATTACATTTGATGGGACACATGTCCTTTGAAAATTCGACCAATAGATGGTGACGGTAGGTACATCGAACTTTGTGCCCACATGTGGTAGTTATCTTTTTTGATGGATGTGTTAGGTACATAGGATCTGAACTTTGTAAATGAATGAGGTATATCTCTTCTTGATCATTTCACCTTTCATCTCTTGTTTGGGAACTCCGCCTTAGTGATGCATTTGATGTAGACCTTGTGATGCTTATACTTGATCCTTCCTTCTTGCCTTGAATGCATTGACCCTACTTCTTCTTGCGTGATCTTTATGAAATCCTTTCCTTCGAGCAGCTTCCTTACATCCTTTTGAGACTTGAAGTTTTGCAATTGAAATGTGCTAGCGTATCATCATGTTGATCATATTCTTTACATTCGTTGCCATCCTTATGTTGATCTTGAAGTCTTTCTTGTTACTTTTCAGTTATGATCACTGATGACCTTCACCATGTTGCACTCCTTTATGTGGTTGCATTCTGATTGTGAAGTTTGGCCTAACCCTTTGCATTGAAGTGCCTTGTGCTTGGCGATCCCATCAGCTCCTTGTATGGGCCTGAGACTTGAAGTGTTATGTCTCCCTTGGGCCCTTGTCATTGCTCATGTGGTGAAATCTTGATGTTGTATGTGAGCTGATAAGCCTTCATCTTGGAGTCGATCTTCTTCACTTGCTTTGCATGTTCATCCTACTTGCATCAAACCTGGAAACAAACATAACTTGAATCAAACATTGCAAAAAGTACTTAATCAAGCTTCCTACTATCTTCTCTAAATCTGGAAATGAGTTTTCTGATCATAGAAACATCTGATTTTGTGTCTCAGACCTGATTTATGTCTGATTTCTCATTTTTTACATGCCTGATTTGATAAGTTTCAGGGGTCCAATCAAAGGAGTGCTGAAATAAAATATATCTTTCGCAAGTCATATTCATCAAATCGCATGTCATGGGAGATGGCATTGCCTAAGACATGTCTTGTCTTTGCCAAAGGAGGTCCCAAATCCTTATGTCGCACTTTTCTATTGCCTAGGGACATCTTGAAATCTTAAGTCGCTGATTTCCATGAGGTAAGGACATCTTGAAATCTTAAGTCGCTGATTTCCATGAGGTAAGACATCTTGAAATCTTAAGTCGCTGAATTCCATGAGGTAAGGACATCTTGAAATCTTAAGTCGCTGAATTCCATGAGGTAAGGACATCTTCATCCTTTTGTCGCTGATTCGCTCGGACAAGGGATGGCTTCAATTCCTTATTTCGCATATTTGCCTTGTCCAAGGATGGGGTGAAATTCCTTAAGTCGCACATTTACCTTGTCCAAGGTGAGAGACTCACAACCAATACTAAGAGGGGGGGGGGGTGAATTAGTATTGGAGATTTTGTTGATGTATAGCTAGGTTGGAGCCTTCTAGGGGCCGACCTAGCACATTTGATGGCTAAGTGGCCTGTTGGCCTTAGCCATAATGATGATGTAATTTAATATGTAATCATGGGCGGCAGCATGTAACTTGTGTAACTTATAAAGCAATTAGGTCTGGCCCTAAATGGGCGAACCCCTTGTGCAATAATGTAACTTGTCAACATGTATTGGTCTGGCCCTAATTGGGCGTCATATGTAACTTGTAATTAGGGCTGACCTATATGCAACTTGTTTTTTAAGGTCTGATCCTATTCTTGGTGCCAAAATTATGCAAGGCCGACTAGAGACCTATAGAAGGCATTGACACCTATATATGCAAGGTGATTTGAGGTCAAATTACATTCAGGTCAGCGAATCATCTATCTCTCTAATGTGCGACTTACCTCTACACCAGTGAGCCATCTACTATTGGCGAATCATCTTCAACGAGTTATATCTGCTATTCAGGCTAGCTATCTGCCCTCTGCTTTCTAATCAGCAAACATTGCAAGCGAGTTCTGTCTAAGGCTGGCGATCCATCTTCCAGGCTGGGCGAAGGTCATATATGACTACACAAACATCATTCAAAGACAACGAACTCCATTCTGGGCTGTCAGAGGGATTCACAGTGATAGTGATCAGAACTTAAAGGCAGATTTGTGTATCTTAGACTAGTTGTGTTCTATTTTGGATTGTGCCCTAACAAGGAACATTGTATATCTACTACTGTGGTTGATCTGATACAATCTGAGATATTCTTTGCTGGGTTTTTCACTTCCATGAGGGAGGTTTTCCCAAGGTGCTGTGGTTGATCTGATACAATCTGAGATATTCTTTGCTGGGTTTTTCACTTCCATGAGGGAGGTTTTCCCAGGGTACTGTTGTGTTGTGCGTATTGCATTTATTGTTTTCTGTTCTTTGTTATCAGTCTGATCACAAAATTAACAGATTTTGCCAAAATATAAACTTGCAAATACTAAAAACTAAAGAATATTATTGGAAGCAAAACATAAGAACCAGAACACCAAATTGATTCTGGATAGCAATGAAAAATCATCATAGGGCAACCCAAGACTTATCTTCTGCTGCGTCTTCGAAAGTCTTTGGTTCAATCATGGATAGCAATGAAAAATCATCCTCATAGTAATTTACTTTTCTTCTTGATGCTCTAGGTCTGTCCTCTTGCATAATCTGATAAATAGGATGATTCTTCTCAACAAATGTTGATGTGGATTTGAGAGGGAAGTTCTGATTGTAGTTGTATTTCTGTCATGTGAAGTTGTAGGATTAGCTGAAACACCTGTTGTATTAGACTGATTGTTTGCTGTTCCACCCTCAAAATGTGAACCAACACCTTCATTTTGATTGTTATTAGGTGTATTTCAAACATTGTTGCTTGCTGTCCCACATTGTAGATTGGTAAGAATTGGTTGGCCAACATTTTCAGCTTCATCACCCTGCAAGCTATCATCACAAATTTGCAATCTTTTAGTAGAATCAACAATCTCATGAATTTTCACATTGGTACTTTCAACTACCTTATGCAATCTCTTATTGAAACATTTATAGGTCTTACTTTTTGAAGAATATCCTAGAAAAATACCCTCAACTGCTGTAGGATCAAATTTGCCTAAATTGTTTTCATCTCTCCTAATATAACATGGGCTCCCAAATTTTTTAAAATATTTAACAGTTGCTGTCCTACCATTTCACAATTCATATGGAGACTTGTTAAGCTTAGCCCTTACCAAACTTCTATTCTGAATATAAACAACTGTATGAACAACTTCTTTCCAAAAACAATCATTTACCTTGGATTCATTCATCAAGCTTCTAGCCATCTCCTGGATTGATTTGTTCTTTCTCTCAACCACCCCATTTTGTTGAGGTGCCCTAGCAGCTGAAAATTGTCTCTTAATGCCATACTTTTCACAAAAGCTCACGAACTCATTAGAGGTAAACTCACCTCCATTGTGTGATCGAAGACATTTGATTTTCAATCCCTTCTCATTTTCAACCAAAGCTTTGAAAGCTTTGAACTTCTCCAAGGCTTCTGATTTTTCCTTCAAAAAGGCCACCCAAGTCATACGTGAGTAATCAATTCATAACATAAAGTATCTCTCACCTTGCATGCTTGTTGTCCTTGTTGGTCTGCACAAATCAGTATGAACCAGCTCTAGAGGCATTGTGCTCGAGTACTCTTTTGCTTTAAAACTCCTAGGAGTTTGTTTGCCCAATTGACAATCTTTACACACTGTGTTGGATGGTTTAGTGATATTTGGTAAGTCTCTCACCACTTCCTTCTTGTTGATCTGTATAAGACTATCAAAGTTCATATGACCAATTCTCCTTTGCCACAACCAAGATTCATCATGCACACTCAAACAACAAGTTTCACTTTTAGAATCATCAAGAATGTATAAGTTATTTGCTGCCCTAGTTGCTTCAACAATATAAGTACCATCCTTACTAATCTTACAACAGCCAGAACTGAAAGTTAGACCATGACCTTGATCACACAACTGACTGACACTTAGCAGATTATGTTTCAAGCCTTCAACAAACAACACGTTCTCAACTTTAGTCTTACCATCACTCAACATGAGAGTACCTTTACCAGCAACTCTAGCAGATGAGTTTCCCCCAAATCTTACCTTGCCACCATTTGACTTCTTGAGAGTTAAGAACTTGCTCTCATCTCCGGTCATGTGTCTAGAGCAACCACTATCCACATACCATATCTCTCTCATTATGTGCAAGAAGAGTTGTTTGCACAATTAGAGACTTAGTTTCAACCTCTTTCTCTTTATTCCTCCATACTTTGGTTTCTTTTGCATTGTCCTTAACATCCTTCTTCGAAAAATCTGCCGTGTCATTCTTACAAAATCTTGCACCATCCAAGGTTATTACTTTTGTAGCAAACATAATTGTAATCTTTCAGAGGAGCAAAAGAGTTTTTATTTGCAAAACTGAAATTATTTATAAAAGACATTCTACAACTTGCTTCCTTGTATCCATAATAGTTACAAGCAAAACAGTAACCATGAAAGAATGAATGATTAAACCTGGTTAAGTGTGCTTGCGTAGCACTGAAAGGTTGTCTGAAAGCATTATTTCTGGTTTTTGAAGATGAAAACCTTGAGCTTTCACCATTAGATGTCTGCTGTCTTACCTTTGAACTTTCTCCTTCTTTGTGACCAACACCACCCTTGTTTGAGGACTATTTTTGAGAGGCAAACAGGATGTCCAACGATAACCTTTCTGATTTATATCTTCATGATTCAGCAGTGTGGTTGATTTTTTTTTTTTCCCGAGAGAAGCTATCTTAGCTTCAAGTTTTTCACAACTTTCAGCCATAACTTTAATCTGATTTTTATGTTCCTCTTCAATTTTCTTAGCCTCATCAATCTGAAATTTCAGATCTTTATTTTGTTTTTCTGCATCTTCAAGAGCTTGTGATTTTGCAGATTTTTTTTCACTGAGTTGCACCTTGAAACCCAAATTTCTCTTCTTAATAATTTTGATCTCATGAAGAGCACTTATCAATTACTGCTCTAAATCAAGTTCTCCCTCTTCTTCTTCAAGATCACTTTCATCATCCTGTTTTTTGTATGAATTTCTTTCATGGCCATGAACAAGATCTCGTCACTAAGAGATTCTTCATCACTTTTATCAAACAAATCACTTTCCTTCTTTGAATATAAGCTCTTCTTAGATTTCCAAGTCTTCTTGTCTTTTCCTCTATACTTCTTATTAAACTTTGGCTTCCTTTCATTGTTGCTATCATCATTGTCTTCGTATGGACACTTTGCTGCAAAATGTCTAGATTTGTCATAGTTAAAACACCTGAGAGAGGTCTTCTTCTTGTTTTTGCTAAAGTCCTTCTTTGATCTTCTAGTGAACATAGCTTCTTCTGAATCAACATCATCCTCCAAACTATCACTTGAGGCTTGCTCCTTTTGTTTGTCTTTCTTTGAAGCTTTGAAGGCAGTCTCTCTTTTTGATGATTCAATGTTTGTCCTCATCTCATATGCTGTTAATATACCATGAAGTTTGTCAATAGACATTTTATCAAGATCAATCATCTCCTCTATGGCTGAGATCTTAGCATCAAATCTTAAAGGGAAAGACCTTAAGATTTTCTGAATAACCAAACTATCATCAACCTTCTCACCAAGACCCTTTGAAGAGTTCACCACTTGATCAACTCTGAGAAAATATGCTGCTACACTCTCATTTTCTTTCATTTTCAGACTTTCGAATTGCATCCTGTGAGTCTGAAGCTTGGCTTTCTTGACCTTTTCATCTCCTTCATAAGCATTTGTAAGCTTATCCCACATAGCTTGAGCACTCTCGCAGTGCATGACTTTCACGAACTCAGATTCTGACAATTCACACAAGATAGCATTCATAGCCTTTGCATTGCTTTCAAAGGCTATCTTTTCATCAGCAGTAGACGGAGGATTTTGAGGTGTATAACCAGTTGAAACAGAATTATAGGCATCAAAACCAAGTGACATCAAGTAAGCTCGCATTTTGACACAGCAAAAGGCAAAACCCATCGAATAGAGGAGCTCTATTTGTTGCTAACCCTTTAAGAGCACTCATTTCCGAGTTCCAACAAAATCAACCTTCAAACTTTTAAGCCTAACCAGAAGGTACCGCTCTGATACCAATTTGAGAGACTCTCAGCCAATATTGAGAGGGGGTCGGTGAATAAGTGAATAAGTATTGGAGATTTTGCCAAAATATAAACTTGCAAATACTAAAAAGTAAAGAATATTATTGGAAGCGGAACATAAGAACTAGAACACCAAATTTTCTCGTGGAAAACCCTTTTGGGTAAAAAACCACGACACACATGAACTCTTATTATTATTTCCAAACTGATGAGCACCAACCCAGAATTACAAAAACAGATACCAACTCTGAAGAACAGGGGCACCAACCCAGAATTACAAAAACAGATACCAACTCTGAAGAACAGGGGCACCAACTCCAACTGATAGAGGCACCAACCTCAAACTTTCACAAAACTTTATATAGACTAATTGAAGCAGCTCAGAAGTGAAATAACGAATATAGTGCTGCAAACTGAGAACAAGAATTTCTTCAATAAGTATTTAGTTGCTGGCAGAGTACCCAAGTCTTTGCTCATTATATCTCAGATTTCAATCAGAAAGAATACTTGATATGCTGCACCATAGACCCAATCGTTTGACATTTGCCAATTTTCAAAGAAAATAATCCCAAAAGTTTCTTCAATCCTCTGTATCTGTGCAACTCCAAACAAAAGCTTCATAAACTGTCTTAACCACAAACGCACAAACCAGAAAAAGGGTAACAACAACTTAGCACCCAAATCAAAAAGCGATTTTTATTTCACTTTCTCTGCACACACGAATACCACCATCTTTCAAAATTTTGAATTTAATATCCAGAATATATTGCAACATTACCTTTTGCTGCCACACTTGACATAACGTCTTGAGTCCACTCAAGCCGTGACTACGTGAGAAACAGAGAGTAGAATATTCACGACTCTTCTCAAAGAAATTACGAAATCGCACCAATACTAACATTGACGCCACACAGCAAGAAAATCATTAATTTTTTTTCCAAGCACATAATATAATTTCCACGATGACTTTGAAGAGAGCCGCCATCAAGCACAGGTTCGAAGTCATTTAAAAAAAAAAAAGGCTTAGATAGAATAAATAAGGGACCCAAAATATCCCAAAAGTCATCAATTCCACACTAGACTAATAACAACACACTTTTTAATAAAAAATGCTCCTCTGCATCCCATGATAGCGAAGATGAGCTAGGAAGTAAATTTCCACGTTTGAAAAAGACGTTACAGAAAGATGCGACTTCCTTAAAAAAATTAATTCATGAAATTGTATCAAGGCAACCAAAAAAAACTTTAGCAGCCGATACCAAAATAAAAGGCGTCTCTAGTGCCATTATGAATTCCAGCGATGATAAAAACATACATTTTGAAACTGGCTACAAAGGCAAGGTTCGTATCTTTTAAAAAAAAAAAATCCTGACACACCTCCAGCAAGATGAATACTGTCAGCATTAAAAATAACGCACTTCACATTCAAATTCGACTGTTCATGCAGTATTTGAATTTCTGACAGAGATTAATTGTTCTAATGCACCACTCAACCCACGACCTCAAGAATAAGAATTCGACGAACTGCAGCGAGTAAATTTGCCGGCAATACTGAAAGCTCATCTTCAAGCACTTCAAAGGAATTAAAGATAATTCCAAAAATATTTGTCAAACCATATTCCACTGAAAATTTCGGTTATTAATTTTAAAGCTTGATACACATCTTCAAAATTCCATGATACCTGACCAAGAGAAAATAAATCATCTCTCCTTAAAAGGAATTAAAAACAACGGGCCCCACAAGGCACACAGTCTCAATATGAGGCTGACATGGCAAAAATAGCTGACTAAGTGCTGACAGTAGTGGCAAGTAGACATATACCAAGCTGAAGCAGACACACAGACAGGTTAACCAGGCACATATGCAATTCAAGCTGACAGACAAGTAATGAAGATGACAACCAGCTGAAGCTAACAACCATCTAGCTAAAAATACTTTGACATCAATGACAAAATTTACAACACAAGGACGGGTGAAATTCCTTAAGTCGCTGATTTGGTAGGACAAGGGACGGACTGAATTCTTTTACATTGCATCTTTCTTGACCATTTGAAACCTTATGTTGCCGATCTAATTGATTTAAGGACGCCTTGAATCCTTAAATCGCTGATCTATGAGAGGTAGAGACGCTTTGAAAGGCTTAAGTTGCTGATTTGCAAGGGGTTAGGATGGGCTGATGTTCTTAAGTTGCTGATTTGAGAGAGGTAGGGATGCTTTGTTCGCTTAAGTCACACATTTCACTTGTATAAGGATGCCTTGAAACCTTAAGTCGCACATTTGCCTGGGGTAAGGACACTTCTAATCCTTAGTCGCTGATTTCACTAAGGTAAGGACGGATTAAAATCCTTATGTCACTCTTTTGCCTTGAGTAGGGACAAGTCGAATTCCTTAAGTCATTGGTCTAGCTGGACGAGGGACATCTTCACATCCTTAAGTTGCTGTTCTGACTTGGGTGGAGACGCCTTCATCCTTAAGCCGCACATTTGCTTGGACAAGGACTGCCTTCATCCTTATGTCTCTGATCTGACTTGGGTAGGGACGGATCAAATTCCTTAAGTCACTGATCTAACTTGGGTAGGGACGGATCAAATTCCTTAAGTCGCACTTTTGCAAGGACAAGGGACAAGGGACGGCCAAGGAAAGTTTTCCTTTCAGAAACTCTCAAGGAGATGAAATCAAATTGAACACAAAAGCCTCTTATTCGCTGATTTCCTTGGTCATGGGACAGATTGTCCAAAAGATGCATCCAAGCAAAGGGTGGAGTAATGAAATGCCCTAAGTCATCCTTTCAAATCAAACTAAAGGAAATCGGTCCAAAGGAAAATACTCTATCCAAACAAAATCTTTACTTGATACATGTCAAAGAGATGCAAAAAGCCAACTCTCAAGTCTCTAGATGAGCTATCAACTCAAACTGAATCACTCAAAGGATCGGCCTCAACAAACTAACCTCGCAAAACCTAAGACTAAGAGAAAAAAAGAGGGGTCCCCATTTATGATGTGGCGATGTGTGAAAACGTCACAACAACTTGGACAAGTAGTGCAACTATATCATCTATATCAGCACACTCAGGGGCTAGATCCCAATTCTTTGTCACACCCTCATTGAATTCAGGTTTCTTATGTGACAAGCAATGAAGGTTGGAGTGTGTGTAGACCAAATCCTCTGCTTTCTTTGCACCCAAATGTTTGGCTTGACCGAGTGGATGGAGTATGTACTCCAATTCTGCTCAGCTGGAGAAGAAGTTGCAACCTGTTGAGTTGCATACAACATTTACTATTTAATTTTATAATTCAAGAATCAAAGCTTAATAGTTAAAAACATAAATTATAAAATAAAAATATTTTAATATATTAAATAGCATGATAGCATCAAACGAAAAACAGTAAAAATAAAAAATAAAAAGATACATAAAGATACACTTGGGAGAGAATTTTAATTTCAAGAGGCTGCAAGAAAATGGAGCCTTGACCATGTAGGTACCACCACTAATCAACACTTATACTATATTTTTCACGAAGAGCAAAAATATCATGATTTTTTGAAGATATGAATTAGCCTAACTCTCTCAAGACAATACTTTGAATTTCTTCATCTATATATATCTTTCTAAATGCTGCCTTATAGCCAACAACAACCTCCCCATCTCTATATGGTGCCATTCTCCTCTGCAATGAAAGTACCTCTTTGCTATAGTACTTTGGCGACAAAGCAAATGCCAAGAGATGTAAGGGAGTAGTCATACTACTCCACTGGTCAAAGATAATTTGTTTCACAATTTTGAAAAATGTCTCCGTTAGGTCATGTTGTTTGGCCTTTATTATTGCTTTTAATTTTTGCACCATAGGGTTTGTTCCATCATAAATTTCACCAAACATGGGCAATCGTATCAACATACCTAATCATGCTCATGATGGACTCAAAGAAATTCAAAATATATTCCACATGAGCCTACCACTCGTTATCTAGGATCAATGCTTTTAGCTCTTTTTGTGCTTGACTGACTCCATAACAAGTTGATGACCATAGAACTCAAGGCCTCTCGCGCCTTAACAAGTCGTCTTAAGACAATTGTTTGAGATGCGAATCGTGTTTCAACAACCTAACATGGTAATTTTTTTTTATGTCAAATAACAATAAAAAAATAAAAAATAAAATTTAAATTACCTTCAACAACTCCAACTTGGAGGTGGTCCTAAGTATGGCTTGTCACATGAGGATTAGTCACAAACATTTGAATCTCCTTGGCCTCTATGTAGACTTGTTTGACCTATTCAATTTGTATGCTAATCTTTTGCAATATTAAATTGAGTGGACTACACATGGTGTCCAAAAAATGTGACAACATGTAGCCTCCACTATAGACCCACCTGTCGTACAATTTTTTATGTTGTCTATTATGTCTTGGACAACATTTTTAGGCCCCACCATTTCAATGGATTCTATGAGGATATTGGCAATGAAACTTGCATCTTTTAATTGCCCCAAAAATGTGACTATATGTAGCCTCCACTATAGACCCACTGTTATGACTTGGACAACATTTTTAAGCCCTACCGTTTCAATGGATTCTATGAGGATATCGACAATGAAACTTGCATCTTTTACTTGCCCCACACAATCAACTACTTTAGAAAACCTTACCCCTTTAAGGGGCACTGCTATAACTTTGATCAATGGTCTATTTTTGCAATCTTCCCATCCATCAGAAATGGACACACCTGTTCTAGGCCATGTATTATTGATCACTATCAATGAAGTCTCTATTGAAGCTTACTCCTTCAACAATAAGGTGGTTCACACCTTTACATACCTAGCACTAACATAATCAATAGGTGTATTGCAAAGGGTATTCACCATATCCTGCCAATACGGTCATCTAACAATTTTAAAAGGAACCCCATTGCCATAAATGCAACAAGCAATGCTTTGATCTACAACTTCTCTAATTCATTTTTGAAGGCCTTGTCCAATGGGCCTCCTTTTTGTGAATCGAAACATTCTCTTTTTGAGAAGATTGTGGCATTGGCATGAAAGGATGTGAGCCAATTGATTTTGTGAAGCCACTAGGAGGTTTGTGTGAGCTTTTCTTGGCAAGGGGATGTGCAAGACCCTTTGATTTGTTACTTTTACTGTCGGCATCCTCTTGTTCTTTAATAGAAGCCAATATTAGATCATTTGGCAATCCCTTTTTATTTGGCCCCTTATAAGCTTTTATTCCTTGTAAAGGGATGCTGCATAAGAGAGCTTTCACTTGAAAATATGAGCTCGTATACTCTATGTTACAACGGTTACACTACCAAAGAAAACTCCCACCACCAAAAATTCGTTTAATCATTGTTGTATATCACCAAAGAGACAACACTAAATCGGTTTAAAAGGACTCTTTTCATTTTGGCCCCAAGCAACCAAACTAGAACTTCTAGTTTCAACCATTTTTAATGAACCTAAAATAAAAAACATTATTGAAAACATGAAAAAAAATTCGGTATTATAACCCCTTATTATGCATAAAATGTTCAAAAAAAATTTCAAAACCTTACTAAAAAAATTTAAAAGAAAACTTGAATTTTCTTAAAAAGATTGAAAAATCTTGAAGAAATTATTCAAAATTTGCAAAAAATGAAAGATTTACTCACTTGTGATGGCTAAATATTCCTTGTCCAATGATTCTTTTGCTTTTGGTGTGCATCTTACTTCTACATAGTCTTCACCTTCGAAAAAAAGTGAAGCAACCTTCAAAACTTTACAATGGCAGCTTGGAGGGAAAAAATGGTTTTCTTGTTGCTTTGTGTTTGTGAAATGGCTTCCAAACATCTAATAGAGGAAGTTTAGGGTGAAATCTATCACTGGGGAGCGTGAAAGAATTTTCAAAAAATTATTGAAAAATTGCTTTTTTGGGTCACCTTTGTTTTTGTACTCCTAGGTTCACTTGGGTTTGTCTCAGGAAGCCATGATTTTTTGGTGTGGATCATGTTCATGCTAAATAAAATGTAAATGTGTATCTTTTTGGTTTTGCCTAGGTAAAAGACCAAGATACTATTTCAATACTACGCAAAGGATTTTATGCTATTCAGCTTAAAACAAATCCAATAACTGCATGCTTATGCTGTTCAGTTAAAAAAAAAGACTAAGCAAGGCAAGTACTAGCTTCAAAATAAGATTTTCACGCATGTCGTGCTCCTAAAACCTCATTTCGAAGCCTCCACAACTTGAGAGTCAGAGTCTGCTAAATCCCTCCCATTAGGTGGACCTAAGGAAAGACAAACACCCAAATCCTTAGCCTTCAAAGGCTGATCCTTAGGGCTCAAAACAAGAGAAGAGAGCTGAAAAGGCCCTCGTTCTTCATCAAAAACAACATCTCGACTGAATATGAGACAATCAATGTCTACATCAATTAGTTGGTAAGCTTTGAGATTATCACTATACCTGGTGAATATGAGTTTCTGACTCTTAGAATCCATCTTTGTGCGCTTAGCATCTAGAATCCAAACATAAGCTGTAGAGCCAAAAACTTTCAAATGATTGATTTTGGGCTTCCTGCCAAAGTAGGCTTCCTCTGGAGTCTTCTTCTTCACAGTCTGTGTGGGAGACCAGTTCAGAAGATAGACAGTAGTGTAGACTACTTATACCTAAAATTTCTTTGGAACACATCTATGTTCCAACATAGACCGAGCCATCTCAGTTGTTGTGCAGTTTCTCCTCTCAACAACACTTTTTTGTTGAGAGGTGTAAGGTGTGGTAAGCTGATGCTTGATGCCATGATGTGCACAGAAGTTGGAGAAATCAGAAGAACAAATTCCCCCTTATTGTCTAACCTAAGAGTTTTAATTTGTTGACCAGACTGTTTTTCTACTAAGGCCTTAAACTTCTGAAACATACCAAACACCTCTGATTTTTGTTTAAGAAAATACACCCACATTTTGTGACTAAAATCA
Source organism: Cryptomeria japonica (assembly GCF_030272615.1). NCBI lineage: Eukaryota > Viridiplantae > Streptophyta > Pinopsida > Cupressales > Cupressaceae > Cryptomeria > Cryptomeria japonica. Next base: position 35,133,420 of record NC_081406.1, on the reverse strand, counting down.
TCAACAAATAACAAGAAATACCTAGACCCAGTAACTGAAGGAGTGTCTATCAGGCCACAAAAGCTAGCATGAACCAATTGCAATACCTTAGAAGCTCGCCAAGAATCACCATCTGTAAATGGAGTCCAATGCTGCTTTCCAGCCTGACAAGCTTTGCTCCATGATTCAGAGTTTGAATCTCAGGTAGACCAACAACTAGATCCTCCCGAACTAGCTGAGAAAGATAGTGTATATTTAGATGCCCATGCCATTGATGCCAAAGATTGCTAATGGAAGAACTTTTGACTGCCATGGCATGCTCTTGAGTCTTGAGAATCACCAATGTCAACAAGTCTATAAGGACCATGATCCTCAATGCCCACAACAATTGTAGTGCGAGTCTCTCAATCAACAATAGTGCATTTATGTGAACCGAATACCACATCAAGTCGAAGAGAGTGTTTCATAATCTGTTTGACAAAGAGAAGGTTGAGTTCCATGCTAGGAACATAGTATACACTGAGGAAAATTAAATTCCTCACACCAAACTGAATCTGCATGTTGCCCTTGCCGACAATAGTATACTCTTCCCCTCCAAAAATCATTGGATTGTTGAAAGGCAAGTATTTTGTGAACCAATCCCTCCAATGAGTGAAGTGTCAAGAAGCACCTGAATCAATATACCAGGTAGAGGACTTAACATGATCTGTAGGTCTTTTAGTGATAAAGGAGTAAAAGGCAGATTCCTTCTGCTCAATGTGCTCTGCAACATTAGCTTTCGGTTGAGACCCTCCTTCTTCTGTTTAGAAGCCAAGCATTGTCTACAGTCTTTCTTCATGTGACCATACTTGTGGCAATAATTACACTGAATGTTCTTTTTCTTGGAGCTGTCCTAGGATTGACCGGAGCCTTTTTGTTGAGAGGATTTTCCCTTTGTCCTTAGCAAATGATTTAGCTGAGAAGGCTTGCTCTGTGGAGGACTAACTAGCATCGCTTCCAATCTGTTGTTTCCAGTGATCCTGCTGCAAAAGTTTGTTGCACAGCTCTGGAAACTTCAAGTCAACATCAGTCAAGGTAATTTTGAGCATCTCAATAAAGTGCTCATAAGACTTTGGTAGACTTTTCCAAGTGATGACTACGATGTATTCTTCCTCCATTTTCAAACCGATTGCCTCCAACTGATCACGAATGTCCTTAATGTTCATGAGATGCTCTTGCAAATACATCTTTTTAGGCATCATTATGGAGAACAACTAATTCTTCAGAAAGAATGCACGACTCTTGTCTGATGTTTCATGGAGATCCTTTAGATGAGTCCAGATCTCTACAGTTGTCTTGCTGGACAACACTTGAGGAAGTTGATCATCAATAATAGAAAGCTTGATAAGCATCACGACTTCCCGGTTACACTCATCAAATTTGTCCAAGTCCTGTCCAACTGTTGTAGGACAAGTTTCTTTGCCCGGAATGAGTGCATCAAGGCAACGATATTCAAATATGGTCATCATTCGCTGCTTCCAACATAATGTTGGTCAAAGACACAATCTTTCACGCTTTCCAAGCATGGAAAACGAGGTAAATAGAAAAGGCGAAAATCTGATTAAAATTTGAGTGACGATACTTGAGGCATGAATCCCAATGCATTGAAAATAGCAAATTCAGAAGCATTAATTCCAAGGCACAAATTTCGAGGAGTAGAAACCCTAGGGCAATTGTCAAAACCCTAGTCGTCGAACAAAGTGTCACAAGGGTTTGAAAACCCTAGCCGCAGAAAATTGTTGAAAAATTAGACGGTTTTTAGTAGAAAATCATACACAGACCGTCGTTTCTGAAATCGCAAAGAAAAAACAGGTCAAACCCAAGGGCAAAATACAGGATCCCGTCGTGCAAACCAAAGCATAAAGCTATTGTGCGCAGAAAAGAACGCACACAGTTGCGTCACAAAAAATAAAAACGGGCTGAAGTAGCATTGCAGAAAACGAATCGCAGGTCGCAAGCTTCAAAAAAATAGCAATTGCGCAAGCCGAAAATGCTTTGGACACAGTCTTCATGAGGATCACAAAGTCGGGCCAAAAAACACGTCGGGCCGAAAAAGATTTGAGTCGGGCCAACGAAAACCCAAGCGCAGTGTGACTGAAACTAATCGTGCGGGTTAAAAAAACGGTAGACACTAAAAATCTTAGTCACGTGGTCTGAGAAAGAAGCCACTAACAACAACTCGCACGAGAGAGGATTGCTGGAAACCAAAAACTTATTTCTAAAATCTTTTTAGAAAAATCTTCACTAAAATTTTCTTATGAAAAAATTTAGAATTATAATTTATTTTCAAAATGTCTCCTGCTCTGATACCATGAAATGATGGTAATTGCATAATATTATTAAAAGAATGTAAATGTACATTAAGGCAGTTACGCTGACGAAGTTTCCTAAAGAAAAAATTAATAACAGAGAACAAAATTAGAAAGAAGCTAATCTAACTAAGATTACGCCTAAAATACATTATTGACCATTAAACTATAAGATAATGCAAATATTAATCTAATAGATTTCTATATAAGATATACATAATTATAGGCACGATCTTTCCACAGTCCATGTAGTATGTGCAAGTAATTTTTTGGAAAAACTGTGTATGATTTTAGAATCAACGTTTTGGATTGCACTCTACAATCCATCGTTAGGAAGAGGAAAAATGAAGATAAGGATTGCAAAAAAAGACTAAAAAGAAGGCTGGTGAGAGAGGAAGCAGAACCCGAGGAACAAGAGAGAGGTGGAAGGAAGAGGATAAAAGAAAAAATAATATTATACATTTTGTGCACTTTTTATCATATAATTTTTTCTTTTATCCTCTTCCTTCCACCTCTCTTTTGTTCCTCTGATTCCGCTTCCTCTCTCACCAGCCTTCTTTTTAGTCTTTAACTGTAATCCTTATCTTCATTTTTCCTCTTCCCGATGATGGATTGCTGAGTGCAATCTGAAACGTTGATTCTAAAAGCATACACAGTTTTTTCCAGAAAGTTATTTGCATATACATAATTGTTTGATGTAATTTTCCCCGCTTTTGACAACCAGTGGCAACATGGTTCCTGTCCTAGCCATGTGATATATGTTACATAACATGAGAAATTTTAAGTCCAAAAGAGTAAAGCTTAACTGAGATCCTCTAAAATATAGCATTCCATGTCTGGTCTTACAGATTTCTATATTGACATGGATTAGCAATACCTCTCCGAGCTCAATGTGTGCTCACAACTTACTGCAAAAGCTTCAGAGAAGATACATATAAGAAATAAAATTCATTGACTTTGTAAATTAAAATTTCTTAAAAGTGAGAGCTGCTTAATGCTCGTAGATTTTCTATTGTGAAGCATTTTTATAATCGTGGAAAGCTTGATTTGCAGGCAGATTATGCAGCGTTACTATCTGCCTTCTCTGAGATGGGTCTACGATTACGCTTGGACATGCCAGAAGAAGCTATGTCAGCTACTAATGTATTTTTCCGAGATTCAACTCCAGCAAAAGAATCCCTTGTGAGTTTTCTTGCTCTGTCTGTGTTCTATTTATTAAAATTTTCCCTTTTGCATGAATTCTGTTTTGAACTTTTGAAAGCATGTATGTTATGTTAACATGTAGAATATCAGAGGTGCATTTTCGACAATTTCCTAGCCTTTCAGATGAGTTTTGAAATTTTTTTGCCAGGAAAATATGAAAAATTTAGCTAAGAATAGGGAGGAGAGTATGAAGAAAATTCAAGAAAGGATGCAGAAGGAAAAAAAGAGTGCTCCTCGTAATCCAGTATGTGCAACAAGTCTTTGGATTTCTAATTTTGATGTGATAATATCCCTGGCTTCTGGCATTTTCCTATTTTTAAGCATGATGGGAGTTGGATTAAAAAAAATCTTTTGAGGCTATCGATGAACCACAAATGCTCATTTCTTATATGAATATCATTCAGATTGATGCTTTTCCAAGTGATGCTGTCATATTCATGAGGGTCTTGAATCTTCTACGAGGTCTGTCTAACTGACTATGTTTCCACCTTTTCTGTAGTGCAGTTGTGTTCTTTCCTAGTCTAATATTTTCTTAGTTTCAACAACATTAAATAAGATTTGATAAGCATTTTTCAGCATTTCATTTCTTTCTTGAAATTTAGAAAATAGTTCATAGTAGAATTGATTATCTGCCATTTTACCGTTGGAAGTGAAACTCAGATCAAAGTATGTTTTAAGTTGATAAGTCATCACAGATTTACTAATATGATTTTAAGTTGATAATTTTTAACTGATTTAATAATATGAATAAAATTGACAATTTGTCAGAGTCATTTCAAATCCAATTATACACAACAACTAAGATAGTTCAGCTTTCGGTGTACCATGTCTGCAGGACTTAGCGCATTACTGGATGTGCGTGTTGTTTATCTTGATATTATGAGGCCATTTGCTGAGTCTACTCTAATGGCGTGAGTAATTCCAAATTAATGGTTTAGTTGAAGGTTTACTACAGCTTATTGGGTAGGGTGTTTACTGTTATTGATTCCTTCTTTACGCACTACAAGCTTATTGCAACAGGATATCTTGTTGTGTTATCCTGGTAAAAAATGACCAATGGTGAACTTAATTGCTTTCATGGAGCAGGGGAAACATAAGGAGAGATTTGGCAGATAGCAATGGGTGGATATATGACACGCCTGTTCATTCAGAAGTTGAGGCTAAGTTGAGACGACTTCTGCTTGAATTGGGTCAGCAACAATACATTATTGGAATCCAGGTGCTAAACTAGTTACTACTATAATTCTTGATGGCTTGGAGTTTGACACATATTGGGACTGCTGTTTCATGAATTATGTTTATAAATTTGTTTGTAGGCTATTGGTTTGTTCTTTCTGATAGGCAAACGACTTTTATTTATAATCCTAAACATATAGAAGGTATATGTAAGAACCCAACTTGGCTCTCCTCTGCTGACTGTTTCTTTTGAATGCAGTAGATTTGAATTTGTTTTGGTTTTTGAATGTTTATGGATTTTTTTGTGTTTTTTTGGTAATAATGAGCAATGATACAATACTGAAATAAACTCCTATGCTTAAAATAATACTGAAACAATAATATTACTGCTGGAAATAATTTATGAAACTATCAAGGAAATGTTTGTTCTATTCTATGGCCAATATGCCTGAAAAAACAAATTCATTACAATGTAAGATAAAAACCTGATTTTTGCTGTCCCAGTAGATGAAAAATCTGCAAAACTGCAAATTTTAATTTTTAATTTTTTTTACTGTTCACACGATACTGGAGCAGTCCGTACGGCGGTACTGTCGCAATCCGTACCGTACTTGTTAATCACCAAAATTTCTTCAATAAATCTGCAATAATTTCTCGTGAATTTATTCTTCAATTTTGCGCAATTAGATGTAAATAAGACCTCTGAATGAAGTCTTCCTGAAACCAAATATCACTAAATATTTCATCAGCTCAGATGGTGAACATTGAAGCAACTACGTCCTCCAATGGTGGCTGAAAACCCTAGTCTCCAGAGCAAAACCCTTTCAATTCCACAATGTCAAAATAAAAATAGCCATCCTCTTCTTTCCAAACTCAACGCTATATATCCTTTTTTGCAAATCGTACCCTAATCCTCTTAATTACAATTTTGCTTGTAGTTTCATTTAATTTCACTTTGGGTGTCAAAACGATTTTAATCATTAAATGGGCATTTAATTTTAATATTTCAATAGTCTGGCTCAGATAATTTAATTAAAAACATGGCCCCGTCTAATGATGAGTTAACCCTCAAGTTAAGTGATTATAATATAAAGTCACTTTATAACTTTATTATTAAATCACTTAATAATAAATGCTAAGTTATTCAAACTTGTCTAACTCCATGAATATTTTGAATTTAGCTATGCCGTCTGAAACTGGAGCTCACCAGTGGACCACCCATCTGACGGTGATGTCTGCTAAAAATAGCAAGGGTCCATCTCCAACTGCTAAAAATAGCCTGGCCAAGCCAAACTCAAAGCAAAACTCATCATAAACAAACTCTGGCAACCCAAAAGTGTACTCTGCTCTGTCCCCGGAAGATCTCCACGCCAAGGTGACCCTCTATCCAATCCTACTAGCCTACGAGGGTCTTTGATAGGCTAATCACAAGCTAGAGCGATGTCTCTAGCTAGAAGGGGACGTCACAGTATAGAAAACCACAAAGGGGTATTACACCAAATCCAAGATGGTACCAACAGCTCAAATCATTGCTCAGTGCAAATAAACTGACATTTTAAACTTATCTCAACTCAGGGTTGAATTTTGTGTGCACGTGCTGCCTTGAGCAGGTGCATGGGTGTGTGCATGCATGGGTTTGTGCATACCTTAGTATTGATACTTGAACTTGACAAGCTGATTTTTAAAAACTCAGCAATAATGAATTTGAGGCAAAGAAACTATTATACTGCATTCCATGTCAAATCTTCTTTATTAGCATTTTAATTTCTTTATTTCTAAACAGCACAAAACATAACAGTACATACAATAGAATTATTCTTCAAAATGTAATGGGAAGCTCCCTGAAAATTAACTAAACCTAAAACTAACAATTTACAAGTGTGCACATTGTACAAGTTTTAAAACGGAGTTTTACAAAATATAAATATCTAATTTGGCTATGTTTGGCCTTGAATGGAAGCACCAGACTGTCAACAGTCAAAACTTGCAACAAGATTTTCAAATTTAAATAGGGTAAACTATCTAGCATGGATGATGAACTCTAAACTTCTTATTGGCTAAAGCAGAGAAAAGCATTCGATTGCAACACATATTTGAATGGAAAATAGATGCTGACAATTGGCTAAACTAAAGGCCAATGAATCAGATCAACAAGAAAGAATCAAACAAACTATGTTCTATTGAATCTTGGGATAGGGGGACACAAGGGGTGGGTCTTGGAGATGGGGAGGACCAAGGGACTGGATTGGATATGGTTGGAGGAGGACGGTGAGATAGTGGCAAGGTGGTGGTGGGTGGGGGTTTGAGCCTTTGAAACCACACAAATTTTCATTGTGCATGCCATTTTCACAAATCACCATGTTCTCTTCAACACCAAGTCACTATTTCTAAACTTGGCAGTGATTTAGAATGAGGCTTAGATTCCTATTTATAAGTTTTTTTGTGATTGCTTAGGGTGTGGGTGTGTCTCATAGACACTTAGGATTAGTAGAATGAGGATCTAAAAAAATTGGACTTTTTGATTGAATCACCATGGGGGATGCTTGGGGGTCTCAGGTGCAGCTAAGAAATGCAATGGAGTCCCCTAAGTGTCTCAGGGATGTCATAGGAACCTCCCCTCTTTGAGGGGGACATCCCAGAAACATCGCTGAGTACTTGGTGGCAGTGGTGGGATGACAGTGGGACGTTCCCACCAAAACCTTGTCTCTAAAATGTCTTTGTCCTAGAAACATTAAGATACCAACTCTGAATACAACTATAATTAAAACTGAAATTGTCTAACTCAGATTCTTTGAAAGATTTAGAAAAACAACTTCATTTGTGAGCAACTCAGATATAGGCCACATCTTATGCAATATAGATTAATACTCACTTTACAACTTGATCTCAGATAAGAACAGTATGAATTTCAGGCACAAATGAACTTTAGATCAATCTAATATTCAAATCCTAAAATGAACCTGACTGCTTGGGTCCTTGGATTTCACCGATTTAAACTGGTTAGGAAATGCCTTGGAATGGCATCTATATTCTCAGACCAAACTGATCCCTTCTACGCACTGACTAACTGAGTACAACAGACTGACGTCACTATTAATACCAATCTCCTGCTGAAGTGAAGCACCAAACGATTCCTGTATCCTTTTAATTCTCTGCTTTGCTGTGTCTGGGAGATAATGTGCCTTCAGCTGTAGAACAGATCGCTCAATGCACAATGTCTTCTACGCAATGATTGAGCCGGAAATGAAAAGATGGCAAGGGCTACGCCCCACCAACAGCAGACACTCTGGCTTCCGTCTGAGTCTCCTTTTAGAATTTGTTTATGTTGAAGTTTAGCATCAGTCGGTAATCTGATCTGACTGAGTCATCCAAATAACTCAGTTTAATAATTAATATGCATTATCGTCTATTATAGGATTCAGTCTTTTCGATAATTAACATGTATCGATTAATATATTAATCGATTCTATGTAATGCATATTACACAGGAATCGATTCATATATTAATCAATTCTATGTTATATCAAAGTATGAATCACATATTAATCCATATTAATTAATTTGCCTTTGACATGTTAACTAATGAACGACTTTTAACTTGTTTGTTAACTTGCTGTTAATGCGTGTTTTGGTTAAACGACTTTGGGAGAGTTGTGATTGTAAGGGAGAGTCGTGCTGGTTGAATAGATATGATGCTACGTATATCTATTCAATCTCTCCCTGCACTTGGAATATCAATCAACACAGCAGTTAGACATATTATCTACCGTCCCTCATTCATCATATCGGATTCATACAAAACAACAGCAGATCGATCTTGCTGTTCTGCAAATTATATATTCCCTTTCAATCTGCATTTCATCAGTTACAGATAGAACAAATTCTATCACTGTGACATGATCTATCTATTCAGCAGATTACCATTAATAAAGCATATTGAACCTAGGTGTTAAACCAAGTTGATTCTTCTTTTAGAGGTGATTCTAGACAACCATCAGATAATTTTTAAATTATAAATCTGATCACCAAATTTAACAGTTTAATGCAGAAACAATATTAAACCTTCCCTGATTCTTCTTTCATCAAAAACATACTTTTATATGCTAATCTAACCGCCACAATTTAGCAAAGTCGGCCTTTAGGAATAACCATCAAAATGGAAGATAAGGTCGGCCCAAAAGATAAATCATTTAATAATGTTATTTATTAATAATTTTATTTAATGTTTTATTTATTTATTTAATTAAATCTCAAATAAAAGACCTTGCCAACCCAGCCCTTAACTGGGGTCATTACAAAACACTTGGTTTTGGGGGGGTGGGCAAGGGGGCACATCCTCATGGAATAGTGCAAACAAATGAACACCTCACAATTTAATGGAATAAAGTTAAACAACTACACGGCATACAAAGCTGCAATTTAGAAAGATGGATTTTATCAATACTAATTTTGACCAAATATGATTGATCTGCTGCCAATTTAATTCATGAAAATCATAGTTAGTTACACAATCATTTCTATTGAACAATGACTTCTCCAATGTAAGCATAACTCCTACCATAATCATTACTTTTATAGAAATACAATAACTTCATTGACATTTTCTGCAACATAGCTTCAACATCAACTATTCTTACTACAATTTGTATGCTCAAGGCACTTATTTATAAGATCTCAACAGGCAGCTTTTAGAGATAAAATATTGTCAATAAAGCTCCACGTTAAAGAAGCCCTATCCTTACCTGCAGAAAAAAGGAAATAAAATGCTTCAAATCAAATAAATTCTAGACCAATTAATTAAATACAAAAGCCCAAACTAGGCTAATCACTATCTCCTTTGGAAAAATAATAAGTTTTTTCACTTTGTCATTTTCAAAAATCGGAAATGACTTTGATTTTCAAATCTACTGGTGTTTCTAAAATATGGTCAACTTTTTTTGGAGCTTGTGAAAAATTTTGAAATCTTATTTATGGAAATGAACTTCTTGATTGCTTTTGAAAAAGCAATTTTCTGCAAAAGAAAAATAGAAAGTTGGATTTTTCTGAGCACCATTCCTTGAAAAACATACTTGTTAAAAATGCAATTTCAAAAAATAGAATTATTCTGAAAACTAGATAGATTTCTATTGAATGTTGAAAGCTTGACCATGAGACTATGCCAAACACTTTATTTTGGTTTTTCTTGTGCTTGGAGGAGTATTTTCATGGCAAATCTAGCTGAAACTGCAACTGTTGGAAATTTTGGTTGGCAATGCTAGCTGGAAAGTGCAACTGTAGGAACCTTTTGGGTGGCAATGCTAGCTAGAAAGTGTGATTTTAGGAACTTTTGGTCGGCTTTACTGCAAAAGTGTCCCTCACTTTATGTTTATTTCCCCTCAAATTTTTGTCTTGCTTTTATGAGCTATTTAGTGCCTCACTGTCACAATTTTCTAATGATAGAGCCACCTTAACAATGGGACATTAACTTACTTCATTTCCTTTCTCCCTTTGAGTGCACTTTCATAACACCACTACCATTGGTGGAATTCCCTTTTGGCATTGCCATCATAAAATGGTGCTCAGACTTTATGATTACTTCCTCCTTCCACTTATGCATGTTTTCCTAGTCCCTATGCTACCCTGGGTGTGAATTTCACTTGATGGATGTTGGTGCCCATACAATATTTTGGTCAGAAATCAATGCTTTAGCCATTTATCATGATTATCTTTCCTTTCTAGGTCTTTAGTTTGTTCTATGCTAGTCCTTTATTACTGATGGTGTTTGTAGGATCCTTATGTGCAAATATAGCCAATGAGTATATCAATCTTAGGAGCTCTAGGTCATAAAGTACAAAATCACAATTTTTGAGGTTCATACAAAAGAGCAATAGTGGAAGCAAGATTTGAAAGTGGTAAAAAGGAGCAAAAGAAGGAAGAAATGAGGTTAAAGAGGGCTATGGTACACAATATGAGTGGCAGATACCAGAAAAATCTCCTTCAGTTCATTTAGTAAAAAGGTCATCTTTCCAGAATGAAATTGTCACTATGGAAAATCCAATTTCAAGTTAGAGTTTGTGTCAGTAAAAAATCCATTCAATTTTCAGAATAATTCTGTCTCCAAATGTTTCTATATTTAGAAACTACCATTTTTAGCAAGTTTTCTTTTTTGTGGAATGGTTAGAGGATCTTAAAAATCTAACTTTCTAGTTTCAGATGTTAAATTCATGCCCTAGATCAGTAATCAGATTTGTAACATTTCATCATGCCCTAGTTTATTAATCAGATTTGTAAAATTTGATTATGCCCTAGTTTATTAATCAGATTTGTAATTTAGTAAACTATAATCAAGTGAATTCAAGAATGGAACAAGGAACCAAGAGACAAACATAAATACCCTGGGAAAACCTCCAAGGAGGAAAAACACAGCATTAAAGACCCACAGGTCAGATTATGTATTCACTCTTATTGCACAAATACAATACTTAGCTTGCTTTACAAATCTGATTCCTTCTTGAATGACAGATCTGCACTTCTAATCTCTGCACCAAAATTGTCTTTGTCCTCTAGAACTAATTCGCATAAGTCTGGTCAACTTCGCACTCTCCAAGAATAAGTTCGCACTTTTCAGGCAAAGCTAATTCGCTGAAATGAAGATGAGTATAATTGATTTGCAAAGTGTCTTTTATTTATATGCATCTTTAACTTTTATTTTGCATGTCGACCTCTTTCATTTTGGCACCAATGTTTGTTATTGTGGCGTGGGGTTTTAGGATAGGGCTGGGTTTAACCTTGGGGCACATTACCCTTTAAGATAGGGCCCAATCCTAAGTGGGTTCAGATGTTGCCTTAAGGCAATCCGAACCCATCTTCACCTAGTTACAAACAACACTCCCTCTTAACTAGGGAAGAAGAGAATACATAATCTGAACTTTTAGAGTTCCATCTAGCACACAAGCATAGAATGGATCTAGCACACAAGCATAGAATTACATCTTCCACCTAGCACACAAGCATAGAAAGTGTAATACACAAGTGGGTCTTTACATAATTACAATTGTCCATCTAGCACACAAGCTTAGATTGGACACAATTCATTCTTGCACACAAGCAAGGAATGATCAAAGTGTTGCAGATAGAGTCACTGAGATTGGAGCTCCCTCTCAATCAGGGTTCCGTTTTCCACAATACCAAGTCTGTCTCTGAAGTTTTCGAACTTCACTCTGGATAAGGGTTTGGTAAGGATGTCCGCAACCTATTCATCTGTGCTAATGTACTTTAGTTGAATGGCGCCTCTTTGTACCATATCTCGAATGAAGTGATAGTGCTTTTCCACATGTTTGGACCGGTCATGGAACACAGGATTTATTGACATCTTTATACAGCTTTGATTATCACAATGAATGGTGGTAGGACCACTAGCTTGACCAAATAATCCGACGAGGAGTTTGTACCATATCCCGAATGAAGTGATAGTGCTTTTCCACATGTTTGGACAGGTCATGGAACACAGGATTTATTGACATCTTTATACAGCTTTGATTATCACAATGAATGGTGGTAGGACCACTAGCTTGACCAAATAATCCGACGAGGAGTTTGTGAAGCCACACTGCTTCTCTAGATGCAACAGATGCTGCAATGTACTCAACTTCTGCAGTGCTCAATGCTACGGAAGATTGCTTTCTACATGCCCAAGAGATCACTGTAGGGCCCAAGTTGTAGCAGATACCCAAAGTACTTTTCCTGATACATTCAATGTGCAATCTGTAATCTGAACTCATCCAGCACTCCTTAGAGAGGATCACAACAAGTAGCCAGTAACCATAAGTAATGAGTAACCAAATCATATAATGGTAACTCATCATGGAACCTTTTATAATATTCATCTTGCCTTGCCTATAGAGGATGAATCCAGAACTTTATCATGTACACCTGCAAGACATGAATAAACACAAGTATATATATGTACATCATGGACTCTTTCCATGATATCTATCACGCATATACACCATCCATTGCCTGCTAAGAATGATGAAGAGCTTCCATTTAAAACTTCTCTCAGAGAAGAATGTAACATCATAATCCTTCATCTTGCTCACAAATATAGAATGAAGTTACATAAACCATAGTCCTCCATTTTGCACACAAGCAAAGAATGAATAAGCATAATCTTCTATGTAGTACACTTTCCATCCAGCACACAAGCATAGGATGAAATTCCATCTTTTCTACCATCTTACATTGCCCGCAGAGGATGGTAACAATTACTCTTCCCTTGAGAAGATTACACTACCACCTTACATTACCCGCAGAGGGTGGTTGATGAATCACAATGCATCATTGAGGTTGAGACTCCTTCTCAATCAAGGCGGTGTTCTCTACAGCTCCAAGTCTATCTTCTGAAGTACTCAAGTTTTAAAAAACTTGGTGAGAACATTTGCAACGCAAGATTATCCTGCCATAAGACACTGAATTTTTAGGTATCTCTAAACGATTCTGATAATAAATAATTATAAGAAACCATTCAACAAGAATTTGAAAAACCACACAATTTCCTTGATACAGTTCATGCTCCAATGAATTCAGCTTCAGCAGTACTCAGTGTGACTGAGGACTGTTTGCTGTAGTCCTAAGAGATCATAGGGAATTCAAGTTACAACAGGAGATTGAAGTGACTTCCCTTGTTTGAGACACTTCAGAATCTGATTTAGCCTTCTGAGGTGATTACAGTGTTCTGCTCACAATCATTTGAGATTTTCAAAATGCAACAAGATATGCTTGGCAGCAACAACATGCTTCAACCTTGATCATGAATTAGCTGAGGCATCCACCAATCAGCTGCTTGTCTTCAGATGGATCTGCAAAATCAGACTTTGCTACAGACATCCTCAATCTTTATGTTAGCTTTCATAAAGGTTTACAATCCATTATTCTAAATATCAAAAGAATAATTTGGTTAGATCCTTGACATATTTCTAATCCTAGAAGACAATAATTTTAGATCCTTGCGCTAATTATTCCTTATATTCCAATGATGAGAATAGAGTTAAATCATCACATCAAAAATCAAAATACTTTAAGAAAGGAAGTTAGAACTTTACAAAACCCTAGACTTAAATGATTGTCAATTCTTTAATACTAAGTCTTTATTGAAAATAGGACTCCCTCTTAATCAAATAAGAATCAATAAAGGAACCAGAAATCATATACAACTGAAGATGCTACTTGCTTTTCTCTTACTTTCACCTTCTGCAAGGTGAATTTTCAGAAAACCTTCATCTTTAACCTCGAGAGGCTGAGATACAACCTAGTTCCCATCCGAATAACCATGCCTGAAAGGATTCTTATATACTTATAAAAGAAAACAGGCGTGAGATTCAAGCACGCAAAATACATAAGCCAAATCATCTTTCAAACTGAACAACTGAAATTTAGATTTCTGAAAGATCCCTGATGGATCCCCTTGCTGATTTGCTGTAGTTTTTAAATTAATAAACTATATTTTCTTGTGTTTCCTTTGATGGTTTTAGAGAATAGACAGAAGTTGCAGAAGGTTTGTTTATTTTTGTGTTTTTGATAGTTTTTCAGCAAGTAATAATTGAAGAACAAGTACATGAAAAGAGTACTGGAAATAAATGTTCATACATAGCCAAATCAGAATCGTACCAAGCAGATTTCTGATTATTTAAATCAAATAATTTTCCAGATAGTGATTCCAAACAATTCCAAGAAGATTACAATAAGCAATGAGTCCAACCTGAATGAAAAGTGAATACTGAAATCAAGAAGGAGGTTGCGGCAAACATCCAAAGCTCTTACATAGCTCCACGTGGGAAGAGAAATGGCTGCAAAGTACAGTCGTACGGCTGTTAGGCGATACCAAGCTGGAAACCCCAATCTCCACGCTGAAACCAAACTCTGTTCATTGAATCCTCCAGAAAAGTTGTCGTACCACACTAAGGCACTGAAAACTGAATGCAAGATCCAAATAACCACTGTGCGGGGGGCTACATCCCAGGTAGGCAAGACCCTGGGGTTTTCGTTCCAGATGCTGAATCGCTCTCCAGAGCAAATTCTCCAAATCAAAGATGAAATGTGTAAAAGATGGATGATAATTAGGTTACCATCTCCTTATAACTCCTCCCCTCTAGCTCGAACCCTAAAAGTGTATGAAAAGTGCGCTTAGGCTTATAAAGTCTTATTTCTCATTTTTAGTCGCCAAGTATAGAGAAAACGCCACTTTTTTAATATAAAAGAATTCCGTTCATCAAAAGGGTCCCTGACAAATGGGAAACATTTAGAAAAGTTCAAGACCTTTCCAATGAGCTATAACACATGGGCATATGCATCCAGATGAAGCCAAAAACCCCTTATTACTCCAAAATGGCTATAAACATAGCCTTATTTAATTAATTAAATGCTAACTTAGAAAATATTTAAATATATTAAAAATATAACCCAAATAGCTGCAGAAGGCTCAAATGACTCCAAAAGCCTGAAACGGAACCTGCCACCTGTCTGTGACTGAAGTCGGAAATCATGGATCCACTGGCAATCTTATCCCTAGAATCTAGGGATGCTCCTAGAAACTAGGAAACATACCCAAATCTTCTGAAACTGAAACCAAGGAATAGTCTCATTGAAACCCAACCCTGGATACTGTCATAACCTCCTAAATAGTAGGAATAGCCTCCACAAATGTAGGAACTGCCTCCTAAAATTAAGGAACTGCTCCAAACTGGTCTACCACTGCTAGAACACCAAATCCCAAACTGAATATCCTCACTGAGTCTCTATCCACCACTGTCAGCCTACAAGACTCCTATGATAGGCCAACTCCTCTGTCTCTGATGTCCACTCTAGAAAGGGGACATGACAATTTCTTAGAAACCCAATCACAAGTTATAGTATGACTACATACATATGATTGATAAATATCAAGTAGAACAAAATCTTCATACTTTGCTGAACAAGATCCTAATTATATTCAGCTTTGGTGGAAGTAGAAGAAATTAACGAGTGAAATGCTTACCTCAACCTGAAGAGATCTCAATGCTAATCACAGAAGGAGACCACTGACTTGTTCATCTTTCACTCTTCCTACATATGCTATTTACAACAATACATTCTAACTTCTACTATGTAGGAAAGAGCATCATCATAACCAAATAACTGAAAGCAACCTCTCTTGCAGTTATTTTAACAGATAACTGACACATAATAAGACTGCATTTGTCACAACATTTAATGACATGAGCTCGAATGCAACAGGGATGATACAAGGATGGTAACTCGGGATAACACAGGCACAAACTTGCTTGTAGACCTACAAGGATAAACACCTATCACAGGGAACCTCAAAACATGATTGGCCCATCACGGGTTAATTCAAAGAGAATATCATTTTCCTTTCACACAACCCAACAGGGGTTTTACAAAACTAAGTAAGCACAAACCCATAAGAAGCAAATATTGATAATGAAACCCTTATTATTACAACTTGACAAAGAAACCCCTTATAAACAAATTGACAAAGTTATTCAACAGGAATACTTAACCTTCAATTATCATAAGGTCTCTCATCACAAAATTACTAAAGAATTTAAAAAATACCCTGTTGATGTTTAGATAACACTGACACTGGAACCGAAAGCTTCCCAAAAGAACCTATCTTTATAGTCTATCTTCAAAAGCCATAATTCGCAATCTCCTCTTGATGTGCCTTAGCACAGTCAGCTAGGGTTTGAAGATTGGTGGGAATACAACTGATTTTGTTAGCAATACAAAATAGTAGTTGCATGTCTAGTAGCAAAATAAATCTACCATACCATCAAAGATTCAATCATTATTAAAATTGGATCGGATCACATCAAGGGTTAAGAATCATGAAATATATACCAACCTAGGGTTTAGACCAATTCTGAAAATCAACTATAAAGGTTTGAATAAGGTAATGACTCCACAGTATAT
The DNA here is from genome assembly GCF_030272615.1 of Cryptomeria japonica. Lineage (NCBI taxonomy): Eukaryota > Viridiplantae > Streptophyta > Pinopsida > Cupressales > Cupressaceae > Cryptomeria > Cryptomeria japonica. The sequence continues at coordinate 35,116,765 of NC_081406.1, read as the reverse complement.
ACTTTGCATTCCAGAGATCTGAAAAATCTGAAAGGAGAAATATCAGTTACTTCCTTCTTTGGTTCTTCACTCGAATCTCCACAATCTTTAATGAATTAAAGAATGACTCCTTGATGAGGACCCGATGATGCCCTCTAACTTCACCCCTGTCATTTTTTTAATAAAAGGCGAACAACAACCTAAAGGTAAGAGCTTACTGAAATCTGAGGGTTAGTATAACCTTAGCTCTGATACCATGTTAAATTCGTGCCCTAGTTTATTAATCAGATTTGTAACATTTGATTATGCCCTAGTTTATTAATCAGATTTGTAATTTAGTAAACTATAATCAAGTGAATTCAAGAATGGAACAAGGAACCAAGAGACAAACACAAATACCCTGGGAAAACCTCCAAGGAGGAAAAACCCAGCATTAAAGACCCACAGGTGTAAGCCAGTTAATTAGTAAATAAGGTTTTCTGGTAATGTATTAAAATAAAACAATAATATTAAGTTATAACTACGGGGTAGTTGGTTGTCTGACGGTTGATGGCCTAACCAACCGCAAACTCTTTATATGTAAGCTTGTAGCACATTTGGAGAGAGATGGGAGGGAAGATTAATATGATATACATCTGTGTTACATGAATATTTCTCGGTATACTGTGTCATGTGTTGTTGGTTCCATGATAGTGTTTTATTGTGCTCTGGTATTATAGTTGGATCTTGGTGTTTTGTATGCTACAACGAAATCAACTTAGGTTCCTTACATTTTGGCACCGTTGCCTAAGTCGAATCTGCAGGTCTCAGGAGGGAAAGCTGGCGGGATGGAAGTATAATGGGTCGTCCATTCGACCAAAGCATCCTGGTGACAGACAGTGAAGTAGAAGATAATACAAAAGTAACCAGGGAGGATCAGTTGACACAAGACCTGATTCCGGCGTGGAACGTTTCCGGCGAGAAGCGGAACTGAACGTTATCTCAGCTGGTACGGTACGGGCGGAACTCAACGTGAACCAGGCCGTGCACAATCTCCTGGGTAGTCTTCCACGGTTGTTGGCACGTGTACTCGTGGAACATGAAGAGGTACGAGAGAACACACGAAGGGAGCAACGGAGGCAGCAAGTGCTTCAACAGTATAGAGAAAGGAACCGAAGGGAAGAAGACCAGAGGGACTACACGCAACGATGAAACCACCGCAGTTCCAATAATTAATGCCAAATACACTTAACAAAGATCGAAACCGACAAGCCTCGGAGGAACAAGAAGGGAACGAAGAGGACATAGTGAAAAGATCCCTACGCATCCAGGAGCAACTGGAGAGGCGCCTGAAACTCTACCGGATAGTTGAAGAAAGAGGGAGCCTGGCAGAAGGTCCTCGACAACATACACAAGAGTGGGACAGGAGTCACAACAGCCCAGAGGTAATAGGCAACAGTGATAATTGGGAACAAACAACCGCGCCATCTGAATCATTCAACAATTCCCAGAATAACTTGGGGGGTATGAGGAAGATGGCACACAACCCCGAAAAACAGAAACTTCCCCGATTCAATGGACTAGGATCGGAGGACCCCGCTTGCCACTGTAAAACATGTGTAACCATATGGCAGGCCAATGGCAAGGATGATGAGGATAATTGGCTGAAAGCATTTCCGGCCACCCTCCGTGGAATTGCCATTGACTGGTACACAGACCTACCCACCACTGCAAAGGATACCTGGAAAAAACTGGCCAAAGCATTTGAGGAGGAGTTTTGGCTACTAAGGGACGATGACGAGATCGTCGCAGAAATATACAACACTAAACATGGCAAGACTGAGACCGTATGGTCCTATTACCGTAGACTAAAAGAATTAATTAGAAAAATGGACAATACGCCAGCCGATGGGTTGAAGAAGCTATGGTTCATCGAGGGTCTGCAACCATCCCTGAGGAAAAAGATGAAGGTAGTACCTCCATCTACTTTCATGGATGCTTACAATAGAGCCATGGATATTGAAAGTGAGAGCAAGACATCAAAAGGCAAGAAGCGCACAAGTGATGAGGATAGTAGTGATCAGGAAAGCGAGGAAGAATCACAAACCATACAGGCATTCAGGAAGGATATGCGACGGATGATGCGGGAAATACGGACACAAAAGGAGGAAAGTAGGGAGGGCAGGGACCTCTGGTGCACAGAGTGCAAACTAGAGGGACACACAAAAACCAATTGTCCAAAGAAAACTTTCTGTGACATCTGCCAAGTGTTGGGACATTCCATTAAGGAATGCCCCTACAACTTGAAAGCAAGGAGTGCCCAGGTACTATATACTCAAGAACAATCAACACCACCAACTACACCCTCCAAGAACACAAACTCAGACGCATCACCAGGTGGCTATAGGAACAACCGGAGGGGAAGTAACAACAACATCAATAATAATACACCACGAGGACGCATCCAATATGATGCAAAAGGCAGATCGATGATACAATGTCGGCGATGTAACGAATGGGGCCATTTTGCACGTGACTGCCAGAGTGGTGTTGGACAAGGAGGAGGGCTACTCTGCAAATGGTGCGGACCGGGCAACCACGAAGATGCCGAATGTCCAAGACAGAAAGGCGTGAACATGCTGGAGGTAGTACGGTCAGAACCAGAAGTATTGGCCATTACCCGGTCTCATACAAGGAAACTAACTTACCCTGAACCAGGTATAGAAAAGGAAAGACTAAAGGAGGCACAAAAGGAAGTAGAAAGGGAAATGAGTGAGGGACAACGAAAGATAGTACCCCACAAAACTACCAGGACCATACGAGCAAACTCTGAAGCTACCATAATGAACCAGCTGCTACAAACCACCGTACCAGTCCGTGTAGTGGATCTGCTGCAGACACTACCACAACTACGGATAGCAATAAACCAAGTGGAGGAGACCACAAAGGGGGAAAAGACGTCGGGCCATAGAGAAGAAATGGGAGGAAGGAACCACTCAAAGGAGACCGCTGACCCTATGTTGATGGCAGTAGGGGTAGGGAGGACACCAGCCGTAGTAGAAATGGAGATTCTTGGTTACAGACTTACTAACACGATTGTAGATGGTCGGTCCGCGGTAAACGTGCTACCCGAGGAGACATGGAAAACCTTGGGGAAGCCGACGCTTTGGCCACCTGCCTTTCACCTCGTAGGAGCAGATCAACATGGCATAAAACCACTTGGCACACTTATGGGCCAAAAGGTAACCATTGGAACCCAACAATTCTTTCTGGATTTTATGGTTATATCCTTAGCAAGGAAAGGATACAATGCACTCTTGGGAAGAGGATGGCTCATCATGGCCAAAGCGGATCACAATTGGAAGAAAAACACTCTCTCAATCAAAAGTGAAGGGAAGAAATATATCATTGATCTAGGAAACCAAGTAGTGAGTCAAGAAGTGGCTTCAGATTCCGGGTCCGAGAAAGGCACACCAGGGGAGGATGCTAAAATGGAACCTGATGAAGGAGTCCTCCGCCTGGGGAATTGCTCAGAGGACGAAACAAGTTCTAGCAATGGGTTATTCCATTGGTAGATGGAAGATTATGAAATCTTTCACCCGTGCAACGTGCTGGAGATCCTGGAGATCGAGGAAGGCAATACTTACCCACCACAATTTGCCAAATACCAGGAAGGGAAAGCCCAGGTAGATGGGACCCCGACCCACCAATTCTGAGAAAATGAGATCGTACAATATGTGGAACCCAAGGTACAACAAACCAACCTTGGCGAAGAAAAGGATCCGAAAGTAATACTAGTAGGGGACGATTGGGACCCCGTACTAAAAGCAGCAGCATTTAAAATATTTCTCGAGTACAAAGATGTGTTCGCATGGACATATAAGGATTTGAAAGGAGTACCTCCAAAACTATGCATACATCGCATACCATTAATACCGAGGGCTAGGCCAGTGAGGAAACGCCTGTATCGCATGAATAAAAACTACGCGGCAAAGGTACAAGAGGAAATAGAAAAAATGTTAGAAGCCGGAATCATATTCCGGGTGCAAACCAGTGAATGGGTCTCGCCTATTGTCATTTCGCTCAAAAAAGAGGGAAATCAGATCCACATCTGCGTAGACTTTAGATGTTTAAATGCTGTGACAGTGAAAGATCCCTTTCCCATACCGTTTACTGATAGTATACTGGAAGAAGTGGCGGGGCACGAAATCTATTCCTTCATGGATGGCTTTTCGGGCTACAACCAGATCAGCATAGCCGAAGAGGATAGGCTGAAAACCACCTTTATTGTGGAAGATGGAGTTTACTCGTATAATCGGATGCCATTCGGATTATGCAACGCCCCAGCCACATTCCAGAGGATCATACTGCATATCTTTGACAAAATGGCAACTGGAAATTTTAAAGCATTTCTGGACGATTGGTCAGTGTACAGTGAGAAGAAGAATCACTTGCAAATACTAGGGGAGTGCATGGAGAGGTGCCGTCGAGAACGACTTGCCCTCAATCCAAAGAAGTGTCTGTTCCTCGTTCCCCAAGGAAGGTTACTTGGCCACATAGTTTGCAAAGAAGGGTTGAAGACTGACCCTGATAAGATAAGAGTCGTCATGGAAATGGAAGACCCAACGGATGTTACAGGAGTAAAATCCTTCCTGGGCCACATAGGATACTATCGACGGTTTATCAAAGGATTTGCTGAGGTGTCCCTCCCACTGGAAAAACTCACAAGGAAGGGGGAGCCATTCGTATGGCACTAAGACCAAGAAGAGGCCTTTAGAGAACTCAAATCCAGACTTGTAAGTGCACCTATCCTGATATACCCAAATTGGGATAATAAATTTCATGTGCATGTGGACGCCTCCAACTTTGCCATTGGCGCCACTCTAGCACAAGTAGGAGCCACAGGCTTGGACCACCCTATATACTTTGCCAGCCACCTACTCTCGAGAGCAGAAAGAAACTATAGTAACACAGAACGAGAAGCCTTGGGGATGGTGTACGCAGTGCAAAAATTCCGGCATTACCTCCTGGCCACGCCCTTTACCTTATTCATAGATCACCAGGCACTCTTGTATCTGGTAAACAAATCGGTCATCCAAGGAAGAGTAAGTCGATGGCTGATCTTACTCTAGGAATTTACCTTCAACATTGTGGTGCGACTAGGAAAGAGCCATGTAATGGCTGATCATCTGTCAAGGATAAAATCAGGAGAACGTGCACAAGGGGGGGTAAACGAGGATTTCCCGGATGGCCACTTGTTTCAAATAGCAGTCTTCCCATCGTGGTATGAGAAGCTCGGACAATACCTCGCCAGCGCAACGTTTCCAAAGGAGATGCCCCCAAGTGAAAGAAGGAAGCTGGCATTGAAAAGCACAACGTTCCAACTGATCCACGACCTTTTGTACAAAATGGGCCTTGATGGGGTACTACGAAGGTGCGTCTTAGAAGAAGAAATTCCGGGGGTTCTCAAGGAATCACATGAAGGGCTAGCCGGAGGGCATATGGGCCCAGATGCTACCGCAAGAAAAATATTACTAGCAGGGTTGTGGTGACCTACACTTCATGCAGATGCGCGGGAATGGGTGTCAAGTTGTGATACTTGCCAAAGGGCGGGTAAGCCACTCAAACGAGACTATATGCCTCTTTTTCCATCCCAACCACAGGAGTTGTTTGAGAGATGGGGGCTAGATTTTGTAGGGCCACTCAGGGTAAGCAAAGCCCATAGATGCCGGTATATAGTCGTGGCCACAGAATACCTTACAAAATGGGCCGAGGCTAGAGCTCTTCCAGACAATACAACACTCAGTACCGCCAAGTTCCTATATGAACAGATCGTAACTCGATTTGGCATACCGATACAGGTCACCAGTGATAGAGGCGTACATTTCGTGAATCAGGTAATACGCACTATGACAATAGAATTCAGAATTTTTCACACACTATCGAGTCCATACTACCCAAGGGCGAATGGACAAGCAAAATCAACAAACAAAGTATTGGTGTCCATTCTATACAAGACATGTGGAGTAGAACAAGAGGACTGGGAGGAAAGATTGAGCGCGGTGCTGTGGGCCTATCGTACTTCTTACAAAGCCACTACTGGGCACACCCCATTCCAGCTCATGTATGGACAGGGAGCTGTGATGCCAGTAGAATACACTGTACCGAGTTTGAGAATAGCGGTCCAGAACCGGTTGGGGGATGAGGAGAGCTTAAGGGAGCGGTTGCATACATTACTTCAGATGGAGGAACGTAGAACAGTAGCACAATGGGCCACAGAAGTAGCCCAAAGAAGAAGGAAGTTCTAGCATGACAAACACTTGATACAAATGAAATTTTCACCGGGATAGTTGGTGCTCAAATATGACGGCCGGAATGAACTCAGACTTGGGAAGTTTAGAGTACGATGGTTAGGACCCTATAAAATAGAAGTAGGGGCGAACAAAGCTATAAAATTATCTACCCTAGAGGGCAATCCGATCAAAAACCCAAAAAATGGCTCAAAACTCAAAATCTACAAGGAGAGAGAAACTGTTGCAACGAATATATTGGGGTATGCCTCGACAGAATGTGGGACCAAGGAAGACGAGAAGACACGAAAGTTAAGAACATGGGCCCAGAATAAGGGGAAATTAAATACAGAAAGAACCAGAATAAAAATGTTTTGCATGAAAAAAAAAGACCATAGAAAAAATAAAGAGTCTATTATGGGGCCAGCAAAATAAAGAAGGGAGTGGTTCAAAAAAAATCAAATGGAGAATAAAAAGTACCGGCCATAAAAGGGGAAAAGTGGCACAAAGGCACATAAATTTTTGCGAAGGCAAAGGGGAAGTGTGGGAGAGCATCCAGGGCGTACGCACAGAACCATTGGCACAAAGGCACAAAAACCCCCGCGAAGGCACTACGCAGCCCGTACGCGCTACGCAGTACGTACGCACCACACGGACCGTACGCACTACGCAGCACGTACGCGTGGGCAATGGAGGACACATACGCACGGGAAATGGAGGACACGCCACGCGTGGGAGCGTACGCGTAGGGTGGAGTGTACGCGGAGTCGCACAGGGGAGACGCGGCGTACGCGGAGCCACGCAGGGGAGGCGCGGCGTAGGCGGTGGACACATGGAGGGACGTGGCACGAAGAAGGAAGGCGCACGCAGGCACAGTGGCACGAAGGGGACGCAGGGAGGTGAAAGCAGAGGTCATGGACAGAGCGGCGCAGGGAGTGTACGCATAGGCACATGTAGCACACGCAACGCCCAAGGCCCATGTAGCACAGGTAGCATCGTAAGAGGAGGTGGAGTAAGGTGTACACATCAACCAGCCGTAGCAGTTGCCAAGTGTGGCGTACGCCTTAGCCACAGCAAACTCAAGGACTACGCCATACACAGCAGCAGCACAGGCAGGAACAAGGTAAACCAACCACATCAACCCCACAGTATAAGAACTCAAAACCACCAAAGGGGCCATCACTATAGTTGCACAGCGAGGGAGAAGCGTATGCTAGCAAGACACAAGATGGTGAAAGGGAGTCACGGCAACCCTAGGACGAGTAGTTATGACATAAATTACAAGGCGAGTACCTCGAACAAGCAACCAATGGCCATGCCAGGAACCAACAGGAAAAGCGAGGACAGTGCAGCAGAAGAGGTAAACGTGGAGAATATCACGTTTGAAGGAGTGTTTGGAAGTGAGTGCAGGAAATGGTGGGAGAGCAATGAGGAGGACCACCCTCTAAAGAGTTCACTGAAGAAAGCAGAAGTTGATAAAATCATTTTTATGCCCATCTTCAATCTAAAAGAATTTGAGCCTATATTGCGTGCCATGGTCCATGGGTATGAGCCAGACAAACATAGATCAGTAATTGACTATTTGGGACAGACAGTGGTCATTTCTTATGCACCCAAGGAATTCAGCAAGGTTTTCAGCATTCCTAGTAGCGGCGATTCAGCTATGAAACCATCAGCAAGAATGCCTACAAAAGAAAAGAAGTGGCTACTGGAACACATTTGTGGCGATACACTCACAGAAGAGCAATGGGACAGTTTATGGCAGAATAGCAATAGAAGGGGCCTGAAGAAATCCTATCTCAGCTCACCAGAGTGGAGATGCGTCATGGATATCCTGAAGAGTAAGCTAACAACAGCAAGCCGAGCATCTGATGTTGCAATATGGATGCTACGCCTCATGCACGATTGAGTAATGGCAAAATTTACAACTGGGGCTGCGTCCTCTCCAGCCGGGTAAAGGAAGCCATGCTCCTCAAACACAAGACTCTATATGTGCCCCATCACCTCATTGCCCTCTTCTTGGAAGCATTGAGAACTCAAGTAGCGTTGGAAAATAGAGGAGGTTTTGTGGCCTCAAGCCGGGTGGAGCCCTACAAGCCAGCCATGTATTATTGGCTACACCTGGACACTTTTACAGTAACCACAGAGACAACACCGAGGAAAAAAGCAAGGCAAGAACTGGCAGGGAGCATAGAAGAGGGAGGAGAAGAAGACAACAACTCTGAGGAAGAGGTGGAGACAGGGGAAGAAGAGACATACATATCATCTCTAGAGGAATTCGAAGGAGAATTCCGTATGGAGCCAATCGGCATGGAACAGGAAGGAGGACACGTAGGAGGTCTGCGGCAGGTAGAGACAGAAAGCCGTACGGGGGGCATACCAGCCGTACCAGGATGGGGAGTAAGGAAAAAGGTACTTTTCAAACCAGCACAGATTCCCATCACGGCACAATTGGTAACTGGGGTCATAGGGACCCCATCTCAGTTAGTAGACTTGAGGGGACACAGTGCTGGGGCCCACACCCTCCATATAAACACACCCAGGGGTGTGGAAGCGGCTAGAGCTGTTGCATTGGTAGTGTCAACAATAACTGATCCGCTTGCAACCATGGAGGTAGGAAATACCGAAGGGGGAATACACTGTGAAGAACCAGAGGGAGACATAGGAAAGGGGACCGAGGAAACAGACATGGAGACAGAAGCAGACAGCCTACTAGCGAGATTCCAGATGGACATAGAGATTCCACCTCCTTCACCATCGCTGGGGCCTATTCAGCAAGAGGAGCGCCTGAGGATTGAAGAAATCGGGAAAGGGCACAGTACGTCCTCACCAACAGAGGGGATCCGAGAGTGGGAACCGATTGCGCAGCATTTTCTTTCTCAGTTGGAAGTAATGAGGACAGTTACGGAGAGGATGATAGAGAATTCTCGAGGATCTGATATGCTTGCTATAGTAAGAGCAATGGAAGCACTACTGGCGTTTATGACAGAAGGCTGCGAGAGGGAGTTCTCAGAGAAAATTGGGAACCACGGTTGGCCCGACACGGAAACTCCGGAGATAGTAGCAGAATGGGGAGTACCATAGATCCTTAGTGGGCATACAGGAGGTAATCAGGAAGTAATGAGAACTCTCACTTCTATGGAATGGACTTTTCGTACTACATTCTTACAGCTCCAAAGGATGACCTGGAAAGCGAGCAAAATAGAAGGAGACCACACCTTAGCCCTACAACGAGAGAGTGAACTGAAAGAAAGGATCCATACTATAGAGAAAGAAATGGTTCAAGAGAGAACCACGCGATTGGAACAGGAACGGAAGTTGGCTGCCTCTGAGAAGGACCGCATGGATGCACTCAGGCTTCTGAAAGCCACTCGAGAGAAGCAACTCCTCGCTGAAAGGGATCTGAAGATACTCCGAGAGCGGCCTAGTACGGGAACAGGGACGTCCTCTTGTCCCTCTAAATAGATATTTCTTGTTATTTTGCTGTGGTGTTCATCTGGAAGACGAACAAGTTTTGGGGGGGGGGGATGATGTAAGCCAGTTAATTAGTAAATAAGGCTTTTTGGTAATGTATTAAAATAAAACAATAGTATTAAGTTATAACTACGGGGTAGTTGGTTGTCTGACGGTTGATGGCCTAACCAACCGCAAACTCTTTATATGTAAGCTTGTAGCACATTTGGAGAGAGATGGGAGGGAAGATTAATATGATATACATCTGTGTTACATGAATATTTCTCAGTATACTGTGTCATGTGTTGTTGGTTCCATGATAGTGTTTTATTGTGCTCTGGTATTATAGTTGGATCTTGGTGTTTTGTATGCTACAACGAAATCAACTTAGGCTACTTACAACAGGTCAGATTATGTATTCACTCTTATTGCACAAATACAATACTTAGCTTGCTTTACAAATCTGATTCCTTCTTGAATGACAGATCTGCATTTCTAATCTCTGCACCAAAATTGTCTTTGTCCTCTAGAACTAATTCGCATAAGTCTGGTCAACTTCGCACTCTCCAAGAGTAAGTTCGCACTTTTCAGGCAAAGCTAATTCGCTGAAATGAAGATGAGTATAATTGATTTGCAAAGTGTCTTTTATTTATATGCATCTTTAACTTTTATTTTGCAAGTCGGCCTCTTTCATTTTGGCACCAATGTTTGTTATTGTGGCGTGGGGTTTTAGGATAGGGCTGGGCTTAACCTTGGGGCACGTTACCCTTTAGGATAGGGCCCAGTCCTAAGTGGGTTCGGATGTTGCCTTAAGGCAATCCAAACCCATCTTCACCTAGTTACAAACAACATCAGAAAGTTTATTTTTTAAGGAAATCTCTTTTTCAAGGAATGGTAGTGGATGACAAGGTGAGAAGTTGGTCAATAGCAAGTTTAGGCCACAATGTGAGAAAATGGAACCAAAAAAGAAGAGTTAGTTACAAACAACATCAGAAAGTTTATTTTTTAAGGAAATTTCTTTTTCAAGGAATGGTAGTGGATGACAAGGTGAAAAGTTGGTCAATAGCAAGTTTAGGCCACAATGTGAGAAAATGGAACCAAAAAAGAAGAGGTAGTGAAAAGAGCTAAATTCATCAAAGTCAGAGGATTTTGTGACGAAGTGTAAAAAATGCTTCCCAAGAACAAATTCCTCAAAGTAGAAGAAATTGAAAAAAGTTGCTTAACTTATCTGAAGTGGACTTTGGTTGTGACATAACCATGAAAAAAATTCCTCCTAGTGTGGCCCAACATGGAATTTATAGTCAATCATAACAAATGTTCAAGCTACTAAGTAGCAGATTTTTCAAAGGGGTTTGCCACCCCATTTTCCTTGCCAAAGTCGTTTTAAGATGGCATGCCAATGTAAAAACTTGAAAGACATTAGTATGGTGAATTAGCTAAGTGATAAATTCCCATGGCTTTCCATGTCAATTTTCTCACCAAACATGGATGAGCAACTAAATTTGCCCATTTTCACTAAAGTGAAGATTTTCCCTTGGCATGTAGGCATCAAATCCTTGCCAAATAGAATAAAAAGTTTTGCCTTGGCCTGACCATGATAGAGTTCCTCAATGTTGGTGCCAATGTCGAAAATCTTCACCTCCTTTTCCAATAAGGTGCTACACATTCTAAAAACCGAGGCCCTTTGTAAGAAGAACCCCTATTTTTTTTAATTTTCAGTTATGAAACCACAATACCACATCAAATGATGAGCATGCAAAGTCTTTGTTCGCTGTCATAAATTTCTATTATAGAGCTTTGTTGGTCATTTCATCTATTTTCGCATATCTTGGTGTTTAATGAATCAAATGGATACCCATTACATGCCCAGGACATCATATAAAACTCATCGCAAAACCATAGACTTCTAAAAATTCTTTCCAATGAATTCCAGCAAGAATAAAATCTATGAGCATGTGAAAAGATATTTTCTGCTAACACAAGTTGATTTTTTGGCATTATATAATACTTTGTTGTTACCAACTCAAAAAAAATGTGTTTTATCATCTGGTGTTCAATTTTGAGGGCAATAGAATTCCAGGAAGTCTAAATAATTCCAAACTGAACATACAACAAAAAAATGCTATTAAATACCTTGAAAATCAGAGGATATCAGATTACAAATCTTCTGTTGCAACATGAAAGGCATGGCAGACCAACAGCAACTTCAATGTCATGAGCTCCATCAGCAACCAAGTACTCCCAGCTATGGTGATAAGTTGGAAATACACCCAGCTAGTTTGTTGATATCTAGAAAGGCAGATAAAGAGGTTTCCTCAAGTCTGAAATCATTTTTATCAATCCCCAAGACATTACACTCCTGCTGCAAGCCACTGAAACAGAGATAACAGCCTCAAAAATCATTCAAAATCCATTTGCCTTGCTTTGGAACCCTGTATGATTAATCACCCACAAATTGAAACCCTTTCTAGCTTCTTTTTAATGCTGAAAGCTCAGTTACCGGTTCTTGCCAAAAATGGCTGGGTCTTGGTCCTGGTCCGTGCCCGGTCCTGGTCCGAGCCTGGTTCGACCTGGGTCCCACCCGGGTCCTGCCCAGGTGGCTGGGTTCCCTGTGGGTCCTGCCACCCGGGTCCTGCCCAGTTGGCTGGGCAGGACCCGGGTGGGACCTAGGTCGAACCCAGGAGGACCTGGGTGAACCCAAGCCTGTGGGTTCCCAAAAACGGGGCCCACAGGTTAGAAAACAAATAAAAACAATTAAAAAACAAATTTTTTAATCTTAATATTTGTATGTTTGAACTGTGAACATATATAATTTTGATGTTTGAAGTTTGAACATATATATATATAAAAAAAAAAATTAAAAATATATATATATATGTACGGACGAACCCGTATCCGTACCCAAATTTTTTTTTTGTTTTGCCGAATCCACGAATCCGTACCCGAATCCGAACCGAAACCGGTAACTTAGGCTGAAAGTAGAATCTACAACTAGGACGTTGCCCTAAACCCTCAGGTGTATGGCCAGCATTAAGAGCACTCGAAAAAACCACAAAAAAGAAACCCAAAAATCTTTCTAATGACCTAAAAGCAAACCCACAAATCTGCAATCAAAATACCTTGTATATTTTCATTTTCTTCAAACCCTGATTCCATAAAATATGTGAAAACCAATGTGTTTCTTGTGTGAAAACACCAAGTGAGCTAGAGAGGATCTTTCACCACTGAAACTAGTGTATTTGACAAGGGTTTCCCTCAATCAATATGTAATGTCCCCTTTCTAGCACTTATAGCATGATGTTGTCGTTAGCCTATTTCCCCATGGTCATGTAGGCTAACCAAGACAATTAAGGGACTTTGAGGCCATTTGGCCTACGCAGTTTCAGTTGCGGATCATTCTGAGGTGTCTAGATGCAGTTTGGGGCACACTTACTATTTATTGTAAGTCATTTGGGCATGGTCAGGATCTTCAGTGACAGTGTCTAGTCAATGGTAAATGTCTAATATTGACAGAAGATTTTAATATCATGGATATGATTTATTTATGCATTAATAAAATTTTATAAAGTTGAAAATAAATATCTAATTTTATTTAATAAAGTTAAAAATAAATATTTAATTTTATTAATGCGGGACTATAGTTAAGTGGAAGTATTTTAAGTCCCTTTATTTAATAACACATTGGAGACATAAATTGTTGGGGACTTGAAGGAAAAATTATTAAAAAGCATGGGAAATATTAAAGGAGAAAGCAATCGCGATAAAATAGGGGGGAAAAGCAATCGTGAGAAAATAGGGGGAAAAAGAAAATTCCCGAAAAAATAGGAAAAGGCAAAAAGTGATTTTGTTTATCTCACATTGGCAAGGTGAGTGAATGAGCTCTTATGAGAGCATTATAAAAGAGTTTCAAGAGCTCTCTTTCAGCATGCTTGGTTGATTGGATGTTAATAAAATTGTTTGGAGAGTTCATCTTCAAGGGCTTGGAGGATGAAATTCCTCTTTGCTAACAATCTCTACACTGTTGGAAGATACAGTCTGGAGGTTCGATTGGAGCTTGCATTCAGGTAAAACAACATACACCAAGGGTTCTTATTTGCTGGTTGAAGGGTTTGATTTGCAATGTGTGAGAAGTGCTGAGAATGATTCTAGGAGTGAAAAAGAGTTATTGCTGCTCATTGGTTAATGTTGGGCCGTCCCATAATAGTATTGTTGTAGCTGCATTTGTATCAGTGCTGGTCATACATCCTCCAGTTTAGCTATACCATTCCATGCTGGTCATATTACTTCCTAGGCTAGATGTGAGACTGCTGGGCATTGTGTGTGGGGTTTTGGAGACTACATTTGCAATCTGGAGGACATTCTTTGCTGTATAGTTCTGCTACAGGTAGTCATACCACTTGAAGGGGTTTAAATCTGCATGCTGAAGGCTTTGGGGGACCTTTCTTGGATGCTATATATATGCTGGTGAAGATTTGTTAATGCTGAAGCAGACTTAAGGTATTTGGTGGTGTGGAGGTTTGGTCATACTCATTTCCCATGCTCATTGAGCTTAGTACTGGACGTTGCAACAGTTCTGAGCAATCAACATTATGTTTTGAAGACTTTAGCAGGTCTGCAATCTGATTTGTAATGCTTGAAAATAGTTCTATGAAGTCTGAATAAATTTATGTGTTATCAACATTTAATCTTCTATGATATATTGCAAACGTTTGTTATGTATTGTTTCCTATATTGAATGCAATCTGAAAGTTTCAATTAGCAATTCCAAAAAAGAAAAAGAAAAACATATACTAGACTGCCTAGTACACAATATCGGAAGAACTTCTCTATTCATTCCAACATCTTGTTATGTGTGCAACATCTAAATGAATGAAGTGAGAGTCAAAACTCCAATTTATAAAGTTTGGAGGAAAATGGGGCATTTTGAATTTCAAATATCTATTTTCTCTTGAAAAGCCCCACTTAGCATTTTAAAAACAACTTAAGTCCCTCATAACTCTTAGATGTCTAATTTTGGGGACATAACATAATACTTTCATCATTACTTAGTGCAAATATTAAATAATACCATTCAGCTTGTGGAAAAACTCACCAAGACATAGGAAAAGGAAACCAACCATGCCGGAACATAGCTGATGTTGAAGGATGACAATTGGAGTCAAAACAAGCACTAACTATAAATAGCAATGTTCTCCAAGGACCAAGGAGAACAAACCAAGAAAAATCCGGAAAAATTGGTGCCGAAATGAGAACTTACTATAAATAGCAGTGTTCTCCAAGGACTAAGGAGAACAAACCCAAAAAACCCAGAACGATTGGTGTCAAAATGTGCACTTACTGTAAAGAGTAGTGTTCTTTAAGGACTAAGGAGAACAAACCCAAAACGCTACAAAGATTGTTGTCACCAACTAGAGCACCAACTAAACTCCTAACTATCATCAAATGTCACAAAATTCTTGAAATTGAGTCAATGCGCACAAAATAGGAAGGCGTAAAAATGGGGACATTACATCCTTGTACCCTTTTGGAGCCTCACTATTTTTCTCACCATTTGTTGTCAATATGGTGAGAAAATAACATTGTTAGCCAATCCTTTTGCTTAGATACATCTCACAATTTGTTAATTTGCAATTTTATTGTGAAATGACATTTCCAACGGTCCGTTTGGTCTCTTATGTGTAACAGCCATAGGTAGCTCTTTACGTGTGGACAAAAATGGGACTCTCTCTACCACAAGTTTATGATTAGATAGGAAGGAGTGGGGTTCTTTGAGATGCTTTCTTTTCCAAAGGATGATATATACTTTACAACCTATTGCTTCATCGGGTTTCTCCTACTCACTAATACATTCTATGACTTGCTTTGATGGAATGATACACCATTCTTTCTTGAGTAAGTTTTATTCCTTGTCCAGGAATACCATACAAATAGGCTTTTGCTCAACTATATGAGCTTGAGGCGTGACACCATGTTTGTTACAAATCCAAACATAACTCTCACCACCTACAATTGGT
Source organism: Cryptomeria japonica (assembly GCF_030272615.1). Taxonomy (NCBI): domain Eukaryota; kingdom Viridiplantae; phylum Streptophyta; class Pinopsida; order Cupressales; family Cupressaceae; genus Cryptomeria; species Cryptomeria japonica. The sequence goes on along the minus strand of NC_081406.1, from coordinate 35,101,050 downwards.
TGTACCATTTCAACATATTTCCAAATGGAAGAATTTATGTTTGCTTTTAATTGAGATCAGCCCATGGAGTTAGAAATAGCTCCTATTGTATTCCTTATTAAAATGAGTTTGATAAATAATACATTTGATACAAATGAAAACAAAAAAATTATATAGAAATTAAACACGTTTAAAATTTTTAAGCATCTGCCATAGATTCATAGAAGAATGATAATAAAACAAGAAAGATCATTTGTAAAACAAAAAAGAAATTAAGAAAAAACCAAAAAGAACTTACCTCTTTTGTAAAAATCTTCCTCTAGCTCCTTGGCGGTAAAGGTTTCTTGCACATGCGCAGAAATAGAAAACTGAGCACTTTGAACTTTTATCGATCAATCTTCAACTCTATTCAGGCAATGGTAAGCAAGAATGAAACAATTTTTGTGTTTTGCATTCACAATAAGGAAAGTTCTTATGTTTTAGTCTTTTGACTGCTTTAGAAGACAATTTGAAGGTCAAGGATGTTAAATTCTATAACCCAGTTACAAATTAACTGCTCAACAAATATCATAGAAAAGAGACAAAAACAATGTTTACCTATCTAATTTGTAACAGCCAATACTCTGGGTTAATTAACGCACTGAACAACAGAAGCAAATTCACACGAAACCAAACACATAAACAGAATAACATGGATATACCTAGGAAACCCCAATGTGGGGAAAAACCTGCAAATGTTGAATTTTCTATTCAACTTCAAGAGCTAACTTTCCTTCAAGAATTACAATCCTAGTTGCTACAACGATCTTACATATATAGCTACGTTACTTGGGGATGCATCCTCGGGCTAAAATCCCCCATCCCTATATTGCGGACGTTTTGGGGACTTGGGGATGGCTAGGGGATGTTCCCCCGCCGTCCCCAAAATAGCAAAATCTATGGGAAACGTCCCGGAAACTTGGGGATGGTAGTGATTCTCAAAGAGGATGTCCCCTAACCGTCCCGGGAATGACTAGCCATCTCCCTTTTCCCAACACATTTAAAAATATAAAAAAAGACTCAAATGCTTAAAAAAAACATTTTTTAATTTTATTATAGGTTTATAAAACTGGATTTCCACTAATATGATAGGTAAGTATGTCTGAATCACTTCCAAAAGCACTTGGAAATAATGAGCAATGGCCTGGTAATAAATTTCACAAACACTTAAAACTTGTTAGTGCGTAAAAAAGTGGTTGCAGGTCTGCAATATTGGACTTTTCACTAATATGAAAGGTAAACAGGTCTGAATCATAGCCAAAAGCACTCAAAAATATGAATAACAACTTGGTAATGAATTTCATGAACACCCAAAACTTTGCAGTGCATAAAGAAGCGGTTGTAGTTCATAATAGTAATGGAAGACTATCAAAATATCCTCCAATCATAAAGAAACAATGAACTACATGCAAACAAGTGTTGGCATATTGACAATGGATTTTGAATTATGAATGCATATTGAGTATTGACAATGAATTTTGAATTATGAATGCATATTGAGTATTGACAGTGAATTATGAATTATGAATGCATATTGAGTATTGACAATGAATTTTGAACACAAATGTGATATGTTAAGGTTCTATAATGACCATATACCTGCTTTATCCATTTTTTCATATGAATATAATGTATATATACATGCTTTATCTATTTTTCATATGAACATTTTAAATTTTCCTATATATTTTAAATTTTCCCTATATTTTATATAATCGTCATCCCCAAAATTGGCAAAAAAATTTGCCGTCCTGGAAACTCGTCTCACCATCCCGTATCGTCCCCATCCTGAAAACTCAGGATAACATAGATATATAGCCCTCTTGATGAAACATCAATATGCAAGAGAAGAGAAACTTTCCTCACACCACATGACCTAAGAGAAACATTCCTTACATGATGCAAGAGAAAAGAAACTTGTCTTACACAACTTAGGCTAATCACACATAAAACCGCTCTTGGTGTTAACCTCACAACTCTAAGAAACATTCTATTTACAGAATAGAAAACATTCTCTTGCTGAACATTCAACTCGAGCTGCACCTAAGCAACTTCCACATTCCACACCTTTCGAACTACAGAAAACTCAACGCTCTTTCTTAGAGAGGAAGGTGTTCTACACAACACCCAACTTATCCCTGAAGAATACAAACTTACTCTTCATCAAGGCCTTTGTCAAGATGTCTGCTATCAGCTCATCCGTAGGAATGTATTGTAACTTCACTGTCCCCTTCTCGACACAATCTCTGATGAAGTGATACTTGATCTCAATATTCTTTCACTTGTTATGACACATTGGATTCTCAAAGTTTGATACAACTTCGATTATCACAGTAAACGACTGTAGGATCTAGCTCTTGATCAAAGAGCCCAACTAGAAGTTTTTGAAGCTAGATAGCCTCACATGTAGCCATATTGGCTGCCATGTACTCGACCTCTGCATAACTTAGTGCAACTGATTTCTGTTTCCCGCTGTACCAAGAGACTGCTACCTATCCCAAGCTGAAACAACACCTTGAAGTGCTCTTCCTATCAATTGTACTCTCTGCCCAATTTGCATCAATAAACCCCTCGAGCTTCACTCCATTCTGTTGAATATACCTCAGCCCATAATCAACTATGCCTCATAGATACCTCAAAACATGCTTCATAGCTATCCACTACACACCTTTAGGTTCCACCATAAACTAAGTGAATTCACTGCAAAACAAATGTTTGGCCTAGTGTTGACCAGATACATGAGAGAGAGCCTATCAACTGTCTGTATAAAGTTGGGTCCACTACCTCTAATCTAGAAGCATCAATCTTCTTCCAGTTGGTCACAAGTGGCATGGACATGGGCTTACAATCCTCCATCTTGAATCGCTTCAAGATATCAATTATGTACTTCCCTTGTCCAAGGAAGATCTCTCCCTCTTTCTATCACAACTCCAATCCTAGAAAGTAGTGCATCAACCCCAAGTCCTTCATCTCAAACTCTCCTACAAGATCTCGGTTTCAGTGGGATATGAGCTCTTTTGACCCTGTAAGAAACAAGTCATCAACATATAACACCAATATGAGAAGCTCACCCTTCACCTGAACATAGTACAGGTTCAGATCAGCCTCACTCTTGGTGAAGTCCACTCTTTGCAAGTAACCATCAATATGCGCATACCACGCCTTGGAAGCCTGCTTGAGCCCATACAGTGCTCTCTTCAACTTGCATACATGAGAATCCCTCCCATGCACCTCAAAACCCTCTGGTTGTTCTATGCAAATCTATTCCTCAATCACTCCATTGAGGAAGGTTGTTTTCACATCTATCTGGTGAATCCTCCAACCCATCTATGTTGCAATAGAAATGATAGCCCTTATGGATGAATACCTAGCTACCGGAGCAAAGGTCTCGTCATAGTCGATCCCTTCCTTCTAAGAAAACTCCTTAGCCACAAATCGGGCTTTGAACTTTTCCACACTACCATCTGCAGCATGCTTGATCTTATACAACCATCTCAACCCCACCATTGACTTGTTTTCGGGTCGTGGCACTACTTCCCACACGCTATTCTTCATGATGGAAGAATACTCTTCCACCATGGCATCCCTCCATACCTGATGATTGGACACCTTCTGAAAGCTAGAAGGCTCCACCTCAATCAATTCACTCATGAGTGTCATATAATCAGAATAACGTTTGGGAGCCTTTCTCTATCTGACTAGATCTTGAGGATCACCAACATACTCCTGGGCCGCTCTCATTGTCTATCCAGCTGCCTTATTTCTCCTCCTCCCTGTGATAGGAGTTTGAGGCTAAGGAATCCTCTATTCCTCCTCTTGATCAACTTGCTTGAACTGCGTGCTCTTCTCTCCAGCTTGCGTTATTGAAGTTTGAGGAATCTGTGAAGCCTCAACCTTGGGTGCTTGCTCCTCCTCTTGAACCTCTATAAAACTACTAGACTTCGGAAGAGTCCTTCCCTCCTCAAACTTCACATCTCTGCGAACAACTGTTTTCTTGAGGGCAAGAATGTAAACACAATAGGCCTTAGAAGTTTCATTGTACCCAACTAGGATACCCTTCTCTACAGTTGGTTCCAATTTAGTTCTCTTCTCCATGGGACTATGACAATACACAAGGCATCGAAAGATGTGAATGTGCTCCAAATCTGGTTTCTTCCCGATGAACACTTCTTCTAGAGTCAATTTTCCCAACACTTTGTGTGGGCTCCTATTCTGCAAATATACAGCTATATTGCAAGCTTCCATCCATAAAAAAGCAAGGCAGGTCCTGATCATGAAGCATGGCCTTGGCTGCTCCAACTATAGCCATGTTTTTCCGTTCAACAACCCCATTCTAGTGAGGGTTGTACGAAACTGTCAGCTCTTTCTTGATACCTTCCTAAGCACATAAATATTTGAAGGCATTCAAGGTATACTCGCTTCCATTATCATATCTCAATATCTTGATCTTCCTCCCTATTTGGTTCTCCACGAAAGCCTTAAACTCTTTGAACCTACTGAATACTTCATCTTTATTCTTCATAAAATTTATCCACATCTTCTTGGAGAAATCATCAATGAAGGTAACATAATACTCGTACCCATTTAAGGATCCTGTTGACATGGGCCCACACACATCTGAGCGTACAAGATTCAAAATCCCTTTGGATCTGGTGTCGCTGCTTGGAAAACTAGTCTTGGCATATTTCCCAAGAGTACAACCCTTGCACGCCTCATGCTTTTTGACCTTCATCACAGGCAGCCCCGTCACTATTTCCTTGAGCACATTAAGTGCTCCATGGTGAAGATGAGCCATCCTCCTGTGCCACAATTCTCCAAGCTCTCTATAGTTGCTCACCAATGCATGTGCTAGCTCAAACTCTAATCGAAACAAGCTACCATGTTTGACTCCAATCACTTTTACTACCTTGGAATTCTTAGGACGGAATTAGACTTTGCCCCCTTCAAAGGGCACAATGTAACCCTTGTCCTCCAAAGTAGAAACAGAGATTAAATTCTTTGTCATGCCAGGGACATACAACACGTCCTCCACCAACAGAGGTTTGCCAAACTCCCTCTAAAACTTGACCGTGCCAACACCAGTTGCATGGTACTTGGCATTGTCTCCGAGCTCAATACAGAAGTCCAACTTCTTCTCCTCCAACTTGGTGAAATATTCTCTAACTCCCGTCATGTGGCAAGATGCCCCACTATCAATTTACCATATAATGTTGGCAATTGAACAAGTAATTAGTGAAAACTCATTCTCAAACCGCATTGCAAACTCATCCACCTCTGTTGTAGCAGCAACATGCTTCTTCTGCTTGTCCTTATTTTTCTTATTCGGACATTGACCGGCGTAGTGACCCATCTGATGGCAGCAAAAACACTTTATCTTGCTCATATCTTTCTTCTTCCCATTCTGGAAGAAGACCCTTCAGTTTGCCCTTTATTGAACTGTTGCTTACCCTTGCTTGCAAGAGCAAGATTTTCTTCATCTTCAACCTTCTTTGTTTGATGTCCTCGATGAGCATTTTCATGGATCTCTTCTTGGACAAAATCATCCTAAAGCATTGCCTAGTCGGGTAGGAAATCTCTACTGACAACACACTTGACAAACACTTCCCAATGCTTCAAAAAACCATTCAAGGCTATCCACACCAGCTCATCATTGGCAATTGTCTCTCCAACAATAGCCAAGTCATCCCTGACTTGAGTCAGCCTAGAAAAGTAAGAGGTCAGGCTCTCGCCCTTGAACATCTTGGTGTTATGCAATCTATCCTTGAGCATCATCTTACGACTCTGATAGTTGCTCAGATAAAGTTTTGTGAGCGTATCCCACATTTCCTGGCGGTGTCTTTCCCAAATAGATGAGGAATCAAATGATCTTTTACCCCATCAAGGATAATCCTCTAAGCCTTGGCCTCCTTGACTTCATGCGAATCTAGGGAAATAGGATAATTTGTTGGTGGAGTCACTTTTGTACTAGCATAGATCCATAACCTGTTCTCCTTGAGAATGGATGTAATCCGAACCTTCCACTATGAAAAGTTAGATGCACCTTCAAGCCTATCCTCATATCGAACACTGGTTTCTATTGCGAACTAAAACCCTAGAAGAAATTGCAAACTAAAATCTGAAGAAATCTATGATACAAAACTTGGCTTCGTATTCAGAGTTTAGAGCTTTGATACCATGTTAAATTCTATAACCCAGTTATAGATTAACTACACAACAAATATCACAAAAAAGAAACAAAAACAATTTTTACCTATCTGATTTTTAACAGCCAATACTCTGTGTTAATTAAAAGAATGAACAGCGGAAGCAAATTCACTCGAAACCAAACACAAACAAAATAACATAGATAACATGGATATACCCAGGAAACCCCAATGTGGGGAAAAACCTGCAAATGTTGAATCTTTTATTCAACTTCAAGAGCTAACTTTCCTTCAAGAATTACAATCCTAGCTGCTACAACGATCTTACATATATAGCCCTCTTGATGAAACATCAATAAGCAAGAGAAGAGAAACTTTCCTCACACGACCTGACCTAAAAGAAACTGTCATGTGCAACCAATAACCCTCCATTATTATAAATATATGTATCTCATTGATTTATTCAAAATCCACATTAACATGTTTAGTTGGTGAATAAATGCATAATTAACATTGTATCAGTATATAAAATTAATTATAGTTTCTGTGTGATTAATGTTTATATATTAACAGATTGGTTTGTTAATGAGCAGTAAATTAATTATTAATTATTATGGATGTTAAACATTAACAAGCTAAACTAATCCTATCGGGCTCCAAAGGAAATACGACTTCAGAAAAATAAGTCGTGACTTTTGGAGAAGTCACGACTTCCTCTTTGCATCACCTCTGATCCACATGTATACATAGGAGCACGTGGGGGGTTAAACCAAAGGTCACGATATAGGAAAGAAGGAGAATATCGCCCAGAAATAATAATCGGGCATTACCACATCCGCCTAACCACATTCTGCCACACACAGGTCAGAATCACAATCAACTTACACCAGCGGTTCCTTTATTCACTATAATATTTCTGTAAGTAGAAATCTGGCGGTAATGATGGGGATAAATCTAAATAGAATTGAAGATATAAATAAATTGTTGTTAGCTTACAACTATGGAATAAATAGATAATACATTAGATATATGTTTCTGAGTACCATTAAGTAATATTGGGATAATGTTTTTCAACTCTATCTTGGAGAGAGCACTGGAGATGGTAACCAGTGGCAATGAGGGGCTATCATGTGGTCAGAGACCTATGAAGTCAAGGAGCCAGTTACAATCTCCCTGCCAGTCTTTCCAAGACAGAGAAGATAATTGAGTGTCTAGAAGTATTAAGGTTAGATGGAAAGCATAGGGAGACTACCCATCTAGCAAGGGGGTTAGAAGCAACCAGTCCTTGGATTTGGTAGACAAGCAGTCCCTTGCTCTCCTGTTTAGTCTATAATACTTTTCCTTTGTCTGCATGTTAGTGCTGATAGTTTAGGCTAACCGTAATGTGTGTATGCTTGTAGGTATTGTGTGTGTCTATCCTTGTGATTGCAGGGTTATCCATAATCAAGCTATTGGTAGCAGGCTTAAGGTATGAACTGACTTATACTATGAGTTATCTCTTTAATTGAGAATCAGGCATGATAATTGGTTAATGCTAGTCAATGATTGATACAGAATTATATTATCAGATTTAAACAAAAAATGTCTCCATAATTATAGGATTGATAGATGCTATACCATATTGAATAGAATTATTACTGTTAATCAAGCACTGTACCGGTAGGGGACATTACAATTGGTATCAGAGCTAAAATCCTGCCAACCTGAAAAAAATCTAGTTAATGTCAAGAGGAGGAAATAAAATGAGTGAACAACTAAGCAATGAATTAAGGGCTTTTATGGAACAAACAGCCCGAACTACCCAAGCTATCTTTGAACAAAATCTGAAAACAAATCAACTACTTGTGCAAACTCTCCAAAATTTAAATCAGCCTAGGCCCCAACAAAATAATGGTAGGGAGGTACATTCAAACTTCTCAGAAAACAACAACCAAGCCAGTAGTTCCAGGCCTACCAGGCCCTCCTTCCTACCTGCTAGCGTGTATTTTGTACACAATCAAACACAGAATAAAATACCTAAAGGTACCTTATCCTCTCTTGAGTAAAGCCTCTGATTGCTGAAGATATCGCGAAAAAGGATCAATCAAGATGACTTCAAGGTTCTTGTATGTAGGGTCTCTACGTGTGGATAAGCTCTCTGTGGTATGATGTGATTTGCTGGAATCACAAGGGGACTTACATTTGATGACTGAACTTCTGATCTACTTTGAATATTGCTGGAACACAGGATCTTACTAGCTTTGACTTGAAAAAAAGGAAAAAAGATGAGGACGAGGAAAGAATCTAATCCTAATACTAAGGAATGTAGGAGCAATGATTGATCTTTGATGAAATTCTAACTAAGTCTTGTTTTGACATCCCAGGACCATCTCCACAAGGTTAGTGCGATCTTCAAAGGAAAGCTTTATGATGTTCAAATCATCATTGCAGGCATAGACACCATCAAGTTGATGCATATCAATGAAGAAGCGACAATTGAAGTTAAGCTTAAGCTGAATGATTCCAGTTGACTACACAAGGCAAGTCTGCAATCAACAAACTGCTAGTAGTATGGATATACAAATTCCACCATCAATCAAGCATATTTCTTCCACTCATCTAATAACATGAAATCAAATATGAGAAGTATAAAGACCATGCAAATTGTCGAATCGACCCAGAATTTTCACCATTTCTTCAATGAAGTTACAAGTCTCTTACAACAACATCTTGGCAACAATCTTTGCCTTCTCTCTCTACTCTACTCTAATTGCTATTCTAATCACCTTCTAACTACTCTCTATCTGTCTTCTAACTGCTTCCAACTATTCTAACTATTTCTAATTCTCTCTAATTAGCCTTTACAAAATGAAATGCCAGGGCTTATATAGTGCCCTCAATACAATTCGATGGCTTAGATCAATTCGAGATCAATGGCCAAGATTCAACAATGAAAACTTTTATTAGGGTTTGTTACAACCATTACATAACATTTAATGCTTGACCAATGATAAAATTGTATTGCTTGGACACATGTCCTCTCTAGAAAATTCAACCAATGGATAGCTGGGGTAGGTACATCGGAGTTTGTGCCACCTTCCATGAGTTAGGTACATTGAATCCGGAAATGCTGAGGTGGACCACACTGATTGGAGAAGTGATGACTAGGATGCCACCTCGTCCGACACTTGTAACTTGGTAGATATTCAACTTGATGTTGTTGAGAAGCTAGCTTTAATTAACTCATCTGGTACTATCTGCTTCTTCAACGAACCCTTGTTCTAACTTCTTGTGTCCTTGATGTGTGGGATGATTGATGTACCTCGCCTTGGAATGCTGGATTGGAAGAGGTCGCCCTTGTCGATGCTAGGCTGGATCGAAGAAGGTCGTCCTTGTCGATGCTTGATCATCTTGGAGGAGACTGTCCTTGTCCTTGCTTGATCGTCCTTGATCTGGCTTGATTTTCCTTGAGGAGAGTCTTCCAACTTGTAGATCTTTCAAGCTTGGAGTTGCCATCTTGATACCTACACAACATTTCAAAATTAGTAATATATCTTGAAATCTAAAAATTAAACTTTAAAAGGAAGATTCAAGATTTTAATTAGGAAACTTCATGATAAAACTTGAGTTATCATTTCCTAATTTAGGATTTTCAAAGCAAAATTTAAATCTTCAAAAATGGTGCCAAGGTGATTACGCCATACCTTCACTTGGGAATTAATTCTAAAAAATGATGCAAAAATAGGAGAATTCGCTAGGCAAAATGTAGATCAAGACTCCCTTTAGCAAAATGCGCCCCCTTTAGCTTGGAAAAGAACTCCATCTTCCACTAGCTTCTTCAAGATCTGGAAATTCGCCTTCAAATGTCTTCAAAAATCTGGAAATTATCCTCCAATCTAGCAAGAAATTCTCCTCTCCAATAGTCTTCAAGATGAATTTCGCCCTCCTCAAATTGCTCTTCAAGTTCGCATGAGAGATAATGCAAGAATGATTTGAATTATGAAAAACACACCCCAAATATATAGAGCGCTCACCATTTCACCTCCCATGAGGCCGACCTTGCAAGATAAGCCAAAAAAATAAAATTTAATAAAAGGAGAGGCCGACCTTTATAAAATATTAAAATAATATCCCAAGCGCTCTCTTTTTAAATTTAATTTAATAATAATTAATTTAAAATGCCTTTACAATTAAAAAATTTCGATTTTTTAAAGGCTTAAATTAATTATTAAATACCAACGCACATTTATTAAATGCAAATTTAATTAAAAAATTTCAAGGATTTGGCGAATTTGGCATTTAATACAATTTGAAGGATATTGGCACCTAAGCATGATGAAAATATCACTTTGTTAAGAATCTCGCCTTGGTCCCTGGGAGAGGGACAGGAGCGAATTTTGCATTTGTGCCCAAGATTGTCGATTCTTGGAGTCAATTCCTTATTCATCGTCCTTCGAAAGACATTTTTGACTTTGCATATCCTTGCCTTGACGTGGTTTTGGAAGGGAATGGTTGATTCCATGAAAATCGCCTTGGTCCTTAAGTGAAGGACAAGAGCGCCTTAGCCATTTTTATCAAGTCTTGTGGTCTTTGCAACTTCGTCCTTCCTTGTAGCGCTTTAAATATCATCGCCATCTTGTGCCTTGGCTTGGATTCACCTAAATTTGGCGGAATAGACTTGATAATACATTTTTCGCCTTGGTCCCTGGGAGAGGGACAGGAGCGCTTTGGGGAAAATAGGTCTCACTTGTGCTTTGCAATCTTCAAATTTATCTTCAACGGATCGATTGCGTCTTCCTTCACCCACCTCAAACGCGAAACTTGCCTTCCTTTTGCCAAAAACTTGTCTTGAGGGAAAATCGCTCTGGTCCCTTGGAGAGGGACAGGAGCGCTTTTGTTACTTAGGTTGATTTTCTCCTTCGTAGGCCACTCAAGTTATATTCAACGAATAAAACACACTTCCCTTGACCTCTTCAAATCGCGAAATCACTTAAATCTTGCAAGGATAATGCAAATTCGGAATTCAAGCTCCGGTCCTTCAGTGAGGGACGGGAGCACTTTTTCATTTTTAAGCCAATTCCTCCTTTGCTAGTCTTCCAAATTATCTTCAATGGATGAATCTTGCCCTCTTTCATTCATTTCAATCACGCAACTTGCCTTGCCTTTGCAAGAAATTTGTATTTTTAGAAAAGAGGGATGGTCCTTCAGTGAGGGACGGGAGCACTTTTGGTAAAGTGGGACGGTCCTTCAGTGAGGGACGGGAGCATTTTTGACATCTTGGCGTACCCTTTTGTTCTTTAAATCTCTCAATTGCGTCCAAGGCATAAAACATCCTTCGTCCTTCCCATCCAAGTCAAGTTTTGCCATAAAATATCAAACAAATAGGAGAAACTTGAAAAAGTGGCACGGTCCTTCAGTGAGGGACGGGAGCACTTTTTGTCATTTGGGTTGATTTACTCCTTTGTAGACTGCTTAAATTATATTCAATGGACAAAACATGCCCTCCTTGATCTCTTCCAATCATAAAATTGTCCTGATCCTACAAGAACAGTGCAAATTTGAAAATCAAGCTCCGGTCCTTCAGTGAGGGACAGGAGCGATTTTTGCTTTTCCCCCTTGGCCCTTGTCTTTTAAATCGTCAAATCAACTTGTGAGGGCAATTGATGATCCTTGTTTGTTCTACGCATGCCAAACTTGTCTCTCCAAGACCAAATGAGCCCTCCTAAGGATTTTTCGCCCTGGTCCTTGACTGAAGGACAGGAGCGATTTTGCATTTATAAGCTCACTTGTGTTTTGCTAGCTTCGAAAATTATCTTCAATGGGTTGATTACGTCCTCCTTCATGCCTTTGACGTCTCAATTTGTCCAAACAAGGTCAGGAATGACTCCACTAAGCTTTTTCGCTCTGGACCCTTGGTGAGGGACATGAGCGCTTCGTCTTGGTCCCTTGGAGAGGGATAGGAGCGAAATTCGCTCTGGATCCTCAGTGAAGGACAGGAGCGAAATTTGACTTTTTGAACTCTCCATCAGGATAATTTTTATGGAATATAACATTTAAGTATAAGTTTCCTTCTATCTTATACTTTAAGTTATATTCCATATATACTTTCAGGATGTTTGAGAGTGGTTTCAGACCTCCAGGAGTTATATTGCAAAATCTAGTTTTTTGAGGTTTTTCAGTTTCCAGACTTAGTCAAATTTCAGGATCAGGACATTCCAGACTTAGCCAAATTTCAGGATCAGGACTTTCAGACTTAGCCAAATTTCAGGATCAGGACTTCACTCCAGCAGGACCTGCTATCCTATTGATCTTCCCGACAGCACTCAAAATGCAAAGGCTTAACTAACAAAACCCTAAAAGACCTAAAAAACAAACCCTAAAAAGCAAAAAAGCAAGGGTCCCCATTTGCAATGGGGCGATGTGTGAAAACATCACAAAACTACCCAATGAAATTCAAGAAGAAGAGAGGGGTGAAGAAAATGCACCCCCTCATGATAATGTGGATGAGATCTTGGAAGCCTACTCTAGGTTGGACCCTGATTTGAGACAGCATGTGTCTTTCAAAGACTATTGTGATGCCAAAATGATGGCCAACCCTCAAAAGAAAAAGAGGAAACAATCAGACAGAGACCTGAAAGAAAGAATCAACAAAATCACTTTGCCTAACTTTGATGGGATTGGAAAAACTTCTGTCTGCTCTTGGGTGCAAAAATTAGATACATACATATCCTTAAGTCCCATGACAGAAGAAAATGCCATCAAGTTTGGAGTCCTACATTTGACGGGAACAGCCCACGAATGGTGGCATCATGGTCTTATCACACAAGGTCATCAGCACATTTCTACTTATGATGAGTTCACACAAAAACTCATCAAGAGGTTTAACCAGAAGCATCCCCAATGGTATTTTAAGGAACTAACTCGATTAAGAAAGCAGGGATCTGTGGAAGAATTTGCTTCAGATTTTCAAAAGCTAGCTGTTATGGTTCCTGAAATCTCCCAAGAAAGACTCACTTACCTTTTTGTGGATGGGTTAAAAGAATCAATCCAAAATATTGTGAGTGCTATGGAGCCCCCAAATCTGGAGGTAGCCGTCCAAAAGGCCATGAAGTTTGAAACAAATCACTCAGCTGAGAAAACAAAAAATTGTACAACAAACCATAAAGATGGAAAACGCAGGAAAGAGGACAAGAGAAACACATGCTATTTCTGCCAATAAAATGGGAGAAGGGGCATACTTGTCCAGATGCACTGAAGCAAAAAGATGAGTTGAGGAAAAACAAATTGTGTTTTAAATGCACAGAATCTTGGAGTCCCAGACACCAATGCAAGGGAGGCAAAATACACAACATAGAGGCAACCACCGAAGAGGGAAATCATAGCAAACGATTTAAGTGGGATGAAGAAGAGCATGGAACTCTTGCTACCATCTCCCAAGTAAATGAGCACCGGCCCTTCCGGATAAGAGGCACACTCAAAGGCCAAAGAATAACTATGTTGGTGGATAGTGTGGCTTCTCATAACTTCATCAATAAAGCACTAGTGTCCAAAAGGAAATTAGAGGCCCAAGACTTTAAAGGCTTCAATGTAGCATTAGCAAATGGAGCTCAAGAACAATGTACCCAATTCATCCCTCAAAGGGAGATCACCGTGGGGAATCACACCATTAAAGGCAACTTCTACAGTGTGAATCTAGAACATGATGTAATCTTGGGAATACCTTGGATACGTTCCTTGGGACGTTTTACTATGGATTTGCCAAACTTGGAAATCTGCTTCAAGCACAACGATCAAGAGATCACCCTTAAGGGTTACCAAATGGATCCCCAAAAATGGTCTCATGTAAAAGAATAGAAAGAATATTCAGACATAGCCAAGCTGAATGGGTGGCCCAATGCATGATCTTAGATAGATCTTCCTCACAAGATCAAATAACCCATGTGGAAACTGGAAATACAACCTATATTAAGGAAACATAAGAAAGTTTTTGAAGACATTCTGCCCGAGCTCGCCCGAGCTTCCTCCCAAAAGAGGATTTGAACATACCATTGAATTAGAAACTGGAGCACAACCAGTGATCACTACCCCATATAGACATCCTAGAAAATTTAAAGAGGAAATTGAGAAAACTATCAAGGAATTGATGGAAATGGGGCACATTTGGCCCAACACTAGCCCTTTTGCATCCTCGGTTGTTTTGGTAAAAAAGAAAGATGGAACTATGAGGATGTATGTGGACTATAGGGCTCTAAACAAGAAAACAATAAAAAATCATTATCCGATACCAAGGATTGACGAACTGATGGATGAACTACATGGTGCTAAGTTTTTTTCAAAAATTGACTTACGTTCTGGTTATCATCAGATTTGCATGAGGAAAGAAGATGTACCCAAGACTGTAATGCCCCCATTCGGAATTCACTTTGATTTAAAGTGAGAATTGTAATACACTTATAAATATAATTTCATTAATTCTATTGACATTTTACTATAATATTTAATTCATAATGCTAAGAATAATTTTAGAAGATGGAACTTATCTTGATAACTTTCACTGACTTATGCTGAACCTAAACCTCCCAGAAATTGATTGCCATCTCCTTACAAACTGCTCTAGAACTCTTACAATCTCCTCATAAGTCTTTCATTAAACTCTTCACTATCTCCTCCTATATTATATATAGGCTGCCCTATACTCAGAAATCTCTCATTGCACATAACCTATTCATACCCATCCCAATCTTATCATATATCCTTTTAAAAGAATAGAAACTTCTAATGATGATGTCCTTTCTTGGAGGTCGCTGCCCAAGATTCACAACTATTTGTAAAATCTTTAAATAACTTTCAAAATATAATTGCTGCATTTCGAAGGTATTAATTGCTACATAATGCAATTCTTTTCCCTTTGGATATATTTAAACTATCAACTATTGATCAATCTGATCCTTTTTCTGATTGCTGCATTTGATATAATCAAACCTTTTATCTTCCACCTCTTCATTGATTAATCTCTCAGATCTTTTGTCCAAATGCCACTCTTGTAAATGAGTCGGTTTGTATATGAGTTTGTTTGTATGTTTATTAACATAAGCATATCGACTACCTTTGCTATGTAGTCAGCCATTCATAGAATCAGATACCAATTCCTTAAGTAACTAGCTATCATTATTATTTTAATCAATTGTTGTATAATCTTAATGAAGCTGCCAACCAACGCTGCTCAAATAATCATTTTTATTTGTCAAACATATTGATTATTATTTATCACATCTTCTTCCTCAGAATGCTCAAATAATCATTTTTATTCGTCAAACATATTGATTATTATTTATTGCATCTTCTTCCTCAGAATGCTCGCTGCATCTTCTAATCTCTTCTACTACTTCAAACGCTGCATATAAACTCTTATAGGAGATTGCTGTATTGTCTTGCGAGCAAAGTCTGATGGCTAGATAACCATTCTAAACTCCCTTGAGCGATCCCCATATGAATAAGAGAAAAAAAGAAATAACCCAGTAACTGGATTTGTCAATAACTAAATGTTCGATCAGCTTGAGAAGAACTAATACCCGATACAAAATAAAGACCCCCTTGGGTCCGATAAGGTAAATATATATATATCCCCTTGGGTAATCGCCACTCTCTATAACAGCTTCTAATCAGATCGGTTTCTACATTTGTCTAACACGCCCCTTCATTAATCATAACATTTTCTTGTCTTAAAGCTAATTGATTAGACTCGTATTCTAACCACCTCCTTTCATTCTCCTTTCATTAACTAAGTGATTGGGTTCCAAATCGTACCCTTCCATTATAGTTATCGTGTCCCCTCATTAGTTAACCTTCGTAGATTATTAATTCTTACATATTGTTTAGTCTCTTTGTCAAATAGGGTGATTGGTTATGTATTAGTCAATTACCTTAAGTCAAACACTCCTAAGATCATATCACTTCTGTGATGAGAATGATATTACTTCTTAGTTGTCGTTAAATAAATAAAATAAATAATTAATCTATTACTATATCAAATATATTAAGTAAATAATCAACATAGTTTACATTAGTTAACCTTCGTAGATTATTAATTCTTAAATATTGTTTAGTCTCTTTATCAAATAGGGTGATTGCTAATGTATTAGTCAATTACCTTAAGTCGACACTCTTAAGATCATATCACTTATGTGATGAGAATGATATTACTTCTTAGTTGTCCTTAAATAAATAAAATAAATAATTAATCTATTACTATATCAAATATATTAAATAAATAATCAACATAGTTTATGTAATATAATATTAATTTAAATATTACAAGAATATTATTATTGATAAATAAATATTAATAATTTCAAATATTGATTCGCTGATAAATATTATATTATATTATATTAATTAATAACTAATAATTGCTTCATATATATCAATCAAGGAGGGGACATGACAAAGATTGCTTTCAGATGCTATTACGAACACTTTGAATTTCTAGTAATGCCTTTTGGCCTTACAATTGCTCCAGCCACATTTCAATCTTGCATGAACCATATTTTTAGAAAACAGTTCAGGAAATTTTTGCTCATTTACAGTAAAACATGGGAAGAACATCTCCAACACATAGAAGAAGTCTTGAGTATTTTGGAGGTAGAATCCCTATTTGCAAAAGCTTCAAAGTTTGAATTTGGCCTAGAAGAAATTCTCTACTTAGGCCACAAAATTAATGGAAGAGTTAGTGTGGACAATGAAAAAATTAGGGCCATCAAAGAATGGCCAAGGCCTAAAAATCTGACCCAATTAAGGGGCTTTGTGGGGTTGTGCAGTTACTATAGGAGATTTGTGAAGGGTTTTTCCAAGATAGCTGCTCCCCTCACTGATCTAACCAAGAAAGGTGCCTTTATGTGGAATGAATTAGCACAAGCAGCCTTTGAAAATTTAAAAGAGGCAATGTGTTCTTGTCCAGTGTTAGCCATTCCGGATTTCTCCCAACCCTTTGAATTACAATGTGATGCCTTGGGTGAAGGTATTGGTGTTGTCCTCATGCAAAAGAAACACCCAATAGCATTCAAAAGCCGCAAATTAACAGAAGCAGAAAAGCATTACTCCATATATGATAAGGAAATGTTGGCCATTATGCACGCCTTGGCCAAATTCAGGCAATACTTAGTTTGTGGGAAGTTTATCGTCAAAACCGACCACAATAGTTTAAGGTTCTTCCTAAACCAGAAAGGATCTTAATGATCGACAACATAAATGGGTGAGTAAAATTCAAGCCTATGATTTTGACATAGAATATGTCAAGGGAACGAACAATGTAGTAGCAGATGCTTTGTCCAAAAGGTCATTTTTGAACAACCTTTCTAGCATCACCGAGGAATGGAAATATGATATCACAGCCGATTATGCAAAGGATCCCTTAACTCATGAGATACTGGAAGGAAGAACTCCCAATGAGGTTGAAGGGGTCATTTTCTATAAGAATAGAATTTTCATCACACCCAATTCAAAAATGAAGGAGCATCATGATAACCCCTTAGTAGGTCATCAAGGTTATTATAAGACGTATAAACAAATAAGGGAAAGGTTCTCTTGGAAGGTCTTAAGAGGGATGTTTTGAAATATGTCCAAGAGTGTATAACTTGTCAAAGGAATAAGACCGAGCAAACTCATCCAGCAGGCCTCCTACAGCGGTTGCCTATTCCCAACCAAAGGTGGGAAAGTATTTCCATTGACTTCATCACCAGGTTAGCCAAAGTTCAAGGCAAGGACAGCATCTATGTGGTAGTAGATCGGTTAACTAAATATGCCCATTTCTTTGCCATATCCACTGAGTACAGAGCACCACAAATGGCAGAAGTATTCTTCAAAGAAGTCTTTAGATTGCATGGCCTACCTAAGAACATCATCAATGATCGGGACAGCCGATTCCTTAATCAATTCTGGCAAGAATTGTTTCGACTAGCAGGAATAGATCTCACTCCTAGCACCAATTATCATCCCCAAATCGATGGTCAAACAGAAATAGTAAATAAATGGTTGGAAGGGTATCTGAGGAACTATGTTACCAATCAGCAGAATGCATGGATTAAGTGCCTACATTTGGGTGAATATTGTTATAATACTACCCACCACATGTCCATAGGGATGAGCCCATTCAAGGCCCTTTATGGGTATGATGCTACTTCTTTTGGGAATCTAATCATCTAAGACAGCAGGGTGCCGGGAGCCAAAGACTTTATACAGCAAAGTATGGATATCATGTGTTAAAATAATATTAATATCTTCTATAATGGTCATCTTCTATTTTTAGTGGTCATCTTCTATTTTAAGTTGTCGACTTATTTAGCTTGTTAATTTTAGCTTTTTAGTTAATTAGCTTTTAAGCTTTATTTAGCATTTAGCTTTTTCTTTTAGTTAATTAGCTTTTAAGCTTTATTTAGCGTTTAGATTTTTAGTAGTTCACTTTAAATGACTTGTTCTTAATTTAGAACGTCGTCCTTGTAATCTCTTTATATACGTTTGTATATTGTTGAATAGATTATCCGATTATTGAATCATTCATTCAATTTATTTTTCATGGTATCAGAGCGGGTCAATAGGATTCTTTAAAGTTTGGCGAATTTTTTAATAAAAATTCATGGCCTTCCTTTTGGAATATTTTCCAGATTTTTTTTATTGTTTTTAAAAAAAAACGATTTTGCTATTTTGAAGGCTTTTTAAGGGTTTTGAGGGTTTCTGGTTCGTGGGCGAATTCCTTTGTGCTGGGCAGCAGTTCATGTCTTTTTTAGGGTTTTGGAGATTTCTAGGCCCGCAAACTGGAGGTTTTTTTTGCAGATTGAAATTTTTCCTAGGGTTTCTGCAAATTTCGACTAGGGTTTTGACCCTTTAGTTCAAGTCGAAATTTTATTCTGGTTGCAGATTCTTGGTGGGTTTTGTGAGATCTCAACTGGGATGTCATCCTGGGTGCATCGTTTTCTATGCCTCGATTTTTTGAGCTGTCGAATCTGCATTTTGATTTTAGATTCTTGGTGGGTTTTTCGAGAGCTTTTTTGGATTGGTCTCAGATTTTTCTGGGTGCCTCGTTTTCCGTGCCTTGAATTTTGTGCCAGCGAATTTGCCTTGGAATTAAAAACAGTCGGCGATTTCTGCTAATTCTGTGGACGTCGGGAATTTTGGTGTCTTCTGGGCGCTGTTTATGTTGTACATCCGACCTAGGGTTTCTGCCCCTATTTGTTTTTGCATTTATTTTGGAAAAAAAATCGTCAATATTTTTCTTTTTTTTTTACAAAAAAATCAGAGGTTTTTTTTTATTTTCTGCAAATTATTATTTTTTGCTGATTATTTTCAGGAAAATTTCAGGTTTTAAGTTTGCAGAAAATTTTAATTTCTGGGTTTCTTACAAACCTCGAAATTCGTGCCAGAATTCTCCTCCAAGGTTTCAGATTTTTTGTGCAGCTGCTTCTATTCGGATTTTTGAATCAGATTCTTTTGTCTCATGCTTTTACTAGGTTGACCTCGTTCAACCTCCATTTTCGTGATGGCATCTTTGACCAACATCATGATGGAACACAGTCAAAAGTTCAACAACTGCCACAACACCTGGAAACAGTGCATGTTCACGATATCTGAATATCGTTGCCTTGATCAGATTGATTTAGGCCAGACCTCGTCCTACAAGTCCCAGGGTTTTCACATTTGTTTCCTCAAAAATTGTTCACAGGGTTTAGAATTTTTTCCTTAAAAATTATTATCTATCATCTGCAAAGCTTGCGTGGGTTTTCTGATTTTTCTCCACAAAAAATCATGGGTGGGTTTTGCTTGATTTTTTCCTCAAAAATCAATGAGTGTTGTTTTACCATGTGATGTCTGGTGTCTTGCCGCATGATGACTAGTGTTTTACCGCGTGATGCTTGGGGTTTTACTGTGCGACGTTTTAGGGTTTTTATCATTTTTTTCCACAAAAATGATATTTGTATCTTCAGTTTTGGAGGGTTTGCCGCTTTTTCCTCAAAATCATTGTTTCAAGTTTCAGTTTGGTTACCCAACATCAAGTTGGATGGATTCAGGTACTCTTGGTCATTTACATTCTGCAGATCCTGGGAGGGTCTCCGTAGCAGCAAAGTGTTCTTTGCATCTGTGATCATAACACATGCAGTGTTTTCTGTAGGGTATTGAGTACGATGACCATTAGGGAGGGTGTTAAAATAATATTAATATCTTCTATAATGGTCATCTTCTATTTTTAGTGGTCATCTTCTATTTTAAGTTGTCGACTTATTTAGCTTGTTAATTTAGCTTTTTATTTAATTAGCTTTTAAGCTTTATTTAGCATTTAGCTTTTTCTTTTTAGTTAATTAGCTTTTAAGCTTTATTTAGTGTTTAGATTTTTAGTAGTTCACTTCAAACGACTTGTTCTTAATTTAGAACGTCATCCTTGTAATCTCTTTATATACGTTTGTACATTGTTGAATAGATTATCCGATTATTGAATCATTCATTTAATTTATTTTTCATCATGAATATTTTAAAGGACAATCTACACCATGCTCAGAATCAGCAAAAGATTTATGCCGATTGGAATCGGGTGGAAAGAACTTTTGAGGTTGGAGACCTAGTCTTCTGAAGACTCCAACCATACAAGCAGGCATCTATTAAAATAATTGGAGCAGAAAAACTCAAACCGATGTTTTATGGCCCTTACAAAGTCTTACGAAGAATAGGTGAAGTGACATACAAGCTTAAACTGCCAGAAAACTGCAGAATCCACAACATTTTTCATGTTTCCAGATTGAAAAAAGCATTGGGGCAACAAGTTACCCCTTGTGCTGAGTTACCGCTTCTCGATGATGAGGGCAAACTGATCCTAGAACCTGAAACTATCCTGAACATGAGGGAAAAAAGGTTAAGAAACAAAGTCATCCCAGAATTTCTGGTTAATGGAAAGGGTAACATGAAGAAGATGCCACCTGGGAAGGGGAAGAAATTTTTAACCATCCCCAACTAAAGTGGCTTGAGGACAAGCAAAATTAGGGAGGGTGGACTGTCATGTGCCAGCAATAACCCTCCATTATTATAACTTTGTAACCACCAGTTCATCATGTAATGGAATATTGATAGTTGTATAAATATATGTATCTCATTGATTTATTCAAAACCCACATTAGCATGTTTAGTTGGTGAATAAATGCATAAATAACATTGTATCAGTATATAAAATTAATTATTGTTTCTAAGTGATTAATGTTTATATATTAACAGATTGTTTTGTTAATGAGCAGTAAATTTATTATTAATTATTATGGATGTTAAACATTAACAAGCTAAACTAATCCTATCGAGCTCCAAAGGAAATACGACTTCAGAAAAAGAAGTCGTGACTTTTTAATTATTATGGATGTTAAACATTAACAAGTTAAACTAATCCTATCAGGCTCCAAAGGAAATACGACTTCTTTATACATAGGAGCATTTGGGGGGGGGTGTTAACCAAAGGTCACGATATAGGAAAGGAGAATATCGCCCAGAAATAATCATCGGGCATTACCACATCCGCCTCACCACATTCTGCCACGCACAGGTCAGAATCACAATTGACTTACACCAGTGATTCCTTTATTCACTATAATATTTCTGTAGGTAGAAATCTGGTGGTAATGATGAGGATAAAACTAAATACAATTGAAGATATAAATAAATTGCTGTTAGCTTACAACTATGAAATAAACAGATAATACATTAGATATATGTTTCTGAGTACCATTAAGTAATATTAGGATAATGTTTTTCAACGCTATCTTGGAGAGAGAGCTGGAGATGGTAACCAGTGGCAACGAGGGGCTATCATGTGGTCAGAGACCCATGAATTCAAGGAGCCAGTTACAATCTCCCTGCCAGTCTTTCCAAGACAAAAGAAGATAATTGAGTGTCTGAAAGTAATAAGGTTAGAGGGAAAGCATAGGGACTACCCATCTAGCAAGGGGGTTAGAAGCAACCAGCCCTTGGATTTGGTAGACAAGCAGTCCCTTGCTCTCCTGTTTAGCCTATAATACTTTTTCTTTGTCTGCATGTTAGTGCTGATAGTTTAGGATAACTGTAATGTGTGTATGCTTGTAGGTATTGTGTGTGTCTATCCTTGTGATTGCAGGGTTATCCATAATCAACCTATTGGTAACAGGCTTAAGGTATGAACTGACTTATACTATGAGTTCTCTTCAAAGTTACCCTGAGTTTCCGGGACGGGGACGGCAGGGGACAGCGGGACGCGTTTCCAGGATGGCAAATTTTTTTGCCAAATTTGGGGACGGCGGGGGACGGCAAAGGGGACGGCTATATAAAATATAGGAAAAATTTAAAATATATAGGAAAATTTCAAAATTCTAAATGTTCATATGAAAACATGGATAAAGCATGTATACATACATTATATTCATATGAAAACAATAAAATATGGATATAGCATGTGTATGATACTGTGAAAAGTTGAAAACATTTTAGAATGTAAATTCTGAACATACAACATTGTTAATACTCAATAGACAATATGCAATTATGCATTCATAAATCAGAATTTCAATTCATTCACATTGTCAATATGCATATCAATAGACTCGGAGGTTAAATTTTCCCTACTTCTATCGACGCAGTTTCCCCCCATATTTTTCAACGGGGGTTTGGGGGCAGCGCCCCCAAGGTGGGGTCAAGGGGTAGTGCCCCTTGCGCACTCCCTGTCGCGATACAGGCCGGGGTCGAGGGGCAGCGCCCCATGAAGCCAAAAAAACTTATTCTTTAATAAAGGCGTTGGGTGTTATTTTTCTATTGACTAACCGAGTTTGGCGATTTTATAATCTCTATGTCAAAATGGCCAAAGGCTACACTGCTGCCATATAGTTTAATGTTATCTTTCACTTTTTTTTATTTTCAATAACAATTTGAATTAATAAGGGGCCTATATTAGAATAAAAAATTGAAAATACAACTTTTTTAATTTTTTTAAGGGCCTTAGATATGGGGGACGTCTGGCCATCCCCGGGACGTACGGACGTCCCCCAGAGCTAGGGCAAGGGCCCCCCGTTTCAGGGATGTCCCCTCAAAATGCAGGGCAATTTGGGGACGGGGGGAAATGTCCCCTGGCCGTCCCCAAGTCCCCGAAACGTCCCTGTGACGGGGACGGGGGTTTTCAAGTCGAGGACGCGTCCCCGGGTAACTCTGGTTCTCTTTAATTGAGAATCGGGCATGATAATTGGTTAATGCTAGTCAATGATTGATACAAAATTATATTCTCAGATTTAATTAAAAAATGTCTGCATAATTATAGGATTGATAGATGCTATAAGTTATAACCATATTGAATAGAATTATTACTATTAATCAGGCACTGTATCGGTAGGGGACATTACAGAAACATTCCTTACATGATGCGAATTGGAAGTTTCCTTACTTGATGCAAGAGAAAAGAAACTTGTCTTACACAACTTAGACCAACTCACACATAAAATCGCTCTTGGTGTTAACCTCACAACTCTAAGAAACATTCTATTTACATAATACAACACATTCTCTTGTTGAACATTCAACTCGAGCTGCACTTAAGCAACTTCCACATTCCATACCTTCCGAACTACAGAAAACTCAACAAAGGATTCATTTTCAATCATCTTAGTCAAAGTCAATTCTCTAAAATAATTTGAAAAAAATAAAAAATAATGAAAAAACCGTCAAATTCCCTTGGGTTTACTATGAATCCTGCAAAATTCGGTCAGGTTTGAAGTGAGTTTGCCTGGGATGAACCCATTGATGAAGAGCTGCCTCCTAGATGACTTCCCGGACAGACTGCATCATAATCCGAATTGGGAGTGTTTTGTTTTAGGATTCAGGTCTGTGCAAAGAACTAGTATATATATAGCTTGGATACCATATCTTTGCCCATGCAGCTCTGCAATTCACTACCCTCATCTAGAGCTTACCTATTACTGCCTTAAATTTATCATCAGAGAAAAGCATAGAACAGAATGAGTCACTGGAAGTAAAAAGGACTGCAGTTTGAATCTGTAAAACAAATGGTGAACTTGAGCTCTAACCTGAAAGAACCTTAAAATTTTAGCAAAGAATGCTAGCTCCAGCTTAAACACAAAAGGGTTTGAAAGAAAAGTGAATATAACCTGAACATTTTCTCAATTCATTGGATAGATACAAATTCCTTTTTCTGAGTCAGAATGAGTTGTGATATATAATCACAATGGATTACTTAATCATTTAAGAATCATCCAGAGAACTTGTCCAAATCTTTTGCAAATGCAATTCCATGAGTTGTTATCGCATTTCCTGGCATATTAATGGTCTCTGTTCTATGAATACCCATTCACCCTAGTTGAGCAAGATGTCTAATCTGGAGCTCAGGCACACTTGGTAATCAGTCATTTGCTCCATTTTAATGAATTCATAAATATGAAAGAATGTTGGCATACTGACTTTTGAAGAGATCACGGTGTGCTTGAACAACAATTAACAAGTTTCCTTCCTAAGAAGGGGTATGTGTAAGGAACCTTAATTCTGTATAGATCAATTTATGTTAATCACAAGTTCTTGTATTTACCTTTTTTAAGGTGAGAGATTATTTTCTATTAATATTTCATCTTCTCACTGTTTTTCAGGTTTGTGCATACAAGGATGGTAAAGTTATTATAGATACTGCTGCAGGAACGCTTGGGAAATATGATCCACGCCCAGTTCAGCCTGATAGTCTCTTCTCTGTTTTCTCAGCTACCAAGGGTGTAACTGCAGGGCTTGTCCATTGGATGGCAGATAAAGGGTGAGCTTTAATAGTTGTTTCTTTGTGTGCTTCTTAAGCACTACCAGCCATTTCTTCTAAATAAGACATCTGACTGAATTGAAAATCTGAATGATTCACTGTAAAATTTGAACTTTAAATCCTCACTATGGGAACCAAACTGTATTAAGTTATAATTTGTTGTCAGTGCAGAAGTTCATCCATGGAAAACAAGCCTTTGTGTCTAGGATGCTATCAATTCTATCCTGTTTATTTATGTTCTATTTTTCATGGTCAGCATCTGTGAAAATGGCTAAAAAATGTGGACGAAAAGTTCGTTCTTTTATAAAGCCTTTACAAAGTCTTTCTTTTTTGTATTAATTTCATTGAATATGATTGCATTATCAATATATTCTGAAAATATTAGATATTTTTGGTTTTCTTTTTTCTTTCTTTTCTCCTTGATACCTGTTGGTGTACGTTTTATCATATACCGAACATTAGAATAAAATACCCAAGGATACTCTATCCTCTCTTGAAAAACCACCACTTATGCTAAGGTTGCAAGAAGACTATATGGCAATTCCAAGGTTTCTTTGGTCAGGTCTTTGTAAAGTATATTCAATTTCTATTGAAGAACAAGTTAAATACTAGCAATGCTATGTGATTGCAATTTATAATTTTGTGTCTAACAATTCTGATTTATTTATGTGCAGACTGTGGGGAGAGATCATTTTAATATTTTTCTATGTCTTCTCCAAATGAATTCAATTGGTATATATATCATTTAGGCAACCAATCAATAGGTGTATTGACCGGTCATGCCTTTTAGGCATGACCGATCAATGCACCCATTGATCGGTGCCTTTTCAATATACTTTTGTTTTATCTCTTAACACAATGCTATTTACATAATGGATCGGTTCACATATAACCCCGATAAACATATTGCATATCATAATTTGGATCGGTGCCTTAATGCACCTGATAACCAAAGTGCACATTGTATATTTGAATCGGTGCATATTTCATTAATTAACTAAAGTGTTTTACCAAGCAATGAAGCAGTGCTTGTTTACACCCGATAGCAAATATTGAATCGGTGCTTTATTAACAACAACATTTAGTTGAGGTTCGATGCACATAATATGTTACCGGGTTTTAACAATCCGATAACATATCAATATATATTATAGCAATCGAATGAATACCATTATTTTATAGCAATTTATCATGTTTCAAATCAGTAAGCAAAATATAAATGATAATAGACATATACGAGTATGGTTTACTTATCTTGCAGGAGCTACAATGCATTAACACTCCCTCTTAGCTCTGGAAGATAGGTAACCTGCATCACATTTCTCTTTCATAACCAAGATAATGTCAGTCATCAAAATCTATATCATGTGAAATATCATCAAAACATATGATATGAAAAATAAAAGAACATCACTTGAGCATGTTATAAAAAGTATCACCTAAGCATGTGATACAAATATTTATCAAGATATCACCTAAACATGTGATATCTGTATTGCCTAAACGTGCAATACTTTTAAGGATAATCCATATGAGAAGTGTTAAGTTCTCATCATATCCAAGTTGTGATAAGTGCAATAACATTTTATAAATGTTTCTCACAACACAGTCATGACACATCCATGACTTACCAGAGATCCAACATGATCACTGGTTGAGATATCACCTAAGCACGTGATATCAGTATTGCCTAAGCACGCAATACAAGGATAACCATATGAGAAGTGTTTAAATTCTCATCATATCCAGGTTGTGATAAGTGCAATAACATTTTATAAATGTTTTATCACAACGCAGTCATGGCACATCCATAACTTACTAGAGATCCAACATGATCGCTGGTTTGACTACCATAAGATCGTCACCTTATGATGTCTACATACAAGTGTTCAGTATCTGAGAGATTGTCACCTCTTAGATATGAACACAGGTGGCAAAAAAACCAAATATTGTCCAAACATGACAAAGAAGTTTACACATTAAACATCTTAAATATATGTAAGTATAGATTACAAAGCAGATTACCTTTCTATCATACCTAAGCCCTTTCTGAAGTGATCAACCTTCACTCTGGAAAGAGGTTTGGCCAGAATATCTGCAGTCTGATCTCCTGTACACACATATTCTAATTTAATCACATTCCTATCAACCATATCTCGCACATAATGGTATGGAATCTCAATATGTTTGGACCTGTCATGAAATACTGGATTTACAGAGAGTTTTATGCAGCTTTGATTATCACACTGAATAACTGTAGGTTTCATAGGTTCTCCAAACAATCCCACAAGCAACTTCCTAAGCCATACTGCCTCTCGGGCAGCCATGGAAACTCCAATATATTCAACCTCAGTGGAACTCTGAGCTACTGAAGATTGTTTTCTGCTGATCCAAGATATCATGGCTGAACTTAAACTGAAGCAGCACCCTGAAGTGCTCTTTCTGTCAGTCACACTACCAGCCCAATCTAAATCTGTAAATCCATGTAGGTCTATGTCAATTTTCTCATATTTAAGACCAAACTTTAGAGTACCTTGTAAGTATCTCATTATATGTTTTACTACAACCAGGTGTATCTCCTTAGGTTCACACATGAACTGACTTAGAGCATTAACAGCATAACAAATATCTTGCCTTGTATTTACCAGATACATCAGGGACCCAATCATCTGCCTGTATTGAGTAGGGTCAGTGGGTTTTGACTCTGCTGCTGCTTCTTTAAGTTTATGGAAGTTGGTTTCCATAGGAGAGGTCATGGACCTGCAGTTTAGCATTCCGAATCTCGTCAATATGTCCAAGGTGTACTTACCTTGGTTCAGTACAATATTATCAGGATTCTGCCATACTTCCAATCCTAGGAAGTAATGAAGAAGCCCCAAGTTCTTCATATCAAATTCTGTGGATAGATCTTTCTTGCATTGATCTATTAGGTGATCATTTCCTGTGATTAATAAGTCATCAACATATAAAATCAATATTAGCATATCACCTTTATTTCTTTTGAGGTAGAGATTAGGATCTGCATCATTCTTAGAGAAACCTAGCTTTGAGAGATAGGTGTCAATTCTTTCATACCAGGCCCTGGGAGCCTGTTTGAGCCCATAGAGAGCTTTCTTGAGTCTACACACATGAGACTGCATCATGAATTTCAAACCCTTCAGGTTGCTCTAAGTAGACTTCTTCTGAGATCTCGCCATTTAGAAATGCTGATTTTACATCCATCTGATGTACCTTCCACCCCTTTGCTGCTGCAATGGCTAGTACAACTCTTACTGATGTATACCTGGCCACAGGTGCAAATGTCTCTTCATAATCTATTCCTTCCTTCTGTGAAAACCCTCTAGCTACAAATCTGGCCTTGTGCTTTTCAATACTGCCATCTGCAGCATGCTTGATTTTAAACAACCATTTAGAAGACACAACAGATTTCTTGGTTGGCCTAGGAACAATCTCCCAAACATTATTCTTCATAATGGACTGATACTCTTCAGACATGGCATCTTTCCATACTTGATGTTTGAGTGCATCTGATACATTGTTTGGTTCAGCTTTAGAGAGATCATTTATAAGGGCAACATAGTTGGTGAACTTATTAGGCCTCTTGCTTTCCTTGAAGGTTCCTGAAGGAGCAGTGAACTTCTGAGCTTCTGCTATAGTTTTGGTGGCCCATAGTGGTCTTTTCTTGAGTTTTTCTATAGGTGGGTTTTGTGTTTCACCTATAGTTTCCTCAAGATACTCCCTCTGAAGCTCAGGAGTAGGAACTTCTACTAGGTTAGGAGTAGGATTATAGATTTCAAGTTCTATTGTATTTTGGGCCCTTTTGAAGGCTAAATCTTCTTCGAAGATTACATCCCTACTAAGTTCAATATTTCTCTGCCCTTGTACATAGATTCTGTAAGCTTTAGAAGTTTCACTGTACCCTACAAGTATTCCCCTTTTTCCAG
This sequence comes from Cryptomeria japonica, assembly GCF_030272615.1. NCBI lineage: Eukaryota > Viridiplantae > Streptophyta > Pinopsida > Cupressales > Cupressaceae > Cryptomeria > Cryptomeria japonica. Next base: position 35,072,164 of record NC_081406.1, on the reverse strand, counting down.
AGGGCTCTAGTTTTAGTCTTTTCTCTTTAGGTACATGTATATAGACAAGACACCCAAATATCCTAAGGTGGCTGATATCTGGCTTTGTTTTGGTAAAGACTTCCTCAGGAGTTTTATCTTCAAGGTGTGAATGAGGACATCTGTTTTGTATGTACACAGTAGTGCTAGTTGCTTCTGCCCAAAAATTCAAGTTTAGATTTTGATCTAGTATCATAGCTTTGGCAACTTCTACTATGGTCCTATTTTTTCTTTCAGCTACTCCATTTTGTTGAGGGTTATAAGGTATTGTTAACTCCCTCTTGATCCTAGAATTTTACAAAAATCTTTAAATAGTTCTGATGTGTATTCCCCCCCATTGTCAGTTCTTAGGGTTTTAATTTTGTTTTCTGAGAGGTTTTCTGTTAAAGTTTTAAACTCTTTAAATCTATTTAGGATCTCTTCTGATTCTTTACATTTCAAAAAGTAGATCCAAGTCTTCCTAGAGTAGTCATCAACAAAAATTACATAGTACAAGAATCCCCCTAGAGAGGGTACGGACATAGGTCCACATACATCAGAATGAACTAATTCCAAAACTTTGCTAGTTTTCCTAGTACTATTCTGAAATGCACTTTTGGTATTCTTACCTAGGGCACATCCTTTGCATGCCTCTGAATGATATTGCTTCAACTTAGGTAGACCTGTGACAAGGTTTCCCATAGTTGACAAAGCTCTATAATTCAGATGGCCTAATCTCCTGTGCCACACTTCATTTGCATTAGTGGCTTCATGGATCAAGGCTAGATTGGGCTCTGTGCATAGCTCATACAAATAGCCTTGTCTTTGACCAATGACCTTAGCGTTCTTGGTGGAGGATTTCTTTGGCCAAGCCAACACCTTGTTTTCCATGAAAGTCACTCTGTATCCTTGATTTTCTAGTGCTGATATGGAGATTAGATTTCTTCTGATGCCAAGAACATATAGTACCCCTTCAAGTCGTAATGACATGCTTGTCTTTAGTTTGATGGTGCAGGTTCCAATTCCTCTGACTGGATGTGATGAATCATCTCCGATGGTCACTTCCTCATCATCCTCCTCTATCATGGCGTCTAGTACTTCTCTAAAACCGGTGATGTGTCTGGATGAACCACTGTCGATCACCCATGAGTTAGATTTGTTTGAAGCATGGCTTGTAAGTGCTGAGTAGAGGACATAGTTCTCGGAGTCATTTTCTCTTTTGGATTTCCTCACTATGGCAAATGTGGCTTGCTTTCCTTTCTCTGGACATTTTGCAACAGTGTCCGAATTTGTCACACCTATAACATTGAACATGTGATAGGTCTTTCTTTGAAGTGTTCTTGCCTTGATAAGCTTTTCTCTTCCTAAATTGCTTCTTCTTGTACTTCTTGTTAGTGTTTGTATTTAGGACTTGCAAGTCTTCGTCTATATTCTTCTGTTTTATTCCTACCTTGTTCAATCTTGATTCTTCTTGTAGACAGTCATCTCTTAATCTTTCAAACTTGGGATATTTAGACCTAGCACTGATGCCTTGGATGAATGTGTTCCATCCACTAGGCAACCCATCTAGAGCAATGAGTGTTAACTCTTTGCTTTGGATCTCGTATCCAAGGGAAGCTAAGTCATCTCTTAGGCTTGATATCCGCATAAAGTAGGAGTTAATTGTCTCCCCTTTGTTCATACTGATATGATTGATCTCTCATTTCAATGCCAGAGTACGACTTGCATTTGATATCTCAAATGTCCTTTCGAATGCCTTGAACATTTTATAAGTCGTCTCATACTTTTTAATGATGGGCATTATGTTATTTCTTACCCCATCCACTATTATTTTAATAGCCTTTTCATTTCCCTCAATCCATGTTGATTTGTCAGGTTCATCTTCTGGCTGTGCATTTTCAGTTTGAACATATGAATCAACTTTGTTTTCTCTCAAAATCATTTTGATTCTAAACTTCCAAGCTGAAAAATCTTCGCTACCTCCGAGTCTATCTTCAAATCTGATAGCGTTGGCCATTTTAGAAATGTGATGTAGTTTATAACTTTGTCCTTGAATTTATCAAAATCGAATAGCCTTAGGTTCGATTACCGTGGCTCTGATACCATGTAAAGTATATTCAATTTCTATTGAAGAACAAGTTAAATACTAGCAATGCTATGTGATTGCAATTTATAATTTTGTGTCTAACAATTCTGATTTATTTATGTGCAGACTGTGGGAGAGAGATCATTTTAACATTTTTCTATGTCTTCTCCAAATGAATTCAATTGGTATATATATCATTTAGGCAACCGGTCAATAGGTGTATTGACCGGTCATGCCTTTTAGGCATGACCGATCAATGCACCCATTGATCGGTGCCTTTTCAATATACTTTTGTTTTATCTCTTAACACAATGCTATTTACATAATGGATCGGTTCACATATAACCCCGATAAACATATTGCATATCATAATTTGGATCGGTGCCTTAATGCACCCGATAACCAAAGTGCACATTGTATATTTGAATCGGTGCATATTTCATTAATTAACTAAAGTGTTTTACCAAGCAATGAAGCGGTGCTTGTTTACACCCGATAGCAAATACTGAATCGGTGCTTTATTAACAACAGCATTTAGTTGAGGTTCGATGCACATAATATGTTACCGGGTTTTAACAACCCGATAACATATCAATATATATTATAGCAATCGAATGAATACCATTATTTAATAGCAATTTATCATGTTTCAAATCAGTAAGCAAAATATAAATGATAACAGACATATATGAGTATGGTTTACTTATCTTGCAGGAGCTACAATGCATTAACAGTCTTGACGTGTGGATAAGCTCAACGGGCGTTGTGATATGCTGGTAATACACAAAGGGACTTACGCTTGGCTCGTTCAATTCACAATGGAGGTTTATCGTTTGTGGGTTTTGGATTGTGGACTTCAAGACAACTGAAAAGGAGATATGGTTTAGAAATTCTAATCTATTCCTAAGAATTCAGGAGACGGTAAAGACTAGGTGAAACTAACAACAACACTTTGTTTCGCCACACTTAGGACAACTACGCAAAGCATGTGCAATCTTCTAAGGTTATGCTCAAGATTTTCACACTTACGATTAACACCAACAATTGAACAATATTACTCAAAGTAGAAGTTAAGCATCCACATCAAAAGCTCAGGCTAACTTTACATATCGAATGAAAATCATCCATCCAACAAAAGTATGAGCAAAAAGTTTCACCAATCTAAACTATCAAATCCTTCATTCTTCTAACATACATGAAATAAAATCTAAACTATGATGAGGGATAAGAACGATGCCAACTCCAAAATAAAAGAGGTAATCACCATCAATTCGAACAATGCATTACTTATTACTTTGGCAATTGTATGCAACAATTGCTTATCTCAACATGTTTTGCAACATGCTCCCGTGATTTGCAAATGAGGGGTGAGTTCAATTTATAGGCTCCCCAATTACAATTAAATGGCCAGGATTGATTTCTAATCAACGGTCGAGATTAAAACAACCTAACCCTAATTAGGGTTTCCCAAAATAGATCAAATATCTGTCGGATGAGAGACAAGTGGCACAAGATGCTATTTTTTAGGATTGCACCCCCTTCTTCTGCTGAGAGGTAGTGTGTTCAATGAACCTGGACATGTTGACTTGAATTCCCCAATTTGTGTCGAAAAATTTGCCTAAGTATGGAAATTTGTCTGGAATACTCTTCTTGACGCCAATTTATGTTGCACGTGGGAGCTTGTCTTTGACTCTTCAGAAATGAAATCCTTCAAGAAATTTGGAATTTATTTCCATACTTTCCCCGAGTCTGAAGACTTTTCTTTCTTGATGCCTGGAGACTCTTTCAGGTGCCTTGAATTTGGAGAAGAATTTGATTCATCTCCTCTTTATTTTCTTCTTTGTTCTTCTTCTTTCTTCATGTTTCCAGTCCAACATTTAGTCAAAATTTGATTCTTTTGGTTGTGGGAAATTCCACATAGCCATTTTTCATGTATCAAACCTTTATCCACCCATTTGTTTGATTGACCCTTGATTTCATGTGCTTGTCAAATTTATTTTCCTACTCGATTGTTGGTCTAATTTCATGTGAATTTGTCAAAATTAGTCTTTCCTCATAGCATGTCGGCTTGATGGTCTTCTTGTCTAATGGATCAAATTTGAGGTCCCTGATCTGACATCTTCACATATTTCATTTATGCCTTGGACAAATTCATGTCTAAGTTTGATCAACTTGCTTGGACAAAGGCTTGGACAATTTTCAGTCCTGTCTTAAGTCCTGACTGTGAATGTGCCAATTTATTTTTCTCCCTCTTAGGTTGTCTTAAACCAGGAACTTGAATGTGTCTGACATATTAAGGTTTGTGTCTTGGAACAAATTTGTGTCAGTCTTTATGTCTTGGCATGCTTCATGTCAATTGGCTTGTCCTCGGACTTGGAATATTCTTGGACAATCATCCTTCATTTTGATGGATCGGAAAAGTCCGGACAGTCACATGTCCTCTTGTCTTTGGCACATTTCGGAAATATAATCAAACAATTTGTCTTGCTCTTTGTCATGTCATCTTGGCAGGCTTCAGAAGTATGATCGGACAAATTGTCTTCCAATTTGTCAGGCCATCTTGTTCTTGGAAAGAAAAATTTCATGCTTTGGATTTTTGGCATGCTCGAAGGCTTTCCTCTTGGCAGGGCGAAGTTCACATATCCTTGGACAATTTTTTATTTGCTCAAATTTTGTGCTTAGTTTCTTTGGACAAAATCTTTGGACATGTCTTATTCCTTAGCAAATTTTGGATGACTTTCTTCCTTGGATATGAAAGGGCGGACTTTCCACATCTTTGGACAGATTTTGGTTGATGCTTCACTTCAGACTTGGAAGGTTATCACATGTATATCGGATATAAACAATCTTCCTCTTCCAAGGAGGGTTTGGAAATGATTAAAACTTACTTGCTGACAATGATAGCCGCAGTTTGACAATGTGAATTTAGATTACTCTTTTTTTTTTTGACAGGGCAAAATTTTTTCTTCCTCGGGCAAGTCCACTTTCAATTTGCTGTCTTGGACGATCTTGGATGAATTTTATTTTTTGGCAGATTTGAAAGATTTCTGAGAAATCTATGTGTAGATTTGAATTCTTTTCCCAAGGTAGATTCAAGGATTATCAATGGTGAACTCAGAATTTTATCAGCAAACCTTGGTGATGGCGAACTTGAACCTTTTGAATGTCCCTTTCAAACTCTTGGCCCTGCTTTATTCTTCCTTTTGGAGATGTTCAAGGTAGATTTTTCTCCTTCAAATTGTTATCAATGGCAAATTTAAGGAGAATATCGAACTTATTTTATCCAAACCCTTGATTTTGCTTTATTTCTCATCCAAATTCTTTTGAAAATTTGATAATCTAGTTAGATTTTGGAGCTGCTTCCTCTGAAGAATTTGAATTTTTTTTTTCCTTCAAACCCTTGAATTTATTTTACTTCTGCAAAGGTAATCTGATAATATGATCAGATTTTGGCATGAATCTAATAATCTTTATGCCTGAGAGTTGTTCACTTTGATTTCCAAACCTGTAGACATGGCAGATTTTGAAGTTGGATAATCTGATCATGCATTGAAGCTACTCAGCATAGTTTTGATGCTTCCTTCTTTGCTATACAAACTTCTTCTTGGCAAACAAAGTATTAATGAATGGGCATCATGTCTTTATAGCTTTTTAGCAATTTCTAGAAGCTTTGTGTTTTATTCTATCTTTAGAAAATTGAAACCCTTTGCCTTCTTCTAGAAGGAAGCTTGGAAGATTCTCAAAAATTAGAAAGTTTTATTGTTTTATCCTACCTCTAAGAAGTTGGAATTTATCCTTAGAAGCTTCCATCATGTTTTAGAAAGTTTTATTTGTTTTAAATCTCCTAGAAATTCGAATTTGAGGAAGGCATGCCACAATATTTTATTTTATTTTTTATTTATTTATTTTTATTTATTTTTTATTTTTTTATTACTATGTGAGTTTAATTGCCAAGTCATCTTACTTGCCATTTTTAATTCTCTTGGAATGCCATATCATCTTTTATTGACAAGTCATCTTTTATTGCCAACTAGGAAATTTATATCATTTTTATTCTATGCCATCTTCAAGTGGGCCCTACATTCTTTCTCAAGCTTTGGCGAATTTTGCACATCTTCCTTATGCCATGTTTTTAAAGTGGACTTGGAAAGAATTTCTAGCTTGGACATGAGGTGCACTTTAAAAATTGTCAGACATTTTTGGTGCATGAATAAGCTTAACCTTAGGCAAGAGTTAATTAACCCTTGCCATGAGTTAGTTAACCCTCGGTAGGAGTTTAATATTTGTCGGACAATTTTTTTTGGACAATTTTTAAGTTGATCTCGCTCAAATTTCTTCCACATTTTAACTGATCGTCTGCCATTCCACCCTTGAACCTTGTTGAACTTGTTTGCCATTTTTATTTCTTCAACCTGGACGAAATTTTCGATGTGCCATTCCACTCTTGAACCTTGTTGAACTTGTCAGCCATTTTTATTTCTTCAACCTAGACAAAATTTTCGATGTGCCATTCCACTTGCCTTCTTTTGACTTGGTCAACAGTGTTCATGCCATGTTCATACCTTGCTGGTTCATTTGGACAAAAACCCTAATCTGGATTTCCATTTTGCTTTTTGCACTTGGAGACCTCATTTTTGAAATCTGAGAACATGGGTAGGAATAATTCGGCATGGGGATCAAAACCCTAATCTCAAAAAAAAGCAAAATTTTCAAACCCTTGCTTTTTACACATAGAAGCAAAAATTTTCGAATTTGAAGACATGGGTAGGATCAAAATGACCTAAAGAACAAAACCCTAATTTCAGAAAAAACAAAATTTATGAAGCCCTTCTTTTTATATCTAGAGGTGATATTTTCAAATTCCGACAAAATGGGTAGTAATAAAATAGCTCAAAGAACAAAACCCAGATGCCAACTTAAAAAAAGTAAAAAAAAAAGCAAAAATTTCTAAAAATAGCAGGTTGTCAGAAATGGCTCAAAGCAATTGTGATTTTCGTCCTTCTGAACACTTTGGTAGCATTCAAATTCAATTCTGAGCATAAATTCTCAATTTGGCTTGGGATGAATTCTCAAAAACTCTAACTCATTGTAAAAAGATTGGTGATTAGCAGATGCAACGCCAAAACAAAACCCTAAAAAGAAAAAAAAATAGGGGGTCCCCATTTGCAATGGGGCGATGTGTGAAATAGGTCACAACAATACCCAGGGGCAGCAACCTTGTACCAAGGATCTCATTCCCAATTTTGGTACCAAAGGGTTTTGTGTGTCGCAAGTCCACTTATCCCCCTAGATGATGCACAAATGATCCGCTCCAGGCACCGTGAGTAAACCAGGGTTTTGAACCTGCAACGATCATCTGTGTCTCTCAATGGCTTGACCATCCAGTCTACTGCGGTTTTCCATATTTAAAGAATGAAAAATATTAATTGTGATATGTAGGTTACAGACTTCACATAAATGCCTCGATAATTCCACAATATATAAGAAGGAAATAGTGGCTATTAATCCAATATGTTTAGATTTATGAAAAAGGTAGAACATCATGCACTGGTTTTGTATACAAACTTGCAGCTTAAACTTCTTAGATCTTTAAATTGTTATATTGCTTACAAGATTGCAGACTGGAATGCTGCAAAAAGTAAAGATGTTTCAGAGAATAGCATTTGAGTTCTAAGACTTTCATGAATTTGATGCATTCAGGGAGATGAGTCTCACCGATAATGTATCCAGCCTCTGGCCCGAATTTACTATAAATGGAAAAGAAACTTGCAAGGTGAGAAAAATATATTTGTACATGAACTAACATAAGCAATGCTTGATGTTTCTTCTGATTTTCCTGACTGAAAATCATGACAGGTTGCTCATGTCCTTAACCATACAGCAGGACTTCAAAATGCCATGGTTGATATCATTAAGGAAGATCCTTTACTTATGTGTGACTGGGAAAAGGCTTTAAATAGAGTTGCCTCTGCTGTACCTGAGTCAGCGCCTGGGTCTGAGCAGAAGTATCATTCACTGTCTTTTGGTTGGCTCTGTGGGGGGATTATAGAGGTGATATTACTTCTAACTCTGTTTAGTTATCTTTTTTCTGGACATTCTTGTGTGGCTGTGTATAATTTGTTTTGATTAGCTTGTATGCTCCACAAAAATCCAATAAAATATCCTTTACCTATTTCAGTTACAAATCAGGTTGTAACTGATTGATGCAAGTTAATTTGAGGTTAAGAGTTCTTCTTTTTTCTGGTTCAATAGAATATCTGAATGGTTGGTAGATACCTAAAGGATCCTTTAGAAGCAAATAATTGCTGTTATTTTGGTAAACAATTAATAGCGTATCAGTTTGTACTGAAATAAAAGGCTTGTTCTGTGTATTGTTGACCATTTCTGGCAATTATATACATCCATGATTTAGATGTAATGATGTTTTTTTTATTGTCATAGGATCCTTGCATCTGTTGGCTATGCACTTCTTTGTCACAGGTAACCAAGAATAGAAATATATCTGACCTGTCATCCAGATGGCATTGGTGTCATTTAGTGAACATCATTCATATAGGATTCCATTTGTCCTGCAGCTAATTGTTTGAACACGTTTATCATGTGCAAAAGTAGTCGTCAATGTATCCTTCCGTGCAATATCAAGTTAATTGCACCCTGGGAATCCATCCAAGAAGCAATAGATATTTGTTTTTATTGTTATATCGTCAATTTCCTTTGAACTTCTTTGCTACAGGTGACTAAGAATAAAAATATATCTGACCGGTCATCCAAATGGCATTGCTTTCATTTGGTGACCATCATTAACATAGACTTTCACTTGTCCTGCAGCTCATCATTTGAATTATTAGATACAATATGTATATATTTTTATTAATTATGTTATTGGGGTTCTATTAAGGAGTCCTAGACCAACTACGACTTAACATCATACGTATCAGATAACAGTCTCACTACCTTGGTGTCATTACAGAGCTCCCATTGCTAGTACTGCAGTTGCACCTTTATAATGATGAGTTTATACCATTGATCAATAACATCCATGCAATGCCCTTGTCAACAGACCATTTTCCAACAAGGGCATGTAAAGTCAATTGCTGGCTCCAATGTTCCATTATGAAATATGATAAACATATGCCTGCATTGCCACACAAAGTTCTTGATAGAATCCTTCCAGTATTTTATTATCCATCCTTAATCCATGCACTTTTTCTTGTAGCTGCAAAATGGATGCTTCAAAATGTTGCTTTTTCCCTGCCACATACTTTGGCACACCACAGAAGAGGTCACCTCCCATTGCTCTTTCCTCTCCCTTCAACTTAACCAAATGAGCCATGATAGAAGCCCTAAGATCTACATCCATTACCTCTTTTGCTCATCTCTCCTTGAACTCTTGCATAATCATTGGATGAGAATGAAAACACCCTGAATCTGCCAATCCTTCCTTGCTTAAGATAGCTTTTACCAGCTGCATATCGGCATCAACTTCAGAATGAAAAATCCTCTTCAAGTGGTGATCTGAAACTGGATCCTACTTTAGTGGGTCCCTTGACTGCTCCCCCTTTACTATACAACAGAAATAAACCCAGCTCCCTTTCAACAAAGGCCAACATCCTTCACCCAAGCCACACCCAAAACACTAGCTGCACAATTCAGAGACAAGCCACCAAAAATGCCATATGCTAATATGACCCCTCCCACAATTAAAAGCAAGCACTTCACATGAAGGCTCCCCCATACCAAAGTGTGTGAGATGCCTATATTCATATCAATCCGCTTCAAGCCTTGCAACTTCTTGACTAATTATAATGACCATTAGTCACCATATCAACCTATTGCACCCTATCCTTTTTTATTAAGTAGGCTAGATAAACTCAGTCATTAACCGTATTACTCTCTATCAAGGAAAAGTCTTGAAGTAAAGCCCCTTGATTAGCTTGGACGTGGAACACTTGATTTCCAATTCTTTAACAATGGGGGATCTTGAAAAGTGAAAATTTCAAGCTCCAAGCTCAGATTTCTTCCAAAATTGTCTTCAATTACCAATCTGGGCAACGCTCTTTTAACACTATGTTGTCCATGATCTATGATTCCCTTTCAACTTCCACGTTATGATGTCTAGCCACATAAGAAGCCTCGAGGCCCTTAAGCAAGGCTGTCCGTTCCACATAGTTATTTGTTTGCCTTCCTAAATAAATGGAGTGACCTAACACAAATCCTCCTATGATATTTCAAAGAACAAAGAAATTTTTAGCTCTGCCTGGATTCCCTTTGGAAGCCCCATCAAAATTCAACTTCACCTCCCTACTAGGTCCTTATCATTTCACTTACTTTCTACACTTGACTTTGACTATGCTTCCTTGAAGGGGAATCAGATATAATATATAGACATAATGTTAGAATACATTTTGTATGTAGGCATTTATTGCTTATTTTATTGATGTAATAACACTATATTACTTATGTCTAGAGAAATATGTTCCACAACATATACAGAAAGGAATGGTGAGATGGTGATCCAAGGGCACTTTTTGGGGGATGATTATATAGATAGATAGATAGATAGATAGACAGATAGACAGATAAATAGATAGACAAACAGATAGATAGACAGAGAGATAGATTGTAATGTCCCATATTAAATTAATTTAATAACTTAATCAATTTGCAGCAAAGGAAATATACTGAATTTAACTAATCAATCCAAACCCCTCTGATTTTAACTTATCCAAGATAACTAAAATTTAATCTTGCAAACAACAAGATTCATGCAGACTAGCTAACAGCAATGACTCTGGGATTCACCCAAACTTTAGGAAACTTCTTGAAACTGATATGAAATGATTATTTCATATTTCTTTAACATCTATTGCTCATAATGAAGGAATTGATACATTATTTTTAATTTCTTTTAATTGATATATATATTCGCTGCTCTTTATATTATTCCCAGTCATATTTGCTGCCCTTTCCCTGACTTGAATTGCTGCTCCCTACTGCTGCTCGTTTCCTACGTATTTATCTTGGACAATGTGAAGGTGTTTGCAGTGGATGAATTTGACGTGTTGTTCTTATGTGTATTGCCACTATGCCTGGGTATAAACCAATTTGAGAGTAATTGGCAACATTGAACCTTTATTTGTCTTACTTTTGAAGTTTGAATTTTGTTTATCTTTTGCACGCTATGTTTGGCATGAAATAACAATTGCAGTTTCTTTTCATGTTTTGATGAGTATTTTAACATTTTAAATGTTATTTTCCCCATTTAAAACCCAAATAATTGAATTCTATTTACACTTTCAATTTGTCATGTCAATGCAGTGTAAATGTAATGCTACTATGGCAATAACACCACGAGTCATGTCTAAAGAGTAATTTACAATTAAGTTACAATCGCCTTTTAACTTCCTTATTCATTAATAAACAAAATACACTTGCAAAAATATTAGGCATTCAGTGATATGAAACTCCAGTGCATTCATTCTTCCAACACAAACATGTGCATGATGCACAAGAGTGAGACAGTCTTAAATCATTCTCAAGGTCATTGAGATCAGCAGAAGAGCAGTCAGAAAAACAGATGGAATGCTAGCTGTTCTAGCAAATAAGGAATTGCAGTGTAATTGTTTGACGTGGATGGATATTTCTATAACATTGTTATAGACCATTTTGGATACCTCTGCATTTTCCGAGTTTTCTACTACAAGAGGTTTTCTACATGTAAAATAATTGTCTCTGTGTGGATCCATGTTTTCTTGTGTATGATATAGTTGTTTCCTACACACTCAAAGTTAGGAATTGTAGATTTTTATTCAATAGAATTTGCATTTGTTTTCCTTAAATGAGAAAGGTGGGGAATTTTGAAGACAAAAATGTTGTCCAAGTTTTTTTTTCTTCTGTATGATGTAGTTGTTTCCTACACACTCAAAGTTAAGAATTGTAGACTTTTATTCAATAGAATTTGCATTTGTTTTCCTTTATTGAGAAAGGCAGGGATTTTTGGAGACAAAAATGTTGTCCAAGTTTCTTTAAGGATATATTTGTTGAATTGGCTTATCCATCCAATAGCTAATTACAGATGAATGATTGCAAACATTGATTTTGGCTTTTTGAGTTCCATTTTCCTTCACACTACTTTGAAATGGAACTTTCTCTCCCTCCTAATGCTCTTCTTTGAGGTTGATCTAACAAGTGTGCCTGCTTTCCAACTTATCTGCTCTCGTTAGAAGACAGCTAGTTATAGCACATCATCTTTGCAAATTTATGGGAACAAGCACAAACTTCATATTCTTGGACTTTGGTAACAAAGTTTGAAGGAGCCACCTCTTCTGAAGGCCATCTCATGCCCACTCTTCTTGCTCTAAATTGTAAAATTTATCAGTGGTCCATTGTTATCCCTTAACAACTTAAGTTCATTTTTGGACTTCTTGAGGTCACTGTTTTTAAAGTCATTGTAAGGAATTTTTTTATAACACTAGTTTCAATGTCTTATTGTTTTAGGAAACTCATTCACCATCTTATCTTATTGCAATTCAAATGGTCTTATAGATATATTTCTCATCAAATGTTTTATCAATTGTTTGGGCATCTATATTTTGTACATTGTTCTTTATGCCCTTGTTCTTCCATTCCTCAGCATTGTCTTCCTCCTACCCAACACTTATACTATTAATGCCATCCGACAAGCTTTCTTTATATGCCTTTACAAACTTGTTAAGTCAAGATTCCTTTTCCTTGGTTATTGTTATGTCCTTGCTATTCTCCTCTCATGCCTTCAGAGATGTTAGGACTTCTCTATTTTGCTCGGGATTACTGAAATTTGAAAATTAACTGGAGGCAAAATCACATGCCAAGCTTGCCAAATCATCCTCAAAATGGGCAAGATGTCCACACAAAAAAATTACAAAGATAGCCTCCATCCATTTCACCTACTTTGCAGAATTCATACAAGCCTCTGAAAAAATTGCACGTGTTCCTAAATTTGTTTTTTGCGTGTGAATAGAATCACTCTTAATTGCATATTTGCTTCATTTAAGAGCAATGTAGCTATTTATGAAGACAAATGTATAATGACCTAAAGGTGCAATGTGCCATTTCAAAATATTCATAAACCCTGCAATTTTGTATTTTTTTACTTGTGGAAACTAGAATAAATATGAAAATGTAGAATTATAGCTTACTAAACATCATTAACAACTACTGAACAATAGCAGTAAATACTAAAAATAATTATGGAGACCTTCACATCAAATGCTATTAATATTTCAGCAGCTGAGTACTTACAAATTACTAATATGAACAACAATATTAAGCTGAACCCTCGTGCATATAATATTCAGATTGCACAATAAACAATAGATTAATTAAACTCACATGTTTACTGCAACAGTTGCTTGATAGAAAGAATGACAAATACAAATAATACCTATCAAAAAATCGGAATGCCCATGGTGACAATCTTGCATCACAGATCAAACTGGAATGCGCTACCAAATTGAAATAATTAGTTATCACACTGTCGCAATACTGTAGTGATCAGTGTTACAAGACTCAGCCAGACTTGACGAGTCCAAAGGCGAGCCACCTCTGCTAGAGTCTCTAGGACTCTAGATTCAGTCTCGCCAAGTCTAACCGAGTCTTGGCAGACTTGCCGAGTCCCAACCCTAGGACTCTGCTGTGTGATCAGAGGAAAAAGTGACAAAAATATTAAAAAACCAAAATTGTTAAGCGTTTATCTGACATTTTAGTTACTTTTTTTACAAAAACTTACAACCTTTTCAATGCTTGTTTGGTTTATGACGTGCCCATTTAGGATCCTCCCCATGTTTGTCTTCAAGTTAGTCTCATTCTTTTCATCAAAATATATACATGAAATATAACATTTAAGTCACATTTCAATGTGTTTTTCTAAGTCACATTTCAATGTGTTTTTCTAAGTCACATTTCAATGTGTTTTTCCTTTCTCATACTGTAAGTTATATTTAATGTATATATCGGTAGGATGTTTGAGAGTGGTTTAAAATCTCTATAAGTTATAATGTAGATTCTAGGTTTTAGAAGATCTTATAAATTTTCAGGCTTAGTCAAATTTTAGTAATCAGCAGACTCCCATCAACATTCTCTCTCTCTCTCTCTCTCTCTCTCTCTCTCTCTTCATCTCCCTTGAACTCTAGACCTATCTCCCTATCACTCTTCCTCATCCCCCGTCTACCTTTTACTATCTCACTCTCTCCCTTCTCCAAGATCTAGACCTATCTCTCTACTTGTCTCTCTCTCACCCCCAAACCCCCAGGAGGGGTGCTGCCCTCAACCTCATTTTGGTGTTGCCCCCAAACCCCCATCAAACTATAAGTCTAAGCAAGTAATAGGCCAATGATGATCATGATCATAAAATCTACAAAGTACATATCCCTTGTTGCAAATCTCTGCATCTTTGTAGTCAAAGCCACAATCAAGGATTATCTTGTTTCATACATTGGACAACTTGTTTAGTATACAAGGACTACCGTAGGCAAAGTTGGCATGCTACACTAGTCATTGTCTCGTTGAATACAAGTTAAGTCATAGTTGGCAAGAAATGGCATTTTCATAATGCAAAAATGTATCATCATGCCTTATACAGACAATGCATGGAACAATTCCATCTATTAGTATCCTAGGTAAGGTCAAACCAAAACATTCAAATTTATCATTTTGCGTAGCCATTCCTCTATGTTAATGAGCTTGACAACAAAACATGCAATCTTGAAGACTTCAAGAAAACTTTAATACTTCCTTAGTTGAATATGCACAGTCACTTAGACACAAGAAAATATCATGGCTACAGACACCAGCGCATAACTTGTGATGTTGGCATGAGTAATGTAGGCTCCTTTGAGCCATAGACTTATATTTTCAGTTTTGATATCATGGATTTCATATTCCATGAGTCTTGTATACATTTGACAATATTTATATATCTAAATGTGTTATTTCTTTCAGCTAAAATTTGCATTTATACTTATGTGATCGATATATACTTGTGTATTTGATCAAAGTAGCTTTTATTTGATGAGGTTATTATGTCTTTGAAGTTTATTTATCAAAGGTTGCATGAAACAAGTTTTAAATCCTTAAAAATCTCTTAATTTCTTGGATTTTTCAATTTGTCGAGTTTTTGCTGAGTCTAGTTGTAGAGTCCGAGTCCAAGTCCGAGTCTTGTAACACTAGTAGTGATAACGTAGTAAACTGGAAACTGGAAATAAGCTACAATTTTTCAACATCAATGTGATTCCTAGGTGATTTAATCACCTAGAAGGCACAATAGGGTGTTTGCCCCCCAATCCCAATTGGAAACCAAGAGGATTTTCATTATCTTAATAAAACAACGAATGATTTCCTTTGAGCAATCCTCTTCCTTTTATAAGTTCCTTTTTGGCCCCTTTCATTGAATTTAATTTTCCCTCCAAAGATTTCTTCCAAAAGTGTTCAAAAAGAATTTTAATAAAATATTATGTGAGGCCTTATAATGCCCCATTTGGACAGCCTTTTTATTAGTATATAATATTTAAGTTTGTCCTTTTGCATTGTTTTAAAATAAATTATTCGGACCAACTTAAAATAATGTTATTAAATTATTTTCCTAACTCATCCGATTAGCTATGGAAAATAACGTAAGCTCCCAATCATATTAATTCTGAAAAGGGGACATGAAAAAGGGTTAGTATGTATCAATGGCGTCATCTATTTTTTGAACTGAAAATTTGCCTCTACTAGTGATGCGATGTGACAGGTCTTTCTAATTGATTTTGTAAAGTTTTGTTTAGTTGCAGGCTGAAACCTTTACCTGCCTTGTAGGCACAGGAAATTTCATTTATAGGGGAAAGGACCCAGTAGTTAAGCATGTACCAATTGTTGTGAGGGTTGTTGATACCTTTTGTTCCAAAAATTGAACAAATAAAACCTATTGTTTGAAACAAAAAATATCATTTTTTGTTAGTAAATGTACCAACAGTTGTTAGGAAATGTACCAATAGTTGTTAAGAAATGTACTAATATTGTAAAAAGTAACCAATTAGGTGATGCCATGTCAGCTGCACAACTATTGGGGTCTCTTTTGCACACCTATTGGTCTCACTTTTTTGGGGTTGTTTTGGACACCTTGGCAAAAAGCATGCTGATGTGGCATCATATTTGATGATGTGGCCCTAAAACCTTAGTTATAAGCAGGGGACTTGCCAAGTAAGCTGCTGTAAAAAAATTGGAGTGATTTGAAATTTCCAAGTAGGATTTTGAGAAGCGCGAAGGTAGGGTGCACAACTACTGGGTCCTTTCCCCTAGATCATTTTGATTTTATTTATTCCCTCCATGAAAATTCCAGTTCCAGTTGACGGCATGTTTCTTTTTGGGGGTAAGATGCACATTCAAAATTCAAGTTAAACTCTATGGAAAATTTTCGTAATATATTCAGAGGGCGAAGTATTTATTTTCTTCAAATCTAAAGGAAAGTCGAAAGCTCAAGTAGTGCAGATGACACTAGCTTCTACAGGAAAAATATGAAGGAAATTAGGATTCTTCATAGCTATAAATAAACGTTCTTCCACACAAGGTTTAAGGATTCAAGCATTGATGTTAAGTAACATAAGAATCGCACTAACAATCAAAGTTCAAGATGATCATTCTCATTTATAAATGGGAAAAAATTTACTTGGAATACATTTGCTACTTTGTCTGTTCTTCTGGATGGTTTCACGGTTCTTATTATGGTGTCTTTTCAAAGCAGCATGCATCCAAAAAGAAATTTCAGGAGGTTCTTGAGGAGGCATTTATACACCCACTTGGCATTAGTGGGGAGCTTTACATTGGTATTCCACCAGGTATGAACAAATATTTTGACGTATTGGCAATTTCTGAAATGTTCTTGTTTGGATTAACAAGCTCATGATATGAAGGATTACCAGAAAGCTGATGATTCTCTACTTTATTCTGTCAGGTGTGGAATCTCGTCTTGCTTCACTTTCTCTGGATATGAAGGATTTCCAGAAAGCTGCTGCCATGTATATGTCTAAAATTTTGAAAGAAACAAATGGTACTATCCAGAATGCAGAGACAACTGAATATGGTGACATTAAGCAAGTGATATCAGCCTTGCCTGTTGTCTTCAATATGCTTTTTATTCGCCGAGCAATCATTCCAGCAGCAAATGGACATTGCTCAGCACGGGCATTGGCAAGATACTATGCAGCACTTGCAACTGGTGGCATAATTCCTCCTAAACCATCTTCAAGTGAGCCTCCCTTGGGTAGCCATCCTCACATACCATTATTTTCATCTGATGACGCTAAGAAGAAAAAAAAAACCAAGACCAATAAGTGTTACCAAAATCATAAGAAAGAAGCTAAGCAGGCAGTGGAACCCAGGAAGCAAAATAAACCCAATGGATCTTGCTCGCACAATCCAGCAGAAAACGGACATATATCAATTTTCAATAAGGGAAACATCCACGATGCTTTTCTAGGTCTGGGTGCTTACGGTGAATTGGTCCATCCTGATCAAAAATTTGGACTAGGCTTTAGGAGGCTTCCTGCTACACCTTCTCTAGGCTCTCAAACAGGAAAGATGGCATTTGGACACTCAGGGATTGGTGGCTCAACTGGCTTCTGTGATCCTAATCATAATTTTTCCATTGCAATTACTGTAAATCAGATGTCTTTTGGAGGAGTCACTCGAAAGATCATTCAATTGGTTTGCTCTGAGCTAAACCTGCCCGTGCCCGATGAATTCTCAGAAGATGGTGAAAAGGGGCCAGACATGCAGCTTAATCTATAATCTGCGCAAGAATGATGAGAAAGGAATGGACCAGGATTGTATTCTTTTTGCATTTGATCCTGTATCTTGCTTTTAGAATTTTAATTTTGAAGGTATTCATTGAAATTAGAGTTTTTTGGAAACTATATATTTTACTAAGATTGTGGTGTGCATTGTTGCGGCTAGAATTCTAACATTTTTGATAGGTGACAAAGGATTGACCCAAGCATGCATCGTATCAATGACACACACACAATGTAAATGATTCATAGAGCATTGGCATCCTAGGCATTAGACAACATTTCTCTTCAGTTTAGAGCTTCAGAGGCTTATTTGATGTTGTACATTTATTATTTATAGGATAATACTGGATGTCCAGTTGTAAAAGCCATTGAACAATGGGTCTAAAATTTGTCCGCTTTAGTCTTTTAATTATATGTCAGTGTTAATCAAAGGAAGCTGGAGAAATATCTTGATTACCAAGTTGCATTTTCTCTATGTTCCACAGATGAAACTTTCACTGGATTTGAGAATCAATAATCTTTTTATATTAATATTCAAAGGGAAATGACTAATACATATCCTTTTGCCTTTTCAAAGGTAATGTAAAAATATAGGGACCTTGGCATGTAGTGACAAGTTCAGGATTCTGTGTTGTGCTTGAACATTACCAATTTTTGTATTTTGAATGATAGGATGACTGGTTTCTTTTCATTTACCATGTAGTTTCAGCTATCAATTAGAAATATCAATATTTTTCTCAGTTTATTGCAACTTGCAGGTGCTGCAGAAATATTGCCATGCAATAGATATTTTGAGGATCACTCAAGTAAATTGAATTTCTTTTAACTATTGATTATTGCCTGGCCAGATAATCCAATGAAAGGAATGTAGCAAATGACAATTGGAAAACATTTTGAAATAATATATGCTGAGAGAACCTCATGAAAAAAATGTGAAACAAATTTATTCATTTATTTGTCATCAACCAAATAATTCGTTTTATTGATAACAGGTAGAGGAACTTACAATCGACTACACAGCATGCTTGTTTTGTAATGTTGCGTGTAGGTTATGGCCTGAAAGACTGAGAATGCTATAAGATCCGATTTGAATACATTAGATGTAATATTATGCTGGAACGATGTGTGTGACATGAAAAACATGCATGGTATGTATTTTATATTACTTTAATATAATTTTGTAGGGAAGAAAAAATAATACCTCACAAATTTATCTAGGGGTACTGTAGCTTAGTAGTTATAAAAAGATGTATAAGAATTACAATTGGAACTTTGGCAAATTAGTAAAACTTAAATATTACTAAATTTTGAAATTTGAACAATCAAAATTCAAAATTTATATATTATACTTAAGATTCTATAATGATTACACAATGATGTCAAAATAACAAAATGAAGTGAGGCTCCTCGTCACTAGAATTGTAAGGAGTGGACTCCACATGATCAAGTTTCACCAAAGTAATACTTACCAGCCTTGTCTATGTAATTATAGCATCCTCATGAATCTATCCTCTCTTTTGGCTCTACATTACCTTGTGTTGTTGTACTCTCTTTGTACAAAAGTGTCTTACAAGTAATGAGATGCAAAACACCATGTATAGCCACAAGTTTCTTTGCTCTCTTAGAGGTAAGTCTATTTCTCTTCAAAGAGTGGATGAAGTTATAAGTAGATCAGTTCCTCTCAACAATAGAAGAATTAGAAATCTAAGATAGCAATCAAAGCTAAAGCAGTAGTCAAAGAAATCGATCCATGACAATTCTACCACAAAATTGGGTCCTTTTGTGCCATAGTTGCCATATCCATCTTGGTCATGTCAAAATAGCCCAAAAGAGTGGCAGATTTTGGCAACTTAATACAAATGATGTTGGTGTTTACAAGATCATATATCTTTTTAATTTCCCTAAAGAACTTTGCTTTTATTTTAGCATCTTGTATGGGTGTAAGTCTATGAGGCCTCTACTCGTACCACTTGGGGTTCAATGCATAGGCAAACATGTACAAGGGAGTTTTCAACTTCTTGCATCTCCAATGAATGAGCAGTTGAATGTGCTCATTGTAGAATGTTGATGTGGCGTCCTCTCTCACACCTCATAATAGCCCTACCCATCTTGGTCGTCTTAGAGTAGCCCTCATTTGGTTAAAAGCATAGTATAATGCACTCATACACCTCTTTAAGGCTAGGTGCATTGGAATCCC
Source organism: Cryptomeria japonica (assembly GCF_030272615.1). Lineage (NCBI taxonomy): Eukaryota > Viridiplantae > Streptophyta > Pinopsida > Cupressales > Cupressaceae > Cryptomeria > Cryptomeria japonica. The sequence continues at coordinate 35,052,078 of NC_081406.1, read as the reverse complement.
CATTTACAATGACTTGGAAAACTAGAGTAATAATGGAAACTATATATTTTGCATCACCCCAAAAAACATCATTCTTCACTAGATCCTTCACCCTCATCCCCTACTTTATCTTGGACTCGAGGCACCAATTCAATTCTATTGTCATAACCATTAGTTGTGATCCCTCTTGCAACTCATGCATTCTCTCTCAAGAGAATGACATAGGATGAATATCTTGTCTCAATAGGTTTAAAGTGTTCCTTTTTAGATGTCTTGAAAAGTGCATGTGAATTGTGGCGGTTGTAGATAAACATCTGCACATCTCTACAACATTGACCATTGCATCAATCTTTCCCATTTCCTAGAGTGCATAATTCATGGCATGTACACAACAAGGAGTCCACCAAATATATGAGTTGCCTCAATTAAATTCTCTTATACTGTGTACACACCAGTTGCATTTGTCACTTATTGGACCACATTTTGTGGCCTAACCTACTAAATAAAATTGAGAATATGAAACTGAAAATCAATATCTTTGCGATGCCTTGAACAATCAACTACCTTAAGAAAGTATGGGTCCTTTGAACATGTAATCGTGATATTGATGAGTGGATGATTCTTAATGTTCATCCACCCATCCATGACTGTATTGTATTCGCTTGCCACCCAATATTCCTTCATTTTCTCCATCAACACATTTATCTTAGTCTCGTGTCCCTTTTTCAAAAATGTCTAAAAATAACAACTTACTAAAAATAGTAAATCAATAGCCCCAAAAATAGCAAATTAAAGATCACTTGTCTTTTTGGAAATTAGTGGTTTTTTGGCAATTTTGAGAAATGGAAAGTTTCTTTGGAAGTAGTAAAATTTTGGAGAAATTTGGCAAAAAGTTTCATTTCCTTGGGAGTGGTATTTTGGGACCCAAACTTGAGTTTTGAAAGTGCTTTCATGTATACATGATTTTGATTTCATTTCTCATTATTCAAGTTGCAAATTTTTACTAAGATTTGGCTTCTTTCTTCAAAAGTTGATAAACCAATGGAGGAGGAGACTATAGAACAAGATTTTGAAGGTTTTCAGCTAATCGAAGGACATAAAACACATGATTACAAGGTAATCTAAGACGGGAGTCAAAGATTACCATACTATAATCTCATTCAAAGGTTATCATTGTGCTAATTTGTTAAGGATTTCTTAAGTTTTGAGTTTGCATGTGTTGTAGAAGTTCATGGAATCCTTGAGGTGGTGGTTTTTCTATTTTTTGTTAAGTAATCCAAAAAAAAAATTCAATTAGAAGTTTGGTGAGTTTCCTTTAAGTTTGTAGTGTTGTGGCATGATTTTCTAGACTCAATTTAGATCTCTTTTAAGAGAAAAGTTGTTGCATATCTGTGTTATTGTTGGATGCAATATTTGAGAAAAGTTGTTGCAAATGTGTGTTATTGTTGGATGCTAGAAATCAGTCTAAAATAATAAATTTCAGTTGTATGAAGTTTCTATTTCATTTCTTTTGAAGTTAAGTTGAAATATTTGTTTGTCTGATTGGCAAATTGTTGAATTTAAGTGAGAAATTTCAAATAGTTTTCAAATATGATTATTCAAGGATTTTGTGGAGGGAGGGGGGGAGGGACAAAGTGTGTGTGTGTGTGTGTGTTCATGAGAGAGAGAGAGAGAGAGAGAGAGAGAGAGAGAGAGAGAGAGAGAGAGAGTTATCTTGGTGTGGTGGGGGGATAGAGGGAGTTTGGGTGAGAGGGAGGGAGGAAGCTAGAGAGAGAGAGAGAGAGAGAGAGAGGGGGGGGGTGTAATGCCCCGCCAGGAAACCCCGAAGGGATTAAGACATAACTCAAGAATAGAGTGCAATAATTTTTTTTTTTAAAGTTACACCACAATAAGATACAACAAGATATCAAAGATTCAGATTACATAGCGGAAGACATCAACTAACACCTAAAGAGTTTCCCAACGAGATAACTTAAATTTCACAATTCACTTAATTCACACAATTAATCCAAAAAGCTGAATATCTTAATAACGAGATAATTCTTAATCAGGATAATTTCTTTCAAAAGATGGAAATATAAATCACAAGCAATGACTCATCCATTAAGATCTATTCATAATCTTCATTCAAGCTTTTCATTTAAAATTACAAGCCATACATCTAATATCCTAACACACTAGAATTCCATCATAAACATAAGAGATCTTTTCAAGCATACTAATTTCCTTAACAACAACTGAATATATCCATTACTCTAAGTTACATTCTTTCATATTCCATCTTATTGCATTTTAAAAGACGATTACATACATGCATCAACGATAAATCTCATCTAAACCACTTACGCATTCGATCCACATGGCATTCAAGAAGGGACTGAATATAAGCATTTAAAGTTAATTCCATTTTATCCACTTAACCATTCTAACATAAGTTAATCATACATGATAAAGCTGAATAAAGGAAACATAAGAGAATACATCACTTAACACCATAATGATCTCGGAGTTCACCCCTAAAGGGCTACATCTCCGGGTCTGCTCAACTGCAAGACCCCTCTGATAATTAATAAAGTTAAGAATACAAGAGGTTACACCAATTACAATCCTGCCATTAAGGCGAAACATAAACAATATACAAGCGACCACATCGGCCAATTAATACATAAACGATTCCTGAAAAGAACAGGATCCAGCTGAACATAATCAAAGCTAAAAACATAAGTCCAGAAGAGCATCCACAAAACTGAGCCATCACCACCCAAGGTCTAACATGAAACCGATACTCACAAGGGCAGAGACAAAAGGACGACCCACAAAGGTACTCCTAACAGGACAAAACGACAACACACTAGCGAACGTAGGGACAAGTGTCATCACACAACCTGGTACGGTTACCATGGCAAGTCTTCATAGGTCCTGGCCCCATACAATGGGTTACCCTGGCAACCTAATCCGAGCTTCCGGCCCATCCAAGCCTCATGTGGACCCACACATCCTCTCGTGAAGACAAGGATGGTGGTTTGCCATTTCAGGCCTTCTCACAGCATGTCGAATCTATGATAGCACTCGTCCCATGTGTGAGGCACAATTATCTTACTTAGAGATTACATTCTAATCTACTGATAGGTTATCACTTATTAGACTCACTTTCGACAGGTTACCCAGCAGCCACTTTGGGCGCGGCCCCCAATCGAAAGCCACTTTCCCATACGACACTAGACTAAACTCAGACGAACTCAAAACCAAGGACTAGACATGGTCAGACGAATGGAGTTCAAGAAGGGAGAAACAATCATCTGGTCAAACACGACTCAAAAGATGAACACTTACTGACGGTACTCTAACTAGAGACCTGACAACTAAAGTCAACCACGAATCATCATTCGACTCACACATAGAGGATATGACCAAATACAACACTACCACCACACAACAGTCAACTCGGAATCGAGGATTGAAACAGGTACCCCAAATCATGCCATACGACAGGGTCCTATCAAAACAAGCACGACTTGCCATTTCATAATTAAAAGCGAATACAGAAATTAAACTCGCATAGGCAATATCCAGAAGATACAATCTTTTCTAAATTGATCTAAACATTAAAAGTCGATCAAGTTTTCTATAAGATCTAAATCAGATTACAGTTATCTACCTCGTCTAGGAATAGGTTGTTCTTGGTTTTCTAACTCTCTAAGGTCCAAAGCATTGAACAGACATATAAAGCCATAATGAGTTTTTAAACCAATTCATATTAATAAAATTCAGACAACCATTAATCAAATAAATAAGATATTTAATCTCCAATTAAAACGTCATAGACATACTGGTTCAAAACCGTCCTCTACAGTTTCATATTTTTCAAACCCAGATGCATAATACGGATTACGGAAATATAATTATAAAAAGAGAATCTAATGAAGATAATCATTTCCAAAAGCACATCGTTTAAATTCAAATTCCCAACGATAAATATTTCACTTACACCTCAATTAGCCAACTTCCCTAATCAGCTAGAAGGCAAGATATAAATGTATTAATCCAAGATCAATCAGAATATAATCAATAATATTCAATTGCGAAATTAACAGTTTTAGAACTTAATTAGAAGGGGTGCATAAGTCATGAAATGACATTGAATAATGATTAACCTATAAACTCCATTATAAAATTAATCAATACCAAATTAACATTTATCATGATATTGCCACCCTAATCATAATTAAGAAACTAATTTCCACTTAACAATAAAATAATATTTAAAATATTATAAGCATTTTTTTTTGAATAAAAAAAAATACATTAAAAAAAAACCATCTTTAAAAACTAATTTAAAAAAAACATTTTTAAAAAGGGGCGAGGGCGGGGCCCACCTCCCAACGGGGACGGTTGGGCGCCCAACCCTAGCCGCAGGCTGAAGTTCGTGCGGGCGGCGCCACTGTGGTGCCCGCAGGTCCGTGGCGCCCTGCGGCCACCGCGGCCGCTGTTGCACAGCGAGCAAGAGCAAGGGAAAACGAGCGGGGAAGCCAGGGAAAGGGGGACGAGCGGGGGAGGGGAGGAGGAGCGGGTGGACCTCTGCTCCCCGCCCTCCAACCCCAAACCAACAGTCTTTTTTAAAAAAAACACACACCCAGTCCAGTTTCAAAATATATATTTTTAAAAAAAAAAAAAAAAGAACGACGCACAGTCCGAACTAAAACAAACGTCCACCACAAATTGATAATAAATTTCGATTCAATATAAATTCGATTTAAAAGGGACTGTTTCGGTATCAAGTTTCGTTGGTGATTCTCATCCTTCCCAAATACAAAGGGTTTCAAACACCCAAATGGCAATGAGGAATAACACACCTCAATTAAATCTATTGATTTTTATTTAACAAAACAAACCAGATATGGCAAGGAGAACCATGTTAACACAATGATACAGCCATGAATTTTCTTGAAGAACACAAGCTAACAGCATAGATCTAAACCCACACATCCAATTTAAATCTGATAACAATATTTAAAAGTATTGGATTTTGGCAACAAGCAATTTCATTCACCCAACAGACCATTTCATAACAACAAGGAAGAACAGTTAAGGTAAATCCTACCTCCATACGCATTCCTGGAATTGCTGAAGGAGAGCCCAATCCTGCCAGATCCAGAAAACCCTTCCTTCCTCCCAAAACCCCCAATTTCATCCTAAAATTTCTTTCCAACCAAAAATTCTCCAAAATATGTCCATCCCCCAAAATTTCCCCCAAATTTTAGGTTATATGGAAGAGTTGACCAAAATTCCATTTTTGGAATTAAAATTTTTATTTAAAAATAATTCTCAAATTTAATTCTTTTCTAACTATAGCAACAAATTAACTTGCTTTTCAATTCCAAAATCGATTTCTCCCTTTAATTCAATTTAACCTTTCTAATTTCAAAAGCCAACAGAATACTATTAAATCTATTGCGATAAAATACAAAACTTTCTTTTCGACAACATATTCAAAATGCATTTAATATTCAAAATCAGTCATTTAATCGAACTTACTCCCAATTTAAAATAAGCAATTCATATCAACGAAAATCGCATAACGAAATCCCGATTAATTTAGTCCATTAATCTCTAATGCACAAATACATATTTAATCAAAATAATTACTAAGGACTAATTAATCAATTTAACCATGCACACCAAGCACGCAAACCGAGAAGGTCAACCAAACAGACGACTCGCAAACCCAAACAAAAAGGGATAACCGACGACGACTGGCGATGCTCACTTGAACACGACTAAGGTCAACTAGGGTCTTACGACCACCTAATCCAACTCTAAGGATAAAAGAGGTACACTCAAACCTGCAAAACCAGGTGAAGACGAACCTCGCACTCATGCGGCTTGTACCTGAAATCTCCTGCAACCAATGATCATACATGCATACATATATAATAACTTAATGAGAGCATTAGTCCGATACTAATATCACGAAATAGGAACACTGAATAACTTGCATACAACTAGTGTGAAAACCACATCAACAGCTATGCGTTAAGATAAACTAACCAAGATTAGAGATTGATTAGGGTAGGGGGTACTACAGGGGGGTGGGAATCTATTTGAGAGGTCCATAGATGGATAGAGGTAGAGAGGTGAGAGACCTAGAGGAAGGGAGGAGGAGCTTGAGAGAGAGAGGTCTAGGGTGGGAGGGATAGAAAGAGGGAGAGGCTAGAGAGAGATAGAGATCTAATAGAGAGGGGAGGAGGGATATTGAGAGATCAAAGAAAGAGAGTCCCAGGGGAGAGAGGTTTAGAGATATAAAAAGATATTTATAAAATAGAATGTTTTATCAAGCATATATACATGATATTTAATATATATTATATATTAATATCATTTATTTTATATGATATTATACTATATTATATATTATAGACTAACCAAATAATTATCAAAATATTTAGTTGGCATAACAAAGTAGTTATTAAAAATAAAGTTAAATAACTAGTGCTCTAAATGGATAATTGTTATTAATGGATTAACGAACATCCATTACCAACGGATATTTGTGTCTAACAAAAAATATGTAGCCTTGGGATTTCCCTCAGATTGCTTTGGGATTTGGCTTGAAGGTGACAATCTTAGAAAGTTGACACAAAAAACATGTTTCCAAGTTTTTCTTGGTTTTCTAAATTTTGCCTGTGGTTGACGATTTTTTTTACCCCAAATTAATGAAATGAAAAAGGGTTTTTAAGGAAATTGTCATCTTTTTACCAATATAATGTTTTCCTTATTTTGAATTTAATAATATAATTATTATTGATTTTACATACATTATGTATAAAGTCCTAATTGATAGGCTGATTGAAAAACATCTATAACTTTAACATGGTTAAACATTTTTCAATTCTACAAAATATTGCACATTCTATGCTTCATCTACTGTAGGAATTTAAAAAATGAGTTTCATGGACTTTTTACCAAGTTATGGTCCACAAACAAACACATTTTTTTTTAAAAAAAAAATTCTAATAAAAAATCATAATTAATTATTTACTTGTCAAAAAATTACAAAAAAAATGTGGCATGTTCGGACATGTGTCCTTTAGTTATATTGAAAATTTTAGAAAAAAAAATATCATGTTTTGATTGTACTTATGTTCTGCAGACATACACCTGCTTTTTATTTTTTCCCTAAAATTTTAGTACTACTGCATTGAAATTTCAATTTTTCATCAAATAGATTTATATTTTTCCAAAAAACAACTAGTAGCTTAGAAACTATATTCAATTTGCTACATTTTTTATTTTTATTTTTTGAATTTGCTACAAATTTTGTTCTTACATATTTTTCAAATTGTGTTAATAACCTATTCAATTTTTTATGTCAAGCTGCCTAGCTTTGATTTTCTGGAATTTCATTGCCACTTAAGGGCATAGTTTGGATCCCCATGGTCCTACACACACCCATACTTTAGTTGAAGAAGATGATAAATGCATTATTCTCATTTGTTCTTTATCTAATCCATGGGAGAATTTGAATCTTGCTATCACCCCTAAACTTGAAGATCCAAAGATGGATGCACTTGTTAGAGCTTTGTTGGCACATGAAATTGGGAGAAAGGTTATGGATAGTTCGAGTGATGCTCTCAATGTCAAAGGAAGGCCTAAAGAAAGAGGATCTTAAGGAGATAATAATGGCATAAGGACAAGTCTAAGGGCAAAACTAAAACTTCTAGTAAAAAGAATAGAGTGAAGTGTTGGAACTATGATAAGAGAGGGCATGTCAAGAAAGAATGCAAGAATCCAAAGAAATACTTTGATTCCTCTACAAAGAAATCCTCAAACTTAGGTGGTGATGCTTTGATTTCTTCTCTTCATGTAATGACTAAGGCACATCGGTTTATTGATTCAGGATTCTTGTACCACATGACTTTTATAAGGACTGGTTTTCTACATATGAGAAGTGTGATGGATGAGGAATCTAGCGTGCGGTGATAATTCTTCATATCCTATTGTCAGAAGGAGTAAGATTCAATTATATTTCAGTAATGGGAGAATAAAATCTCTTTCAGGTGTTTTGCATTTCTCAAGTTTAGAAAAAATAATAATTTCAGTTTCTATGTTGAAAGGTATGTGATTTCATGTAACATTTGACAAGCATGGTTGCAGATTAGTAAGAGAAAACTTGGTGGTATCAAGAGGGACAAGAAAGGGGACTCTTTTTAAGCTTGAAGCCACTACAATTGTTAAATCTTCTAATGTGACGGATACTGAAAATACTTGTATGTTGTGGCACTGTAGATTGGGCCACATTAGTGAGAAAGGTTTAAAAAGAATTTTGAATAAAAATTTGTCTGATAGTTTTTCCTATTCTAATGAGAGTTTTGAGTTTTGTGAACATTGTGTGTTTGTTAAACAAAATAGAAAGTCATTTCCTTCATGTAGTAATAAATCAAAGAGTAAATTTGAAATTATTCATTCATATGTATTTGGTCCAGTGGATGTTGAATCAATTGGAAGATTTAAGATATTGCGTCTCCTTTATTGATGATGTTTCTAAATATACCTGGTTATATTTTATAAGGCATACATATGAAGTTTTCACTAAGTTAAAGAATTTAAGGCCTTAATTGAAAAGCAAACAAATTGTAAAATCAAGTTTTTAAGAACTGGTAATGGAAGAGATATTGCTCTAAGGAATTTGATGAATCTTATAAGCATGCAAAAATAGTAAGACAAAAAACTACTCTATACACTCCACAACAAAATGGAGTGGTAGAAAGGTTGAATCAGACAATAATGGAAAGAGTTAGAAGTATGTTAAGTGGTTTACAACTTGATAGATGTTTTTGGGTAGAAGCTATAAGTACTGCTTGTTACTTGTTAAATAGATCTCCTTGTAAGGCTCTTGATACAACACCTTATGGTGTGTTGACAAGTAAGAAACCTTTTGTTTTGCATTTAAGGGTAGTTGGCTATGAGGCTTATGTTCATGTGACTAAAGAAAAACGAACTAAGTTGGATTGAAAATATGAAAAGTGGATTCTCATTGGATGTGGTGGTAATGTAAAAGAATATCAGTTATGGAATCCACTAAACAAGAAAATTATCTTTTCTAGAGATGTGATTTTTAGAAAACTTAGTCTTATTTATGATCCTGAACAACCAAGAAAAAGATAAAGAAAAGAGAGTGAATTTTGAAATCGAACATGAAATGCACCCCAAGAAGAATAGAGAAATGGACATGAGGATGAGGATGAAGAAGAAGAAGATGAGATCACAGAAATAGTTATTGATCAAATCGAAGAACAAGAAGAGGTTGAGCAAGAACAAGAACAACAAGAGCCCCATACTCCTATTCTTAGAAGGTCCACAAGACTACAAAATCTAGTTGTCAGGTATAGCCCACTAGATTTTTGTTGTATATTTGTTTTATTAAGTACTAATGATGAACCTAGATCCTATGGGGAAGCTATTTAAGCAATTGATTTTGATTCTTGGCAACAAGCCATGCTAGAGGAGATGATGGCACTAGAATCATGTGATGGGATCTTATTCGTTTGCCTAGAGGAAGAAAAGCTATTGGTTGTAAATGGGTCTACAAAAAGAAATTTGAAGCATATGGATCATTGAAAAAGTACAAAGCTAGATTGGTAGCTAAGGGGTACTCCCAAAGAGAGTCAAATGATTTTGGTGAGATTTTCTCTCTTGTTGCTAAATTATCCTCTATTAGGCTGCTTTTATCTATTGGTGTAGCTAATGGTTTTGAGATTGAGCAAATGGATGTTAAAACTTATTTTTCGCATGGAGACTTGGAAGAGGAAATTTATATGCAATAGCCTAGAGAATTTGAGGTAAAAGGAAAGGAACACTTGGTTTGCAAGTTAAAACAATCTTTTTATGGTTTAAAATAGTCTCCCAAAATGTGGCATCAAAAATTTGATTCATTTGTCATGAAATTGGGTTTCGTTATAAGTGAAAAAGATCAATGTGTATACATTAAATGTATTGATGATCATATTCTAATTATTGTCTTGTAAGTGGATGATATGCTACTTACAAGCAATTTTAAGGCAATGGTTAGTGAGCTAAAAGCTCAACTTTTAGGGTTATTTGATATGAAAGATTTGAGAGCTGTAAAGTATATACTTGATATGAAAATCAAAAGAGATTGAGTAAGTAAAAAGCTTTGGTTATCGCATAGTAAGTATGTTAGCACTATTTTTAACAGATTTAATATGCAAGGTTGTAAACTAGTAAGAATTCCTTTAGAGGTTGGCACTAAGATGTAAAAGGGATGTTGCGAATTAAGGCTTTACCACCTAGAGGATTGATAAGGCCACTAAGATCCAAACTTACATTAACAAGGAAAGATGAATTAGATTGATCCAACTCTCTAAGAGATTGAATGCAAATCAGACTGGTGTTCCTATTCCTTCTTGAGTTGAGTTGAAATTTGATTTGAAGTTGTACAAAGCCGCAGATAGAGTTCTAAGAAAAGAAAGTGGAATAGAATCTATAGCTGAAAATTTGGGTTGAATTGTCGGGACCTCAAGGGTAGGGTGTCCTGGTTCAACAACTTCTGAACATACCAGTAGGATGTTTTTTGAATTAGGAAGATGCACAAGATTCACTATCAAAATATTAGGCTCAATTCCCAAGACCACGACGGTGGGAGATACCTATTCCTCCGCTTTTCATGTCCTTTAAAAGTTGAACCTACTTGTCGTCTATTTTGTCGAAATCTTCAATCACAACACTTGAATCAATTTTTTGCACAAAAAAAGAGAGAAAAAGGGTTGTGAATAGGGGTTTTCCTTGGGTCAAACCTTGGTTCAAGAATTAACCATAAATTGAATTGAATAGGAAATGTAAAAATTGAAGTAAATGTTGGAAGATATACCTCAGACCTGCAGTGGCTGATAGAAGACTTATGATGCAACACTCTTTAGATGTGATCACAAATATAGAATGCAATAACATGACAAACACGTGAATAAACTAATCAAACATACATGCTTGCATGAAGAATGATGTGACTTTGCTCCATGATGCTTGAAGGATATGGTGGGATGAAATGTTGTCTTGAGTGCTTGAGAATGCTTGATGACAAATGCTTGACAGATGCACAAATGGTGGGGTATGAGTGTGATAGAGCGTGGATGTCAAGATGAATTGATAAGATGTCCTTATATAGGGTTCCCTAGGTAAATTACCAATTAGGTCGACCTCCAATAGTCAAGCGGAGCCATGAGAACCAAAATCCATCGGGAAGGGGAAATGCCCACCCATATTTGAAACAGGTCTTGTTTAAGGAAGACTAGGGTGGTGGGGGTGCCCCACCATCCTGGTCTGGATAGGGGTGCCCTAATGCCCTTGTCCTCCAAGACATATAGACCAACAAATAAAGAGGCATGGCCTCAAGATGGGGTCCACTCAACTATGCAATCTAGTGACATCAAATTTGGAGTAGAAAGGGGCCAAAACGGGCCTAGGGGAAATGAAGATAGGATACACTAAAGTAGGAGCACAAATATGAGGTGTGAATTGCATAAGGTTATAATTTACGATGCTATATGAGCTTTCATTAGATAAGTGTCCTAAGAATAATGGTGATTTAGAGGATATGTCTAAGGTGCCTTACGCTAGTGTTGTAGGAAGTTTAATGTATGCAATGGTTTGCACTAGACCAGATATTGCATAAGCAGTGGGAGTTTTAAGTAGGTTTATGTTTAACCCTAGTAGAGAAAATTGGAATCACGTTAAAAAGGGTGTTTATATATTTTAAAGGAAATTTTGACTATTGTTTATAATATTCTAGGACTAACAATATGGATAAGACATTGGTCATACAGGGATTTGTTAATGCAAATTTGGCAAGTCATTTGGATAGTCGAAGGTCCACAAGTGTGTATGTGTTTACTTTTGTTTAGAGGAGTTGTAAGTTGGATGAGTAAGAGGAAACCTATAATTTCTTTATCCACTATTGAAGCAAAGTTGATGGCTGCTACCCATGTTTCTAAGGAGGAAGGTATGGCTATAGAGGTTGTGTGCAAGCATTGGTTTTGATTGCAGGATAATTCAAATTGGTTGTGATAGCTAGAGTGCAATTCATTGAGCTAAGAATACTATGTAGTATGCATGAACTAAACATGTGAATGTACAATACCATTTTGTTCATGAGTTGATTGCAAATGGATAGATTGAGTTGAAGAAAATTGACACTTAGGTGACTGTTGCGGATTATCTCACCAAAGTTGTGAGCACAACAAAGTTTATTTGGTGCAGAAAGGCCTCGGGCCTTGTTTCTTGTTCCTAGTTTATTCCATGATGGTGTGATTCCCCTGGCTCTTGCAAGGTATTCAACAAGTTGGAGAATGTCGAGAATTAAGGTGTCTCAATCTTAGCAATTCCATATTATGTATTTATCATTATTTTACATTTTCCCATGGTTATTTGACATTCATGTAATCAAATAATTGTGCTCAATCATAAGGGGCATTTGTTTTATCAGTTGACACTTTTGCCACAAGTCAGTGCCTTAACAATCAAGTTTTTAGTTGTCAAAAGATTCCAATCAAATGGTATAACATGGAATGCCTATTTTTAGGGATGTTCTGACAAATTCTATGACGAGTGTAAGGGCTAAAAGCGGGGTGAATCATTTTGGACATGAGAATCAGTTATTATGACACACGTAAGAGGATCATTACATTTGTTATTAATAATTCATGATGCATGTAAGAGTATCTCCTATATTTGGCTGATTTTTTTGACAACTTTTAAGAAGGTGTAATGTCATGTAAGAGACTATGTTTGGCATGTAGGGATTGTATGGATTTTTACTAGAATTTTTAGGAGCTTTGTTTTGAAAAAAGGTATTGTTTTATGGTGCTAAATTGAGCCCCCAAGGGTAGATATATATTGAGGGGTTGAGTTGGAGACAACATAAGTTGTTTTACAAGTACACAACTGTTGTTGAATTGATGCAAGACTGAGGAAATGTCTTTGTATTGTAATCTCTTTGAAGAGTAATATAGTTTTTTCACTAAAAGGGTTTCTCCACATAGTTGTAGTGTTATATGTTTAATACTTTTTGATGTTATAGATGATTTCTTTCATATGATAAATATTGTTAAATCTAATTTACAATTTGATTTGAGGCTTCTATTATTGTTGTCCACCTCTTCTTTTTTAACAATAAAGTTTGCAAATGTGAAAATTGCTTGATAATGGGTGGGTGCCTGTCCCAAGAATCATGCTTGAACAAAGCTTCAATAACTTTATTGCATATCTAGAAAAGGCTTTTCTTGAATAATTGTTCTCCCTTCCTTGGGGTGTTCCAGATCATAGATCCTTTCCCAACCATAGTGAACTAAGGAACATCCTTGCTATCCACACCCCCTAAATACTTAACGTTAAGGATTTTGGCCCAATCCTAATCTTGATGGATGTACCATCTCCAAAATAAATTAGTAGCCAAAACATGACCATTCATGCCAACATGTCATAAACCAAGACCACCATCATGTATTGGCCTACAGACAACCTCCCACTTAACCAAACTCCAGTTTGAAGAAAGCAAATTACCCGTCTATAAGAACTGTTGAGATGCGTCATCAATTTTTTTAATAAAGCTTATCGAAGTAGTTAACACAAAGCATCTATAGATAGGGAGAGCCTAAATAACAGACTTCAAGACTGTCACTCTCCCAAAAGTTGAAAGCCACATGTTAGTCCAACGATTGATCGTCCTGTGAAGCTTATCTGTAATATCTTGCTAATACTCATTAGGCAAGGATTTAACTGAAAGAAGAACTCCAAGAAAAATGAAAGGAAGGGCACCAATTTGAAATCTCAAAATCCTAGCAATCGTGACTTGAATGAGAGGAGGGATATTAAATAAGAAGATAAATTACTTCTTTTGCCCATGTGCTGCCAAATAAATATCCATAGTCTTTCTTAAATTAGTGGCCTCAATAATTCTAGCCACACCCATCAAAGACATATCATCCACAAATTGGAGGTGAGAATAAGGAGGAAGTCCATTACCCCAATTCCAACCTTCAATTAATCCTTGCCTAACACATGACTTAATAAATCTTCCCAACCGTTCTACCATTGAAATAAATAGGTAAGTAGAAAGAGGATCTCCTTGCCACAGGCCTCTAGAAACTTTTAAAAGCTCTGTAGGCTCACTGTTGACAAGAACAACAAAAGAAGAGGAAGTGATACAACTCATTACCCAACTAATCCATCGATTTCTAAAACCAAAAGCTCCAAGCACTTTCTACAAAAAAATCCCATTTGACTCTATCATAAGCTTTGTCCATATCTAATTTCATATACATATACTTCTCCTTAGAAGTCGCCATAGAATAAATGGCTTTGAATGCTATGATAATCCCACCAAAAATTTCTCTTCCAACAAGAAAACCCCCTTACTCTTCAGAGATTAAATTATTGAGCCATGGCTTGAGCCTTTTTGCAATCAACTTTGTAATAACTTTATAGATCACATTACATAGAGCTATAGGCCAACATGAGTCTAGATAGTTAGCTCCTTTTTTTTTAGGAATAAGGGCTAGGAAAGTAGCATTCGTAGCCCTTAACATCTGCTTGTTCCTATGGGACTCCTGCACCACCTCCAAGAGGTCAAATTTAATAAAATCCCCCCAAAATTAATAGAACTCCATAGGAAAGCCATTTGGACCAAGAGCTTTACTCTTCTTCATTCCAAACACAACTTCTTCAACTTTAGATAAAGAGATGGGTCTTATAAGGTCCTCATTCATCTCCAAGGGAGGTAATACAATCAAGCACCAAACCTTCTTCCATTCTGGCAGGGGTAAAATCCTCAATAAATAAAGTTGCAAAGAACTTGTTAACCTCTTATGAAAACTCTCTTAAAGATGAAAAGTGAATTCCCTCTGAGGATATGAGAGAAGTAATATAGTTCCCATATCTCCTATCCTTCACTAAGATGTGAAAAAACTTCATGTTTTTGTTACCCTCTTAGAGCTAATCAATTTGTGACTTCTACTTCCAATAAATCTCCTCCTGAAGCTTGCATTCCTCTAACTACTTTACCGCCATAGAATCCTCTTTGAATAAATCCTCTGATAAGCCTTGATATTTGATTTGGTGAGTAATAACATCCACTTGAGATTGAACATTTACCTTCTCAGAGAAGATGTCACTGAAACACAACCTTCTCCACCTTTTAATATAATTATTTGATTTTTTATTTTATTTTAAATAGACTATTAAATTTTTGTTTAGATTTTTATATTCTATATGCAATGACCGGTTAAACTAACGAAATAAATAGAATTGAATGAATTCATTAGTATTCCTATCTTGGTAGAAGCTAAAAAACAAACAAAAACACAACTAATCTCATTTTGTGTTTACTTCGTAAAACAAAAACCTTTTTCTCAACAACAAAACACTTTTAATTTGTCAAAATAACTGTTGAGGAGGGGATTTTCTACCTTCGAAGTGATAAACATCAAGGAGAAAAAGGTACCTACCTTCACTACCTCAATAAATTGGTGCTTTGGTGAGCTAGGAAGATACAATAACAATAAAAGAAAACTATAGTAATGTGGAAATAATAAAAGTATATGCACCACTGGGAATTAGTTTAATTATACAAAAGTAAATGCTCAACAAAATATAAAGTTTACCAACAGCCTGCTTGGGTCTCAGAATTAGGACGACAATGCGTTGCATTATTGTCTGTACGAACAGAGAACCAAATATTATTGAGAGACATCCTAAATCTGCTCTGCACCCTCCAAACTTCTTCGTCACCTACACACATGCAAATAGGGGAAAATTGTTGGGGTTGTATAGGGGTTTGCCTCAGTCAAACCCCGTTTTGGCGTTTCCACCTCCACGAACAACCAAATAGATGGATTTGGATAAAAGATAAATAACAATGCAATAGAAACAAACCTCGCTAATGGAGAAAAATCCCTATTACAAAGATAAATGCTATGATAAAAACAAACCTCACTCAACGAAGGAAAGTCCCTATGATAAGATAAATGATACATGATAGAAACAAATCTCGCTTAATGGAGGAAAGTCCCTATGATAAAAGATTATGATGCAAATGCACTTAAGTATATTCAAAAGCTTGAACAAGATAATCACATAAAGTTGCAGTAGATAAGAGAGAGGAAGAAGCATCACATAGCCCAAACCCCTCTCTTGAATTGATACCATAGTTGTATTGTAAGAGGAGACCAAGTTGTTGCAGCGTTGAGTGTGCATTTCGGCAGAGCTTCGCTTTGAGTTTCAGAGCAAGAGAGACAAGAATGAATTCTTGTGAAAATAAGGAAGAATGGAGGGTTTTGTTGTTTTGCGTGGGCGGGAGTGACTCTTTCCAATGCGCACAAGCCTAGAGACACGTGTCGACAATGGTCTGATGCAAAATATGCTAATTCGAATTTAAGATATTCTTGGGACATTAGTGCACCACATAGACTTTTGCGTGTCACACTATCATCCAACCAAGATAGCCTTAAATTGAGCTTGGGGGTGGCTAGTGCTATTCCATCTTTGAGATCCATGATGTTAGAATGGTTAAATTCTAATCACAAATCATTGTCATTAATGCACCGAGCATAATGCAAAAGTGTAATAAATGCACTAGGTGCAATTTGTAACACTACAATTACATTCTTCATTTATTCATTAGCACTACATTGTTTCACAAACACATAAATACAATTGTCTTACATTGCTTACTTTTTTATTAACATAGTCGTTATTATTCAACATAGTACTACAAATTTAAATTAAATGCATAGTGTTGTCTACATAAAGACATCATTACCAAACATTCCAAATATACAATTGTCATGCAAAATAAACAATTGCCATTGTATTATATGGTTTTTCTAGTCAAATTGAAATTATCAAGTTCCTAGCTCACTCTGAACTCTACATACTTCCAAAATCCACTACAAACCTTCATTGTGGTCGTTAAGAATCATTCAACTTCACCAACAAACAAAGGAACCATATATTGTAAGCCATATGTAGACCAAAAAACAGATCGCCTCATATTGTAGACTATAAAACAAAATTTAATTTTAATTTAATTGAATGAAAGAATGAATATTTTTTATTTGAAATTTAAAAAAGCAAAGATTCTTCGTTGTATTTTTAAAGTCAAGTCTTAATCAAATTAAAAAACTCGAAAGGTAAAGCAGCCGTCCGTTCCCACCCATCTGACATCGACGACCGTCGATTGGCCTCTCAAAGTGCCAGCCCTAAGTACAAATTGATGCTGTTAATGACTACAATTACTGTGTCTTCCATATATTTCGCTATCGCGCGGTCGAATTCTCAGAGACCTCTCTTCACTTCGATGGCTTCAGAGAGAAAGAGAAAGGTGAGTCTGTTCGACGTGGTAAGCGAAGATGCCCTCGTGCCGAACAAGACGAATTTCAGTGGACTACCTGGTGTTAATCCATGGAACAACAGACCCTATTCTCAGAAATATTACGAAATACTAGAGAAGAGGAAAACCCTTCCCGTCTGGCAGCAAAAGCAGGAGTTTCTTAACATGCTAGACAAGTCTCAGACTATGATTCTCGTCGGAGAGACTGGCAGCGGTAAAACTACACAGGTAAAGCCCTAGTTTTGATTTTTGTAATTTTTGGGTTGGTGTTGTTGTTAGGTTTCATATGCGTTGTGCTCATGGTTAGTGTGATTTTTATAACATTGTCAAGTTTTTATCGATTTTTTAAGATTTCTATACTGGTTATGTTGTCATGGTCTGAATATAGCTATAAACAGTATCTTTTAATTCAATTGGAAAGGCAGACCTTGGAACACCACTTTAATTATTTTCACTAAAATGGCTCAAATAATTGTTGTGGGAATGGGTTTGATTTCTTCAAAGAAGTGGTGTGGAATACTGTCGATTCATTCAAAGCTGTTTGGAATGAATGCATTGAGTGAATCTACGTTGCCCCTAAATCCCATCATCATTGATCATATGTCTCTACTTAGATTATGGTGGTTTGAATGGAGACAACTATGTCACCAATTTTACCGGGGGTTCAGACTAGGATTTGAGCTTAACTGGGCCGACTGAATGTGCTGTCAATAGTTGCACTTGCTGTATAAGCTCTTCTTAATGAATGTGGGATAGGCAGCCTTGGCTGAGCTTGAACCCTGAATTCTTTGCAACATATTTACGTTTTTTGAAGCTCCAAGACAATATTTCTGATCTTTTATTGCAAGTGATTGTGTGCCTTCTGATCGTATCTATGCATTTGACCGTCTATCATATATTTGTGTGCCTTTTTTCAAATTACCGAAGCGACTTTTCTCTGATGTTCTTGGTCGCATGTTTTTTTCTGATTATTATCAATGTGTTTAATTTGTCTCGTCTGTCTGAGTACCTTCTTGTTTATCTCCACGCCTACTTTTATGTTAGCCTTTTGATGTACACGAGGATAGAAGTATAAGACTACAATCTTTCTATGACCACCTTCTTGCGAGCTTCTCTTGTTTGTGATTATTGCCAATAGACGTGACCATTCTATGACTTTTTCTATTAATAATGGCACATATGAGAATAGCATTAGAACAATACACCCCTCTATGGTCTCACTCTTGTTTGCCTATGTGCCTCGTGCTTATTACTAATGCGTATGGTTTCTCGATGACCTATCTCTCATTTATTTGTGTGTTTTTTGCTAATTCTCTCATTTAGCTCAACAATAAATTTTTTGAGGGAAACTATATGTGGATTATCTTTTTCTTTTCCTTAATTTTAGATTCTTTTTTTTAAAATTGTCAAACAAGGGAGAATCTTTGTCTAGGATTATAGTGTTAAGGTTATTTAAAATTTTCAACAAAACTAAGGAGATTTTAGCTCTGAGCGTTTATTGCATATTGTACTTCTAAATATTTTTCAAAAAGAAAAATCAACATGGCAATTCCTCAAAGGAAATATCAATTGTTAATTCCTTAGACTACTTTTTGCCATGGACAAGGACTAAATGTTAAAAATTTTACACATGAGATTTTGTATTGCATGATAGGTAACCTGAAAGAGCAAAACAATTTTGCATCTATTTTGGTCAATTGTTTTTCAAGTAATTGTCAACTTGAAGTGAAGTTTAGTAATCTATGTTAACCAAGAAGAATTCTAGCATTATCTCTACTTTATTCTATTTAATCCTTGAATGGGCCATAGCTGACTAGCACTCACATGAAAATCACATTATGTGGTGGGCTATTGGAGTGGGTATTCTTCATTTGTCTGAGATTAATATGTAAAATAATTAAACTGATTTGAAAATAATATTACAAAAATAAAATAATAACATTCTTTCAACATTCCCCTTCTGTTTACTTACCATATCTAAGCCTTGTTTCATTTGTGTCATTGAGCTGCTTCATTTAAAACTTAATGCTAGTTTTATTTTCTTGCGTTGATGGAGTGATTTTTCCCATCATGTTATAATAACTTAGAATTTGGTTCTTCATTGCTAATTTTTCTATTATCTTAAACAAGATTTTTTGGCAATCACTTATGAATGTGCAACTATATTTTCTTCATTTTTTTAACAGTATAATCCTTTCAAATGAATTATAAATGTGAAATTGTGTTTTAGTTTTCCAAAATAAGATAGTATATGTCAAGTAAAAATAAACAGAGTAGAGAAATGACCTAGGATAGCATTGACATCTATTTCCCAAATATTTGTAAAGTCAAAGAAAATATTGGGACAAATTAGGTGTTGATTGTCAAGTCTCTTGTCTAAATGGTGATTTAACCTCTACTTAAATGTCAACCAACAACATCTATGTATAATTGCAATCCCATTTGCATCATCCCTTGAGGATTTGGCATTGGACTTCCAACTTTTGTGACATTTTTTCTCAAAACATTCATGGGATGATTATGGTGGTTTGTGTCACGTCCCTGATCTGATATCCATTTCACGTACTTAAAAACTTGCATATGAAATTGTCTTACAGAGTAAGACTTCACAATTTCATCAAGATCTCAATTGCCTATCACATAAGAGTCGGGTTTCATCAATTGCTCCCATCATGCAGCTATTACATTCATCAGGGACTGATTAAGATAAGGCGCGATCATCCTTGATTGGTTCTCATGAATATTACAGTCATCAAGGAATGATTAATCAAGGTGCGGATTGTCATGAGACTTAATAAGAAATCATCTTACTACTGTAAGACTTCACGATTTCTCTCCCTAAAGGCCAATGATGATCTTAATAGATAGTTGGTGGTTGCCTTAGCAGATCATGGGAGAGAGGAATTACATTATATGTATTCAGTGATAATTGCCTTTGATCGAACTTTCTTCCAGCATGCGATTTTTTCCAAAATAAAGAAAGGATTGGTTTACAGGGTGATTAAGCAAGAAGGGGTGCGATTAGTAGTAAGAATTACAATCTGGCAGCAAGAGAGATGACTGGCTCCAAGGGTCACAATCACAAAGAAGAGACATCTCCCTCCAAATCCAATGGAGGTTATGAAGAGTCATTTCCCAGCAAGCATTGAGGCATTGCTCAGCAAGCAAGGAGGCATCGATCAGACTTTAAGAACAGACCTTCATAAAATCACATCAGCAATACAGGCAGATTGTTCAGTTAGAAGCTACAGCATCTTGGTATGAATGTATAGTGAATATCTTGTGCACATCTGAAATAAGTATAAATAAATTAATATGCAGATTACATGTTCTGATATTTATAGTGATATACTGAATACAAATACAAAATAAGATTGATATGCAGATTTTATATATTTAGATATCCATAATGATATAATAAACACAAATACATAATAGACAGATTTTATATGTTTAGATTTTTATAATGATTTATAAAAATGGTTGTGTATCTATATCTATATATTGATAATAAAAAAACCTGGAATAATTAAACATATTGGGATGGAGAGGGAGAGCAATAAGGGAGAATGGTGAGGGCTCACTAGGTATGCCACCTCATGGACTATTAAGGACCACATGAATCCAAGAGGGACAAAGGTTTCGCTCTTGGGCCTAGGGTTGAGTTAGGGCACCCTATTGTGACTCTTCCATACATACCCCATATGGGTTAGCTATTGGAGGGAAACAAGGTAAGGGTACTCAACCATAAGAGGAGAGAAGAATGGTACGATGGAGGAGAACGACATATAGGCTCCGCTAGGTACACCACCTCATGTGCATGGGTAAACCCACATGAGGCCAAGGGGGATAGAATTCTGCCTTTAGGCCTAGGGTTGGGGATAACTAGGGCACCACATCATCCCCTATCTCCACCTCCATTATGATTGGGCCCTTAAGATTAAATTGACTCATGTGTACAAGTGTATTTCTCCTTAACCCTAAAGTGGATATATTATATTTATAATGTATATATTGTCATCTAAGCTGATTGTAGGTTTCCAAGACAAGCTTATCTCATTCTAATTCTGGGTAAGGATTATATTTCTAACTACTTTGTGTTCTCTTCATGTGGATTTTGTGAAATTAGGGCTGATTACAAGATAACCCAAAAAAGGGACATTACAGTTTGTTCTTTGATATACTTTAAGTGTATCTATCTTTTCATCTTGCTCTTACTGCTTCAAGTTGGGATTCAATGATTCTTTCCTCCATAATGATGTCCACTCTTATTTTGTTGATAAGAATCTACAAGATCCCTCAAAAATATCAAAGGTTCGTCTTTTTTTAATGCTTTTGACTTGGAGCTATGAACCAATGAGGTCACAAATAGGGGACCTCATCTCCCACATAAACGATCAACCATAACACTTCATTGGGGTTTGAACGTTGGTGGCAAGAACCACAACAACACAATTTAACCATCATACTATGCTAGTATGATAGAGAAATGCCATCATCAACTTTTTAGCTCCTTGCTTATTGAAGCAGGAAAATCTTGGGGTTGGAGTAGTTAGCATCAACCAATTTTTTTTTTTGGTGTTTTCCTTGGTTAGTTTTCAAATAATTGATGATGAAATCTTTTGGGATAGAATATAAGACACCTGGTTTGGAATTATTAATTTAAATCTCATGCAATTATGATTGGGATGCCACTATTGGAATTTGGAAAAGAATCTTGAATTTCTCTCAACTTTTAACTTGTTGTAAGAGGATCACACCTAATAATGTAGGGGGTTTCTTTTGACACCTCATAAGTGTGGGGTTTCTTTTGACTTGGGAGCTCCATTTGGAGAGTTTTTACTCCCAAAAAAAAAGACATTTCACGTAGGAAGTTTGTTGGAATTAAAGAAGCAAATCTTTTATGAGGGGGGAAATTAAAATATTTTGTATTGTCTCATTTGAATTTTTAATATCTCAAAAGAGAATATTTGATAGTATCTAATCAAGTTTAATTTTTTAATTTCTATAAAATGATATATTTGTAGGAAATCATACTTATTCCAATTGATTTTTTTGATAATTAATTGAATTTTTCACATTTATGATCTTTGTGTGAAATCACTCAAGTGATAGTGGGTTTTCATCCTTTCATAGGTCTTGCTCCACAAGGAGTAATAATCAAATATAAAAACGAATTCACAATGATCTCCTTCTCCTTTGTTTCGTCTTTTTTAGATACCTTTTCCTCCTCCAAGAGTACAACTACTTGATGTCCCTTGATAATCATTTATTATAATTCCTTTTTATTAATTTACTTAATTCTCCCATAAGGTTGGAAATCACATATCCTTGTAGCAAAAGCTTTTCGATAATAGACACATTGTACTTCTCACATCAAATTTCGTCAAATCTAATTTCAAATCATTGCAAATATGAGATCACTAAAAAGAGTATTTTGTACACTTAGCACCTTATTGCCAAATTTGTTTAGTCTTAGACAATTGTAGTGTGTTTGATTGACAACAAAAATCCTTAAATTTGTTAAGGATGTCCCTACCCTTTGAGCTGTGTTGTTTGCTTTGTATAGTTATCTATTTCAGTATGCTTGACATATAACTCTTTATGTCTACAAAACCCCATACGTGTTTTCATTTTACTTTTGTGCTAATTGTTATTTATAGAAGAGATGCAAATGCAATTCCTCTTATCTTATTTCAGGTTTGTATCTTTTGCCATTCTCATTGATCGATGTTGATCATCTGATATAGAAGATTGGCATTGCTAATTGCAATAGTCTTAGAATCGCCAGTAAACTTCGGATCATAGCAGCACCCTTGCAAACTATAGTTTGCACAGAGAAACAAACAATGTGTACGTCTTATCTAATTATTTGTATGGAGGGTGCTACCCATAAAATGAACACCTAGTTCGGGTTTCTTCAGCCAATATTCAATGTCAACCAGTTTGACATTTTGGAGTCATCTCTCTCTTTAAAGATGAGAAATATATTAAAGTTCTACTCCCATATGTAATGCTCTTGCACCTAGACTGTTGATACATGATAGCTTCGGTAAGATAAATGATTGAATGAGAGAGAAATGAAGTCTCTCATTCAATCATCTATCTCATCGATAGACTATGATAAGACTTCATTTATCATTCCTTTGTCTGATGATTATTATAATTGCTCTTCTATATGTTATTGCATTATCGGTTTTTCTTATACCAATAATGATGATCATATGCATGATCATTCAAACTTATGTTGATATTTACATATACGATCTTGCTGTGATCGTATTCCTTGATTTGTATATATATAACCTTGCAAACAAATCCCGATTAATATCGGGTTCTTAACCAATGCATAAATACCGATTAGCATCGATCATAATTTGTAATGCACAAACACCGATTAGTATTGGTTGTATTTGTTAAATACATTCACACCGATTGGTATCGGTAAAGTACGATTATGGTTTTGAAAAGGCACGATTAAGTAATATCTTGATCGGCCATGTCTAATAGACATGACCGGTCAAGGTATTACTTGATCCCCTTGCTTGCATATATATATATACTGATCGGTGGATGTTTGAGAATCATCGAAATTATTAATGCTCTCTCTCCACTTGCAACATAGAATATACTAATTAGATTTATTATATAGTGAATTGAGAATTACATGAAAAATACAACAACATTATATATCTTGCTCATTGAATAGAAAATTGAAAACATTTACATGGTATTAGAGCTATAGTAAAATCTAACCTGCGGCTTTTCAATTTTGTGTAAAATTCAAGTCAAGAATATATCCAACATCACATTTCTCCAAATGGCCAACACTATCAGATTCGAAGATAGACTTGGAGGAGGCGATGATTTCTCATCATGGAAGTTCAGAATTAAGATGATTCTAAGAGAAAATAAAGTTGAATCATTTGTAAAAGCTTAAACTACATAACCTGAGATTGAACCTGACAAAGCGACATGGATAGAGGGAAATGAAAAAGCCATCAAAGTCATAGTTGATGGGGTGAGGAATATTATTATGCTCATCATAAGGAAACATGAAACGGCCTACAACATGTTCAAAGCACTTGAAGATGCATTCGAGATATCCAATGCAAGTAGAACCTTGGCTTTAAAGAGAAATAAATCATATAGCTATGATCAAAGGGGAGTCAGTCAATGCCTACTTCATGCGGATATCGGCCCTAAGGGATGAGCTAGCAACCCTTGGATATGAGATCCAAAGCAAAGAATTAACACTCATTGCTCTAGATGGGTTGCCTAGTATATGGGAAACATTCATCCAAGGCATCAGTGCAAGGGCTAAATATCCAAAGTTTGAAAGGCTAAGGGCAGACTGTCTCCAAGAAGAATCAAGGTTAAATAAGAAAGGGATCAAACAAAAGAATATAGATGAAGATCTCCAAGTCCTAAATACAAACTCCAATAAGAAAAGCAAGAAGAAACAATTTAGGAAGAGGAAAGGTCGTCAAGGCAAGAATACCTCCCAGAAGGATCTCTCTCATATTCATTGTTATAGGTGCGACAAATTCGGGCACTATGTTGCTAAATGTCCGGAAAGAGCTAAACAACAAGCCACATTTGCCAGAATTGGAAAATCAAAGGGAGGAGATGACTTCGAGAAGTATGTACTCCACACGACACTTACAAACCAAGCATCAAACAAGGCTAACTCATGGGTGATCAACAGTGGCTCATCCAGACACATTACAGGGTTTAGAGAAGTGCTAGACTCCATGATAGAGGAGAATGATGAGGAAGTGACTATCGGAGATGACTCTACACTTCCAGTTAGAGGAATTGGAACCCTCACCATCAAACTGAAGTCAGGCGTATCATTGTAGCTTAAAGGAGTACTATATGTACCAGGCATCAAGAGAAACCTAGTCTCCATCTCAGCACTAGAGGATAATGGGTACAGAGTGACCTTCATGGATAACAGAGTGTTGGCTTGGCCAAGGAATTCATCCATTAAGAAAGCTAAAACCATTGGTCAAAGACAAGGCTACTTATATGAGCTGTGCAACCCAACCTAGCCTTAATCCATGAAGTTGCAGATGCTAATGAAGTTTGGCATAGAAGACTAGGTCACCTGAATTTTAGAGCTTTATCATCAATGGGAAACCTTGTCACAGGTCTACCCAAGTTAAAGCAGTATCATTCAAGGGCATGCAAGGGATGTGCCCTAGGTAAAAATACTAAGGGTTCTTTTCAAAATAGTACTAGGAAAAAAAGTAATGTTTTAGAATTAATCCACTCTGATGTATGTGGACCTATGTCTGTACCCTCTTTAGGGGGATTCTTGTATTATGTAATATTTGTTGATGACTACTCTAGGAAAACTTGGATCTACTTTCTGAAATGTAAAGAATCAGAAGAGATCCTTAATAGGTTTAAAGAATTTAAATTACTAACAGAAAACTCCTCAGGAAATAAAGTTAAAACCTTAAGAACTGATAATGGAGGGAATACACCTCAGATTTGCTTAAAGATTTTTGTAAAAATGTTGGGATTAAGAGGAAGCTCACTATACCTTATAATTCTCAACAAAATGGGGTAGCTGAGAGGAAAAATAGGACAATTGTAGAAACTGCCAAAGCTATGATCCTAGATCAAAGCCTCAATACCAATCTTTGGGCAGAAGCAACCAGCACTGCCATGTATATACAAAGTTGATGTCCTCACTCTCATCTTGAAGATAAAACTCCTGAGGAAGCTTTTACTAAAGTAAAACCAGATATCAGCCATCTTAGGATATCTGGGTGCCCTGTTTATTTTCATGTACCTAAGGAGAAAAGATCAAAACTAGAGCCTTCTGGAAAAAGGGGAATACTTGTTGGGTATAGTGAAACCTCCAAGGCTTACAGAATCTATATACCTAGTCAGAGGCATATTGAACTTAGTAGTGATGTAATTTTTGAGGAAGACTTAGCCTTCAAAAGAGCCCAACCCGAAGTCCATGTTCCTGCCCCTAGCATAGATGAAGATCCTACCCCTGAGCTTCAGACGAAGAATCTTGAGGAAAATGAAGGTGAAATACAAAACCCACCTAGAGAAAATCTCAAGAAAAGACCACTATGAGCCACCAAAATTGTAGAAGAAGCTCATAAGTATGCTACCCCTTCAGGAACCTTCAAAGAAAGCAAAAGGCCTAACAAATTCACCAACTATGTTGCCCTCATGAATGATCTTTCAAAAGCTGAACCTACCAATGTATCAGATGCACTTAAACATCAAGTATGGAAGAATGCCATGTCTGAGGAATACCAGTCCATTATGAAAAATGATGTTTGGGAGATTGTTCCTAGGCCAGCTGGAAAATCTGTTGTCTCCTCCAAATGGCTCTTCAAGATCAAACATGCTGCAGATGGCAGCATTGAGAAACACAAGGCTAGATTTGTAGCCAGAGGGTTCTCACAAAAGGAAGGAATTGATTATGAAGAAACCTTTGCACCTGTAGCCAGATATACCTCAGTAAGAGCAGTCTTAGGCTCTTAGCCATTGCAGCAGCAAAAGGATGGAAAGTACTTAGATGGATGTAAAGACAACATTTCTTAATGGAAAGATTGCACAAGAAGTATACCTAGAGCAACCTGAAGGGTTTGAGATTCATGATGTAGAGTCTCATGTGTGTAAACTCAAGAAAGCTCTTTATGGGCTTAAACAGGCTCCCAAGGCCTGGTGTGAAAGAATTGACACTTATCTCTCAGGGCTAGGCTTTTCAAAGAATGATGCAGATCCAAATCTCTACCATAAGCAAGACAAAGGTGATATGCTGATATTGATTTTATATGTTGATGATTTGTTAATCACAGGAAAAGATCACCTCATAGATCAGTGTAAGAAAGACCTTGCTAAAGAATTTGACATGAAGGACTTGGGACTCCTTCATTACTTCCTAGGTTTGGAAGTATGGTAGAATTCTGATGGCATTATACTAAACCAGGGTAAGTATACCTTGGACATTTTGAAGAGATTTGGAATGCTAAACTGTAGACCCATGACCTCTCCAATGGAAACAAACCTTCATAAACTTAAGGAAGTAGCAGCAGAATCACAACCCTCAGATCCTACTCTATACAGGCAAATGATTGGGTCCCTGATGTATCTGGTAAATACGAGACCAAATATTTGTTATGCAGTTAATGCCTTGAGTCAGTTTATGTGTGAACCAAAGGTGATACACCTGGTAGCAGTAAAACATATCATGAGATATCTACAAGGTACCCTAAACCTTGGTCTCAAATATGAGAGAGTTGAACTAGATTTACACGGATTCACAGATTCAGATTGGGCTGAAAGTGTAACTGATAGGAAAAGCACCTCAGGATGCTGTTTTAGTTTAGGTTCAGCCATGATATCCTGGATCAACAGAAAACAGTCATCGGTAGCACCAAGTTCCACTGAGGCCGAATACATTGCAGCTTCCATGGCTACTCGAGAGGCAGTATGGCTGAGGAAGTTGCTTGTGAGGTTATTCGGTGAACCAATGAAACCTACAGTTATTCATTGCGACAACCAGAGTTGTATAAAACTTTCAATGAATCCGGTGTTTCATGACAGATCCAAACATATTGAGATTCCATATCATTATGTGCGAGACATGGTAGACAGGAATGTGATCCAGTTGGAATACATTTGTACAGGAGATCAGACAACATATATTCTTGCCAAACCACTTTCCAAGGTAAAAGTTGAGCACTTCAGAAAAGGTCTTAGTATGATTGAAATTTAATTTGCTTTGTATTCCTGTACTTATATTATTAAGATGTTTAATGTGTAAACTTCTTTGTCGTGATATGACTTTTATGGGCTCCACCTCCCGTTTACATTTCTAAGAGGTGACGATCTCTCAGATAATGAACACTTGTATGTAGACATTATAAGGTGACGATCTTATAATGATCAAACCAGATATCATGTGTGATTCCTGGTATATCATGGATGTGCCATGATTATGTTGTGGTAAAGACATTTGGAAATGTCAATGCATACCACAATTTGGATAAAATGAGAATTTAATTACTCTTATGTATTTTTCCTTAGTATTGCTTACTTTGCAATACTGATATCACGTGCTTAGGTGATATCTTGTCATCACAAGTTAATGTGATAAACTTTTTGTATCACGTGTTTAGGTGATACTTCATATCACGTGCTTAGGTGATATGACTTCTTGTATCACATATTTAGGTGATACTTCATGTCACGTGCTTAGGTGATGTGATTTCTTGTATCATATGATTGATGATACTTCATGTCACATGTCTAGGTGATATGATCCTCTGGAGAGTGAGATTATAAGACTACATAAGGAATATTGACCATCATGAGAAATGTGATTCTAGATATGTTGTCTTTCATTCATCTTCCCTAGCTAAGAGGGAGTGTTGATACATGATAGCTTTGGTAAGATAAATGATTGAATGAGAGATAAATGAAGTCTCTCATTCAATCACCTATCTCATCGATAGACTATGATAAGACTTCATTTATCATTCCTTTGTCTAATGATTATTATAACTGCTCTTCTATATGTTATTGCATTATCTGTTTTTCTTATACCAATAATGATGATCGTATGCATGATCATTCAAACTTATGTTGATATTAACATATACGATCTTGTTGTGATCGTATTCCTTGATTTGTATATATATAACCTTGCAAACAAATCCCGATTAATATCGGGTTCTTAACCAATGCATAAATACCGATTAGCATCGGTCATAATTCGTAATGCACAAACACCGATTAGTATCGGTTGGATTTGTTAAATACATTCACACCGATTGGTATCGGTAAAGTACGATTATGGTTTTGAAAAGGCACGATTAAGTAATATCTTGATCGGCCATGTCTAATAGACGTGACCGGTCAAGGTATTACTTGATCCCCTTGCTTGCATATATATATACCGATCGGTGGATGTTTGAGAATCATCGAAATTATTAATGCTCTCTCTCCACCTGCAACATAGAATATAATAATCAGATTTATTATATAGTGAATTGAGAATTACATGAAAAATACAATAACATTATATATCTTGCTCATTGAATAGAAAATTGAAAACATTTACATAGACCACAAATTTATTTCATGTTTTTTATGGCTAGTTGTCATTGCAATTCACTCATTAGAGGCTACTAACAACGTAATATGTCTATATCTCATTTAGGTACTTAAAGTTGGGAAGTGGTAAAGAACTTAAGTTATCAGTGCAAGTATATGAGTACGGGGGATCAAAACCCAATAGACGGTACAACATAGTCCCAAGGAGTTTCTTGATAGGGATAGGGGATGGGTTTCGGGGATGGGGGGACCAAGGGCCTAAGTTTGGGGATGGCGGGGAGGGGGCTAATAATATATTTCTTGAAATTTCTTTTATAAAAAGATGTGTAAGGAATAAGTATAAGAATTGCAAATGAAACTTTTGCTTGCTATGTAAAGTTTAAACTAGTAGACATTAAAAACATGACAATGATTGTATTGAACATAAACATTAGTGGGAAGAGGTTTGGAACTTTGAGAGCAAATCAAGAACAAATATAAGAATTGCAAATGAAATTTTGGCATACTAAGTAAAGTTTAATGTAATAAACTTAAAAACATGGAAATGATTGCATTGATCAATAACAATAGTGGGTGGAGGTTTGGGGTCAAGGGGCAGTGCCCATTGCAAGGGTCTGAGGATAGAGACTTCAATGGGGTTGAGGGGCAATGTCCCATGCGAGGTTTGGGGGCGGTGCCCCTGGTGTGTTCCTTGTCACAATATAGGGTGGGGTCGAGGGGTGGACGCTTTGCTAGCAAGCACAAATAAGGCCTCCAAAACCTCACATACCTTCATGATGAATGTCATTTTCACAATTTTATCACCTTTTTTTTTGTTTTGACATGGAGTTTCGGATAGGGGGCTGCAAGAGATGCTTGGTTGTTCTTGAGACAGTTGAGTCATGTTCTGTGGCTTCTATTATTACTTTATTTTCCCCACCATGGAGTCCATGCCATCATAAATTCCACCTAATCATGCTGATGATGGGCTCAATGAAATTCAAAACATTTTCCACACAAGCCCACCACTCATGATCTAGGATCAATTCTTTTACTTTTTGGTCTCTTTCTATGCTTGACTGCCTACATACACTTTACAAGTTGTTGATGATCTAACAAGGTTGAAAGGAAGCCCATTGCCATGAATGCAATGAGCAATGCTCTAATTAGCAATCTCCCTCACTTCATTTTTGTAGGCCTTCTCCAATGGGCCTCTTTTTTGTGAAACTGAAACATTCCCTTCTTTAAAAGATGGTGGAATTGTGATGAAAGGATGTTTTTAATAAGCTACTAGGAGGTTTCTGCAAGCTTCTCTTGGCAAGAGGATGTGCAAGAGCCTTTGATCTAGTTGATATGTCGGCATTCTCTTGTTCTTTAATATAAGTCAATATTTGTTCTTTGTCAATCTTTTTTTATTTGGCTCAGGACAAACTTTTTTTCCCTGTAAAGGAATAGTGTATTAGTGCATAAGTGAACCTTCACTTGAAATGCCAAAGTTTTCCCCTACCATCTGTCATGCCCCCAATTTTGTATTAATAATTTAGCCTTTGGATTAATAAAACAAAACCATACGCATCCTGAAGGTGATAATGTATATGCTAACTTAACAACAGTAGTATTTAATATTTCTTTTAAATCAATCGTTTGAAAGGTAAATTGGATTAATTCTGTCATAAAGTAATAAACAGGTATTAGTAGTGACAGAGCATAGCTGTCTGCCTTTGCAACAATTAAATAGATTACTAATATATGCAGTGATGACCATTAAGTTTGAACAAGTAATTTACAAGGAGATGCCTATTAATGAACAGTGATTACTAAGTTTGATAATTAACAGCAGCAATGTGAATGTTAAAATAATAATTGTTAGTCAACGCATTAATCAAGAGGCACGTTTTGTCTAAAGGGAAAGGTGCGATCAAGGAAAGGTTGTATCCATCACCAAACAAATGGGTGCAACAATTCGACCATTCAAATATATATTTATTAAGAATCACATACTCATTAGGGATCGGAGGCTAAGACTGGAGACTCAGTGCTGATCACAGCAGGTTTGACACTAATAATAAATATTAACCGCAGAAGGATATGCTGTTCCTTACTTATCCAATGACAAGTATATAATTATAATAATATTATTAGGAGGTAGAAATGAATATCTAAGCCTATAATAGAAGATTTTTTTTTTTTTGATTATTATTTTGGCCGAAGCCTGAATAGCTTTTGACTGGAGCTATGAACCAGTGGGGACACAGTAGGGGGCCCCATCCCCATTACATATCTTTGAATTATTATTTAGGTTGACCCCAAGACCTTCTTCATCCTATGGAAGGCCAAGAGTCACAGCTTAGAATTCCATTAGATTGACCCCAAGACCTTCCCCATCCTATGGAAGGCCAAGAGTCAGCTTAGAATTCCACTTCAGATGTCCCTATTGGGAATTGATCTTGGGTCTCCACAGTGAGAACCCAGTGTTTTAGCCAGTTAAGCTCAACCCCTTGGACTATAATAGAAGATATTTATTAATATATATATCTGACTAATAATAATGAATTCGGTGTTATATCAGAAATCAGTTCTTATGCATTCGTAATACTTGAAAAGCCAATGTAATAAACAGTCTATTCCTGGTTCTTCTGCTAATGCCTTTGTGAGGATAGGGGTTTTGTGTAGGGAAAGGCGGAGTAATTTGGTCACTAGATGGGTAAGGACATATATTTCTGAAGCCTTGAGGGAGTGTCTGGAGATAGGCATGAACATATGTTCCTAAGAAACCTTGAGGAAGCCCGCTCGTAGACTGTTTCCAAGCGCCCTAGCACGGTAATTCCACCATCTTTGGTAGGGTTAGGGAAGAAAATTTAATTAGTTATTTATTGCATTATATATACTTCTAATTTCACTAACCTAATTTAAGACATATGATGTTAAATGCTATATGTAACTATTGGGAAACATGTTGCATTCTAATAGGGGACATTACACCACTAGGAAGTTGTTGAATCATTGTTGTTTGTTGTCAAAGAGGTAACTATTCATCAAATTAAAAGAACTCTCTACATTTGGAGCAACCAAACTAGAACTTCCAACCATTTTGTATGAACCTAAAATAAAAAAACATTACAAATTAACAACACTACAATTGAAAAAAGTTTCGGCATTAATAACCCCTCATTGTGCATAAAAAGTTTAAAAAAAGATTCAAAGCTGACTAAAAAAAAACTTCAAAATTCTAAAAATTATTGAAAACTTGAAAAAAATGAAAGTTTTACTCATCTTTAATGACTAAATCTTCTTTGTGCAGCTATTTTTAAGCTGTTGGTGTAGGTCTTATTCCTTTGTAG
This sequence comes from Cryptomeria japonica, assembly GCF_030272615.1. Lineage (NCBI taxonomy): Eukaryota > Viridiplantae > Streptophyta > Pinopsida > Cupressales > Cupressaceae > Cryptomeria > Cryptomeria japonica. The sequence continues at coordinate 35,019,285 of NC_081406.1, read as the reverse complement.
CCCTCACCTTTCAAACATGATGCAACCTTAAAAACCCAACAATGGCAGCTTGGTGGAAAAAAATACTGTTCTTGGTGTTTTGTGTTTTTCAAATGAGTTGCATTACATAAAAAACCTTCAGTTTAGGGTGAATGGACTGATTGCAAGCTGTTTTTTATTTTTTTTGACGTTAAAAAATCTCTTTTTGGCCCCAATGGCTATGGGTATGTGGGGATCCTTTTGGGTTCGCCCAGGTGGTACCCTGGTTGTACGCAGGATTGAACCTGCACCGGACCCACACATGAACCCAAGTGGAAAATAGCAGGACCTGGTAACATGGCTTAAATGCCAAGCCTAAGATTTGTCTAGTCTACAAAAGCTGGATCCCCTTAGTTTAACATCTATTCAGGTGGTGCAACTGCAGCTGGAATTAAACCTTGCTAGTTGGTATGAGATTTTGTTGAACCTAACCTAAATTTTATGTGGCAATAAAGGTCCATTGGCATAGCCGTTGGTGCATTAAATATTGCATTTAAAAATTTAACCCTTATTTGATAAAACTAAAAGATAGTCTTCCCTTGTATTTTAATAAAGTCGTCTTTATTTTGTTAGTCTGAGGCCTGAGCTTCATAAGAAATTTTTTATATAGAAAGTCTTACTGCATTTCTGGTTGGCAAATCGTCATAGTTTCTTTCATTGCTTTGAAATTAATTTTCTACTTGCAGCTATGTAATCTATAAGCTAAAAAATAAACCCTAAGCACATTCATCAGAAATAAATATTTGGATCGCATGGCTTGTGTTATTTTTTTTGTGCTTAATAGACATTTAATGTTGTCCTTGATAGGGTTTCATTTTTTAAATGATAAATCTTTATTAAAAAGTTAGGAATGATAGCATTGCTTTTGTCAGGAAAATTAATTCTCTGTATATTTTCTTATGTCTGCAGCATATATTTATGTTTGGGTGCTGTGCTTTTATGTTCTGTGCCATAAACTTTTCTGACATTATCTTTTCTTACAGATTCCTCAATTCGTGGTAGAAGCCGGGTATACTGACAATAGGAAGCAGATTGCTTGTACCCAACCTCGCAGAGTGGCTGCCATGTCTGTTTCTCGTCGTGTAGCAGACGAAATGGATGTGACAATTGGGGAAGAAGTTGGATATAGCATTCGTTTTGAAGATTGCAGCAGTTCAAAAACTGTTTTAAAGTATGTACCTATGGAATTTGAATTTTCTAGAAACTTGCCATTTAAAGCAAATCCTGCAAAGTGGCAATTTTGAAGAGTATTATACTTCACCTTATAATGCATTAAATTGAATCAGGGATGTTCTTAATACAAAGGGAAGGAGTTCAATGAACTAGGGCCAAGTTGGTTCTTAAAAGTAAAAACAGAATGGTTCTGTGGAATATAAATATCCATCTCTCTGCTCCTTATTTTAGGCTCCTGAGCATTTAAAATTACCTTTTAAGAATTAGTCAGTAAAAAATCACCAGATCTCCATTTGTCAAAAATTTTCCCAAGGTTGCTTCCATCTCTCTACTACTTGTTTTAGGCTCCTAAGCATTTGAAATTACCTTATAAAGTTATAAGAATTATTGAGTTAAAAATGACTACATCTCTATTTGACAAAAATTCTCCTGAAGTTGCTTCAAACCTCCAGTCCTCCCTGTCTATGTGCTGTTCAAATATGCCAGCCACAAAAACCACTGAGGAAAACTTGGAGCTGTAGCTTATTCCATTAGACTGTGTGTGCTAAGACTACTGAATATTCAAGTGGATTTGGCGTCATCCATTTCCTATAGGTTAGACTAGAATAGTTGATTGGTTGAACTTACATGATATCTAACATGGAACAAAGATCAATTTTATATGTATCCACAATTCATATGTTTACAAGGAGCTTTGTGTTTGTGGTAATGCTATAAGATGTTTTGTCTTTTTGTTGCATAAAGTAATGATAAAGTCAGGAAGTCAGGTTAAGTCAGACTATCCTGTATGCTTGGCATATGAGATCTCCTTCTTCTCTCTCTCTCTCTCTCACACACACACACACACACACACACACACACACACACACACCCACACAACCATGCACGCTGCACACACAAATATTGTTCAAATTTTGTTGCTTTGTGCTAAAGCATAATCATGGAGGTGCATAAGCATCACTCCTTGCTTCTTTTAAATGTCTAATTTCAGAATAACAACCGAAATGATTTTTTTTGTCATTTGTTCCTTGGTAAGTGGGGTGTAAGTGCTCATTTTTTGTACTTCTTCCAGGTACTTGACAGATGGTATGCTTCTCAGAGAAGCAATGACTGATCCTCTTTTAGAGTGTTACAGAGTGATAATTCTGGACGAAGCACATGAAAGGACATTGGCTACAGATGTTCTTTTTGGACTTCTTAAGGAAGTTCTCAAAAATAGGTCCGATTTAAAGCTTGTAGTTATGAGTGCAACTTTGGAAGCTGAAAAATTTCAAGCATATTTTAGTGGGGCCCCTCTTATGAAAGTGCCTGGAAGATTACATCCTGTTGAGATATTTTACACTCAAGAACCTGAGAGGGATTATTTAGAAGCTGCAATCAGGACAGTTGTCCAAATACACATATGTGAACCTCCTGGAGACATTCTTGTATTTCTCACTGGGGAGGAGGAAATAGAAGATGCTTGTAGGAAAATAACAAGGGAGGTACAGAATTTGGGTGATCAAGTCGGTCCTGTGAAAGCTGTTCCTTTGTACTCAACCCTTCCACCAGCCATGCAGCAAAAGATTTTTGAGTCAGCACCACCACCCATAAAGGAGGGTGGTACTCCTGGGCGAAAAATTGTTGTGTCCACCAACATTGCTGAAACATCTCTGACTATTGATGGAATTGTATATGTGATTGATCCTGGATTTGCAAAACAGAAAGTCTATAATCCTAGAGTACGAGTAGAATCATTGCTTGTTTCTCCTATATCAAAAGCAAGTGCACATCAGAGAACAGGACGTGCTGGTCGTACACAGCCTGGGAAGTGCTTCAGACTCTACACAGAAATAAGTTTTCAGAATGACCTTCAGCCACAGACATACCCTGAGATTTTGAGATCTAACCTTGCAAATGTGGTTCTTACCCTTAAGAAACTAGGGATTGATGACCTGGTTCATTTTGATTTTATGGATCCTCCTGCTCCAGAAACTTTGATGCGTGCATTAGAGCTTTTAAACTATCTGGGTGCTTTGGATGAAGATGGAAATCTGACAAAACTGGGAGAGCTGATGAGTGAGTTTCCACTGGATCCACAGATGTCCAAGATGCTAGTCATCAGCCCTGAGTTTAACTGCTCCAATGAGATTCTTTCTATCACTGCTATGCTTTCAGGTACTTTCAAAATCATTTTTGATTTTAAATCTGCTGTTGTGTGTATTGCCTGTCACTAGGTCCTGAAGAATGCTTTTCTGTCATTAGTGGGGTGGGACTTAGGCTCTTGTCAACATTAGATGAAATGTCATGTAGCTCAAGTGCGGTCTGTTGGTCTGTGACATAGATTCTTTAAGTTTAGCCATGATGCAGATAGCTGCAGTTCTCTATTCACCACTCATGGTGCATGTGGTGTGATCTCCAATCTATGCGTCTGCTGACCTTCCATGGGCCTCATCTGTGATAACAAATTTTTCTTTCTATAGTCCCAAATTGCTTTCTCCGGCCACGGGAGGCCCAGAAAGCTGCAGATGAAGCAAAGACCTGTTTTGCACACATTGATGGGGATCACCTGACGCTGCTGAATGTTTATCATGCATACAAGCAAAACAGTAAGTATTATTTGTTCCAACTATTATTTATTTCTAGTTAATTTTGATGCCTGCCATGATTATAACAAAATATTAACTATGTTTGGTTCTGCTAAATTATTGATTGCAGTCAGTTGTAATCCTATAGAGCATATACTCTTTTTTGGTTGAATTTCATCTTTTACCAATTAACATTCTCTTTCACATGTAGATTATTTGCTGCTTGTATATTCTGCTCAATAACCAGCTATTAATTTTTTATTTTTAGATGAATCTGTTTGGTTTCTTTCCAAGAGATCGCTTGTCTTGACTTGTGGTTGTCTTATAAATAATTTTTTGATGTCTTTCCAAAAGCAATTTATCGGTTTTCCATGTGCATGGTGACTGTAGTTTTCAATTCCTTGTCAATACCTGTCTCAATTATTAATTGTGGGGATTATTAATGTTCTAGTTTCTCAAGTATATCAAGAATTTTACAGAAGAAGAGACAAATCAAAGAACCAGTTGCATGCATGGAAACGATCTTACTTCTTGATGTATTTTTGATCATTTTGGGTTTCCTAAGCCTTGGTTGCCCTCGTGGGTTTGCAGATGAAGATTCCACTTGGTGCTATGAGAATTTTATAAATTCAAGGGCAATGAAGGTTGCTGACAATGTGAGGCAACAACTAGTTCGCATCATGATCAGATACAATCTTAAGTTGTGTAGCACTGATTTTAAAAGCCATGCTTATTATCTTAATATACGCAAGGCAATGCTAGCAGGATATTTTATGCAAGTGGCTCATCTTGAGCGAACTGGACATTATCTTACAGTGAAGGACAATCAGGTGCAAAATAGTTTTTTGAAGTGTATGCTATCTTATGAATTCAATAACTAGTGTGTATTGTTACTATTGTAATTTGTATAACTCATTCTTCAGCTCCGTTGGATACTTATGTTCTTGACTAATTATGTGGTTTGTAATTTACAGGTTGTGCATTTGCATCCATCAACCTGTCTTGATCACAAGCCAGAATGGGTTATATATAATGAGTATGTTTTGACAAGTAGAAATTTCATTCGCATTGTCACTGATGTCAAAGGAGAGTGGTAAGTGCACAATTCGCTATTCCTTTTAGTGCTGGTTCTTGTTGGGTTATGCTTTTCAGCTAATGTGATTTTAATCATCGTGTTTCTGGTGTAACAGGCTGATAGATGTTGCTCCTCATTACTATGAACTTAGCAACTTTCCCAATTGTGAGGCAAAGCGTGTGCTGGAGAGGCTTTATAACAAACGTGGAAGGGAGAGATTGGAAAAGAATCGGAGCAAGAATAAGTCTTGAATCAGCTTTTTAAGTTTGCAATACTATCTGTATGTTTTCAAGAGAAGCTTTTAGAGGTCTTACAAAGTATGTGTGATTGAAACAATCCCAACATATGATTTGGGATTTCTCCACCACAAATATTTAAGAAATGCTGTTATATTTAGAGGAAAAGCTATCTTATAATTCTATGCATGTTTAGATGATTATTTCTTCACAAGTATACCTGGAAAGGTTGTAGCTTCGTTTGTTGAGTGTTTAACATTCAAGAATCTAAACAAAATATTCTGCCATGTCAGTTATTCTTCTCTTTATTTTTAAGAAAATCTGATTATTATTGACAGATTCTTCACTGCTGTAAGTGCCAATTGACATTTAAGGTTTTTTCTACCCTTTCATAGGTCGCCCTGAAATTATTTTATTTGAGGTTTAGCATTTTGGATGAAGGACCAACAAAGAGGATATCGAGGAATGCTGACTAAATGCTCTTTTATGAATTCCTCAAACTGAACAATGAAATGGTGGGCCATTTTGATCTGGCTGGTCAATTTTGTTGACAAGTTTGGTCATCAGGATCAGAGGAATAGTGAATAATTATGCATCTAATGGTATTTTGGGGAGATCACATTCAATTTGTCGTAAGCACCCTTCTAAAGTAATGCATTTTTTGTGGTATGATACCATAGCCGAAGAACGGTGATCCCAAGCCTCTGACCCTGTGTTTATACTGTGCAATGATATTTTGAGGAATCGGATATTGTCTGAAAACATTCAAAGAGGAGGGTTGAGATCTTTGTTTGGGGAAAAACCTGTATTTCTGTTTTTTTATAAGAAAATATTTAAAGTTCTCATTGGTTGTTTGCCAGGTTTTTTAAATGTGTTGTCACTTTTTTATATGGTTGTTGACTAGAATCTTATGACAATTGTTGCCTTCTTTTGTTTTTCTTGTATTGATCAAAGCTGAAAGAATTACAATGAAAATAAATGGCAGTCCAAAGAGAGGACTGAACAGGGAAAGATAATTTGTTAAGACAGCAAGAGAACAACATATCATAGTATTATTGTTCACAAGCTAATAAAACCAATTGAACTATAACAACTCTTGAAGCATAATAGCAAGTCCAAAAAGAGGAGTGTACAGGAAAGAGAAGACCAAGACTATGGACCACCAAGAGAACAACATATCACAGTATCATCTAGTTTATGGCAAGCTAATACAAGTTGGATTCATAACAACTCTTGAAACATAAACATAAAATTAAACTTTAAATTTGAAAGTGTTGGAATTGTTTTGCACATAAGATTTTCATGAAGCTGCAAAAATTGGTATTTAATCTCTTATAGGTGTTAAGAGTATCTACTTTCTGATGTAAAATATGATTAAAAAACATTGCTAAACGTCTATTTTTCCACATATGCAGCAAAATACATTGTGTCATAGTATTAGCAATCACATTCTTACAAAAAATTGGTACTTTCCAATGTAACATATATGATAAAAAATAGCAGGGAAATGATTAAAGATAATGCTTTATTTTTTATTTTTGCTCTAGAGCAGTCTTAAAAACATGTTTTAAATTTTTACGGCACTGACAGAAGGGACACTTAGCTGATTGTATCTTCAAATGTTTTAATTTACTCCTTATGGCAGCTTGTGATGCAAGATTTTTCAGCATTTGCTTTCGCCTTAGATTTTTAGATTTGAGCACTTAAATCCCTCCATTTTTTTTTAAAATTTGGAATTCCATTTGCTATTAAGTCTTCGATTCAATCACATCTTACGAAGAAGCTTAAAATAGATCTTCAAATGAAAACATAAAAAGGGGCAATTATATGCCATTGCCAAATTTTTAAGAAGTTGAATCATAATGAAGTGTAAAGTTTCATAAGAATCAACAAGTTCACAAAAAAAACATGAATCTCTTAAACTTGCATTTAAATTAGAAGAGTTTTTGGTGCTTTGTTAGCTAACCTAGTCAAGAGAATTGAAGTTATCGGAATGCCCCGCCGAATATCACTAAACTATTTCACCCATTTTTAAAAAGAGAGTTTGTTTAGAAAATATAGCAAGTGGTTGTCCATGATATCAAACAAGCTTGTTTCACCAAATGGAGGAATTTGCAAAGCTAAAACCAGACTGCAAGGAATCCTTTCTCCATTTCAGAAGTTTACAAACTTATTGCCAAACCTTCTAGATGGATTGTAATTGGAAAGATGCCTTAACACGAAAGAAGCGAGCAAGTTGAATTTTATTCAGTCATCTCGTGTTTTGCCATCTATTATTTATAGCAACAATTAATATACAATGATGCACCAAAATTTTCCATTGTTTTTCTTCTAATATACCTCTTATTATCCACTTTGGAGATGAGCAAATAATTTTGTGTCTTGGGATCCAAAAACTCTAATTCCCTTATATTTTCGAATCATATACATTGTAGCTAGGAGGAAGATCTAAAACCCATATTTCCATACCAATTAGTCAACAAGGATTGACAAATGAGTTTATTAAGTCTCTATGACTCTATTTTGGAGGGCATCTAACAATGATAGGAGTTTATTTTCTCAATAATTTTTTTTGTTTTTCAATTTTGTGATTAACCAATTTCACATATCATGAAGAGTAACCCCCAACCCAAATGGAATATCTAGGTATTTCCTCTTTTGGAATCCATTATGGAATTGGATAAGATTGGATCATTAGAAAGTCAGTTATGATGAACAATTTCAACATCAAAATAGAACAATACAAATTTAAAACCTCAAAAACATATCTAATTTCTAATTCAAAACTTTGAATAAATAGCAATTTATTAGAGTTTATAACAATTACATTATTAGGAATAGAAATGCCCTAGATCAAATTCATTTAATTATTTTTTTGCAAAATTTAGCCGAGAGCATTAACAACTAAAACATAAATAAATGGAGAGGGGCAACCTTGACTGATTGAACGTTGTAGAAGAAATGGGTCAGACTTTAAATTATTGATCATCAATCGAGCAATAGCATCATTAAATAGTATTTGAACATGCTTGCAAATTGTGGGACCCAAACCCAACCATTGCAACATCTTAATAGTAAAGCTCCATCTCATTCTATCAAATGCTTGATCAAAATCAAACTTAATTAACAAAACATTTTGTTTTGATTGTTGAGTCCATTCACTTGTTTCCCAATTCAATATTAAATTATCAAGAATACATCTATTGTGAAGGAATCTTGTTTATATTCAGATCTAACTATCATTTTAGCCGTTGGTATTAAATTATCAAGAATACATCTATTGTGAAGGAATCTTGTTTATATTCAGATCTAACTATCATTTTAGCCGTTGGTTTAATCCTAGTAGTTAGGGCTTTAGCAATAATTTTGTAAGTATTAAGCACCATGTGATAGGCTGCTATTTAGAAATATATTTTGTATTTTTTTCTTTTAGAAGAATTTGATTAAACCTCTATTAATATTTGGCTCAAACGATTCTTTATTTATAGCTTTCAAATGGACAATAAAGATGATCTTCAGTATGTCGATTAAGAATTCAACTATATTCCTTGATCCATCTTCCTAAAAACATTTCTTCTAATATCAGTTAAACGTCTTGCCAATGCAGGTCTTCTCTAAAAGGCTTTCTATAAAAAACTTGAAAATATGTTTTTTTTTCACTCTTTCAATAATCTCTTTGTTGTTTTTGTGAGGATTTCTATTGGAATGTTGTGTGTGAGGAGGGCCCTGCACTCACTATGTGAAGTTTTAAAGTTCTCGTAGGAATACAGTGTGCTTCATTGTTATTTTTAGTTCTACAATGCCGGTAGAGGTATCTTAAATATGATGAAAGTTTTTACTTGCATACATACAATGCTAAAGAAAACAAGTAAATTGCGAGACCTGCACAGAAAAAATATATAATTCACTCTAAAATCTGATTAAAGTTGCTACACATAACTTATGAATCTATCACATGTTCCTCTACTACACCACAAAATGATGACATTTAGGATATGCGAATCTACCTTTGTTGTAATATCATGCCATTATTAGTTAGAATTAGTTTAAAATCGAGTTTCAGTTATTTACAAATTTTTGCGAGTCAGCAGTTCTTTATTGAACTCTCATTTTTATACACGTGCAATAATCATCAAGGAAGGTATTTACAAAACCTCTAAGGGATGCCAGTATAAAACGGAAGAAATATGTTAATGTGGGGTCTTCAGTCTGAAGGTTGTTTTTGCATTTGATTGAGGGCCTCGCAAGGGAGAGACTATGAGGGATCCAGTCCATGGCGCTGCTTGCACAAAGATGCATTCCTAATGGGACAACCAGCTATTTGAATTGTGGGCAAGGTTACAAGATGAATACCAGTAATCACTTTCTTTCATTTTTTTTCCTTTTTCGTAAGATATGACACTGGATTTAGAGGCTTTGTTTGGACTTAGGTATGAGGATTTCCTGGGACAATGGATTTAGAGGTTTGTTTGGATTTGGGTATGGGAGATTGTGTTTATTGGATGTCAAATGTTTGAATAAGTAAAATGAGAAGTGTTACCAATGACATGCCTTATTTAATCAACTCATAGATTTCAAGCCTTAAACAATTATGCAAGTATATGACCAAATATCTAAGCTATTCAAATCAACAAGGAATCAAAACAAAGAGTAAATACACCACACACACAAGCATGCAATATGGCCAAACATCTAAGCAATTCAAATGAATAGGGACCAAAACAAGGGGTAAAGAAACCACATACATGAGGCACACAGAGAAAACCTTGTGGTAAAATTTCTAGATAAGATGTGGCCAATAATTTAATTAGAAGTATGTGAATGGATTCAATAGTGTTTATATAGCCTTTAGGCTAATTATAAAGCTCATGAACATTGAGAAACTCTAAATGTTTGCTCCCAACTCCCTCTGCTATGTAACTCCTTTGCCCCAACAACTTACAATAATTAGAAAATGTTGTTTCCTACACAAAATCTCAAACTTAGTTACCAAAGATCACCAAGAAAAGTCCTCTCTTATGTTTTCTTTATTTATGGAGATATACATCATCTAGAGGCTAAAATTACATTGGACATGTACAAGTGCAAATGACATTTTTATCGTTTGTACTATGGTGTACTTGTGTGTTTACAATGAACTTATTGTACTATAGGTTGAATTCACACCAACTACACTAGTACAAACTAGCAATTTTGTTGAAGCTAGTACAAAACTTATTTTTTGAAGATCTTCTAGTGACTTGAAGTCTATAAATGGATACCCCAACATTCTCTAGCATCAAAGTAGTACGTTGTTTAAAAAACATTGCAAGGGCCACAAGAACTAGATCTATTTTTGGATTACTCCCCCACAAATAAGGAGCTTTTCACCCCCAAAACTTAAGAGACTTGATGAATGAGTGTAATCCATAAGCTCTAATTTTTTAATCTTCTTTTCTTTCCCAACCCTAGGAAATTCAACTCTTTTTTCCCATAAAAACGTTTTTCGCTGAATTCCAAATCGACTTGCTTCAAATTTGGCCATAATCTAGAAAAGATCTAGGGCTCTTATCAAACTACGTAATCTTGTAGCCTTAACATGTCAAAAGCGATGGCTCCCGCTCCTCTAACTAGATTTTTTTTGAACTATTCAGCCGCTTCTACTCTTGCCTAGTTTGTGTGTTTGGTTGTGATGCCGAGGGGTCTACCTTCGCTACTCATGGGTTTAGCTCTGTTGTTCATGGGAGTTTTGGTTTTGCTTCGTCCATGAGTTTACCTCCCCTACCTCTTGCTGCAGGGACTCTTCTAGATTTGGTGGGTGATGAGGTTCCCCTTTGGTGTTGTGGGTGTTGGGGTCCCTCCTCCAAGGCCTTTTTCTACTGTTGGTGGATGAAGCTTTGCTCGTGTTTCTAGATCTACTACTACTGCCCTTCCTCCCACGAGGAAATCTCGTCCTCTTGCTTGTGCTAAGATCTCCCATGTTGTGGTTTGTGGCCAAGTTGTGGTGGAAAATGTGGACTTCTACCAACGTGCAGGTTGGTGTGTAGATTCATTAGTCTTTAGCCTTCTCTCCCAGATCTTAATCAATGGGTGATGGATTCTTGGAAGCCTTTAGTTTTAGGTAACATTGAGATTTTCCCTTGTGCTAAGGGTTTTTTAATTGCTTCTTTTGTTATTGTTGTTGACCGTGATTTGGTCTTGAGCAAGCCGTGGGATTGGGGCATTCACTCTCTCTTGGACAAACCATGGACAACCTCTTTTAACCCTCTTATTGAACAACTCAGTGTGCATCTAGTGTGGGTTCATCTTCCTAATCTTCCCCTTCATTTTTGAGAGAATTCTTGTTTTGAAGCCATTAGCAACTCTATCAACTGCTTCTTGAAGGTAGACAATACCACCTTTTTAATAGGTCCTTCTACATTTACACACATTCTGATCAATATTGACATCTCCATGCATCTTCTTGGGAATGTGGTTCTCAAGGTTGGGGATAGGCCATGGAATCAATCACTAGATTATGAGGACCTCCCCTTCCGATGTCGTCATTGCTTCTCTATTGGTCACTTAGCCACAAATTGTTCCCTCTTGTGACATAATGGCGTTGCGACTTGGTGAAGGACACTAATGGTGATCACCTAACTATTCCAACTTTAAATTCTTCCTCTGATGACTCTTCACATGTTGTTGATTTCTCCTAGGATGATGGTTTGCCTCTTACTACTGGTGTGACCTCCTTAGGCTCTGTGGTTCCTCCTCTACCTCTTGTTGTTATTGGTGTGGTCCCATTTGGACTCGTGGACCCTTCTCTATTTGTTGCTTTTGTTCTATTCCAACATTTAGAGAAGGTTCTGTTGCCTGGTCATCTTTCTGCTCCTGGGGTTGACAGTCTCACTTTGGGGATCCCCCCTCTTCGTCTCCTTTGTGTTGGTGCTGCAAATGATAACATTGCTCGGATTGTTGTTTGTCGAGGGAGGAAAGATCATGCTTCCCCCTCTCCCCAAATTCTTCCCCGAGTTCTGGGTGATTTTTCTACCCACCTTGAATGTAGGTTACTACTTGTTTTGCTCGTGTGTTGTAAGTGGACTGTTTTGGCCTTTGCTGTTAGAGGTTTATTTAACTAGTTGTTTGCAATCTTTTTCATGTCTTTGTATAGGGTCTGCACCCTTGTTTTGCTACGTAAGTTATAAAAGACATGCCATACAATCCTATATTTGTAAACAAAATTTTAAACATATATTTATTTCAAACTTATTGTAGACATTCAATAAAATTCCTTAGGAACAAAACATCTTTGAAGGATTTCAACAATAAACACAATTAAGAAATTTTACAATTTTTTAAAAACACATCCCGCTTATAGGTCTTCAGATCCTGATTTCTTCGCACCTTCATGGCTTCAGTCATATTTTCAAATCTTATTTTTTCTTCATTCTACAACTCTCATGGTTGTCTTTAACACCTAATACACACTTGCGAAAGTCTTTTGTCTTCTTCTATTCCTCTCCTCTCTGCAACCTGATTTCCTACACTCTTCCTTATGCAATTCTCTGGAGCAACTTGCAAGTTCTTTCTCTCACATTGCTTCTGTTGATTTTTGCTCTTTAATGCCATTAAAGGATTCATTTTACAGAGGTTAAGACCTTTTGAAATCACCAAAAGGAGGCACCTAAATATGTTCTTTCATTTACCTCTAATTGTTTTTGACATTCCTTTGTATATTCTTGAAATTCATCATTAGATATTTCCAAATATGGTACCCAAGCTTGTTGATATGTATCCAATTCATTGCCATTATAAATGCCTTTTAAAAATGAAAAAAAACATAAACCAAATTGTGCTCATTTGGAAAATGAGGAGTCTTTAATTATTTTCTCAAAAATGACTAGCTTTTCCCTCCATTTTAGGCACTCGAATTGAAAGAATAGGACAAGAATGGAATGACAAAAGTTACTTGTCTTATGAATACTTATCTAGGAATCAAAATTGATGAATTAAATGTTAATTCTTATTTACAAGTTCCCTTTAACACGCTAATGGACCCCTTCAACCCTTCAAACCTTGAAATTATGCAATATAGTAATTTTAAAATCATATTAAACACACTATTTTCCTCTAATTTTTGAAATGGAAGCCAAGTATTGTTAAATGAATATTTTATCTCTACAGGATTCTCTTGAAGCTCCAACATACATAAAAAATGCAAAACTTGGACATGATTTTTTTTTGCGATGTAGGATTGCTTCTGATCTCGAATGCTCCCGCATTAGACACATTAAGTAAACTTCATGAGCATATCTCACAAATGGTGTTTAGTAGTTGGACTACTCTCTAAGTTGAAGACAACTTTACAACATGCTCCAATATTTTGAATAGGTACCCTATAGTAGTTTTCTTCTTTCTTTTCTTCTAACATTTGTCATCCTTCTCCACCAAATCAACTCTACACTCCTCTTTTTCTTTCATGGGATTTAACCCACCACAATCTAGCCTCCTCCATCAAATGTATTTTCTCCTCTTCTCTTTTCTTGTGGGATTTAACCTACTATAATGTGTCAACCTGGACCAAAAATATTCTCCACCTAAACTCAAATCTTCATAAATTTTACCAAAAATAATTACTTGCTCTTTTATACCTACATATACTACATCAATATCATTTTGAAAATCATAAATACAAATACCTTTTCTTCTTCACATTCTTCTACACTTGCATACACTTTACATTCAACAGTTTGAACTACACTTTTCTTTGTTTCAACAATACTACCTTCATTATACACCACCTCATCTACCATTACTTTCATCTTTGTAACATCAATATCACTTTTAAAAAATAATTAAAAAATACACTATAACATTTGGTGTTGTAATAAAATATTTCAAAGTGCCTTTCTTGCTAATCTTTCCCACTCTACTCATTGGCAATGCTGCCCAAATCGTCACTCTCCCTTCTACAAGTATTTTCGTTGACTTATTTGGTGTTGTCGTCTCTACTATTATTGCTACTGCTAAGTCTACTCTTGGTGAAGAGGCTACTCTTTCCATTGTGGACGCTCCTCATCATGTTGTGCTTATGCTTGTGGAATTTTTTAGCCATGGGTCTAGTTTAGGTTAGGTCAATAGTACATATTGTAGTCTTAGTGCTCATCTTGTCCCCCTACAGGGATCTTCCTTTGCTAAGAATCACAGTTATGTCCATGTTGCTCATTCTGGTCTGAATCCTACTCCCCCCCAACATACATTTTGACCTTTATCTTGTGCCAAATCCTCTCCCATCATTGCTTTTGGTGAGGAAGTTGCTAAAAGTGAATATTTCTTCCAGAGTTGCGGACTAGTGTGTCATTTCTCCTCCATCAAGCCTACTCTTCTTGACCTATAAAATTGGGTTCTGACCACTTGGAAATTTTATGGGGATCGAAGTGATTTTGACCTATAAATTTGGGTTCTGACCTCTTGGAAATTTTATTTCACATCCCTGTGGATATCGACAACTCCAAACCACTTTATGGGGAAGTGGTTTTGATGCTCAAGGATAGGCCTTGGATGCAACTGTTGGATTGTCAAGATTGTTGAACACCCAACAAGATTGAGAGGGGGGGTGAATCTGTCTGGAACTTCAAAAACAATTATTAATCAACATATTCAATATTAGCACATCAAGCAAAAAAACATAAACACATGGACACCAGATTTACGTGAAAAACCCACACAGGGAAAAATTGCGGCAATAATCTAACTCACAATATGAATAACAATGTTTACAACATTTCAGGCTTGCATCCAGGGAGCACCAATACTTGAAGGACTTGTAGAACTAAGGTGCATTACCTTAGGAAATATATAAGGACTTGTACAGTTGAAGAGCACTTCTTTAGGACAAGATAAAAATTGCTACCAAAGGACTCACTATCAATCAACAATGAATGAAATAATTGAACCGAAATTGAGAAGGATTCTCCTAATTATGAAATTGTCCTTGAAAAATAATCAAGCGACCAATAACATGGAAAACATCTTTGATAATCTCCACTGTCACAACACACTATCAAGTGCAGAATATATCGG
This sequence comes from Cryptomeria japonica, assembly GCF_030272615.1. NCBI lineage: Eukaryota > Viridiplantae > Streptophyta > Pinopsida > Cupressales > Cupressaceae > Cryptomeria > Cryptomeria japonica. Next base: position 35,004,172 of record NC_081406.1, on the reverse strand, counting down.
CTTCAAAGCTCTTCTCAAACTGAATTTCATGTTACCACAATATCAAATTTGTTTGAAAATCATTCACATAGATTTCTCATTCATATTCAATTCATCACACATCTTATATATGAGATACAACATAAAGATCCTAATCAATGGTCTGCCAAAACAGAATAAGTAATATTACACAAAATAAGCCACTTGGACCTAAAATACTTAGATTGGTCCGCTCTAGGATAAAGAAGGAACCAAAACATATCATGATACATCATTTCATGAATTATTCAACAATCCACACATGCTAACACATATTCCAAAAGATGTTACAAAGCATAACGTGTAGATATGATCAACCAATTTGCCACATAACCACTTCCAATGCAAAATAATCCATGCAAATCTCCACACACCAAAGTGAGACCCAAATAAACATCTCAACACATCTTTCAACACATATCTAGACAAAAAGAACATGATCCACTAAACCACAATGCAATTAACAACATATCCAGAGGGAACCAAAAGCATTCTTGACCACCCTAAATAAAAGATGACACAACCAACACCAAAAGAGTATCTAGACCAACATCCATCCAAATAATTAAGGTCTAACAAAACATATGCAAACCAATATCCATTCGGATAACTAGGTTTGACATCAGTGACAACCATATAAGCTCATGCTAACAACAATCTCCAACAATCTCCCCCTTTGTCATTGATGGCAACACCAATAGATAGCAACACCAATGAAAAATGATAATCTCACAACTCTCTCCCCATTTGACAAAAATGATAAAGGGCACTGAAGGACAAAAATAAACATACCAACCAATCTAGACCACTACTCCCTCTGAGAGAAACATACACATCGATTCATGAAACAATGATAAGCACTAAGTCTCCCCCTAGAAAGGTGCAACACCAAAAATGCATCTAGTTAGAAAAAGGAGGGGCAATAACCCCTAACTTTTGCATGAGATACTCAAAATTATCCTTCGCTAATGCCTTTGTAAAAATGTCTACTATCTGCTCTAATGTAGAAATTTATTCCAATCTGACTTCCTTTTCTTAAACTTTCTCCCTCAAGAAATGGTAACAAATTGAAATATGTTTAGTTCTTGAATGCATAACTAGATTCTTTGAATTTTTTATAGCACTAGTATTATGACACATAATAGGAATATCTTCATTCTTATAATAGTCTTATATCCTTAAGAGTTTGCTTCATCCATAAAACTTGAGTACACTAAGATGTTGTGAGAATATAATCAACTTCAACAGTTGATAATGATATAGATTCTCGTTTCTTACTCATCCATGAAACCAATATATCTCCCAAAAAGAATGCTCCACCATTGGGACTCTTCCTATCATCGACACTTTTGGACCAATAACCCTGTGTATGTGCCTTCAACATGAAATCCCCATCTTTCTTGTACCATATGCCAAAAACATGAGTCCCTTTAAAATATTTGAAGATCCTTTTCATTTCTTGATCATGAGTCTACTTTAGACTAGCTTTAAATCTTGCAACCAAACATACAACCTGCATAATATTTGGTCTAGAAGCAGTAAGATACAAGAGTCCTCCAATCATAGATTTGTACTTCTTTTAATCAACATCTAGAGATGCATCATCTTTGCCTAACTTGCATCCAATAGCTAAAGGGGTAGTAACAAGTTTACAATTTTCCATATCAAACTTCTTCAACATCTCTTTAACATACTTATCTTGAGAAATAAATATTCCATCATCCAGCTGAGTAACTTGAAGTCCAAGGAAAAATAACATTTATCCAAACATAGACATCTCAAATTATTTTTGCATCTCATTTGCAAATTATTTACACAAGTCATCACTTCCTCCAAAGATAATATCATCAACATAAACAACAACAACAATCAACAACTTAATGTAATCATTGCAACTCTAATATTTTGTGTCAACTGCTGCTGCTACGATGCCATCTGCTGCCGTTGCCCTAAGGCCAGCTATGTCTGCTGCCGCCGCTGCCCTAAGGCCGCCTGCTGCGAAGCCGTCTTCCCTAAGATCGGCTGGTGATGTCGTCCAGCCCCCTCCCCCTGGTACGACTGGTGAGACTGTTTCGCCTAGTGCTGTGAATGGGGGCTCTGCGGGGGTTTCCTCTAAGAATGGTGGTACGGTGCATCCAACGCCCTCTACTACTGATCATGCCCGTGGCTTGGGGCCTGTGGCTGTTACTATGTGCAAACCTTTGGTTTTCAAAGTGTCTGATGAAACTAATATGGAGATCATCCACACTTCCTCTGTGTTTGAAGCTCATGGTCTGATTTGCAGGTTTCGGGGTTTTTGGCCAAGCCTTCCTCAGCTACACACTTGGATTTCCCAAAGCTGGGAACTGATCATAAAAGGTTCAGTTAACATTTTTCCTTCAGCCAAGGGTTTTTTCATTGCCAAATTTGAATATGCAGAGGATAGATCAAAAATCTTAGGTATTAATCCTTTCAGCTGGGAAGACAAATTTGTTTTGATGGTTAAACCCTGGTTCTCGGGTTTTAACCCATCTACTGATTCTTTTAATGAGATTCCTATTTGGGTTAGGCTCCCTAACCTTCCCCTTCATCTATGGACGTAATCTCTGCTAGAGGAAGTGGGGGAGGCTTTAGGTGAATTCCTAATGATTGATAAGGAATCTTTCCAAATTTATCATTCTACTTATGCTCGGATTTTGGTTAACATTGATGTCTCTAAAGGGATTCCAGCTAAGTTAGAGATTGAATCTTCCTTGGGATCTTGGGTCCAACCGCTCGACTTTGAAGGTATTCCCTTTATATGTCGAAAGTGCTTCCAGATTGGACATGTTGCTGCACGATGTGAAACAGATAAAAAGAAAAATAGATCTGCTTCTTGGTGGAAGGGTGCATCCGCTGAACACTATTTTGTTAAAAAGAAAAGGTTCTCCCAGGTGGTGGCACAGGTTCCTCAGGTCGATGGTAGTGCGCCTCTAATTTCTGCCTCCGTTTCTGGTGTTGCCTTGCCTCAGGAATGTGTGGATGCTTGCGGTGGTATCCTGACTGATCGTTTGAAAAATGCTGGATCTTCTTCTTCGATGGATGACCCTCCTGCGTCCCAGATTGCTGCTGGATCTTCTGCTATCCCTGCCTCTCTGGATGTTGGCTCTGTTCCTCCTGATGATGGGAGGTCCTCTATTCGGGACCCATCCTCTTGGCAAAAGGCTGCTGCTAGGGTTGAGGAGGGATGGATTACTGTTAAAAGTAAAAAATCTAAATTGTCCCAGTCCTCTTTTGATATGACCCTTCGATCCCACAAGGGTAGGACAAATTCTTGATCCTTCCTGGCTGGGTTAGGGCTGCTGGTTTTTTGCAGCCTGTTGGTTTTTGGTTGGGGTTTTGCTATTCCCCTTCTTTTGATTGGCTATGCCGAGTCTCTTTTGTGTTCTGTTTCTTTGAGTGGACTTTCAAGTTTATCTTTCGGTTCGGGTTGCAGGTCCTTCTAAAACTTGTCTTGTATAGGGTTTTTGGTCCCTTAAAAACTTGTTTTTCCTTAATAAAAAACAATCAACAACTTAATACCTTCAACTTTAAAATAAATATTGTTGTCTACAATACCTTTCTTGAAATTTTATTGTAACAAATATTGTGCAATCTTACATACCACATTCTAGGTGCTTGTTTAAGTCCATACAATGCCTTCTTTAATATGCAAACCATGTTTGGATTATCTAACACTCTAAATCCATTCGATTGTTCAATGTATACTTCTTCTTTGAATTCTCCAATGCTAACTTAACATCCATTTGATATACTCTAAAGTTCTTGTAGGCAGAAAATGCAAGAAACATTCTAATAGCTTCCATCCTAGCAGTAGGGGAAAAAGTTTCTTCAAAATCAATATCTTCTACCCGAGAGTAGCCTTTACATTCCAATCTTGCCTTGTTTCTTGTGACTTGTCCTTGTTCATTCAATTTACTTTGTAACACCCACTTCATTCCTATCACATTCTTATCCACCAGTCTAAGTACCAGCTCCCAAGTTATTTTTCTGTATCCGATTCAGTTCTTCTTCAATAGCTTTAACCTAACTTTATTCTTTGATTACTTCTTTATATGATTTAGGTTAAATGAGTGAAAGAAAACAACAATTAGTTTGCTCATTCACCTCTGTAACACTTCTTCTTGTCTGGATTCTTTTATTCTTATCTCCAATTATCTAATCTTCCAAATGATTCCTTTGCACATATTTCAGGGTCTTAACTATTTTTTCCACTTCTCTATCCTCTTCTTTTGCTTCATCTAGTTTCTCTTCATGGATTCCTTTCAGAGTTGTATTTTCTTCTCCAGTAGTAGATATGATCTCAAATTTAGTCTCTTGAACATGTTGTTAATATGTGAGGATTCATTTAATACTGAGAGGGGGGGATGAATCAATATTAACAACAATTCTCAACTTAAACTTAAATGGATAAAAATTCACCAAATCAATCACAAACTAGTAATAAACTATTTACCATTATTGGTCATCACTGATATCCAACTGTTAAACTGACTTATCACAACTGCTCATTAAGTGTTCATCAACATGCATAAACGAAAACTAAATAAAAAAAACACATCAAAAATATTCACCACAAGAACACCAAAATTTTCACGTGGAAACCCAAATAGGGAAAAACCACGGTGGGAATTGGTACCCAAAAAAATTGTGCACTCTTTCAGAATGCGCCCTGTTAGGAGAAAAGCCCAATTAGGAGATTACAATGATTCCCTATAGGAGAAGACCCTATTAGGAGTCACCCGGTTAAGGGATTGCTATGATGAGCCCTATCAGGAGCTTTGCCCTATTAGAAGCAACCTCGCAAGAGGATTTGAGACTCAGATGTTGAGCTACTTAGTTGAGGGATTTACAATTTAAGGCCTGTTAGAACCAACCTGGTTAAGGGATTTTGACTACTACTATTGTTAGGGAACAACAGATGAATGATTTGGAAACAACACTAACTGTTTGCTTGTTCAGATCCAATTTAGCTCCAATCCGCTACACTCTTGCAGATACACCACACTGGTTTGGCTTCTGATGCAGAGGATCTTGGAAAACCAATCACAACTTTAGGATCATGTTGATCCATCCATATTTTAATGATGATAACAATTAATTAGAGGCATATTTCATCATTCTTCAATAATCAATCAATCAAGAAAACTTAATCTAGGTATCAAACTTGCCAACTTGCTGCCCCTTTGGATAGACCTATACACAGAGGTCTATAAATTTTTAACAATAAATAAAAATCTCAATCCCTTCAGTCGGATCCTGAATAACTGTATTATAAACAACATATCCAAAATTCATAAAGATCCAACGGTGCAATAAAAAATTATCATCTCTGCACCGAGACCAATTTTGACCGTCATAAATCTGGAAAATGTATGCTTGCTGCCTGCTAGGGCATCATATTTCACAAAAAATACTTAACCAAACTAAAAAAATACCATACTCAAATGAAATCTCTCTGAGTCTACTTTCATAATATTCAAGTCATTAATTTTTCCAATAGTGAAATCACAAGATAAGTACAAACCCTTTCCAGCAACTCCATTTAAGACAGTTTAAAACCAGTTTTCACCAAAATCTTCATAACTTCCAGAAATAAAAACCAAAATACCTCAAACCAAAAGGAAAAGAAATATGATTCACATATCCTTCCAATAAGTCTATTTAGAGGTATTAATAATATCATATGAGTTCATACCATACGCTGCAATGTGACTGTTCTCAGGAAGTATCAAATCTGCAATTAACAACTTTCACCAAAACTTCCATATCTTCTTCATTTCTAAACATAATAACTCCAAGCCAAAAGGAAAAGAAAGGTAATTAACATATATAACTATTCATTATACATATACAAAGGTTTCCAGGCCATACATGGTCGTACAAGGCCTGTAACCAACACAAAAACTGGAAAGCCAACCAAAATAACAATAGTAGAATGCACCAAAATGTATCAAAAATGTTCTCCTTTCTTCTCTATTCTTCCAATAATGATTTGGTTCGACAAATAAAACATATTTATATACTCTTTGGTAGTTATAAACCATCCAACTACCTTTATGACCCTTCATCTTCCATTTTACAACTTTATGTGCAATTTTTGCACTTTTACATTTTTGCAAAAGTTGCACTTTTGCAATTTTCTTGCAACTTTGACACTTTTTCCTAATGACTCTCCAAATTGTAAAAACCCCCTAAACATGTCCAAATAATCTATTTAATACCTTTTACATACTTGATAGCCTTCTCATAGCCTTTTATACAATTTTGACCATCTTGACCTATAAGGGCCTATATGGACAACTAGGACATAATCAGGACTTGCTTACATTTTTAGGGTTCCAAGTCTTACAAATCATTCCAAATGGACTCAAATACATTATAAATGACCTTCAAATATCAATTATATTTCAAATGATGAATTTGACCATATATTTTCCTTACGCCATGGGTGCTCCTGCACCATACTACCGGCCTTGAAAGATTTCCAAGTCTCTTGGAAATGAGTAACATGATGCCTCTGCTACATTCTGCTTCAATCAAGACTCCTATCAATGGAGTTTATACTGGCTGCTTCCAATGGTGCATCTCTCAGCTGAAGTCCACTCCTCCAAGCTGCTACAAACACCCAACAACTTCTGTCCCTCACCTGGGAGTCCTCTCTTGCCTCTCTCCCCAAGACTCTTGGCGACACACTGGACCTCCTTCTCAGGCCCTTTGGACCATCTCCTATGGCCCCCTCTGGTAGACCTTCCTGTCCACCCACTTGCAGCTGAGTGAACCTACACCAAACCTACAACCAAGAAACTTTAAACACAAGAATCAAATAAACAATCTCATGGGCTAGGTCCTGGTGTGGATTGCCTCCTTCGACGCTCTACCCACACACTCAAACTCTTCTAGCTCTGATACCAATTTGATGCAGAGGATCTTGGAAAACCAATCACAACTTTAGGATCATGTTGATCCATCCATATTTTAATCATGATAACAATTAATTAGAGGCATATTTCATAATTCTTCAACAATCAATCAATCAATCAAGAAAACTTAATCTAGGTATCAAACTTGCCAACTTGCTGCCCCTTTGGATAGACCTATACATAGAGGTCTATAACTTTTTAAAAAGAAATAAAAATCTCAATCCCTTCGGTCAAATCCTGAATAACTATATTATAAAAAATCTCTCCAAAATTCATAAAGATCCAACGGTGCAATAAAAAGTTATCATCTCTGCATCGAGACCAATTTTGACTGTCATAAATATGGAAAATGTATGCTTGCTGCCTGCTAGGGCATCATATTTCACAACAAATACTTAACCAAAATAAAACAATACCATACTCAAATGAAATCCCTCTGAGTCTAATTTCATAATATTCAAGTCATTAATTTTTTTAATGGTGAAATCACAAGATAAGTACAAACCCTTTCCAGCAACTCCATTTAAGACAATTTAAAACCAGTTTTCACCAAAATCTTCATAACTTCCACAAATAAAAACCAAAATGCCTCAAACCAAAGGAAAAAGAAATATTATTCACATATCTTTCCAATAAGTCTATTTAGAGGTCTTAATAATATTATATGAGTTCATACCATACGCTGCAATGTGACTGTTCTCAGGAAGTATCAAATCTGCAATTAACAACTTTCACCAAAACTTCCACATCTTCTTCATTTCTAAACATAATAACTCCAACCCAAAAGGAAAAGAAAGGTAATTAATATATCTAACTATCCATTATACATATACAAAGGTTTCCAGGCCATACATGGTCGTACAAGGCCTGGAACCAACACAAAAATTGGAAAGCCAACCAAAATAACAATAGTAGAATGCACCAAAATGTATCCAAAATGTTCTCCTTTCTTCTCTATTCTTCCAAAAATGATTTGGTTCGACCAATAAAAAATATTTATAACTCTTTGGTAGTTATAAATCATCCAACTACCTTTATGACCCTTCATCTTCCATTTTACAACTTTATGTGCAATTTTTGCACTTTTACATTTTTGCAAATGTTGCACTTTTGCAATTTTCTTGCAACTTTGACACTTTTTCCTAATGACTCTCCAAATTGTAAAAATCCCCTAAACATGTCCAAATAATCTATTTAATACCTTTTACATACTTGATAGCCTTCTCATGGCCTTTTATACAATTTTGACCATCTTGACCGATAAGGGCCTATATGGACAACTAGGACATAATCAGGACTTGCTTACATTTTTGGGCTTCCAAGTCTTACAAATCATTCCAAATGGATTCAAATACATTATAAATGACCTTTAAATATCAATTATATTTCAAATGATGACTTTGACCATATATTTGCCTTACACCATGGGTGCTCCTGCACCAGCTTCACACTCTTTCCTCAATTCACTGACAAACCAAACATCAACTATACTGACCTAAGTAACCTTTACAACTTAGTTGGTTACAAAACCCTAGATACATCAAAATTCAAATGAATTTACAACATAGATCATCACAGATCTGTACAACTCATTACAGATCATCAAATGAATCATTATAATCAATTACGACCATTGTATGATCACCACACCTCAATCTGATACACTTTCAAATCCTTAGCTCATTCCGCTAAGCACTTCGCACATTCCCAAGAAATTCGCTCTTTGATCACGCTAAAACATCATTGAAACACTTCACGTGGTTTCAACCACTTCATCACCAACTTATAAACATAATGTAATACACCGTTGAACTCAAAATCATTACCAATATCCATCTGCACACCTTATATAAACCTCAGCACTTGACTCATCACCAATCTCCAGAACCAATCAAAACATTTCCACGTTTACCGGTTAAGGTCCTAATTCCCAGTTCATAGTCTTCGTTACCGATAAGGCATTTCCGGTAGACCAAAAAGACTTAGATGACAAAATAAACATGAAAAACATAGTTGCCACATAGTTTTTCATCAATGACAACATAAATAACTGATCAAAGTCATTAAGCCAATAATATCAATCTCTTCATCTCTATATCATTACTAACAATCTTTTACCGGTTCATCAACATCCATCAATATCAGTTATGCCAATCATTCCAACAATCTCCCCCGTTGGCATTGATGGCAACACCAACATATTCAACTGTCAACTATAATCTTCTTTGCTGCCTTCACTCGCTCTTCTTTTATTGCACCTCATCTGCTGGTTGCGCTACTTCACCTGCTCTAATTCTTCTCCTCCAGATCATATTTATTCTCCCCCTTTCTCTTACAGTTCTTCTTCCCCTTACTCTTATAGTTCTTCTCCCCCTTTGACAACAATGCCAAAGGTGCAAATGCATCTCTGGTCTTCATTCCTGGTGATGTTGTCTCCAACATCTCTGCAAATCTCATCTAAGCTGCTCCCCTTGTGGAGTAGCCAACATTTCATCAATCCACAGTGAAAAATACTCATTAAGACCACCGGATTGATGCATCTCCTGCATCTTAGTTGATCTTATGTAGGGGTCTGACCCCTAATTTACCTCTGAGGTACTCAAAGGTTGTCTTCGGAAAAGGTTTAGTGAAGATGTCTACTAACTGCTCTTTGCTTGTCACATATTCCATTCTGACTTGCTTCTGCTGTACTCTCTCCCTCAAAAAGTGATATTTCAGTTCTATATGCTTTGTCCTTTCATGTAACACAAGATTTTTTTAAATATTAATAGCAGTAGTATTGTCATAATAAATAATCACCGGTTCAGACATATCTTGCTTAAAGCCTTCCAACACGTCTCATCCAAATTGCCTGTGTACAATTCATAGATGCTGCCACATATTTTGCTTCAGTTATTGACTGTGATACACATGTTTGATTTTTAGTTGTCCAAGCAACCAATCTACCTCCAAGAAGAGAAGCTCCACCAGTAGTGCTTTTCCGGTCATCAACATTGCCTGCCCAATCTGCATCAATAAACACTTTCAAAGAAAAGTCATCTTTATAAGGATACCATAATCCATAATCCATTGTGCCTTTCAGATATCTGAATATCCTTTTCATCGCTACCAAGTGAGTCTCCTTGGGATCTTTCTGAAATCTAGCAACCAATCCAACAACATAATGCAACTTACCAATCATGGACCTGTATTCCTTTTAATCTACAAAGGGTGAATCATCCTGTTTAGATAATTTACAACATGTCACCATCGGTGTACCAACTGGTTTGCAATCTTCCATGCCAAAAGTTTCCAATACTTCTTTTACATATTTAGTCTGACAGATAAATATTCCACCATCCAGTTGCTGCACTTGCAACCCAATGAAAAATTTAATCTCACTAATAAGAGACATTTCAAATTCTTTCTTCATTTCCTTAGCAAAAGTCATACATAGATCATCATCACCACCAAAAATTATATCATCAACAAAAACTTCTGCTATCAACATTCTGTCTCCACCAGTCTTTAAATATATGTTACTATCCTCACTAGTATGCTGGAATCCTATCTTGATCAAATGTGTATGCAATCTTTCAAACAATTCTCTCAGTGCTTGCTTCAAACCATATAGTGCCTTGTGTAACTTGCAAACCATATTTTCATCTTCACTTAATGTAAATCCATCCAGTTGTTCTATATATACTTCTTCTTCTAGGATACCATTCAGAAAAGCTGATTTAACGTCCATCTGATATACCTTAAATTCTTTAAAAGAAACAAAGGCAAGTTACATTCTTACACCTTCCAGTATTGCCACCGGTGCAAAGGTTTCACCATAGTCTTCCCCTTCTTCTTGTGCATAGCCTTTGCAAACAAGTCTTGCTTTATTCCTTACAACCTTGCCATCTTCATTTAACTTGTTTCTAAAAACCCATTTTGTACCTAGAAAATTCTTGTCTTCCGGTCTGGGAACAAGTGTCCAGGTCTTGTTTTTCTTTATCTGATCTAATTCCTCATTCATAGAATTAATCCAACCATCACCCTTCAATGCTTCTCTTACTATTTTAGGCTCAATAGTAGAAATCAGACAAGAGTTTTCTCTGATTTTCCTTCTAGTCTATACACCAATATTCTTATATCCTATAATTTGGTCTTCTGAATGATTTAATTTGACATACCTTGGTATTATCGGTTCCGGTGACGTGCCTTTTGATTCATGTTCATCATCTTCTTCATCTCTTTCTTCATTTACCGGTTGAGCACCTATTTCTGCATTGTTCTGTTCATCATTCTTATGCACTTCCGGTTCTATAAACATAAGGTTTTCTTCATCATTTTTAGGCTCAGATCTGCCGGTCTCATAAGGTTTCTCAGAGAATTCATCAACCTTAACGTTTACACTTTCAACTATCTTCTTAGTTCTCTTGTTATAACATTTGAATACTTTACTCTTGGTAGAGTATCCAAGAAATATCCCTTCATCACACTTAGTATCAAATTTTTGAGTAACATCATCTCTCTTAATAAAACATTTACTCCCAATTTTTTTAAAGTACTTGACATTAGGAATCTTACCATTCCAAAGTTCATAAGGTGTTTTATCACTACCTTTCTTAACAAGTACTCGGTTCAAAGTATAAACAATTGTACTAACTGCTTCCCTCCAAAACATCTTAGGTACTGCACCTTGTATCAACATTGTTCTAGCAACTTCCACAATTGTCCTGTTCCTTCTCTCAACAATTCCATTTTGTTAAGGAGTTCTAGGTGCTGACATTTGCCTCTTAATTCCCCGTTCATCACAAAACTTCACAAACTCATCAGAAGTGAACTCACCTCCTCGGTCAGATCTCAGACATTTCAAACTCCTCCCAGTTTCCTTTTCAACTAAAGCTTTAAAAGCCTTGAATTTACTGAAAGCCTCAAACTTTTCTCTCAGAAAAGTTACCCATATCATCTTTGAAAAATCGTCAGTAAAAATCATAAAGTACTTATCTTCATAATAGCTTCTAGTCCTCATAGGACCACATAGATCAATGTGAACTAAATCAAGGATATGCTCTGAAGAATTTTTTTCTCTCTTAAAAGATATAGAAGTCATCTTACCCATCCGACATTCCTTACACAACACATTGTCCGGTTTCACAAGCTAGGGCATACAGCCTCTCACAATACTTGATTTGCTAACCTTTATCAAATTGTCAAAGTTCACATGAAAAAATCTCTTGTGCCATAACCAACTGTCTTCAACCTTAGCCACCAAACAACTATTCACGTTGGTATTTAGATGAAAAAGATTACCTCTAGTCTATTTTCTAGTAGCAATCAACTATCCTTTACTTCCAAGGATTCTAGATACTCCACTCTTAAATTCAAGAAGATATCCTTTATCATTTAATTTTCCAACACTCAGTAAGTTATGTTTTAATCCATCTCCCCAATAGACATCATCTGCATTACTTTTTCTATTTAATAAGATAGATCCTTTACCTTTAACCATCCAGGGTGATTTTTTACCAAACCTTACCACACCGCCATCAAATTCTTCAAGGGATAAGAACTTGTTTCTATCACCGGTCATGTACTGGTGTGAGCAACCACTATCTATTATCCATTCATCACTACTATCCATGTGTGATACCAAAGCTTTTTCATCAGTCAAATCTTCCTTCACAACAACAAAGACAATTTCCTCATTGTCCTCTTCCTCAGATTCCTCATCTGTCACACCTTCATCCACTGCAACATAGCAACATTTCTTTCCTATTCCTTTAAATTTCCTAAACTTTTCCTTTTTATCACCATTATGACATTTTGCAGCAATGTGTCCAATCTTATTGTAGGAAAAACACTTCAGAGGAAGTTTACCTTTGTACTTACCAGTGCCTCTAGAAAATATTTTAGCCAATAGTGCCTCAAGTTCCATCAGATGATCTTCATCATCACCATCTCCTCTTCTACCACCATGAATAGACCTGTAGTCATGATTATGACAAATATCCTTTCCTTTCTTCACAGATGTACCGGTTACAGAAGCCTTTAAAGCAAATTTAGATGGCTTAGAAACACTATTATCAAAGCTGTTTAATTCAAATGCAGTCAATTGACCAATAAGGGAATCAACAATAACTTTATCTTTAGAAATAGATCTCAACTCCTATATTGTAAATATCCTAATAGCATATTGTGGTAAGAGAGTTCTAAGCATCTTACTAACAACAATATCTTCTTCAACTTTACCTCCAACACTCTTAATACCACCTACAACTTCCTTAATCCTTTGTCCATATTGTGCTATATTCTCACCATCAATTATTCTTATATCATCAAATTTACCTCTAAGACTTTCTTCCTTAGCCCTTTGTACATGTTCATCACCTCCATAAATCAAACCTAACTTCTCCCATAATTCAAATGCAGTCTCTAATCCATGAACATCTATATACTCAGAGTCAGACAAAGTACTTACAATTGACTCAAGTGCCTGGATGTTTTCTTGCTTCTCCTTAAGATCATCAGGTGTCAGGGGACTGGTAGTAGGAGTCACATGATTCCAAAAATGAGAACCCATTCCTTTGATATATATCTTCATCCTATCACTCCATATCTGGTAGTTGTCCTTGGTAAACTTGGGACCCTCCTTCTTCATCATCCTTCTCAGGATCTTTTCCTCAAGTTGTTAAGCTTCTGCACACAAAGAACCTAATGCTCTGATACCAATTGTTAATATGAGAGGATCCGATTAATACTGAGAGGGGGGGGAGTGAATCAACATTAACGATAATTCTCAACTTAAACTTAAACTAATAAAACTTCACCAAATCAATCACAAATCAGTAATAAACTATTTACCATTACCAATAATCACTGATATCCAACTCTTAAACTGATTTATCACAACTACTCATTAAGTGTTCATCAACATGCATAAACTGAAAGTAAATCAAATCAACACGTCAAAAAAATTCACCACATGAACACCAAAATTTTCATGTGGAAACCCAAATAGGGAAAAACCACAGTGGGAATTGGTACCCCAAAAAATTGCGCACTCTTTCGGAACGCGCTCTATTAGGAGCCTAGCCTCGTTAGGATCTTACAATGATGCCCTATTAGGAGTCACCCGATTAAGGGATTGCTATGATGAGCCTTGTTGGGAGCTTTTCCCTGTTAGAAGAAACCTCACAAGAGGATTTGAGACTCAGATTTTGAGCTACCTGGTTAAGGGATTTACAATTTAAGGCCTACTAGAACCTACCTGGTTAAGGGATTTTGACTGCTGCAAGTGTTAGGGAATAACAAATGAATGATTTGGAAATAGCACTAACTGTTTGCTTGTTCAAATCCAATTTAGCTCCAATATGCTACACTCTTGCAGATACACCACACTGATTCGGCTTCACACTCTTTCCTCAATTCATCAACACACCAAACATCAACTATACTAACCTAAAAAACCTTTACAACTTAATCGATTATAAAACCCTAGATACATCAAAATTCAAATGAATTTACAACATAGATCATCACAGATCTTTACAACTCATTACAAATCATCAAATGGATCATTACAATCAATTACAGTCGTTGAATGATCACTGCACCTCAATTTGATACACTTTCAAACCCTTAGCTCATTCTGCTAAGCACTTCACACATTCCCAAGAAATTCACTCTTTGATCGCGCCAAAACATCATTCAAACACTTCACGCGGTTTCAACCACATCATCACCAACTTATAAGCATAATGTAATACACCGGCAAACTCAAAATCATTACTGGTTATAAGAATTGAATACCGGTTCTTAAGCCCTTCTTAAACCCTACAAAAAAAAAACATAAATCATAAACATGATTTCCGGTAATCAAAGCATGAGGTAGTTCCGGTCAAAGATACATTGCAATGATACAAATACATGTTCCAAACGTCAACACTTGAATCATCACCAATCTCCAGAACTAATCAAAACATTTCCATGTTTACCGGTTAAGGTCCTAATTCCTAGTTTTCTGTCTTCATTATCGGTACGACATTTCTGGTAGACCAAAAAGACTTAGATGACAAAATAAACATGAAAAACATAGTTGCCACATATTTTGCCATCAATGACAACACAAATAACTGATCGGAGTCATTAAGCCAATAATCTCAATCTCTTCATCACTATATCATTACCAACAGTCCTTTACCAGTTCATCAACATCCATCAGCATCAGTTATGCCAATCATGCCAACACATGTTTTGGGGCAGTCTGATCCCATGCCTCACATAATTTCACATCTTTACTTTCCACTATCTTGTTCAATCTTTTATTGTAACACCGGTAAGTCTTGTTGTTTATAGCATATCCAAAGAATATTCCTTCATCAGCTCTAGTATCAAAATTTTCAAGATCATTCTCATCTCTTCTGATATAGCACTCACTCCCAAAGATTTTGAAATATTTCACAGTAGGTGGTCTTTCATACCACAAATTATAAGACATATTTGTATGATTTATCCTTATTTGAACCCTATTAAGAATGTAAACAACAGTATGGACAACTTCTTTCTAATAAACATTAGTCAAGTTAGCATCTTTCATCATAGTTTTAGCCATCTCAATAACAGTTCTATTCTTCCTTTCTGCCACACCATCCTGCTGAAGGATTATCAGGGAAGAAAGATGTTTCCTAATGCCATATTTCTCACATAAATTGTCAAATTTATTTGAAGTAAATTCTCCACCTCTATTAGATCTCAAATATTCGATTCTAGCATCAACCTGATTCTCTACCATTGACTTGAAAAATTTAAATCTTTCAAAAGATTCAGATTTTTCTCTAAAAAATATAACCCATGTCATTCTAGAATAATCATCAATGAGTAACATAAAATACCTTTCACCATTGAGTTCACATGTCCTTGTAGGACCACAGAAGTCTGTGCAAATTATCTCCAACAAATGTGATGTATAATACTCCTTGTTCTTGAAACTTTATTTTATTTTCCTAATTGACATTCCCTACACACACTGTCAATAGGCTTGACAATCCTTGGTAAATCCCTTACTTCTTTATAGTTATTGATCTTTATCATGTTATCAAAGTAAATATGTCCCATTCTCTTATGCCATAACCAACATTCATTACTTGGACTCAAATAAAATCTATTTCCACTTCTATCCTTTATGTAGTAAACATTTCCACTTGTCCTGATTCCTTCTGCTACCAATTTTTTGGCTCTACCTTTTCTAATCGTACATCCAATTTCTATAAACACAACTTCATAAGCTCTATTGCACATTTGACTATCACTCAATATACTATGTCTCAATCATTCTACATAATAAACACCGTCAATTTTATGTTTACCATCAATTGAGAAACTTCCTATTCCACAGATCAGTGCATCTTCTTCTCTTGCAAATTTTAGAGGTCCGCCATCATACTTCTTCAGAGTGCCAAATTTGTCTTTATCTCCGGTCATGTGATTTGAGCATCTAGAATCAATGATCCATGATCTAGGTTCAAATTTAGCATGCAATGTAGTCTTCTCTTCCGACCTTTTAGTTCTTCCCTAATACTTCTCCTCTATAGCCAGAAATAAGGATTCTTCATTTGAGTCTTTAATGTCTTCTTTTTCAGATGAATGTGCCTCCATAGAACATAAACTCCTTTTCCCTTTATCTCTATGATTCATTCTTCTCTTAAAGTATTTCTGCTATATTTACTTTTATTTTCATCGTCCTTATACTTTTTGTAATCTTCTTTATATATACATTTTGAAGCATAATGACCAATTCTTTCACATTTAAAACATTTCAAGGGCAACTTAATTTTATACTTTCCATTTCCTCACTTTAGTCTTCTTACAAAGTGTTCTTCAATCTCATCCGAGTTTTCACTCATTTTTGGATCATTACGGATATCCTTAAAACATTGAATGTAGCTTCTCTTCAATAAGACTTTATTTCTTCCATCTCTTTTATCTCGTAGGTGGATAATGTACCAATAAGTTGATCAATTGTGTAGTTGTTCAAATCATGACATTCTTCAGTTGCACACTTCTTTGTTTTGTAGGGTTTTGTCAATGTAAAGAAGATCTTCTTGATAAGATCACTTTGTTCAACCACTCCTCCAACAACTCGGATAACTTGGACACTATATCATTTACTCTATGTATGTAATTTTCAATGCTTTCATCATCAACCATTCTGAAACCTTCAAATTTTTGCTTCAGGTTCAAAAGTCTTGCTTACTAAGTCTTCAGATCACCTTCATATGCATAACACAACTTGTTCTAGATTGCTTTACCTTCTTTCATTCCTTTAACTTTGCCAAGTACTTCATCACTAAGACAACTAATAAGAATTGTTCTAGCTTTTGCATTTCTCTCCTGAACCTTGATCTCATTCGGAGTTGATGGTCCATTCGGAAGTCATTGATAACCACTCTAGATAATCTCCCAGATTCCATTATGTAATGCTTCCAAATAAGATTCCATTCGTTTCTTCCAATAATTAAAGTTTGTTCCATCAAACATCACAACTTTAACATGAATTTCTTGCGCCATTTCTAGATCTACCTCAAGCGGCTAAGATTTCCAAAGAGGAACCTTTCTCTAATACCAATTGTTGAACACCCAACATGATTGATAGGGGGGGTGAATCAGTCTGAAACTTCAAAAACAATTATTAATCAACTCATTTAATAGCAACACTTTAATCATTAGCACATCAAACAGGAAAAAACCACGGTAAGAATCTAACTCACAATATGAATAACAATGTTTACAACAAAGAAGCACCAACACCTAAAGAACTTGTATAACTAAGGCACAGTACCTTAGGCAAGATACAAGGACTTGTATAGCTGAAGAGCACTTCTTTAGGACAAGATACAAATTTCTATCGAAGGACTCATTGTCAATCAACAACAAATGAAATAGATGAATTAAAATTGATAAGGATTCTTCTAATCATGAAATTATCCTTGAACAATAATCAAGTGACCAATAACATGGCAAACATCTCTGATAATATCCAATGTCACAACACATTATCTTGCAGAATATATTAGCTTCAAAGCTCTTCTTAAATTGACTTTCACATCACCACAATCTCAAATCTATTTACAAATCATTTAGATACACTTCTCACACAATTCACTTCTCATCCATATTTATAAACAACATTAAAATCCTAATCAAGGGTTGGCCAAAACAAAATAAGCAATATTACACAAAATAAGCCACCTAGACGTCAAATACTCAGATTGGTCCACTCCAGGAGGAAGAGGGAACCAAACCATATCATGATACATCATTCCATGAATGAACCGACAATCGACACACACTAACACATATTCCAAAAGACATTACAAATCACAATATGTAGATATGATCAACTAGTTGGCCACATAACCACTTCTAATGCAAATTACTCCATGTGAATCTCCACACACCAAAGTGAGACCTAAACAAGCATCTCAACATATCTTCCTACACATACCCAGACCAAAATAACATGATCCATTGAAGAAAAAGAAGATGACAATGAGTTTTGTTTGTCATTTGTAACAATACAAAAAACCTAGCTTTAGCAAACTACGGATTTCCATGCAAACATGTATGTGTGTGTGTGTGTGTTTATATATGTGTATATATGTGTATATATATGTGTGTATATTTATATGTGTATATATATGTATATGTATATGTATATGTGTGTATGTATGTATGTATGTATGTATACATACATATACATATACATATACATATACATATTATATGTGTGTGTGCACACATACATATATCATAAAAAACAAGTAAAAAAAATATCTTTCTATCATCTTAGTATCTTATGTCCTCTTTGTATCTTCATATTTCAGGATTTTCTTCCCTTGTCTTGGTTTGAATTGGAGGTCATCACTTATGAGGAAACATGTTTAGTTTACCAAAATAAACGACACTGATATCTCTCACAATGGTGCCCATCCAAACATATCAACCTCATGTATGATCTCCCTATGTAGGTGAACATAACACATTCTCCCATTCCTAGACTTTGATGGTAAATTACATTCCGAACATAATGAAATTCTGGTTTATTGTTTGGATATAATGTGTGGCAAAATACCTATGTTGTTAATTTTCAAATACTAGTTTGTGTTTCTGTTGTTGGAGCCGGCTATTCTTCATACAAAAATGCAATTTGTACATGCAACATACATGAAATGCCCATGAAATCCCATACAGAGGCATACACCATGAGGAGTAGCTCACACAAGCACATCAGGTAGTAGACACAGTTTCCAGCGAGCGTTGGCTATTTTGCAAACAGTTTTTGGTTGGACGACGTGGTTAGTGGTTTAGTCAATTTATGGTTGGATGACATGGTTAGTAGTTTGATAGCTAGTGTGTGCGGTTAAGGAGGAGAATGCATGGGAAATGAGGAAAAGGGACTATTTGGATTGAAAAACATGGGACAAAATACCCGTGTTATTAATTTTCAAATACTCGTTTGTGTTTCTCTTGAAAGATACCCTTCAAACAAAATGTATTCTAATGCGTGCATTTCACATAACTCCATTAAATGTCAATATCACAATGCAAACGAAATATTCACATTCAAACTACATTTCAAGTACTCCATTGTACGCATTTCAAACAAATTTGAAAATACATTGGGTATTCTACTATGCATACACAGTATGTTTTTTTCCAATTGCATGATAATAAACAATATGACTATTGACCATCAAATACGACATACATTGTTATACTTGACAACAAAATTAAAAAGGGGAGGGCTTTCAACCACTAGGGGTTCTAACATTCTGCATAACAATAAGTCCTCTTTCATAGTTCCAATGTAGAAGTACAATACAACATATATAGGATGATTGATATACATACTTAGTAATTTCGTAGGTCAATACCTCCACAAAAACCCCACAATTAACTAGGACACCAACAAACACCCCACATTTTTCCACCGTTGCAAATATAAAAAATATGAAACCAACTTTAAAGAGGAGTTTAGTACAAAATATAGTTCAAAGATAACTATTTATAAATTAGAAACAAATAGCCAAACTCAAACATAATTTACCATAGAATACCACCCTCCCTTTGTAGCCTTCATTTGTCATTAAACAAAAAAAAATGTGAAGAAAAAAACTATAAGAGCTTACTAAAGTGCCATATAATTTAATAATTTAACTATCACAAACACTTGTGTTCCAAGCTCTCAAAACTAGACTCACCTTGATTTAGTGCACTTGTTGACGACTGCTCAAGCGTCCTTATAAATCAACAACCCGGGAGTAAATTAAGTGTTAGTGATAGATGGAGTTAGAAATTAAACATGTGCTACAACTAATTTTTTTTATATTCACCAATGTTGAACATAATGTTATGGTGCACCAAACATGCCAAATTATACAATAAACAATCATGCATATTCAACTATTTTAAGGCTGTTTAACTTCCCACTTAACCTATCACTAACACTAGAAATATAAATCAACCAATAATATCTATAAACTTGCCATTCTACTAGAACTGTGAAGTTTAGGATTTCATTCAGAATTATCATTTTAAAATTTGTAACCAAAACTAAATGTTAATATAGCTTCTTTTTTCACACACCCCTCCTCTAAAACCCTCATGCCACCACATTTATTTACATATGTTATGTATATATGTATATGTATATGTGTGTATGTGTGTGTGCATATGCATATATATGTGTATATTTATGTATATACATGTGTATATATATGTATAATTGTATATATACATGTATGTACACACACACACACACACACATATATATATTTGTGTGTGTGTGTGTGTGTGTGTGTGTGTGTGTTGGCCATTTGGTGGAATTGATTATGTGTTGCATTGATGTTTTGTCATTGATGTCAATACTAGCTGTTTGGATACTTTACCGACACCCTTCTGGTCCCAATAGAATGAGTGGTTTCTGGTTGGTTTTGGATCCGGCATGATCCAGTATGCTTCAGTATGATTTGGTTATGGAAATGTCTTGTTCACGATACTCATGTTCATATTCAGTCAGTTGGTTTTGGTCTGGTGATCGGATGCTATCCTGTTTGCTTGGAAGCTTGTCTTGCGGTTTCGGCGAGGGTTTCACCGGTAGAGATTTGATGAAGATCTTTGATGATATACATAAGTAGCATTGGTGCAGCTTCCGGTATGGTTTCAAGATGCTGATGGTGATCATGTTCGAGACTTGGAGGATGGAGATCATTGCTTTAGCGTGTGGACCTATATTGGGTCCCGATTGATCTAGGTTATGGACCGACTTAATGTAACGTATGGATTGGACCTCTCGATGTGTTTCCAGGATGTCTTATATGTTGGATATTGTTTGTTTGGTCTAAGGCTGACATGTTTTGTAATTATGTAATTGGTTTATTGTCTGGTGGCCACCGAAAGTACATTTCCGGTCATCAACATCTCCAGCCCAATCAACATCTGTATATGCACATAAAATAAAGTTATCATGGATCAGCAAGAAACAATCATGTACTTCTTTATCTACTGCTAAAGCTGAGTATGTTGCTGTTGCTACTAACTATACACAGGTTTTATGGATGAAGCAAATGTTGAAGGATATAAAGGTGGATTGTAATGAACCGGTAGTTATTCACTTGATAACTCTGCTGCTATTGATTTATCAAAGAATCTGATATTTCATTCTAAAGCAAAGCACATATCTATCAAGTACAACTTTTTGAAGGAAAATGTAGAAGCAAATGAAGTTAGATTGGTTTATGTGAACACTAAAGAGAATATTGCGGATATCTTCACTAAACCTTTGCCTAAGGAATTATTTGAGTACTTCAGAGATAGATTGGGAGTTTCTGCCCCTTCGATAGAGACTTGATTGATGCGGTTTGGCATCAGTCCGGTATGCATTTTCAGAGATACTATTCATTCCGGCATTGATGTGGGGATGCTATTGCTCAGGGGGAGTAGTTAGTTTTGTGTTTCAGTGGTTTATGTTTTTTCTTTGATATTTATGTCAAATTTCTGACATTGATGTCAAAGGGGGAGATATATTGACGTGAAAAAGAAAAAATTAAGGAGTTGGATACATTAGGGGGAGAGATATATGTATAATTTAGAGCTTTACAGAGATATCATTCACAGGGAGAGTTTGGTCTTTGTTTCAAAACTTCATTGCTATATCTTTGAGTGGGAGATTGTTAGCTGTCTTCCATTTGGGGGAGACTTGTTTGGCATTTCTTGGTACTTAGATGTTTTTCACATCTAGTGTTGCCATCAATGCCAAAGGGGGAGATTGTTGGCCATTTGGTGGAATTGAATTATGTGTTGCATTGATGTTTTGTCATTGATGTCAACATTAGTCGTTTGAATACTTTGTCGACACCCTTCTGGTCTCGGTAGGATGAGTGGTTTCTGGTTGGTTTGGGATCCGATATGCTCCGATATGATTTGGTTATGGAATTGTCTTGTTCATGATACTCATGTGTTTATATTTAGTCAGTTGGTTTTGGTCTGGTGATCAGATGCTATCCTATTTGCTTGGAAGCTTGGCTTGCGGTTTCGATGAGGGTTTCACCGGCAGAGCTTTGATGATATGCATAAGTGGCATTGGTGCAGCTTCCGGTATGGTTTCAGGATGTTGATGGTGATCATGTTCGAGACTTGGTGGATGGAGATCATTTATTTAGCGTGTGGACCTATATTGGGTCCCGGTTGATCTAGGTTATGGACCGACTTAATGTAACGTGTGGATTGGACCTCTCGATATGTTTCTAGGATGTCTTATATGTTGGATATATTTTTTTTCTCTAAGACCGATATGTTTTGTAATTATGTAATTGTTTTATTGTCTGGTGGTCGACCTGATTATTTATGGTCGAGGGTTTGTATATATATGATGTAAGATCTAATTGTAGATCATGATTATGGGATAGGATAATTGTACGGGATATGGATATATAATGTGCGAATAATGTAATATCATTCAGACAGAGGATTTGGTCGATCATTGGAGAATGAATTGGGTTTATGTAAGAGGATTTATTCCTCCGGTATTGAGTTTCACTGGAACTGTACTCAGGCATAGGAGATGTTATCTTTGCAGTTCAATCACTTCTTCAGATTGTAGTATGGATTTCTATGTAGTCAGTGAGACTCCTTTTATGATGAGCAGTGCACTCTAGGTTGTTGGTCTTCCTGCAAGTGCAAGCCCCTCAATTGTAATTCACATACTTACTGCAGAAGTATTATCTGACTATGGGTAAGCTTCCCACCGTGGTTTCTCCCTTTACTGGGTTTTCCACTTATAAATCTTGGTGTCATGTGTATGGTATTTATTCTTTGATTATTGTTTATGCTTAATTGGTTTAACTGCTATTCCGGTATTTGGTTTAAGCATTCTGGTATTAATGTTTTGGGTTCTGGTATCAAAGTTTTAATTGCTAAATGTTCTGGTAATCTGAGACAGCTGATTCACCCCCCCTCTCAATTGTCTTCCATTTAATTGAACTGTCTAACAATTGGTATCAAAGCTTTGGTCCTCTTTGCAGAAAGCTTAACTGCTTGAGGAAGATTCTATGGCGACTAATAGTTCAAGTTCTTCCAGTTCATTTGGAGCTATCTTTCGGAGAGATATTACTAGGCTTGATGGAACAAATCTCACAGTATGAAAGATTTAGATGGAGACTCATCTGAGATGTCTTGGCAAGGAGATTTGGGAGATCACACAGAATAGTGTTACACCTTATAATACGACATCTGGAAATCCTCCTCTGAAAAACCTGGATAAGGAGCTTGAGAATGATTGTAGAGCAAGAGAAGCCCTCTTGTGTGTACTTTTTGATCAGCAAATAATGGGATTAACTGACAAATCATCTGGAAAGGCTATATGGGATAAGTTGGGGACTCTTAATGAAGGTGGCCCTACAGTGAAGATTGCTAAACTTGATGGTTACTGGGTGAGATACGAAAACATGAAGATGGAAGAAGATGAAAGGATTATTGCATTCATAGAAAGGGTAAATGAGATTGTTATGGGAATTCAATATTGTGGCGGAACTATGAATGAAGATGAAATTGTTTCTAAAGTCTCGAGAGCCCTACTATCGGCTTACAAGTTGAAGGCTACTGCAATTAATCAGTTGAGAACAATGGCTAATACATCTGTCAACAAAGATACCTTGGTTGAGAATTTATCTGCTTTTGAGCTGGAAGATTTTGGACTTTCTGGAGCTATGAAGTCTGAACCTGCTTTTCATGTATCTACATCATCAACCGGTAAGCAAGATTGGAGAGATTTATATGCAAAAGAATTAGATGATATGAAGAGAGAAGATGAATAATTTGAGCAACGTGAAGCCCTATTTGCTAGAAGAGTACCTAAAGGACCGGTAGGAAGTAAGTATGAAGGAAAAACACCTTTTAAATATTTTGCATGTAATAAGATTGGTCATTTTGCATCTAGATGTCCTAAAAGGAATTCAAAATTTGAGGAAAGATTTAGAAGATCTTTTAAGCCTAACCCTGGATATCAGAACAAGTATAAGTACAGGAAAAACAGAGACAAGTCATGCTACATAGCGGATGAGGAAGGCATTACTGATTCTGATGATGAACTGACATAAGACTCTACTAGTGGTTCCAGAAATGGGAAGGAATGGGTGTTCCTGGCTATCAAGGAAGATGTTCTGGCACTGGAAGAGAATGTACCTGAAGAGAAGGCACTTGCTACTAAAAATGAAGACAAGGATGAATGGGTAATTGACAGTGGATGTTCACATCATATGAATGGAGATAAAGGGAAGTTTCTATCTTTGCAAGAATATGATGGCAGTCTGGTTAGATTTGGAGATGACAAAGCATGTAAGATAAAAGGAAAATGAACTATATCATTGGATGGTAAGAACAATAAGGCCAATGTTTATTATGTTGAAGGTTTGAGGCATAATCTTTTGAGTGTAGGACAATTGGTGGATAAGGGATTTCAATTACAGTTCAAAGATAGAAAATACAAAATCATTAATAGATCTGGTTTGGAGATTGCAACCGGTACACATACAAAAGGTAATATATTTCATTTGAATTTCGGTGAGAAGACATGTTTGATTGCACAAATTGATGAGAGTTGGCTATGACATAAGAGGCCATGTCATGTGAATTTTGATTGCATTGTAAAGATTAGTTCAACTAAAGCAGTTAGAGATATACCTAAGATTGTGAAGCCCTATAATCTGGTATGTAAAGAATGTCAAATGGGTAAAAAAGGTCAGAACCTCTTTAGGGAGTATACAAGATAAATTTAATGATGTTCTTGATCTTATTCATATGGATTTGTGTGGCCCTGCTAGAGTTAAAAGATTTCAAGGTGATAGATATTTTATGTTGATCATTGATGATTATTCTAGAATGATGTGGGTTACTTTTCTAAAGAAAAAATCTGAGGCATTTGAAAATTTTAAAATCTTTAAGGCTAAAGTGGAAACTGAGATAGGATTGAAGATTAAATGTTTGAGGTCAGATCATGGTGGGGAATTCACATCCGGCGAGTTTAATAACTTTTGTGAGAAGCATGGTATAAGGAGACAATTTTCTGCTCCCCGGACACCTCAGCAGAATGGAGTTGTGGAAAGGAAGAACAAAACTATCTTGGATGCTGCTAGAACAATGATGATGGAAGCTAGTCTACCTCATATCTACTGGAGAGAAGCAGTGAGCACACCGGTTTATACATTCAAGAGAGTACATATAAAAAGAGAAACCTGTAAGACACCTTATGAATTATGGTTTGGTAATACATCTACATTTAAGTAATTCAGAACCTTTGGTAGTAAATGTTATATCAGGAGAGATGATATTATTGGAAAATTTGACCGTAGAGGTGATGAAGGCATATTTCATGGTTATTCTAATGAAAGCAAAGCATATAGATGTTATAACAAAAGATTGCATAGAAGTGTGGAGAGCACTAATGTCAAGGTGGATGAGCATAATAGAAGTCAAATCAGAGCCGATGAGAAGAAATCGACAATGGAAATGATTATATCTGAGCAGGTAGCACCTTTATCGGAACAAAGTGTTGAACTAGTTACTCCAGCATTATCATAAAATTATACAGTAACTAAAGAATCGGGAAGAGGAACAAAGAGTCAGAGGACTCCTAGGTATGTGAGATTGAATAATTCTGAAGATCAGATCATTGGGGATAAAAACAGTGGAGTAATGACAAGAAGAAGACTAACAACTAATGAGGCATGTTTAATTTCACAAGTTGAACCGGTATCAGTAATTGAGGCATGTAAAGATGAATATTGGTTGAAAGCTATGGAAGAAGAATTAGATTAGATTGAGAAAAATAACACATGGACTTTGGTTCCCCGACCTAAAAATAAGAATGTTATTCAAACTAAATGGGTTTTTAGGAATAAATTGAATGAGGATGGTAAATTTGTAAGGAATAAGGTTAGAATGGTTTGTAAAGGATATTGTCAGAAGGAAGGAATTGATTATGGAGAGACTTTCGCACCTGCAGCTAGGATTGAAGCTGTAAGATTATTTCTTGCCTACGCTGCCCATAAAAACTACAAGGTTTATCAGATGGATGTTAAGTGTGCATTTTTGAATGGGGATCTTGATGTTAAGTTGTAATGTTGACATTAATTTATATTATAAGATCACTGATGATGATAGACTTATTATTGAAGTATTTGTTGATGACATTATTTTTGGAGGTGAAGATAAGTTATGCATGGAATTTGCTCAAAATATGGAGAAAGAGTTTGAAATGTCTATGATTGGGGAAATAAAAAATTCTTAGGTTTGCAAATTACTCAGGATGACAAAGGTATTTTCATCTATCAAACTAAGTATGCTAGGGAATTGTTGAAGAAATTTGGTATGGGAGATTCTAAACCGGTAAGTACTCCTATGATGAAATTGTCAAGGAAAGATGTTTCTGCACCGGTAAATCCTACAAGATACAAATCTATGATTGGAGGTCTGCTTTATTTGACTTAGACTAGGCCTGACATAATGAATGTTTTTTGTATTGTATCAATATTTTAGAGTGATCCTAGAGAAAATCATGAGAGTGCGGTGAAAAGGATTTTTAGATACTTGCAAGGTACATCAGAATATGGTTTATGGTACCCTAAGGATGATAACTTTACTTTATGTGCATATATAGATGCTGATTGGGTTGGAGATGTTGATGATCGGAAAAGTACTTCTGGTGGTGCTTTCTTTCTTAGAAATAAACTTGTTTCATGGATCAACAAGAAATGGTCATGTACTTCTTTATCTACTGTAGAAGCTAAGTATGTTGTTGTTGCTATTAACTGTACACAAGTTTTATGGATGAAGAAAATGTTGAAGGATATAAAGGTGGATTGTAATGAACCGGTAGTTATTCACTATGATAACTCTGTTTCTATTGATATATCAAATAATTCGGTATTTCATTCTAAGACAAAGCACATATCTATCAAGTACAACTTTTTGAAGGAAAAGGTGGAAGCAAATGAAGTTAGATTGGTTTATGTGAACACTGAAGAGTAGATTGTAGATATCTTCACTAAACATTTGCCTAAGGAATCATTTCTATTGTAGATTGTAGATTGTAGTACTTTAGAGATAGATTGGGAGTTTGTGCCCCTCTGGTAGAGAATTGATTGATGCGGTTTGGCATCAGTCTGGTATGAATTATCAAATATGCTATTCATTCCAACACTGGTGTGGGGATGTTACTGCTCAGGGGGAGTAGTTAGCTTTGTGTTTCAGTGGTTTATGTTTTTTAGTTGATATTTATGTCAGATTTATGGCATTGATGTCAAAGGGGGAGAGATATTGATGTGAAAAATAAAAACTTAAGGAGTTGGATACATTAGGGGGAGAGATATATGTGCAATTCAAAGATTTACAGAGATATCATTCACAGGGAGAGTTTGGTCTTTGTTTCAGAACTTCATTTCTATATCTTTGAGTGGGAGATTGTTGGCCATTTGGTGGAATTGATTATGTTGCATTGATGTTTTGTCATTGATGTCAACACTAGTTGTTTGGATACTTTACCGACACCCTTCTAGTCCCACTAGGATGAGTGATTTCTAGTTGGTTTTGGATCCAACATGATTCGGTATGATTTGGTTATGGAATTGGCTTGTTCATGATACTCGTGTTCATATTCAGTCAGTTGGTTTTGGTCTGGTGATCAGATGCTATCTTGTTTGCTTGGAAGCTTGGCTTGCGGTTCCGACGAGGGTTTCATCGGCAGAGCTTTGATGATATGCATAAGTGGCGTTGGTGCATCTTTCGGTCCGGTTTTAGGATGTTGATGGTGATCATGTTCGAGACTTGGCGGATGGAGATCATTGCTTTAGCGTGTGGACCTATATTGGGTCCTGGTTGATCTAGGTTATGGACCGACTTAATGTAACATGTGGATTGGACCTCTCGATGTGTTTTCGGGATGTCTTATGTGTTGGATATTATTTGTTTGGTCTAAGACCGACATGTTTTGTAATTATGTAATTGGTTTATTGTCTGGTGGCCGACTTGATTGTTTATGGTCGAGGGTTTGTAAATATATGATGTAAGATCTCATTGTATATCATGATTATAGGATATGATAATTGTATGGGATATGGATGTAATATGTGAATAATGTAATATCATTCAGGCAAAGGATTTGGTCGATCATTGAAGATCGAATTGGGTTTATGTAAGAGGATTTAGTCCTCCGGTATTGAGCTTAACCGGAACTGTACTCAAGCATAGGAGATGTTATCTTTGCAGTTCAATCACTTCTCCGGATTGTAGTTTGGATTTCTATGTAGTCAGTGAGACTCCTTTTGTGATGAGAAGTGCACTCTCGGTTGTTGGTTTTCCTGCAAGTGGAGGCCCCTCAATTGTAATTCACATACTTACTGTAGAAGTATTATCTGACTGTGGGTAGGTTTCCCACCATGGTTTTCCCTTTACCAAGTTTTCCATGTATTAATCTTGGTGTCATGTGGATGGTATTTATTCTTTGATTATAATTTATGCTTAATTGGTTTAACTGCTATTCCGGTATTTGGTTTAAGCATTCTGGTATTAATGTTTTGGGTTCTGATATCAAAGTTTTAATTGCTAAATGTTCTGGTAATCTGAGACAACTGATTCACCCCCCCCCCTCTTAGATGTCTTTCAATTAATTGAACTATCTAACAATACATACGTACGTACATACATACATACATACATACATACATACATACATACATACATACATATATATGTGTGTATGTGTGTGTGTGTGTAGATACACACACACACATAGATATGTATATGTATATGTCACTTTCACCTACCCACAATAAGCATAAAAATATATGTTTTTTCGAGCTTCCAACCTTTTAGATGCATCGTGTTCGTCTACACAAAGGAAAACTAATGTGTTTTCTATTCTGGTGCTTGTGTTTCAACCCACCAGCCAAATGTTTTCTCTAGTTTTCCCCATTTCCCACACACTATAAATTGCATCCATCCATATAAAGGTGATCATCAACCTTATAGCATTGTCCACGCGATGTTGACTATGTATGCTAGAAACTACTTCCACCACTTCCCACACAAGTTGGAAACTCCCCCTATCAGCTCACATGTGCACCTCCCTTTCGGTGCATGATGTATGAAGTTTCATGTGTCTAATATGAAATTCCTCAAGTTATGGCTTGCGTTTTTTATGGATGATAGCCGCTTCATATGTATATACATGTAGATATGAATATGTATAACTGTGTGCGCAAAATTGACATAGTTACTAGGCATCAGTAGCCAAAATACCATGTGAGGCCTAGGTAAGCATAAAATTGTAAGTGAGTACAATTTATGATGCTACATTTATCCCCCAGTTTAGCAGGAGTATGATACTAAGCATACTCACAGTAAAGTATAAAGTTGCATTGAAAAACTTTCATCAAGACATGAAAGAGACAAGACACGCTAAGCACCGAGGGACTTTAGGATCTCATTACTCTAATATCAAGATAAAAGGGATAACATAAGAAAGAGAAAGAGAGAGAATGACTATATTAGTCTAGTAATATTTTCTTAGTAAGAATCATGAACAAGAAAAATACCAAATTACAAAACTAAAGGCCTAGTTTGTAAAGTAATTTGAGTATCGAAAACATGTCATGGTGTGTGCATAAAGTGTAACATTAAGTGGAGTGTATGCCCCTATGTTAAAGTGAATGTAAATGCCTTATCGGGATCAATCGCTTTAAGGTAACATGCATCCAAAACACAAGCATGTTACCACAATGAGATGCCCCCAATAAAGGACAAATCAAAGGATAATGGTCACAAAACATATAGGAAAAAGCACATAAGGGATCCACTATCTATGGGGTTAGTATGCTCTTATGATAAATAATGTATATCAAGAATATTTGTATTAAATTGACCTCATCCCCTAAAGGTGGTGGAACTACAAACATAATGGAAGAAGATCACAAGTGTCTTTTTGAGTCAACATGGAAGAGACCAAAAAGAGATCTCAATGCTTTGTATCGTCCCCAAGTAGGAAATACAAAGAACAACATATAGAAGAAAGGAGATACAAATAGAAAAATGTCACAATGGATTTGGCCTCTTTATTATCTTGTACCAATGAAGTAACAAGGGTCATCCAAATAGAACCTAACATAATAGAAAATCATATCAAACAACACATCCCGGGGAAGCACACTACATACATGAAACACACAAAAGAGAATCTACAACACAAATGAAGGTAATCAAGAAAATCATCTTCCTCCCAATCTTGTTGAACATCATTTAGGGATGGTGGACAAGATGCAAAGGAGCCACCTCAAGCACAACTAATGGATTTCCTGCAAGCTCCAAACAAGGACCATGCTCTATTGATGAGGCACTTTGTTGTCACTAGGAGCTACGATTAATGCTTTTGAAAAATGTGTAGATAAATCATTATTAACATCAAAAAGCTCATACATATCATTAGAATCATTAGAATCAACAATATTAGCATGAACAACATCACATCCATATCA
This sequence comes from Cryptomeria japonica, assembly GCF_030272615.1. Lineage (NCBI taxonomy): Eukaryota > Viridiplantae > Streptophyta > Pinopsida > Cupressales > Cupressaceae > Cryptomeria > Cryptomeria japonica. Next base: position 34,973,157 of record NC_081406.1, on the reverse strand, counting down.
TCAGCTAGATTAATAAAAATAGGATCTCTAAGACGAAAAGAACTTGGACCACATTTTTCTTAAGCATTTTTAATCTTGGTGATTTGAGTTGAACTTCCTCCCTAGGGTTAGGTGAAGGATGGATAAATGGGATCAAGTCAACATTTGGTGTCTCCGGGGAAGAAATATTTTGGGAAGAAAGCCCACGAGCTTTGGCATGATATCTTTTTCGACGTTCTCTCACGCAATGATTCCTTTTAGTTTTAGCTAAGGATTATGAAGGTTGAGGAGCAATGGACATAGGTTTCTTTTCTTCCCCTAATGGGGGAGGAATGAAAGAAACCCCACTAGGTTGAGATATAGAAGATGCCAAGTACTTTCCTTTGTAAGATGTAGGAGGTGGAACTAAGGCATATATAGGAGGTATAGGATTAGCAAGAACCCCAAGTCCATTATGAGGAGGATAAATATCTATAGGTATAGGGTATCTAGGTTTACTCAAGGACACAATCATCTCATTTTTGCACTTTTGATAAGATAAGAAATGGATGTCACTTCAAGGCTTAAGAGGTTCACGTTGTTTAGGCCAAAAGTAATCGAGGGTGAAATTACCATGCTTCATTGTGGATTCATAAAGGCTATGATTAATCATTATAAGTGCCATTGTGAGGGAATTTCAAAAATTTATGAATTGTAGAAGGGATAGCTTTCATGGAAGAGATCCAAGGATGTCCCAACTTCACACAAAATTGATTTGATGTAGGAGTAATAGAAAAAGTGACATCTAAGCACTTAGTACCAACCCTAATAGGGAGATTAATAGAACCAATAGTAAGGAAAGAGAAACCATCATACACCTTAACCATAACATCAGATTTATCATAAGTTACAAAGATATTATTCAGTAATCACATTCACCATACACACTGAATTAATGAGAATCCCTAATGAGAGTTTGTTTTTTATCTTCATAGTGATATATAATGGGCCATCAGGTGCAACAATAGTCTCACTAGGATCAAAAGTAATACACAGGCCTTTAGGAGGTGTAGGTTTAAAAATAAGATTCAAAACATTATTAGATTCTACACCAAGGTCATTGGGAGAAAAGGAAAGAGACTCAGACTCAACAACATTGGTAGAGAGAAGGAAAAGGATTGGTGAAGATTTAGAGATTTTGATTAGGAGGAGCTACAAACCTGTTTCCTTTGTCATTCACACCAGCTATGGATATAGTAATATTATCAATGAAGTTTGAATCTTATTTTTCAACATGTAACATTTCTCAGTATCATGGCCAGGTTGACAGTGATATTGACAAAAGGCTTTGGGATCATGGTATGGTGGCAATGGTTTAGAAGTGTCAATTGGCTTGATGGGAGGAAGTTTCAACACATTCACATTTATCAACCTTGACATTATATAAGAGCTTATCCCGTAGTATCGGGGTGGGTCCCTATGCATGGTGGATAGGAGGAGGATAGTTCGTGGAGGATATTATGGTCCCAAAGCTAGTTGTTTACCCAGTACCAGGAATGGCAACAACAAAACCAACTTAAGAAATTGATCCAATAGGTTAAGCAGTTGGTTAAGTCGTTGATGGTGATGTATGTGTATACACATAAAAATGGCTATGAGCGATTAAATAAATAATTTATTTAATAATTACTCTTCTATTAAATAGTTAATTTGAAAAGATTAATTTATTTAATTTCATGTCCTTCTATTAATTAATTTAATTGAAATATTAATTAATTAATTCATTTATCCTTTTCTTCTAATCAATTGATTAAATATCTAATATTTAATGGTTATTCCTCTATCCTATAGTCTCAAATATTAAATAATTTCTTAATTATTTAATCCCTTTTCCAACTCATTCTTCCATCTCCACTCCATCTTTCCTTTGCCAACTCGTCCATCATGTGGCTAAATTAATTCAACAAAATCAAAATAAATAAAACATTTATTAGCCACTTATCTCCAACCTTCAAAATAAATGAAATATTGTGTACATACACAAATTTCTTAACCTTCTTCTATATTCTCTCCAACATCCCTATATCTTAGGAAGAACTTGAGTCCACTTGTCCTCTCATGCCTAAATCTTCTCCAACCATCCCTAGATTCCCTCAGTCAGCAACCCAGTCAGGGTGAGATGAGTGACACTTGTCTTCTCCTTCCCCCTTTCTCTCAACCTTCACCTTTGCTCACAACCATCCAAATCTACAGATCTGATCATGACCATTGATCCAGGCCACATCATCTTATCCTCTCAAAGTCTATAAAATCAGGAGTTTGATTTGAGAAAGAGTTAGTCTTCAAGTGAGTTTTCAAGTTAACCATTTGTGAAAACTTATGCATCCACGAGTTTTAATCTTGAAGCAATTAGCAAATTTAGCATTTTCTCATTTAGTATAATCATTTAGATTTAAATAATTTGCATTGCATATCATATTATTAGTTAACTATTGGTTATCAGTCCATTCTTCATATGCCATCTTGGAATCTATCAGTGTGTGTCTGAGAGCAAATCATTTGCAACCAAGAACAGTGGAGTTAGGACACAATGAGACTTAAATCATGAAGGTAAAAATAGTGTTTTTATTTTAATATTCATTTCATGTAGTTTCATTGGTTGAGTTTGGATTTCTTGTAGCATTTGCTTTGTATTTTGTGAAACTAACATGTTGCAGGTAGTATTTTGATGATGAAATTCAAGTCGACACAATATGGATAGAAGATCCAAAGCTAGCAACAACGCGACCGACAACAACACCAGCATAAGTAGCATAGAAATAAAAGTTCATCAGAGGAATAGTAAGTAAAACCCACAACTTACCTTTCCACTAGTAGTTAATACTATGCAAAGACTTAGAAAGCAGAGTTAATTTTTTTCCTGTAGCATTTCCTTTGTATTTTGTGAAACTAACATGTTGCAGGTAGTATTCTGATGATGAAATTCAAGTCGACACATTTTGGCGCCCACCATGGGGCTAGAGCCTCACATATATCTTTCTGATATCCTGTCTAGTTCTTGCAAAAACAAATTTAACGCATTTGTAATCCAGATTCACGCCTATGTGATTTCTGACAACGCTTTTATTTAATAGGTCAGCGCTTTTGTCCTTCAGGTTAGCACATTTTTCATTTAGGTTAGCGCTTTTGTCTGCAAATCAACGCATTTAATCCTTAGAGAAACACTTTTATCCTGCAAGTTAACACCTGTGTCATTTTGGTTAGTGCTTTTGTCAGTGATTTCTTGCTTCTTAGTCCACATAGCAGCTCTTTTGTATCGCAGGTTAGCACTTTTGAGGTGAAAGACAGTGCATTTGTTAGGATAACACTTTTATTTGCAACTAACAAAATTTTCTTGCAAGTCTGAATGTCAAAGAAGTGAAATTTTCAAATTACTGACATGTCTATGTGCAGGATTATTTTTAAGCAATTTTCATGCATTTCCTCACCTAGTTAATTAAGAGTTCTATTTTGGAAAGTAACACACCATATCTTGCTCATTTAGCTTAACTAAGGGGTTGAATTGACAACACATGCAACTTGCATTTTGAGTGACTTCTTTAAAGTAGTTGCACATAGATTTTAGAAGGCTAAAATGAAACTTGTGTTTTCTGTGCTTGATGAAGTAGTAGGTAAGTATGCTCTCACCCTCATACGATGATCAGAAAACCAGACATACTTTCTTTTATGTATAATCTTTAGAGGGCCTGCCTTCTCGAGCTGCCTTGAGGGGGCCAGTAAGAGGGGAACGACCCAAAGTGGAAATAGGCTAATACCGAGTCCTTCCAATCCACTCTAAATTTTTCGTGTTTGTGACGAAAGTCACAAGCAACATGTGTTGATAAGTTCATACCGACACTATGTTTCCCCATAAACCCTATGGAGCGTAACCTCTATAGGTTGAGAACCTTCTATATTTATAGAGCTGAAAGTGCCACATGTATGGCCACATGACCAGAAGCCTTTACTAAAAACCACTTGTACTAGTTGCCAAAATCCTTCTAATTGTTGGCGCAGGAGGTTGGACCTTTGAAGTAGGTCACACACATATGGTTTTTAGTAGAGATATAAAGTTTTCCATGGGGAGTTTTCATGGAAACTGGTGCTTGGTTGCCCCAGAGAAGTGAGTGCCGAGGGTGGAGCCAATGGGGTCAAGAATCTAAATATTCGCTTTGAATAGCGTAGCCTCGGGGGAAACCCCATGTGAGATTCAATAATTATTGTCTCAGCCTACCATAAGTTTTGTACTTGCTTGTGCATTTTGTTTTTCAAACATTGTGTCTTCTATGTCTATAACATGCTCAAAATGGTAAAAATTTGAAGAAAGTCATCATCTAAAAATGAGCAAAAAAGTCCAACAACTTGATGAAAAATTTGAAAAGAATCCTTGAAACATAGTCAGAATAGTGCTTTCAAGCAACAAAATATCGCTTTTATCCCATAAGTTAACACTTTTTACCACAAAAGTTAGCACAAAGGATTTTCCACATCTGAAACAAAGCATATCAAACCAAAATTTCAAAGTCAATATCAAAACACTTCTTGAATAGATTTGTCTTTAAACTATCACACATTTTCAAACTAGTTTGATAACTGGTTCATCAATCGAACATGCTATTTCCAAAAGGTTTCCATAAGCATGAAACATTCAACAAGCTATTGATTCAAACATCTTAAGTGCAAAAATCAACATCATTGTCAGTTTCTCATCAGGATATATCAAATCCTCTATCACGAAACTTGATCAATCCACCTTGTGTTCATTATCTTGGATATATCTTTTCTATTTTGAACCTAGGTTATATCAAAATCAGAATTGCACCCACATTGAAATCAAGAAAATTTGTAAACTATCATATGCTTATATGACTTTTAAGTATCGCCTTAAGAAAAGAAAACCCAGTTATAAAGCTACTCAGAAAAGAATAAGATTCTTGTATATCAATCGTAAGATCTTATTAAAACATAGGACATTCTTACACCGTATTCATCACTATTTACGTGGCTGCGGGACATAATTTGATGAAGAAATTTTCCAAGGACGTGATTTTCAACAAAGAGATGCTTTATCACAATGAACAAACAATAGTGGTAAAATCAACAAAGCATACCTTCCTAAACCAATAATTACCTATTGAGTTGTCTTTAGAAAACTTCAAAAATTTCAAAACAATCACATGCCAGTTTGGACTAGTGCTCAATACGAACAACTCAGAAAACAACAAAAACAAATGGAAGAAGAATATAATTCAACGTTCCACACTTTTGGGTATACGGTTGTTGATGAATAAGTGGTCAATAACACCATTAGAGACCTTAAGCAAGATTTCAAATTTGATAGACTAATGAAAAAATTATTAACAAAGCAAAAAGAAAAATATCTTTTGATGTTGGCAAAATCAGGAGCTAAATTGCCACAAGACTTTAACATAGAAGGCTTGAAACAAGATGCGGAGACACGTAATACTCAAAGCACATATGATCCAAATAACAAAGATATAAAAAAAGAGAGTCATGAAGAGACAAGAAAAGAACATGATGACACAAGAAGAGAGCGTAGTGATAGAAGAACTTATGAAGAGACAAGGAGAAACCATATGAATAATCCGTTGTTAAATCTCACTCAACAAATGCAAACTCTACAACAACAGATACAAGATATGCAGAATGGAACAAGCTCCAAGAAGTATTCATTGGAAGATATCTACCCGTATCCTTTTGATAAAAGTTTGAATATGATACCATTTCCACAACATTGCGCGATCCCTAAATATAACAAATACGATGGAAAATCTGATCCTCAAGATCACATTAGGGAGTTTTGTACTATGAGTATGGAATTTGCACACGACGAAACTTACTTGATGCGTCTTTTCCCTAGGAGTTTAAATGGACAATCAATGGAATGGTTTTCAAGATTACCATTTGGAATCAAATCTTTTTGAGAACTCGTGCATATATCTATTTCACAATACTCCTACAATGTAAGGAATGAGATAACAATGTTGGATTTATGCAATATTAAACAAAATAATGGTGAATCTTGTATGATCTTCTTGTAGTGATGGAAACACATGTTTAATAGGTATCCAAGAGATGTACCTGATCAAGAAAAGATGGGCATATTCATTGATAATCTTATCAGTGAAATGAGTTATCGACTAAAAATGCAATGTCCTCCCTCTTTCGCCAAGATGATTGAGAATGGTCTGAAAATAGAAAACACGATGGTAAAGAAAGGAGAACTAAAACTTTACAATAATTCTTACAATAACAAAACAACAATGACAAACCCAAGTTCTGGTCAAAGAATAGGAATGTCATCAATGGAGGAAATGACAACAATAATGCTACGAAACAATAACCAATCTTTAATCTATCAAGTCAAATCCCAAACAATAACAATCAAGAAAGCAATAAATCCGAGTCTTTCTTCTCTAATCCTCGCAGGAAATTCACAAACATTGGAGAACCCTTGGAATCAACTTTGAAAACTCTTCTTGCGAATAAACTAATTATTTTACCAGAAGCAAGAAGTTATGAACCACAAGTCAAACCAAATTGGTGGAACGACAATCATTTTTGCAATTACCGTTGGAATAAAGGACACCAAACTAATGATTGTCAGAGATTGAAACACCTTATCCAAGATTTAATTGTTAATGGAACTATCAAAGTGGATAGCCATAAGACAAACAAATCACACCTAGCTTTCAAAACTCCGCTTCCAAACTATGAAAAAGGTGAACAATCCAAATTAAAAGATAACAAAGGAAAAGCCAAAGTGAACTACACTTATACATATGATGATGCGGTAAATGTCATCATCGTTAAGGATAACACACCTTCAAAACCAATCAATGTCATTACAAGAAGCAAAGTGAAGGTCACATTTTCAGGTATAACAAATGAATCAACCTCCACTTCATGACAATATAACTTAGTGGAGCAATTACAAAGAATACCTGCTCAAATATCAATTTTGGAACTTCTCAAAGTTTCACCTATGCATAAGGAAATTTTGGAAAAAGCTCTAATGGAAAAAATAGTTTCAAAAGACTTGGATGTAGATCAGTTCCAAAACATGGTGGGACACCTTATAGCCCCTCATTGCTTATCATTTTCTGAAAATGATGACGCATCCTTGCAACATCCTCACAATGCTCCCTTACATGTTGAAGTCACCATTAATAAAACTCGTGTCAAACGCATACTCATAGATGGTGGAGCTGGCTTAAACATTTGTGCATTAAGTTTAATAAAGGCTTTGGGATATTCAGAAAATATAGTAGATCCAAAGGAGAAAATAACCATTAAAGCTTATGATGAAGAGGAGCGTTCTTCTAAAGGAATTGTGGTGTTACCAATCAAAATAGGACCTGTGGAAAGGAATACAATATGTCAAGTTCTAGATTTGAATCTCTCTTATAACATTCTTCTAGGAAGGCCATGGATTCACAAAATGCAAGCATTTCCTTCTACATATCACCAATGTGTAAAGTTTCCTCATGAGGGACAAGAGGTCACTATAATTGCAGATTCAAGTCAATATTGCAATAATGTGAAGCCAACACAAGATACAAGAGTTCCACATAACGGAGAATCAGTATATCCTACCAAATAAATTTAAGAAAAGTTATGGGAAACCTTCGAGAAAAAAGATCAAATTAAATGATGAAGGAATGAGAAAATATTCTTTACATAATTTTCCACTTTCACTTAAATCATATGGAAAGCCTACAAATATCCAACCACGGATCTCAAAAAAATCAAAAGAAATGTTTAATGGAGCATTTGTTAGAGCTGGAACACTTGCAGAAGAAACTGAAGATAAGGACATTCTTGGTTGGTTGTACAAAGATGAAAATGAAATTATAGCAACAGCTGCAGAAGTCAATATTCCCATAGAACAATATGGCAAAGGTTATAAGATCATGCAAAAAATGGGATATGAAGGAAAAGGACCAATTGGTAAGTGACATCAAGGTATTTCAGAACCTATTTGTCCTCACTCGCAATCTAAAGAAGATAAATCAGGACTTGGATATTCAAAACCAAATCAAAAGCACCATAATTATCAAAAGCCAAAGTGGAGAAAGAAATCAGTCTTTAAAGAAGAACAATGGCAACAAAAGATACATCAAGCAACATAAATAATACCCAATAAGCAAAAATAAGAAGAACATGAGAAACGGGAAGAAGAGCTTGCAATCAAAAGAGAAGAAGGATCTTGTAAACAAGTTCAAGGAATGCAAGCAAATGTAAAATCTAAACAAGATATTCCAGAAGCGGTAAAAGTAGAGATGACAGAAATCAAAGAACTATTTGCACCATGCAACATTCCTGTATGGTACAATGGTGTAATCCTAGACAATGGTTCAGAGACATATTCAAATGAATATGAATGGGGTCCAGATGTATCATCTAGTATATCAAGTGAAGAAAAGAATGAAGAGCAAGCAACTATAACAAATGAAGACTTGTCTTTTACAAAACAAAAGATAGAGTTAGAAAGAAGACAAGAAGAACTCATAATCCAGAGAAAAGAGACATATACAGAACAAAAGAAAGAGAATGAAAAAGGCCAAGAAGTAACACCACAAGAAGCACAAATAGATATGGATCAAGCATCAGGAAATATCAAATTTCTATCAAATGAGGAGCAATATATACCAAGGTATGACAGAACCATAGAAGAACTAAGAGATAGTCAAGAAGGATTGACTATTAGTCCAGAAGAAGTTGAGTTCGAGAGAAGACAAAAGCTAGCAAAATAATCCTCTATATCATGTACACAAGTATGTCAACTTCAAAATACAAATGAATCTATTGAAATTAATCAAGAAGGAACTTGCGGTACTAAAGACCTGTGTGTTGATATAATCCATTCATTTAAGGGACAAACGTCAGATGAAGAGCCACTTGAGTGTGAACTATAAAATACCAGTAATGATTTTGTTAGAACTAATTAGAGAACACTTTGGAGAGACTATCCTCAAGATCATTCTATGTATGACATTACCTACTCTACGCCAAATTATGACTATTATGTCATGAACCTTGAAGCACCTAACAATGAAGTTGACTATGACTTACCCCTTCTTCACCCATAACTAATTGATTGGGATAACCTAGAAAACCCTGAATTGGATGTCTTTTCCAATGACTATGACTTAGCTGTGTATCTTAATGTCGTTGGATCCAAAACACCTAAGATATCTTCCATCACGAAATCAAGTACTGTTTCTTGCAGTCAGGAGAATGCCAAACTTTCCAGTTGCAAAATTGAAATAAAACAAGGAAAGAGACCTAGTGCTGAAAACCATTTCATGGCAACACTAGATCAATCGAGAGGAAAAATAAATGATGTATTTGCCAGTGAAAACCTCTTTGAGGCGCTAGAAGATGGAAAGTTTGACATCCTCCCTGCATATTTTCAGGAGAGATTTTCTATTCTAATAGAACCAATAGAAGCAATAAACATTGGCACACCAAAGGATCCCAAGATACTTCATTTTGTTGCCTCATTATCAGATAAAGAGAGGAAAGAATACATAGAATTCTTCAGACAAAGATAGATAAATTTTGCTTGGTCTTATGCAGACATGCCAAGACTTAATCCACATCTTATCATGCATCATCTCAATGTGGATCTAAAAGCAAAACCAGTAAAACAAAAGCTAAGGAAGATGCATTCACACATCGCTCTTCTTGTAAAAGCTAAGCTAAAGAAACTATTAGATGTGGGTTTCATAAGACCTGTTGCCTATCTAGAATGGGTTTCAAGCATTGTGCCAGTGTCAAAGCCAGGTAAAAGCATAAGAGTCAGCACCGATTTTAGAGATTTGAACAAGGCATGTCCCAAAGATGATTTCCCACTACTCAACATTGATATAATTGTGGACTTATCAATAGGGCATGAGATGTTTTCATTAATGGATGGATTCTTAGGATACAATCAAATAAGAATCGCCCCTAAAGATCAAGAAAATACAACATTCACCTGTGCATGGGGTACTTACTGCTGGAATGTTATGCCATTTGGGCTTAAGAATGCATGAGCAACTCATCAAAGAGCTATGACAACGATCTTCCATGATATGATGCATACATTTATGGAAGACCATGTAGATGATATACTTGCAAAATCTCATACAAGACAAGAACATTTGAACATCGTGGGCAAGATCTTTGATAGGCTTGAAAGATGCCAATTAAGATTAAACCCAAAGAAATGTGCATTTGGGGTAACCTCTGGAAAACTTCTTAGGTACATTATATCAGCTCGTGGAATTGAAGTAGATCCAGAAAAGGTCAAAGCTATCATGGAAATGGAGTCACCTAGGAACATAAGTCAATTGCGTTCTTTACAAGGAAGATTGCAATCAATCAGAAGATTTGTCTCTCAATTAGCAGATAGATGTCATCCATTCACTCATCTTTTACATAAGAAGGTTCCATTCAAATGGGATCAAAAATGTGAAGAGGCTTTTATGCAAATCAAAGAATATCTCATGAATCCTCCAGTACTTGTATCACCAATCAAAGGGTACCATTGTTACTGTATATCTCAACGATAAATGTATCTTTAGGCGCTCTCCTAGCACAACATGATGAAAAAGGAAAAAAGAGAGTAGTGTATTACATCGGTAGAACACTTGTCGGCTACGAATTGAATTATACATCAATAGAGAAGACATGCCTAGCAGTTGTATTTGCAACTCAGAAGCTGCGACATTATATACTGACTCATTCTGTGAAATTGATAACAAAGATAGATCCACTAAAGTGTTTATTGAACAAGTCAACTTTGACAGGTAGACTAGCAAAGCAGGTTATGGTACTAAGTGAGTTTGATATAGAATATGTTAATCGTAAATATATCAAAGGATAGGTCATTGCAGATCAATTAGATGAAGCACCCTTACAAGATGACATACCATTGCACATTGAATTTCCTGATGCAGACATTCTAACAATAAGTACAAAATTTTGGGAGTTGTACTTTGATGGTTCTTATACACAATATGGATCAGGTGCGGGAATTTTGTTCATCACACCTCAGGGACACACAATTCCAAAATCATAAAGGTTGTGGTTTCCATGCACAAACAATACTACAGAATATGAAGCATTGACTATTGGGCTCAAAATTGCTATTGAATGGAATATCAAAGAATTACATGTATATGGTGATTCACAGCTTATCATCAACCAAATAAATGATGATTATCAAACTAAGGATGACAATCTCATGCCCTACAAACAGTTGGTAAAAGAGTTTAAAGAACACTTTGAAGAGGTATCAGTCACTCAGATCCTAAGAAATGAGAATAAAGTAGCAGATGCAATGGCTACAATAACATCTCTCTTGTAGAATCAGGAGAATCAACAACGTTATGAATTCTTGGTGGAAGATATCTTAACCCCTACCATTCAATCATGATTTGCCATATATTAGGAACCGGACAATCCTTATACGACCAAACTTATCTGTACTTAAAAGAGAATATCCTTCCTCCTGACCTATCCAACAATCAGAGAAGAAATTTTATCCGACAGTCATCCCGCTATACTATTATTGCTGATACCTTATATAGGCAAGGTCTAGATAGCACTTTATTGAGATGTCTTGAACAAGAAGAATTTGAGAAAGTTCTTAACGAAGTTCACGCAGGTATTTGTGGCACACACTCAAGTGGATTAACACTAGCTAAGAAAATTCTTCGTATGGGTTACTGTTGGCCTACTATGGAGAGAGATTCATTCACATATGCCACAAAATGAAAACAATGCTAGATCCATGGGAATCTCATTCATGCACCAACACAAGAATTGTATCCTATGGCAAGATCATGGCCATTTTCTCAATGGGGCCTTGATTTGGTAGGTAAGATAAATCCTTCATCCTCTAATGGACATAAGTTCATTATGAATGCTACTGAATATTTTACTAAATGGATTGAAGCAGTACCTTTGACAAAAGTGACAAGAAAACAAATATCATCATTTATCTTGAATTATATAATCTGTCGCTATGGAGTTCCTATGACCGTTATCACTGATAATGGATGACCATTTAAGAATCAAGATGTGAAGGAGCCATGTGAGCAATTCCATATCCAACATAGGTTTTCTACTCCATATTATCCACAAGGAAATGCTCAAGTTGAGGCATCAAACAAGACTATCTTGAAAATCTTGAAGAAAATAGTCAATGAAGCTGGAAAAGACTGACACATTCAGCTAAATCTTGCTCTTTGGGCATACCGAACTAGCATCTGCACACCAACGGGGGCAACTCCATATTGATTAGTCTATGGATCAAAAGCCATATTACCAATAGAAGTAAATATACCTTCTCTACAAGTTTCCTTGAAAGGTATTATACTAGAAGAAGAACAACAAGTCTCTAGACTTCAAGAACTTGAGCCGATCCAGGAACGTCACCAAAATGCAATAGATCATTTGAAGGTGTATAAATAGATAATGGAAATAAGTTATAATCATAAAGTCAAGCCACACATTTTTAAGATCGGAGATATAGTTCTAAGGGAGAATCCAAGAAATCAACAAGACTGAGAAAAGAAGGGTAAATTTGAACCAAATTGGTTAGGTCCTTTTGTCATAGTAGCAGCATATGGCTCAAGAGCATACAATATATCTACTCCTGAAGGTGATTGGTTTGATGAACCTATCAATTCTATCCATCTCAAGAAATTCTATGCTTGAGATTTAAAGTCCTGGAAAAATCAATAAAAAGCATATAAAGTCTTGAAGAAATCAGTAAAAATCAGAAGAGTAGAAAATCCCTAAAAAGTATAAACCAATAAAAGCAGAAAAGAAGAAAAAATAAAAAAATAAAAAAATGCAATAAATTTAGATAGTGAAAACCTGGTAAACAGGCGCTATCTAAAAAAGTGAGTTCTTCTATCTATGAGATTGCTTTGCGCACCTATCCACTCCATCCTATTTGCATCTATTGCTTACATCTATCCTAGCTTATCCATTCCATCTTTCACATGTATTGCTCTAAACCATTTAGCAGAAAATATGCATCTTACCAACAGTTATCAATCTTTGATATACTTATCGTAGTCAATGTCTTAGATTTTATCAGAATCAATCAATCTGCATTCGTATCCCACCATGGTTTGGATCTTGATCAATTCATACATCTATAATAAATTTTTATTTCCACTGCAAAGGTGATCTTTTGAATCTTGGAAAATCCAAAACATTTGGAAAACTTAGAAAAACCAAAAACACCCAGGATTTTGAAACAGATAACGAGCAACAAAGTAATGAAGATCAAGGCCTTTTATAACAACTAAATTGTGAAACTCAGAAAATGAACAATCAACCAACAAGTAATAAAGGATTATCAATGATCATTCAAGATGATTATATCAGTTAATGACCATGAGAACATGTGAATGACATACAAGATTCATTGTTTATATCTTGATTTATTTCTAATCATGTACTCTATGCGACTCAAGGATGTCCATGACTAGAGAAGCTATGATGGGGCATGATTATTTTCTTTGTTTGTTGTCTATGGTTTATCTCTTATTAAAGTATGTACTTGTCTAAGGATATGATTAGAAAAAGATCAAGGAGGATGTTCTGAGTCATGCATGAAAGGAGATAATCCTTGTTTGTTCTGCAATAAATACTCAGGTCAGCTTGGTTCCTTATATCAAGTTGCTTGTATAAACTTGCTATATCAAAATCCATGTAAGAAATACTCAGGCCAACTTGAATCTTTATGTCAAGTTACTTGTATTTTCTTACAACATTTTAAAGTTCAATGATGAAATCAAGCATTGTTACAAGACACGCATATGAAAAATGGTAGTATCATTTTTAGTTAGCTCATTTTAGATTAGCTCATTATTCATCTGCATTATAAGCATTCATTGTCAGTTGCATTATAAGCATTTCATTTCATTCATAAATCAATGATCATAAATAAATATTGAGTATACTTGGACAAACAAAAACAATTTGCATTTGATCATTGTAGGTGCATTCATCTTTAGAATCATTTAAATAATCATCATCCATTTCATTTAGTTGCCTTCAATCATTGCATTAGTTTGCATTCCATTAAGTGCATTTCATTAAATCATGTAGTATATCATCATTATTATTTGCATTATCATTGAAGTTCATTAAGATCATTTAGTTGCATTTTTGCACTTAGATTCATAATCTTTGGAAGAATTACATATAAAAATAAAAAACATATCATGTAGATCATTTGCATTTACATCATCTTACACATTAAAAATGAAATAAAATCACTCATTCATTTGCATTCCCATATAGATCATTGCATTTGCATCATTTAAGTAAATCATATCATTTAAGTTAGTGATCATTTTCATTTGCATCCATGATCATCAAAATCAAAAATCAAAAGCATTCATCATTACATCATATAGAGCATCATCATCATGAAAATAAAAGAAAAGAAAAGATCATCATCATATAGAGTAACATGCATAATAAAGGATCATCATATAGAGCCCATGTTTGCCTATAGATCATCATAAAACAATAAAAAGTCCAAGTATACAATGATATCAGATAAAAAATACAAGTGCCTCATCAATATAAATCAAGTCAAGGCTGTCTTGTACCACTACCATCTGACTCTGTCCGTCTCTGTGGTTGTGGGCGAGAAGATCCTCCAGATGCCTTTCTCACACGATTACCACTCCTCTGAAGAGGTCCCATGACTCCACCACTGCTAGTATCCATCCTCACATCGGTATGATAGCTACCTTCTCTCTAGCTCTCTGAGACTAAATCCTCATATAATCATCGCCAGTGTGATGTCTCCTTCCCGGCTTGAAATAGTGCTCTAACGGTATCAGCTGAGAGAGTGCCCGATCCAACCTGCTGAATATGATCAAGGAGACCCTGAGTATCCTGTTGTCTCCTAACAACCCTGTCTCTCTCTGTCATGAGTGTCTGTACCTGTTCTCTAAGCTGATCTATCTATGCTCTGAGACTATCCACGGTCTCCTGCTCTGGCACATCCTGCTAAGGGACATGACCCCCCAATCCCCTCATATCCACCTCCCTATCCACTTGTTGGAATCTCAGTCTGAGTAGCTCTCAAAACCCATCATCTAATAAGTGGAACATGATCCTCTTGATCCTCCTCCTCTCCACCATGAGCTACAATAATCCTAGGGTTTGGCTAAATCTGACCATAATCAATGCCTCTCCCGCAACCCCCATCCAGTCCGATAATCCTGCCACCTCATGTAGAGGGTAACCCTCTCACTAATCTCATCCCTGCCCTGCCAGTATCCCTCCCACTTTGTCCTGCCTCTCTCCCACCCATGGGAATTAGTCTCCCAATCCCGCCAACCAGTCCAAACGGTCCTCCACGGACTCTCAATTGACCTCCTCTCCATCCAAGTCTCCTACCGCCTCCACCTCCATCTCCTCCCTCATCTCCATCGCTTGCGGCCTCCTGAGAAGCTCTAAGCTCTTGTCTTTGTCTCCATCTCCTAATAATGGGATCATCTAAATCGTCATCCTCATCTCCTGAGCTGGGAGGAGGGTCTGCTAGATCGGTAATACGAGGAAATGAGTGTGCAAGCATGTATTGAGCATAATCTGCAGTAACCCTAGGATCTAGAATGTGCAATCTCAAATCATAAGCCACCTTAGGAGTAGCCAGAAACTTTGCATGTGCTATCTCAAAAGACAAAGATGGTCTCCAATCTCACCTATCCTTGTACCGTTGTGCATATATCGTGACACCAGTAGGCATGTGCTGAATGATACCAAACTGTCTTAAAATGCGACTAATCAATTGTCGCTCAACAATGTATGGAGTCCGACCAATCAGATATCTACTCTGCATAATATATGGTAATGTATGTGCATCATCCATCCATGGCTCACAATCAATATACGGTCTCCAAATAACACTATCCAATGAATCAAGAACCCAACGCCAATACTCCATCTTACCCAGCTTATGTTGAGTAAGGATACCTGCATATAAATACACATATGGCTGCCTCTCACCATGAACTCTATGATGGATAGGTTGAGTAATAGAAATGTGCTCCCACCACCACATCTGTAAAAGCGTGCATCCTGTTGACAGACAAGCACTCTCATCGAAAACAACTTGATGAAGATCATGATACAAATGAGCGAGCATACAAACACCCCAAGCATATCAAATCTGATGTTGCATCATGCTCTAAATAATCTCACCCCAACCAACAACAAAACCTTGAGATCTCCTATCTGGACAAATGAATCTCCCAATCAAACCTACAAGAATCATGGGGAGAGTCTCGTAATACATAATCATATCATCCCATCGGATCTCTCCTCTCGAAAAGCTCTCATCACCAAATACGGCTCTGCAAGCCTTTGTCTCTCCATGATCTTGAAAATCACACTGGACTAACTCACCAGTCACAGGGATGTGGAGAATCCTGTAGACATCCTCGAGTGTCACACTAATCTCACCAGTGGGTAGGTGGAAAGTGTTTTGCTCGCTATTCCATCTCTTTGCTAAAGAAGTCAACAATCCCCTATTATGGGTAATATCAGGCATGTATAACGAGTTGCGTAATCCACAGGCATCTATACGTCTCATCTCATCCTGTGTAAGCTCTAGCACTAAGTGGCACATAGCTGGGAATTTCTCCCGACACTGGAGAACATCGAGTTTCTCCTGTTTCACAAGAGAATTTGACCTCTATTAGTCATCACTCATCTATCTATCTATCAAAGAGATCGCTAATATATCACATCAACAATTGGTACATCTTTTCAAATGAATAAAATCAGACGATCAAATCAATCTAAACCTATCAATCATGGTTTTCTATCAATCATTGAGTTCAATCAAACTCTGTTATGCTCTTCATCAGAAACTGCATTGGTTTCTTAGAGCTAATCTATCAATCAATCCAATCAAATCCAATCAAGCAAAAGTTTATCCTATCAATCAACATTATCAAATTTCTATCAATCAAGACATCAATCGAATACCTATCAATCACAATTGCGCATCACAATGCCTAAATCTAATCATCAAAGTGAATTTTAACATGAACAACATCAAACAAATTCATCTGAAGCATAAGCACTAATATTTTTAACATAAGCGCTATTCTATTGAACACAGGTGCTAAATCAAACATATGCGTGAACCTTTTTCGCAAAAGCACTAAACCTTGCAACAAAAGCGCGAAACAATCATAAGCACTACCCTATTCATCATATGCGCAAACACTCAAAGCAAAAGCGCTGACACAACAGATGCGCTAACATACATCATAAAGGCTCTAACATAATGAACAAATGCGCTAAAAATCACAAAAGCGCTAACATTCAATGTAAAAGCGCTAACAAATAAAACGAAAGCGTTAAAACACAATGTCGAAAATCAAAAAAATTCAAAATAGCCTCACACGCGCTGAAAAACATGGAAAACCGTATGACAAGTTGCAAAACAACTTGGGATAAGGTACATACCAGATACCCATAGTCAGGAGGTCGCTGATATCGTTGAACGTGCTCAAATCAATGGTTCTCGAACGGGATCACCATTTCACCACCTCACCAAAGACAATTTTATTCACAAGCTGACAAGGATGCAAATGAAATTAAAATTACCTTTGATTAATTTTATATTTACAATTTGGAAGAGTAATTAATGCTATTAAAATGAGGCAATTTTATTTATTTTTCACAAATGAATTTAATTGACGTACCTTTTCAATTATCGTGAGATCAATCGCTTATCCAAAATTTTCAACAATTTCACGATCAATCTCCCAAGGGGGCACACAATCAGGATTTTTATCTCCATCGGGCACACTATCAAGACTTGATTTAATCTTTGAAACAATGTTGTCTCGACATCATTTCAAAGAGGGGCAAAATGTATACACATAAAAAATGGCTATGAGCGATTAAATAAATATTTTATATTTATTTAATAATTATTCTTCTATTAAAGAGTTAATTTGAAAAGAATAATTTATTTAATTTCATGTCCTTCTATTAATTAATTAATTTATTTATCCTTTTCTTCTAATCAATTAATTGAATATCTAATATTTAATTATTCCTTCAATCAATTAAATATTTAATATTTAATGGTTACTCCTCTATCCTATAGTCTCAAATATTAAATGATTTTGTTAATTATTTAATCCTTTTTGCAACTCATTCTTCCATCTCCACTTCATCTTTCCTTTGCCAACTCATCCATCATGTGGTTAAATTAATTCAACAAAATCAAAATAAATAAAATATTTATTAGCCACTTATCTCCAACCTCCAAAATAAATGAAATATTGTGTATGTACACATATTTCTTAACCTTCTTCTATATTCTCTCCAACATCCCTATATCTTAGGAAGGATTTGAGTACACTTGTCCTCTCATGCCTAAATCTTCTCCAACCATCCCTAGATTCCCTCAGTCAACAACCCAGTCAAGGTGAGATGAGTGACACTTGTCTTCTCCTTCCCCCTTTTTCTCAACCTTCACCTTTGCTCACAACCATCCAAATCTGCAGATCTGATCATGACTGTTGATCCAGGCCACATCATCTTATCCTCTCAAAGTCTATAAATTCGGGAGTTTGAGTTGAGAAAGAGTTAGTCTTCAAGTGAGTTTTCAAGATAACCATTTGTGAAAACTTATGCATCTGTGAGTTTTAATCTTGAAGCAATTAGCAAATTTAGCATTTTCTCATTTAGCATAATCATTTAACTTTAAATCATTTGCATTGGATATCATAGTATCAGTTAACTATTAGTTATCAATCCATTCTTCATATGCCATCTTGGAGCTATCAGTGCGTGTCTGAGAGCAAATGATTTGTAACTAGGAACAATGGAGTTAGGACACAATGAGACTTAAATCATGAAGGTAAAAGTAGTGGTTTATTTTAATATTCATTTCATGTAGTTTCATTGGTTGATTTTGGATTTCTTGTAGCATTTGCTTTGTATTTTGTGAAACTAGCATGTTGCGGGTAGTATTCTGATGATGAAATTCAAGTCGACACAGTATGGATAGAAGATCCAAAGCTAGCAGCAACACGACCAACAACACCAACATAAGTAGCATAGAAATAAAAGTTCATCAGAGGAATAGTAAGTAAAACCCACAACTTACCTTTCCACTAGTAGTTAATACTATGCAAAGACTTAGAAAGCAGCGTTAACTTTTTTCTAAAGTATTTGGATAAAGGGGCCACACTTGATGTTGTTGCGACCACTTGAGTGTTGATGTTCTCATTTATCTTTATGTAACCTTTGTTGGGTTTAATGTTCACAAATGATTGTTGAGCACTCTCATTCTTATCAACCGGATCCATTGAAGAGGATGATTCAAATTGATTCACTTGAAGTTGATAATTATGAAGCACTGCACACAATTGTGTAAAGGAAGTAAACTTAGAAAATAGAAGCTTATCTCTAATGTCTTTTTTTAAATTAGCAATAAAAATTCTTTGAACATCATGATCAAGCAAATTAGGATAAGCAATTTGTGAGTGGAAATGTTTATATCTACCAATAAAATCAATCACTTTTTCTTTAAGTCCTTGCTTACAATGAATCAAATTAGTAAAAGTAATATTAGGACCAATGTTATTTTGAAATTGTTGAATGAAAGTATTAGCCAATTTTTGAAAAAAATTAATAGAATAATGAAACAAAGAACAATACCATTGCAAAACTTTTTCTCTAAAGGTTCTAGTAAACAACTTAGCCATAAGTCGTTGGTCATGAGAAAAATCACTACACAAAGTTTGAAATGTCTTCACATGAGTCAAGGGATCACCTTTTAATTTATACAAATCCAATTGAGGGACTTCCATATGTTTAGGGGGAACCGCACAGACAATGTCATCAGATAGTGGTCTTGCTACATCAAATGTGGGAACATTGAACTTGGATTGAGTAATGGAAGCCAATTGATGTTGTAGGGATGTAACAGTTTGGGCTAAGTTACTGATGGTTGCTTCAGTGGATGTATTGAAATTGGACATGGAGGATTGTGATGGAGTAGTAACATTGTTATATGTAGGTGGAGGTTGAGAATGGGGTGGAATATTGTGGTATGTTGCTATGGAAAATGGTTGTGAAACAAATTGAAGACTCGCGAAAGGAGATATGTAAGAATATCGATTAATAGGATTTACCCCATGACTAACATGTGTAGGATTAACATTTTGTGTGTAAGTAGTCATGATAGAGGATGTAAATGTAGGCACACTAGGCAAGGATGTAGGCATAGGAATGAAATGATTGACTTGACTAGTGGGTTGAGAGTAACCAAGGACTTCAACGCACCTTTTGATTGGCAAGATATTAGTGTCAACAATATGAGCAAGGACATGCAACAAATCAACACCAATTTTATCACTTTGAACCATTCTTTTTAATCCTTCAATTAAAGGGACTGTCTTACTTTCCGAGTATTGTTGACTCATCCATTGTTGATGATTTTCAAATTCATTGTCAATCTTCTCCATTTGGTCAATAGTAACCCTAGTTAGTGATTTATCCACATCATGAGAAGCATGAGGAGAATCGGGATAAATGATGTCATTTGTTGGATTAGAGGAAACACCAACATTCTCATGGAACAAGTTATCCAACTGAGGCTCCATATCCTTAGAGTTTAAACCTTGGAAAGCCTTAAGTCTACAACTTCTTCTCACTGGAATATTGTATGTATGACTAATGGTAACAAAACTCATGCACAAAGGAGGTAAATTTGAATCCCAAAATTGAAAATTATGAGTAAGCAATGCAATTTTTTATAAAAGTAATTGATTAACCAAGAAATTAAACAATGCGAATTATGAATTTGAATAATAAATAAATTTAAATAATAATATAATATGTCATAATAATCAGATTTGAAAATATGCTTGAAAAATTATACAACCCACAAGTTAATTTTAGAATAATAAATTAGGGTTTTTGTGAATTTAATCTCTAAATTTATGTTATTCAATTGAAAATAAAAACTATGAGTGCAAATTGAATTTTAAAATGCATACAAAATCAAACCGAGACAAGAAATCAAAATTAAGCATGAAAGATGTCAGGTTCGCCAAAATGTGTAATGGTGTAATTTACAATTAGGGTTTTACCAATTAAGATAACAAAGCCACTAATAATCCAAATTAACCAAAACAAGGAAAGACAATTGAACCCAATAGATTTAGCCTCAATCCAAATATGGAAAGGGTTGATATTTTGATTGGATTCACCTGGATTGGGAATGATTATCCTCTTTCTTAGTTGAATTTGGAATGTTGTTATGAAATTAGGGTAAAAG
The DNA here is from genome assembly GCF_030272615.1 of Cryptomeria japonica. Taxonomy (NCBI): domain Eukaryota; kingdom Viridiplantae; phylum Streptophyta; class Pinopsida; order Cupressales; family Cupressaceae; genus Cryptomeria; species Cryptomeria japonica. The sequence continues at coordinate 34,951,799 of NC_081406.1, read as the reverse complement.
TATGAATAATTGAAGTAAATCATCAAAAACAAATTGCTACAGATATCCCATAGAGCCAAAAATGAGATCATGACAAAAGAAGATGTTTAGAACTTGTTCCTAGAAGTTCAGCCTGATTTTTCAAGACTAGGTAACACAGATCCGACCTGGTCCTTCAAATTTTTCACAATAAAAAGATGAACATGTTCGTCACTATCGACACTGTCAGAATTCCCAAGTACAACTCCTGCATCTATTCCCTACACACAAAAATATTTAAAATAGGTTGGGAATAGGGGTTTGCCTTGGGTCAAACCCTAGTTTTGGAATTAACCATGAAATTGAAATGATAAATGTAATGAAAGACTAATAAAACTCTTTCCTTTTGAGGGAAAGATTGAAATGCTTGAAATAATAATGTATACCTTGATAAAGTTTTTTCTGACCTTCACACAAAGGTTTTAGGGTTTCATGTATAATGTCTTCATAAAACATTGATCATGGATGCCATATTAAATACTTGAACTTGACTTCACTTCTACTCCAATGCTTGGTGAATGACTAATTGCTTGCTTAAGTTGAATTTCACCAAAGTACAATTGAGATCATAGAAGTTGTTAGGTTCCAAATGAGAGGCGTAGACCTCCTTTTATACTTGACTGACTAAAAACAAATTAAATTTCCGAAGTAGGCCGACACGAGATCCAGTTTCCCACTCATTTGAATGACCGTTGTAAGGCCCAAAAATGGGTCTTGATTAGGAGGACCAAGGCACCCAATGCCTTGGTTCTGAAGAATTAGGAGTCAACATGAGGGGCAAGTAGGGGAAATGATGAAAATGGAATTCTTATATGGGGTGTGAGTAGAATAAACACAGTTACTAGGCATCGGAAGTCAGAACACCTAAGTGAGGCCTAGGTGAGGACGAAATTGTAAGTGAGTACAATTTATGAAGCCACACATACATACATATATATAAAAACAAAACCCTGACATTACAACATAAATGATTACTATGTTCTATTATTTTGTTCAAAATTCAATCCTATCCATAACAATGATAAGACACACATAAAATACATATTTCCTTCAATAAATTTTAACCCCATTAAATCATAGAGCGACTATTCTCCATAGAACATGACACAACTACTAATAACACAAATATGCATAAAATTATTTCTTTCTAGTAGATTTTTGCATCTTTTTATCATTGAGAAGGCACATAAAGAGGATCAGACCATTGAAAATTGCTTAAAATTTGTTGGGCCATATTCAGACTTTGTGCTTTCAAATAAATGTCATTGTCTATCGAGAATAGAACCATTACATCCTATTCCCAAAATAAATAACACAACAACAATCAGTTGAACTCCATCACATTATTCCTCGTTTTTCCTAATCTACAAAATTCAAAATCATTTAAAGTATTCATTTCTTCAAGAATTTTAACCCTACACATCTTAATTACCGAAATGGAATTTTAATTTTATACGAACCTAATTTTGAGAATTCCACGCCCTTTTTAGGCCCACTGAACTCCCCTCACTCACTTTAACCTGCCCACAACAAGCATGAACACAACCAAGTCTATCATCAATGCAAAAAGGCCAAGGACATTCAGGTCTATCATGTGTCTTCCTTTGTTGCAAATCCACTATGATTCCAATAAATTGTAGATGCAATATTTGAATTTTTTAGAAACAACGCCTACATTAACAACATGCGAAAACTAGTTGAATTGCAATAGTTTTTGGTATTCTTTCTGATGCAGAGCATCATGAAAAACCCTTCAAGAACCCCAAATCAACATGGAGTTTCAATCTCAACACAACATCTTCACTTGTATTAGAGGCATAATCTGATCATAATCATTATTCTACAATCCAAAACAATATTAATATCAACCAACCAATACAATATCAAATCCATCATATCATTTTACAACCCTTTGAACATTAATCAAGACCAAAACAATGCATTATGATGTCCCGGTTAATGACAGTTTGATATACCCGTACTCAGTTATTAATAACTTTAAAACCTGAGCATATTTGGAAGATCTCTTCGGTGAGGCTGTAGAAAACTAGGTTTATAAAACCATATCCAAAATTGAGAACGATCCAACGGTGCAATAAAAAGTTATCATCTCTGCACCGAGACCAATTTTGACTGTCATAAATCTAAAAAATGTATGCTTGCTGCCTGCTAGGGCATCATATTTCACAACAAATACTTAACCAAAATAAAACAATACCATATTCAAATGAAATCCCTCTGAATCTACTTTTATAATATTCAAGTCATTAATTTTTCCAATGGTGAAATCACAAGATAAGTACAAACCCTTTCCAGCAACTCCATTTAAGACAGTTTAAAACCAGTTTTCACCAAAATCTTCATAACTTCCACAAATAAAAACCAAAATGCCTCAAACCAAAGGAAAAAGAAATATGATTCACATATATTTCCAATAAGTCTATTTAGAGGTCTTAATAATATCATAGGAGTTCATACCATACATTGCAATGTGACTGTTCTCAGGAAGTATCAAATCTGCAATTAACAATTTTCACCAAAACTTCCATATCTTCTTCATTTCTAAACATAATAACTCAAAAAAAAAAGGAAAAGAAATTTAATTAACATATCTAACTATCCATTATACATATACAAAGGTTTCCAGGCCATACATGGTCGTACAAGGCCTGGAACCAACACAAAAACTGGGAAGCCAACCAAAATAACAATAGTAGAATGCACCAAAATGTATCCAAAATGTTCTCCTTTCTTCTCTATTCTTCCAATAATGATTTGGTTCGACCAATAAAACATATTTATAGACTCTTTGGTAGTTATAAACCATCCAACTACCTTTATGACCCTTCATCTTCCATTTTACAACTTTATGTGCAATTTTTGCACTTTTACATTTTTGCAAATGTTGCACTTTTGCAATTTTCTTGCAACTTTGACACTTTTTCCTAATGACTTTCCAAATTGTAAAAACCTCATAAACATGTCCAAATAATCTATTTAATAACTTTTACATACTTGATAGCCTTCTCATGGCCTTTTATACAATTTTGACCGTCTTGACCTATAAGGGCCTATATGGACAACTAGGACATAATCAAGACTTGATTACATTTTTAGGCTTCCAAGTCTTACAAATCATTCCAAATGGATTCAAATACATTATAAATGACCTTCAAATATCAATTATATTTCAAATGATGAATTTGACCATATATTTTCCTTACGCCATGGGTGCTCCTGCACCATACTACCGGCCTTGAAAGATTTCCAAGTCTCTTGGAAATGAGTAACATGATGCCTCTGCTACATTCTGCTTCAATCAAGACTCCTATCAATGGAGTTTATACTGGCTGTTTCCAATGGTGTATTTCTTATCTGAAGTCCACTCCTCTAAGCTGCTACAAACACCCAACAACTTCTGTCCCTCACCTGGGAGTCCTCTCTTGCCTCTCTCCCCAAGACTCTTGGCGACACATTGGACCTCCTTCTCAGGCCCTTTGGACCATCTCCTATGGCCCCCTCTGGTAGACCTTCCTGTCCACCCACTTGTAGTTGAGTGAACCTACACCAAACCTACAACCAAGAAACTTTAAACACAAGAATCAAATAAACAATCTCATGGGCTAGGTCCTGGTGTGGACTGCCTCCTTCGACGTTCTACCCACACACTCAAGCTCTTCTAGCTCTGATACCAATTTGATGCGGAGCATCATGAAAAACCCTTCAAGAACCCCAAACCAACATGGAGTTTCAATCTCAACACAACATCTTCACTTGTATTAGAGGCATAATCTGATCATAATAATTATTCTACAGTCCAAAACAATATTAATATCAACCAACCAATACAATATCAAATCCATCATATCATTTTACAACCCTTTGAACATTAATCAAGACCAAAACAATGCATTATGTTGTCCCGGTTAATGACAGTTTGATATGCCCGTACTCCGTTATTAATAACTTTAAAACCTGAGCATATTTGGAAGATCTCTTTGGTGAGGCTGTAGAAAACTAGGTTTCTAAAACCATATCCAAAATTGAAAACGATCCAACGATGCAATAAAAAGTTATCATCTCTGCACCGAGACCAATTTTGACTATCATAAATCTGAAAAATGTATGCTTGCTGCCTGCTAGGGCATCATATTTCACAACAAATACTTAACCAAACTAAAACAATACCATACTCAAATGAAAGCCCTCTGAGTCTACTTTCATAATATTCAAGTCATTAATTTTTCCAATGGTGAAATCACAAGATAAGTACAAACCCTTTCCAGCAACTCCATTTAAGACAGTTTAAAACCAGTTTTCACCAAAATCTTCATAACTTCCACAAATAAAAACCAAAATGCCTCAAACCAAAGGAAAAAGAAATATGATTCACATATCTTTCCAATAAGTCTATTTAGAGGTCTTAATAATATCATAGGATTTCATACCATACGCTGCAATTTGATTGTTCTCAGGAAGTATCAAATCTGCAATTAACAACTTTCACCAAAACTTCCATATCTTCTTCATTTCTAAACATAATAACTCCAAAAAAAAAGGAAAAGAAAGGTAATTAACATATCTAACTATCCATTATACATATACAAAGGTTTCCAGGCCATACATGGTCGTACAAGGCCTGGAACCAACACAAAAACTGGAAAGCCAACCAAAATAACAATAGTAGAATGCACCAAAATGTATCCAAAATGTTCTCCTTTCTTCTCTATTCTTCCAATAATGATTTGGTTCGACGAATAAAACATATTTATAGACTCTTTGGTAGTTATAAACCATCCAACTACCTTTATGACCCTTCATCTTCCATTTTACAACTTTATGTGCAATTTTTGCACTTTTACATTTTTCCAAATGTTGCACTTTTGCAATTTTCTTGCAACTTTGACACTTTTTCCTAATGACTCTCCAAATTGTAAAAACCTCATAAACATGTCCAAATAATCTATTTAATACCTTTTACATACTTGATAGCCTTCTCATGGCCTTTTATACAATTTTGACCATCTTGACCTATAAGGGCCTATATGGACAACTAGGACATAATCAGGACTTGCTTACATTTTTAGGCTTCCAAGTCTTACAAATCATTCCAAATGGATTCAAATACATTATAAATGACCTTCAAATATAAATTATATTTCAAATGATGAATTTGACCATATATTTTCCTTACGCCATGGGTGCTCCTGCACCACTTTCCTAAAACGAAGGGTTTTCTTGATCATTAGATTTGTACCATATTTATAATGTTCCCTTCAATGTAAGTGACAATGATTGTTTAAAATCTAGAATGCCCACAAGATTTTTTTGCTTATTGTAAAGATTTATGAATTGCCCTTTTTTGCTAAAATGTAGCTTTTTTCAATAATGCTTGAAATAGTTTTGTTCGTGTAAAGTTTCTATAATCATGCTTGCAATATTTTTTTTCATGAAATAATTGTAGAAACCCTACATTATATAATCCTTAGCTATTGCATATGAACAAAAGTACTGCAATATATAATCATTAGTTATTCCATATGAAAAAAATGTTAGGCAATTGTGTTTCTCCATATGAAGTACTTTTTTTCATATGTAGTAGCTAACGATTATATAATGTAGGGTTTCATAAAATAATTGCAAAAACCCTATATTATATAATTTTTAGCTACTGCATATGCTAATCTAGATACTGCATATGATCAAAAGTACTGCAATATATAATCCTTAGTTACTGCATATGATAAAAATGTGAGAGAATTATTTCATTAAATAATTTCAAAAATCCTAAATTATATAGGAGCACACTATTCTCTATTAAAAAATGCAAGTCATATAGACAAATATCATGGAAAATACATAAAATGACATAAAGTATTGCATATGATAAACCTTAGCCACTGGATATGAACAAAACGACTGAAATATATAATCCTTACCTACTGCATATGACCAATGTATATATTCCTGATTTATAACCACCATGCATCTTAAAAACACATCCTATATTGATAGAACAACATCCATGCTTAAAAGCATAGAGGTTTTTTTGTAAACATGCACATTGTTATCTTTTCTATTTGACAACCGTGTTTCCAAACACATGGCAAGCCCTCATTCGAGTTTTCCCTACCTTTCTTGGTTTAATTAAGGGGTAAACAGTACACAGAAAATTGTTTTGTGAAAGTTTTGTTTTAAAGATTTTTTTTTTAAAGAAAATATGTGTTTTGCCATCTCCTTTTCGAAGAGGGCCTATGCTCCATTCAAAATAACAAATACTGATATACCCTCTAGGAAAACAAGAAACCCTCTTTCAGACACTTACATTTCAGATCTAGATTAAACTCTAGCAATATTTTTAAACCCCCTTCCAATAGTTTGACATAATGGAAAGATAACATACATACCTCAAAATGGTCTTTTCCTCGACGACATCCAAACGAAGCCGCCAACACTGCTCTCACACCACAACACCCACTCGCTTTTCTCTTTGCAAATGAGAAAGCTGAATGACATGGTTAGGGAAAATACTCTTACAACTCCTGAACAAGGAAAAACATTTCTTTTCTTACCTTCCATGATGCATCATTGTCCACTCCAATTCCAGCTGCTCGCTCTTCCTCTTGCCCTCTACATGTTCAATTTTCTTCCCAGATGGGATGAAATGGTTTCGACACAGTGACCACCTTTCTTATTTGACCTCGATAAGAAAAAATTCCCTTATTGGTTGTTTAAACAATGAAACACAATTTACTTTTTTTGTCACCTTTTTAAACTTCTCAACGGTCTATTTCACCATTGACACTTACCAGCGTGGTTTATTTTGCTGTCTCAATGGCCACATACTTGCGCGGTCTACTTCACCGTCTGCTCACATTTCTTTGTTGTTAGCACACGTTTCACAGGTAATCATTAGTCCACCATGCCACACCATGGTATTTTTCATCTTATAGACTACATCCCATGTCATACTGTTTTGTATGGAGAATAGCCAACTCCCTTTATTATCATCTAGAATATGATTCTAACATAATCACAACTTTGTTCTCTTTGAAACATGTGGTGGAAGTTTACCCCCATAAAAGGTTAGTGCTCATGGGGTGCCAATCTTGATTATTGAATGTGCCATGAGCCACAATCATCGATGATTCCACAGTTACACTTTTAATTGACATATATCTAATTTCATAATGTTATTTTATAAAACTAATTATTAAACTTAATAATATTAAATTTTTATATTTCATTGAATATAAATTTGTAAAATGTTCGACACGATTTTTAAGTCGAGAAGACTCAGGGCTCAAATTCCACGAGCCACAATCATCGATGATTCCAAGCTACACTTTTAATTGACATATATCAAATTTCATAGTATTTTTTATAAAAGTAATTATTAAACTTAATAATATTAAATTTGTATATTTCATTGAATATAAATTTGTAAAATGTTCAACATGATTTTTCAACCGAGAAGGCTTGGGGCTCAAATTCCAAGCCATACTTTACAGTATACCTCAGGTCAAATATATGATGACTCTCAAGGCCTACACACATGTGGATACACACTTCTTAGAATGCCCAAGATTAAAATCACATGATGAAGCTAAGTGCCAACCCATACTTTTTAGTATACCCAAAGAGAAAATCATTGGGGAAGATCTATATGCTTGCTTGTTTGCTTAATATTATTAAATTATGTAGATAGAAGAAAACAACCAATTCAGTTGGTTATTTAAAATTTATATCCTTCTCAAATTAGTCAAATACCTTTTCTTCAGTGGCATACAAATTCCAAGAGATGGTTGGAATAAAATATAAAACTATAGAAAGTGTCAAGAAAAATCACACACACTAAGCAACATATTAATCCTAGAGAATGTCAGTCAATTCTGAGTGTTTAACACTTTTAAGCCTAGAAATCAAAGATTAGTGTGTGTGATTTAAGTTGTCTGGTCAAGAAACACTTGAATGAACCCAACCACTGAACAAAATACCTTGTTCCAATAGTGCTCACAATGGCTACAAATGTCTCAATTCAATTTGTAATACCTGCCCAAGTATAGATATGAAGAATAAGATTGTTATCACGACCTAAACAAATTAATAAGAAACCAATCCATCATGTTGAGGATAAAAAAGGGGATTAATCATCATACCATGAAGAAAAATTGCATGTTGTAGTGCCATATCCTTATCATACAACATAAAAAAAGAATCCACCTATTCAGAAAGTAATTTTTTAAATTAAAAAAAATATGATATCATCATTCAAGTTTCTTAGAGCTAATGACCCACATTGTATTCAAATGAAGGAGTTCTGAATCAATGACAGAATGATATAATTTTGCAAGTCACAAAGACCAATTGTGATATATTTGAAAATGAAGACGTCGATATATCAATCAAGATAAGAAACCTACATGCATATTTAAAAGAAAATCATCTTGGATGAATGAACTCAAACTAGTCCTAAGATTTGGGAGCATGGATTTTAGAATTTTTTTTACAATAATTTTTGGTAAGTAGTTTTCAAATAAAATAAATCTCACCATTAAATTCAAAAGACCTAAAAATCTATAATTTCTATAGAATTTAAAATTGAAATATTTTTAATTTTTTAAGATCTAAAAAATTATCAACAAAAAAATCATATGATCCATGTATGAAATCTTCACAGTTTGGATCGTACCAAATGTTTTGTGGATTTTTGTCTACTTATGTTAGTATTTTTAATAATCATCTATATGATCATTAAAGGTACAATTTTAATTTAAAATAATTTTCTATTATATGAAGTCAAGGTTTTGACATCTGGTTACTTAGACACAGCCCACACTTCCCAAATGCCACCTCAACAATGCAATGGATCATTAAATTTGTTTAAATGGAGATATTTTGATAAGCAGGAGATATTTTCCACAACAAGTCAAATTATGATATTGTTTTTTTATTAAAAAGCAACGTTAAGTAGGGTGCCAACCCTTTAACATAGTCAGAGACTATCAATAACACTTTAACAACAACCAAAATCAAGGGTGTTGACCCTTAATACAGAGTATGCAAGCAGAGAAGCAACCCAAACCTACTAAATGAAGGGGGAAACATTCGAGCCTTGACAAGGAGGGATTTGGGGGAGGGGGGAGGACTTCTCCTTGTACTTGTGACAAACCAAAGTCCAGGCGATACTATCATTAGTGTTGAGAAAATGGTGTCTCAACATTGCATTTATATGAGGTTACTATTTATAGTAAGTTTTCATTTGAACACGAAATGGTGCGAAATTATCCCCGAAGCTTATAGTTGGCTAGATAAGCATTCTGATAAAGTTACGTCGCAAGATCACAACTAGTTTTGAAGATATTAAATTTTCCATTTTGGAGGGGTCCAATAGCTTTAAATTTAATTTTGAGGAATTTAGAGGCTCTGAAATTCCCTAAAAAGTGGGCATAAATGACGTATACATTTATGGGGCAATAGAGGACTTTGCGAGCTTTCTGATGCTTCAAACGGTTTGTCAATCGGACACACAGTTCTTAAGTTATGGCCTCCGAAAGTTTGCACTCCTAAAATAGGAAATATAAAATACATTGAACACATAAATGAGTTGTAAAAGGGAGGGACACATGTTGATGTGTGTTTTAACACATCATAGGGCATCTAGAAGGGAGATAAGGTTGGCTACACCTTATTGGGTGGTTTTATCCCATGGTTTTGTAATACCGTTTGATGGTTTCTTGTATTGTATCTCCTATATATGTGGTGCATGAGATAGAGGTTGTGTGTGAGAGTCTTATGACTATTGAGTTACCTTTGAATCTCTGATTAGTGGTACTCCTGTGAAGAGCTTTCTCTGCAAGTAATATTGTAATATGTTTTGATTGCTGAATAATATATTGGGCGACTTTTGGAGTGTGGGGTTTTTCTCCCGAAAGGGTTTTCCCTACGTAAATCACTGTGTTATGGTTTGAATGTTATTATATCTATTTTTGTTTCTATAACTGTTGTAAGGATCCGTAAATTTTTTTGCATTACCCTCCTTTCAAGGTTAGTGAAGGAAGTCTTTCCGCTACTTAACTTCCTTACAAGTGGTATCAGAGCTTGATCACCTTTGGTTTCAGTTGTGGGTTTTTGGGTTTTTTGAACTAATCCAGATTTGAGTGGGAGCTTGTGCAAAAGACACTTTTGATCTTGTTGCAGGAATTTTTCAGATGACAAGTTTGTAAGGGAAAATAGAGGTGGAGAAAATTAATGGAACAAATTTTGAGATGTGGAAGCTGAAGATGGAAGATCTGCTAATAGATCGAGATCTATGGGATGTTGTTGATGCAAATGTCCAAAGGCCCTCAGATCCTACTGCAATGGCTCAGTATGATGTTATGGATCGAAAAGCCAAGGGTCTAATTAGTTTGTGTTATGATCAATGTCCACTAAGAAAACACTGCAAAGAAGCTATGGACTAAGCTTGGTGAAATGTATCAAGCCAAATCTTTATTAAATCATATTTTCTTGAGGAAGAAATTGTATTCCTTGAAGATGGAAGAGGGTGGATGAATTGTAGACCACCTAGAAGAATACAATATGTTGGTGGCTCAATTAGTATCTATTGGTGTTAAGATGAACGAAGAGGAGAAATGTCAGATCTTGCTTTGTTCTTTGCTTGATTCGTGGGATTCTCTTGTTATGGCTATTGGTAGTACTTTTGTTGTTTTGAAGTCTAAAGATGTGGTGGGTGCCCTACTTGGTGAAGAGATGTTGAGGAAGGTATCCCTCAGTTCAAAGGAAGCCCTAACTATTCATGGAAGACCTAAGGAGAAAGGCAAGAAGAATGAGAAGTGCGATAAGTCCAAATCGAGAGGGAGATCGAAATCTCTTGGAAAGTCCAAAGTCATTTGCTGGAATTGCGGTAAACCGGGTCACATCCGTAAGGACTGCAAAGAAGAAAAGAAGAAGAAAAGGAAGAAGATTGATTTTGATTCTGAGTCCGAGAAGGAAGATGGTGATGCATTTATTTCAGCTTTGGCGACTCGTGCAGGTAGTGATGCTTGGTTAATTGACTCAAGTGCATTTTTTCGTATGACTGCCAATAGAGATTGGTTTTCTGAATATGAAGAATTTAATGGAGGTAAGGTGTACTTGGGTGATGATTCACATTTAGACATTGTTGGTTGAGGTAAAGTTAGAATCAAGTTTTCTGATGGTAGAATAAAAAGGATTAATGGTGTGTTGCATTCCCCGAATTAAAACGAAATCTATTGTTTGTGAGAAAACAGATAGATGCGGGTGTGCAAGTAGTCTTTTTTGAAGCAGGATGTAAGATGATTAAGGGTGCTATGGTAATTGCTAGAGGTGTCAAGTTCGACACTTTGTATAAGCTAGATGCATACACTGTTGAGTGTAATAGCACTTCTGTAAAAAGTAAATTTGTGGAAGATTTGAGGGTTTCACCTTCAGCAGATGGAAATGGATTTTGGGTACCTAAGTGTGCTCTTTCTTATAAAGCAAAGTTACCCACAGATAAGACTATGTTATGGCACCGGAGGCTTGGCCACATTGGAGAAAGGGTCTAAGGACCTTGAAAAATAAAAACCTTGTTGAAGGTTTGAATGATTGTAATCTTGACTTTGATTTCTGTGAGCATTGAATTTATGGAAAACAAAACCATATTAAGTTTTACTCAAGTTCTCATAAAACTTGTGGTGTTTTGGATCTTATTCATTCTGATGTGTTTGGTCCTGTAGATGTTCCTTCGATTAGAAAATCCACATATTATGTTTCATTTATTGATGATTTTAGTAGGACATGGGTATATTTTCTAAAGAGTAAATATGAAGTTTTTCAATTGATTTAAAGAATTTAAAGCAATGGTTGAGTTGCAGATTGGAAAGAAAATTAAATGTTTGAGGACTGATAATGGAGGTGAATTTTGCTCTAATGATTTTGATAGATTCTATAAAGACTGTGGCATTAATAGATAGAAGACAACTCCATATTCTCCACAACAGAATGGAGTTACAGAAAGAATGAACAGGACACTGATGGAGAAGGCTAGGAGTATGTTGAGTGGTGTTGGTCTAGAACAAAATTTTTGGGCTGAAGTTGTTGCCACTACTTGCTACCTGATTAACAGGTCTCCTTCATCAGCCCTTGTTGATAAAACTCCTATGGAAGCATGGTCGGGTTACAAGCCTTCATTGAGACATCTTAGAGATTTTGGTTGCGAGGCATATGCACATGTGCCAAAGGAGAAGTGTACAAAGTTGGAGAACAAGGTTGTGAAATGTATCTTCATCGGGTATAGTTATGGTGTGAAAGGATACAAGCTTTGGGACCCTGTTGCACGGAAGGTAATTCATAGTACAAGTGTTATTTTTAGAGAAATTAAGTCTCCTTATGTTACATTGTAGCTAGGATAGACTAAAAAGGAAGATGTGATTCAATTTCCTTCTACACGTGAAAGAGTTGAATCGAGACCCCTAGATAGGCAAGAAGTTGAGGAGAGCTCATCTAGCTCTGAATCTTTAGAAGAGGAGGAAGAACCTCCAACTCAGCTTGTTCAAAGGTCTACAAGACATAGACAACCACTTGAAAGGTATTCACTGATGATTGGAGATGTATTTTCTTTGAATACTAATGTGGATGAACCAAAATCTGTAGAAGAGGCATTAGGTATGAATGATGCAGAATCCTAGAAGTTTTCTATGGAAGAAGAAATGACAACTTTGAAAAAGAATGATACATGGGATCTTGTACCATTTTCTAAAGGAAGAAAGCCTGTTGGTTGCAAATGGGTGTTCAAGAAAAATATTGGTTCAAATGGAAACATTGAGAAGTATAAAGCAAGGTTGGTTGCTAAAGGCTACTCTCAAGTTGAGGGTGTTGATTATGGTGAGATTTTCTCCTATTGCCAAAATGACATCCATTAGATTTTTGTTTTCTATTGTTGTTTCTTATGATTTAGAGGTTGAGCAAATGGATGTGAAAACTGCTTTCCTTCATGGTGATTTGGAGGAGGATATTTATATGACATAGTCGGAGCACTATGTGGTGAAAGGTAAAAGTAATTTGGTCTGTAAATTAAAGAAATCCATGTATGGCCTCAAACAGAGTCCTAGGATGTGGTACCAGAAATTTGATACATATGTATTGAGTTTGGGATTTGAGCGTTCTAAATCATATCACTGTGTTTATTATAAATCCGATGGTGATCATTTCTTGCACATTGCGTTGTATGTTGATGATATGTTATTCATTGGTAAAGGGAAATGTGTGATTTCAGAACTTAAGTCTTAGCTCACTGCTAAATTTGAAATAAAAGATCTTGGTGCAGCGAAACACATTCTTGAGATGGAAATTAAGAGAGATAGAGTGAACAGAAAGCTATGGCTAGGCCAAGGTAAGTATGTGAATTCAATGTTATAGAGGCTCAACATGCAAGATTGTAGACCATTGCGTGTTCCTTTTACACTTGGAATGAAATTATCTGTTGCAAATTGTCCTACGTCCTATCGGAGATGGAAGACATGAGCAGAGTGCCTTACCAAAGTGTAGTTGGAAGTTTGATGTATGCTATGGTATGTACTAGACCATACATTGTCCAAGCAGTGGGAGTTCTGTCCAGATATATATCTAATACAAGTAGAGTTCATTGGGATGCAGTCAAAAGAGTCTTCAAATATTTGAAGGGTACCTTAGAGTATTCTTTGTGTTATCATGGTAATTTAGTTGGAGACGTGATTTCCCTTGACATTCATGGTTATGTAGATTCAAACTAGGTAGGTGATATTGATAGCAGAAGATCTACCAGGGCTTATGTGTTTACTTTATTTGGTGGTACAATTAGTTGGATGAGTAAGTGACAGGTTGTGGTTGCTTTGTCCACTACTGAAGCAGAGTATATGGAAGCTACTCATTCTTGTAAAGAAGCCATTTGGCTTAAGAGACTGTGTTCAGACATTGGAATAAAACAAGGAGTCGTGACAATTTTTTGGTGACAGTCAAAGTGCGATTTGCCTAGCTAACAACCCGACATTTCATGCCCAGACCAAGCACAATGATGTTCAGTATCATTTTGTCAAAGATATGGTAGAAGATGGCAGCGTGAAGCTTGTTAAAGTAGAAACTTTGATGAATGTTGCACATTCTTTAACTAAGGTTGTGAGCACAGAGAAGTTCAGATGGTGCTCAGAGTCTATGGGCTTGATGGCCCCTAGCAATTGATTCATTGTGTTGATACTCCCTTTGCTCTTGCAAGGTGTTCGACAAGTGGGAGATTTTTTGGGAAAATGGTGTCTCAACCTTGCATTTGCATGAGGTTACTATTTATAGTAAGTTTTCATTTGAGCATGAAATGGTGCGAAATTCTCTCTGAAGCTTTTGGTTGGCTAGATAAGCATTCTGGTAAAGTTACATTGTAAGATCACAACTAATTTTGAAGATATTAAATTTTCCATTTTGGAGGGGTCCAATGAAAGGTTTAAATTTGATTTTGAGGACTTTAGAGGCCCCTAAACACCCTAAAAAGTGGGCATAAATGATATATCCGATTACGAGGCAATAGAGAACTTCGCGAGGTTTCCGACTCTTCAAACAATTCGTCAATGGGACACATGGCTCTCAAGTTATGGCCTCCAAAAGTTTGTACTCCTGAAATAGGAAATATAAAATACATCAAACACATAAATGAGTTGTAAAAGGGAGGGACACGTGTTGATGTGTGTTTTAACACGTCATAGGTCATCTAGAAGTGAGTTAAGGTCGGCTACACCTTATTGGGTGGTTTTAGCCCATGGTTTTGTAATATTGTTTGACGGTTTCTTGTATTGTATCTCCTATATATGAGGTGCGTGAGATAGAGGTTGTGTGTGAGAGTCTTATGGCTATTGAGTTACCTCTGAATCTTTGATTAGTGGTACTCCTACGAAGAGCTTACTCTTCAAGTATATTGTAATCTGTTTTGATTGGTGAATAATATATTGGGCGGCTTTTGGAGTGTGGCGTTTTTCTCTTGAAAGGGTTTTCTCCATGTTAATCATTGTTTTATGGTTTGAATGTTATTATATCTATTTATGTTTTCTGTAACTGTTGTGAGGATCTGTAAAAGTTTTTACATTACCCTCCTCTCAAGGTTAGTGTGGGAAGTTGTTCCGCTACTTAACTTCCTTACAATTAGGACCAACAAGAGAGTGGTGCAATGGGGAGGACCCTATAGGGTTACAAAAAATAGTGCTAGTAGAGTGCTACTATAGAATCACAACAGATTGTTGTAGGGGAGCAGCAACAGGAGTAGAAACAATAGCAACATTAGTAGGAGAAGAATGGGGCAGCAAAGATGGAGCGAAAAGAGTTGAATCCATAGGGGCAGAAGAAGGAGTTGAATCCACTAGAGCGGGAGGAGCCATAACCATGGAATCCACTACAACATCAGTAGTAGTAAGGGGCACCTCATTCTCTTGAGAGGAGCCATCTGAATCAGGATCAACAACATGGATGGTCAAGTGATTAGCGGTATCATCCTTCCACCAAGTAGCAACACCTTTGTGGCATGAAATAGAGCAGTTTGAAGCAAGATGACCCATAGAGAAGCATTTTCAACAGTGAAAGGGAAGACCCTCAAAATCCAACGGCTATGTCCAAGGTCAATCCCCCACCATTAAGCCCACATCTCCCAAGAGAGGCAACGAGATGTCAATGTCCACTAAGATGCAGACAAAGGTAGTGTGGTCCATTAAAGACATAGCATCATCGACCTTTAAGAAATGTCTAATAGAGTTGTCGATAGCCTCATAGCAAGAATACTCCCAAAAATGAAAGGGAGATTTGGGAGGTGAACCCAAACTAGATGCACATTAAGCGATTCAATGAGAGGGTTAAAAGAGGTTGTCCAAGGCTTAACAGAGAGGGGGTGTACTCCCCAAGCCCATAACTAGCCCAAAACCAATTCCTGATTAGCCAAAGATGTAAAATAAGCAATGAAAAAGAATTTAGCACAAGGAAAAATTTCAATATTATGAGCCACCAAAGGCCTCCAAGAGTCACTCACCCAGTGATGGAGGTCTAGTAGTGAAGGTCAGAGCCCAGCGAATCTACACACTAAAGCACAACGTTGGTAGAGCCCAATGTTATCCACCATATCCTGTCCACAAACCACCACTGGGGAGGATTTGGCACAGGGAAGAGGACGAAACCTCTTGGAGGGTCAAGTAGCAGATTTGGCCACACAAGAAAATCTACGCCTGCCAGCAAAGGAAGGTATGGGTGGGGCCTTAACACCAATAGCGTCAGTAGCAGTTAGCTGAGAAGCATCACCAAAAACTAGAGAGTCAACACCAACAACTCCCCTCGAAAGGGAATCCACAGGTGGGGTGGGCATGAACCATCCACCCGATAGGCAGCCACGACACCCACCTTTGAGGGCAAGTTCCCACTAGGAGCAACAGAGTCCACCTGGGGAGCATCACACAAAGCAGACCCAGCAGTAGGCACTGCGTGGGGAGCACCATCAATGAGGACACCAACAACCCCAACACGAGGGGAAGGGGAGGGAAAGAATCACTCGAGTCCACAATAGAGGCGCTAGGTGAGGATTGCAAAGCAACAATCAAACCAGGGTGGGCGAGAGATTCAACATTTGAATTGCAACAGGCGAGAGCTTCAACATTTGAATTGTAGCGGGCAGGAGCCATGTTGTGTAGTTTTCAAGTTTGACTCAAAAACTAAGCAATTGAACCCTGATAACAATATCATAATGGAGATACTTTTCCAAAAATCATAACTTTTTGTCAAATAATTAGTTTTTCACATTCTTATAATTTTCAAAAAGTTGGATCCAAGTGGTACAAAGTTTTTTTCCAATATTTAATTTCAGTTGCATGATATATTAATTTGGACTTTACATTTGTTTGTATTTTTAGACAAGTCAAATCTTGTGCTCGTAATATTTGATTTTGGAATTCTTATAAGCATTGAAAATGTATTTTACTAGCAATAAACATTCACACACGCGCGCGCGCACACACACAAAATAGATTATCTTGAATATGAGAATTTCATTTTGAAGTGATTTTGCTTTTTTTGGCTCATTTCTCAAAACAATGTTAAAAGTGGTGCTTGATTTTTGCTTTGGGGGGCTTCATTTTCAATGTTGATTTATACTTGAGAGATTCTCAGACAAATTATTGCTATGTATTGTCTATTTTTTATTGGAGTTTTTTGGTCTAATGGTAGATTTGATTCATTTGAGAGCTCATCACTCTCATAATTATCATACACGGAAACAAAAATATAACAATTACTCCTATCTAAAGGTTTATGGTCTACCTTGGGTGATACTCAACATGATTTTAGTAAACAATATGAGATATTTTCTTACAAGAACAAACTTGATAAAGCTATGGATTTGATTGCTTTATATGTTTTTGATAAATAGTTGTTCCATATTCAAGATTATACAACACCTAAGAAGGTATAAAGTAAATTCAAAGATATATTTGGTACATTTAGTGAATTTTGTTCTTTGCAAATAAATACAATTGATTTCTCTTTCTCCTTGTATGAAAGATTGATTGGTTAAGTTCAAATCTTTAAGATCAATTGGCTAATTATGTAAAAGACAAACTTGATAAGAAATCTATATTTTTTATTTTGTGTAAGTTAAAAGGACCATATGTAGTCAATTCTTCTACTTTTTATTCCAGAATGAATGCTTTAGGTGATGCATTTATCATGCCTTCTTTTGAGACATTTTATGACCATGTGCCTAGAGAGAAAGCCAAACTTATCCAATTAGATACACTTTCCAAGAGTTAAGCACTAATAGTTCAATTATCCAAAAGGTAAGACCAAAAAAATAATCTAATACAATTTAATGAGCATCCAACATCTTCTGAAGAGGAAATACCTAAGAAAGAGAAACCCACATATGTTATTCCAAAAAAAAATGAGCATGATGAATACAATTGTTACAAAAAAATATTGACGAGTTAAAATGCCACCTTCGGAAGAACAATATAAAATTACCTTCAACAATATATTCTGGTTCATCTTCTTCTACACCATCATCATCTACATAGTCAAAGACAATTAGAGTGGCAAATGAGATATAAAAGATGAAAGATAAGATACTTTTTGAATCTACAAGTCCAAATTTAGCTTAGTGGCTTCTTGATTTTGGAGTTTCACATCATATGGCTTCATCACAAGGTATGTTATCTTCATTTGAGTCTTTCAATTTACTAATATTATGATGAAGAACACGTGTATTTGTGGGAAAAGATATATTGACATGGGATAAGGCATTTTCAATTATGTATTTTGTGTTCCATCATTGTCAACTAGTCTCCTTTCTATCAATAAATTACATATAGTGGAGTAGGGAAGATTGTTGACCTCGCACCTAATTATATCATTATTAGAGACTTGGAGAGTGGAAAGATCAGTGTTAGGATAGTTAATCATAAATCTAATCGATACACTTTCCTATTTTTCCTTTGATCATATTGAAGTTCCTACAATTGATACTCACACTTATGCATCTAGTGTGAATTATATTTACAAGAAGCTTGATCACTTGAACCTAGGTTTTATTTCATCTACTTCAATTCTTGAGAATTGTGCCAAGCTTCTACCTACTACTTCATAGTTTTGTGTTGATATAGTTTCTAGTTCTTCAATTCAATAGGATCATTCTAGCCTTTTAGATTGAGCTTTATGGGATGGCTTCTTGATAGTTATTACAAAAAAAATTATGAGTCTCATCTTACAAATTTGGAGGACACTCTTAAGGATATCCATTTTATCTTTGATAACATTTACAACACACCTGTTTTCACTTCATCTTTATCTTTGAAGATTGTTCTTCATGAGTCTTCATAGGGTTTTGGATTGGTTCCACATCTCTTGACTATGATATGTAGATACTTGAGTAATTTTTAGAGGCACATAACGCTAGACTTCTTTCCTCATCTCTTTGTTGGAATGGGATTTTTGTTTTTGCATACACCATTGAATTTGTTTCTTTCCAAAGGGAGAAATGTTGTTGGCTAATTTTGGAAACTTTTCAACATTCATTTTAAGCATTCGCCACTAGTGCATGAGCTACTTCTTAGTGGGATGAGAGTGTGGGAAAGGGAATCTATAGTCTCACCATTTCTCTCATATTGGGGGATATTTATTGTATATTCATATCATGGATGTAGACTTTGGAGGTTCATATTGACTCCACCCATCACTTCAAAAATGTTTGTTTATGTGTTTTTCACTTTTGGAGAGGGATTTTTTTTCAATGGGTTTTCTCCTTTACTCTGTTTGTAAGAGATTTTTTCTACATGAGTACCTAACAAGGTATTATTATTGACACCAATTTTTTCATTCTTGTACTTGTTTGTGTTCCTCCCTAAGTTACACTTGAGGGAGGGTTTTGACATGAATGGTATATTTTGCCTAATGGGTTCAAGTTTAGATCCTATTCAAACTAAGTTAAATTTATTTATGACACTTTTAGGTTATTTACTTTTTGTCTCATGTCACATGATTGTGACATTTGTCACAATTCTATGTTTTTTTATCAAAATGAGCAACAAAACAAGGGTGTCGACCCTATATACAAACAACCCGTATGCAATAAAAAAGAAAGGAAACAAAACAAGGGTGCTGACTCTAAACAAGCTTAGGTTGGACATGCCTTTAACAACAAGTTTGAAGACCGTTGTTAAAGGCCTGCCAAACCAGTAACAACCCAAAAGGACTCAACTCAAGAGTGGGGAGAAACACCCAAAACTCGACTCGGAGGAGTTTGGAGGGGGGGGGGGGAGACTTACCTTTCTACTTGCGACAAACAACAACCCAGGCAATACTATTATTAGTAATATCATAAGAAGGATCAAGCAGGGAGATCCCATCAACATTTCTATCCGCAACTAGAGAAGACTGTTGTTGCAAAACAATATTTGGAGTAGACTAACCAGGAGCAGACCGTTGCTATAGAATAGGAGCAACATGAGAAGAAGCCTCAAGGATAGAGGAGGCTACACCAGTAGCAACCAGGGGGCCAACAAAGGCCTCAACAATAGTAAGAGGCACCACCTCATCTTGAGAGGAGTCATCATCTGCATGTGAAGAGTTTTCAAAATCATCAATAATAGAAGTCATGGCAGTCAAATGATCAGCAATACTGTTTTTCCACCAAGTAGCAACACCTTTATGGCGTCAAAGAGATCAATTCAAAGCTAACTGAATCGTTGAGAAGAATCACCGATATCGAAAGGGGAGACCCAAAAAATCCAATGATCCAGTCCATGGCCTATCCCCAACCATAAGAACCACATCCCTAGGGAGAGGCATAGAGATAATATCATCTAAAATGTGAGCAAAGGTAGAATGACCCATAGAGGACGCAAAATCATCAACCTTCAAAAATCAACCGATAGAGTTACCAATGGCCTTGTAACAAAAATGCTCCTAGAGATGAAGGGGAAGGTTGGGAAGGTAAACCCATATTAGATGCACTTTGAGTGGTTTGGTAAGAGGGTTAAAAGAAGGTGTCCAGGGTTTGACCAAAAGAGAGTTAACTCCCCAAACCCACAACTTTCCCAACACCAAGTCACGCTTATTAGAAGAAGCAAATGAAGCAATGCAAAAACCTTTAGCACAAGGGTAAATTTCAATGCTACTAGCGACCAAAGGCTTCCAAGAATCATTCACCCAATGATGGAGGTCAGGGAGAGAAGGCCAAATCCCAACAAATCTGCACATCAACCCACAACGTTGGTAGAAACCAATATTTCTACCACGTCTTGGCCACAAACCACCATAGGGCAAGTTACAACACAAGGAAGCAAACGAGATTTCCTCTTGGGAAGATGAGCAGTAGCAGACCTGGCCATAGGAGCAAAGTTTGTCCACCACTAGGAGGGGGGACCCCAACACCAGTATAAGCCCTAGTTAGCCCACCATCAACAATAGCAACCGACCCACCCACAACTTGAGGAGAGGGTGGAGGGGTAGGCACTAAGGGAGGAGCCATTGAGGGCAGGCCCAAAGTCCCCTTATCCCCATTCGAAGTGAAAGGGCTAGAGGTAGCGAAAGCAGCTACAATAGAACTCACACCCACGCCAGATGCAACCATCACAATAAAAAAAAGTCATAATTCTATGTTATCCTTTACTTTACCTCTATAAGAAAAGTCTTTGTTATATATTATGTGTCCTATTGTATTATAATACCTTTTTTTAAAATCTAACATCCATTTCTTGCAACTCTCTTGTGGAAAGTTATTTTTTGTTTTGTAGATGATCCTAATTGTTTGAGTTTGTTGTGTGACTATTACAACTACCACCTATGTCTTGTGACCAATTTGTTGCATGTTGATAGACTCATGAAAACTAAACTAGAATACATGGAAATGAAAACCAACTACTTCAAGAGGCATATCTATTAATGCCATTGTTTATCTATAAATGAAGGCTATTACTTTTCATTTATTAGTAGTATATGTTTATGTATTAAGATGTTTGTCATTATCCCAATTGTGATTTTTTGTTATATCATTTTATGTAAATATTGATTTATAATGGTAACTTGGCATCACATGTGCAACTATTGGAGAACATTCTATTGGAGTTTCACATAAATTTGTGTTTAACATTTTTCATGCATGTCTCATACTAAAATGAATATTTTAATTTTCATTAACATAAAAGTTTATTAGCAAATCTACTAATGTATTTTCCTCGGTACAAAGTGGCATATAGTTGATAATTGATATTATAAGGATGTGGTATATATTGCATTTCCAGCCATTAAACAAAAAGTTCAATGTGTATAATCCTTTGCCCATACCAAAAATAGTCATATTTTAAATCAATGAATATATTTATTGGTTTACCAAGTAGTAAACATAAGGATTACATTGTAGTGATTGACCAACAAATCAAGGAAATTACAATTCTATTTTTATACCCAATTGAGGAAAAATATTTTCCCAAATGATCATGTAATTTGCCACACTCTATTAAAAGAATAGAAAAATCTGTTTGAGAGCTTCAACAACACTAATTTGGTGAAAAAGCATCACCTTTCATATACTTTATCATGGTTAAAGTGGGGTAATGGACCAAACCATGTTATCGATTTGCCCTAAGGAAGCCCTAGGTCTTGGACCGATCTAAACTGGGTTCGTGGTCCAAGTCTATTCCCTTGTGGGTTTGGATAGTGTTCCTCTCACAACCTATGGATTCGATCCAGATGAATCCTAGTTAAACTGGGAAGAATTCTACCCTATCATGTGCCCTGTCAATGAATTTAGACATTTAAAAAAAAAAAACTCCAAAGAGTACCATTCGCCCCCTCACCCTAAAATGTCACATACAAAACATCCAAAAATAAAATGAAAACTCATTTTTCATATTGTGAATGAAAAACAAAAATATTTTCCTCCATTGCTAAACTTATTCTCTTGCTTGCCATTGCATAAATAAAGTTAAAGATTGATCTTTGAACTCTCCAAGCTAGTTGTTGTGTTATTCCCACACATTTGCAAGTGTTTGATTGTTGTCAAGGAGATTGTAGAGAAATATTTCTTCAAAAAAGGTAAGTTGCTTGAAGTTTTTGGTTTTTTTTTCCTGCATTTTTTTTACAAATGAATTATGTTGTTTCATTTTGAAGATTTTGGTTTGTTTTCATTCTTCTAGGTATCTATAAACATGTTTTATTTATTTTTAAATGAATTAAGTTTTTTATATATATTTTTGTTTTCAAGCTTCGTTTGTTTCAATTCTTCGAATGTGTTGTTATCAAACTTATTGTCTTAGGTATTACAATGACAAGTGTTCCTAGCTCTAAGAACCAACCCCACTTCAAAACAAACCCAAAATCCTCGCTTTGGAAATATGCCGAAACCAAAGAAACGAGACTCAGACTTGGCAAGGCTAACTCGGACTCGACAAGGCTGACTCAGACTCGGCTAGACTCGGGAAAGTGAAAAACTCAAGAAATTTAGAGATTTTTAAAGATTTTGGACCCCAGTCTATGTATGGCCGAGTTTGGCCAAGTCTAGCCGAGTCTGGCGAGTTTGGCTGAGTCTAGGCGAGTTTGGACCCCAGACTCGGCTGAGACCGAGTTTGAGTTTGTTGGACTCGTGGGGGGGTGACTTGGACTTGGACTCGCCGAGTTTGGGCGATTTTTGGTGATTTTCGTTTCTCTGGTTGAAACATAACAACTTCCAAATGGTGGAGATTATGTTTGGATTTGTGATCATGTAAATTTAGATATTCGAGGTCATACAATTGAGTGAAAAGCCATTTGTGTAGAATCCTTGGACAAAACATCAAATTTTGTCAAGGAGAAGATGATAAAGGTCTTCCAGATGCATAAGTCTTGGCATATATTAAAGAGAAAGAAAAAACAAACTGAGCATCAAGCCACAAATCAAATCATTTTTTAATAAAGAAAGGATCTCAAGGGATGAAGCCCCCTCCACTGCCTTCTTATTTTGAACCTATAGAGAGCCATCCATTTCTATCCATACCTGAAGAACAACCTGTGGCCTCTACACATAAGAGATCAAAGGGATTGTTGGAAATGGCATTTCAAAATGAGTCTATAGAGATTGTCAATCAAGACATAGTGAGATGTGTCTAGCAAATGGATTGGCATTCAATGTTCCCTCACCATATTGGCAAAAATGGTAAAATCAATTAATGAGGCTCCAAAAAAGTACAAGGGCTCAAATTTTGAGGTGCATAGCACCTTATTGGATAAAGAGGTGAAATTTGTAGAGGGTTCTTTGGAAACCATAAGTGATTTGTGGGTTGAAACAAGGGCGTCCATCAATTTTGATAGATGGAATAATGCAAAAAATTACCCATTGATCAATGCTATTGAAGTGTTGCCTAAAGGGGCAATGTGTTTTAGAGTAATGGATTACGAAGAGGTGAAGGATGGTGCATTTATTGCTAACATTCTTTGTCAAGCCATTGAAGAAGTGGGCCCTCGAAATGTTGAGTAAGTTATAATGGACAATGCCAAAAATTGTAGGGTTGTTGCATTATTGGTGAAGGAGCAATATTTACACAGTTTTTGGACACCTTGTGCTATCCATTCCCTCAACCTAATGCTAAAAAAATTGATTGGATCAAACAAATGTATGTTGAGGCTAAAGAGATCCAAATGTTCATCACCAACTACCATATGTCACAAGGCATATTTAGAACATTCTTGAAATTGGAGTTACTAAAGGTGGGTTAAATAATAAATATGTTTCACTTTAGTACGCTCTTTAATTTAATGTTAATTTTAATTTCAGTAAAAAAAGTATATTTTTATTTTCAAATAGATTGTGACCCATTTTCTTCCAACACAATTGTATTGAGATGACTTGTGAAAATTCATGAAGTACTTTCCAACAAGCATCAACCCAAATTGGTCTTTATGGAGGCAATCTACCACTATAAGGGCAACAAAGGTTAAGCAAATGATCCTAGATGACATTTGGTGGGATCGTATCATTTCATAAATCTCTCTAAGCCCATAATGAGCATGATCCATTATACTAACATTGATAGGCCTTGATTGGGTAAGGTCTATGATGACATCTACTCAATGATTCAGAAGATGAGTCATTATAAATGCAAAGAGCAAGATCCTAAAGAAAATTATTCAAAGAACTACACAAAATTATTGTAGAGAGAGAGAGAGAACAAAATGATCACTCCTTTGCATCTTCTTACCTTCACATTGAGTTTGAAACATTATAGTGCTCAACTCCATTCTGTGATAACAAGAGTTGCCCCATATAGAGACTTTGAAGTCACTCAAGAGTACAAGGCAGCACTTTGCAAACTCTTCACTAATTGTGACATGCAAGATGCAATGAAGGCTGAGGTCATGGGTTTTGCATGCTCCAATGATTGTGGTCTTGATGCTCTTTGGGACAAGTATATGGTCAATGCTCATACTTGGTGGTACTTTCATGGAGAAACATACATGCATGTACAAACTCTTTGCAATAAAAAATTTATAGCAAGTTTTATAAAAAATGCTTTTATCTTATAAGTTTTATTTATATTTTATAATTTAATTTTTCAAATTTTGTAACTCTTAATTCTCTAATTGTCTTAATAAATTGCAAATTCATCTACATCTGAAAGGAATTGGAGCACATTCTCCTTCTTTCATTCAATAAAATGCATTTGAAGACAATAAAAAAGGCATACTTGATGTATATGCATTCAAACTTGTGACTACTTATAAACAAAGTGGCTACAAAAAAGCAAAGACAAGGACATGGGATACCAAATCAGAGCCTATTTGCACTTGATGTTGACGATGACTATGAGCAACTTGTGAAAATGAGAGTGCTAATGAAAATGCTAGTGCTAGTGGTAGTGCCAATGCCAATGGCACTATTTGTGGCTCTTCTAATTCACCACTATATCGATCATCTAATATGGATGGTGATGATATTTCATCAATGATAGCTGATTGATGACACTTGATAATATTATTTTTTAACTTTAAAGTTTAATTTATATCATGACTCTAGAGTTTGACTATTAATATGGTGGTGTGCTTTGAACTTAATTACTGCTGCAAATATGATTATATTTCTGATTTCTATGTGTTTTTTATTCAACAAACCTAAAACAAACCCAAAACAAACCCAAAACAAACCCAACCCCCAATGTTTTTTTGACTGAAGCACTGAACCCGAACTTGAACCCTGACCCAAACCAGTAACTTAGACCAGATAATAGTTCAAAGTTTTAAATAGCTTAAGAATAGTTAAAATAGGGCAGTCCAAAGCTATTTTTAAATATGCCTTTTTGGATCATGCTTTAGTTATCAACAACTCTGCCTTAAATTGAGGCTGCAGTTGCCAGTTCTGGAAAATGTTAACCAGACGGCAAGAATCAGTAAACACAAAAAATTCTTGAGCACATACAAAGCAAGTACAAGAAAATTTAACTAATGCCAATATAAACCCTACAAATAACAAGATTAAGGTGGATTTCCCTGCCTGGGGAAAAAGAAAGTACAGTTTTACCTACAGAAAATTTCAAGGAAAACCATCCAAAAACACGATGTTGAGCATGTATAGCAGAACAAACATCAAAGCAAAATGATGTTCCCCAGATTCAATCATGCTCCATAGACAGAAGCCTGTTCAATAAGAATTCCAGATTATATCTTGGCGGTAACTTCAAGAATACATTTCAACAAAGGAAACTTGATACTTACCGAAAATTGAAAGAAAACAAACTGAGCAATCTGTTCCCCTTAAATATACTGAGAGCTACAAAGATGTGAAAAGATCACCTATTATCTGGCTCTTAGAACTCCTGAGTAACAAAAGCTTGTAGATAAAATTAAGATATACTGTTCCATTTTTCTTATTTCTTCAAGTGTAAATGAGGTGGGGTTGCTACAGCCAAAGCCAGAGCAAAAAAATTCCACTCTAAATCAAACATATTAAAAAATGTGAAGTGAATGCAAAAATATTCCCAAAGGTCAGTTGAATGCTCATCTTAAGAATAGAAATAATTGAATGCGATAACCTCTAAGTTGCTTTGATTATTTCCAGTATCCTCTTATTGAGTTAGCAAATTAGGCTACTCAGTTTCCCACATCCTAAAACACTGAAGATAAAGAAGCATATATTTTACCTTCATTCGATTAATTTTGCTTAAAACAATTTATCACTTCATCCCACCATCTTCCCTCAAAATTAAATTTACCATGGCTGTCAAATGCAAATTTACTATGGTTCAATTTCTTTGTAATTTTGTGGCAAAGCTATTAGCATTAATAATCTCGTCTTATTGTTGTATGTTACACATAAAACAATATTAATATTAAAAGGTAATCGTTCTTTTTTAGGTCACCAATAGCAAAACATCAATTTAGTGTATAAATTTTAAATTATATTGTGTTCAAATTTATTACTCCTTGGATTTGAACTCGTGGTTATTCCAGTCCTTAAACTTTCCAGTCCACCTACTGCAACAGTAATGCATATTGCATACATGCACAGCTACTTGGACCCACTGATCAAACACACTCTTTATCTTATTGGTTCTGAGTTTGTAACAGTATATGCCAAAACATTCTCCATTCGCGGTGAAAATTATTAAATGGCGATCACAATGAAGTATTCAGCACTCTGCTTCTACAGTGTGCCTCAAGCCAAGAAATCATATCATCAAAGACCTCATATATCCTCTCATCAGGTTCACCTTCAAGAATACAGTGATATCCTTCTCGATAAAGCTTCAAAGTTTTGTCCAAACTGTTCGACTTCTCATACAAACTTTTGCTAACAGAAGGATCTGTAACTTGATCAGCATCTCCGTGCAATATCAGTAATGGAGATGATACCTATAATTATAATATCAAGTTAATTCAATTGCCAATTAATAAGTATTTTGGAGCTGATTTATACTTCGAATCATAAATGTATACCTTCTCCAATTGAGTTTCTATTTCTGCTGTAGTTTTTAGGAGCTCCATAGCAGTCATAAGGCGCATCTGATCCTTATAGGCAATTACATTATATACTGCCTAAAAATAAGCAAAGAAAATAAATCAGAATGTGAATTGTGATCATTTATTAGCAAAGATGATTTAATTATCTTATCCTTGGGCATTCAAATTTTTTAAACTAGATTGACAAAAAGAAATGTCAAACGTATCTTTACACAACAGTAACAAGATTGAAAGTGTCATTGGATGAGCAAAAAAAATCAGTGGGAATGTATACAGTGAATAGATTAACAAGATGGGATGTCCAATGAGGAGATGGTGCCTATCACATCACTGAGTCAATAGTCCTATACCAACCAAACTCATCAAACAATTTAAGAAATGTAGGTTAATGGGTGTGCAATCAAAAGAATGTTTAAACAAGTAATGCTTAAAAGTACAAAATCAACATTATACAGAGAACTAACCATGTTTCGTTTCTTGAGTTCCCTAAATGCCAGCTCCGATATATCTTTCTGAGGAAACAGTTTTTGTTTTGGGAGAATCCGGGATAACAATCCTAAAACCTGTAATACCGGTTTAGGTGGAGTAACATCCTCTGCAATCTGGAAGTCAAAGAAGCCATATTTAAACAAAAACTATTGGTTATGGATGAATGCAATAAATTGTATAAGCAAAGTAATAGTGCCAAAAAGAGCAAGTATCTCTAAATGGACCCCCAAATCTATAGAAATACTGGGAAGAGCAAATGCAAAGACAAGGAGACAATACTATGAAATTTAGTAGCCATTATCTTTGGTGAAAGGGATCAGCACCATATAGTGTGATTTTGTAGTAGCTGCTAGAAGTAACAGAAACATTTAGTTGCATGCCATAAATGTTACCTTGCACATAGGAGCAACAAGAATTGTCCCATCCCACTCACGAGGTTGCTTCAAGTGCACCTTCAAGGCTACTGCACCTCCCATGGATTGTCCAAAAAGAAAGCAAGGGACATCCTTGAAATCTGATTGTGCTGAATTTCCTTAAAAAATCCGTTAGAATATAGAAGATTCCACAAGCAGATCCATTTATCTAGATTTATAGGTAGATGAGGTTTTATTAAATATTGAATATACTAATTTCATTACAGCTAGCAGTTTTTAACACTTCTCCTAAAAGAGTTACCTCTAGATAGAAGAGAAAGTTATTTAGAGACAAAAAGAAATTTAAATATTGAATCTGAAGACAAATAAAACATCACAATAGATAACAGACATAAATATGGATGGTGAGCAGTAAATTTTATTTAACTATTACTTTGACAGGACTGCAAACTAAATACATCCAAACTAGTAATTCTTTAATTTGGCTCAGGTAAAATCAAATGATACAATTCCCTTAGGGACTAGAGGCAAGCATGATGTAATATATATCATAATTGAGTTAACTTAATGATTCTTAGGGCAAACTGATCATCTAAAATATAAACTAAGAACTTCAAATATCTCGTTTGAGTTGTTTTGTAAAGAACAATTTTTGGACCTTTTGTAGTGAACTCTAAGATTCTTTGAAGTTTATGTCCAATTTAGTATTCAATATACATTTGCATATTTACTAGATAATTTGACCTGATGCTAGGAGTAAATTTCTTGAGGAAGAATCAATTCCTACAGTTTTTTTATATTTCCATATTGTTTACATTGTTTTAATCTACAGAATTTGCTCCTAAGTTTTTTACGAGTTTCAACTTGTATGGTAGTGTATGGTCGGAAACTACCTACTCTTCAATCTCTACCTTATGTTTTGGCACTCATTCTAGTGAGCACTCCCCTAGGTGTGTTCTAGGATCATTTGCCTTGACTTTCAGTCTTACACCAAGTTTTGGACTGATTCGTAGTGACCCCTAAGCATCTTTTCACGCTTAGAACCAATCCTGAAAGTTTTAGGACAAAATTTAAATATAATTTCCACCCAGACGCTATAGACTGAATTAATTCTGTTTGATTCTAAGTTTCAGGTGTCAAAAATCATTAGCCTAGTTTTAATTCAGTCCAAGTTCAAACGGTTAATTAAAGTGGAGCCCAAAATAAATGTTAATGTTTGTAGCTTCAGTCGAATGATCATTTAGAATACATATATGTTGATTAATAATAATATATTATTATGCTATATTATTATATTATTATTAATCATATAAAATTTAATATTCAATATTAATCTATTATATTATTCTAAATTAATAATTGATTGATGAAACATTATAATATTGATTAAATTATTATAATTAAAGGAGAGACATGTTCGTTCAAGGACATGCCTCTCCAAAGGAATATATATAGTATAATGTTATTCAATTTGAGAACACATAGAATTCCAAGAATGCAAGTATCAGATTGAATCAGATATATACATTAAAATATATCCAATAAAACCTGGGAAAATCAACATGGTATCAGAGCTCAGGCCTGTGAAGTTTAATTTGGAGGTTGGAGATGGTTGGAGAATTCAGTTTTTTTAGAATTTTCAGTCTGAAATATGCCATTGTACGGCCCTTGGTTGGCCTCAAAATGAGGACTATAATATATGGATGGAAAGATCTGTGTTTCTAGTTTTCAAATATGTTTATCTCATCAAATTTGATTCAGTTTTGTGCAAGATATGAGGACTTTGGTGCAGGTCATTTGAAACCCTACCTAGCGTTAGCAGTTTTAGGGAAAATGTCATAACTTTGGTTTTAACTGTTGGATCTTGGTATAACTTGGAGGAAATGTTTGTAATTAGCTTTTCTAACATCTCACCGAAGAGATTGGATAAATTTGGTAAATTGCAAAAGTTACTAACGACTGTGTGTGGCAGATCATAATGAAAGTGTTGATCAAAATTATGAAAATGTTCTACATCATTCAAAGGGAATTATGATGAGAGATGATTCATGCGTGATATTTCCTATATGGGCTCACCTTATGAAAAGAAATGTTTTAAACTTAAGGACAAAAGCACAATAAAATTTAATTAAAGGGAGAAATAAATTGATGCTTATAAACGAATTGATGATTGAGACCAAATGCAGAGGGAGTCTAACATTTCAAAAGAGGACAAGAGGTTGATACAAGAACTTGAGCTTCAGAGGGAGAAGATGGTTCAGTCAACTTGTGACAATTTCGATCATAGTGATCGAGAGGGATTTTCACAATTGAAGGCGAAACACTTATGAGGTAAATAATGATAAAACACATGTATGCAAGTTAGAGAAAGCACTGTATGGATTAAAACAAGCTCCCAGAGCATGGTACGAAAGAATTGACAGTTACTTATTAGAGATAGGTTTCTCTAAGAACATTGCTGATCTAAATCTGTATTTCAAAATAATCAAAGGTAAAATGTTGATACTCATATTATATGTAGATGACTTATTAATTACAGGTGAAGATCATCTCATTGCAAAATGCAAACAAGAACTAGCTTCAAAGTTTGAGATGAAGGATTTAGGTCTACTCCATTATTTCCTTGGATTAGAAGTATGGCAAAAACTAGATGGTATTTATCTAAATCAAGGTAAATACACCATTGACATTTTGAAGAGATTTGGAATAATGAATTGTAAGCCAATGTCATCTCCTATGGAAACAAACCTACATAAACTAAAAGAAGCTATAGCAGATTCCAAATTTGCAGATCCAACATTATACAAACAAATTATTGGATCATTAATGTACCTAGTCAATACCAGACCTGATATATGTTATGCAGTAAATGCACTCAGCCAACACATGGTTGAACCCAAAGAAATACATTTGGTTGCAGTAAAGCATATATTGAGATATCTTCAAGGTACCTTGGACTATGGACTGCATTATGAACACACTGCATTGAACCTACATGGATACTTTGATTCAGACTAGGCTAGAAGCGTGATAGACAGGAAGAGCACTTCAGGATGCTGTTTCAGCATGGGATCAACTATGGTATCTTGGATCTGCAGAAAACAATCATCCGTAGCTCAAAGCTCCATAGAAGCTGAATATATAGCTGCATCCATGGCAGCTAAGGAAGCCGTATGGTTGAGGAAATTGATAGTAGGACTGTTTGGTGAAAGTCTGAAGCCTACTATCATTCATTGTGACAACCAGAGCTGCATTAAACTTTCAGTGAATCCAATTTTCCATGATAGATCCTAGCACATTGAGATCCCATATCACTATGTAAGAGACATCACAGAGAGAAAGGTAATAAGACTGGAATATGTCAATACAAGAGATCAGACAACTGACATTCTCACCAAACCCCTAGCAAGAGTGAAAATTGATCACTTCAGGAGGTATCTTGGTATGGTTAAAATGTAATTGATGTCTAAAATTATGTAAACTTCTTGGTCATATACTCTAAGATTCTTTGAAGTTTATGTCCAATTTAGTATTCAATAAACATTTGCATATTTACTAGATAATTTGACCTGATGCTAGGAGTAAATTTCTTGAGGAAGAATCAATTCCTATAGTTTTTTTATATTTCCATATTGTTTACATTGTTTTAATCTACAGAATTTGCTCCTAAGTTTTTTACAAGTTTCAACTTGTATGGTAGTGTATGGTCGGAAACTACCTACTCTTCAATCTCTACCTTATATTTTGGCACTCATTCTAGTGAGCACTCCCCTAGGTGTGTTCTAGGATCATTTGCCTTGACTTTCAGTCTTACCCCAAGTTTTGGACTGATTCGTAGTGACCCCTAAGCATCTTTTCATGCTTAGAACCAATCCTGAAAGTTTTAGGACAAAATTTAAATATAATTTCCACCCAGACGCAATAGACTGAATTAATTCTGTTTGATTCTAAGTTTCAGGTGTCAAAAATCATTAGCCTAGTTTTAATTCAGTCCAAGTTCAAACGGTTAATTAAAGTGGAGCCCAAAATAAAGACCAATATTCCCCATTTTAAACATAACAAGAGATAAAAAGCAAGCATATACTACATCTCTATATACTATGTTTTCTCTCCTTACTAAGTTTTCCTATGAAACAAGAAGCTAGAAGATTTTAGAGCCCAAGTCTAAGGCATATTTTGCAGGTCTTCATCCCTGATAGCATTCTTCCTCCTCATTGTTGATATACCCTTGCTCTTCCCATTTTCCTTCACCCTTCCCAATTTTCCTTCCATTCAATCCCAAATTTCTCTATCCTTTTCCCATACACTCTCCATCCCTAGTTTTAGATTTGTCCATCAAGCCTGTCATGTTAGGTGTGCTATTCACCTTGCAAGTCATCATAGAACAATGTTGTAATCCACATTGGACTATAATGTTGTGAAAATATTATTTTATGTGTAAACTTGGGATTTGTGTGTAAGTGGTAATAAGTGGAATCTATGATAAAGAGTTACATGTAAGACTATGATTTTGTGGTTTACATGTTTGACTTACTGTTGTGACATATTCACACATCGCCCCATTGCAAATGGGGACCCCCCACTTTTTTTTGCTTTCTAGGATAGTGGTAGTCTTTTGCTATTAGCCTTTGCGTTGAAGAAGTATAGTTGGTCAAGAACTAATCAAGTCAAGTCTCTCTCTCTTGATTAAGAAAAGTTAGTGAGTTGTCAAAGCTTAGGAAATGAATGATTATATGATGATCATTCCATTTGATCATCATCATTGGCTTGTGAGATGTGAGATGAGGTGTCTTAGGCGAAATTTGACTAAGTATAGTTAGATTTCCTTTGCTCTTCAATGGCACTGACAATGACTTCCTTTGCTCTTCCAAGGCATTGGTAGCACTTCCTTGACCTCATAGAAGCAAAATGTGAGATGTGAAACGAGGTGATGTGAGATGAGAGGTCAAGGTCGGTCAGTTTGAACAAGATTAGAAGGAAGTTTGATGGATGAATCCCTTGGATCAAATTTCACTAAGCATGCAAGATTTCCTTGTCATCCAAGAGGGTTGATTGCACTTTGTCAAAAGGCAGGTTGCAAGGGCAAAATTTGGTTAAGTATATGAAAACTTCAGTTGCTCCCTCATTGGAGCGAAGTAACTTCCTTTGCCAATGGAAGGGAGCGAAGTAACTTCCTTTTCCAATGGAAAGGAGCAAATTCACTTCCTTTGCATGTTTGAAGGTGATTTGGTGAACTTGAACAAATGAAAGAACAAATTGATGAAGACATGATGGAATAATGCTGGAAAATTTGAAATTTAAGTTATTTCCCTTGCTCTCTCATTGCAGAAAATTCGCTTCCTTTCCGAATGGAAGGGAGCGAACCTACTTCCTTTGCCAATGGAAAGGAGCGACATGGCTTCCAAGGCATTCTTTGAAGATAATTTGATGAATTCACATGCATGGAGAACAAAACCTTAAGGCATGAATTGATGAAAAGTTGCTAAGAGCAAGCTGGATGGCAAATTCAATGCACTTCCTTTGCCAATGGAAGGGAGCAAACTTCCAATAACCACGCCCAGCAGCAATTGAAGGGGTATTTTAGTGCCAAAGTTTGAAATTAGAAAGAAAATGTGTTGAATGCCAAACAAGTTGGCCACTTAGGGAGATGATATTAATTTTATTTAAGCCTTTAGAAGTCGGCCTATAACCCAAAAGACACATCTTTTCCTTCAAAAGCCTATAAAGGTCAAGTTAAAATTAGTCATTTAATCACAAATTCAAAGCGATTTCCTTCTCCAAAAAGCGAATTTAAGAGCAAAGCAACGATTATAATCAGCAAAGCAGCGAACCCAATCAGCTAGGGAGCAAATCTGATCATAGAAAGAACAGCAAATTTGATTAGAAATAAAGCAAATTTGATCAGGTGCAAGGCAAATTCATTCATCTACCTCCAACATCAGCAAAATTCCTAAGCACTATCAGACATATCTTTGGATCAGGTGCATCAATTCAGGGTTAAAATCGTCCAAATCGGACAAAATCAGAACACATAAGGAATAAAAGATGGATGGAATTAGGTATATGTTATGTGTGTTTGATACCTATTTGTTTGTTTTGCAGGTGGTAAAGGAGGAGATCAAAGGGGGCAGATTGTAGGAAGATCAGCACAGTACTCCAAGGATGAAATTTTTTACATCAAGCTCAAGATCCAGGATACAAGGAAGATGTCTTCAAGAGGAAAGATTCCATCGACAAGTACAAGGGTATCAAGAAAGGTGACTTCACAGGAAGGATTTTGAGGTATTCAAGAACTCTCATTGCATCATGATGACATGAAGAGGCCAAAACCTTAAGTGTAAAGAAGAGATCATACAATCATCTCAAGGCAAGATAAGCAAGCAAAGGTAATATCAAGGCTTGACCATAACGATGCTTCCCATCACCATCATCACATTGAGCGAGCTTGAGATGTTGAGTATCAAGAGATATTACCCGAAGTATCGACATCCCTTCATGATGATGGATCAAATCTACAAGTGCAAATTGAGGTGGCATCCCAGTCACTACTCAACCAATCAAAAGGTTCCACATCGGCATGTCTGGATACAGTGCACCTGACACATCATATGGAGGCACAAACTCCAATGTACCTACCCCCACTATCTATTGGTCAAATATTCAAGAGAAGACACGTGTCCAAATATTGTAATTATTTCATTGGCTGAGAAGAGTTTGTTGTAACAAACCCTAATTAGGGTTTTCATCTTGTAATCTTGGCCATTGATTGTGAATCAATTTGAGCCACTCATTGTAAAGAGCTCTCTATATAAGGCTCAAACTTCTCATTTGTTAAGGTGAATAGCAGAAAAATAGCGAATAGGAGGCTAACAGTTAATAGTTAGGAGTCCAAGAATAGTTTAATAGCAGATAGCAGCTAGAGTAGAATAGGAAGAGAAGAAGAAATTGTTGCTAAGGCTTGTAAATGGAAGTACTCTTTTCATTGAAAATATGGTGAAATGTGTTATTTCAACAAGCTACATGGTTTCTACTTCTTATTTGCTTTCATGTTGATTAGTTGAATGATAGAGCGTTGTGCATAATTCATGGTGAAACTCTTAATCCATACCACTAGCAATTTGTTAATTGCAAATTCAACTTGTGTGGTCAACTGGAATACTTGAATGAGCTTGAGTTCAATTGTTATTCAATCATTGATATGCATTCAATTAACGGTGTCTATGCTTGATAATGATTTGAAAATCATCTAATTTCCTTCGAAGATCGCACTAAGCTTTGTGGAGTTGTTGTTTTGCACGTCAAAGCAAGGCTTAGTCGAGTTTCACCAAAGATTATTCATCGTCTCTTGCATTCTTAGGAGTAGTGTAGTATCCTCAAACCCTATCCTTTTGCCATTTTATTTTCCAAGCAAGTAATGAGAATCTAAGTTCCAGCAATTCAAGCATTCAAATATTCACTGTAAGTGCCCTTGGATTACCGGCAATCACATCAACCATTGAGCTTATCCACAAGTTGTGACCCAACATTAGGAACCTTGGAGTCTTCCAATTGATCACATAGTTTAGCATTTGGGAAGATTTTGATCAAGAGAGGATAAGATACCTTGGTATTTATTATGTGTTTGATTGTGCATAAAAAAAACATCAACACTTAACAAATGGGGCATTTGGATTTGGCCCGACTTGTTAAATGCATGGGAAGGTGAGACTATTTTGTCATATCTAAAAATAGAATGTCGCTTTTAGAGGGTTCCTTCTAGAAAGGTTCTTGTAACTCCCAAACACATACCATGAGGTTTATTTGCATGTTGACCACTTAGCTCATAATTTTGATTTGATGGTTTATAATACCACTTGGTGGTTTTTTTTCCAAGTCCATATTAGCAAGCACATGGTTAGTGATATGAAGTTATAGGTGGATGAAGGGTTATACTACCAGATTTCCTCCATGATTGAGGAGCATTAATCTGTTGGTTGTGACATTGTAGTATGGTGATGGATGTATAGTTGCACAGGTTTGTGATAGGCTTCTAGAGCAAGGATTTATTATAGGATGATCATATGTTGATAGGTTTCAGGAATCCTATTGCTGGGCCATACAATTACTGTTCATGGTGATGCCCTGGCAGGGCCACACCACCAATTTTCAGCTGGGAAAGGGATTAAATGGGTTCCAAACCAAGAGAAACTGTGTGTACAGATTTATTATAGCTGGGCAACCCTATTTGAGGAGTTTTTGAGAGCTATTTGCAGGTTTCTAATTTTTTCTAGGGTGTGTACCATTTCCTGTTATGAACTTATGGCTGAAGCTTGGTGTGAGGGTTAACTAACTTGAGCACCTAACTTTTTGATGATCTTTAGTCACTATTGGAGGTGCCTTGGTCTTCGGCAATATTTTTGCACTTGTTTCTATTGAGCAAATGGAGTTTTAAACGATTATGTGCATTTTAGCCTAGCCACCTGTTGTGACGTTTTCACACATCGCCCCATTGCAAATGGGGACCCATGTTTTTTGCTTTTTAGGGTTTGTTTTTTTTAGGTTTTTTAGGGTTTTGTTAGTTAGCCTTTGCATTTTGAGTGATGCCCTAGTCCTGAAATGTGGCTAAGTCTGGAATGTCCTGAAATTTGGCTAAGTCTGGAATGTCCTGATCCTGAATTTGACTAAGTCTGGAAACTGAAAAAACCTCCAAAAACTAGATTTTGCAATATAACTCCTGGAGGTCTGAAACCACTCTCAAACATCCTGAAAGTATATATGGAATATAACTTAAAGTATAATTCTTATACTTAAATGTTATATTCCATAAAAGTTATCCTGATAGAGAGTGCGAAAAGTCAAATTTCGCTCCCGTCCTTCACTAAGGATCCAGAGCGAATTTCGCTCCTGTCCCTCACTGGAGGACCAAGGCGATGCGCTCCTGTCCCTCACCAAGGGACCAGAGCGAAATTCTTCATAAGGTACGATCTGGGCAAAGATCAAGCAAATTTTATGTTCGAAGGCAAGAAAGGAGGTCAATCGAACCCGTTGAAGACAAATTGAAGATTATCAAACGTCAACAAAGGACCAAAATGCTTAAGTTCGCTCCTGTCCCTCAGGAAGGGACCAGAGCGATTTTTGTTGTAGATGATTTTCTCGCCAAATTTCAACCGATCTCAAGGCATGAATGAATGAAAGGAGGCATTGCGAATCCGTTGAATATAATTTTCGAAGGTGATGAAGTGAAATGAGGCCCACAAGAGCAAAATCGCTCCTGTCCCTCTCCAAGGGACCAGGGCGATACAATAAGTATGTTGCCTTTTCTTCAAGTTCAAAACCGTTCCAAGTCAAGGTGAAGGGTGGCAAAGGCGTTTCGAAGCGTCTCCATCAAGCACAAAGCATCAAAAATTACCAAAGATGAAGGATTTGCACCAAATATCCTAATTCGCTCCTGTCCCTCAGGAAGGGACCAGAGCGAAATTTACATAAAGGCATGAATTTTGAAAGTTTATCACGCATCAAGTGATTGAGGAGGATCAGGGGACCACGTTTTACCCAATGAAGACAATGGCAAGTTGAAAAAGGCAATGACAAGCTCAAAATCATGAAGTTCGCTCCTGTCCCTCAGGAAGGGACCAGAGCAATGTTGAATATATTGGCTAATTCATGCAAAAATCACGTTGAGTCAATGTTTTGCAAGGTCATACAAGGTCTAAGGCGTCTTAACAAGGTGATATTCAAAGGTTTTTAACGTTAAATGATCATCAATTGAGCTAAAGAGACTATATCGCTCCTGTCCTTTGGACAAGGACCAAGGCGATTTTTACTAAAACACTCATGTTCCGACAAAATCAAGACAATGCAAGGGTGGGCAAGATCGAGGACGTCCTTTGGAAGGCAATGAACGAAGAACGAAGATCAAAAGTTTGCAAATTTGAGCTAGGACACAAGGATCGCTCCTGTCCCTCTCCAAGGGACCAGGGCGATGATCTTCTAAACATCAAAGCGCCTCGTAAAATTCAAGTGAAATGAGAAAGGAATGAAGGAATAACGTTGTTTGTCCCCACAATGAAGATTGAAGTTCAAAGATGCAAGATCAAGGAGAAACAATGGCGATCGCTCCTGTCCCTCTCCAAGGGACCAGGGCGATATTATATCTAAAGGACATTCATTTGCAAGAACAAGTCAATTAAGCTCAAAGGACCTAGCGAAAATGGCAATTCCAACGTGGAAATAAGGACCTTGGACGTAAAAATTGCAAGAATCATGACCAAATTGATGGATCGCTCCTGTCCCTCAGTCAGGGACCAGGGCGATGAGGTACGTATCTTCTCACTTTTTCATTTTGGCGCTTAAGATACATTTTTTTTTTAAAATTTATTTAAATGCTAACAAAATCGATATTTTATTAAAAATAGCATTTAAATATTGCGCTTAATGTTAATTAATTATTTTGCCTTGTAAAAATCGAATTTGTCAATTTAAATGATAAAGGCATTTAATTAATTATTTATTAATTAATAAAAATCAAGAGGAGCGCTTAGATAGGGAGGTCAGCCCTTGTATTTATTTAAAAATCATTTAAATTGCCTTATTTAATCACCAAGTCGGCCTATATGGTAATTGTGGTGTGAGCGCTATAAAGGGGGGGTGGTGAAATCTTCATTTTCACATTATCATTCTTCATTCACATGCAATTTGAGAAGTGCGAAGTTGTATTCAAAGGAGCGAATTTCATTCCAAGCAAGGTGGTGCGAATCTTGAAGTTTCTATTGGTGCGAATTGTCAAAGGCATTGAAGATCACGTCAAGGACAACTCAAAAGGTGGCGAAATTGATATTTTGAAGAAAAGATCACGTTGAAGACTATCTATACGTCAATTTTGCCTAGGCAAATTTTTCTCATTTGCATTCTAGAGTTAGCTCTCTCCTGAGGTATGGCGATATTGGTTTTATTGTCTTGATTTTGAATTGTTCATCGTCATTTCCTTAATTTTGAATTTTGGAATTTTGTTTTGCCTTAGCTCAGTCTTTTTTAGGAAATGATTAATAAAGGACTTATCATTAAGTTTCCTAAAATTTGCTCTCTAATTTATGTTATGTATTGCAAAATCATGGTACTAATTTTGAAATGTTGTGTAGGCATCAAATGGAGATCTCTTCAAGGAAAATCAAGCCGGATCAAGGACGGTCTTCGCCAGGACGATCAAGCCAGGACAAGGGCGAACTCTTTCAATCCAGTGTTCCAAGGCGAGGTACATCATCTTCCTGCAAATCAAGGACAAAAGGAGTTAGAACAAGAGTTAATTAAAGCAAGCCTCTCAACGACATCAAATTGAATATCTAGCAAGCTACAAGTGTCAGATGAGGTGGCGTCCTAGTCATCATTTCTCCAGTCAGTGTGGTCCACCTCAGCATGTCCAGATTCAATGTACTTAACTCATGGAAGGTGGCACAAACTCCGATGTACCTACCCCGGCTATCCATTGGTCGATTTTTCTAGAAGGGACATGTGTCCAAGCAATACAATTTTGTCATTGGTCAAGCATTAAATGTTATGTAATGGTTGTAACAAACCCTAATTAGGGTTTCCATTGTAAAATCTTGGCCATTGATCTTGAATTGATCTAAGCCATCAAATTGTATTGTGGGCACTATATAAGCCCAGACATTTCATTTGTAAAAGAATTAGAGAGAATTAGAGAGAGATAGTTAGAAATAGTTGAAAGTAGTTAGTAGTTAGAGAGTAGAATAGGAGGACAAGGCAAGAAATTGTTGCCATTGATTGTAAACAAACTCCATTTTCATTGAAGTAATGGTGAAATATGTCGTTTTTTCTTGCAATTTGCATGGTTTCTTGTTGAGTCTTCAATCTTAGATGGTAGATGATTAAATGAATGGAGGGAATGTGATTGATTGATGGTGGAATTCGTACATCCATACTACTAGCAGTTTGTTGATTGCAAACTTGCCTTGTGTAGTCGACTGGAATCGTTCAGCTTAAGCTCAATTTCAATTTGTCGCCTCTTCATTGATATGCATCAACTTGGATGGTATCTATGCCTGCGGTGATGATTTGAACATCATAAAGCTTCCCTAGAAGATCGCACTAGTCTTGTGTAGATGTTCCATTGATGTCAAAACAAGATCTAGTTAGAGTTTCATCAAAAATCAAGTCATTGCTCCTACATTCTTAGTATTAGGATTAGATCCTCTCTTCACCCCCATCCTTTTTCCATTTTTTAATCTAAGTTAGTAAGAGTCTGTGTCCAGCAAAGCAGATCGGAAGTTCAATCATCACATGTAAGTCCCCTTGTGATCCCAGCAAATCACATCATACCACTAGAGCTTGTCCACACGTAGAGACCCTACTAAAAGAACCTTGGAGTCTACCTAACTGATCCTTTTTGCAGATCTTCAGCAGTTAGAGACTATTTTCTCAAGAGAGGATAAGATACCCTTAGGTATTTTATTCTGTGTATGATGGTGTACAAAATACACGTCAACACCACCCTGCTAATTCTAGTGCCACTTTCAGTGGTGAATGCTTGAACAATCTCATTTCAGTCTGCTCGGTTGTTGGTATCTGCAATTTGGGAGCCTTTGGTGACTGCTGGGAACATATGGAGCTGCTGATGACCTTTGGGCAACACTCAATTCAGGTTTGATGTATTTATGAGTAGTTTAAACTTTAAATTGCTGTTGCAAACCTGCTACATGCTCAGAAATATGTAGCAGACCAGTTCTCATTCATAGCAGCCAGTTTGCAGGGTGTTGGGCAACACTCAATTCACGTTTGATGTATTTATGAGTAGTTTAAATTGCTGTTGCAAACCTGCTACATGCTCAGAAATATGTAGCAGACCAGTTCTCATTCATAGCAGCCAGTTTGCAAGGTGTTGGGCAACACTCAACTCAGGTTTGATGTATTTATGAGTAGTTTAAATTGCTGTTGCAAACCTGCTACATGCTCAGAAATATGTAGCAGACCAGTTCTCATTCATAGCAGCCAGTTTGCAAGGTGTTTGGGGTGTTATTTTGAAGGTGTGGCTTCAGTTCAAAGCCTTGGTGACTACAGGTGGTGAGTTCAGAAAAGTGCTGGGCGAAATAATCTTGTTTCTCTGCCTGTAGCAGCAGCACCTTTGGAGTCATTATCAGACCTCCAACCTCAGATTCCAAGGTATTTCTAGTTGGTGTTTACATTTGAGTTATTTCATGTATTGGCACCACTATGTGAGTGGTTATCTTCCAAACAATTGTATCAGCTGTAATGTGTGGATTGAAAATCTATATCGGACTTTAATGACAGCAGAGTGCTTAATTTTGCAAGTAGTGTTATTGTTCTTATTGAAAAATCTTTAAAAAATTAGGGGTGGTTGTTACAGATAAGAAGACCTTAAAACCTATAAATGCAAGGTCAGCAACAAGAAAATTGAAAAGTAATGAATGTGGACTTCAAGGTGCTATCTAGAGTCTATAACTTGCAGTTGTACACACTGGATGAGTGAACAGGAGGCAACGATTGATAACAACTTGAGTTCCTCTTGATGCAGTTTTCCATTTTATACAAGATCAGTTGCCTCTAACGTGATTTTTGTCATATACCATACCCTACCTCATCTTAGTAGCCAAATCTTCTTTGCTATCTCTGCTATAAGCTTTTCCCATTCTCTTTTATTTTAAAGTTTTCTTAGTTTACCAGAGTTCTGGAGCATTCACCTATTATGCTGTGATAATGCTTCACCAAGTTTGTCATTCTTTTATGCAACTTAAAGGATAACATAACTGACAGTGTCTGAGTTACACGCCCTTGAATGCCAAGGAACTTTAAGCACAATTTCTTCAGCAGACACATACCTTTAACTTTGGAGAAGTGTTCGATAACATCATCAACAAGTTCATCAAAGTTCGGAATATAACCATGCAAACCTTCTGAAAGGCCAAATCCTGGATAATCCATCGAGAATACACCATATCCAGAAGCAGCAATTTTCTTAGCAATTCCTGCAAGTTTTGCAATTCCTTAAAAATGCACTCATTAAATTGTGCAAAAATAAATTTCAGAGATTTGACTTTAAAAATGTTTTTCAAGAAATCAAAAACAATAAAATAGTTCTGCTTTTGTCAAACAATCACCTCACCCTCAAAGAAAAATGTACAGGTGTCTCCGTATCCATGGCAAAAGCAAACAATGCCCTTCACAGGAATGGATTCTGGAAGCCAACTTTTGGAGAATATCTCCAGCCCTCGTGAGTTTGTTTCATAACTCTGCTCATTCAGATTAACTTCTCTTTATAACTGAAGAAGCATATACAATTTCTTCTAGTGCTTGCAAACATTTAGGCTCTTAATCTGTTACTATTTGTTTATTAGTGGTTAAAGTCAAAAGCCAGAGAATGAATTTGTTTTCATCAAAAAATACCTTCAATATACACATATGATATCAACTGGCAGCAATGGGTTGTTATATCCAGGTTTACAGATGCATAACAATATTAAGTTCTAGAAAATTATGTAAGTGTGCACATATGACAATGGTATACTGTAATACTATGACATAAGCATACATGAATTCTTTCAAATCAACTGTGAAAATAAACAGCCAATAAACATTCATCATCAGAACTTCACTGGATATAAAATTAATCTTATGCTTAAAGGCTGAAGATAAAACTTGAGAAGTAATCACGCGTGGACACAAATATATAACTATCAATGCCGAGTGTTCACAAACACAAATATTTGTCAAATAGGATTTGATATCAACTTTTATCTATAGTAGCAATGAACTTGAAAACCCCACCACTGCAATGCTATTTTCCAAGTTTCTCAAGCAGTGGTTTTGATTTTTTAAACATATATATCTTTTGACTCACTTTGACATTTAGAGACAAAATACAAAGGCAAAGGTAAACTGAACATTTTTGGTTTAAGGTTAGGGTAAAGGGTATTTAAAATTTCTTTTACTTTAAATCGATTTCTTTTATAAGTTAAATTCAAAACCATAATGAAAGTTTCCCTTTTAATTCTAAGTTGCTGGTTCTGATCCGGATCCTGGTTCAGGTTTGCGGATTTGGTTCATGGGTCTAGTAAAATATATTTGGGGGTTGGATTCATTTTGGGTTCATCTGTGCAAAAAAAATGAAAATATATATATATATTGCAAACTCTGTGAGTACTCACCAAGTTGGCAAGTACCATGAATTCTTACAAACACAGGAAAAACAGAGGTAAAAACGTCAATGTGGGTAAAACATGTTTTTCACACTTTTCTTTTGCTATGAATTTATGCATTTTCTCTTTCCACCCTTCATATCATCAAGGCTCTTCAAAATCTGCCAGCCCTTCCTCATGGTTTAAGTTGCCAAGTTTTAGTCGAGTATTTGCCGAGTCGAAAATTTTGGGCTTGCTGAGTACTGTAATGTTCCATACTTGAAGCTGCCATAGTTTCAATATCAAATGTTATTGAGCAAATTACCAATCTATCATACTTAATAATTAATTCTATTATTCATAATCCATAATTTCTAATGCAATGTTCAATCCTTGTTACTACCCAGTCCTAAGGAAGAAGGAAATAATTATGCTGTCAAGGCGCTCAGAAACCAAACTACAATAGGCTCCCTCAAAGTTTACAGATACAGGCCCTTACCCTATCTTAGGGATATAGGCTCCCTACAATAGATCAAACTCTTCTCTGCAACTTATCTTCTTCTGTCTCTCAACTCAATCTTTATAACCTGCTCCTTCAGGCCAAACCCAACTCTCTCTCCTCAGTTGCTACCCACCAACATTACACTCCATTTTCCATTTGCAGCTTTCTGTCCTCCTTTCTCTGCTCTCCCCTTTCACAGCCCACCATGCTACCATACACCACCAAGCCCCCTGTAATCTCACTCACCCTCTTTTACATCTTATTTGTCATATTAAAAACTGAAATCTATTTTTGGATCGATGTTTTTTTCAAATTACACAACCTGCAATTTTATTGGATGTTCATTCGTTTTCCCTCTTGTGACGTTTCATTTAATAATCAGCACTTTATTTACATCGCCTCCTTACGCAGCCTACATTTCACTCTTTCCTCCACGTGCTGCCCCCTTCCTTGTGCATTGGCTCTAGTCTCTACTATATAGCCCCCTGCATTGCTTCCTCTCCCCCATTCATTAACACATGTGCTAATTATAAACTACATTTGGTCATTCAAAAATAACCGATACCCTTCCACTTTATTGCCTTTTCAGAGTTCCAATTGTAACTTAACGGAATGAGAATCGATTGCTGTCCATTCACCGCCTATTTTTGTCAATGAGAGTAATGCACCAAGTTTTGAGGCGTTGGTTTGAAATAGTGCAGGAGATCTTTATTTTTGTCAGGTCCCTGTGGATGCTCCTGCATCACATGGATTTTGTAAATCATCAACACCATCATCATCGTC
Organism: Cryptomeria japonica; assembly: GCF_030272615.1. Classification (NCBI taxonomy): domain Eukaryota; kingdom Viridiplantae; phylum Streptophyta; class Pinopsida; order Cupressales; family Cupressaceae; genus Cryptomeria; species Cryptomeria japonica. The sequence goes on along the minus strand of NC_081406.1, from coordinate 34,907,025 downwards.
AACATTAGATGATGTAGGAACCCTTGAAGAACCACAAACACTACCATTGTCACTTGTAATTAAAGTGTGCTCACTTTCAGACTCCTCTAGTACAACATTTTGGGAAGTGGAAGCATCCAAATCAGGATGTTTTGGCTTCCACAACTTCGAGTCCCATTACTCATAGCCATGTTGTTTGTGTGAAAGGAGGGAGCAAATTGGAATGATCAGCCTTCAGCTCTCTTTGTTGAATGATAAGCAAGAATGAAAGTTTAGCATTTTGTAATGGTATTTGTCTTTTGCAATCAAAATGAGCTAATATGAGCTTGTTTTAGTGTTGAAATTTTTTAGTTGGCAGTTTAGAGAGTTAGGAATTTATTTTAGGGCGACCAGATCAAAGTCAAAAGTGTTTTTAAACAAAAAAAAACAGTTTTAAAAAAAATTAAAATTGTCAAAAATGTAATGGATTCTCTGAGGGTTTGCTGGGATCTATCTAGATCCTCCTCAAGATCTCTCAAATTCGTCCTAGATGAACCCAACTCTCCATGGCCACAGCTGTCAGAATCGACAAGGGAACCAAACCAGACCACAGATCTGGTTCTAACCGGACATGGATTTGGTCAGTCCCCACGTGAATCCAGTAACACAGTTTTAATTTATAACCTCATAAGGGTTTAAATTAAGAATAGTGCTGCCAATAAATATTAGATAATGCTTCATGACAGAATGACCTAGATTTTTAGAGCCAGCTGTTTGTTTTTCATAAATCCTCTCAATAAAAATAAAAAATATTTTTTTAAGTCCTAATCAATGTTTTACAGTTAGCAAGTTTATAATGTGTGACATCTATTTTTATTATATAAATTATATTTAAAATGAAATAGCAAAATTAAATATTATATTGTTTTTTAGTTCCTCATTTGTTGCTAGATTTTTTTCCATTTAAAACCTGCGTTATTGCATTCCACTTGTACTTTTACAACACCATGTCAATGCCATATAAACAGAATGCTACTATGCTTATAAATGTTTGGTTCTTATGTAAGAATGAAGAAAATAACAAGTAAATGAAAACTGAAAACATAAAACTTGTAACCAATGGTTTTGTTAGTGGGAAATGACCAATCTGTTCAAGGATCAACCCAGCCTACCATTTTGATGGATTTGTGGAATATCCCAGTCAAATCTGCATTTCCACTAATACAAAAAGCCTATCATCTGTTGTGGCGGTCCACTAAACTTTCCTTTCATCCATCTATATGAATTGTTTCTCCTATGCTAAATATGGCTAATTAGAATACTTTCTGGGTGGTGAAGTGTGAGAGGCCTGATCAATAGTTGTGCTAAAACAGGGTTGTGGCAATCCTTTTAACCCGAATAAAAATACATAGCAAATATTCACATTGATGCACCCATGTATGTGAATAGATTCAAATAACTTCAAATTTCAAGAGTCTGCACTTATGCAACAGATAATCGAGTAAACAGGAAGAGTTTGTGGCCTTCAGTTAAACAAAAATGAGGCAATGAAGTAGGGATATAATTGTTTGCTCCTGTTTTTTGACCAATGTATAGTGTAATGTTTTTCAAAATTAAGAGATGCTCTGGAGAAAGATTGATGCTAACATGTTTTATATTTTAATCTAATTTTGACAAAAGCACAGTTGGAAAATTTTGAAACACAGAACACAGGTTTAAATTCTGTCATGATTAAGTGGTTGTCATTGAAATGCAATGCAGAACACAAGCAGACATAATAAAACTTATGTGTATTTGGTAAAAATTCAAACTGATATAGAGGTTCTTTAAGTCCATAAAAGTTGACAGAAGGCACGAAGAATTTCTCATGTCACAAAACAGGAATGTATCATACTCTCGAGAATAAAATAAATTGTAAAAAGCATACCTCATTAGTCTTTACTCCCGATGGTGTCATCTGCAAGTAGAAAAAAAGCGTTATTAAGAGAGTGATTCTGGAAGACCCATAACTGCATAATTCTCCATTAAGAGATGCAATACTCATCAACAACACCAGATATTAATTACCTAAAAGCAATTGATGATACACCCTTAATAATCTCATTATGCTATGGTCTGTATGATATATCCAGCCCGTCACGTTTCAAAGCTCAACATAATAGCAAGATGAAACTAGATTGCTTCAATTAATTTTCACCAATTCTGAACTTTGACATTGTAGTGATCAGCATGTTTACACACCACTACATTGGTGCAATGCTGTGATGGATGATGTTATGAGAGAAAAAGCAATAACACAATATGCTAACCTATTCTATTAGAATCTTAATCTATTAGTATCTCAATATGTAATGGTCAACATAATGCATACAGTACATCACTCTTTAAGGCTAAAAGTAAAATCAAAACAGGCCTAGCTCGGGAGCTTCAGTTAATTTTCACAGATCATGGGTTAATACTTTGAATATGATTTAAATTGTGTGCACTGTTAATACACAACGCTATTTTGGTTGCAGTATTATAGGCAGGTGATGTTTAAAAGAGAGACAACAGTTGCGACTAGCTTAACAATTTGAGATGGCATTTGCCGGTTGACGGTTATTTTTACAACCCTTGCTGACTTGCATCTTCAACATACAACACTTCACAGGTCCCAATGCCATAATTCATCAGCAGATGAGGCAATAGGAAAAGGCAAAGTAAGGCGACCAACCAGTTCACGGAGGCTTTTGCGAACTACCCACAACTAAGGCAAACAGATGCAGAATTGTCATGTTATGCAAACCCCGATCACTAAAGGAACTTAGCCTATGGGGGGATTTTCCTTTCTTTAGATAGCATCATAAGCCATGTCACAAGTAAAACGAAACAAAAGACCTTCCCGTGCTCACTGTAACCTCCTCAAACCTTCTGGACTTTCACATTCAAAAATTTAAAAAATCAAGATTGAAATGTTATGCGGGATGAGTTAGAAATTATTATAAAATGTTGGATCATTACACGTGACTTCGCCCTACTATACACCATAAGCACACTGTAAACAATCAGCCACAAAATTCATCTGACCAGGTAGTTAATTTGTGTCCTTGTTCTCTTTTTAGTAAACTTTTTAAGTATTTGTTTGGCCAATTGGCTAATTTTTAGTATTTGACCTTTTTCCCAAAAGTAAAGCTAGTCAGTTATAATCCAACGATCCTATACTTCTAAGCAATTATGCAATCCTCCAGTTTTTTCACTAAGGTCAAACTACATTGTAAGTTCAAAGTACCAAGGAATCTCGCCTTGAACAGACAATGATCCAGATTCTGCTGAGCTGGGGTGAATGCGTCACGAACTAGTCTCCTTGCCGGAGCATAATCCATATTCTCCTGAGCAAGTTTGTTCATCTCCTCATCTACACCTTCTATGAGCTTGGACCCATGGATCCTATGCACTGCTGAAATCACGGTCCTGCTATTTAACTTCACAGCAGAAACACTATCTCTTCTCACTTCTTTCTTTAGTGGGTATTCTTTAATGCTCCATCCTAGGCCATCTCTAGTGATACCCAAACCAACCAGAGATCCATGTGGGCTTATCCTGGATGACGATAAGGCTTCCATCCAGACACTCTGAAACTGTGATCCTCTATTGTCTAATGGATTTCAAATGTCCAGAAGAGTATCTTGCAGACCAGAGCTCATCAGGCAAGACTCCAGACCTACGTGGCCTTATCAGTCTATTGTAAACCCAGCTTCTCCAAATCCACATTGAACGTAGATTTAATAATAATATTTTCAGGTCATGATCCAGAAGAAAATATGGGGAATCTCCAATAAAAGAAAATGTACTGAAACAAAACACTGAGTGAGATTTTAAAAATAGAACTCCCCAGCCTATTCAGAAGAAAAGGTGCGATCAAAATAACACCCAAATACCTACCTGCATTTCCCATGATTGGTGTATGGTTGGACTGAGGTTTGACTTTGCTGAGTAGACTCTTCGATCATCATTCTAGACAAACACGAGTTGAATTGCAGACAGTTCAAAGCTGACCTGTCATGGGGTAGCATTGCCGTCTGCTTTCAGCATGTGAGAAGAAACCGGCGGTCCCATGGTGTGGGGATTTCTAAAATAATTCAGATAATGTGGAGAACTTTTATTAGTCTTTCACCAAAAACTGGTGGTTCTATGAAGGGGGCTTCCTAAAACTTCTTAGGTAACTAGAATAATATTCACTAGTATTTGATACATTTATAGTAGTGGATAAAATTAGAATTTTATATTTATAAATTTGAACGTGGTGGTGTCATGATTTCTTTTAGCAATAACTAATGCTAATAGTTACACCATTTCAATGTTTTTCTTTTTCATAATGTTCTTATAGTATGGGACCTTCTATATTTTTGGGGGATGGACTTAATATATAATGAGAACAAGAAAATGTTGTTGTCTTTCTTAAAAGCTACTCTACGTTTATCAATTTTGGGAATGATTTTACTTGTTTTTATTAAACTTTTTTTATGTATAGAAGAACCTTTAAACTAGCAATGCACATAAGAATCAACTATGATCACCATATATTTTCACATATTAAGTTTTATCAACCCACTTTTCCCGCATACAATTATTATATAAGCTTGTGAATCGGCTTCTATCATTTTACAACAATGCACAATCTGATGTGTGGCTCATTGTGCCACATGCTATCGTGCAATGCCAATAATCATGTCACACACCTATGCACAACTCCTTGCTTCATGTGTCACGCGTGTAATGCTTGGAACCATGTAGAACTCAAGCATTATATAGTTTGTGTACAACCCTTTGCTCAAATGCCAACCATGCAGTGCCAAGGATCATTAGCACACATAGAGAGCACAATCTAGAACCCATAAAAGCCTCATACAATATCTCATAACATTTCACAACAATCAAATGCACCTTCTAGAGTCATTCCATCCATGCCTCTTGTTAGCACAAAGCACAACCAAAATTCTAGCCATCAAGAGATGAAGCATCACACATGGAAACTTAAATATTTTAAATTCTATGTCAACCTTTGTTTTCTTGATTATGTAGTATATAAATTTACAAAGATGTAGCATAACTAATAAGCAACATAAATTTCAGATAGATAGGAGCAAATACATTGTGACCATGCATCTCCCTCGAGAGTATGCTATGTATAGAATGGGTAGATAAATAAATAACCTTTTCTAGTCATCTTATTCAAATCTTCATCTAGACCTCTTATCTCCACATCAATTTTACACACATATAATCTTAGTGTAAATAGTTTCTTTACATATCTAGTTGGGATATCACCTTTCTAGGATTGCCTATTCACACTTAGCTTATACTTACTTGTGCTTCTTTTATGTTTTTGCCTCACCTCATGTGGTTGAGACATGTATCCTCATTATTTGAAACACCTAGTACATGCATACTGGCACCTTGCTCACACCTTACCATGTGAGCTCATAAGTCTTGCACCTTTGGAAGGGTAGTCAGAGTTTCACTCCTACCTTTTCCTTGCCTCCTCTTTGCCTTTATATGCAAGGTCTCTCTATACATTTTGCATACGCTTACGATAGACATCTTATTTGAGCTAATTTGGTTTCACTAAGTGGAAGGTTATATTGTGCTTTCAAATTCATTATTGATTCCAACATGGTATTAGAGCTAGTTTTCTTTGAAGGTATTGGTTCAATTTTTGCATGAGATTGCTTAACTTTCTTGGCTTATTACATGTCTCCTTCCCACATAAAGGTGACTCCAACACTCAACCCGATTATTGGAGTATCGTGGAGCCAAATGAACATTGCCATTGAGTTTGAAAGGCCCAAGAAACAAAGAACAACCTTTTGCTTTTTACTTCAATTTATTTGTGTTTTGTACTTATTAGTTCCTATTGTACAAATCCATGTGGTATGTTTTTTTTTTAAGTAGAGGGTGAAAATCACCCTTTTCCTATTATGCCATTTTGGGCAAAAAAATATTTTTGTAGGTTGTTTTCTTGGCCTATTCAACCTATTTGGAGGGTTATGTGTTTTTTTCCCTATATGGTCTCATATAATCTACTTTTCCTAGTTTTTACCTTTCATAGCTTACATCCCAATGCACTAGATAGGAGATCATTTGATTTGTCTTCAAAGCTATATTCATCAACACTCCATGCGACCTTAACACTTACACGTCAACTCACTCATCATAGTTTGTTGTATCCATGTCCTAGAGGAATCAAGGGTTTGTTGCATGCTTCTTTGGTGCCCTAATCTATCAGTTGGAATTCATATGTGGCCAATATATCACCACTTGCATGCCTAGATTTTGAATATGTATAATCTACCATTAAGAATTTAAATGCATCAAATATAATCATAGTTGTAGTTTTTACATACTTTTGTCTTTTGCAGGAGGCATTACTTGTATTGTTGGAGAGCTAATCAAAGGAACTTTGTTCCACTTTGCATGATAAAATTGGCATATAGTATTGATATACCTCAAATTAGAAACACTAAAGTCTCCAAAGACACCTGAGGTTTTGTATGAGTCATTAACTTTGTCCTTAATCTAGTTCAAGAAATTTGAAGCTAGCCATGACACCTCACATCAACATATTAGTGCAGTATTGTTAAGTGAATGGATTTGAGGCATTGAAATGGGCATTTGATGTATTCTACTATGCCTCCATATGCCTTATAATATTTTAGTAGATTATCTTCAACCACATTCATTTCTATTTTGAAACTGAACATGCCAAGAGTTTTGCAGTCAAAAGAAAAAAAGAAGACTTTGGGTGCTTGTTTCCTTCACCTTAGGCAAAGAAATGGTTATCCAACCCTTAGGATGCACCAAGACATCAATGTTCCTTATACATTATAATGAATTTTTGGTTCATCCTAAGGGCTGGATAGTCATTTTCCTTAGGCAATGCCACTTATTGTTCATACCCTACACAAACAACAACATTGAACCACATGTCAAGAGACCCTACCCAACAATCCTAAGTGGTCTCTGCTCTTTCCATATATGTATTTCCTTACTGTGTTCACACACACATGTGACCCTTAACTTAGGTAAGACAACTCAAAAAATTAGTCTCACATTGTTAGTAATTGATTCCAATAGGTGTGTTTTGTTTGCTCAGTCAAACTCCCCAACTTTGCACAGGAATCGGTCAACATCCCCTCCACATGGCAATTTGTCATTTTTTGTTATAATTTAGGGTACCAAATATTTTACATAACAGTAACATTTGTAATAACTGATAATAATTTATTTTTAGTAGTCTAATTAGTATACCATCAAATTTCTACTTATGGTGCATCTAAACCAATAAGTGCTTGTAAAGGGGTTGAGACTTTTTCATTTTTCCATAACTTACAAATTGGGAGGTATTTGTTCAACTGAACTAATAGTTGATGAAAATCTGGTTTTAGATCTACATTTTGGCATTGGGACGATTTGAAAATTGTGTTGTTTTGATGCATTTTTTGGCCTCTGGAGTCATTATTGTAAGCAAATTTCTATAAGACATAACTTTCACTTCGGTTATCAAAATTTCACACTTTTTTTTTACAAGTATCAAAATTTTACAAGGAATTCAAAATTGCTTGTAATTTTACGCTTTGGATAACCCATTTTATAAAAATCACCATTCATTATAAACAATCGATTTGGGAATCCAAACTTAACAAACACTATAATCTATTTTGCACATCATTCTAAGGGGCCTAAAATCTTGATACTAATCAAGGGGGTGCCTTAAGTTGTTCCTTTGAACACTTCATGAGTGATGTCTTAAACACTTCCACATTTCCCTTAAAATCATTTTTCTTTCAACACTAATCATTATGGGGGATATAAACTTGAATCAAGAAAGGGTGTCTTGAGTTATGCCTTTGAGCACTTATGTGAGTCATCTCATTAAGCACTTCAACATTTATGTTAAACATTTATCCTTTTAAACTTTATTTTTGCTTTTTATCTTTCTATTTGTAATCATATCTCCAAATCTATGGAAGATTAAACATTATTATTGTGTAAAGAAAAGGCACACCATATAAGAATGCATGTTGAGAAAACTTGATGAATTAACACTTGCTTGGGAACTTCATTAGTTGAGATGGGTTTGTATCATAAATAGATTCAACTTGCCAAATTATTTGAATCCAACACTTGCACAAACATCTAATCTCACTCAGACATCTTGTGAGACACCATAATTTAGAGATGAATAGTGTAGTCCAATGACATGCATTTAGATCTCATCACCTATTGCTGCAACTAAATCTAGAGTTGCTTCCTTGACAAATTTCAAAGATTCCTTGCACCAAGCTATTGATATCATCTTTCCAAATCCACCACATTGCAATATATTTGTGTAATGGGTGAAAAATTAGGATTTCCACAAGGAGGATGAAAATCGATATTTTTTGCTTAGTGACCTATTACATTCAAAAGAGGGTTGAATCCAATAGATTTAGTCACAAACTAGCAATAATAAGGACTGAAAATATTGATTGGATTCAAGGGGTGATTTTGTTTACCCTCTTTTGTGAGTTGAATTGTTGAAACTAGGGCAAAGTGCTGAAAATGAAGGTAAAAACATGTAAACAACAAGCTACGGATGTCGGATTGAAGAGCGCACCTAGATTTGAGGAATATAAGTAGATTCTGATACGATCCCCAAAAAAGCTCCAAAAATTTCGGGATTGGAGCGAAATTCACCTCGTTCCTTTTAACTTTTTGCACACCAAAAGGAGTTGATTCGTCTTTGCAAATAATATCGATTTCGAGATCGCAGCTCCGTACCTATTTCCTGCACATAGAAAGAAAGGGAAATAGGTACTGGGAATAGGGGCTTGCCTAAGTCAAACCCCGATTTTGGAATTAAGCATGAAATAGAGATAAAAGATAATTGAATTGTTGTAAATGAAGATTCTCCTTTTGAGGGAGATGTTTAATAATCACTGAAAACAAAATAATATACCTCTTTGTGAATCTTTGTTTGTCTCCACACTGGATTAGAGTTTCATGAAGTCTTTGATAAAATAAGATGTAAATCTCCACTTCAATGCTTGAATCTTGACTTTGTTGTTGCTCCAAGGCTTGAAGGAAGACCGATTACTTTCTTAATTGCTTGAATGCTTGATCTCATGTGTGTATATTGTATGCTTACCTATGTATTGTGTGTGTGGATTTCCAAATGAGGGGGGAAATCTTCCTTTTATACATCCCCGTTGAAAAACTTGCTAATTTTTTGACATGAGCTAACATGGAGCTGGGATTCCCACTAACATTTGAAAAGGCAAAAAGGGTTTGAAAAGGGACCCAATTAGGGAGGACCAGGGTGTGGTGCTCTAGTCCTACCCCAATTTAGGGCTAGGACAAGGTTCCATGTTGATGCAAAAGTAAAAAATGCAATCAAACTTGAGTGATATGAGCAAAATCAGGGCCTAGTTAACCCTAGGGGTGCAAAAGGTAGGGGTCCAAATGCGGTCAAAATTGTACAAGGGTGCAATTTTAGGATGCTACAATTTGTACTAAACATATTATCTTTGTATTTAGAGTCCCGCAACGTGCATATTTGGAAGACACTATTGAGGAAATATGTCTTCTTTTTCATAAAAATTCTTGTGCTACTATAGTGTTTAAAGACATTTCACAAAAGCATCCAAATATTCTTTATTTTAGGAATTCACTACTTTGGTATGTATGTTTTACATTAGTCTTCACATGGAATATTGAGCAACACTCTAAGATTACATCATTTTCTTTCGATCACGTGCATAATTCAAAGACATTCATCTTACTTCCTACATATTCTTATCTAGAATGGAAAGTCATCTTACACACATTTGTGGTGTTGTTTCTTTTGGATGGAAAAAAATTTGTTTGGCAATCATGGATAATCTTTAACATCTATTGTCAATCATCTACCAACACCACATGTATCGCTTTGAGGGGAATTTGCATGGTTTCTCTTCTCATCTCGGTTTTGAGAGAGCATTTCTTAACATGGAGTTTTTTCCTTCTCACTTTATAGGGGGGTCACACAAACCTTCTCTCTTTTCGAGGGAATAATTATTATACATTGTGTAAGAATTAGTCCTTGTGGAGGGGGGGGTGTTCATGATAAGTTCTCCTATCTCCTATTTTCTTCGCTTGTACATTTTTTTTGTATCGTTTTTTTTTGGAGAAGGATTTTTATTCCCCACTATGGTTTTTCTCCTTTACTATATTTATATATATACATATATGAGTCCCTAACATGGCCTAGTAGTTAGGTCTCATCATATTTGCATACATTACTCTATAAGCTTCACTTAAGGGAGGTGTTGTGTAAATAGTGTCTTTATAGATCTACTTAGGATATCACCTTTCTATGATTGACCTATTCACACTTAAGTTTAATTAGGCTTTTTTATATGTTTTTGTCTTACCTCAATTGATTGAGACATATGTCCTTATTATTTGAGATACCTAGTGTAGCATCATAAATTGTACACCCTTGCTAGGGTGGTACAATTCCACGCTTGGTTTAGAACCCACCTTAGTGTGTTTTGCACCTTGCATTTCTCATCTCCTTTAAAGCATTTAATTAATTAATTTAATTAAATCTAAATTCATATTTCATCACTTCACACATTATAAAGTTGGGCCCTTTACCCTAAGCGTTCCCCTTTTCATCTTATTCCTTCAATTAATCATTTAATCATAAACCCTAATTATGTCTTATTTTGATCTTTAAGGCTCGATTTTGCATATCAAAACATCTTGGAATTAGCTATAACTTTGGGATCTGCTCTAATATCATCATATCTAACGACCTTGAAAATTTGGTGAAATGTTGGTCAGATTGTGTGCAAGTGCAACACGGTCCCTAACATTTTTCTCGAAATTTTGGGAGCGCAATTCTATGATATTATAATGCTTAACCCGAAAATATTGGTAGGAAATTCAAATCCTAGGTCAGCCTAAAGATGAAATTAAGATCTAGGGTTTCATACATAAGAGTTCTTTTTTTGCATTTGAAGGTCTGAGGAAATCGTATATGAAAAACATTTGGGAGCGATTACAAGGAGCCTTCTATGTAGCGAAAGAGAATATATTTGGAGTCTTCAACAACATTCAACAACACCTATCAGGAATTCATCAAGCATTCTTTCATCAATTGGGGGATTTTGAAGATATGGGAAAGCAATAGGAGATAACCGATTGAAGATTGGCTTGTACCTCTCCCTTGGGGTTGGGTATAATTTCATGTTGTTTCTATGTCTTTGTATGGGATTCATTACATCAATTGATTTATATTCATGCTTTAGATCACTTTGCATCATTGATTTAGAGCATTTACTTTATCAATTACAAGCAATTAGGGTTTACTCTTAGGGTTGCTCTAGATTGTTTACTCTCATCATAGGATCTTGCACACACACACACAAGGTTCTTGCACACACTATTTTACTTTACAAGTCGGCTATTCGTTGAGGTGGAAATCACCAAAATGGGGGTTCGACTAAGGCAAAACCCTACATAACCACCCGATAACCCTATTTTTCAGCTACAGGTGCAGATTCGGATCTATGCGTTGCTACAAGTTTCAAGACCGACATAGTGCACAAAGATTGTTTCAAAGGGCAGAATTCATCAGAAACCCCTAGGACAGGAGCGTGCCACCCTGTTCTTTCCTAGGACAGGGGCATGGCGCCTTGGTCCTCCTTGTTTTCAGCAAGATTTGGCAGAGCAACAGGTTTCAGGTCTCAGATTTCAGTTTTGCAGGTATAGCTTCAGGTCTACAGAATCAAGATAGTGGCACAGCACCCTAGTCCCAGACATTTTAGCATAGATTTCTGACACATTTGCTCCTCTGAATTTTCCTCCTAATATGTACTTTTCAGTAACATATCAATTATTCTCAGTCCTGCATTTCTAGATTAGGGTTATTTGTATATATTTGTATCTTTCTTATCTCTCATTTGCAGCAAGGGAATAGAAACCCTAAGAGGTAATCCTTAGCTCTCTTTTCCTCACAAGAAGCAGTTGAAGTGTGTTACCTCCCTAGGCTCTTTCATATTCTGTGAGTGTGTATGTAAGAGTGGGATTGGGGTTTGCTTGCCTAGTCTTACTTTTTCCCCTACACATCTTTGGTGAACCCAATGTGAATCCAATTTCATTTCCATTATATTTCATTGTTAGATCTAGATTTTGCATCTTTCATTTTCTTTATAAACATAAAATTCCAAGAAAAAAGAAAAGTGAAAAAAATTCAAGAAAAAGAAGAAAAAAAAAAGAGCTTTCCTTTTACTTGCATTGTTTGTTTAAATTTCATTCAATTTTCATCTTAAAATGTCAGATCTTTATTTGCAATATGTTTATGCTTTTGATGATGTATGTAATTATGTTGATTATGAGTTTAGTAAGGATGAATTAGATGAAGCTCTAGAATATTTTTTGAACCCTAAGCCTTCTAAACCCACATTTTGCCAAAAATTAATCAACCTTGTTACCATGCCATTTCATGGTAATGAGAAAGATAAGTTGAATGATTCCTCTCATGGGTACATTCCTATCAATTCCTCCACTAGATCTAGTGACATGGTTGTTTACAACAATTCCCTTTATAAGGATATGTCTCATTTTGAATCAAAAGATAAACCTTTTAACCGATATGACCATGCTTTGTTGGATGATGCCCTTGATGACTTTGTCTTTGCCTAAATCTTCAAACAAAAACACTACATATAAAAGGCTAATCAATGTGATAAATGTGAATGAACATATCAAGCCTCTTTTTGTGGTCCAAGGTGCTTATCCTTCCTCAACTTCACCTCTCTCTAATCAACCTCTTTTCACAGTTCAAGGTGGATATAGTTATGATTCGTTTAGTACTCCTAACAAACCTATCATTACTATACAAGGAAGAAATCCCACTAAGAGTCCTTATAGTTATGCTAAATAATTAACTAAGGAGAGTCATCATGCAGTTGCCCATACCTATAACACAAGAAATAATAGGAAACCTAATCCTCCTCTGGTGATCCCAACTTCTCTTCTTGATCCTCATCCTATTCTTCCTCAAGAACCCCGTATCTCACAAACTCTTGGCAAGGAATATGATCTCATTGAACAACTTAAAGCTACTCCTTCCAAGATATCCCTTTGGGATTTGATTCAAACTTCCTCAACCCATCATGGAATGTTACAAGATGCCTTGAAAACTTTGAATATCCCATCCCTAGTGACATCTAATAAAATGGCTTCCTTAATTGATTCTATCACATCTCCTAAAGCTCAAATTGTGTTTACACAAGATGAGTTGCCTACTAGTGAGATCCAACATCAATATGATCCTTTAATGATTGTGGTTATCATAAATGATAGTGCAATAAGACAAACACTAGTGGACAATGGTTCCAACCTTAATGTTTGTAGTATTAACTTGTTGCATAAAATCAATGTCGATACATCTCTTATTAAGCTCAATTCTATTTCTATCAGGGGCTTTGATAATGTTGCTAAATCTTCACTAAGTATCATCCTTGCCTGTTACTTTACCCACACCTATCCATGCAATGTTTGGAGATTTGACATATAACTTGTTATTAGGGAGACCTTGGATTCATAGCATGCAAGTTGTCCCCTCCACATTGCATACGCAAGTTAAATTTATTTACAATAATAAAAGATATAACTCAGCTAGGTGACACAAATCTCCAGGCTTGTTTGCAAACATCAACATCTAAATCCTCTTCAATCGGTTCTTCCCCAACAATCTTAGATGATTCTTCTGAAGCCTCTACTCCCACTAGTGTGTCTGTTTATTCAAATTAATCTTCTACCAATAATTCCTCAAGTGAACCTAAGGTTCTTGAAGAAGAGCCTTCTTGACCTGATTCTACTACCAAGGATGCCTTCTCTTCTAAAAAGATTCTTGCAGAAGATGATTGGGGATCCCTTGACTTTACTCCTAATTTTATAGGAGAATATATAATTCCCCCTAGAGAGCCCAAAGTCGAAAAGAAGAAATAAGAAGAAGAACCTAAAAAGCAATCCACTTTATCTGGGCCATTAAGTAATAACTTTATGGCGGCTTCTCAGACTTTGTCTCCCTTGACTTCAGATCTAGAGGATTTTGATCCTTCACTTTATGAAAATCCTCCTTCTCTTTTGGAAATAGCTAACCTCTATGGTCGTGGTTTTCACATCTTGGCTAGGTGTAGATATAATGGTAATGGATGTGGTGCTCAAGAGCAAGGGATAAAGGTTCCCTTAGAAAACAACTTCCGTGATATGACATTCAAACTTGGCTATGATCCTTTTGAGCATACTAAAGCTTCCAAGATACCATCTATTAGTGTTAATGTCATCTATATTTCTCTCTCAAAAAAATATCTAGAGTATATTGACTGTGACTCTTCTAATGTCTTTGCTTTGGATTTTTTTCCCACTAATGATTCCTTAGCTAAGTTCCTAGGATTTTATGACAACCGTCCTCGTTATCACCATAATCATGGTTTTCTTTATTGTTTAAATGCAGAAGCATACTTTGGGAAAGAAAAAAATAACGATGAGATAGTCAAATAATTTCCTCGGTTGAAAGATACTCCCTAACAGAGTAATCTCCTCATAAGAGACACTATTGATATAGGGATGATCCTTGTGCTGAAGACAAAGTCATCAAGATAGGGAAATGTCTTGATGAAGAAGAACAAAAACAATACTCTGAATTGTTACATGAATTCCCTGAAATCTTTGTTTGGATATACTTTGATATTCCTGGTATTGATCCTAAGATTGTCACTCATAACATTGCCTTAGTTCTTGATGCTAAACTTGTAAAGAAAAAGATTCGAAAGATGAACCCTAAAGTAGGATTACTTGTTAAGGCTGAGATTGAAAAATTAGTGGATGTTGGATTCATTCATCCTATCAATTATCCCCCATGGATTTCAAACAATGTGGAAGTAGCTAAACCTGATAGAAAGATTAGGATGTGTACGGATTTCTGAGATCTTAATAAAGCCTCTTTGAAGCATAATTTCCCTCTCTCGAATATTAATATGATAGTGGATTCTATACCAGGTCATACTTTATTATCCTTCATGGATGGTTTCTCAGGATATAATCAAATCTTATTAATCCTCAAGATCAATTTAAAACTGCTTTCACCACCCCCTTGGGGCACATTTTGTTGGGTTATGATGCCTTTCAGATTGAAAAATGTAGGAGCTACCTATCAGCGTGGTATGACCCTTATCTTCCATGATTACATGCATAAAATATTAGAATATTACATTGATGACATCTTAGCTAAATCCATTATTTGTGTAGATCATGTTAAGATCCTTCATCAAGTCTTTGAAAGAATTCGCAAGTACAACATGTGCTTGAATCTCCAAAAGTGTGTTTTTAGTGTGGATAATGGTAAACTATTAGGATTCATAGTTTTGCATCATGAAATTAAGGTGGATATGAAAAAGATAGATGTCATTGTCAATATGCTACCTCCTATAAATGTTTCCCAATTAAAAATTTTACAAGGGAAGATCCAAGTTGTTTGTAGGTTTGTTTATCAACTTGCGGATCACACCTTTCCTTTTACTCAATTGCTTAAAAAGTATATCACCTTTCAATAGAATGAGGATTGTCATCAAGCATTTGAAGACTTAAAAACATATTTGGCCAATCCTCCTATTCTTCAACCCGCTAGCCCTTCTAAACCCTTTCTACTATACACAACTACTTCTCTTCATGCTCTTGCAACCTTATTGGCACAACGTGATAAGGATGGTAGAGAATGTCTGGTTTATTATATAAGTCACACTCTTCTCAATTATGAAGTATGATATTCTACGATAGAAAGGTAGTGTCTTGCTTTAGTCTTTGCAACACAAAAATTAAGGCATTACCTTTTGAATGTTGAAGTCCATGTTGTCATTAAATTTGACCCTCTCAAACATCTTTTCTCTAAAACTAATCTTTCAGGATGCTTAGACAAGTGAGTTATGATGTTGACTGAGTTTGACCTTAAGTTCATCTCGTGGAAGGCAATAAAGGGTCAAGCGTTGACTGATCACTTAGTTGAGGCTCCTTCACCCTTCTCCCTACCTAACCCAGAGTCTTTCCCTAATGAATGCATTTTCTCTATTGATATTTATGAGGTTTGGGAATTATATATTTCGATGGCTCTAGGTGTTGTACAGAATCGGGGGTAGGGGTGGTCCTAATCTCTCCTAAAAAGAAACCTATCCCTTTATCATATCGTCTCAAAATCTTGTGTACTAATAACATTGTTGAATACGAGGCTCTTATAGCTGGAATTAAAGCAACCTTAGCACTAAATGTGAAACATCTACATATCTATGGAGATTCTCAATTAATCATAAGACAAGTGATAGGAATTTATCAAGCTAAGCAAGATAAATTATCATAGTATAGAGATTTAGCTATATCCTTGTTGCAAAAGTTCAATTCTTATACCATGGAGCCTATTCCTTGAAAAGATAATCGACATGCTGATGCAATGGCATGTGTAGCCTCTCTTATGTCTTTAGAGTACCCCTTGGTAGATCTCAAATTCACCATTCACAACCTCACTACCCCAGCTATTGTTGATAATCCTAGTGATGTGGCACATTGTTGCATTATAGATTTTGATGAGTGGTACTTGCATATCGTCAGATATATGAATGATGGTACCTTTCCTGACTCTACGAACAAGAATAATAGGGCTAGGATTCACAAGTTGGCTGCTAGATACATTATCCTTTCTAATGTTCTTTATAGGAGGGGTTATAATGGACTTCTACTTTGATGTCTTAACAAAGCTGAAATCTCTATTGCCCTTGAGGAAGCACATTCAGGTGCTTGCGAGGGGCATTTTGGAGGTAGATCTTTAGTTCAAAGATTTCTCTGAATGGGATATTATTGGCAGACTATGGAAAAGGATTCCTTTGTGTTTGTTAAGAAATGGCATCAGTGTCAGCAACATAGCAATTTGATCCATGCTCCCACCCAAGAACTTCAATCTCAAGTAGCGTCTTGGCCCTTTTCTACATGTGGTTTGGATCTCATTAGTAAAATATCTCCTCCTTCATCTCAAGGACATACTTTCATCATCATCACAATTGATTACTTTACGAAGTGGGTAGAAGTAGTTCCTTTTCAATCCACTACTACTGAAGTAATTTGTCAATTTATCTTAGAAAACATCATTTCCCGATTTGGAATACCTTCCGCTTTGGTTTCAGATAATGGAACGTCATTTAAAAACAAAGATGTGAAGAAGTTTCTCAACAAATATCATATTCAACATAAATTTTCTACACCATATTATCCTCAGTCAAATGGTCAAGCCAAATCTTCAAATAGGATAATTGAGCAAATTCTTCATAAGACTATAAACAAACATGGTAAGGATTCACATACTCAGCTAATCTACACTCTTTGGGCTTATTGAACGAGTGTATGCATTGCTACGGGATGTACTTCTTATAATCTGGTTTATGGTGTTGATGCCATTACGCCTTTGGAGTTGGAAATTCCATCTTAAGAGTTTCCCTTAAGGGTATAATGGATGATGATTCATGTAGAGAACAAAGACTTCAACAACTTGAGATGCTCGACGAACGTCGCATAAATGCTCTTGAGCATATTCAAGTCTATCATAAAACTTTACAACGAAGCTACAATGATAAGGTCATTCAACGTTCCTTTTCAGTAGGTGATTTAGTACTTTATGAAAATCAACGCAATGTGAATGCCTTACCTGAGGAAAAAGGAAAATTCAGCCCTAATTGGCTTGGTGCATATATTGTCATTGAAGTCTATGGATCAAGTGCTTACAAGATAGTAGATGTGGAAGGTATGCCTCTCAAGGAACCCATAAATGCTACGCACCTTCGTAGACACTATGCATAGTTTCTCTCTCTCTCTCTCTCTCTCTCTCTCTCTCTCTCTCTCTCTCTCTCTCTCCTTCTAAGATTATTCTCTCCCCCTTCTTGTGTTTTTCTTTCTTCAAAATTGAATAATATGTTAGCATATCTTCATTAAAGTATGTGGTATTAAATGATATTGTACTTAATTCTACATTACTTCATTCTTGACAAGCATGTTTCTTTACTTTATTGTTTGTCTTTGACTCATTTATGTAAATTGTAATAGATTTATATTTTATATGTGCTAGCATGTTATACAATTCCTTATGTGTTAAGTAGGGTTATATCATGTTGTGTTTAATTAGATTTAATTAAATCACATCAAGCATATAATTCTTAAGCTTAACACATATTCCTCCTACATCACCAAATTAGCATTTAATTAAATACTTGGTTATTTAATTAAATCACACATGTATCAATTTAATCATGAAGCATTGAAAAATCAATCACATGGAAATTAAATTAAACATACATGTTCATTACCAAATATTTTACTTTTAATCAAAGAAATGCATACATTGTTTCATGAATTAAAATAACATGTTTGAGACAAGATAAAAGCATAAATAGCTAAATATCAATAAATGTCATAACATATATATCACTGTACATCAAAAATATCATATCATGATCATCACCTATCCCGAGGACTAGTAGCTGGAGGATGGTGACTAGATGTCCCCTCTTGATCTGGCCATGGGGATGGGCCCATGAGTGTATATCATGATGTGGAGCATGAGTGACTCTGCAAGGATCTCCTATGATCCCTCTCCATCATGATCCCTCGGTATGTGGTTGCTTCTGCCCAAGATGCTGCTAGATCACGCTCTGTCTGTTGTAGTCTCTCTAGCAAAGATCTCTCCCTCTCTCTCTAGACCTCCATCTCGAACCGAATAGGGGTGAATAGGTCCTCATGACATCCCACACTCCCCTATGGTCTATCCACTATCTGCGAGAAGCTAGGAATGTGTGCGGTGGTGATGAGATCTGTCACTACATTCTGGATCAGGGAGCGCCACTCTCGGACACCAACTGCAAAGATAGAAAGAGATTTTCATCAGTAACATTCTATATCATCAAATCTAAAAATATTAAGATGCATAAATTAAATAATCACAAAAAACTTTACCTGGATCTCCCTCTCACCAATAGGGGTCAGGGAAAGGGACCTCCTATGACTGGGACCTGCCAGGCTCTCCACACTCACAGTGTCTCTGTATGGTGGGCATAGGATGGCAGGGACTAGAATCAGGACCCCTTATAGGGTTCTTCTCCACTCTCGATGGAATGCTCAGTGGATCTAGGGCTATGGTGTCATCCCCTGAGTGATGAGGAACTGCATCTAACTCTTCCTCCTCAACCTCCTCCTCACCATCCTCCTCCTCCTCTTCCTCCTCCTCTCCATCCTCTTCATTGTCACCATCCTGATCTCCCTCTCCTGCATCAGGAACATCTCCATCACCACCAGCCTCCTGCTTCCCTGCATTATTGTCCTGATCAACTGTGTCCTCACCAAGGTCCTCAGATGTATCAGGGTCCTCCTTGTCACCTGTGTGTCTCCATGGTCCAAGGCTCCCTCTAGGGAAGTTTTCTAGAAAGATAGCTCCAGGGTATGTCCTACCCCACCATGTGATGTACTGTCGATGTGCGCCCACATCATCTCTATAGTTGGTCGTGATATCCCAATCTAACCCATCAGAATCTATGATATTGATCTCATCATCGGTAGGTCTCAGAATGGCTCCTAGCCTAGGGGTCACACGTGAGTGTCGAATGTAGATAGGCACATTTGTAGGGACACGCTACTCAAACCCAAACTACCACCAAACTCGATCGAAGTAGAATGAGACTATAGTGTGGCTATACCGTCCCTCTAGAAAATGATTCCTTTGCATACAAAACAACTACCTATGTATACCTTCCTACATATACATCCTAAGGTAGGGTCTCCATCTGATGACCTCCGTTGTCAATCTGTCAAAACTCACTCTCGAATGCAGCAGATCCCCAAATCGCCAGTCATGAGTAAGTGGATATGCGAACAGTCTAAGCTGCTCCAAAACTAAGTCAATGGGTACCCCAGCGGATCTAGTGCACGTAATGTGGTCGAATATCCATATCTGTAGTAATGTGCAGGTCATCAACCTGCATCCCTATCCAAACACGCACTCTCCTAGGTCGTGGTAGAGGTGGGCTAACATGCTTCACCCTTAGGAGAATACCCTCTGATGTCTCTAACTGTGTAAGTGAGACCTCTGTGCATATGTGTGTCATGCCCATTAGGGCACACAATTAATGCAATGGTTGCAATCATCAGCCGTCTCGCTAGCGGAACCTTGTCGGTGGGATGCAAGAGCCAATTGATCATAACGTGGCCCCTCGTGTCACTGGGCATCTCTCTCCCAATGCAATAGACCTGCTCCCTCCTGTAATCAGTAGCAGTGAGACCTGCTCGGTATCTCACTGTCTCTACCTTGATATGAAGACGGAGTATGCAGTAAACATCCTCAAGTGTGGCTGTCATCTCCCCCACAGGTAGCTAAAAAGTGGAGGTATCCACGTCCAATCTCTCCAAAAGTGCCATCAGCATCACCGGATGGAACTTGATGACAGACATGGTCATCATGTACCACAACCCTATAGCGTGGAGCAACTCTCTATCCTCTAGTGAGAGTCACGAAATTTGACTTTGCAGGCTCTGGAAGGTGTGACCGACAATATGCTTGCTAATATAGGGAAGAATCTACAAAATTAAAAACATCAAATCATTAGTAATCACTCAATTGATCATATAATCATCTAACAAAAAGCATCATCAATCTGTCCTATCTGTCTGACGTCTAATCCCATGTTACCCTTTGGTTGCTCTAAGCTGGGACTAGGGCGCCCCTCTGGGACCATGGTGCCCTAGGAGGACCAGGGCACCCCCTTAGGACCAGGGTGCACAAGGAGGACCAAGGTACCCTAGAACCCGTGGGGCCCAAACAAGGGGCACATGCATGATTTAAGTGTGACATCATTAATCTTAAAAATCAGCGTAAACTAGAAAAGTCAAAGAAGAGTCAACGAAAGGTCAACTCACCTTGTCGAGTGGTCCACTGGTCAAAACGGCTTGGCACAGGATCTCCATCTGTGTGGGTCTCTCGAGTCGACGTCAAGGGATGATGACTAATGTGTGGGCTCGTTTGTAGTGAATAGTGCTGAAAGTCAAAAAGTGACAAATGAGAGTGTCACTTTCATATTTATGAGGTATGCACTTTTGCGTTTTATGATTTTAAGGTAAAAACCCTAATTTCGCCCTTTTCACTCAATCTATCATAACTTGAGTTAGGGACCTCCAATTTTTGCACCGTTGGTGGCGTTATAATCATGGTTTTTCCCTCTTTCTCTACATTCATTCCATAAAGTGCTTGGATATACAATCGAGCCTTTTTGTGAACGTGTTTCATCAAGGTCTTCATCACAATTCGCAGTGGTAAACATGATACCCTGTTTCACCTCACTAATAAGCAAGCTGAAATAGGGGCATATAGCTACTTGCAAATTTCATCACTTTCCTTAGTAAGCATTAAGTGATTTTGTGATCTAACATGTGGTCTTGTAGGGTGTAGTTCCTAATTGTGTACTACAGATACCGTTGGGGGCTTCGTTCGACAACTTATGGATATGTCCTTTTTCAAATGATGTTTACTTTTTCTGTACTTTAGCTTGCATATGCATGTAGTGTCATATGATCGCTAAAGTGGGGGCTAAATGTAGCATCGTAAATTGTACACCCTTGTTAGGGTGGTACAATTTCATGCTTGGTTTAGCACCCGCCTTGGTGTGTTTTGCATCTTGCATTTGTCATCTCCTTTAAAGCATTTAATTAATTAATTTAATTAAATCTAAATTCATATTTCATCACTTCACACATTATAAAGTTGGACCATTTACCCTAAGTGTGCCCCTTTTCATTTAATTCCTTCAATTAATCATTTAATCATAAACCCTAATTATGTCCTATTTTGATTTTTAAGGCCCGATTTTGCATATCAAAACATCTCAAAATCAATTGTAACTTTGGGATCCGCTCTAATATCATCATATCTAACGTCCCTGAAAATTTGGTGAAAAGTTGGTTGGACCGTCTGCAAGTGCAACACGGTCCCCGACATTTTTCTTGAAATTTTGGGAGCGCAATTCTACGATATTATAATGCTTAACCCCAAAATATTGGCTGGAAATTCAAATCCTAGACTTGCCTAAAGATGAAATTAAGATCTAGGGTTTCATACATAAGAGCTCTCTTTATTCATTTGAAGATCTGAGGAAATCGAATCTGAAAAACCTTTGGGTGCGATTACAAGGAGCCTTCTATGTAGCAAAAGAGAAGATTTTTGGAGTCTTCAACAACATTCAAAGACACCTATCAAGCATTCATCACGCATTCTTTCATCAATTGGGGGATTTTGAAGATATGGGAAAGCAATAGGAGATCATTGACTGAAGATTGGCTTGTACCTCTCCCTTGGGGTTGGGAATGATTTCATGTTGTTTCTATGTCTTTGTATGGGATTTATTACATCAATTTGATTTAAATTCATGCTTTAGATCACTTTGCATCATTGATTTAGAGCATTTACTTTGTCAATTACAAGCAATTAGGGTTTACTCTTAGGGTTGCTCTAGATTGTTTACTCTCATCATAGGATCTTGCACACACACACAAGGTTCTTGCACACACTATTTTACTTTACAAATGGGCTATTCATTGAGGTTGAAATCATGAAAATGGGGGTTGACTAAGGCAAAACCCTACATAGCCACCCAAAACCCTATTTTTCGGCTACAGGTGCAGATTCGGATCTGAGCGTCACTACAAGTTTCAGGACCAACAGAGTGCACAGAGACTATTCCGGAGGGAAGAATTCATCATAAACCCCTGGGACAAGGGCGTGGCACCCTGGTCCTACCCAAGACAGGGGCGTGGCGCCCTGGTCCTCCTTGTTTTCAGCAAGATTTGGTAAAGTAATAGGTTTCAGGTCTCAGATTCCAGTTTTACAGGTACAACTTTAGGTCAGCAGAATCAGGACAGTGGTGCAACACCCTGGTCCCAAACACTTTAGCTCATATTTATGACACAGGTTCACCTTTGAATTTGCCTCCTAATTTGTACTTTTCAACAACATATCAGTTATTCTTAGTCCTGCATTTTCAGATTAGGTGTATTTTTATATATTTGCATCTTTCTTATCTCTCATTTGTAGCAAGGGAATAGAAACCCTAAGAGGTAATCCTTGACATTCTCTTCCTCACAAGAAGTAGCTAAAGTGTGTTACCTCCCTAGGCTCTTTCATATTCTGTGAGTGCATATGTAATAGTGGGATTTGGGTTTGCTTGCCTAGTTTTACTTTTCCCCCTACACACCTAGTACATGCATACTTGCCACTTGTTCACACATGGGTCACGTGGACTCACATGTTGCACCTTTAGATGGAAAAGTTTGAGCTTCACTCCTTGCTTCTCACTTGCTCTTACTTGCCTATATATGCAACATCTCTATTTAAAATTTACATGCTCTTTATTTATATGATAGACATCCTATTTTTTGCTAATTTAGTGTCATTAAATAGAAGGTTATATCGTACTTTCAAATTCTTGACTAGTTCCAACATATAATACATCTAGGTCTTTATCTAAACTATTGTCCCCTAGATCACTTGGGACATAAGATCATTGCATCAAAGTAATTCATCTTGTATGTCCACCAATCAAGATCAAATTGTTTGAGCATTGCCATCAAACCACAAGATCCATCATATTACCTTCCAAGTCATTTCAAATGAGGTTGGATAGTAAAGGAGAAATATGCAATGATTCAAGATGAATTACAAAATATCTTCAAGACCAAAAATAACATTTTGTTTAACCATGTTGGTTGAAAATTTTGTAAACTTGTGAGGTTTACAAAATGGTGGTTTTAGCCATAGTACGTGATATTAAATCTCTCCTATTTATAAGGGAAGGCTCCCCCTTTTCTTATTACTGTAACCATCTTAAAATTAAATTTTTATTATTAATCGTATTCTAAGCTTGGGCATTACACCATCTCATTCTCTTTCTTGAGAATATATGTTTATCCTCTTCTCTCTTTTCAGATTGGATATTACAATTTAGAGAAATACTAGTTCAAATGACTTTTAAGTTCCTAAGAATAACTTAAGAGCATATATATGAAATTTACAAGTAAAGAAGAAAAGTTTCTATGAAAGCACAAAGTCTTCAGTTGCTTCCTGGGACGAAAACATAGTAATGAAGCCCAAAGTCTTTAGCACACTATTATCCTTTCAACTTTTTTATGAATAAATTTTGTAACCCACTATGAACTCTCTCCAAGATAACAAAATTAAGCTCAAAGTCTTTATATTGCTATTTACATAAAAATTCATAAACTTTCACTAAAATAACAAGATAAAGCTCAAAGTCTTCAAATTGTTATTAACTTACAAATTCTACTTTGCAAAATCTGAATTGTAACACAAAGTCTACAAAACCGAATTTACTCTATCTTCTATTCTCCAACAATACTTCTACCCACCGCATTTACTCAATCAAATGAGATTCTATAACAATAATGACATAAGAACATTCTCACTAATAAATGAAATTAATTCAACTGAAATTTTGAATGCCAAAGATGCTTTCCCCTTTTTATTGAATTTGCAAAAAATACAAATGAAATCAAAGTTTCAATTTTCTCTTAACTTCGGTAGAGTATAGTTGCATAAAGTTAAAGATGATATTTACAAAGAGAACCCTCATATTTATAGAAGAGGGGTTGAGAGAGAAACTAGGAAAAAACAAACTAATTATGACTAAGTCAAAAGTAGAGTTCGATTTGACTTAGGACTTGTGCAATCCTACATGCAAAATGACACTTGAAGTGTCAATTGAAATTACAAAATGCCACTATACTAGAAATGCATAAAAATGACTAAGTATCTAGATATTTGTCTTGCACATCATCATCTCCATTCGTCTTTATGAAATCGTCAAATTTCTAGAGAATGGTTTGTACTTTAGATTCTTCTGGTTCATCAACATGTCTTGAGATAACTTGAGTTTGTGCGATTGAGTCTACCAAGATAGAGTAGTTTTCTTTGGATTTCTTCAATATAGATCCCAAAATATCTAAGATAAATTGTATTTCTATCAATTTGTCAATTGATGAAAGAGTGAAATATGCTCCCTCAACTTCGATCTTAACCAACAAACTAAACTCTTGTATGGCCAAATCTAGGGGTAGTAACTTGTGATCCTGATCAAGTAAATCACAGAGAAGTTCATCAACCTTGTCAGTAATCCTTTTCACTCTCTTCTCACCCAGGTCTTTTGCTTCCTCTGGATCTTCAGTTAGTTACTCTAGAACTTCCATACAATTCTTTAGTAATTCCTTGTACTGAACATATATTTTCCTAGAAGGAATCACATCATTGTCTACCAAAACACCTAAAGAAAAATCCTTGAGCTTTGACCAAGCATAAAAAATATTTTCATATATAGTCATTTCTTGTAAGAGAACATTTAGTGTTGCATCCAAGTTAGATTTAACACTTTCCATTGTTGGATATTGTTGCTACTAGGATATGTTGTTGTCATTGATGTCAACATATTCTTGTATTCATGTGTTGTTGTAAGCTATTTTGGTGTTCTGGTGATTGCATTGAGTTGTTATGGATGCTTTATCTATTTGGAATGTTGTAATACTTCATTCCTTATTGGTTTCAGTGATCCGGGAGATTTCTTGATAATATTATTTGATTTGGTTGATAGTTTAGTCTTTCTATGCAGTGGTTGGCAGAGTTTGGTATTTGGTCCGGTGAGCTCCGGTATGATCATATATTTGGCTGGAGATTTGGGAGAATGTTTTGGATGTTCATGTGTATCTTTAGTTTATATGGTTCATGATTTGGTGCTCCGCAAGTTATCTTTCTAGTTCAAATTGTTGTTGTTGAGTGTTCATGTGAGTTAGCGTGTTGATCGATGAAGATTTGCATAAGTGGTGTTGGTGCAGCTATTGCGGATGGTTCTAATGTGCTTGTTGGTGTTTCCTAGTCATTTCCTATTTGTCTTGGTGGTCTGCATTGATTCCTTGGTGTGTTCTTGGTGATTTTGTTGGTCCGATGATATTCTTTGTGTTATGCGGTATTCTTGGTGGTGTAGCGTGTTGCGGTTGGTCTTAGCGAGATTTCCGATGGTGATGTGTGTTTGGAGATTTGATTTAGGTCCATGCTATATCATGTATATCATTATATTGGTCCGATGGTTCACATATGTATCATGTGATGTGATTTTGTGATTGAGTGTTGAGGGTTTTGGCTGACCTTGTTGTCATGGTTGATGAATTGTATAGATAGGTGTTATAGTCTTGTAATTTGTGTATCCGTGTTGTGTCTGCATTATTAAAGAGTTGTGTATGTGGTGCACAAGCAAATTTATCCTTCAGTGTGGTGTATTGAGCAAAGATTGTTGCAGGGCAGACAAATGTGCTTAACTCGAACTGTCATCAGGCATAAGGATATGCTAATTTTGTAGTTCATGTAATTTGGATTGTAGTCCAATCATTATTGTAAGGTAGTGAACCTTCCCTGAGGGTTGCCTTTTGGGTCATCTTATTTTGAGCAGTGAGCTCTAGGCAGTGTGCCTGAATGCATGTGTGTTCCCCATTGCAATATTTACACGTACTACTGTAGAGTATCATCTTATTGTGGGTAGGTTCCCACCGTGGTTTTTCCCTTAACTGGTTTTTCCACGTCAAAATCTTGGTGTTATGTGTTGTGGTTTCATTGTTATTATCTTTATTGTTGTTGTTGTTTAGATCTGAGGTTGTGCTTAAATTGTTTAATTCTGTGAAAACTGATTCACCCCCCCTCTCAGTTTTCCTTCTTGGTTGCTGCTAACAATTGGTATTGGAGCTAGATTCTCCAAAAGAAGCTTGAGCACTTGAGGAGATCCAAGATGGCAGCTTATGTGTTCAAGAAGGAGAGTCATAGATTTGATGGAAGTAATTACACTGTTTCGAAGGACCAAATGGAAGTTCATCTTAAATGTCTTGGAGATGAGTATTGGAAGATCACAAAGAACGTTTATATTGTTCCTCAGAATGCATCGGCTACTTTTGTTGAGATCAAGGATGTTGAGCATAACATAAGAGTGATGGAAGCATTGTTGAGTGCTTTGACTGATTTAGAGATAACTAATGTGATGGGTTTGCAGATTGTACATGAGATCTAGAATAATCTAGAGACCTTGTATGTAGGTGATGTGCAAGTTAAAGTTGCTAAGTTGCAGAGTCTAAAAGGGAAGTATGAAGCATTGAAGATGGCAGAAGATGAAAATATATCAACCTTAATTGCTAAGATCTTGTTATGAATATCAGATGTGCTGATGGAACCCTTGAAGAAGATGAGATTGTTGCTAAGGTGTTGAGATCATTGCCTCCTTCTTATAAACATAAAGTAGCTGCTATTGATGAGATCTGGAGTGTGACTATAGTGACTAGAGACATGTTGGTTGGGAAGCTTCTTAGATTTGAGTTGAGCGAATTTGGAGAATCTCATGGGAAATCCAGATTTGGAAGAGAAAAGAGAGATTGAAGAGCAAGAAAGAGAACTGGATGAGCTTGAAGCCCTTATTGCTCAAAGATTTCCTAAAGGAACCGGTAAGTATGATGGAAAGTTACCTTTGAAATGTTTCTCTTGTAATAAGATAGGACATTTTGCTTCTAGGTGCCCTGAAAGAATGTCTAGATATGATAAGCATGATAAATTTGAAAGACATGATAGATCTGATAAGAATGATAGATATGAGAAGCATGATAAGCATGATAAACCCTACCAGAAGTACAAAAATAAGAAGAGATGTTATTATGTTGTTGATGAAGGTGTAACAGATGAAGAATCAAAGAACAAAAATTTAGAAGACGAGTTTGTATTTCTTTCTATCAAGGAAGATGATCCGGTATCAATGAATTCTACAAGATGCATTGTTGAGTAGAAAGCTTTGGCTACTAAGATTAAAGAGAAAGATGAATGGGTGATTGACAACAATTGTTCACATCATATGACAGGTGATAAAAGAAAATTTGTAAGTATGGAAAGGTATGATGGTGGAATAGTGAGATTTGGAGATGACAAAGCTTGTGTGATTCGTGGTAGAGGTTCTATATCTTTCAATGGTAAGTATAATACTGATGATGTCTTGTATGTTGAAGTTTTGAAGCATAATATTTTGAGTGTTGGACAAATGGTTGACATGGGATATGATTTGCAATTCAAGAATGATAAATGTAAGATCCTAAATGCCTCTAGTATAGAGATTGTGTCAAGTACTAAAACTAAATATAATATCTTTCACTTAAATGCTGGTGAGAAAAGTTGTTTGATTACTTAGATTGATGAAATTTGGTTGTGGCATAGGAAAATCTGTCATGTTAATTTTGACTACACGGTAAGAATAAGTTCCACTCAAGTTGTTAGAGATTTTCCTAAGATTGTGAAGCCTACTAATCCGGTATGTAAGGAATGTTAGATGGGAAAGCAAACAAAAATTTCATTGTATTCATCTAATGGATTGCTAGATCTAGTTCATACTGACTTATGTAGTCCTAATAGAGTAAGAAGCATGTAGGGAGAGAGATATTCCATGTTGTTGATTGATGACTATTCAAGGATGATGTGGGTGACCTTTTTAAGGGAAAAATCAGAAGCGTTGGAGAAATTCAAGATATTCAAAGCCAAAGTGGAGATTGAGACATGATTGAAGCTAAAATGCCTGAGATCTGATAGAGGAGGAGGATTTACATCAGGAGAGTTTGATACATTCTGTGAGAGGAATGGAATTAGAAGATAGTTATTTGCTTCTAGAACTCCTCAACAGAATGGAGTTGTGGAAAGGAAAAGCAGAACTATCTTAGATACTGCAAGGATTATGTTGATTGAAGGAAATATTGCACAGACCTTTTAGAGAGAAGTTGTTAGCATTGTTGTTTACACATTCAACTGGGTGCATATTAAAGGTGATTCTAGTAGGACTCCTTATCAGCTATGGTTTGGTCATGTTCCTATAGTTATATATTTTAGATACTTTGGAAGTAAATGTTATATCAAGCGAGATGAGGTAATAGGAAAGTTTGATGCGAGATGTGATGAAGGAATCTTCTTGGGATATTCTACTAAGAGCAAGGCCTATTGGCGCTATAATAAGAGATTGAAGAAGATGGTTGAAAGTGCAAATGTAAAGGTGAATGAGTGTCTTGGTAAGAAGATTAGAGCATGCCATTATGATCTTGATGATGAAGATAATATTCTTAAGCCTGTGTAGACTGAGATCTTGAAGCAGATTGATTCAGTGGAGACAGTTAATCCAGATATTACTGCTACCGATGAAGAAGTACAAGAGCCTGAAAATCGAAATAATCAAAAGAATCTGAGGTATGTAAAGTTGAATCATTCAGAAAATCAAATTATTGGTGATAAGAATAAAGGTGTAATGACTAGGAAAAGGATTGTTGCTGAAAAGATATGCCTGATTTGAAAGATTGAACCTAAGGATGTAGTAGAAGCATGTAAGGATGAAAATTGGATAAGAGCAATGGAAGAAGAGCTAAATCAGATTGAAAAGAATAACACTTGGGAGCTTGTTTCGAGACCTAAAGACAATAAGGTGATTGATACTAAATGGGTGTTTCAGAATAAACTGAATGAAGCTGGTGAAGTTGTTAGAGACAAAGCAAGATTGGTATGTAAAGGGTGTTCTCAGATGGAAGGTATTGACTATGAGGAAACTTTTTCTCCTATAGCTAGAATTGAAGTTGTTAGATTTTTGCTTGCATATGCTGCTTATAAGAACTTTAAGGTATATTAGATGGATGTCAAGTCAGCCTTTTTGAATGCTGATTTTGAAGAGGAAGTTTAAATTGAGAAATTGGATGGATTTTCTTTATCAGATGAAGGAGACATGGTATGCAAATTGAAGAAATCTCTGTATGGACTGAACCAATCCCCTAGAGCATGGTATGCAAGATTGGATAAGTATTTGGTAAAGTTGGGATTCTGTAAAGGTTCTACTGACACTAGTTTATATTTCAAGTTGAGAAAGATAACATTTTGATTGTTGAAGTCTTTGTTCATGATATCATTTTTGGCGATGATGATGAATTGAGTATGAAGTTTGCTGATGATATGCAAAATAAATTTGAGATGTCTATGATAAGTGAGATGAAATTCTTTTTAGGACTGTAGATTACTCAGAACGATAAAGGTATTTTCATTTCTCAATCTAAGTATGTGAAAGAATTGTTGAAGAAGTTTGGGTTAGTTGATTCTAAGCATGTTGGAACTCTATGGTGACTAAATGCAAATTGTCTAAAAATGATGAATCTCAGAAAGTTAATAAGACTTTGTATAGATCTATGGTTGGTGGATTGTTGTACCTAACTCATACTAGACCAAACATTATGCATGTTGTTTGTCTCTATGCTATATTTCAAGAAGATCCTAAAGAAACTCATGTCACTGCTGTGAAGAGGATTTTTAGATATTTGAAGGGGACTGTTGACTATGGTTTGTGGTATCTAAAGAATGATGGTTTCCTGTTATGTGCCTATATTGATGCTGATTGGGCTAGTGATGTTGATGACCAAAAGATCACTACTGGTGGAGCATTCATTTTGGGAAAGAAGTTGATTTCATGGTCCAATAAGAAACAAGATGTTGTATCTTTGTCTATTGTTGAAGCTGAATACATTGTTGCTACTAGTAAATGTACTCAGGTAGTTTGGATGAAGCAGATGTTGAAGGATATTAGAGTGATTTATGATGAGCCTATTGTTATATATTGCGGCAATTCAAGTGCTATCAATATTTCAAAGAATCCAGTGTTGCATTCTAAAACAATGCGTGTTTCTATAAAGTATCATTTCTTGAGGGAGAAAGTCAATGATGAAGAAGTTAGATTGGAATATGTATCTACAAAGGATCTGATTGCATATCTTTTCACTAAGCCTTTGCTTGTAGATACATTTTCTTATTTGAGAGATAAGTTAGGGGTCTCTGCCCCTCCTATTGAGAACTAGATGCATGGAATTGCATCAATCTGGTGGATTTTAGAGCCTTATCTCTTTGTTCGAGTTGATGAGTTTGTGCTACTACTCAACCGGAGTAGTCAGTGGTCCAGATGATCAATGGATTGAGTTTATCCTAAGCGGGAGATTGCCCTTCTTAAAAGATGTGTTTTCAGGGAGAGAGAGCATGATTTGTACTCTGTCTTTGGCATTGCTGTCAAAGGAGGAGAGAGTCATGTGAAAAATTGCTTTATTCTTTGGAGCTCTGTGTGCATGATCTTAGGGGGAGTTTGTTGCAAATTGCTGGTATTTATTTATTTCCTTTGCATTGATTTTTTTTCACATTCATATGTTGCCATCAATGCCAAAGGGGGAGATTGTTGGATATTGTTGCTGCTAGGATATGTTGTTGTCATTGATGTCAGCATATTCCTATATTCTTGTACTGTTGTAAGTTGTTTTGGTGTTCTGGTGATTGAATTGAGTTGTTATGGATGGTTTATCTATTTGGGATAATGTAATACTTCATTCCTTATTGGTTTCAGTGATATGAGAGATTGCTTGATCATATTATTTGATCTGGTTTATAGTTCAGTCTTTCTGTGCAGTGGTTGGCAGAGTTTGGTATTTGCTCCGGTGAGCTCCAGTATGATCATATCTTTGGCTGGAGATTTGGGAGAATGTTTTGGATATTCATGCGTATTTTCAATTCAAAACAAAGTGGTGAGTTGTTCCACTTGTGCCTTAAGATTATCTTTCTTGACCTTTTCTTCATTATACCTTGCCACAAGAGCATCAAAATTTGACTGAGAATCTTCCACTATACCTTCATGGGTTTGTTTCCCATGTTTAATGCTTTTAATTATGTAGTCCTATGCTTGAAATTCATTTATATTTTTACCAGGAGGAGGCTTTGGCATTTCTGCATATTTGTTCTTAGCATTATCCACCCTAACCCTTGAGATGGTTGTATCTTTCTTCACGGTCTTTGGTTTGACAAACACTAGTTGACCGAAATCAAAGTCATCATGAGAAATAGCTTGCTTCTTCCTCTTGGAAGTGTTATAAAGAAACTAGGGTGGCAAGATGGAGTCATCTTCGGTACCTATGACCAATGTTTGGTAAGTAGTTCCTTGGCCTTGAACAACAACGGTTACAATAAGAGGAATGGAAGTCATAATAGAGGATGGATTTTTTTACAATTGACACATTGGGTAAGGGCCCCATATCTGACATAAAGTTGTCAAAGTCATCAAACATGGTTTTTGACACTTTAGACAAGTTTGGAAAAGTGGAAAACATATTTTCAATGTTATCCTGAGGAGTGTCTAAAACAACTTCATTAATAGCATAAGAAGGAACAATAGGAATGATCACACTAGGATTATTTGGCACATGAAATAGTAGACCCAAATGGCATGGATTCATAAATAGGAACCTATGTAGATGTAGAAACTAAAACAAAACTCAATACCTAGGAAATATGCTCATATGTGTCTTTAGGTTCAATGGCCCTTGGAATATTTGGTAAACCCTCTTCATCAAATTATCATTCTTCTTGTTCCTCATGATGTTGTTGCTCCTCTTTAAGTTGATCTACATCAATAGGTTCAGTATCATATTCCCCTTCTTCTTCTAGTTCTTGTTCTTTTCCTTGCTAGACACTTGAGTAGAAGGGTTTTCCTACTCCTTCCCTTTACTCATTCCTAGATTGAACTTGTATTTGGGAGCTTTGAGAGAAGAAATGGGATCTTGTCTATTTTTTGTTCTTAGCTCTGACCTTTTTCCAATAGTTCTACCAGTTTCATCCTCTAATCTAGTGGTAAATGGCTTCAAATGGATTCCTTTCTGTGTTATCCAAACATTTGCATTTGAAAGAATCCTTTGAAATCTAGTTCTTATGGAAACCACCTCTTTTTGAAACCAATGGATACGAGGAAGAGGAGTATTAGCAATCTTTCTGATTTCATACACAAGATCTAGGATATTACCATCACCAACCAAGTCATCAAGAACATCTACCAAGTTGAGATTTACCATTTGATCCTTGGCGAGGTGACAATAATCAAGTTTCCTGATATCTTCTTCAGTTTTGCAATCTACCCAAATATCTTTAATTTTTTGAACTTGAGTATAGCTCTTCTTCAATTTATTTTTCATACATCTATAGTCAAAATCACTCCTAGGTTTGAATTGTTTCATTGTTACTCTCCAAATTTCATCTTCCATTGCTCTTTCCTTGAAAACTAAATTGATGGAGCACCTTTCAATAGATAGTGAAAACTTCAAACTATATTAATGAGAGTTCACATATACTACCACCATTTGTCATGCCAACCCCATTAGAATAATCTTGTCAAATGGATATCTTGAGAGCATGAAAGGCTAATCATTATAACATCCCATCCTTAGATAGGTGAAGGTAGGAAATTGCAAGAACATACATCCATACACATTGATGATCTCCCAAGCTTCATCAAATACTCTATTTTTCTCAAGACCCTTTTTAAACATGCACATATAATAACCAAATAAGGCATCATTAACTCTCTTGAAATGATGTAAACTTTCCTTAAAAGTTAATTGGGAATAGTGTTTCTAGACTGGAACATGTCTTCTATCTCCATTTGTAGACAATCCTACAAAATTCTGCATAGCAACAACAACATACACCAAATAAGAAGTCATGCAAAAATTCAAGGTGGTAGGTACCTTAGTGAGTTGTTCACAAAAGGCATCACTAATCTACCTTCCCCAGAAGATCTTCTTATTTTTTTGTATGATGATATGAATGTATTGATACATTCATTCATAATAGGTATTGGAAGTAGGACACCCTTTTATTGTGCTGAGAAGAGTAATCAAATCATTTACTTCTTCCTTGAAATCACTTTGAGGGAAGGTCTTGGGCCATCTAGCAATTGTAGGCCTAGGAGTCTTCAACCAATTATCATTAATGTTCCTCTTGCACTTATCTGAATGTTTCTCATAACAAGCCTCAACATATTTCATATCTATGTCCACATAATGCTCTATACTTGGACACTTGAACAAAGAATCAAAGAAATCTTCATTCAACGTGATCACCTTTCTACCATATACATCTTTTACACTCTATCTTACATGATCAAAATGATTTGCCACTACAAGAATGAACTATAGAATCTAAGTGGACATAGAAATGCTACAACCATATGAATGCTACTATTCATGGTAGGTTCAATTAAGTAGTAGTGTGGAGGATTCTCAATTCGCCTCAGAAATTCATCAATGTCCACATGACATATTTCAATATCCATGATGTTTGCAATGTTTGACGATACTAGAGATGGTGGAAAGAATAGATAGGGGTCTTGCTTCTTGAACTTCATTGTCTTCTTTCCTGAAGATAGTTCTGACATCTGTAAATAGTTTGAATTGCAACAAAGTTCAAAAATATCCTCTAGGATTAGATAAAATCATCATCATGAGAAAAGATCCTTCAATTTTTAGAGATCTTCAACAATGGTACATAACATTCTCTTTATACTTCGAAAAATTTCTAAGTATCAGGTGTACGTCAGGTTTATAGACCCAATTTACACCTACAATGAAAAGAGGTGCATATATTGTGTGAATCAGGTTTATGAACTAAATTCACACTTTGGGAACAAAGTGACTTGATTCTTGTGGTTCGGATCCACAAACCCAAACTACACATGGGTAAACTTATGCTAAGGTGAAGTTTGGGTTTGTGGACTCGAACCACACAAGGGAAGGACACCTTGGGTGTAGGTTGGGTTAGAAAATCCAAACTACACCATTTGAATAACTTTGGGTGTAGTTTGTGTTTGTGGACCCAAACCACACCATATTGATTTGAAAGGGTATGATTGGGGTGTAGGTCGGGTCAATGAACCCAAACTACATTGTATGACAATCATTGTGTGTAGTTTGGGTTCATTGGCCCAGACTACACCATTTTATAATGTGAAAGGATAAGGTGTGGGTTGGGTTTGTATGCCTGAACCACACCGCTCGATAGTTTGAAGTTTTGTAGTTTGGGCATACAAGCCCAAACCACACCATTCAACAAAAGACAATAATTCTTACAAGTAATTAAACCTGATTCACCGTCATTTGGAAAGATCAATTCACAATGAGAAAAATGGATCGTTCAAGGGCATGAGTCTGAACTTTCCAAAAACATGACAAGGGGAAAAACTGATGAATACTAAGAGGGGGGGTGAATTAGTATGCCAAAAATCACTACACTAAAACACTTACACAGTCTAAAGATAAACTGGTAAAGCAGTCTAACAGTCAGACCGGTTACCACACATGCAAACCAAAATGCGAATAAAGCATTCACCCACAAAAGCAATACAACCATAACACAAGATATTTGATGTGGAAACCCATCTGGGAAAAACCACGGTGAGATGGAACTCACAAGTCACTATCTGCAGAGTAGAAACCAGACCGGTTAAGGTCAGATCGGTTAAGGTCTTACAATGTTCTTCACCAAAACAGATACTATTAGGAATCTCAATCTCTGTTAGGAGATAAGTCTGATTAAAGACTACCTTGTTAGAGGATTTTAGATTCACATGTGTGAACCACCTTGTTAGAGGATTTTACAAAGGCTTTGAGGCCTACCCGGTTAAGGGCTATAGACTTGTCAAAGATGTGAGTAATCAACAAGTGTTTGATCTATCTAATAGCACAAACTGCTTGATTAGATCCAGTATTGCTCACAGCTAATGCATTCCAGCATTACTTCAGTCTTCTCTCTCTCTCTCTCAGTTACAACTTGATCTTCTCAGATAGGATCATTCTCAACTTCCACCTTAAACCCTAGCACGACATTAACCCTTTCAACAACAACTTAAAACCCTAGACATGATGTCCTTTTAAAGGAATCTGATTTCATATCGGTCCAATAGGATTACATTACAATTCCCTAGGTTCAATGCATCTAGACATACTTAGTAACACGACACAAAAAGAACCATCAATGTGTTGGCACCATCAAACAATTGGTGGATTGGTAACTCATCACAAAATGCCGGTTGGTAACTCATCATAGAGTATTATCGGTTCATACAAAATACCGGTTGCCGGTTTGACAAAAATGAAGATTGGTAAGAATGTGTTGTGCCGCTTTGCTCCCTCATGCTGCTTGGGATCTACGAACTGCTTGGGGTCGACATGCCGCTTCAGACCGGGAAACACATTCTACAAAATCACCACTAGTCTAAAGACTAGTATACAACATACCGGTTGGAACAAATACCGGTTGAGCTTGAGCTCATACATATAAAGGGGATCTCAATACAAGTGTGTGTCCATCAATGACAATCACAACATAAACAACAAAAATTCCAACAATCTCCCCCTTTGGCATTGATGGCAACACTTAGGAAAATAAAAACATCTAAGTGTTTTACAACAAAAACTTGCCATTAACAAAATTGCTCCCCCTAAGCATATACACTATCCCTTAATCAACACAGTGTATAGCAATTTTGCATAAAGAGCATAATCATTGAGACATCAGAGCATATAGCATATATCAAAGCATATATCAAAATGTCAAAACCAGATACTTCTCCCCCCGTGTCAGAAGATCAAAATTTTATAACCAAAAACCAGATATACTTCTCCCCCTTTGCCAACAATGACAAAGTACCGCTGAATAACCCTGTTTCCATATATATATATATAAAGTTTATGACAATAATGAATAATACTTGTCAAAAACCGATTTATAGTCCTGCAAAAATTGTTTCATGGATAGAGACCAGGACTCAAGTAGGGAGGATACCACTTCCTTCTTTGTCTGCATCTGGGATACCTGTTCCTCCATGGCATCTACTGTGCTCAGTTCCTGTGTGACTATCAGGGCATCCAGGTTCAGATAACACTTCTAAAGAATTTGCAGTCATGGAAGTAAAACCAATTGAAGCTCCTGCAAATCCCTAGACCGTGTATTGATCTCTTGCTCCATCTTGGCTGACTGGATCTGGAACCGGTGAACGGTTTGCCCATATGCTGCAAAGGAATCATAAGGTGTCTTAAATGTGCCCAAGTAGGACTTTAAGTCCATTTGAAGCTTTTGCTTCTTGGCTAGCACATCATCATAGAACAGATGAGATTGATAGATTTTGCTGAGTAGCAAGTTTCCCTCATCCAAGGCATTCCTTATGTCCTTTTGATCTTTCAGCATATCAGTCCTAAGCTCATTCATCTTTTTCACCAGAGCAACATTAAGAGCCTTTTGGTGCTCTTTCTTGACATTGGCGTCAACTGCTTCTTCCAGGCTCTACACCTGATCATCCACTATAGTACATAGCAATTTGAGCTGTGCTAGTGATGATTCAGTGTCCAGAAGATTAGTACCGGGGATTAAACCGGTAAGGGTGTCTACAGCCGCCTGAATTATGTCCTGTTCCTTTTTCTTGTGAATGACTTAAAGGCGCTCTTGGGCAACCTTGATGCTCTGCATAAGCTCAGACTCACTTGCAGATTGGAGATCAATAGGACTCGAGATAGCAGCCGGTTTGGCTTGGCTCCCGGTTGTCTTAGGAGTCTCCATCTGTGTGCTCTTCATTGCTTCAGTTGTCTTGTCTGCTTCTTCCTTCTTTTTCCTCTCCTTCTCTTCTTTCTCTTTCTCTTCTCTCTTTTTCTTTTCTTCCTCTTCCATCTTCTTCTTGTCTTCCTCCTCTTTCTTCTTCTTTTCTGCTTCTTCCTTCTTCTATGCTTCCTCTTCCTTCTTCTTTTGTTCTTCCTCTTCCTTCTTCTTTTGTTCTTCCTTTTCCTTCTTCTTCTTCTCTTCCTCTTCCTTCTTCTTTTTCTCTTTTCTTCCTTATCCTCTTCTTCTTTCTTCTTCCTCTCATCTTCTTGCTTCTTCTTCTCTTCTTCTTTTCATTTCTCCTCTTCCTCTTTTCTCTTCTCTTCCTCTTTCTTCTTTTTCTCATCTACATCCCTCTTCTTCTTCTCTTCCTATTCCTTTGCCACTTCCTGTGTGTCCTTAGCCTGTTCACTGCCCTGTTCAGCTTGTTGCCCCTGTTTAGTTCCCTTAGAAGGTATGTCCTGAGTGACATCTTCTACATCCAGGGCATCAACATCGATAGTGTCGATTGGTTCTTCCACCAGGGTTCCTTCCTCATCAAAGACCTCATCCAGTTTGGAAATAACCAGTTCTTTTTTCGCTTCGAGGTTGGCCATTCGTGCTTTGTGAGCTAGAATAGCATGATTCATGTGCTGATGAGTGTCTTTCTCCACATCATGAATTCTCCCCTCCAACAACCACTGTCTTCTTCTCCTTGTGAAGAAAAGACCTTTATTTTGATCCAATACATCAAACAATTCTGAATTAGAGAGTTCGGGAAAGTATTGTGAAAAGACTTTCTCCCTAATTTCCTGTTCCTTTTTAATGGAAATGCGCCATTTATTATCGAATGCTTTAAATAAAGAAGCTAGTGTCTGAGATTTAATCTCTAATGGCGACCGATCATTCTTGCACAAATAAACAATGATTTCCTGTAGTATTTCCTCTTTCTCCTCATCACTAAAATCATCATAGTAATCTACTAAATCATAAAGTAATTTTCTCCTAATATTCTTAACTATCCTTTGAAAATGTGTCAAAGGTTTGTATGAGGAGATGTCAATATTTACCAGTGCGGATGATGTCGGTTCATTCTTCTTCATCTTCTTTGTTTGTCTTGCCTTCTTTGGCTTTTCATCAGACTTGATTTCTTCGGAGTCCGGTTCATTTGTCTTAGTCTTCCTCTTTCTTTCGAAGACTTTTGCTGGTGTTACCTCCGGTTTCTTCTTTACTGGTGACTGCTTGGTCACTCTTGAAGTTGCAGTGGTAGCCGGTGTTGATTCTACAGGCACTGCCTTGGCTTTCTTTGCTGCCGGTTCTTTTCCTTTCTTCACCGATGGTTCTTTAGCCAGTGCAATCCTCTCCAAGTAGGTTCCGGTCCTCTTAGCCTTTGGATCAAGAGGCAAAGCAATAAGGGTTGAGGCATACCCTTCCAACATGTCATACATAACCTCATAGCCCATTGGCTCCACTTCCTCCATTCTAGGCTCAACAACCTCCATTAAACATTTGTCCACCTAAATAGTGAAACAAATGTCATCTTCATATTTCTTTACTATATCACCTGAGATTCTTACCCTCTGACTCATCTTTCTTCTGAACTCATCAAAATATTTGTTCAGTACTTCAAGGTAGCCGGTTCCAATGGCTTGAACACTTTCCTTTATCTGCTTGGTTACCGGTTGGTCAGGGGACCACTGGACATCTCCTACACTAGGAAAGTAGCCTTGGAAATAGAAGAACAACCCTACCAGTAGTTGTCCAAACTTGAACCTCAGTGAATTGTCCTATTTTATTGCCTTTAGATTCAATAGGAGTTGCCTCTGCATACTGGTGCATAAGTCAAAAGATGCATCCTCTTTTATCATCCAGTAAGTGGCATTTACCATTGCAGCAGATACAGAATTAATCCTACTAGCTGAAAATGTTCTATAGCCTATCACCATGCAGGCGTATTTCACCAGATCATCCTTGATAGGATTAACTGTCATGCCCCGTGAGTCACTGGTTGAACTGGTGAGCTTGGCTATTTCAGTTTTGCTCACCTTTCTTAGGGCTGGCACTTCCCCTGTGTTGCAAAAACTGGTGACTGCATGAATTGCCCGAGGCATAATATCATGTGTCCTTTCCAGGTACATCTTGTCACCATGGACTCTACTCAAAATAATTCTGATGTGATCCTCCGAAAAATCTTCTAGAAAATATACTGCATTATGAAATTTCTTCTTCTCTAAGACACTAAATTCCAGTTTGAACTTTTTGTCCTTGCTGCAAAATAGACCTAACTAAGTGTGAATGGCTAAAGGCCCTAGGTCTTCTATTTTGCAATCAATATAATAAAAAATTCCCTCTTCAACTATGACTCTAGCTGGAACTTGTGATAAGGCATTATATTTGGACTTCCTCTGAATAAAACTTTCTAACTCTATGGATGTACTTGAACTGGTATGAGATGCGGAAGCCATTGTAGAGTATTTCAAGAACATGAAAAATACCTTTCAAATGCGAGTTTAGGGCTTCCTGATTCTGCTTCACTCCACTCTCCGTCGGTTGCCAAATCACCGCTTTGTGTTCTCCACTACCGCTTGCAAACTAGATTTGAATCTCTTTCAAGGTTTATCAATTTCTTGAAATCTTAGCTCAAATCACCTTTTCTTTGCTCTACACTTGAAAACTTCTCTTCACTTGAAAATGGATAGTGAGAAATGATTTGAAAAATGCTTTTATACATGTCTCTCACCTACCGCCATTAATGCTCCTCTATTAGGACATAAACCCTTATTTGACTTTTTACCATTTTCGGTCTTCTACCAAGCGACGAGTATCACATACCGGTTAAGGTGTTTTACCGGTGTCAACCGGGGGTTCGAAAGCATTTCGCCATTTGCTCCCCCTAAGCCTTTGAGGCTTAGTTTGCTGGTTCCGATATTTCCACACTAGGTGCAAAAACCGGTTCCTCTTCCAACATTGTTGGTTTCTTCCTCCAGGTTTTGTTCATGTCCCCTTGAACTTTTTCAACATCGATTTCTCCTTCCTGAGTGACTGGTATATCATCAGATATACTTTTTTTGCTTCTGCAGAATCTTGCAATGTGACCCGGTTTGTTGCAGTGATAGCAGACAAGTCCAGGTGCTCTCCAAGGTCCATTGTACATGTTTCCATTCTTCTTTCTGCATGTTGCAACAGTGTGACCATGACCATGATAGATTATACAATTTTCTCTCCATCTGGTTGCCGCTTGATGGCCACCGCTTCTCGACTGATGATTGAAGACATTAAACCGGTTGTGGTTCTGGTTCACAAAAGGTTCAGGACCAGTTCCTTGGGTCCTTTGAGGATATCTTCCAGTGTTATCCATCACAGACCTGCATTCAAATGCTCTATGCCCAAACTTGTTGCATGCATAACAATGACCATTGAACTTATTGGATCTAGGTACATTGTTGATAAAATATGGAAAATTATTGTAGGCTTTGCTCCTACATACATTGCCAGTGTGTCCTTCTTTAAGACAGTTAAAGCAAACAGGTTTGAATTTTTGCTTACCTTTTCCTTTGAGTGTCGGTTGCTTCTTTGATGCTTCAACATTTGTTCCTGAGGATTCTCCTTCCTCATGTCTAGAGAAACCAAGACCATTGGTATTCTTTGCCGGTCTAGATGATTCAAGCTTTTTCTCTAGCTTGATAGTACTTTTGCCAAACTTAGCAAGTATTTCCTTTGACTCAGAGAGTTCTTTGGAAATAGTAGTATTTGCCTCCATTAGACTTGCATTTTCAGAGATGGCTATGTTCAGTTCTCCTTGCATGTCTTCCTTTTCCATTCTTCTCTCATGAAGGCGAGCAGTCAGTGCACTAATCTCTTGTTTCAACTTGGAGATCTCATGATCTCTATCCTTTATCCGATCTTCAGCTTTCCTTCGGTTCTCAAGCTCTTGACTAAACCAAATAGTCAGTCCTTCCAACTCCTTTCTCAGATTGGAGTTTGAATCATTCAACATATTCACTTCAGTAATCATGGCTTCCATGTTAGCTTCATCTTCAGAACTACTTTCAAATAGTTCCATCAGCCTCTCTACATGTTCTCTCCTTTTTGCTTGAGATGCCTTGTATTTGACCATAAGATCATCATAGGCTTGCTTAGACTTAGTGAGCCATTAAGTAAGTTCCCTCATGGTGTATTCCCCCATATCTCTTTCCAAGTGGTTAAACTTATAGAAAGGTAGGCTCTGATACCAATTGATGAATACTAAGAGTGGGGGGGGCAGGGGGGGGGATGAATTAGTATGCCAAAAATCACTGCACTAAAACACTTACACAGTCTAAAGATAAACTGGTAAAGCAGTCTAATAGTTAGACCGGTTACCACACATGCAAACCAAAATGCGAATAAAGCATTCACCCACAAAAGCAATACAACCATAACACACGATATTTGACGTGGAAACGCAACTAGGAAAAACCACAGTGAGATGGAACTCACAAGTCACTATCTGCAGAGTAGAAACCAGACCAGTTAAGGTCAGACCGGTTAAGGTCTTACAATATTCTTCACGAGAACAGATCCTGTTAGGAATATCAATCTCTGTTAGGAGATAAGTCTGATTAAAGACTACCTTGTTAGAGGATTTTAGATTCACATGTGTGAACCACCTTGTTAGAGGATTTTACAAAGGCTTTGAGGCCTACCTGGTTAAGGGCTACAGACTTGTCAAAGATGTGAGTAATCAACAAGTGTTTGATCTATCTAATAGCACAAACTGCTTGATTAGATCCAATATTGCTCACAGCTAATGCATTCCAGCATTACTTCAGTATTCTCTCTCTCTCTCTCTCTCTCAGTTACGACTTGATCTTCTCAGATAAGATTGTTCTCAACTTCCACCTTAAACCCTAGCATGACATTAACCCTTTCAGCAACAACTTAAAACCCTAGACATGATGTCCTTTTAAAGGAATCTAATTTCATGTCGATCCAATAGGATTACATTATGATTCCCTAGGTTCAATGCATCTAGACATACTTAGTAACACGACACAAAAAGCACCGTCAATGTGTCGGCACCATCAAACAATCGGTGGATTGGTAACTCATCACAAAATGTTGGTTGGTAACTCATCACAGAGTATTACTGGTTCATACAAAATACCGGTTGCCAGTTTG
Organism: Cryptomeria japonica; assembly: GCF_030272615.1. Classification (NCBI taxonomy): domain Eukaryota; kingdom Viridiplantae; phylum Streptophyta; class Pinopsida; order Cupressales; family Cupressaceae; genus Cryptomeria; species Cryptomeria japonica. The sequence continues at coordinate 34,864,280 of NC_081406.1, read as the reverse complement.
ACAAAAATGAAGACTGGTAAGAATGTGTTGTGCCGCTTTGCTCCCTTGTGCTGCTTGGGATCTACGAACCGCTTGGGGTCGACATGCCGCTTCAGACTGGGAAACACATTCTGCAAAATCACCACTAGTCTAAAGACTAGTATACAACATACCGGTTGGAACAAATACCGGTTGAGCTTGAGCTCATACATATAAAGGGGATCTCAATACAAGTGTGTGTCCATCAATGACAATCACAACATAAACAACAAAAATGCCAACAAAAACAATTGGGAGCCATGATCCCAGAGATGAATTAATCGCTTCAGATAAAAAATGAGCTTAGAGCTTATGCACCGCCACAATTTGGAAAAAAATTGTTGGGGACATCCCAATTTCGCTAGCTGAAATTGGGATAACAAACTAATTCATTGAAGCCCTCAAACAAGTGGTTCCATTGGTTCAATTATTAGGTAAAACTTTTGATGATTGATTCATCCATAACTTTCAAGTGAAAATAGGCTTTCATATTTTTAAGGGTAAAATAGATGTAGATACAATAGCATAATGATAAAATTCAAAAGTACATCCCAATTCCTTTTTATTTATGAACCCATTTTGATGGAATATCATTATAGAATTATATATCAACAAATGATACAGTCTTGTGTAAAGTTATCCCTATTCCCTAATCCTTCACCTATCCCCACCTCTACATGTTTTCATACATTTAACCACATCTTATCTACATCTACCAGGTTTCTAATAAATTTAAAATTAATAAATTATTTTTTTTCCCCCATATCCAAAGATTCATTCCTCAAATTGATATTATCAATTCTTTGTCCCAATTCAATCTCATGACATAGGATTGATCCCACACTATGCAAGATTAACCCCTAATATTCAAAAATTTAAATTCAAATTTTGTTGAATCCCACCCATTCCATTCCTACCATGAGATACAATTTTCAAATAATTTATTGCTATGTACTAGTATTTAAGGCATACAATGTGCATCAGTTCACAACCAAGTAGATATTATATATAAGATAAATAAGCCTAATAAATATATAAAAAAGAATAAAGTCATATATATTTTTGAAGTAAATAATAAATAAAACACATAATGTATAGTATTTCATCTAGGAAAAACCTATTATAGTAACCTTATTCACTGTTGCATAAAAAACCAAACATTCATAATGCAGTAAATAAAGCTCATTCACAACCCTTATTCATGTGTGATGATTAAAAAGAACATACAAATAGTCCATGAATGATTTAAAAATGATTCAAAGTTGTGGATGAATATAGAAAACCTAAACAAGCATGCAAAAATATTAAAAAATTTATGTACTTCGCAATTTAAAGATTGATTGGTCTATTTTATTGTCCCTTTTATTAGCCTTTTAATCCTTCATTTCCTTTGAAACGTAGAAATTTAACATAGAAAATCCAATATTTCATATTTAAGATTATTTGATAAGCACTAAATGTATTTACTCATGGATGTTAGATATAATACATGCATACAATTATTGATCAAAATGTGATTAGATGATGTGATTTCCATTGTAAGAAGTGTTTCTAGAGACTAGCATTTTGTTGTAGTAAAAGTCATCAAATACATCATGGAGATTTCCTGTAGCCAAGTAGCATGGATTGCAATGATGGGCATTGAAAGCACTGAGGTATCCACCAAATCAATAAAATGAAGCTCCTAGCATGTGAGTAGACATATTCAACATCTATAATATTTCTATCATAATCTTCATTAATGATTTCTATTACATGTTTATCTTAGTTATTAAGTCCTACTTTATAATGGATATGAAATTTTATTAAGACTTTGCTTTAAGTTTTATCTTTGAGTTAATTAATCATCTTCCCATATATTAGGAATGAGCAACAAATCTATTTCAATTTATTAGAGTGAAGTAAAGCTTATAAATTTAATGTAGAAGACAATCAAAGGATCAACTATTCTATAATTTTCCTCCATTTTTTAGTAATAGACAATTTTTTGTATTTGGTCATCTTTATGAATGAGAGTATGAAAGTGTTCTTGGCGTAGTAACTTCATTCAACTAATAGTTTAATGAATACACCTACATAGGTTAAGGCCCACTTGAGGTAAGATGCCACCTAGTAGTTCATTTATTAACATTTATGTAATTAAGTTTGTTAATTAGTTCATGTAGTTTCATACTTTCTAATTCCTATAGCAACTAGTTATATTGTATTGTGTGGATAGTTTAGCAATAATTTGTTATTTACTCTGCTATTTTTTATAATCATTCTTAGTTGTGATTATTATTTTCTTATGATTTTGACATTGCAAGTAGTATAATTGTATCTTCTTTTCAACAAGTTTGTAAGTGATTTAACTTTTAGATTGTATGGAACCTAAGAATCTCATGGTGTACACACAATATTGGCTCCATCTCGGTTTACAAACCTGGTTGATAATTTAATGTATCCTATGTTAGTTGATGGTTTCTTAGTATAGAATGTTCTCATTTTCAAGTTACACAACTTGTCCATTTAGTCCAAACCATTAGTTAGTATAGGGAGCCATACATTTTTGGCATCGTTGTCAAGGGTGGTATCAAACTATGAGAATGTATAGATTTTTTAAAATTATTTCATTCTTTCATAGGAGTCATAAATTTGATTTCAATAATTAGGACCATTAGATCTTTGATAAAACACCAAAAATATTTAATAAAAATATATAGGCAAGTTGGACATTGGACTACATTTGTTGTATGCAGAGTTGAAGGGATTGATTTGGAAGGTTCCTTCTTGGAAGTTCTAATAGAGAAACCAATCCAACCATTGTAGTATAAATAAATCAAGATTAATAGTCCCCGCCATCAACTCCTCCATCCTATTCTAGCTCCAATTCTCTATTTGGAGGTTTCCCATCATTCATAAGATCTCGTCCTACCATGGGGGACCTAGGGAGTTCAGACCAAAGTAATGAGATAACCACATTCCACTTCCCTATCATAAACCAAAAAAACAATACAACATTAAATAACATGCACCTTCAACCCTTCCTAACTTCCATGGACTGGTGCCAGTGAACCTAGACACATTCTTTTCTAGTTTGATGTTTGATATATATATGGGAAATGAGATCCTAGCCTAGTAGTGCAAACTAAGATCTCAAATCCCCATGGCATGTCATTGGAATATGAAAAAGGTTGAGCTACATCATAATAGAAGAGTTTTAAACACTTTGGTTAATGTCCCTTTGTTGCAATGGATTTGAGATTTTGAAGTGTGTGTAACTAGGCTAAATGAAAGGAAGTCGATAACTTTTAGCATAAATAATAAGATATAGAACCAAAAATAAACACAAAAGATCAAATCTAAAAATGAGATACAAAGAGGAACCCATAGCTGCAATTTGGAGAAAAAAATGGTATACTAGTGTGCTAGGCACCATAGTTCTCAAAGTGTCCAAACATACATAAAGGTTCAAAAATGCAATCAAAAGGTTATGTAAGCTTGTTTCCTAGAATATCGGCCAAAAAGTGTCAGACATTAGAACAATTTGACATAGTCTAGGGGTGTTTTCCTTTTTCAAATTTGGATCTATCTATCTTAGTCAACTCTACATTCCTTAGCCTCCTCTATTGCTATATAGGGGCTTGTCTAAGTCAAACTTAACATGTTGGTGTATGAAAATATAGCTTACCCATGTAGAGCATAGACTAAATCATTATTGAAATGTTGAATTGAAAATATTATACCTTAGGATTGATAATGGTGGTGATGCAACATTGTTTCTAAGAGAAATCCTCTAAGTGTTGATGCAATAACAAGATAAATCATAACATATCACTCATGAAATGATACTTGAAGATAGGTTGTTGTTGATTGCCACTCCTTGTAATCACATATCCTCTTGAATGCATTAAATAAGATTTATTGATTATTAGAACTTATTTTTGTGTGTTTTGTAAATGATAAATGATTTCCTTATATAGCGTTCTCAAGGTATTTACAAATTTAGGCTGACTTCCAATGATCAAATGAAAATGTCGCGATCTAGACCACAAAAGGAAAGAACAAACACTCACACATGTTTGAATTTGGGCCCCTTTTGGAGGGAATAGGGTGATAAACACCCTAGTCAACTAAAAAAGGGACTAGAAAGAGTGGTGGCAAGATTCAAAGTCTAGGAAATAGGATCTAGTCTCAAGACTAGCATATGGCAATAGTAGGATGAGATAAGGACAAGATAGGATTTAAATGAGCTAGGAGAAAGCACACTAAAGCAAGGGCCCAAATAAAAGTGTGGTTTTGTAAGGGTATACAATTTACTACACTACAATGTATTGTGTATAAGCTATGGCTATACCACATATTCTCATATATATTGAAGCTAATTCTTGCCACCTTAAGGATTCAACTTTAAGATGGTTCATGAGAATTGGGAGAGATGCAATGGACAATTGGGATAACATGAAGGAGAATTTCCTAAAGAAATACAAAGGCTATTGAAAAAGAGTTGACATGAGAGGAGATGATATTTTTAGAATGAGTGAGAGTGAAGATGAACCTTTAAAGGACTATGTCAAAAGATTCTTGCTCTGGTTACATAAATCTAAGCATAACCAGTTAATAGATGACTCGTTGAAGTTAATCTTCCTAAGAGAGTCAATGCAGAATGATTTTATGAATTGGATTTAATTGGATGAGGATATATCTCTTAGGTTCCTTGGGATTATGTTTGTCAACTTTGTAAGAAATATTCAATGGCTACAATGAAAAAGACTCATAGCTTAAGGGCCATAACCTCTAAAATAGTTGTTGTAGTCTCAAGGATGGAATCCAACAAATTGTTGAATGATATGAAATAAAAAAATTTCAACCATATGGTAACTTAGCTTGACACATTGCATACCGAGAAAAAGCAAGAGGATGTTTAAGTTGCATTGACAAAATATTATCCCTATATCCACCAAAAGAAAGAAGACTACAAGTGTAAGAAGATATCAAGTATTGAGGACAAATATGAGAGGCTATATTTTAAGGCTCTCAAGGATGAGGGTCTGTATTCTACTTAGCCCAAAGGAAACCATGGAACCAAAGGCAAGGTATTCCTCTAGATCCTTTATCTTATAATGCTTCTTATGCTAATTCTTTTCATGGGAAAATCAACCTCCACCTAGCTGGACAAATTATGGCCCCCCTTCTTCGAATGCCCCACTAGGATTATGGCCACAATATCAATCAAAAATTCATAATCAAAATTGGTAGTTGTCACAATCCATATAGCAACAACAACAAATTTTAAGGAAGTTAAGGTAACTAAACATCTTCCTACATTAATCTTGAGATGAGGGTAATGCAAAAAATCTTCAAATATTTACAATAGATATAAAAACTTAATAGAAATAAACATAAATAACATGGATACCATAATAGAGTGATTTATGTGGAGAAAACCCTTTCTAGAGAAAAAACTTGACACTCCAAAAGCTTCCCAATACATTATAAAAAAATCAACAAAATATTATAATATACTTGTAGAACAAGCTTCTCATAAGAGTATCACCAATACAAACCTAGAGACAACTCAACAATTATCAGACTCTTACAATACATAATTGTAATACAATGCCTTCATAAAATAGGGTTTCCTTTTGGAAAAAATAAAGCACACATAATATATACCATTTGATTTGTGACCTAATGATAATTGTTCAAGATTTATAGTGATAAAGTATACTTTAAATGTGGCTTTTGGGGGCACTACCCCTTAACCCCTTCCAAGGCATGTAGCCTTCAAATTACCTATTAGGGGGCCATCCCCTTAGACCACACAAGGGGATACCTCCCTTGCAATCCACACAATCATTTATCAACAATAACCTTTTATACTTGCAAAGTTGAGACACCATTGTCCTACCAAATCAACCTTGAACAATCCCAATATTGAATTCTCATGATATTAATAAGCATTACCTGCCCAACAAGCCATTATGCAACCTAATCCTATTAACCCTATTCCTACTCCAACTAAAGCCACTTAGTTACTAGCACAGCTAACACCTAGCCCCAATAATAGAACTATTCAACAATCTTATTCCAATGATGTTGTTTAATACCATACCTATGTTGTTGACATTAGTATTGTGCATCTTCACTCAGGGAGGACATTACCTACCCTAACGTCACTAATAATCATGAATATTCTTCTAGAAGAATCTACCAATGATGTAACTCACAACCAAGAAATCACAATTCCCAACCTAAGCAGAGTACGTCACCACTATGTAGTGTCATAAATTGTATCCCCTTACAATTTCATTTTTTTTTGGCCCTTGCTTTAGCGTGTCCGCTTTTGGGTCATTTCAAGCCTATTTGGGCCTTGTCACATCTAAATTATCATCATATGTTCATGTTGTGACCAGATCTTATGTCTTGGGACCTTACACTCTGTAATCGTCTTTCTATAGTCCATTTTTAGGGGGACCAGGGCACCCAACACCCTAGTACCTCCAAAAGGGGCACTGATTTGAATATGTGCAAGTGTCGATTCTCATCATTTGTGATCCTATCTTGATATTTAATATGACCATTAGAAGTTGGCCTAAATGTGAAAATAATTTGGGAACCTATATAAGGCAATCATTCATCATTCACAATTTACAATCAAGAGCATTCAATCAAGCACTAATGATGAAACATTCATAACTCCTTCAATCAAGAGAATATTTGATTACAAGGAGCATCAATTTACAACAATCTATTTTTAATTATGATTTCATGAATGATTTGATTTATTCATGTTATTTCATCAATGCTTGGAGGACTTATCTAAAGAGCATTGTGTCACCGCCATTATCAATTCTAATGTATAATCTTGTCAATTTAGTATTTCATTAATGATTTAGCCTCTATCTTACTAGGGATAAGCTCTTTGTTACATCATCATTGTTGTTCTGGAGGTGGAAAGACCAACAAGGGGTTTGACTTGGGCAAGCCCCTATAGAACATAATATTTTTCCATCTTTCATGTGTGTAGATTATAGATTTGACAACTAATTTGACTTAGGAAAGCTTGAACTAGAATTTGACTTTCTTGACTAGCTGAAAAACATGTACAAAAATCCCTTTGTTCCAATCAAGTCCATGTTCCCATTTACAACAAGATCATTAAAATATTATGCTTAATTAATTTTGACAAAAAAGAAAGGACCCTCAAACTATCCATGCCATGGGACAGTTGGTAGACATTATTCTAGGAAGAGTGGTTGTCCCTAAGTACACAACTCCAAATAACCCTATTGTGGATGTAAGCATTAATGACACTTTGATACCTAATACTTGGATTGACTTAGGAACAACCATTAATTTCATGACTAGAAAAACCATGCAAACCCTTCAACTATTTGATCTATGACCCACTCCTACATTATTAGAGAAGCCATGCAAAACAACTAGCTATATGATGACAATATCTTATATAAATACATTAGCAGATAGTTCCATAGTCAAGCCTGAAGGAACAATTAGGGATCTAGTCATCACATTAGATTCTTGGGAGTACCCTACTAATTTCACGACTCTCCAACCTAAAGATGACCTATGAGTGTATGCACTTACCTTGGGAAACCCATGGATTGCCACTACAAATGCGTGTATAGGTTATAAGTCTGGAGACATGATAATCTTGATTGGGAATGCCCCCAAGAAACTAGTTGTACATCCACATGCACAACCCCATATTGAAGCTAAGCAACTAGGTTAAATAGACCTTCGGGACAATGATGTAAACACCTTACAAAAATCAATAACCATGTAAAGGATCCCTATGCTTCAACTATAGGAGGACGACACCACATTTTCTCACACTATTCAAAATGATTATGATAAGGATTAGGAGAAAAATTCTTGCTTGGCTTGCTCTTCTTGCTCACTATATACCATACTTCTTACAACATCATCCATCAATTACCTCTTTACTATAAATTTTATTTATAGGTTTTTGGCCCATATTGTGATATTAATGTGCCATGTCTAAATGCTACCTCTATGACCTTGTTGATGAAAAAGCTAGAGGTCACACCAACAAGATTGCTTAATATCAATAACCATTTGAATATACAACAACAAACATCCTTGTGATCTCCTTGCTCAAAAATAACAAGACACCCTTTTCTTGATACTATCATGATATGAATGGTCTAGATCCTAATCTACATACTCATAAGATATATATCAAGGAAGATTTCAGATCAATTAGACAAACATAGAGGAAAATGAATTTTGTTGTTGGAGAGATAGTTAAGACCAAGATACAAAAAGATTTTGGATGCTAGTTTTATTTATCCAATATCAAATAGCTAGCGGGTTTCACCTCTAGTCGTATTTCCAAAGAAAGAAGGCAAATGAAGAGTTTGTGTGGATTACATAGAGCTAAATCCAACAACAACAAAAAATCACTTTCCAATTCTTTTCATTGACCATGAATTGGAGGACACTTTTCCTTTCATGATGAGCCTTGTGGAGGGCACATTTTTTCTACAAAGAATTGCCTTGAAGACACTCAACGCAAGCTATTATTTACCTACTTTGAATTAGGATTTAGTCAATTACACTAGGCATTGTGATAGGTGTTAGAGGATAAGGAGATCCACTTGCAGTGAGGAAACACCCCTACAACCACAATTAGTATTATCACCCTTTAATAAGTGGCGACTTGGCTTCATAGGATCCATTGATCCTTTCTCTAACAACAAGGAGTATACATTAGTTTTGCATTGATTACTTACTAAGTGGATGAAAGTTAATTCAATGAAAAATTATCCAGCTAATAAAGTTTCAAGATTCCTCTATGAACAATTTTTCACCAAGTATGGGGTGCCATGAGAGATTATTACTAGTCAAGGCCCTTAGTTAACCTGAAGATGTATATAGGCATTGGTGAATGAGTATAATATAAGAAACAATAATTCCACTCAATATCATCCTTAATCAAATGGCCAAGTAGAGGTTATAAAAGAGAAATTGAGGCTATCTTGACTAAAACAATAGCCCTCCATAGGAAGGATTGGGTTTTCAGGCTTTTGTATAGGCATATAAGACTACATGGAAAACAACAACTAGAATAACACCATATGAAATGGTGTATGGCAAGAAGGATATCTTACCGATTGAAGTTGAGCATAAGACACTAAAGAAAATATTAGAATCGAGGATGGATTTATCAGATGCTCAAAAAGACATGATTCTACAAGTAAATTCCCTATATGAACTAAGAAAGGAAGCAGTGCACCATGCTAAATTGGTCCAAAATAAAAGAATAAAGTGGCATGACCAATTCATTAGATCCAAATAGTTTCAAAAAGGTGATTGGGCTTAAGTATATGACCTCAAATATGATGATCATAAAGGGAAATTGTAGACTAGGTGGTTAGGGCCCTATGAAATTAATGAGACCTATCCTAATGACGATATTAAGTTAACTACCATTGAACTAGTCAAGTTCTCCTTGTTGGTCAATGGTCACCATCTATGATTGTACAAAAGCCATTAAATAAAGTAGATTCAATTTTTAGCCCTACTAGCTACAAAAGAGCCTACAACAACTGGATCTGAGCATGACAACTCAAGCCCTGATGCCTTCTAGGTAAATTTTTCTATCTCTTTTCATAATAAATTTTCCTCAACATAGTCTTTAGAGGATTGTCTAATCTCCATAATAAATAGTTGCATCCACCTCCATCAATGATGACCATTTAGTAATCTCCAAGATAGTCACAAGACTTGTACGTGCATAGAAATAAACAATGAGTCCCGTTTAATAGTTTAGCTAATCATGCATTGTAACATTTTTCACATCATCCCATATACCATCACCACCTACTACATCACATCACTCATTCAAAATTATTGCTAATAATCTTTCTATCTTTTAGCTATGGCTACTTCTATAGATTGAAATATCACTTCACTTATCTAACACTACCATGACATATCATTTATTCATCATGAGACATCATGCCACATGCCAAAAATCTTGTCATTGTTGTTGCAATGGTATGAAACATTTTCTCAATGATCTTCCACATTTATTTCTCATGCATTTATTTGATAATTACTGCTATGTTTTATTTCTATTACATTAGTAATTATGCTTTGAGTGCTTATTTAAATATCCCATCTATCAAACTTCAACTATCTATTCAACATGTGTAGCCACATACCAATATTTAAGTTGGTGGAGGAATAGTTTTAGTTGACTTTTTTAAATGCTAGCTAAATTCTTTGAAATTGACCACATTTAAAAATTCTTCTACCATACTTTTTGATTATATTGATACTTTCTAGGTACATATTTATGACAATTCCCATCATAGTTTGGCACTTTTATTTCCACTAACCATCAAATGGACTTGTAGCTATCTAATTCACCCATAGTAAAATTGAAAGAACATGTAAAGAAGAATAAAGAAAGTAAAAAATATTGAAGATTAAAGAGAAAAGAATTTAGAAAGTGGGTGGCAAACCTGTTACAAGAGAGCCAATAGATCAAATGGTCATCCTGAATGATGTAAAATTTATGCCAAAACTTGAGAATGTAGGATGGTTGGATTATTTTCAACAACTATTAGGATATGATGATGAAGTGGCTCACCAATTTGTACATACACTGCAAGATGATATAGCCACAATGAAGGGTATGCAAGTTGATGTAGTAGTGTCAACAATAGCAGAAGTTGCAGGGTTATCAATTGAAAGAGGGTTTTCCAAAACATCAATCATTGCTAGTGGTTAGGCACATTCAACTATTAAACATGAAAAGTACATAAGACACTTTTAAAAAAATCACATATAATTATCATTAGTACCTCATAAGAAACTCAAGGATAATAGTTCTAGGAATATTTTGGCTTTAAGCATTAAAAAGGAGCCTAATATACATTAAAATTATCTAGGACATGTTCATGATTAAAGAGTGTTGTCTTTTTATGGTTAACATGATTATGAAGATAATATAATTAATGGAATCAACCTAGGCTAATTGACCCTTGCTATCTAAGAAATTCCCCGAGGTATATTTAAATACCATTACTTTGAGACAATCAACACATATCACCTAATTTAATGAATCAAAAAGAAAAAGTACGCTATCCACCATATTCAACTTCATGGTCAAGTAAAAATTTACATTATAATTTAAAGTGATCGATAAGCTAATACTATTGTTGAAGTCAATTATTCAACCTTACAACTACAAAAAATCACCTAGAATCAAACACATATCATGAAAGAGAGAGTAATCAATAGATTTGCTATAAAAGCCTAAGAGTTCTATTGACTAAAAATGATGAATGAACAATACAATTACAATTAATCATAATTGATAAAATATAGAAAAATCCCTAGGTGAGGACTGAATTAAATCATGACATGTGTCATAATATAATGACCCGAGATAAAAAAGAACATGACCTAAGTTCATTGAAGTATGCTAATATAAAAAGGGCCCCAATACTAAATTAATTATTTAGGTGATTACATTTTTATTCTAACAACCCCCTCAAGTGCAACTGAGGGAGAAGCTAAACTAATGCATAAAATTAAAAAAAATGGGTCCCAAAAATGAGGCATGATGAGTACCCATGTACAAGTGAAAAAAAATATCTCACAACTAGAGAAAAGGAAAAAACCTCATGGGAAAAACTCCTATCCAAAAGAAAAAAAAACATGAGAAAATGAAAGAAAGAAGGAACCAAGATAAGGTTATGGTCTCTTGCACTTCCATTGTGAAAATCTATATGATTGTATGATATTGTACACATCATTTATTGTTGATGCCATTAAACCCATGACACCATGAGTTTGTGTTTGATATGGTATCTTTTTTAAACTTATATTCTTAAGCAAAAAAAATTGCAAATCTTTGTTAGGATCATACCATACATAGACCTAGACAATAATTCTTGAACCTGCATGGATGGCTCCACATGGCCATTGGTATGTTGTTCCTACCCATGGTGTTGACCTCACCAAAACTTGCATTAGCAACTAAAAATTGATTGACATATTGATTGCCATAAGACCATCTCATGAACCTCAAAACACCTTGCATTATTAGAAAGATGGCTTCCAACATCCAAAAGTGATTTTTGACCCATACACGGTGTTTTTTCTCTCTAAATTATAAATTTGAAAATTTTGATAATGGTTTTTGGGGAATATTGTGACATAAAAAACATATTCCAATGACCAAGTTTTGTTGATATCATGATGACATTAGTAGTGCCCACTTAGCAAGCCCTAACCCTAACCATTTTCCTTTAAAGGTGAGTTTTTTCTCTCTTTGACGTAAATTGTGTATATAGTATCAAAAATTGGTAAACAATATATCATTTAAAAGACAGGTTTGAGAAATTTCCAGTTGTGCAAGTAATTTTTATCAAACTTTTCTACTATCATATTTTATTGCCTTTCAAAATTAAACTTCATTTTGACTTGTAAGCTCATAAAGTTCTTCCTAGATCTCTGATTTTTAGGATTCTTATAAAATTAGAAAGTTATTTTAGAGATCTTCACAACTATCTATTCACTTTTTCTATAACCTTCCTAAATATATTTTATTTATTTTATCATTATTTTACATTCTAGTTGTTACTTAGACATTTTGGAACTTGGAAAAGTTATGTTTGCATGAGATAATTTTGATTGATATGTATGCAATTTTAGTAAGTGGTGTTTTCTCTACATCATAAGAATTCTCTACATATTGGAGGCACCATATAGTAATATTATATTATATTTTTATAGGTACATAGGTGCTTCTAGAATGCTATAACATTAAAGGGAGAAGAGTGTTGTATATGTTATTTATTATAGAAGATTAATACATTCTCGAGTCTCTCTTTAATGGAGGAGTTATTTTAAAAGGGTTCCTTCACATACATATAGTGATATGTGTTTCAAATTTATGATTCATTGATTTTATTATTGCTGATTTTATACAATCACATAATGCTTTATGGATATTATGATGTTGCATAACTAAAAATAGATTTGGATATTTAAGAAAAAAACCACTTTGAGAATTATTCATGTGAATAAACAACACACATGGACTTGTGGCCTCCACAATGTGAACACATTTCCCTTGAAATTGGGGACCCTTAGTTTGAACTTGGTTTTCAATCTTTGTTTTATTTTTGTATTTTGATTTTGACCATATTTTGATGTTTGAATCTTTGTCATTATGTTAGGTTAGGGTTCAAACGTTTTCAAATGGGCATCAAAGGGATTAGATTGGTTCAAATCTCCTAGGTCCTTGAGAAAAGATTAGTTTCCTAGGAATTTTGGACCTTGATTTTATTTTTACAACTGTCAAAACTTGGGTTTAGAGCTTGATCGAGTTCGAGATTAGTTCGTATCACTCTTTCCTTTCAAAATATTAAAATTTCATGAGTTTGTTTCAAGATGTTAAAATCCTAAAAGTATAATTCTATAGATAACACTTTAAACTTTTGGACCATGAACTATTGGTTAAAACTATTTGGGGTTTTCCTCTTGTTTTATTATGTGATAAATCTTTAATGGGATGCTAAATCCTTGAAACTATTAGGTCCCTCTACCTTGGATCACAAGCAACAACATTTAGGACTAGAATTACAAAATCATTACTTGAATCCATGAAATCAAGAAGTTCTAATGTCCAACCTTCATCGAATCCTGAATTCATACTTCACATCTCAAGTTTTAAATTTTAAAGAGAATGTTGAGGATGAAATGGTCTGAAGATCTACATTCATAAGGTTTAAGATAACTTGGTGATAGTTAAATCTCACTCATTTTTCTCATATTGTATTTAATCCCAAGTCATTTTCATGCATGGCAATGACGGTCGATCTTCTTGCAACCTTTGGACTAAAGATCTTAATGAATTGGTAGTATTAAATTGTCTTGGTCCCATTATTTTTCCAAGTTATCTTTTTGTGCACTAGAGAATTGGTCATAAAACCCTAGTTGCAATATTATAATAATATTATATTTATTGTGGGACTCCAAGGATTCAATATTCTAGTCTTTTGAAGCTAAATATTAAGCATGACACAAGATTGGGATTCTAAACTAAATAGAAGACACAATAAAAGGTGCAATTGTATTCTTAAATCTTCTTTGGTTTGGAAATTAAAATCTTGTGTTTTAGAGTTTTTTTGTTAAAATGTATATATAATAACTTTTCATTTGGACCCCGAGATCTAAAATTTGAATTCATCAAACTTTTGGAGCTTGTGGTTGATCCAAATTTGGAGAATAAAAAAAAACGTTGCAAACCACAAGTTTCTCTTAGAGTTCAAACTTTGAACTTGTTTCAAATATTAAAACAAGCATGTATATGATTTAAGGTTCAAAAGATTGAATATTGAACTTATACTTTTGAGATGGATTTTCTATGTTATGTTTAAAGTGTTAAGCATGGATTGGAGCTTAATCTCTATAGGTCTACATTCTTCAATTTCACGTTGTAAAATAGAAAGATAGTCTTAGACGCTTGTAAAATTGCTTGTTACTTATTCTTTGATAAGTTGACTGTTGGAGCCTCAATTTCTTCACTTGGATGTTTTTTAAGGGTTTTAAATATATGAAACACCCTTTTGTAAGCATTAATTATAACAAGTGATAAATTTCTTAAATTTTTTAATAACTTGTGAAATTTATTTCAAGACATTAAGACAACCTATCTTTTGTAGGATAATGACATAGATTATGCAAGGATTATGATGTTTCATTATTGTTAAGTGAAAAAGACATTATGACAAGTTTAAGGATTTTTGTAGAAACATTGACCAGTTTTGGTACAATGATAATGAATGCATAGATCCATCCTTTGAATATTGGCATATGAACTAGAATGCTAATGGGGATGGGGCAAGCAAGAGGTGCACAAGGAAGAATGATGTCCATTTACATGTCAAATCTAGGTGTTATTTTGTCTCAAATGGTCTTTTTGTAGGAAACGAATATTCACCTCCCCTTCCTAATGTGACCTATAAATATGCACTTGTAATTCATTATAAAGGGTTAGAAACCATTGGAAATTTTTTTTTAATATAATAGACTAGAAATTTTCTCCATTTGTTTGGGGTTTTCATATCTTTTTATAATAGTTTTAATCTCTAAACAAGTTTTCTTACCTTCATAGCTATAATTCCAAAGGTTGATGTGTCCTCTACATTTGCTGACTTCTGCCCTATTGCACTATGCAATACCCTGTAAAAAATATTTACAACTTGGCAATCACTTTGAGATTAGTAAAAATTATCCCCTCTATCATTTCAGAGGAACAAGAAGGCTTTGTTCTAGGAAGAGAAACTCTAGATGGTGCAATTGTTGTTAAGGATATAGCTTCATTCGGATTAAAGCAAGTAATATATAACAACATTGAATGAAGGGTCATGTCCCCATAGGGTCATGAATCTACGTGGCATAAGCCACATAGAATTAATGCCCCTACATGGACATAACTCTTCATCCTTTTATTTATAGGCATCGACACTTGCTGTGAACTAAAACCAATAACCATGGCAGTTTCACAAACCGAAAAGCTGTCGATATTATCATAGAAGATTAAAAGTTAGAGTTATATATATATATATATATATATATACGCACATCCGAGGTATAACATATTCATTGCAGTGATCTTATTAAAGTCTATCCTCACTACATATTACGAGACTATTGTATTCTCTATCTCTGATCTAAATTCCTTAACATGGTATCAGAGCCACATTGGTAGAGAAATAATAAAATAGTGACACCTCTTTTCTAAAAAAATTCATACTTGCACTTAGAATCAAAGGAAAAACAATCATGGTGAACAATGTTAGAGTGGAGGATAGACTAGAAGGAGCATCCAACTTTGTCTCATGGAGAATTCAAATAACAACAATTCTTCAAGAACTCGAACTAGATGCATACATAGAAGAAGATACTAAGATGCCCAAAGATGAGCCAGAGAAAATAACCTGGAAAGACACAACAACAAGGCTAAGAAAATCATAATTGATGTTGTTAAAGATCACATTCTCCCAACCATCTCAAAACTAACTACAACTTATGATATGTTCAAGACCATTCAAAACTCATATGAAATAAATAATGCAAGCATATTGCTCACTTTAAAACAACAATTAATGCATATCTACATGAACAAAGGAGAAACAATCACATCCTATTTCATGAGGATTTCAAAATTAAAAGACCAATTGTCAACTATTGGGAATAATATAGATGATATGGAGCTATCTCTAATAGTACTTAAGGGATTACCATCTAGTTGGGAATCCTTTATTCAAGGCATTAGTGCTCATTCGACACTACCAAAATTTGATCAACTCAAGAACGATTGTACTCAAGAAGAATCTCGACTAATCACAAGAGGATTGGGTCCAAACAAAGGGGGAGAAATTCAAGCACTACATGCTAACACAAGCAACAAAGGGAAGAAAAGAAAGTTCAAACGAAAGAGAGGAAATAATCACAAAAGCAAAGACTTCTCCAAGATTCAATGCTACAAGTGTGATAAATTTGGATACACTCACAGGTTCTGCCCAGGAAGAGAAAGCTCAAGCAACCATAGCTGAAGTCAAGGAAGTAGAGAATCCTCTATTTTTCTTAGCCTTATCAAGCAAACTAAACTTAAACAAACATATGTGGATAATCGACTGTGGAGCATCTTGACACATAACCAATTTTAGAGATCAATTTGAAACCTTTGAAGGCCACTCAATTGAAGAAGTTACAATAGGAGACAATTCTGCCTATCCAGTGAAAGGAATTGGGACCTACTCAATCCAATTAAGAACAGGAGTTACATTACAATTGAAAGATGTTCTCTTTGTACCAGGTATCAAAAGGAATTTGGTCTCTATTTCAGGACTAGCTAATCAAGGATATCGTGTCACCTTCCATGAAGATAAAGTTCTACTCTAGCCTAAAAACTCTAACATAAAGAATGCTATTCCTATAGGATCTAGAGATGGTAGATTATACAAATTAAGTAATACTAAAAAACAAGCACTAAATCATGAAGTATCAAACTCTAATGAAATTTGGCATAGAAGATTAGGACATCTTCGATTTGGTGCCCTACCTTCTATAGGAAAAATTACCACAAGATTACCCAATCTAAAATCTGATCATGTTGGAACTTGTAAAGGATGTGCTCTAGGGAAGAACTCAAAAGGGTCCTTTCCCTCAAGTGAACACAAATCAAAAGTTGTACTAGAACTTGTCAACACTGATTTTTGTGGTCCAATGTCATTACCATCACTAGGGGGATTCTTGTATTACGTGATATTTTTTGATGATTACTCTAGGAAACCTTGGATCTATTTCATAAAACTCAAAGAATCAAATGAAGTGTTATTGAAATTTAAAGAATTTAAGGCCCTAGTGGAAAATCAAACTGGGAAGAAAATAAAGACTCTAAGATTCGATAATGGGGGTGAATATATCTCAAAATTTTTTAAAGAATTCTGCATTTCTATTGGGATTAAGAGGGAGTGTATTGTACCTTATAATCCTCAACAAAATGGAGTTGCAGAAAGAAAAAATAGAACCATCATCAAAGCTGCTACAACCATGATGCATGATCAAAATCTACATATCTTATTTTGGGCTGAAGCCTCAAATACAACTGTGTACATTCAAAACAGATGCCCTCATTCAATCCTAGAGAATATAACACCTGAAGAAGCCTTTACAGAAAATAAACCAGATTTAAGCCATCTAAGAATCTTTGGTTGCCACGTGTATATTCATGTTCCTAAAGAAAAGAGAACCAAACTAGAACCCTCTGGGAAGAAAGGCATATTTGTTGGCTACAGTGAAACCACTAAAGGATACAAAGTCTATATTCTAGGATGAAGATCTATTGAAATCAATAGAGATGTCAAATTTGAAGAAGATGTTGTTTATAAACTATCTCTAAGTGCAGAAGATGATCTAACCGCAGAATCAGATGAAAATCCTACAATTGAAAATCAGAGGGAGAATAGCATAGAAAATCATGAACTTCAATCACCTAATTTCGAGAATGCTGAAAATCCTAACAACAAGAAAAGACCACTATGGGCAAGAAAGATGATTGAAGAAAATAATGTGGAACTTGATGAAATCTTCAAAGAGTAAGAAAACAAGAAGTCAATTATGCTATGTTGCACTCATGACTAAACTTACAAAATCTAAACCATCAAATGTTGAAGAGGCTTTAACATGTCAAGCTTGGAAAGATGCAATGATTGAGGAATACCAATCTATTTTAAAAAATGATGTCTGGGACATTGTACCTAGACTAAAAGACAAATCAGTTGTCTCATCAAAGTGGTTATTCAAAATCAAATATGCACCAGATGGTAGTATTGAAAAACACAAAGCCATATTTGTTGCCAGGAGGTTCTCTCAAAAGGCTGGAATTGATTACAAAGAGACATTTGCTCCAGTTGCCCGATATACTTTTGTAAGAACCATCATTGCCATTGCAGCTTCCAAAGGGTGGAAGATACACCAAATGGATGTGAAGATCACATTTTTGAATGATTTTATTAAGGAAGAAGTATATATAGAACAACTTGAAGGCTTTGCTACACATGATAGAAATCTCTATGTGTGTAGACTAGAAAAAGCTCTCTACGGCCTTAAGCAAGCTCCTAGGGCATGGTACAAAAGGATATATAGTTATCTCTCCAAACTAGGCTATTCCAAAAATGAAGCAAACTCTAACATATACTTCAAAATATCGGATGGTGACATGTTAATACTTGTTCTCTATGTTGATGACTTGTTGATAACAGGAGGAGATCACCTCATTTCAAAATGCAAACAAGATCTTGTGGCTGAATTCGATATGAAGGATCTAGGTCTACTGCACTATTTTCTGAGCCTAGAAGTATGGCAAAAATAGAATTATATTTTTCCAAAATCAAGGAAAATACACCACTAATATCTTGACCAGATTTGGTATGATAGATTGTAAGCCTCTATCCATTCCAATGGAAACAAATCTTCATAAGCTCAAAAGTGAAGCAGTAGATTCAGAACATACAGATCCTACATACTATAGATAAATTATTCGATCTCTTATGTACCTGGTAAACACTCACCCTGATATTTGTTACGCTACTAATGTGTTAAGTCATTTCATGTGCGAACCTAAGAAGATTCACCTAATAACTGCTAAGCATATTCTGAGATACTTGCGTGGCACTATTGGACTTGGCCTAAAGTACAAAAATATTGAGATACAACTCCAAGGGTATTCTGATTCCGACTAGGCAGGAAGTTCCATTGATCGTAAAAGTACAATGGGGTGTTGCTTTAGTCTTGGATCAGCTATGATATCCTGGTTTAGCAGAAAACAGTTAGCAGTTGCTCAGAGTTCCACTGAAGTTGAATATATGGCTGCCTCCATGGGAGCACGTGAGGCAGTATGGCTAAGGAAATTACTAGTTGGACTACTTGGGAAGCCCCTAAACCTCACTATGATTCACTGTGATAATCAAAGTTGCATCAAACTTTCTGTAAATCCACTTTTTCATAATCAATCCAAGCATATAGAAATCCCACACCATTGCATAAGAGATATGGTAGACAGAGATGTCATCAAATTGACCTACATCAGCACTGAAGAGAAAAGTGCCGACATATTCACCAAACCTCTTGCAAAGTTGAAAGTGGAGTACTTTAGAGGTAAACTTGGTATAACTAAATTATAATGGAAATTTCTGATATTAATCTTAATCATATGTAATTGATATATTCATGAATATCTTGAATGCAATATTGCATGTATGTGTTATGTCATGGAAGATGAGGATCTTTCATGTGATGTAAGTGTAAGATCGCTATTGTAATGTGACGACTTTCACAATAGCTTGATCTGTTATCAAGATTGACTACATTAAGTTTTATCTCAGAATGTGCCAGAAATCTTGATACTAAATTTGCTATGATGAGTTGTTGAACTGTTATCATTAAATGATTGTTTTGAAATATGTCAGAAATTATGATAACAATCATTTCATGATTGACTACATTAATTTGCTATGGATTGAAATGTGCCGGATATCATGATACTACAATTATTTCACCTGTGATAATGACAATGTTACAATTGTCACTAGAATCAAGGTTGTAATCTGCTAAGACTTCAAGTAGTTGTTGTCTTAGAGTGCTAGATATCAGATAATCCATATCTCTCTGAGATATGAAGTATTTCACTAGTAAGTGTTACTAAGTGAATGATCATGTCAAATGAATGTGTATATCTAGAATGTTGTTCCTTAAAACTTAATTATGAAATTCAATCCTCTTTTGCTAAGAGGGAGTGTTAAGGATATAGCTTCATTCGGATTGAAGCAAGTAATATATAATGACATTGAACGAAGGGTCATGACTCTACATGACATAAGCCACGTAGAAGTCATGCCCCTACATGGACATGACTCTTCATCCTTTTATTTATAGGCATTGACACTTGTTGTGAACTAAAACCAATAACCGTGGCAGTTTCACGAACTAGCAAGCTGTTGATATTATCATAGAAGATTAATAGTTAGATTTATATATATATTTACACATTGGAGGTAAAACATATTCATTGCAGTGATCTTATTAAAGTCTATCCTCACTACATATTACCAAACTATTGTATTCTCTATCTTTGATCTAAATTCCTTAACAATTGTTGCCCACAAAGTTCTTCACTCAATTTATTCATAAAGGCTCCCCTCAATGACTCTTAAGCTTGATGTGTTGAAGGCATACAACATAGTAAATTGAGATTTCTTACTATTTGTATTGAGAAAATATGGCTTTAGTGATAAATGGGTCAAGTGAATCTCTTCTCTCATTTCTAGTCCAAGATTCTTAGTTTTACTTAATGGTTCCCATGGGCCTCTTTGCTTCTTCAAGGGGCTTGAGACAAGGAGATCCCCTTTCCCCTTTTCTCTTTATTAATATGGTTGAGGGTTTAAGTAGAGCTATTAAAGCAACTAATCGCAATAACCTATGAAAAGGAGTCCAAATAGAGAATGTTTTAGGCCCCTTTAGACATTGTCTTTTCACAGATGACACATTATTATTTGCTCAAGCCACCATGGCCGAGTCAAAAGCTATTAGAAAAGTTATTTTGGACTTCGCTTCCTCTTCAGGTTAGTTTATAAACAATGTAAAATCCAAGATTTCCTTCATTAATGTTCCACCACTAACTCAATAGCAGATTACACAATTTTGGGGTTTCTTGGTTGGAACTTTCCCTTATAAGTATCTTGGTATCCCTCTCTACTCGGAAACATAAAAGTATAACTGTATTGATTAAAAATTATCCTCTATTTCTAAAAGGTCTCTCTCATAGAAACATAAATGGCTAACCCTAGTTGACAAGATCACCATGATCAAATCAATGTTGAATGCCATCCCAACCTATCTCATGTCATTGTTAAAACTTCCTCAAATCACTCTGTTAGAACTTCCATTCATTCTCGTATCCTTTTTTAGGTCAGAAAATATGCACAAAAAGGGAAAATGCCACTTATGGCCTGGCATAAAGTTTTCCTACCTAAGGACAAGAATGGTTCAGGAATAAAACTTTTGGATTTGCAAAGTAAGGCTCTAGGAGGTAAGATGCTTTGGAGGCTTTATCAAAATCCTACTACAAAATGGTGAAAATTAATGCGTTCCAAATACTTGGATATGCCAAGCAGAGAAAGAATCTTCACCTTAGGCACATTTCCAAAAGGGTAAAAAATTTGGAATTTCCTTTCTTTCTGCAGAGATTTAATCCTCCCTGATATTTCTTGTTTATTCCATAATGGGAATAAGGAAAGAATTTGAAAGGATTCTTGGAATGGCTACAAACCTTTACACCTTGTTAGGAACTAGTCAGTCTTGAAAGATACCTTAAGGATTCATGGGGAGTTTATGTGAAAGATTATCTTCAGCTTGACACTTTAGGAAGTTATCCAATTGCATCTTGGAAATCTATAGCTTCTTTGTCTCTCCCCCAAGATATAAAATCAACTTTTCAATCTGAAATTAATAACATGCACATCATTTTCTCAAATCAAGATGATGAGATCATTTGGCTAAAAGCTAACTTAGACATTTACAATGTGAAAGATGGATACAACTCGATTGTCCCGACCCCTCCCCTCCTAACCCCTCTTGGCCAACAAAATTATGTTGGGGATCTGCATGTCTCCCTACGGCAGGGACTTTTGCCTAGTTAGCCATTCAAAATAGAATTTTATTAGGATTGAGATTAGACAGATTGGGAATCACAACTGTCTTCCCTTGTGTTCTTTGTGGATATTTTATTGAATCTTCTGACTATCTTCTTCTACACTGTGAATTTTTCTAGAAGTGTTGGAAGTGGTTACAATTTCAATTGGACTGGTCTTCTCCTCTTAGTCAGAATCTATTGGCTCGGTATCAAAGTTGGCCCTGCCTACTCAAATCTTCTATGTTTGCCTACATTTGGGAACTCAGCCCTTCAATCTTGATTTGAAAAATTTGGCTAGAGAGAAATAATTGCACTTTCATAAATCTTTCATCTTCTACATCTGATGTTATCCTTTCAATTGAAGATCTAAATGAGAACTACTATGAGTTACACTCACAAGCGTATTAATAATCTAAACATCTCCTCATGGGATAGTAACTTGTTAAAGAGATGGACTCTCCTCAAAGCTATACCACTGCAGGGTTCTATCCATGCCTCTCCTAAGAAGTCTCTTGGAAAAAATGCCAAAGTGGATTCCTCCACTTGTGGGCAAATGGAAATTAAACTTTGATAGTGCTTCCAGGAGAAACCTTGGCAAGTTTGGGATTGGTGCTACCATTCGAAACACCAAAAGTAAAGTTATTAAGGCTGCATGTAAAATTGTTGATGATGGAACAAACAACGAAGCCAAGCTCGAAGCCTTGAGTATGGGACTAGATCTTGTTTTGAAACTTAATCTTAAAGACATCCAAATTGAAGCTTGTGATAAATGCAATTGCCAGTCGTTCTATTTCTAACTGGAATTTGCAGTATTTATTAGATAAGATTCTGGTTCAGTTACAGTTTTTTTTGCCTCTTTTGAAGTCTCCCACTGCTACAAAGAGGCCAACACATTGGTGGATGAGCTTGCTAATAGAGCAATTAATGAGAATATTGTGTGTCAAGAATTCTCAGAGCTTGATTCTGCTTTTATTCAAACCTCAATAATTTTTCTCTAATAAGTTTATTATCTTGGTTTATTTTGGTTCCAGTCAGTTTTACTACTCTCTTTGTGGGCCCTATGATCCTTTCTTTAACATTTTGGTGCTCGAGTTCTACAATGTCCATCCTTCAATGCAATTTGGGTTTTGGGTGCAACCATTATTCTTTCCTTCCTATTGTGGGCTGTTGGTTCTTTCCTTTTTTGTTGAACCATATCTGTGTGATGGGAAGATCTCAATCCTTGAAATATCTTCAAATGCTTGACATTTCTCTTGGTTGTTGTGATATCTTGCTAGATAGTTGTTGCATATTATGCTTATAAATCTCAGCTCTTTCATATAACACATTTGGGTTTTTGATTGCAGGTTTTGTTATTGTCTTGGACAGATGGTGCCCCTTCCATCTATCTTTCCCAGCTTTCATGCTCTCAATGCACAAATTTTTAAGTGTTGTTTTTCTTTGCAACTCACTTTTCTTGCTTCAGCCTTCCTGTTGGCACTCTTTGAATGTTTCTAATTTCTC
This sequence comes from Cryptomeria japonica, assembly GCF_030272615.1. Taxonomy (NCBI): domain Eukaryota; kingdom Viridiplantae; phylum Streptophyta; class Pinopsida; order Cupressales; family Cupressaceae; genus Cryptomeria; species Cryptomeria japonica. Next base: position 34,840,513 of record NC_081406.1, on the reverse strand, counting down.
TTTTTGGGAATACAAAGACCCTGCTCCTTTCGATAGTGAGAAGTTTGACAAGGTTTTTGACTTGCCCTGTTCCCATATTGACAATGCTATGTGATTACAGTGCTCTGGAGTATTACTTTCTTGACTCTGGGCGGGCATAATTTGTGTTGAGTTTGACTGCACTTTGCTGACAATTGAAAGACTGCTTGATCAAGCTTACCATTGGAAGAGCCATGTACTTTTGGCTATCTCGGCTTATCTCCAATATTCCATTCAGAGGGCATTCTCACGATTCTTGGTGTTGATAGCTTTTGTGTTGCCAAGGATATTGCTCGTCCCGAACAACTCGAAAGGATAAGACTTTCAGTGGAGAAATTCCTGGATGTATTGCATCGACAACTCCAAGGGGATTGTTTTGTTTCAGAAATGGAGAGACTAACTCATCTACTGAACTCCCTTTTGAGTGTGCTCTAATTTCTAGAATGGAACATGTGATTGACTTTCTTAATAAGGCGTGAGATGAGCTGCGAGGTGTTATGGTGGAAGATGCTTTAACATTTAAGATAGAATAATTTTGGGATAGAAGTACAGAAAAGCAATAATATTCATCAACACAGTTGGCAAAAAGGATAAGATAAGCTTAATATGACCCCTATAACTCTACCTTCTGAAATGGATCTCTGGACTTTCAAAAGATCAGAATATTTTGAATGCTAATGACGAGGTGCGAATTTATACTAAAAATTCTATCAAAATCAATTTATCAGATTTTTATGTTGAGAATGTGAAGTGCAGCGGTCATATGATATTTTATCCACATTTCTATAAATGAATGAATGCAAATCATATATTGATATATTTGTTAGGATGAAGAAATCGAATTGAAAACAACAGATAAACACAATTAAATATACACAACAAGAACACACAGATTTATCGTGGTTCGGCAATTGCCTACATCCACACTTGAAGCAGGGGAATCACTATATTATTCACCAATCTGGTTTACATCTACATAGCTGCAATCAGCTCTGGCAATCAACTTTAGAAAATGAATTACAATCAGCTCTTAAAGAGCTTCCAGGAAGAATATGAATAGCCAAGAGTTTTGGCGGCAAACAGGGAAGGAGTCCGTTGGACTTCAACTTCCAACAATCTCCCACTGAAGGCCAACGAACTGCTGCAACAAGTAAATTCCCCCACTTAGTTCTGCTATTAGTTATTGGAAAGGCCGAGAGAAGCTCGGCAGAAATCGAACTTCTCTCACTTAACTACTTTAGTGAGTACATCAGCTGGATTCAGATCGATATGAATCTTGTCTACATGAAACTTGCCTTCTTCAACCATATGGTGAACATAATGACTGCGAACATCAACATGTTTTGACCTTGGCTGAGATGTTTGATGTTTAGTCATAAAAATTGCACTACTGTTATCACAAAACAAAGCAAAATCTGATTGCTTCAAACCCAACTCACTGAACAAGAGTTGCAACCATACCATCTCTTTTGCTCCTTCAGAAAGAGCTATGTATTCTACTTCTGCGGTTGATTGAGCAATTGTATGTTGCAATTTTGAAGCCCAACTAATCGCTGCCCTAGCAATTGTGAAAGCATAACCAGAAGTAGACTTTCTTTTGTCTAAGTCACCGGATAAAATCTGAATCGGTAAACCCTTGCAAAACTGCCTTGTCCTTTCCAAACCATAAACAAAAATCAAAAGTACCTTTGAGATACCTCAAGATATACTTAACCGCCTCCTAATGTGATTTGTCTGGATTAGCCATAAATCTGCTCACCAATCCCATGGCATGAGCAATGTCCGGTCGAGTAGACACCATAGCATACATGAGGCTTCCAACTGCAGATTTGTATGGAATTTTATCCATAAACTCCTTATCTTCTTGTGTTTTAGGACACAAATGAGAAGACAATTGAAAATGAGAGGCTCAAGGTACACAAACAGATTTAGCATCTCCCATACCAAATCTGTCCAAGACTTTTTTAATGTAGTCTTGCTGAGATAGTTTGAGTTCTCTCTTTTTTCTATCCCGAAAAATAGTCATTCCTAAGATTTTCTTTGCTGCCCCTAAATCTTTCATGGCAAATTCCTTTGCTAAATGAGTCTTAAGTTCACTCACAATCCTCATGCTTGTGCCAGCTACGAGCATTACATCCACATAAAGGAGAAGAATGACAAATTCGCCATTAGGAAGCTTCTTGTAATAGATACAAGGATCAAACTCACTGCGAGTAAACTTGTGATCAATCATGAATTTGTCAAATTTAAGATACCACTGCCAGGGGGCTTGCTTAAGCCCATACAAACCATGTTTCAATCTGCAATAAAGGTGTTCCTGCCCCTTTTTAATGAACCCTTCCGACTGATGCATAAATAACTCCTCATCAAGGTCGCCATGGAGAAATGTCGTCTTCACATCCAGCTGTTCAAGTTCAAGATCCCACGCTACAACTAATCCCAATACTGCTCGGATGGTAGTCATTTTAACTACTGGCAAAAAAATTTCTTTGAAGTCGAGGTCTTGCTGCTGAGCATATCCCTTTACAACCAATCTCGCTCGAAATCGTTTGTGACCATTGACTTCATCTTTTAGTTTATACACCCATTTATTTCTCAATGCCTTTCTATCAGGCGGAAGTGGCACCAAATCCCAAGTCTGATTTCTCACTAGTGCATCCATTTCTTCACACATTGCAGCATGCCAGTTATCATGGTCTGCATTTTTACAAGCCTCTTTGTATGTTGCAAGCTCTGTTTGATCAGAGATGAGCAAAGAAGGTTCAACCTCTTCACAAAACAACAAGTCATAATCGAAAAATTTCGCAGGAAGTCGCCTCTGTCTAGTTGATTTCCTCAATTGACTCTCTGTTCCAGTAGTAGAGTCATTCAATTTTTGTAATCCCTGCTTATGTAAATTTATATCTCTCCCATTGTCTCTAGTTATGTCCCCTTCAATGACTTTGTTTTTTAGTCTGGTTTGATCTCTGTTTGCAGGGTTATCAGAAGCTTGTGGATTTTTATCCACATTTGATGTATGCAGATCGCAGGAGGGGAACCGCACAAAGGTTTTATCCACGGCGTGGGATGGGCGAGAGGACTAGGTGCGCAAGGCCATGGCAACTTCCTCATAGGCTTGCATGGGAGGGAGACTTTGTGGGTGGGCTGCAAAGGTGGAGATTGCAGCGACCATGTGGAGGGGACTCCAGGGGGCCTGCGGGAGAGGTGAGGGGAGTGCAGGAGACTCATGAGAGTGGGTCTGCAAAGGAGAGGGAGCTGCTGGGTCGCGGGGAATCTGCAGAGAGGGCCCATGGGGTGGGGAGGCCGTGGAAGGAGGACCAGCAGTAAGCTTACGGGAGGGACAATAGGGAGTGTAGGTGGCGGAAACTGCAGGGAGCTCGTGGGGAGGAGAGCAGGCTGCAGAGTGTGAAGGCTGCTGGAGGGGGTGTGCTACAAGTGAAGGCAGTGCATCATGCCTTGGGGAGAACGCGTTTTGATTTGCAGAATGTGAGAGCACCATGGAGTATGCTCAAACAAGGTTGAATAACATGAGCCAAGATGCTCACCATAAGAGTGATCTTCCAAATGTGCTCTGTTTTGCAGACCCCCAAATTCTGGATTAAAAGAAGACCAAACATTTTCATCACTCATTTCATCATTCTTAGACTGAGAATTGTATTCAATAGATGTAGATGTCATAGGAGCTCCCACTAAATGAGAAGCCGGAGGTAGAGCACTGGAAGTCGAATTCTGAAATAGAGACATAGGGACATATTCTGTCTCTGATTTACATGCATCTTGTAGTGCGGGAAAGGAGGTTTCATGAAAGACTACATTCCTGCTACGAACAATGTTTTTGTGAACTGAATCCCACAATCTAAAACCAAACTGCTCTTCTCCATACCCCACAAAGATACATTTCAGCGACTTTGGATCCAATTTCGTTCACTTTTCTTTGGGTATATGTGAGAAGGCTTCGCATCCAAACACATGAAGATGCGAATATGAAATCCTCTTCCCTTGCCATTCCTCTTCCGGAATACCAAAATCCAATTTAGATGATGGACTTCGATTGATTAAGTACACTGCTGTGTTACATGCTTCTGCCCAAAATTCTTTGCCTAAACCTGCATTAGACAACATACATCGTGCCTTCTCAAGGATTGTTCTATTCATCCTCTTGGCTGCACCGTTTTCTTGAGGAGTGAATGGAACAACCTTGATTCTTCTAATCCCATTATCAGCACAAAAATTATCAAATTCATGTGAACAAAATTCCCCACCGTTATCTTTTTGTAAGCATTTAATCCTATGCCCAATCTGATTTTCAACTAATGCTTTGAAAATTTTAAATTTTGAAAACACTTCTAATTTCCTAGAAAGTATATAAATCCATACTTTTCTTATGAAATCATCAAGAAATGTTACAAAATAGTTAGCTCCTCCAATGGAGGTTACCTCAGTTGGTCCAAATACATCCGAGTATACAAGCTCCAGCGGTGTTGTCTTTGTGTCATGCCCACCTTTCAAAAAACTGTCTCTCTTTTGTTTGCCATAGAGGCAATGTTCACAAAAGGCTAAGTCCACAAGCTTGAGGCCCGATAGTTGATTTCTTGTATGCATAACATGGAGACCTTTCTTGCTAATGTGCCCAAGCCTTTGATGCCAAAGATCCGCTTTGCTGTCCTCAATCACCATTGCAGCTCCCACTTCACCGTGAGTCTTAAAAATGTAAAGACTTCCCACTTCATTACCATTTGCAATCAGCATGGTACCATGTGTTACTTTCCATGTATCCGGAAGAAAATTGACATTTAGACCTTGACCAAAGAGCTGTCCAACGGATATCAAATTCCGCTTCAATTTTGGGACATGGCGAACATCTTTGAGCAGCCATGTTTTACCACCTTCTAATGGCAACAATACATCCCCTTTGCCTGTAATTTCACAAGCTTTGTTATCTCCTAAAAAAACATTGCCAAAGTACCCTTCATGGTGGTTGATGAATGCTTCAAGACAGGAGGTAGCATGGTAAGAGGCACCGGAATCAAGCACCCATGAATCCGGAGTAGTGTCAGTTGTTGAAAGGATTAAGACACTATCATCTTTATCATAAACTGGATTTGCTTTGCTGTCCCGCACTCTCTCTTGTGCTCTTTTAAAATTTCTGCAATCCTTTTTCACATGACCCACTTTGCCACAAAACCAACATTCACCATTTTTGTTTCTAGACTTCGATCTCTTTGCTGATTTTGAACGTCTATGGTAATTATTTCTGCCTCTGTTATGACTTCTACCTCTATTATCGATGCTGACCACCATTAAAGCTTCACCGGATGAAGGTTCATCATTCTTTCTTCTCAAATCCTCGCTGAGAAGAGTAGCTGCTACATCATTAAAAACTAATTTATTTTTACCAGATATAGATGTGCTAACTGTTGTTACAACACCATCCTAGCTGCTTGGTAAAGAACACAATAACAAAATAGCCTTGCTTTCATCATCTTGTGTCATCCCCACCGAAGTCGCTTGACTAATCAATGTATTAAATTCATTGATGTGGTTTGCTATAGCACAACCTTCCTTCATTTTCAGTTTGTACAAGCGCTTCATAATAAAAACTTTATTTGCAGTCGAAGCCATTTCATACATGGCTGAGAGTCTATCCCGTACTTCTTTTGTTGTTGCATCACCCGTGACATTGAAGAGATCTAATTATCCCCTAATATCAAATCATATTATTCATTCAATTGCCATTTTTCCCAAGATAATCTAATGGGCGTGGATCAATCCCACACTTGTATATTTCATGGTCCATAAGATGTTAAAATTCAAATGTGAATTCTAGATAGTTCTCATTCATTGCTTTCCCTCTTGGAGTTGACTAACATGTGTTTGTGTTATTTATTTTTTATGTAATTTTATTTAAATTTTTTTAGATATAATCATGTCTAGACATCTAATTATTATTGGTTGAATTATTCACATTGAAGAAAGAGCATGTCAAGAACACTTTTGTGAGACCACTCTAGTTCATCTGATGTTTGAATGTTTTTGTTTTGAATTATTGGCATAAGAATAGATCTAATCATTTCCAAAGGGTCAACCTAATAAAAATTGTACCCTAATTTGATATGGCATCCTTCTAAATGTGTTCATAAATGCCACAAGTCCATTTAATGCATTATAGGAAAATGTAAATTAGAAAAGTTGAAGCTCTGGTAAAGAAAAAGAACAATAGGATGACATTCATAGGCTATGAATAGATACATCCCTATAGAAAATATCAAATACATTAAATTTAGTCAGCCATAATTACATAATGGAGGTGGATTTAGGGATGAGACCAAGGGATTGGAGGATGTTATGAGTGGGAGTGATGTGTTAGTAGGACGAGTGGAACCACAAATTTGAGGTACAATGGGTTAAGTGAGGATGAATGGAATGTTAAGTTGGATTTGTGATGTGGGAGGGGGATTATGGCCTATAATTGTAGCATCATAAATTGCACCCCTATGCAATTTCTTGCTCAGCTAGGCCATATTTTGGCATGTATGATAGATCCCACCTCCAATCCTATATATCACAACTCAATTCCATATGTCATTCTAGCTTCTCCTTCTCATTTTGGACCTCAAGTCTCAATTTGAGGGCACATTGGGGGGAGCATGTCACCCAGGGAACTTTGCTCCCTGATGCTTGGCACCAAATTTATACCATGGTATTCTTAGCAAGGTTGAGTGGGAAATATTTTCCCGTGTCAACCTGCTCCGAGTTTTGCATGCCTTGAAAAACTTGGGAGAGGTATATAAGCAAAGTATCTTCCCTAATTTTGGGTAACATAAATATATGAAGGATATGACATTTAAGCATTCAAGTATTCAACATTCAAGGCATTTCATCCCACCATATTCTTCATTGTGGCAACCTTCAACAAACTTCATGCAAGCATGTCTTTTGTGATGTCCTTTTAAGTCTTTTATGTGGAGTTATGCTATTGCATGAACATTCATGATCATCTTCAAAGAACCATTTGGATCATCAAGGTACAAGACAATTCTTTTCTCAGATCTATCCTCTACTATGTCTCAACACCCTTTCCTTTCATGTTCAATTTAATTCAATTTCAAGGCTAATTCCAAAAATAGGGTTTGACTTAGGAAAACACCTTTCCACCCAACATTTTCTATTTTATGTTGTGCATGAATAAAAGCAATAATAGGTATGGGATAATAAGATGAAGATCTACAGTTTGCGATTTGTCATTTAGCAAAAAATGCTAGGAGCAAGTTGCCCACAACGCCTCATTCTCGAGAGCAGGATGCTTAGGGCGCCCTAGTTCCTGCACTTTTGCCTCAAATTTTGACTATGATTTATTTCTAGTACGTGTTATTGTATCCTCTTTCAGAATTATATTCTCAACTTGTTACAACCCTACACACATAGTTCAAAGGTCATCTTCTCACTTTGTCTTGGATTCTTCTTCCTGATTTGCAGAGTCATTTTCAAGTGCCCTTGCAAGGGAATATTGAATCTAATTTTTGCTTAAGAACATCTTGGGCCAAGTGGATCATTCTCCTTCTCAATGTAATATAAAGCGGATATAGGCCTAAGTTTCCTAGTTTGTGAGTGAACCCTATTTTCCTACATTTCAACAATTATGGTAGGTTTGGTGGATAGGGTAGGGATGTAATTATGGGTAGAGAGCTAAGAAATTAAATCTCAATCTCAAGGAGACTACCCCATTCTCAAAAAAGATTTTGGGGGTCTTCTATTTCAATATATCTCCCAATTTAGATATGTCAAAGTACTTGGGGAGTTCGGAATCTTGATTTATGAGCTATTCTAAGATGACATATTTCTTGTATTTTATTACCCATTCAATCAAGTTTCTATTCTCAGAGTTGTTCACATCAAAATAAGTTTATTTGTTTAAGGTAATTAGGAGTATAATGTTTGTTTTAAAATTGTTAGGAGAACTTCTAGGTAGATGCTTGCTACAAATATCAATAGGGATCCCCTTGATTTGATAATTAGGTTTTTTAACTCTAAAATATATATCAAAAATATATATTGTCCAATGTGGGGTTTAGAAAATAAAATAAAGGTGCATTTACAAAATGTATTAGTCCTTCCTAGTGCTCAATAGGAAGGAACATCATAAGAAGCCTTAATATCATCACAAATACTAAAATCTACCATTTTTCTCTTCTATATCATAGTCATATGGTAGGCTATCATAATCATCAAGGGGCACGAGATTTCACATAAAAGGATCATATAAGATTAGATGAGATGTGGGTCTCCGTAGATCTCCTAGTCTCAAAGAGTGCATGTAAACTCAATATGTAGGCTAAAACACATATTGTCAAATTCAACATTGCTACCAGTTTAATCCATACACACTCTTTTATCTAGTGATTGATGGTGTTGTATTGAGACCAAACTAATTTTGTATCGTGGTTAGTTGTGGTAACCCATGTTGTGAAAATTGGACTCATATGCCAATGTCTCTTGTAGACATGATTAGAGGAAATCAAGAATGTGTTTATACATTTAAACTAAATTTTAGCATACCTTGGATAACCTTGAATGAAAAAAAGTTTTGTGTGAATACAATTATCATTAATTATCAATATCCCCTTCCATTTATCTATAGTTTCAATAAACAAAGACTCTCTTGTGCAATCTTCCATTGACCATTTTACTTATTGATATAAAATATCTAGAATTTATATAATAAAATAAGGAAAAGAAAATTATAGTTATAATTTAGGACAAATAACCTAACTTTCAAGTCTACAAATAACATACAATATATAAGACTGCTTTGTAAAGAAAAACTTGACAATGAAAATATTTAAAATATAATAGTAAAAAAATTAAATTGTCACTTTTAAAAATCTTTTTATAAGTCTAACATATCCTTGGTTTGATGGCTATCTCTTTCATAAGTGGTCAAATATCACTCTATCTTTAATCTAAAAACTAAAGTTTGAAAGAAATTAGATTTTAAAAACTTAAAGAACAAAATGCATACAAAACTGACATATAGATAAATTCATGTCAAAATAGTTGTATTTAAACAATCAATACATTGTAATGAAGACATTGATTACTTTTGTGTGAAATTCACTTTCACTTTAAATAAGGACAATGTCTATGGGACATAGAATGCATTGGTCTCATAGTGTATTTATAAGTCTAAAGATTATTTTTGTGTGAAATTCACTTTCACCTTAAATAAGGACAATGCCTATGGGACTGATAGTTCATGCATCGGTCTCATAGTGTATTTATAAGTCTAAACTTATAAATATACTATTTGCCCCGTGCATACTATCGATTTCATAACCAAAACCTTAAATAAGTAATCATATTATAATGACCCAAAACAACTCTAATATATCTAATTTATAAAAATAAAAAACATTGATAATCAATGCATGGAAAAGTTGAAATTGTTTATTAATGAAAGAATCGTTGCACAGTTCAAATTTGTTTTTGCTCTTGACAAATTGCAGAGTCAACTCATGTTGCATGTGATTTGCTTGTTTACGTCGCTGATGGAAGCATTGACTATGGTGGATTATCATCACTTTTTCACAAGCAGACAGAGTATAAACACATTTGAGAGTCCTCTCATTTTTATGCCTCCCGTGATCCACAACTTTGTCTCCCGTGATAACCAGCAAGGGAATACTCATCACTTCTGTCCTTCATATCCTTATTTATTCTCCTTCTGCACAACTAAGATTACAGAGAGTTTGCTTGTCTCAATACATAATGTCTTTGGAGGCGTTGGCTATGGTGGGTGTCGATTACACAGATCAAAACATTCAAACATATCTTCCCATGCTCTCAGTGCATGGTGTTCTAATGAAGAGCAGAGATCAACTTCAGAGCTTTGTCATGATGATCACAGTGAAGACTTTGGGCCCATGAACATGTTCAGAGACAAGAAATGTAAGGAGATTGAGATTTGTGTTGATGATCCAGTGTATGGAAACATCCAGCGTTGATCACAGAAATCCCTGATTCTCCGGAGCTGTTTCTATTTCTGCAGATCGCTCTGTTCTCCGGAGCTGTTTCTATTTTCTGCATTCTATTCTCATCTGTTTCTATTCTTTGCAACGATGGTTATTTAAAACCTCTTGACCCAATGTTCTCAACAGAGCAGAATACGTAAAATATTTTCTGTCTTCACATGGTATCAGAGCAACGATCCTCTGCATTGCTGTTTCCTCTTCTCCCCTAAACACCCCTCCCCTCTGCGTTGCAGCCTGCACACTCTGTTCTTTCTTTGTCATGGCCAGCTCTACCACCAGTGCCCGCCCACACACCCACCTCCCCACGCTCCCCACTCTCCCCACCTCCACCCTCCTTTGCTCTCCAACCGGTTCCCCTTCACCATGCGATCTCTGTCAAACTGGATCGTAAAAACTACCTTCTCTGGCGCACGCAGTTCCTCCAGCTTCTCCAAGGCTATGACCTGGAAGGCTACGTTGATGGGACCATTGCTTGTCCCCCTCGTACTCTCTCTGAGACAGATCCGACGCCGAATCCTGCCTATCTTGCCTGGCGCAAGCAGGACAAGATCCTTCTTGGATGGTTGCTCTCTGCACTTGCTCACGATACTTGGCGACTGTTGTTGGCCTTGACACCTCGCGTGCTGTTTGGCTCTCTCTAGAGAAGCGCTTTGCTTCCCGCTCCAAAGCACGACTCATGCAACTTCCTCGCGAACTACAGACCATCCGTAAGGGCGCTCTCTCCATGGCTGATTACCTCCAGCGCGCCAAACAATTGGCTGACACCCTTACAGCTTCAGGACAAACCGTCTGCGATTCGGATCTGCAGCAGATTATCTTGAGCGGTCTCGAGTCCGCCTATGATGCTGTCGTCACTTCTCTGACAGCCACGCTTGACACCATTGATATGGATGATTTTCAAGCCCATCTGCTCTCTGCTCGCTTTTGAGATTCGCATCGATGCCCAACAGGCCCTCCTTCAGCAGCACCCGGTAGCCAATGTTGCCACCCATTATCGTGCTCCCAATAATCGCGGAAGGAACCACCATAATCGAGGCCGTGGGAACAACAATCGTGGTCAACGCCCTCCACCCATGCCTATTCAGGCGACAGGACCGTGCCAGCTTTGTGGGCGTAAGAACCACACGGCCAACACTTGTTGGTTCAGATTTGATAAAACCTATCAGGTGATGCCTCAATCGGCTGCCCCCCCCTCTGCATACGTGGCAGCACCCTATCATCACTATTGCGTCCCTCCTCAGCAGTCTTCTTCCTATGCGTTGTCTCAGATGTCGGTTGATCCTAACTGGTATCCTGATAGTGGAGTTACTAATCATGTCACCCCGGACTTGAGTAACCTACAGATTCACCATGAACATGATGGCCCTGACAAGCTTCGCGTTGGTAGTGGCTCTAACCTCTCTATATCTCACATTGGTAGATCACAAATTTATCATTCCTCGCGTTTATTTCATCTCAATGATATTTTGCATGTCCCTAATGTCACGGCTAACCTTCTCTCTGTTTCTAAATTTGCCTCTGACAATGATGTCTTTTTTGAATTTCATCCACTTTTTCCTTGTAAAGGATTGGTGCACGGGGCTGGTAGTTCTTCGTTGGCAGCATAAGGATGGTCTCTATCGCCTATCTTCGAGTGTTTCTCCACCCTCTCAGACCCCTTCTATAGCCTTTGTTGGTGAATGGACTTCTCTTGAGAGATGGCATCAGCGTTTAGGTCACCCTATGCCACATACTGTTAGGCATATTGTCGGAGTCGAGTCGCTTCCTGTTAGTCAGAATAAATTGGGTCTTTGTAGTCCATGTCAAGTTAGTAAGAGTCACCAATTGTCATTTAATTTTAGTTCTACTACTTGCACACATCATTTGGAATTAGTTGTTTCTGATATTTGGGGTCCTTCTCCCTATGTCTCTTATGATGGATTTCGTTTTTATTTAATTTTTATGGATATTTACAGTAGATATACGTGGCTCTTTCCATTATCTCATAAATCAGATGCACTACCCACATTCATTAATTTCAAGACTAAAATTGAGAATCTACTTGGCCATAACATCAAAACCTTCCAATCCGACAATGGGGGGGAATTTATTAAATTTAAACCCTTTTTGGCCTCCCAGGGAATCACCCAACGCTTTTCTTGTCCCTACACCCCCCAACAAAATGATTTAGCCGAGCGCTGACACAAGCACATTGTGGACACTGGTCTTACCCTCCTTCATACGGCTTCAGTTCCTTTCACCTATTGGACCGATGCATTCCTCACGACCTGTTACTTGGTGAACTGGTTACCCACCCCCATCCTCAACAATCGGTCCCCCCTTCAGTGTCTGTTTAACATGAGTCCTGACTATTGAGCGATGCGTGTCTTTGGTTGCCTCTGTTTTCCCTACCTTCGTCCCTATAGCTCTAATAAGATGGAGTCGTGTTCTCTTCCTTGTGTCTTCTTGGGTTACAACTTGGTTCACAAAGGCTATAAATGCCTCCATCTTCCCACCAATAGGATGTATATCTCTCGGCATGTTGTGTTTGATGAAGGGACCTATCCATTTGCTGCTCACCAGAACGCATCATCACCGGGCTCGATCTCTGCACCATCTCAAGTATCCACTCTCCCACTTTATCACTCGCCTGCACCTCATGTGTCTTCACCTCCCTTGCAAGGACCTCACCATGGTCTCTCTATTCCCCTAGATGCCTCACCTTCTCCTAGTCATGACCCCCCTACCCGAGTTGAGTCTGCTCCCCCTACCCCAGTGATTTCGGCCCCACCGTCTCCTAGCCGTGACCCCCCTTCCTCCCCTTTGCCGTTACCTTCGCCACGCTCGATGGTTCCTCCTACGAATGTGCATCCCATGGTCACAAGGTCCAAACATGGCATTTTTCGGCCCAAGGCATACAATGCTACTAAGCACCCCTTAGCTCCTGATGATATTGATAAGCCCACATGTTTTTCCCAAGCCAAAATGGACCCACAGTGGCGCTTGGCTATGGATAATGAAATTAATGCCCTTCTCCAGAATGGGACGTGGATCCTAGTCCCACCTAAGCCCCACTTAAATGTTGTTGGGTGCAAATGGGTTTTTTAATTGAAAAAGAAAGCAGATGGCTCAATTGATCGCTACAAAGCACGACTAGTTGCCAAGGGGTTCAATTAGCAGGAAGGAATTGACTATGGGGAGACTTTCAGTCCTGTGGTCAAACCTTGCACCATTCATACAGTTCTCACTATTGCACTCTCTATGGGTTGGCCCCTTCACCAACACGATGTGCAAAATGCTTTCCTCCATGGTGTCCTTGAGGAAGAGGTTTACATGAAGCAACCACCTGGCTACATTGATCCCCAGTTTCCTACTCATGTGTGTAGACTCCACAAATCTCTCTACGGTCTCAAACAAGCTCCACGGGCTTGGTACCACCGCCTGAGCACCTTTCTCCAACAGGTTGGGTTTGTGGGTTCCAAAGCTGACACTTCACTATTCATTAAGCGAACCGCCCACTCCACTATTTTTATGCTTGTTTATGTCGACGATATTATCATTACTGGGTCTACTATGGCTTGTGTTCAGGATCTAATATCTCAACTTCAGTCAGCTTTTTCCATAAAGGACTTGGGCTCTCTCCATTATTTTTTGGGCATCGAAGCATTTTCAACTCCTACAAGGCTTCTCTTATCTCAACCGAAGTATACACTTGATCTTCTCAAGAAGACAAAGATTGACGGTGCAAAATCGGTTCGCACTCCTATTTGCAGCCAAGAAAAGTTGTCTAAATTCATCGGCTCTGCCTTCAGTGATCCAACTCTATACAGGAGTGTTGTTGGTGCTCTTTAGTATCTCACCCTTATGAGACCAGATATTGCCTTCGCTGTCAATAAGGTATGCCAATTTATGCAACAGCCCACTGATGATCATTGGAATGCTGTCAAGCGTATCCTGCGGTACCTAAAGGAAACTCTCTCTTATGGATTGCAACTCAGCAAGTCTAGCCCTCTCACTCTTAATGCCTTTTCTAACTCAGATTGGGCTGGTTGCCCCGATGACTGTCGTTCTACTAGCGGTTACTGCATCTTCCTTGGCCCAAATCTGATTTCATGGAGTGCTCGAAAATAAAAGACTGTCTCAAGGTCTAGTACTGAAGCTGAATATAGAGGAGTTGACATAGCCACTGCTGAGCTAATTTGGATTCAATCCCTCCTCTCTGAACTTGGATATTCTCCCCCTACTCCCCCTATTCTATGGTGTGACAATCTTGGTGCTACGTACCTCACGGCTAATCCAGTCTTTCATGCACAGACTAAGCACATTGAGATTGATTATCATTTCGTTCGTGAGAAAGTTGCTAACAAAGGTCTTGCTGTTCGATTCATCTCTACACAAGATCAGGTTGCAGATGTCTTCACTAAGAGGTTGAGCTCTACTTGATTTGCATTACTTCGAGACAAGTTGACTGTTCAACCATCCACACTCACCTTGCGGGGGCATATGGAAACATCCAGCGCTGATCACAAAAATCCCTGATTCTCTGAAGTTGTTTCTATTTCTACAGATCGCTCTGTTCTCCGGAGCTATTTCTATTTTCTGCATTCTATTCTCATCTGTTTCTATTCTTTGCAACGATGGTTATTTAAAACCTCTTGACCCAATGTTCTCAACATAGCAGAATACGTAAAGTATTTTCTGTCTTCACACAGTGAAGACTAAAAAACTTCTGAGACAATGGGCTAAATTAGTTGCAGAGCTCGTTGTTAGAGAGAGCTCTAGCAGAATATTGATCAACAGATTAAACAAGGATCGAGAGCACTTCCCACAAGGTCAGAACCTGATTTTTTATTCAAATCAATCATAATAGTTAGAAATAAATGGACACGTCTATTCTGGCTCCAAAATGGCAGTATGAATTGATTAACACGCGTTGATTTTGTGATAAATAGCTGCGATCAACTAACACGTCACTATCACGCTGTACGAAAGGTCTGTTTTGGAGCCAGAATAGCTTCAGCCGAAATAAACTAGAGCTACTTAGTGGCATAGTACTTGTCTTTATCTTTCAAATATTATTTATAATAAAATTTGGTTTGGTTTGTATTGCTGTAATAATATTATGTCTATTAATATGTAAATTAAATTAGTATATAATATAAATATATTAGAATAGATGTTTTAAAAATAAATTAAAATAAGTACAAAATGTGGAATTGTTCTTTATAATGGTGTATATGTTTCCTCACTTTATATTGGATACATGTTTATTTTAAATAATTATATTTATTTTTGTTGTTGTCTAATCAAATGTATCATATTTTATTTTAAATTGGTATATAATTACATCAAAGTGTATTGTATTCACATATGGATGCAAAAAATCTAGAAGCATTTAATTTGATGTGAATTTGTGACACTTAAATGCATGGAAAGAAAAAAATATTTTATTATTATTTTTAATTTATCTTCTCTTCCCGTGCACTCAATTGACTAATAATTAATTATTTAATGCTAATTATATCTTCACTTCCTCCACTCACTTTGAGTTTAACTACATAAAGTCCAATTTTTTTTTCAATAATAAGGATAAGAACGAATAGAAAATAAAAATATAATAGTAATAATTTGGTAATATAAAAATAATAATATATTAAGACAGAATTATATATTATATCTTAATAATAATTTAATATTAATTATAGTATCATGTAATATACTATAAAGATAGGCATGCTAATATAATTATTAGTTTAGATGTTTTAGAATAAAATAAAATGAATATGGGATATGGATTTGTTGATAGAATGGTGTGCATGCTTCCTTACTTTGTATTTGATACTTGTCTATTTTAAAGATTCGATATTAATTCTTGTTGTGTAATGAGACATATCATATCTATTTTAATTATTAATGAGGTAAATATATTTTCATTATTATTTTCATATATGTCAGTTATTTATTTTTTAAAATTATTTTTGTTAACGCACTCATACCATTCCATTCCACCTCATGCTACCACTATAGGTTGCACCTCTCAGTGAAATGAATATGGGATATGGAATTGTTCTATACGACTGTTTAAATGCTTCCTCATTTTGTATTTGATACGTGTATTTTAATGAGTCAATATTTAATTTTTGTTGTTGTCTAACTAGACATAATCATATCTATTTGAAGATTTGATAATTCATATAATTTTAGTTTTAAATATAAATCAACCAATTTTTTTTGTAAAGTTGTTCACAATTAAAAATTAAAAATTAAAAATTATTAGTGAATTATTAATAATTGGGAGTTGAAAATCTTCAAATTATTCACTTAAGAAATTATAAAACATTTATAAGCATAAATAAAAATATCATTTTGTGTCTTTGGACATGTAGTGTCATGGTTAAAGCACTTCGTTGATGAAATGACCACCAAGATTCAAATCCCTATTGAGCCACTAAGTTCCAAGCCTTATGCCTTTATTGAGTCGTTGAGCTCGTAAATTTAATTGAACAAATTAAATATATTATGATAGAGTTATGATGTACACCAATTAAAATTTGTGCTTAAAAAATAATATATTAAAATAAATATTATAATTATATTATTAAAAATTTCTTTATATAAATATAAATTATTAAGAAAAATAAATAACACATTTCTTAAAAAAGACAACAATTATCCCATTTTCATTCTCCAAAGTGGCCATGTGGGAACAATAACTTTATCTATATTAGTTACCTTTTGTTCCTTTTAAAATTACAAATTTTGTAACATATTGAACAAAAATAGACATAACCTAATTTTAAGTTTTAATTCTATGATGAGAAGGAAATAAAGGACGATTGGTAATTAATCATATAAATAAAAATATATTAAATAGTATGAAGGATAAAAATAAATTAAATTGTTTGAAGGAATATTAGATAATATACTTCACAAAATAATTGGGTTGGAGTTGGAGATTCCTTCTTTTGGATTGGTTTATTGGAGTTTAATTAATGTAGTCTAATATTACATACTTCATCATTTTAAAATTATGAAAAAAAAATCATACAAATTTTCAAATAGGAAAGGCGCAAATTATTTTCAAATGTGAATGTTGAAGAATCAATTGAACGAGCTTGGAAACCCATGTGAAATATCCATATAATTTTTTAACAAAGAAATTTGTTGCAAAATAGTAATTAAGTTTGTATCTTTACTAATTTATTTCCACATTTAGTAAGCATCATACTTTTCGCATTATGTATTGATCTTCTTTCTTGAAATTATTGTTATATACATTCATAACTTAGTTTTTTTCATAAACATAATGAATTTTTGGTTCAATTATACGAAGGTTTAATTTAGAGGTAGAATATATTAGCCAATCAAATCGCCAAGAATTTATATTTTTAATATGTATAATTAAAAATTTGCGTCTTAACTTTGTAAAGGATAATACTTTCTTTGGATAGATAAAATTTTAGCATAATATTAATTCATAGGTACAAACAAAAATAATAAACTAAGAAAACTTGGTTACAACAGTATACTTGCCAAATGAAAGTACTGATGAATCATATTTTTTATGTTAGATTAATGGTAAAAAAAAAAATTGATAGATAATGGGCCTTTAGCCGAATAATTATATTAATCGAATGAAATTACATAAAGTTTACAACCTGATTCAATGTGGGCACCGATAGGAAAGAATTGGGCGAAGAAAACCTCCGTTCTTGTCGAAGGAATTTTTTTCCTAGAAATAGTTAGATAAAATACAATAAGTGGCCAATCGCCATTCCAGAACAATACATTTGATAATTCTTGTCAAATACATGATTAATGGTAAAAAAAATAAAAGGAAAAGATTTGTAATGGTTTATCTCTCATCTCATGAGGCAATTGAAATTATAGGTGGCAAGCAATCACTAACCAATGATAGGTGAAGGTATATTATTTTTTATTTTAGTATATCGTATAATATAAAAAGTTAGTGAACTATAGAGTGTTTAGTCAACAACTATGAATATTGATGAAGAGAACACATGAAGCAAATATCAAGTAGTAGTTTTGTAAGATAAACACATTATAATTTTTTAATATATAAGTAGTTTTGTATGTGTCTATTGTTAGGATAGGTGATGTTAACCTTGCATTCCAATGTCATTCTCATCTATCTCCATGTTCATTAGAAGTATTCTAAGGGCATGAGAGAAAATATTTAATTTGTATTTTTATCTGAAAAATTATAGTTGCATTTAAAAAAGGTGGACACATGTGAGTGGTGATGACAAGGCACAATGTGATAAGATTATTTTTAGGTGTCCACTTTGGGAATATGAACAATCATGAGTTGGGCACCCAAGGTTGAAAGGTGAAAAGTTGTCTTGTTATGCGACCATTGCCTCCCACAATTTTCTATAAATTCAATCCATTGGATAGTATTTTTATGACAAGTATTTAGGGTGCTATCAAATTGATTAGAGAGTAGCATTGAATTAAATATTGTTGTGTGTCTCTTGATTGAAGATTAATAATATACATGTCCTCTTTCTCACATGGAGATTTTTATCGAAGGGTCTCTCCACATAAATTTGGTGTTATCACTTCTTTTTTTTTAATTAATTTTGAATGTGAAACACGCATAATCTTATTTTAGCAATGATTTATTTTTTAGATTTGTAGACATATCCATAAGTTATTAAATATGCAATTTAGTTTTACCTTGTTATCAACATTTGGTATCAAAGCTAACCATTTTGTTGAGAGAGGGACACATTTATCTTAATATTTGAACGTATTTTTTACTATATAGTGAGAGCTTTTGTATTGTGGTTTCTTATAGTTTTGAAGAGGTTTGTCTACCGTTATCACTACCTCTCACCAAGATATTGAGAAATTCAATGACACTAGCTATGAGATGTGGAAATTGAAGATGGAGGATCTCCTTAATGTGAGGGATCAGTGGTTGCTAGTTTCATGAGAAACACAACCATCTACAATATCAAATGAAGATTGGAAGAGGTTGAAAAAGAAGGCACAAGGAACCATTCAGGTGTACGTCTTATGAATTTCATCCTCTTGAATGTCTCCATAGAAGACATTATAGATAAGTTGTGGAAGAGGAAGGTGTACCAAACCAAAATTTTCTCTAATAAATTATATCTCAAGAGATGGTTATATTCTTTAAAGTTGAAAGGTGATAATTCAATTATAGACCATTTAAATTCATTTAACTTGATTATAAGTTATCTTGCATTAGTAGATATTATGTTAGAAATTAAAGTTAAGTGTATCTTATTTCTTTATTCTTTTCCTAAATCTTGGGAAAATCTAGTTGTTTTCATAAATAGTGGTAATGCATAGCCAAAGATGGAAAACATCAATTCCATACTTTTTTTAAGAAGAAATGAGGAGAATTTCTATAAATTTTGTCTCCTAATATGCGTTGCATGTGTTGGGTAGGTCTAAAGAGAAATGCCCTAAAGGGGATAAAATACGGATAAGTCTAAAGGATGTTCTATAACCCTGAGAAGAATAGAGTAAAGTGTTGGAATTGTGGTAAAAGACGACATGTGGAGGAATGTAAGAAAAATAAAATGAATGTTGATTCCTTTGTGAAAAATCCTCCAATGATGGTTTTGATGCTTTTTTTACTTCAACTAACACAATTAATTATGATGCAAGATTGTCTTATTGATTTAGATTTCTCTTACCATATAAGTCCTTAGAAGGAGTGGTTTTCTACATACTCAACATATGATGGGGGATATGTTTTCCTTCATAATAATGACATGAAAAATATTGTTGGTAAGGGAAAGATAAAGTTGTGTTTTAGTGATGTGAGGATTAAAACCCTTGATAATGTTTTGCATATTCTAGGACATGTGAGAAATTCATTTTTATTATCCAAGTTGAGTGATTCTAGAATACATGTGATATATAACAAGTTTGGTTGTAGGAACTAGTAAGAGGGAATTTGGTGATAGCTAAAGGATCTTTGCTAGGGACTTTGTTTAGGCACAATGTCTTTAATTTTTGTAACTGGCACTAAAAATGCATGTATGTTGTGGCACCATAGATTGTCACATTGGTAAACAGAGTCTTAAGACCATTCTCAGTAATATGTTGGTTGGTGGTATTTTTATCACGCTTGAAAAAATGATTTCTATGAGCACTATGTGTTTGATAAATAGAGTTGGTCATCTTTTCTCAATGAAACTAATAAGACAAAGAGATTATTAGAGATCATTCATTTAGATGTGTTTGGACTTAGTGAATGTTGACTCTTTGGATAAATCTTGGTATTATGTTACTTTTGTTAATGATGTCTTAAGATATACAATGATTTATTTAATGCATTAAAAATTTGAATTTTTTACTATGTTTAAAGAATTTAAATCCCTAGTTGATAAATAATTATGTATTATAAGATAAGAGTGTTGAGATCTAACATCAAGGGTGAATATTGTTCTAGGAAAATTGATAAGTAATTTAAGCATGCAAATATTGTTCAACGAAAGATTGCTCCTTATGATCCCCAACAAAATGGGGTAGCAAAAATAATGAATCAAACCTTCATGGAAAGTGCTAGGAGCATGGTAAGTGGAGCTAATATCGATAAATTCTTTTCTGTAGAAGCTGTAGGTATTTATTTTTATATGATTAATATATCTCATTGTTTAGTTCTTGTTGATAAAAACTTTTTATGAAGTGTAGATAGGTAGAAAGCCTTATGTTTTGAACACTTAAGGATCTTCGGTTGTGAGGATTTTGTTCATGTGCCTCATGATAACTAATCTAAACTACATCCAGAGCACATAAATGATATCCATTGGTTACAATGAGAATGTGAAAGGTTATAAGATTTGTAATCCTCTAACCCATAAAATGATACTTTTTTAGAGATGTTATTTTTAGGGAGTTTAGAACTTATTGGGGAGAAAAACAACCAAAGGATCAAAATAAGAAAAAAATAGCCCTCTTTTAGACAAATATTGAGAAGTAGGAAGATGCACATGTGGAAGAAAAATTAGATGGATCTAAGAATGGAGAAGAAGAAGAGAGTTCATGAAGTTTTGAGGATGTGCAAAATGAGCACATAGAAGAAGAACATGCAAATCCCATTTCCTTGTACTTAGGTTGGCCGGACATACACTTGATTTTTATTTTATTTTTTTAAATTTAGCATTACTACATTGAAATTTAAATTTTCACCAAATACATTTTTTTTTTCAAAAAGCAACTGGTAACCTACAAACTACATTCAATTTTCTATAGGTTTTATTCTTACATATTTTTTAAATTATGTTTATAACCTATTCAAATGTTTATGTGAATTTTCCTAATTCTATTTTTAAAATTTTCATTACCACTTAAGGACCTCGTTTGGACCCCCCGTGATGCTACATTGACCCACCTAGGAAATTGGTGTTTAGACACAAACACTGAAGGTATTGGTGTCCTTATGAAGTTATTTTTTTAGACATAGTGAGAACCTATGGATAGGATCTTAAGTATTTTTCTTTAGTTTTCACATATTTTTGATTCGTAGAAAAGATATCTAAAATAGGCTTAATAATGCCTAAACATGACTAACAGAGTGAACCCAAAATGAGCACATAAATGTAATGTTGAGATTGTTAAGTATGAATTTTTTAACCTTATATAACCATCAAAGAAACCTTGCAGTATTATTTACCTAAAGAAATATTATCATCATGCAGTATAAAACAATGATGTTGTAGCATCGTAAGTTGTACTCCTTTAGTTATGGAGTCCAGTTTCACACTCTCCTAGCACTCATTTTAGTATATTCCCCATTCTTCTATGCATTATAGGACCTTTTATTGCATTAAATTAATATCTAATTCAATATTATGAGTCCTATTTCACTTTAGTACATCAACACTTTATTTGGGCCCTTGATTTTAGGCGTGTCTTTTATCTTTCATCATTTTAATTCATTGTAAGTCTTACCGCATTTCAAATTTCAAAACACATTTCCCCCACTTAAACATCATAAAGTTGTTTATATAAATCATAGTTCTGAAATTAGGATCCTATTATTTCGGAACCCTAAAAATTTGGGCCTATTTTGTTGAGTCAATGTCGCCTAGCATCATTGATTAACGTTTTTTGGTTAATATTTGGGGCGATAAAGAGTCCATCTTGCCATTTTCAAAACTATCCCCAATGTGAAAAATGATTATTTTATGTCAGCCAAAAGGTGATTTTACTTTGAAATTCCTATATAATACATTTCTCCTGATTCATTTCATCATCTTCTATTTATCTCATTATTCCTTTCCAAGAGAAATTATTATGATTCAAGAGAAAACCTGAGTTCAAGGAACAACTACAACAAGACATCTTCAATCATGTTTGCAATTATGATTTTAAGATGGATTTAATTATGATTTATCATGTCATTGCAACAACATGTGGATGACTTATCCTAAGAACATTGCATCATCAATTGTGGGTATAATCATTTCAATCAAGAATTTCAATTTAGTTTTGTATTTCTTATTTTTTCATTTTGGAAGGGTTGAGTCCCAACCCAGGGTTTGATTAACGAAAAATCCTATACAGACCCAAACACCATTTTTATCCTCTTGTGTGTAGATCCAAGTTTAGTTACAAGTTTTTGATAGAGACAAAAGACAAAAAAGTGACCAAGACCTAGAGATAGAGAAATACTACAAATTTGATTAGAAACCCTCTTGACAAGAGTGCCTAGTGGCTTCTTCCCTTAGAATGAGAGGGCCTAGAATCCTTGTCCCTCCAATTCAGCTTCAAATTTGGTAGGACAAAAGTATAGACTATCAGAGTTTCAGATCCAGTTTCAGTGCTAAATTTTTTACTAATCTGATAGGGATGCCTAGCATTAGTGTCCACCCAATTTCATCTTATATTTCTATGACAGGTTCCTCTCTGCATTCCCTCTCCAGATCTAGGTTTGACTTGTGATTATCAGTTCTACATTTGCTTGTTTATGATGTTCATTGTCAATTGTGTGCCTCCTAGCCTAATTCTATACATTTAATTCAATCAATTCAAATCAATCAACTAAGGAGAACAATCAAAACCACCATAGTGCATAGTTCACCTAATAGGTCTAAATTTTAGGCCTAATTAATTTTTCCCTAATGTAATTGATGAGATTGGGTTTTGATTCCTAGTCCACATGTTTAGACTAGTGAATCTCTATTTCCCTCCATTACAGATGTCTACAGCTAGCACTCTGATTCCAATATGCATCTAGTCTATCATGAAACATTCAATGCATAAATGGATTGGAATCAACAATCTCCTTCCCCTTACTCTTTTTTAGTTCATGTCCTTATTTTGAGGGTTAGGGTCAATCCACATTTCTCTCCATCATTTCTCCTCTCATGAATCTAGTTTTTACTACAACTTTATGATGACTCTCCTTCTAAGAAACTATACCTTATGGTTTCTCCAATACCTCCTTCTCATGAAAGAATATTTTCCTTTGACTATCTTTTATTTCAATTTATGTGATTTTTTTTCTATCCTTACTCTAATTCCCTTTTTTTTGTCTAAGCATTTGGGTTTCTAACTCTGTGCTAACTCTCCCAAAGCATTTTAACTTTTCCTTTGGTTTCACCACCTAATCGAGGATTTTAGTGAGAATATAGCATCTTTATTGTACCTATACGATGAATTTAACTTGTCTCTACTCTTGGAGATTGTGCCTCTCTTTAATTATATTATCACATAGCCACATTTTCATGAGATTTATCTTTTATGAGTCTTCAAGCCTCCTTTTATTATTTACTTGTGCTCCACTATGCCAACACCCACTTTATTAGCTTCTTAAATAAAGTGTGTGAATCTAGATACCATTCTCTCCTTCTCCTATGCTATATCCTCTACAATAGGTCCATTTTAGCTTCTTTTTTTTAATTCTTGTCCCAAACTATGCAACCACCTTCACTCCTTGTTCTATACCTATCTTTCCTTAAGGTAGAAGAAGCTATTCACATACGTTCCACATAGTGATATTTATCTAGAAAATTCACATGCTAGTTGCTTTCTAAATTGTAATCTTTAAAACCTTGAACCAAGTCTACACCTCATCCAACTTTCAACTCCCTTCCCTCTTTGCATATACCTTCACTGTGTCTCTACTTTTCTTGTCATTTAATTACCTATTTTTTAGTTCCCTCATTTTCTTGCAACTCTATATTACACACTAATGTAAATACCTTGTTGCAATCCTCTATATGCATTTCTCAACTTTGAAACCACTGATGTAAGTCATCTACTTGTAATCCTACATTGCTCACTTTTTTAGAGTTATTTTCTCCTAGAGTTGTAACATGAACTATGATATTGATTATTAAAATTGTTTCTTAGGGTTCCAATCAAGAGATGTTTTGATGAAATAAAATACACATACACACATCAAAGCACATCAAAATTTAGACATGGAACATGCATAAACATAATATTACTAGTCTCATTAACTGACTATTGGTTAACAAACTTGCCCTTTGGAAATTTGCATCAACATTCAAATTCTCAATTGCATATCCTCTACTCTCCAACTTACGTTTGGCAATGTAGGGCTCCAAGTTCAATTTCTTGAACTCTAGTTCTAGGTTCAGAGCATCGGAAATAGATTTGCAACTGTAATAACCAAGTTCAACTGGAAAAACTACCCCAGACTTACCTTTTTCCTTTAATTTCTTATCTATGTGGGCAAGTTGTTTGCAAACTTCAATAAGCACATGGATGTCTAGGGCATACCTGGGCAATTTAAACGGTTCACCTTAAAAGCCCCCCACTCTAATGTAGCTAAATCTGGAGAATTGGATGTAGTAGCTTCCATATATGTTGACTAATTCCATGGCTTCAGCTGAAATCCTCTTATTCACATTTCCTTGCAACTCAAAGACAAGTCTGCCTGCAAAGACATCATTCCATCTCGTAAAATTCTCGGCATACTTTTGTTGTCACAAGTGTGGGTGATACTCATAAACTTTCATGCCATCAACCATGGTTCATGATGCAACCCTTGCCATTCTCTGGTACAAGAAAGAATATAAAATAGATAAGAAGACATATAGAAACTGGTCATACCGATAAAATTATGAAGACCCTCATGAAGTTTGTCGGTGATAACCTATGCCCAGTTTAGATATTTTCACCAACCAGCAACACTTGAATGTAAAAATACATCCAATCTTCTGAGTAGAAGGCATGTGCATTCCCTTTAAGTCTATTCAATAGAACTATAATATCTCGCACCTCTATTATGAAATGCTCTCTTGTGAGAGGTCTGGGTAACCTGGAAGGTCATTTTTGCGACTTAAGGAGCCAATTCCTGGAAATGACGCTCTTGTAGATGCCCTTTTTCTTAGAGAAAAATGCATATGAAGTACCAATAGACCAGTCCTCATACGACTCCTTATGGGGAATGTGCATGGTGGCCATCACCCTTTCCCTATCAATTTTCACCAACACCTCACCACTACTGATTCT
Organism: Cryptomeria japonica; assembly: GCF_030272615.1. Taxonomy (NCBI): domain Eukaryota; kingdom Viridiplantae; phylum Streptophyta; class Pinopsida; order Cupressales; family Cupressaceae; genus Cryptomeria; species Cryptomeria japonica. The sequence goes on along the minus strand of NC_081406.1, from coordinate 34,814,999 downwards.
GATACACTTGTTGTCTGCATCATATCTTCTCATGCATTCCATAACCAATTCAGGGCAAGGGGCAACAGTAGGGATTGCAACAACTTCAATCAACCCACTCTTAACAGTCTTTCCCATCATTGAATTACCATCTGGGTTTCCCACTCTCTCCAGAAAATCTCCTAAGTCAGCCTACGCCAAGGAAGTATCTCCTAGCTCTGGAAGTGTACTCACTAAACATGATGTACGACCAGGTTTTGGCAAGGTTGTCCTCATGACAACCGCTCTTACATTCATCATACAATTTCAAAACAAGGACAAAATTCTACCCAAAACAAAGATTTCACTATAGTGGCTTTCCGAGCAAGTAACACAACGGGAAAGGGATAATCAAAACTCACCTATTACTGTCATGAAATCTCTGTAACCCTCAAAATTATGGAGCTATAATTACCTTAAGTGCCCCTCACTTCTCCAACAATAAGAAGCTACTAAATTACCACTGAAGGGTTTGTATATTAGAAGTAAGAAAATCTATACAACACTTATGCATGCTTCTTAACAACTCATACAATCATGTGAAGGAACTCCTGATTTGATGGGATTATGATGACCTCTTTTATTACAAATCACTTCCACACAAGCGGCTTGAGTGTTCATGACTACTTTCCATAATTAGATTTTTCAAACTTGACATGCTTAGAATATTCCTTTTTTTGCGCCACCTTTCAGTAACTTGCTCCGCCTTGTTATATTTCTAGAGCCAACTTACAATGAATTATTGAAATGTGAACCATTTAACAAAAAGTTCAAAGGTTCAATTTCAACATGAGAGAGCAATAATGAAGGGGCCTTGAAGTGCAAAATACCACCTCGCGGCTCAACACAAAATTGAACTAGGAATGAGAGAAGACTTTTAGACGAAGACAGAGACGAACCTTGAACCTTGAACTGGACAAGAAGGGTTCAATGGTTCAAGTTCAAAACTGACCTAACATACTTACGCTTGCCCCTTAACAGCAAAAAAATCTGTGGGACACATAAAGGCGCTAGGTGAACTTTGAACTCTGAATCGAGACACGGGTTCAACATATAGGTTCACTGAAACAAGACAAGTAAGACCGCTTCATAATGAAGAATGAAACGTGCCGAATTTTGGCAAGCAACATTAATTACGCTTTATTTTACCAAAGATAGGATTTTGACTATTGTCAAATTAATAGGGTAACATCGGCTTTGACTGGGGACTGGGACTGAAAAAGAACAGGAAATGAATCTAGAATCTTTGGTTAGGCATGCAAGCCAACAAAAACAAAGGCCCAACCATAACAAACCACAACAAAACACACAACACACCAAAAACTTATGTACATAGCAGGAGGACGCCTGCTTACAACTGATAAAGCTTTTAATCCTTCTCATTATAGGACAGGGGCAGGGCAGTTCCATAAAGATATTCAAGTTTAAATGAGTTAGGGGCCAATACCTGATTAATCACTTATGGTCCCTTCCAAAGAGAATCAAACTTCCCGTGCGCTCCCTTTGGTTCTCTGCGTCTGTCCCATAGTAAGACCTGATCCCCTAGCATGAACTTTCGCGGTCTAGCTCTGTGATCAAATTTTTTCTTTACCCTAGCTTGATGTGTAGTGATATGGTCAACCAACTCCTGCCTCTCTTCCTCAATTTTTGAAAGGTACATAATTCACTTCTTCATAGCACTTTGAAAGAATTCATTTGCAATCACCTTCTGCAATCTAGTTGTCGACAATTCCAGAGGCAAAGACAACTGAGCTGCAACCCCGTATACCAGTTCAAATGGTGTGATACCTATGGCCCTTTTTGGCGAGGTCCTATCTGCCCATAATGCTTCATAAAGCCTTTTATGCCAATCCTTCACATTCTCTATCACCAATTTTTGCATTATAGAGATCAAATTCTTATTGCTAGATTCAGCCTGGCCATTTCCCTATAGATAGTAATTTGAAGAATGAGGCAAAATAATTCCATGATCATAACAAAACATGCTTAGTTCTTCGGAGGAAAAATTTGTGGCATTATTAGTTACAATTTTCCGAGGAATACCGAACCCAGTGAGGATATTTTCTTTAAGGAAGTTGCAAACAATTTCTGAAGTAGTCTTCTTAATGGGAACTGCTTCCACCCACTTGGTAAAATAATCTATAGCTGTGAGAATATGAGTGTGACCAACATTTGACGAGGGGTTCAATGGGCCAATAAAATCTAAACCCCATTTCTTAAAGGGTTCATCTATGACCACCGACCTTAAAGGTAACACAGCTAGTTGGGGCTTCCCTGAGAACAACTTACATTTTTCGCAGCCTGCAACCCATCTGTATGCATCTTTAAACATGCCTGCCCAGTAGTAACAACTCTTGAGAATCTTAAAAGCTATTATTGTTGATAAATAATGTCCCCCACATGCTTCACTATGGAAAGCTTTTAGAAGCTTTTCTTGTTGCTCCTTGTCAACACGCCTTAGGAATGCTCCATCCAGGCCTTTCTTATACAAGATATCATCAACAATCACATATTTGGCTGCCTTTAGTCTAAGATTTCTCTTTTCTTTAGGAGTTAAATGATTCGGGAATTCTCCATATGTCAGGAAATGAGCCACATTCATGAACCATTCATCTTGCAAGCTGACAAATAAAGTTAGTGGCAATTCTTCTTTTTAATCTATCAAACAACATAATCCTTGCCCCCAGAATAATCCTTACCTGAAGCATCTTATCTATATCTTTGAAAATTGCATTTGAAACCTTGGGATTATAGTTTCTTAACTTCTGCCTAAAAGAAGCCACCCCAGGTTTGAGAGGAATATGTTAGGAATCCCACAAATACTGAGAGGGGGGGCGGGGGGATGGGGTGGTGAATCAGTATCTAACCGATAATTAGAATTTCTTAACTTAAAACATGCAGAACATATTATAACAGTGTACCGATATGCAAGAAATAATGCAATAAACAGAATCAAGAACATCCACATGAAAAGCACACCATAACACAAGGATTTAACAAGGAAACCCGGTGTGGGAAAAACCTTGGTGGGATTTGTGACCCACAATATTCACTCACTGGCCAATAAGAGAATATTACTTACAATATTACTTACAATAGGGGCCTGCACATGAAGGAAGGCCAAATGCCTAGAGCTCACTGCTCAATGGGAAGTCTCACTGACTTACAATGTGGATTATACAAATCCAATATCTTGTACTGCTTTACAATAGCATCTATAATGCTTGATCTAGTACCGGTTGCTGCTCTCCTTCTTACATAAACCCTTCAACCTATATTTCGCATAATAGGTCTTCCTTATATTTTTCCTTATCGCTTACTTATCTCCTACAAAATGTATACAATGATCTCTTTTATATATAAGAGTCATTTTACAATTTGCCAAGTCGGCTTACAAAGTTTTTACAATAATAAACAAAATATAATATAACAAAATCCTGTCGGCCTCTGTGTCCTTTCTTTGTGCCGGTGCCGGTGCCGGTGTCCTGAGTGTTGGTGTAGAGTGTGATCTGCTAATGTTGGTGCACTAACTTGTTGGTGTAATGCCTTGTCGGTATAATGTTGATGCAAAGCACCATAGTTCCAAACACATTCACTCAAGAACCCTTCAAGGTTCTTTCCAAACTATTCATTTAAGGCATAAAAACAACTTCTCCATCAATATCAATCTATAATCATACTTTCATGCATGCTACAGGGGTTCATTAATGTTGTCTCAAACATATCCAATCACTTATACCTTTGCAAACCATTAAACTTCATTGTTCATTGAGAGAATCCAATTCACTATCATCAAAGTGATTGTCATTCACATGACAGTTTTCTATACCTACACACAGACATAAATAACTTTCAAACCTGAGCATATTTGGAAGATCTCTTTAGTGAGCCTGTAGAAAACTAGGTTTCTAAAGCCATATCAAAAATTTAGAACAATCCAATGGTTCATTTTTGAGTTATGCGCCCCGTACTGAGACCTATTTTTACTGTCAAAGAAAAAGAAGAAATGTGCATGCCCGGTCCACCTAGGGCATCAAATATCTCCCAAAATACAAATCCATTTGATATTAAATAAAATCCATCTGAAAGCCCCTTTAATATACTCTTAGAATAACTAAGATTTAGATTTTTAACATGGTTATAATTTGAGATATGAACAAACCCTCGTACACACCTCCATTATTTATGGTTTTCAATCTGTTTTCACCAAAACTTACATAACTTTCTCAAAACTGAATGAAATTGATCCAAACCAAAAGAGAAGTAATGGTTAATCACACATATTTCCAATGAATCCATTTAGAGGTCATAAATCTTTAATATGCGTCTATACCATACGCTGCAACATGGCTATTTTCAGAAAATCTGGAAGTTGCAATCCATAAAACATCCATAACTTCTTTGTTTCTCAATGAAATCACTCCAAACAAAACAAGAAGGAATATAATTCAAAATAATATCTAACCATGATAATTATACATGGTTTCCAGGCTGTACAGGTTCGTACAAGGCCTGGAACCAACAAAGTAACAACAGAAACTATCAAAATGGCAAGCTTATGAATGCACAAATTGTTCAAAATTTTTATCCTCCTTCTCATTCCCCTTGGTTTGACCAAATACAATATTTTATAGCATCTTGGTTAGTTTGGACCTTATAACTACCTCCAAGACCTTTCAACTTCCCATTTACAACTTTTCCAAATGTTGCATTTTGACAACTTTTAACAAATTTTACATTTTTTGTCAAAATGGACTCAAACTTTGTTTAAACACTCTTGACACCTTACAATGGACCTTAAATGAACTTTTATAACTTGTATACCCTTCCATGGGTCTTTTGACTCATTTTGACCATCTTGACCTATAAGGGCCTATATGGACAACTAGGACATAATCAAGACTTGCTTACATTTTTAGGCTTCCAAGCCTTACAAATCATTCCAAATGGATTCAAATACATTATAAATTACCTTCAAATATCAATTATATTTCAAATGATGACTTTGACCATATATTTTCCTTACACCATGGGTGCTCCTGCACCAAATGCCTTGTCGGTGCCATAGGATTGCAAGGTTGCCATCAATGACAAAACCTTCAATCACCTACAATGTCTCATTGGAGTGTGCATATGCCAACAATCTCCCCCTTTGGCATTGATGGCAACACTCATGATAAATTTCAAAAGTGTATCAAAAAATGTGAAGTCCAAAAATGTTACCAAAAATGTGTGTGCTCCCCCTAAGCAGATGATTCCGGTGATGTTGAATTTTCTCATCCCACTACTCCCTCTTTGGCATCAATAACAAAGGTTGTCAAGATGTCAGTAGAGTTTGTAGTTTGAACCTTGTAACTGGGTAGTTACAATTTGAAATAGATCCGCCAAAATCAAGTTTATACTCTCCATGAACTTTTTACTATCTCTTATTGTTGTCTCTGTTCTCTTAACTGTACCGGTGAGATGCTGTAAATGCTCTGTCGGTGTTTTCTGTCCCTGTATTAGTGCCTCAGATACTTGCTTCCGCAGTGATGCTAGATAGTCCAATCTTGGACTTGGTTTTAATCTTAGATGCTTTGCCTTATTCACTATTCTTTCTTTCTTTCTCTCTTTCCAATTTAAGTAAATCTTCCTCAAAATTTGTTATCTTCAGTTCAAAAACTGATAGTGTATCAGGTGAGTTGACAAAATTATCTGCAAGTTTATTGATTTCATCTTGCACCTTGCTCATCTTCTTGTCTATATCTACAGTCAAAAGGTTTGTCTTACATGTGTCTTTGTACAAAGTTTTGTACTCATTCAATAAATTACATAGTTCCAGTAGAAGTGTGTCGAAATCTCTGTTACACTTCTTTATTTGCTCATAAAAGAATTTCTGCTTTTCAATTTCTACTTTATCCTTCAGTGTCTCTTCCTTTATTTTCTCAATGTTTTCTGTGATATATTTACACAAGGTATCAAGTTGTCTTAAAGAATCTTTATTGTCTATATTACAATTAGGAGCAATTACCTTCAAAATTGGTATGGTATCATCTATTGCTTTATAAGCTTGTGAGCTACAATCTGTTATCTTTTTGATTGAATCTAATAGTACCTCAGTCACATTAGTTGATTTGTAGCCTGATGATGAACCAACATTCTGAGTACCGCCAGTGGAAGTAACCAAGCTTGTATTGACCTCTAGTAGGTCTGTTTATGTTTGCATTTCCCTAAGCAATGGTTTTTCTACTTCTCCAGTTGTCGGTGGCACTGTTTCCTTCTATTCCTGTTCCTGTTGCTGTTGTTGTTCCAGAGCCTTTTGCTCTATTTGTTGCATTTTCTGAGTCCGAGTCTGAGTTTCTACTTTTTTCTCTTTGTCCTCAACCAGTTTTTCCTATGTGTTGTTAGTTTGATCGGCTACCGGAGGCTCACTAGCCATGTCAGTCTTATCAGTTGTATCTTTGTCTACCACAATGTTGATCTTTTGAGTATCAACATCCACAATATATAAGACTCCAGGATTAGGATTACCATCCTCTACATCCATACTTTCAACTATTGGTTGATCTTTTGTAGCTGTTGTTTTTACCGGTGGAGTAATCAAAGGAGGTGGGGGTAAGTTGTCTTTAACCTTGATACTAGGTGGTCCACCAACTTTACCATTACCCTTGTCTCTTTCTTTCTGATAAAATTTTATAGGTTTGGGGTTCATGTATTCTTCTTGTTTTTCTTTTTCAACTAGGAATATATCCCATCCATTTTCTGTCTCTTCAGTCACCTCATTAACTCTTCCAACCATTAAAGCAATGTGCCAGTGTGCAGTAGAAAATACTGACCGATTGGCTTGAGCAATTAGGTCATCAATTTCTTTGGGTGAATTCACCGGATATACAACAAGTAGCTTTTCAATCTTTATTTTCTTGTCCAGTTCTATTACTGCTTGTCTTCTTGCTTCCAATCTCTTAAATAGTTCATCTAGAATTTCATTTACTACTTCCATCAAAAATTTCTTATAAATATATCCATATGCAATATAACACTGTTTTCAACTTGTTCTTTTTCATCAGTTGTCAGAGTGTCATATATTTTCTCTATATTCTTCAATTTGCCTTCCTCTGTAATTTCATTCAACAATATATCAAGAGGGGCCAAGTCCTTGTTTGTCCTCTTCTTCTTTTTGGGTGTCAGTTTCTTCTTCTTTGGTGTAGCCTTTCTTACCAGAGATCTCATTGCTTGTTGTTTTTGTCTTGTCCTCCTAGGTGAGGGTGTGGTTGCCGGTGAGAGATCTCTTTTCCTTACAACTCTCTTGAAAGTTGCAGGCATGTCACTCTCCGAAGAAGTACCTACCGGTGATAGGTGAGTTTCAGGTTGTGGAGATGCTAACTCATCCTCTGTTATACTGGTTTGTTTTAACACATCTTCTTTGATGGCCTTTGCTTGTCTGGAACCTTTTCTTACAACTTCCTCAACCTTTTTCACTCTTTTCTTAGATTGTATTTGGCTTTCAATAGTTTCTGCACTACCAAATACTTCTTCCCTAGGTTCTTTAGGGGCTTCCAGAAGTGCTTTAGCATATGTTTCAATTATATGATCATCTATTTCATAACCCATCTTTGTTACCCAAACTGTCCTAGGGATGACTGCTTCCATCCATATCTCATCCTTCTTGATTACAAAGCATATTTCATTTTTATATTTGTCGACAATCTTTTGTGATAACTTGATTCTTTTCTTCATTTTAGCCTTTAGTGCTTGAAAGAAATCATGGATATTGTTTTCCTTGTCTTCTCCCATGTTATTGAATAGTTCTGTTAACTGTTTACCTACCGGTATATCATATCCAAGTTCTTTGTAGCCTATACCGGGAACCTGCTTGGTTATATGTAGCATTAGACATACTAATAGATTTCCAAACCTGAAAGTTCTTTTCTTGTCCTTCTTAATCTTTCCAAGGTTGTCAATTAATTCATCCTTTAACCACTCACATACATCAATCTTTGCATTATCTGTGACCATATCATAAGCACTCTTAATGCATAAACTTGAAACTAAATTAAGTCTATTTGCATGAGGAGCTTTATACCCTAATATCATGCTGATAAATCTCAAATTAATGTCTGTTACATCATTTACTCTTAAGGACCTTTTATCGGATGTGGCACCAGTTAGGTTTGTAACTAGGTCATTGGATACCTTCTTAGTTTTGTCTGGTCTTTTACCGGTGGTCGGTAACCCTGTGAAAGCTTTCACAACTTCCTTAGTGATTTTGTGGATTGCATCTAGCCAGATAAATTCACCATGTACCCTGCTTAAGACTATCCTAATCACATCCTTGGGGAATTCAGGAATGCTAAGGATCTCTGTAAATCCTAGGGTCTCAATGATCTTGTGTTCATCTTTTACATTGCCGGATTCATCACATATCACAGTTTTAAACATGGTTTTAATCTTTTCATCTCCTAGTTCCTCAATGTTACAGTGAATGTAAATTCTGGGGTCTTCGGCATAAACAACTCCCTTAAAAATTTGAGAAAAAGCACCTAAGGTATCATCTTTCTTTGCTACCTCGGGAACTAATTGAAATACGGGCCTAGGTCTTTTTATCACTTTGACAACAGTAGGGTTTGCTATATATTCAATTGCAGAGGTGGATGCCATGATAAAATACCTTTTACTGCCTTTAGGATGGATAATTGCTTGGAGTGTTCTTGCATCTTGCTCGAAAATGCCTTAGCTCAGAATCTTCAGACTCTTCGTAGATTTGAAATCTCGGTGAAATGGAATGGAGCCAAAACCTCAAATTTATAGTATCTTTTCGCCATCTACCACATTAAATGCATGTCGGTTAAGTATTCACTTAACATTGTTTGCTGTTAACAAGTAATTTCCAACTTCTTATTTCTAACCGAGGGAATAATAGCACATGTGTCATTAGATTGCCAAACCCTCAAGGAAACTTTCTTCAATTAGATGAAGAACTTCCTGCCGGTGGAGCACTGCTCTGTCCTGTTGGTGGAGCACTGCTCTGTCCTGCCGGTGGAGGAGTATTCCCAATATTTAGATTAGCTTTTCTAATCTATTGTTTTGAGAATTCTTGCTTAACCTCTTCAACTTTTTCTTTACCTTTCAAGCTAGAACTTTTGTTGTCTACCAGTGATCCTTTACTTCTACAGAATTTTGCAATATGCCCAATCTTGTTACATGCATAACAAGTCACATTATTCTTCTGAATAGCTTTCCCATAACCTATGCCGGTTTGTGTTCTACATTGATTAGATAAATGTCCAAATCTTCCACAAACATAACATCTTACATTCATTCTGCAGTTTTCAGAGTTGTGACCAACTTTGTTGCATTTTGAACATTGACCAGTGGGTGTGTTGATATTCTGATAATTTCTAGATCTACATTCATTTTCTCTATGACCATACTTATTACAGTTAAAGCATTTTCCATTGAATTTATAAGCATTAGGTTGTCTTACCGGTTTTCTGTGATCCTGAGTATTTGCAGTACCGAAGCTTTCACCAACTTCAAAGCCAATTCCAGAAGTGTCACCTTTAGGTTTTTGATTCTTCAGCAAGGTGCCAAGTTCCTCTGAGCTTTTCTTGAATTTTTCTTTATGTTGATTTGTAGTTTCTAGTTCTCTTTCTAAGACTTCTTTTTGTCTCATCAGTTCATTGGAGTCATTCTGAGTGTGCATCAGATCTGTCTTCAGCATGTCATTATCATAGCTAAGTCTTGTGTTCTCATTTGCTGCATCACTTAGTCTTCTGGTCAATTCTTTTTCATTCTTCTTCCTATCCTCAATCTCTTTGCAAAATCTCATAGTCATATCCTGCATCTCATTCTTTGTTGTCATGTTCTCTTGTTTCAGCTTGCTTATCTGATCATTAAGTGATTCCTTTTCATCATTCTCATTTTGCAACTTTTCACAAAATTCTCTTCTCTTATTTCTTGCAACAGTAAAATTCTCTTGAAGTGCCTAAATGATATCTTGAGCTTCCCTTAAATCATCTTCTAGTTTGATATTTTTCAATTTCTCTGCATCATAGTCTAAAAGAGCTCCTTCAAGTTGCTTCATCAGATTTTCCATCTTTACCGGTGTCAAGATCTTCCTCAAGTTGTTAGACTTCTGAAAATAGAGGATCAGGCTCCTGATACCAATTGTTAGGAATCCCACAGATACTGAGAGGGTGGGGTGAATCAATATCTAACCGATAATTAGAATTTCTTAACTTAAAACATGCAAAACATATTATAAAAGTGTACCGGTATGCAAGAAATAATGCAATAAACAGAATCAAGAACATCCACATGAAAAGCACACCAGAACACAAGGATTTAACGAGGAAACCCGGTGTGGGAAAAACCTCGGTGGGATTTGTGACCCATAATATTCACTCACTAGCCAATAAGAGAATATTACTTACAATAGGGGCCTGCACATGCAGGAAGGCCAACTGCCTAGAGCTCACTGACTTACAATGTGGATTATACAAATCCAATATCTTGTATTGCTTTACAATAGCATCTATAATGTCTGATCCAGTACCGGTTGCTGCTCTGCTTCTTACACAAACCCTTCAACCTATATTTCGCATAATAGGTCTGCCTTATATTTTTCCTTATCGCTTACTTATCTCCTACAAAATGTCTACAATGATCTCTTTTATATATAAGAGTCATTTTACAATTTGCCAAGTCGGCTTACAAAGTTTTTACAATAATAAACAAAATATAATATAACAAATTCCTGTTGGCATCTGTGTCGGTATACTTCCTTTCTTTGTGCCGGTGTCGGTGTCCTGAGTGTCGGTGTAGAGTGTGATTTGCTGATGCTGGTGTACTAACTTGTCAGTGTAATGCCTTGCCGGTATAATGCCTTGCTGGTGCCATAGGATTGCAAGGTTGCCATCAATGATAAAACCTTCAATCACCTACAATGTCTCATTGGAGTGTGCATATGCCAATAGAATATGATGTTGAAACTGGCCACTTCTAAAATATTTCAAATCCTCATAAGACCATGCAAAAACATCTAGAAATTTTTGTGACAATTTAATGAACAAATGTCTTTCTTTTGGGGTACAACACTTGCCTAAGTTAACCAACTTTGGGTTAGTTTCATCCCCTATATTTACCTTTTCATACTTTCCTAAGTTACTGGTACTTTGAGAACTGTTTTTTTTAACATACCTGTCATTGCGATCAAAGAGGCTTTCTAGGGATACCAGACCTTTTGGAATTCGATTTCCCTTTAACTGATTAACTTCCTTTTTAGAACCTTCTTCTGAATCTGGGCAAAATTCATTACATTCATTCTCGGACCCTTCAAAGAAGGATAAGGCAAACATCTCAGCATTTTGCATGAAATTATTGATATGTTTATCACTCTCGAACACCTGCCAGAAATCAAAATTATCCAGAATATTAGGACGATATACCACTTCAATCCTATAAATATATGCACCAAAGTTTGGATGTGGGAGTAATAAAGAAGCTGAAAGTGCTAAGGAGTTCGCACGAGAATTTTGATTTCTAGGAATTGCCTCAATTGAGAAAGCATCAAAATATTTCATCTCATCCCAAACCCTATTCCTATAATGTCTAAGCCTTTCATTCTTTACTGAGAAGAGATTTTGCACATACTTGACAACTAATTCTACATCACCTTTGACGCTCAACAACTTGATTCCTCTTTTCTTAGCCTGTTCGAGTCCCAATAATAGGGCCTCTGTAGTATTATTAGTGTTTTTGAATTTGAACTTAAATGAAAAAAGGAATTTTTTCACCTTTTGGAGAAATGAGCACCACTCCGGTACCATATCCAGCCAATGCACAACTTCCATCAAATTCCATCACCCATAGGCCATCAACAGGGTCTAACACATCCTCTGGTGTTTTCTTCATGTCATTAGAGAAAAACAAATAATTGCCAAAATCACATTCTTGATACAATATTTGAGATTTTGGGTCATTAGAAGGAAAAATTGTATATTTGGATTTTGGCTCTGGTTGAAGGGCAACTTTTTGTTTACCAATGGGAATTAATGCTTGAGACCAATCCATCTTGATTTTTCCTCCCAGATCTTTACAAAAATTTCTACTTAGCAGCATGCCATAACTTGTAGGAATATTGGCTACTAGAATAGTCAATTTCACTCTTTTACTAAGATGTACTACTAGGGCAGCTTGAGCATCTTTTATTTGGCCTAACAAAGGGACCTGCTTAGAGTCCATTGAATAACACTTCCCAAAGGTTTTAATGAGAGAGAGGCCTAATACTTTAGAAACTGCAGAAGGCATGATGTTATCTGATGCTCTTGAATCAAGGATACAATTGTTGAGTTTATAACCCTTAATAAACAAAGATATATAGAAAGGTTCGGGCTTTTGATCTAATGCTAAAGGTGGTTCATCTAGTTCATTAGCTAATATCTCTAGAACGGTTTCAGATGATTCTGCAGGTTCAGTACACTTCCTAACCTATGAGGACTCAAGAATGGCCAACAATGACTGATAAGGTTGCAACTGATAGGTTTTCCCCTGTACATATTTAACTAGTTTATCCAGCTCTTTAGGGTTCCACCTAAGGTATTCAACAGGGGATATTTGAATTTGAGAAGTCTTATAAAATTCAACTATATCAAAAGAAGTATCAGGATTAGGGCACTTCAGTATCTGAACCTCTTGAACTCTTGAACCGCTTTCAAAGTTTTGGTTCACGAGTTCTTTACCTTTGGTTAGGGTTTTAGGAAATGTTGAATTACCTATGTTTTTAGGTTGACGTTGATTCCTAGTAAGGATTGCACAAGAAGGATCTTCAAGGGTCACCAATATATCTCCTCCTCTTTCTGAATCTGACTCGTACTCCAGGAAGTGTATTTTAGAGTCGCTAGGTTGCCCAAAGATCTCTTCTTATTGACCAAACTCACTTATTACTCCTCTTGTATTCATCATTTGTGCATGTCTCACCATTTATGGATAGGAATTACCATCATGATCATCAGTTAGGTGGAAAACACACATGTTACCTTTAGGTGGTGGAGCTTCAATTGCTAATCTCTGCTGAGCTAGAGGTAATTGTAAGGCCTTGTTTTGATTAGTAATTCTTCTTGGAATATCTTGATAAGGTTGTGGATAGGAAGTAATAGCCTTTGGAAATTGTCTTTTGAGAGCTATGACATCATTCATTAATCTTTGTACCACAGGGTCTGAAGAAGTAGAGGGTTGTGTACCAGCTACTTGAACTTCTCTCTTCCATTTTCCAGCAGTAATTAAGTCATCTTCTAACTCAACAGCCAATGTTTTGACATTGGCTAGAGTTGCTACTCTTTATCTCTGAATGAAGAAACTTATTTCTGAAGGCATGGAATTTATAAAAAAACATTTCAGATTGTCATCTGAAATCTTCTGATTTGGAGGAATTTTATCAAACCTAGCCACAAAATCTCTCATAGACTCAGGAATCTATTTCTTTAATTGGTCCAATTGGGATAAAAGGGAATGTTCATCTTTAGCCACCTTAAACCTAGCCTCAAACCTACTTTTCAAATCTTTCCAATTTGTGATTGCACCATTTGGCAAGTGGTAGAACCAATCCACCGCTGTCTCGGTTAATGTCTGCACAAACAGTCTCACTACCACATCTTCATGTTGGATGACTATCACACCACATGCAACATTAAATGCATTTAAATGCTCATCAACTGAGACCTTCATAACACCACTAAACTTGGGCAAATGATTCCTTGCTCCTTTAGGTAAAGCATTCAAATTAAGACCAAGATTTAATGGTCCTATTGCAGGTCCCCAAGGATTGTTAACGACCATTGGAATAAAGATATTAAGAGGTGTGGGGTTAATTACACTGGGTAAAGCAACACCATCTAATATTAGGGCTTGACAAATAGGAGATACACGAGATGGAGCAGAAGGGGAAGGAGTTCTACTTTTGGCTTGTCTTCTAGGTGTAAAGGAAGCTTGAATTACAATCAGATCAATTTCATTTTATATAACTACGCTTAATAATGAAATCAAAATATCATGGACTCTGATCGAGTCTCTCTCATGAATTAAAGGACAAGGGGGGTCATAATATCCAAACAAAAGTTAACAGTGGATTTATTTATCAGATTCATTCACAAACTTATGAAAAGTGGATAATCAAAGAAGTAACATATTCTGCACATACACATATATCCCAATAGAGATTTATTTTCCACATTCAAACACACAGATTTGAAGGCTGTAAAAAATGTATCATTTCATTCACAGATAAAAATATCTTCACTAAAAATCCACAACATGCTAAAAAGAAACAAAGTTTGCTAATTTCACTCAAAGTTTTTCGGACCTTTGAAATATCTTCCTTAGTTACATAAATAGCCTCTAGGCTTATAGTCTTTTTAAGAGTATCCAGAAATAAGTTTTAACTCTATTCTAGAGTTAAAGAAATAGTCCTACCTATAACTAACATAACTAAAAAAAGATAATTGACTGAGAGTCGCGAACAGGGTGACGATTCGTTGGTGGCATGATCAAGATTCTAACGTAGCCAAAGAATCTGCTTGCTTATCCTACTTTGCTAAGGTGCCACGTATGTTGCGCCACTCCAGGTGTGTCGCCGAGAAGTTGAGGACAAGCTGATAATGAGGAAGCCCAATATGTATAATGTGTTGTTTCCATACCTCTTTGTCCTTGCTTACCTACAAGACTTTTATCTTACGTGCTTTCAGATGATCAAAGAGAACTGTCAACATAGATGCAATCCTTGCTATTTGAGAGAAATCATCAGTTCGTGTCTTTGATGAACTGCACTCTTTCCTTGAAGGCTTTGATCATTTCTGTTGCATCTTCGATAGTTTGTCCACAATCCTTCCAAAGTTGTATATCAATGCACTTCAGATCTTTTTGCATTATGTTAACAATTTCTTTTAACTCCTTAAACAATTTGATGGATTCTTCATGGCTTTGTTTGATGATTGAGTTCCTCCATTCAATATTTTTCTTTGCCACATACAACATGTTAGCATCTAAACCATCCACAGGCCTCTCGACAAGAAATTTCGTAACTCCAAACCTTTGCACATCATTCATTTGTGTCAATACTGCTACCCATTTATTCTTTTCTTTCTCCCATGCTAAGGCTTCCAATTCCATCTCCTTACTTACAACCACAACATCCCCAAACACTTTTATCAAATTATCAATGTAATCTATGCCTTGATGTGCTATGGACTCAAGTCATTTATTAAAAATTTCAGTCAACTATCATGCAGTTCCTTTGAACTTGATCTAGTAGCTTCAGGTTCACTAGTGATTTCAGATCAAAGGATAGTGACATTTGTGACAGAGGCTGAGGATTCAGGCTATGTATGACATTAATATATTCCATCATCTGTTTGACAATCTGCTTCAACTCTTGTTTGTCCTTTTCGTCCTTCCAAGTTTTGGATATCATCCTTTTGGCAGAGGAATCCAAATTCTTAGCATCCGCAAACCTTGAAGCAACTCCTAGATGAATATTTTCAACAACATAATCTTTTTCAGTGGCATTTTTTGCATCTTTATCTGAGATGGGCCTACCCACTTCTGCTACCCAGTGCCCTTCGTTATCATCAATATCTATCATAGCCTCCATTTTAATATTTTTGGACAGATGTTTTCCCAAGGCATTTTCTAACTATGTCTTCAATGGGAATGGTGATGGGAACCACACTGCGTTTTTTGCTAAGAGAAGTCTCTAGCCATCTGGGAGCACTGGAGAAAACTTTCGATGGAGGTGTTTGATAGCTTGGAGGAACAATAATGGTCATGATGCCTATCAGGTTCTGGTCTTCTTCAGGTTATTTTTGTTTGTCCATATCTTGAACTACGAGATCATTCGGCACCTGTTCATCCATGGTTACCTGAGTCTCTTTGCCTAAGTATAGGTCAACAACAATCTGGTCCACCGTAGGTTTCCTGATTTCCTTTTTTCTCTTTGACTGTGTGACTTGAGCTGACAAGGGATTTAATGGAGATTTCCTTGACCTTTTACTCCCGACTTCTTTTGCCTTTCGTCTTGTGGCACCTGCAATATAATCATAATAGAGGAAGAAGTGGGAAACTGAGTAGCAACATGAAGTTGACCAATTGTTTCCACTTTAGGAGCGAATCTACGGTTCCCCAACCACTTCTCTATTCTCCTTATGACATTAAAGGACTTAGTCTAAATAATTTCTTCCTCTCTTATGTCCCAATTGATTTCAGGAATCGGTTGCCCTTGAACTCTCTCATTAAACTCGGGGTCCAACACATCTTCACTCTCTTCCTCCCGTACTCCTAAAATATTTATTGACAATCCCATTGTAACTATTTGTTGCAAGATGAACCTTGACCACAGTCTTCTTCTGACCTCCAATTCATCATAACAATTTTCCCAATAGTCTTCTAATTGGGGTCCATGTCGGAAATCTGCATCAACATTCAAATGCTCAATTGCATATCATGTACTGTCAAACTTACATCTAGCAACGTAAGGCTACAAGTTCAATTTCTTGAATTCTAATTCTAGGTTCAGAGCATCGGAAACATATTTGCAACTATAATGGCCAAGTTCAACTGGAAAAACTTGAACTTGCAGCCCTACATTGCCAAACGTAAGTTTGACAGTACATGATATGCAATTGAGCATTTGAATGTTGATGCAGATTTCTGACATGAACCCCAATTAGAAGACTATTGGAAAAATTGTTATGATGAATTGGAGGTCAGAAGAAGACTGTGGTCAAGGTTCATCTTGTAACAAATAGTTACAATGGGATTGTCAATAAATATTTCAGGAGTACGGGAGGAAGAGAGTGAAGATATGTTGGACCCTGAGTTCAATGAGAGAGTTCAAGGGCAACCAATTCCTGAAACCAATTGGGACAGAAGAGAAGAAGAAAGTATTAAGACTAAGTCCTTTAATGTCATAAGGAGAACACAGAAGTGGTTAAGGGACCGTAGATTCGCTCCTAAAGTGGAAACAATTGGTCAACTTCATGTTGCTACTTAGTTTCCCACTTCTTCCTCTATTATGATTGTTGATATTGCAGGTGCCACAAGATGAAAGGCAAAAGAAGTTGGGAGTAAAAGGTCAAGGAAATCTCCATTGAATCCCTCATTGGTTTGAGTCACACACTCAAAGAGCAAAAAGGAAAGCAAAAAACCTACGATGGACCAGATTGTTGTTGACCTAGACTTAGGCGAAGGGACTCGGGTAACCATGGATGAACAGGTGTCGAATGATCCCGCAATTCAAGATATGGACAAGGAAAAAGAACCTGAAGAAGACTAGGACCCGATAGGCACCATGACCATTGTTGTTCCTCCAAGCTATCAGACGGCTCCACCCAAAGTTTCCTCCAGTGCTCCCAGATGGCTAAAGACTTCTATTAGCAAAAAACGCAGTGTGGTTCCCATCACCATTCCTATTGAAGACATGGTTAGCGAAGACTTTTTTCCTTTAATTTCTTATCTATGTGGGCAAGCTGTCTACAAACTTCAATAAGCACATGGTTGTCTAGGGCATACCTGGGCAATTTAAACGGTTCACCTTAAAAGCCCCCCACTCTAATGTAGCTAAATCTGGAGAATTGGATGTAGTAGCTTCCATATATGTTGACTAATTCCATGGCTTCGGCTGACATCTTCTCATTCACATTTCCCTGCAACTCAAAGACAAGTTTGCCTACAAAGACATCATTCCATCTTGTAAAATTCTCAACATTCTTTTGTTGTCGCAAGTGTGGGTAATACTCATAAACTTTCATGTCATCGACCTAGGGTTCATGATGCAACCCTTGCCATTCTCTGGTACAAGCAAGAATATAAAATAGATAAGAAGACATATAGAAACTGGTCATACCGACAAAATTATGCAGACCCTCATGAAGTCTATCGATGATAACCTATGCCCTGTCTAGATATTTTTCAATATCCAACAACACTTGAATGTAAAAATACATCCAATCTTCCCAATAGAAAGCATGTGCATTCCCTTTAAGTCTATTCAACAGAGCTACAATATCTCACACCTTTGTTATGAAATGCTCTCTTGTGAGAGGTCTGGGTAACCTGGAACCTCCTTTCTGCAACTTAAGGAGTCAATTCTTGGCAATGACGTTCTTGTAGGTGCCCTTTTTCTCAGAGAAAAATGCATATGAAGTACCAATAGACCAGTCCTCATACGGATCCTTATGGGGAATGCCCATGGCGGCCATCACTGTTTTCCTATCAATTTTCACCAACACCTCACCACTACTGGTTCTAATACCTATTGTCCGCATCATATCTTCTCATGTATTCCATAACCAATTCGGGGTAAGGGGCAGTAGTGGGGAATGTAACAACTTCAATCAATCCATTCTTAACAATCTTTCCCATCATTGAATTACCATTTGGGTTTCCCATTCTCTCCAGAAAATCTCCCAAGTCAGCCAGAGCCAAAGAAGTATCTCCTAGCTCTGGAAGTGTACTCACTAAACATGACGTACGACCAAGTTTTTGCAAGGTTGGCCTCATGACAATTGCTCTTACATTCATCAAACAATTTCAAAACAAGGACAAAATTCTACCCAAAACAAAGATTTCACTACAATGGCTTTCTAAGCAAGTAACACAACAGGAAAGGGATAATCAAAACTCACCTGTTACTGTCATGAAATCTCTGTAACCCTCAGAATTATGGAGCTATAATTACCTTCAGCGCTCCTCGCTTCTCCAACAATAAGAAGCTACTAAATTACAACTTAAGGGTTTGCATATTAAAGGTAAGAAAATCTATAGAAAACTTACGCATGCTTCTTAACAACTCATACAATCATGTGAAGGAACTCTCGATTTGATGGGATTCTGACAACCACTTTTATTACAAATCACTTCCACACAAGCGGCTCGAGCTTTCATGATTACTTTCCATAATTAAAATTTTCAAACTTGACATGCTCAGAATATTCTTTTTTCTGCGCCACTTTTCATTAACTTGCCTCGCCTTGTTATATTTCTAGAGCCAACTTGCAATGAACTTTTGAACCGTGAACCATTTAACAAAAAGTTCAAAGGTGCAAGTTCAACATGAGAGAACAATAATGAAGGGGCCTTGAAGTGCAAAATACCACCTCGCGGCTCAACACAAAACTGAACTAGGAGCGAACGAAGTCTTTTAGATGAACACAAAGATGAACCTCAAACCTTGATCCGGACAAGAAGGGTTCAATGTTTCAAGTTCAAAATTGACCTAACATACTTACGCTCGCCCCTTAACAACAAACAAAGTCGTGGGATACATAAAGGCGCCAGGTGAACTTTGAACTCTAAACTGAGACACGGATTCAACATATAGATTCACTGAAACAAGACAAGTAAGACCGCTTCATAATTATGAATGAAACGTATCGAATTTGGGAAGGCAACATTAATTACGCTTTAATTTACCAAAGATAAAATTTTGACTATTGACAAAATAATAGAGTAACACCGACGCAATTATTCTGGATGCAAAACGGTACTGCTGTACACACAATTACTTTCTTATTATGCAGACAGTAGAAGACAGCGGATGCAACTATTCTATCGAATTATATCGAAATCTGTTATTTACTATGTCTCCCACTATCTCTATAACACTGAAAGTAATCGTACAACAGTACCGTTTTGGAACCAGAATAGCTAGAGCCCTCATTACCTGGGTGTCTATTAAAGGTGAAAATAGATGCCTTCATCTCCCACGTTTGCTCTTGGACTCATCCTTACCACGCCACAAACGATAGTGAAAGTGTAATCGCTTTTACATCAGCTGTAGAAAGATGCTTTGCGCCTTCCTTTACAGCTCATGCATGATAAAAATAATTGATTCTTGTCCTCTTTTCCTTTGTGACTGGACCCATTTTGATATTCCAAATCTTCTTTTTCTTTTTCGGAAACAAAATCATCTGTAGAGATTATGAGCAATCTGTTTTCAGTCCTATCTACGTCAATTTCATTTACATCAGCTGTACAAAGATGCTCTTGTGGCCTCCTTTATAGCTCAGGCAAGGAAAAAAAAAATTGATTCCCATTATCTTCTTTTTGACTATCTATTTTCATAACATATTCCGATCTTATTTCTTTTTACGGTACCCATTTTCATATGCTTATTACTTTTCGCTGTACCCATTTTCACTATAAAAGGCTGTCAAGCTGGGGAACAAACTCATCTGTAGGCATTCTGCGCAATCTGTTTTCAGTCCTATCTTTGTTCAATTTCATTAACCCGATTCCCTCTTTCATAAGCTGAGTAAGAGAAAAATGGGCAAGACTTACTGCTGCTCTTCATTCTCTCCTTCCCAGCAAGATTATCAAGATGTTATCAATAAAATCGTTGCAGTGGAAGAGATGAGCTACATTGATGAATTGATTTCTTACATTGAACAGATCTTAAATGCCATTCAAGAGGGAAGAGTTAATTCAATTGCCCTTCTTGCCAAGACAAATCGGGTGGGTTCTTCTATCAATTCTAGTGGTGGTTTATTGGAGAAAGTATTGAAGCGATCTGAGAGACATATATGCAAGGTATTCAACCAATTTTTTTGAAAAGTATTTTAATCGATGCAATTCATTTCCTTATCATTAAACTTTTTGATCCATGCTTTAAGAACAAAGTATTAACGTGGACTGAAATTACAAGTCTAAGACTATCTATCAATGTTTCTTGCCTGCAGAGAGACATTATGCCAAAGCTTAACCATGAAACACGGAAATTGGTGATGGATATAGCAAATCAAGGAGCACATATTCAGTGGGTGGGAATAGCGCTTTCAGTTGTAGGTTTTGTGTTGGAACGAATTGAACAGATTTCTTCCAATAGAGAGGAATTTATACAGCTCTTCATTTACATGTCTAATCTTGCAAAATACATCAAGCAGTTGAATGATCATTTGGATTTGGCTCAAGAGAAGCTGAATCGGGTCCTTCAATTCATTGTACAAGGCTCCCTCGTCTGTGTATCTCAAATGGGATCTCATGCGCTTTCCAAGTAAATCCAATTCATGCAATGTGAATTTTTCTTTGTTATGTGATTTACTTATTTCAACTGTTCTATAATGATGAATCTTTATTTACTTTTGATGGTTAAATAGATTTTTCACTGCTCCGGTAGCCGCTGAAGATATAGGGAGATTACAAGCAGAACTTGGGCATGAGTACCAAAAACTCTCATTGGAAGCGATAATTGCTGTTTTGAACAGGATTCCAGTTGTGTTACCTCCCTCCCAAGGGAGAACTCCTCAAGAGGTACTAATTTCTGTTCTATTTGGGCTTTTATTTAAACATTATGCTACATCAGAAAAACAAAATATAATATTAAGAAAAGAATCTTTGCCGTAGTAAAATCTTGAAATCAATTTGTTCCAAAAAAAATAATTCCTCCACTGATCCGATCTTATTGGCATATTGTATTTGGAAATCTTTATTAGGTATAGAATATTGTAAACTTTCGAAATAAAATCTAAAAAATCCTCAAAAGATAATTAAAAATTGTAATTTACCTAGTATAGGATACTCAAAACAAATTCTGTGTATGTGTAATTATTCTCCAGTTTTTTTAATTTAAATATGATTTCTAAGAAATTCATATTGGGTTTGTAGTTGGTATTGAAGAAGCCAGAAATTGTGTGGCTGACTTTCTTGAAAGTGGTGGTTATTTATGGACAAGATGGGATAGGAAAGACAACTTTAGTCAGAACCGTTTTCAGCAAGTTGGACCTCAAAAACTACAAATATTGCAGAATTGATATAAAACAGAATTGTTCAAAGGCTGGTCTTGAATTGCTGCAACAACAAATTTTAAGACCTTTATACTGTAATATATAGTTGAAGAGTTTGAATGAAGGTCGAGAAGAATTGTCCAAAGATTTTAAAGAATACTCCTCTAAAGCTATCTTCATTTTTGTTGACAATGACCTGAAAAAGCTTTTGCCTATAAGTGACCTGCATCCCTTCCACCACAGAGCAGGATTCTTGTAACAACCAGAAACCTGAACGAGACTCCAACAATTGTGCAAGCAAGAATTGAACGCTGTTCTTATCAGGTACCTTCTCTTCCGCACAAGAAGCACAAAAACTCTTGCCTGTGTTCACTTTAGGCAGTGACCAAGCAAGCTTTGATCCCACCATAGATATTAAAAGCCTCCTTCAAATATGCCAAGGAATTCCACTGGTTCTAAAATTGGCAGGAGGGAGACTATGCGAGCATAGTCATGGTCAGAGTGTGGCAGCTTGTAGAGATGATGTTGAAAATCTCAAGTCAGAGCTGCTACAAGGAGAAGAGGATGACTTAAGTGAGCGTATGGTAGAAAGAGGCATTTCTTGACATAGTGTTTTTCTTTTCTAATAGCGAGTGGGACCAGGTGGCCTATAGTGTTGGAGAGACAGAGTTTGAAGATCTTCAAAGCACTGCACTTGTAAATGGTACAAATGAGGGCAGGGTGAATGTTCATGATATAGTGCAAGTATGAGGGAGAATGTTGCCACCAGATGGGGAGAGAATCACCAACCTACAATCTCCCACTCATGTTCTCCAAGATGTAAAGGTATGTTTTCTGAAATTATATCTATATCTATATATATAAAAGACTTACTAATCCGATATCTTTTGATATCCTCATATGTTTATTGTTCTATATTTAAATGTACATTTCAACTACAAACATTTTTGCAGAGAATAAAGAAAACAAAAGGGATTGCTCTTTATGAATCATTCGAGCTAGAAGTGAGTCATCTCAACTTAATGAAGAGATGTTTAAGAGTTTTGATCTTGGACAGAAGAGGAACAATAAATGGAGAATGTAAAAGTCCCTTTGAAAATCTAAGGTTTCTCTTCCTTGACATCTATGATTACTCATGGATGGACGTCACCAAACACCCGAGATTAGCAGTTTTCATTTTGAAGTCCGATGCATACGATGAATTTTGTGAGGCAAAATCTACAAACTCTGCCTTATTTTTTTAATTTTGTCAAACAAATTTCTAGATTTATTTATAATTTTCCCAGAACACTGCTAATTCGAAACAATGACATTGTTTTTGCAGTTCTAGGACATCATCCCATCTTCATTGAAATATAAGCTTGTGCAAGGTGCTACGTTAGTTAAATCTTACCACCATCTTTTCCAAATTCGATCTTTGCGTTCTCTAACATTGCTTATTTGTAGAGGGTTTGATAACCTGCCTGAAACTATTGGGAACCTACCTGTTTTGAAAAAGTCACAATTTTTGGTGAACCTTTCAGACAATTTTGTAAATTTGTTTTCTTTAAATGAGTGGACTATATTGGATTCTTCTAGTTGGGTGAGTCTTCCAGACAGTTTTGGCAATTTATTTTTCACCCAGACAGTTTTGGCAATTTATTTTCTTTAAATGAGTTGAATTTATTTGGGTGTTCCAGCTTAATGAGCTTAATGAGTCTTCCAGACAGTTTTGGCAATTTATCTTCTTTAAATGAATTGAAATTAAACTCTTATTCCAGTTTGGTGAGTCTTCCACACAGTTTTGGTAAAAAAAAAATTAATAAATTGAATTTAAGTTATTGTTCCAGGATGGTGAGCCTTCCAAACAGTTTTGACAATTTATGTTGTTGAGTAAAGTTATATTTATATAGATGTACATAGCTACCTGTCTTGCCCGAAAGATTCAGAAACCTCGCTTTTCTGGAGCTCTTACATTGGGATACTGTGAGAACTCTATAATCTACCTCAAAATTTTAGTCAGCTGAAGTGTTTAAAATTTGGGAGCATAATTGGATGAAGGTATTGCAGAGCCTCTATGATTTTGAATCTTTGAGTTCACTAATTGCATGCCCTAATTTGAAAAAGCAGTGGGAACAAGTGATTGGTGACTGATCATAGTGGATATAGTTGAATGCCCTAATTTGAAAAAGCAGTGGGAACAAGTGAAGGAACAAAACTCTTTAGCAGTAGTGGAGTGTTGAGACTTGGTAATTGTTGTAACACTTTTTTTTTTTTTGTTTAATTAAGAATTTTATAAAAGTTTTCTTATTCTGATGATGGATCATAGAGTGTGATCCCAAATGTTGACGACAATAAAAATTCATACAATAGAACTTAAAAACACAACCACCATCATTGTAGACTATAAAAATCTAATATCTCGATATATATTTTATTTCACTGATTATGCTCATCCTTATTCTTAATTTAGGATCTTCATTGCATCTCTCCCCTATCAAGGAAGCAATAAGTTTTCTGAGTGAACCCCATTTTTAAAGTTATACATTATTCTACTGGCATTCTGTACAGGGCTTTCTGCCAGGCCATTAACAGTGTAAGAAAATCTAATACAACGTACCTCATTTTGAGGAGAGACAATTGTGCACTTATATTTATTCTCCCTTCTTTCCAAATTCTTTGACGGCTTCCAACAAATAATCTCCCTACTATGAATTTTTATCTCGAGGAAGCCCTCGGATTTGTATCAGAAATTGTTTTGAGCATTTTTTAAGTTCATGTTGTTTTGTTTTATTAATTTTTTATATATTTGTCAAGAAATAAAATGATTTTTAAATAAAATCAAGTTTAAATAAATATGAAAATTAATATAATTTAATTATTTTATAATTATTTTAATTGTATGATCTTAATTTGAATATTAATTTTTTTAATTGTTTTTAATAATAGTATCATAATATGAATTAATGTGTATCTTATTTTTCTTTTAATATTTTCTAGTATTGTAAAAGTTTAAGATATATTTATTAAATTCATAAAAATAAATAGTGACAATTATAGGAAAATTAACAAGGGTGAACTAAGACAAGGAGCAAAAAAAAGAGTGAAAATGGTGTTTGATTGTCAAAAATTTTGTATGCAAACTAGATTTCTCCTCAAATATTAGAAATATTTCTTCAAATTCAATTATTTCTAAAGACAGTAAGCCACTAAGAATGATGGAAAACAATGACCAAGACCTAGGGTAGATATTGGAAGAAGTTGGCTAGCTTTCAAAAATTAAGGGTAAGTAATCTATGTTAGGACTACTATACTTGAAGCTTTAACAAATTGTGTGCACATCGCATAGGAGATTCGTAATCAACCAAGGTTACTATTCCTTAGGAATTGCATGTTTGATTTTCTTTCTATATGTGATATTGCCTCTCAATTTTAAGGTTTTCAAATGTGAACTTTTGATTCTAAAAAAGAAATAGATAGGTTGGTTAGTGATAATGGTAATGGTAATACCATTGCAATATACTGAATATTCTAGATGGGCTATTTGTCTTCATTCTTTTTTAATATTTTTAATTTAATAGAATCATATTCTTTAGCTAAAGCATTCATATGTTTTGGCTTATGAGGTATCTTTAGGATAGAGCAATTCTAAAACAAGTGTCCTAAGAATAAGAATGCAACTCAGAAATTATGCTATGCCTAAGTATATGGCTACAAAGGGGCTCATCATTTTGTTGGTAAACAAATTTGTCACTATGAATTCATCTTGAAAACTGACCCTATTTTCCCAAAGAGCAATGGTGACCATGCCAACAATAGTAGAGATTGTTGTGAAACTATAATCTTCCTCTACGTTTGAGAGGGGTAGGTCCCTCGTATGATTGGGGTATTTGCAATTTTTATGTAATTTTAACCTAAAAGTATTAAAAAGGAAAAGACAAAGTTAATTATGAAATTGGATAACAAAAACCTTTATAGTAGACATACGAATACCAAACAGGATTTCATGAATGATAAAAGATTACATGGGGTTTAAGCACAAAATAAGTTTTGATATGCAATGTTGATGAGAGAAGTACTATATGTGATATTGCCTCTCAATTTTAAGGTTTTAAAATGTATACTTTTGAGTCTAAAAAAGAAATAGATAGGTTGGTTAGTGATATAGAAAATAATTGTTCAAAGGCTGATCTTAAATTGCTACAACAACAAATTTTAAAAGACCTTTATAATCGTAATATGCAATTGAGGAGTTTGAATGAAGGTCGAGAATAATTGTTCAAGGATTTTAAAGAACACTTCTCTAAACCTGTCTTCATTTTTGTTGGCAATGCATTGAAAAAAAATGACCTAGAAAATCTTTTGCCTATAAGTGACATGGCATCCCTTCTAGCACAGAGAAGGAATCTTTTAAAGACTAGAAACTTGAATGAGACTCAAACAATTATCAAGGCAAAAATTGAACATTTTTGTCATCCGTGGGGGATTCACTAGCTAGGCAATATTATATCACGTGCATTCATATTTGGGGGTTTGATATCCCAAAAATCGAAAACAATATATTTCCTATCTAGTGAAAATTGGGGTGGTTTTAATTCAGGCTATGAAAAAATACAATATCTAGTGAAAGTAGGGGGGGTTTACTTAGGGCTATGTATTGGGAGGGGATGACAAAAAAGGAATTTATGACAATATTTTTTGAAAATATGGGGATTCTTTAGCATGCCATGAATGCACATGATATAACCCAGGTTTACTAAGTGAAGCCCTCGTGTTGTTATCAGGTACCTTCTCTTCTGCAAAATGAGGCACAAAAACTCTTGTTTGTGTTCGCTTTAGGCAGTGACCAAGAAAGCTTTGATCCCACCATAGATATTAAAGGCCTCCTTCAAATATGCCAAGGAATTCTAATGGATCTAAATTTGATTGGATCAAGACTATGCGAGCATAGTCCAAGTGTTGCAGCTTGTACAGACGTAGTTGAAAATCTCAAGTTAGAGTCGCTACAAGGAGAGGAGGATGACTTGAGTGAGAATATGGTGAACTTTGTATATAATCACTTGAAAGCCTCATGTAAAGAGGCATCTCTTGACATGGTGTTCTTCTTTTCTAATTAGAAACGAGACATTATGGTATATGGTGTTTGGGGACAGAATTTGAAGATCTGGAAAGAGATGGACTCATAAATGTGATGAATAAAGACATGGCGAATGATCACAATATAATGCAAGCATGACAGATAATGTTATCACCAGATGGGGAGAGAAGCACCAACCTGCCTCAATAAAGCTAGGGTGTGACTGCCTCAATTTGATGATTGGTTGACAACACTTGTAACTTGCCTCCAATCAACGATATGTCCACATTGAGGCTCTTCCAAAACTCTCACCTCCTCAATTTTGAATCTTGCTCTAATGTGAATTGATGTAGTTAAGGTTAGAGGGTCCAAAATGGACTATCCAACCTTGCAGCCAAGCATATATTGAAACACAACACATAATTAAATGCAGAATGAAATAGTAGCTTAAATTGATGAAAATATAATGACAACATGCTCGCAAGCCTTCACATGTTCCTTACATTTGGCCCATTGGCTAGAGCCACATGTAAGCTCATGGGCCACCATGGACTTATTACAAGGTAAAAAAAAAGTCTTCTCGACCACCCTTCCCCTATCCTTTATTCTCTAACTACCCTCCCCAACTTTGTTGATGGCCTCCCAAACCTCATGATGTGTTTAAATATTGATTCCAATCACCAGGAATGATCTATGTTGGCCACCTTGGTGTAAAGTGTGGATAGGTCACGACTGCCGGAGCGGATCATACTACTAGTGTGAATAGATTAGACCTATTTGTATGTCACTTGACCCCATGTAGATCATGTAACACACTCCATAAGCTCTATAATGTTCAGCAAAGGATCTAATGTTATTAGAATTGGGTCTGATCTAGTTTCTTCTGGGATGCCCCCGCATTTGAAGAACATTGAAGTTGATCATGATTAGTGAAATTAATATGTATGCTTGAATGCTTCTTACTCCTTTATTGCATCTAGATCTATGCTCAATTGCCTTGAATATGCTTGATTAAATGCTCATAGGATGATAGTTGATAGTTAATCTTAGGTAGAATTTAAAATGAGTGAGGGAGTTGAATTTATATGCAACTTACACCTTTTGGGATTTAATTTTTGGGGAGGGTTATCATTGAAGGGCAAATTCTGCTACTTACAAAGACGACATTCATATTTCAAATTTTGGTGCCAAATTACCTAGACAAGGGCATTGGGTGCCCTAGTCCTAGCAGTTTGAGATGGTAAAAAGGTTGTAAATAGGGTAATGCACTATTTCAATGGAAACAATCCCAAAAATGAGCATAATATGACATCAATTAGGTACAAATTAGGAACAGTTGCCAAAGTGGGCCAAAACTAAGTGTAAAATTGTAAAGGGATACAATTTATGACACAACAACTTGAATTTTTTTAAATGAATAATTAGCCTAACTTTGTTGAGGATAACAACTCACTTTGTGTTGTTGGATTCCATTCATATCCAAATTTGTTGATAAGCCAGTTTTTTTTGGATTGTATGTTTGATTTATGCCAACTATTGCATTTGACTTAATCCAATTCGACAAAAAATAGGCTCCTATAGAGCATCATCTATAGTGAGTATTCCTAGCATATATCTAGTGAGTGCAACCAATTTCAGATCCAAAATCCACAAATAATGTTTCAAAATATTGGCATTAGTTGGTTTATAAAAAATATTTATCCTTTCTAGTTCTTTCTAAAATATTTGGTTAAACTGGCAAAGAGATTCATTGGTTTGTCTTCTAACTTTATGAACTATAAGAAAGCTTCTCATTGATCTAAAATTTTCCCAAATTATCTTAGAAAATAATTCTCCAACTTAAACCAAAAAAGTACAAAAAATGGTGAAATATTATTGTACCATTAACATGCAATATCCTACAAGGTGTTAATAAACGAATTGCAATGAACATTCTCTAGACAAATACATGGTATCATCAATTTTTTACATACCTTCATATGATCTAAAGTAGTTTTCTTATATTAGGGAAGAGGAAAGTTAATTAATTGTATTCATTTATGGAAATTTCTCTGAAACCCCTAGGTATGCATACATATGATTTATCATAGAAACTAGCATAAAGGCCTAACTTATGCAATTTGAATTTAGTATAGTGGACAAACTTTTGCTTATACATAATTCAACTCCTTTTTAATTTTTTTTGTTTTTACATTGTTTTAAATTTTATTTAGTTCCTTGCGATGGGTTTCAACAAGAATTAAGGTAACTTTTGAATCATTTCAAAATAACAATTCATTTTTGTGAACTAGTCTAATATTTCATATTTATTTCCTCTTATTTCTATTTCTATTGATATGGATTTTCGCATACTTGCATGTTCGAACAATAAAAGTCCCCTACTTAAAATATGGATAATCTCAAGAATCTTCATTGATTGCAAGTTATGAGTTTTACTAGAATGTATCAATATGAGATTAATGTGGCCAATCCACTAAAGGGACTATGTTGTCATACTATGAGTCATTCACAAAATTAGAGGTTTATTAAAGTGAAACTGTAAACCCTTGTGTTTGATAGAAATAATGTGTATGCATGCTATTCATTTAAAAAAAATAGCTTCCAACAAGTTATTTTCAACATCAATTTTGAATCCTTATAATAGCAATATCTCCTCTAAATTAGAATTAATTTCTTGAAATTTGAAAACTTCATTTTGTATTTATTCCAATTTAAAATGAATAATATTTCTAACTTTAGGAAAACAATATATCGTTTAGAGAAAATAATTTATACCTTATGGGAATAGAAATTTATCATCAAAACCCTAAACCAATCATAATCTATAGAGAAAAAGTAAAGGATAGGGAAGAAGAAAAACCTTAAAAAATATGATCCTATCTTCAAATCGCCCTTCATATATCATTTACAAAATGGACAAATTTAATGAAAATCATTCCTTTTTAAAAATATTTCTTGTAATCAAAACATAGTAAGGTGCAATCTTTAAAGTAATAAAACCAACTATAAAGTTGTTGCAACGACCATCAATCTCATTGAGTAAATTAAAGAAGGTATTTCATAGCCAATGTACACAGTGGATGTTGAATTTGTTACCATATGAATGTGTTTGGGTTGACCATGCCAAATATCTCATAACTAGGACTTGTTCCAAAAGGGGGTGCAAGGGTTATGCAGATAGTAAGATATAGATGAACTATTTGAGATGAAGAGATCTCACATTCATTATTAGAGAAATAAATAGAGAAGTAAATAGAGTTGGTTGATTGGTTTCTCACTCTCTCTTTTCTCCTATTAAATTTTATTTTAAGAATAAAAATCATAAAAAATATGATTAATGTTTACATGAATAAAAGAGAAAGGGAAAATTTGTCCTATTCCTATTTATTAGAATTTATTTAATTACTAAATAAAAAAATACATCAATTTTATTTCATATTATATTAATATATTCAAAATGATATTTATTTAAAAAAATTTAAGGTTTTAGATCATATTTGTTTGTTCCTATCTCACATCCATGAAGTTAGACCAAGATCTGCTAAATCTACTTCTTTGCAAATTAGCCTATCTTATTTGTTTGTTCCTCTCACATCCATGGAGTTAGAACAAGATCTACTACTTTGTAGATTGGCCTAGAAAGGTCAAATTTGTGTTATCTTGTTTCTTTTAAGCAACTTTAATTACTGCAAATCTTAGGATCTCATCCAAGTCACCTTGATAGGAAAGTTGAAGTTAATGGGTTATTGCAGGTTTAGAAGCAAAAACGAGTATTCTATAAAATTATATTTAAGTAATGCGATTCAAAATTTCTTATCATTTGGTTTTGTACATCTAGCCATTGAATTTTGGAAGAACTCCTTCTTTTGTTGAGAAACCTTCTCAAACCCTCTTCCATCAAGCAAAAACATAACACACATGCAATTCAAAGTTTTATATTTTGGTTTCACAAAATGACCATTATGATTTGGGATTGCTCCTTTTTCTTGTTGAGAGACCTTCACAACACT
This sequence comes from Cryptomeria japonica, assembly GCF_030272615.1. Taxonomy (NCBI): domain Eukaryota; kingdom Viridiplantae; phylum Streptophyta; class Pinopsida; order Cupressales; family Cupressaceae; genus Cryptomeria; species Cryptomeria japonica. The sequence goes on along the minus strand of NC_081406.1, from coordinate 34,784,163 downwards.
CCTTTATCTAGAAAAAAGATGACACTAATTGAACCTTCTTATGTACTTCCCTTTTAAACTTCAGTGTCTTTTAGAGTAAAGAACTTCAAGGGTACCAAACAAACAAAGTTTCATGTAAAAATATTTTCAACTCAAAAAATTAGAGATTTTTATTATAAGGTAATTATTACTATTAGAGAAATTTATTATAAGGTAATTATTTTTACGAGAAATTCAAGCATAATTAAGCTAGATTAACCAAGTTAACCACTAGAACTTGAATCTAACTAGCAAGACCATAAATGACAATGGAATGTAATCAAATCAACATAATAATGAAACTAAGCATTAAAATCCCTTTGTTGATCCAATTGGCTTCCATTTCTCTTATGCATTATTGTGGTTGTGTGGCTCTCAGTGTTGTGTTGGGATTCCTACATAAGATTGACACAATAATTTTGAAGATAGTGGTTAATGAATTTGGGAAATGGATGCTCAATTTATAGATTTTGAATGAGAAGATTGATCGGTTGAGATGAATTTGAGAACAAAATCGACTAATGGTTGAGACATAACTAATTGGGTGTTGAACTCATTTGATTGATGAGTTAACTGGATCGAATGATCAAATGACTGGATAGATTGATCATATGACTGAATAAATGAGTCTGTTCCAAAAAGTTGATTGATGAGTTAACTGAGTTAACAGATGAGATGACTGAATTGATTGGGAAGTTGACTGAATTGATTGCTTAGTCAGAAAAAGGTGATTGCCAGTTAGACTGAAAGTCAGTGCTAGTTAGGATTTTGACACGTGTTGTAGGAAATTGATTTTCATTTTATTTAAATTTGGATTTTTGAAAATATGAAATGAGATGCAAATTTATTGAAATTGGATGAAATTAGTATTTGGGGAATTTTTAATTTTTAAATTAGCAAAGAATGAATTAGTTAATTAAATAATTTAAAGAAATTGTTTTATTATAAGAAATCGAATTTAATTAAATAATAAAGATTATTTAATTAAAGGTATTAATTCGCAAATAACTAAATAATAAAATTATTTAATTAATATAAAGAAGGGGAGGTTAAATGATTAATTGATTGGGAAGAAATAGAAGAATTAGTAAAGATGAAATGTGGAAAATTGGTCGATAAAATTATGAAATTGAGACCAAATTAATGATAATATGCTCATGAGTGATAGTTTCTGATTTTGTGAATTTTTTAGTCCATTTGACTGACCTACAAGTGCTTTGAAGTTCACAGGATCCATGACTGTTGCGAAGGGAAAAACCCTAATTTTTAGCCTATAAATAGAAAATCCAAGCTTCATTTGGCTCATTTGCATTCTTTGAGTTTAGAGTTTCTAAGGAAAATTCACTACTTTTGCAAGCTTTTTGAGTGTGATGGCAGGCGTTGGAGCACGACATCACTTATTTGAGCTAGTCTGATCATACTAGTGTCCAGTTGGCATAGGAGGCATGGTGCGTTTCTCAAAAAAATTCATCGATTTTTGCCTAATCTTGAATTTTTTTCCAAATTTATATATTTCACATATGTATGTCGACTTTTTTGCATTTGTGTTAACTTTTGCACAATGGTTATGTTTGTGTCGCATATGTTAACTTTTGCGCATATGATGTAAGAATTTCGCACATTTTGCATTCGTATTTATGGATTGTCACATTAGTATTTGTAGTCACATAAATCTGTCCACTTAATTAAATGAATACTTAGTATTTATTTGATTATTTAACCATCAATTAATAATTAATTAAATTAATATTTAATTAATTCATCTTAACCCTCTTCTCCTATTAATTAAATAAATTATTCAATTTATTTGATTTAATTCACTTAACCAAATTCAGACCATTAATTAAATAAATAAATCATATTTATTTAATTAAATATTCTCTCACATTTAAATAAATTAATATTTATTTAAAACCCCCAAAATCCCACCTCTCACATTTAAATAAATAAATCATTTATTTAAATCACCTTTATCCTCCACCCACTTGCATTTTCCTACAAATGCAAGTTGCACAATTATTTTAAATAAATAATTTATTTAAATCACCTTTATCCTCCACCCACTTGTATTTTCCTACAAAAGCAAGTTGCACAACTATTTTAAATAAATTATTTATTTAAAATCCTATTTATCCTCACCCACTTGAAACCTTTAATGGTTTCCCTTAAAGTATTCAAACTTGATGGCTTTAAAGTCTTCAAACTTGATGGCTTCCTTCTATAGTCTTCTTAAGACTTTAATGGTTTTCCTTAAAGTCTTCAAGCCTTTAATGGTTTCCCTCAAAGTCTTCAAGCATTTAAATGCTTTATCTTCATTTTCTCATTTAAATAAATTAATATTTATTTGAATATTTATCCAAATGCAAATTACACCATTTAATTGAAATAAATGATTTTATTTTAATTGAAAATACCAAAATTTCTCCCACTTGCATTTTCCTACAAAATCCACTTGCATGCCTAAACCCCTTCTAAATTCTTCTAAACCCTTCCTAATTAGCCTAATCCATCCCCTAAATATTGTCACATTCCTAAGCAAATTGGAGTCACTTCTCAAAGACTCCAAAGTCTTTGAAAAGCAATTAATGCTTTGTGTGTTCAACAAATTAACCCTCAAAGTCTTGGATAACCTTTGAAAGCTTCCAACCTTCAACCACTAAATGGCTCAAAGTCTTTGATAACCATTGAAAGCTTTCAACCTTCAACCACTTAATCCCCAAAGTCTCCAATAACCATTAATGGTTACCTCAAACCCTCCCACATGGTTAAAACATTTGTTTTGACTCAACCTCTACCCAACCCAAGGGTCTCATCAAGCCTTTAATGCTTTGACCATGATTATCTCTTAATCATTTGCACAAAGGTTTATCCTTGCATTAACTCCTAATCCAATGGGTAATCTTAATTTAGACTTGACCCTTACCTTCTAGATAACCATGAGGTCTTCTCAGGCCTTTAATGCCTCCAACCTCTTCTCTCAACCCAATCCTATGTTGACACTTGTCACCATTTTATTGGTGCCAATTGTGCACATGGATCCCCAACTTTCAAACTTGGCCCTTGATTAAACCATTCAATCTTAACCCTTCATTTCCCTATTTCTTCTATAAATAGAACCCTTCTCCTCAAGCAAAAGGAGAAGCATTTTAGAGTATTGTTGTTATACTGACATTAGCATAGAGCTTTTTCATAGCATCACTATCTACTCTAGCATAGTATTTAGCTTTTCATTTCATATTTGAAGCTTAGTATTAAATCTCAATCCTCCATAAGCATCCATAGTGCAAAAAGCTGCTGAGAGCTACACTCATTTGGGACTTGGAGAGGAGAGGAACAAGGGAGGAGCAACTATGAGCATCTTGATTAGCTATTTCATTTTATGTTTATATGCTTTCTATTTCATGCTTAATATCTCTCTTGATATGCCTGTTTAGGATAATCTTTTGTTGCTAACACTAACGTTTGTTTCTTGTGCTCTTGTGTGTGTTGCCATCAAACAGATTTTCTAATCCTTTTTGCAGAGCATCATTTGGTGAACCCGACGTGAATCCAAACACCAAAAAGATCAATTTTTTTTTTAACCAATAACATGTTTGAATGTTGAAAATGTCACACAGGTTGCGATTTTGACACTGTTTTGGTGCTTTTGGCATTATTTTGGCGCTATTCCCCCTGTTTCAGTGCTTTTCCCTTCTCTGTCTTTCCCTTTCTTTTAATACGTTTGTGTTAAATAGTGCCTCTGTTCAAACGCAGACTAGCGCTATTGTAACAAAACGTTGTACAAATCACCTTGTAACCAAAAAAAATAAAAAACCAAAAAAAAAAAAAAATTTAGGCTTGTAGAAGCCCACCAAATAGGCGGATTTTACTAACTATTTTTCTCTTTTGTGCAGATTTAAATTAGATTAAAGAGTAGATTTATATTTTTTTACTAACTTGTTTTTGAAGTTGGTTTTAAAAATGAATTCACTTTTTATTTTGGTTTAAAATTAACTTCACATTTCAAATTTGGGCTTTTGAAAAAGAATCACACATTTGTTTGGGGCTATTAAAAAGAATTTCATTGTTCAAAGGTAAAAAGAACCACAAACTTATACAAAAACAACTTTAGTTTTTTTGCAAGTTAGAAAACAAACTTCGTTTTGGTGCTTAAAATCAACAAGGCAAATTTTATTTCTTGCATCAAGATAAAACTCACAATCCACACTTCCATTTTTGGTGCAAATAAAATTCACAATCAACTTGTCTCATTTTTAAAGCAATTTTACTTCATGCAAACGTGTTTTTCATTAAGTTGACCAGGATTTTCAAATTCTAGTTTACTCCAACAATTGCCTTTGAAAATTAAAAAGAACACCATGATTGTTGGAGCAACATCTCCAAATAGATAGAAAATCATTGCGATGACAAATTAAAAGGAACAAGTGAATTTTGTGTTTGGCACACTTGTGCAAAAGAGTTGGTCGAGTGGTCCTACCTCTAACACACACTATCCTCTCCCTTGGCTCTCGTGGTCCTAGGTGCAAGAGAAAAGTGTTAGTAACGCTCAAATTTTATCTTTTTAAGAGAGGCCTGCCAAGGGATCGATACTCTTGGGAACGACCTTGAGCGGTAAATCCTTCGAGCCGCTATAGAAATCAGGTGAGAGCGAAAGCTGTAGCCTTGGGTATAGCTGTTCCTACAGTGTAACTGGCCGAAAGGACAAATGGGCCCCACCACCAGTTACAAGGCTCTTAAGTGAGTCACTGCAGAATGAACTTATGTCCAAAAACATCGAACATGACTAAACACCTTTAAGTAGTAGCCCACCTGTTCTATTGATTGAGGATATTTGAGATATAATTTAGTGCAAGAGCATAGATGGTTTTGCTCCCAAGATACTCACCATACATATTTCCTTGAGTAGAAACATAGCTTTTTGAAAAGTCACTTGTGGCTTGATAAAAGTGGTGACTCCCCCATCATAGGGATCATCTATTTGTTATGCTCGTGCAAGACTTAGTATATCACATCCTTACCTGCCACGGCGGGATTCATAAGGTATGTAGTACCAAAGTCGAAGAAATATCAAGATGTGGGCTAAATTTATCACAACTGGCCATTTGACCTTAGGGATAAAAAGTGTTTGAAGTGTGTTCGTTTTACAGACCTAGCGCGAATTGAGCCGACTTCAGGCTTTGGAAATACACCTTAAAATAAATCTAAAGGAAGGGTCAAAAACAAGTCCAAGGATTGGGTTGATCTAGACCCATACTCATTTGTGCCTTTGAGGCTACAATTTTGTGTTTGTGTGCTTGCTTTGTTTTCTTGTCAAAGAAAAATCAGCAAATCACTTTCAAAAACAAAGTACTCATCCAACATTTCTCAAACACAACCAAAAATACCAAAAACAAAGTGCAAACAAACAAAGAGTCAAAAATTTATGACCATTCTTCACATCTTGCGAAAGAAGAAGTGTCATCAGAATATTACCTTGAAAAGAAGACCATTAAGCTCAAAGGCTTTGATCAAAAGGAGGAAATTCTTCTATCTCAATAGACAAATCTTTGTCTCACATAGAGTCTTTCTACATCGCATGCGTCTCTATCTTCAAGGTAAAACAAACGAGTTTGATTCCGAATCATTGAACCGCAGAGCTTTTATGCAATATAGAGCTCTGAGTTATCACAAAAATCAAGGAGGAAAGATTAATCCCAACTTCTTCCCAAACATCTGTATCACCTACAACACAGCTCGAGAAATGCCACCAACGCCTGAAAGGGAAGAAGTAGAGTTTGTTCCATTTGTAACACAAAGTTTTTATTAAAGTTGAAAACAAAACATCCATCATCTCATTCATACATCATTTTTCCATCATCAATTCATCCCAAAACTCTCAAAACATTAAGAGGTTCTTGTCCCAAGATTCCTTTTTTAGATATTGCTTGAAATCAAACACATCACATCACTTTTAGATTGTTTCTACATCTAGGATAAGCTCATCCTAAGAGACACATCTACGCAGGTTAAAACTAGTTCATGAGTGAATCCTCTCATTGCTAGGTAGTCAAAATCTGTAACACATCTCAGATTTCTCTACACCTTATCACATCCAAACTCATCAAAACAAACAAGCAATTCAAAGAAAGAAATCTGGTTACATTTACCTTTAGAGTGCTAGAGATCTACAATCCACTAATCATCCATCTTTCATCGAACAACTCATCATCATCTTCAATCAACTTCAACACAAACTTGCAAACAAAATGGCTCAAACCCGATCGCGATCAAGGCAACGAGAAATAGAAATTGAGGAAGAAGAGGACAACCTCAATGAATTTCAAGAAGCACTTGGAGGAAATGTAAATGATGAAAACCCAAGTAGTCCCACTCCTTCAACAATCGAAAGGGTTCAGCATAACCCTCACTTTAACAGATTATTTGATGAAATTCTCAGGAGCAATGCGGATGCTCACTTCTTAAGACTTGCTCAAGAAGGAGCCAAACTCCCCTCAGACTTTGATCTTGCCCAATTAAGACAAGCATCAGAAAGACAAAGTCGCCATGAGGAGGAAAGACGTAGAGATCCCATCAGATATAACATCCCTCGAGGTAACCCACCACCTCCTCCTCCAAATGAAATGGAGATGTTGCGGCAACAAGTCGCGAATCTCGCCCAACAACTTCATAGTGGTGTTAGGACCAATCAATTCTCACTTAACGACATCTGTCCCTATCCGTTTGATAGGAATCTTTATATGCCACCCTTTCCACGCGGGTTTGAAACACCCAAATTTGAAAAATATAGAGGAAAGGGGGATCCCCGTGATCATGTCCGAGAATTTCATTCCGCTTGTCTTGAAGTGGCTTATGAGGACACATACCTAATGCGCCTTTTTCCCCAAAGCTTGGGAGGAACAACCACATCATGGTTTTCCCGACTTCCAGGTGGCATTAGAACATTTGAGGAACTCATCCAGAAGTTCCTATCTCATTACTCTTATAATATTGAACGCGACATCACCATGGCTGATCTATGCAACACCAAACAAAAACCAGGTGAATTATTCGCAGTATTCCTGCAACGATGGCGTCAAATGTCTAGCAGACGTTCTCTTCAGTTACCTGAACGAGAACTAGTGGAAATTTTCATTTCCAACTTAAACGAAGAAATGGAATTTCACCTGGATGTCAAAGACACAGACTCTTTTAACGATATGATCACCAAGGGTATAAAATGTGAAAGGGCACTCATCAAAAAAGGACTCATCAAAATCTTTAATGAACCCAAAGATGGTCCTTGCCCGCGCTTCAATAGTGATAAACTGAACTTCTGGAACAAGAATAAGAATATCGTCAACGATGGAGTTGTGGATGCTCGAACTATCCAAAATGCACAACCTGTGGTTCGATTTGCAGGACAAAATCCTCCACCTCAAAATAACACAAATGTTCTTCCTAATCAAGGTCGCATCACATCTCATGATGAACCAAGACCCCATCCACAAAAACAAAAACGCACATACACTCCCTTAGGGGAACCGATTGAAACGGTGATGCGACAACTTATTTCTCAGAATTTGATCACTCTACCTAAGTTATCAAATTATGAGCCCCAAGTCAAACCAGCATGGTGGAAGGATACTGAACATTGTGAGTTCCATCAAGGAAGAGGACACAAGACAAGTAATTGTCACCGATTGAAAGATCTCATTCAGGATCTTATTGACCGAGGAGAAATTGAAATTGAAGGGCATGACCCAAAAACAACCAATAATGATCATCAGATGTTCAAGAATCCACTTCCATCGCAAGATCAAAGGGGTCCTTTGACGTCCAGACGAGGTCCTGATACCACTGATTATACGCAAGCTGCGTATAATTACACTGTCAATCACCTGTATGATGCCAGTGAACAAATTGCAACCATAACCTTCAAAAATCCCACCTCAAATTGCAATGTTGTTACGCGTCGCGGCAAAGTTACCATCAAGGCAGCTCCACAAGGCACCACCTCCATCCCAAAGCAGTACAATCTTGTGGAACAATTAGATAAAACGCCTGCGCTCATTTCCATTTTAGAGCTATTACGCCTATCACCATCTCATAAAACAATCTTGGATCAAGCACTCCAAGAAGCGTCAGTCCCTGCAAATCTAAACACGGACCAATTTCAAGCCATGGTTGGAAATCTAAAGTCATCACCTTGTCTCACTTTTTCTGAAAGTGACAACTCTTCTTTCCAACAACCTCATAATGCTTCGCTACACATTGAAGGCTTTGTCAACCAACACAGGATCAAGCGAGTCTTGATTGATAATGGAGCAGGCCTAAACATTTGTACACTACAGTTGGTCACAGCATTGGGATATGCAATAGAATCAGTGGATCCTCGCAAGAAGATCACCATCAAGGCCTATGATGATGCAGAGCGTTCATCCAAAGGAGCTGTGGTACTACCAATCCGAGTAGGCCCCGTGGTAAAGCACATCATTTGTCAGGTTCTGGACCTTCCTCTGCCATATAATCTATTATTAGGGAGACCTTGGATACATGCCATGCAAGCCGTTCCATCTACCTACCATCAATGTATCAAGTTCCCACATAATGGTGCAGAGATCACAATCCTGGGTGATGCAAATCCTTTTGCATTTTGCCATAATATCAGCCATCAACCAGAGATTACTGTTCCTAATAATAGGGAAGCCATTTCCTCCACATCATATGTAAATCCCGCCTCTCTTGCCAGTTCAAACACTCCTATACCCAAGCAAGAAAAGCTTAAGATGAAAGTCGCAGAGGAAGGTCCTAGAGAATACAACTTGAGTCAGCTCTTTTGTGTGGGACAAATGCCCACTTCTCCTAGAACACATGGTAAACCACAGCAGTTGCTCCAGCAACCACTAATCACGCCAGCATGTGCCTTAACCCCTTTCATGCTTGGAAAGAGTCAAGAGGAAGAAACACAAGATGAGGACCTAGCGGACTGGATCTATAAAGATCCCATCACCACTGACAAACCGCAAGTTACACTTCCTACGGAACAATATGGCAAAGGCCTCCTCATTATGCAAAGAATGGGATATGATGGTCAGAGTGCTTTGGGATACTGCAAACAAGGACGACATGAACCATTGCTGCCAGAGTTCAAGCCCAAAGGTAATACAGGCCTAGGCTTTGAAAAAGAAGTCCTTCCTAAACTCAGATTCAAAGGTAAACCCAGCAAACCATTTTGCCCACCTACTGCAAAGAAGACACCTTTTATAATCAAAGCGCCATCAAGCACTATCCCCACTGCCCCATCGAGGCTCACGACCCCACCGCAACCATCACCAGTGCCAAACATACCACCAATCGAACCAGTAATCCCGTCAATAACACCAATAGCAGCAGCAACTGTATCAGAACCCGCAGCAACATCTATGGCGCCAGTAGTTCTAGCAGAAGCCACTGAGTCACCATTACCAATACTTCCAGTAACAAATCCTTTAAACCCCATCACGGTTCCTGCAGCATTGATCACCACAAAAGTACATAAACCAATCACGCCTGCAGTATTTAACTCCAAAGACATCCCAGTATGGTATAGCAATCGGATGCTGGAAAGTGATTCAGAGACCGACTCACATGAGTGGGAATTCGATTCAGTGCAACTTAACACTTCAGATGAGGAAGACACATCACCACCTCCGCCACGCAAAGACATTCCTGTTTACGGAGAAGCACAGATAAAGACCACTTGGGTACCTGAGCTGGAAACATCTTCCACAGACCCTACGTCTCATCCTACGCCTGATTCTGACAGGGAAAGTACCATCAACTACCTTCACCACACTGTCTTAACCCTCACTGATACATCTCCCGCACTTAACCTAATCGATGACGTAATGCCCATTGTCCACCCTAAACTCATTGAATGGAACCAACCAAATCCCCCATGTCTTGACCTCTTCCAGAACGATGAGGCTATCATTGACTTTTTGGAATTAAGGGATAATCTACCAAGCGGGGATCACAAAGCTGGATTCGCCATTGAACTTAATAGCGCAGCATACTTCGGGGCGGATGCCAAACCCTTCAGCTGCAAAAATATAACATTAAAACATGGATCTTCCAGTGAAAACCACACTGTGGCACTGTTTGATCCAACAAAAGTAAAAAGAAAGAGCGTATCCAACGGTGAAAACCTCTCTGAGGCGCCTGAGGATGAAGGGTTTGACATTCTCCCTGCTAATACACAACAGGAACGATCAACGATCCTCATTGAGGAGACCAAAGAATACAATGTGGGGACTCCTGAAAACCCTCATATCATACATCTGGCATCTCTTCTCACTCCAGAGGAACAACCTCAATTTATAGAGTTCTTCCAACAGCGTCAGATCAACTTTGCATGGTCATATGCAGACATGCCTGGGCTTGATCCTGATTTAGTCATGCATCATCTCACAGTAGCAAAAGGAGCCAAACCTGTCAAGCAGAAGCTTCGTAAGATGCATCCTCAGATTGCCGTGCTAGTCAAAACAGAACTCAAGAAACTCCTGGATGTTGGTTTCATTAGACCAATTGATTATGCAGAATGGATCTCCAATATTGTGCCAGTTGGCAAACCAAAAGGGGGCATCCGCATTTGTACAGACTTCAGAGATCTAAATAAAGCATGTCCTAAGGATGACTTCCCTCTACCAAATATTGACATCATAGTAGATTTGACAGCAGGACATGCCATGCTTTCACTCATGGATGGCTTTTCAGGATACAATCAAATAAAGATCGCACCAGAGGACCAACATAAGACAGCCTTCACATGTCCATGGGGCACATACTGCTGGAATGTAATGCCTTTTGGTCTAAAGAATGCAGGAGCGACCTATCAAAGAGCAATGACCACCATCTTCCATGACATGATGCATACTATAATGGAAGATTATGTGGATGATTTACTAGCAAAATCACTTACTAGAGAAGGACATCTTCACATCTTAGATAAAATCTTTGATAGACTGGAACAATACCATGTTCGACTCAACCCAAAGAAATGTGTCTTCGGAGTGACCTCCGGGAAGCTTCTAGGATACATTGTCTCAAGCAAAGGCATTGAGGTCGATCCAGCAAAGGTTAAAGCAATCATGGACATGTCACCTCCAAAGAATATCAGTCAGCTAAGGACACTACAAGGACGGCTTCAATCCATCCGAAGATTCATTGCACAATTGGCTGATAAGTGTCACCCATTTACACATTTGCTACACAAGAACATCCGCTTTCAGTGGGATGCTCGATACCAGCAAGCATTTCAGACACTTAAAGACTATCTCATGAATCCACCATTGCTGATGCCACCAGATCCAAGTAGACCGTTGTTACTTTATATCTCAGCGACAAGTACAGCATTGGGTGTACTACTGGCACAACATAATGCAGAAGGTAAAGAGTGTGCTATTTACTACATCTCTCGCACACTGGTTGGCTATGAACTCAATTACACACCTATTGAGCGAGCTTGCCTAGCAGTAATCTTAGCAGCCACTAAATTGCGGCACTATCTGTTAACACACAAGGTACAACTCATCGCAAAAATTGATCCACTCAAGTATTTACTTAGCAAAGCAGCATTGACAGGTCGTTTGGCCAAATGGGTAATGATTCTAAGTGAATTCGACATCGAGTATGTGGACCGTAAAGCTATCAAAGGTCAGGTCATTGCAGATCAATTGGCCGATGCACCACTCATAGGCGATCATCCTCTCATTTCCAATTTTCCAGATGAAGAGATATTCATGATCACAACAGCACAACCATGGAAACTATATTTTGATGGTTCATACACTAGGCACGGCTCGGGGGCAGGCATTCTGTTTATCACACCTCAAGGTGATAGCATCCCGAAGTCTTACAGGCTCACATTTCCATGCACAAACAACATAGCAGAGTATGAGGCCTTGATCACAGGACTCAGGTTAGCCGTACAATGGAAATTACAAGAACTACAAGTATATGGCGACTCACAACTGGTCATTCGACAAGCAACTAATGAATATCAGACCAAAGATGATAAACTCATGCCATACAAGCAAATGGTGGACAATCTAAAGACATCATTTACTACTATCACTTTTGAGCAGATACCAAGAGATCAGAATCGAGCTGCTGACGCTATGGCTACCATCGCATCTCTACTAGATCTTCCACAGAATTCAACACGCTACGAGTTCTTGGTAGAACAACTTTGGATCCCGGCTTATGATATCCCCGAATCTGAAATGATATGTTGCCTTGTTGGTTCTGAATCCCCATGGTATGGTGAGTTCTACACCTATCTTCGTGATCATACCCTTCCTCCCAACCAATCAAATAACCAACGTAAAACCTTCATTCGCCAAACTGCTCGATATACCATTATTGCCGAAACCCTATACCGACGCGGTCTTGATGGTACTCTCCTTCGATGTCTGGAACAAGGTGAGATAACAAAGGCTTTGGAAGAGGTACATGAAGGAATTTGCGGGACTCATTCAAGTGGTCCATCACTCGCCAAGAAACTCTTGCGAGCTGGATATTATTGGCCATCTATGGAAAAGGATTCCTACTGCTTTGTCAAAAAATGCAAGAAATGTCAAGTTCATGGCGACCTGATACATGCACCGGCCCAGGAACTACAACCAATCACAACACCATGGCCTTTTTGTCAATGGGGTCTTGATCTTGTGGGTAAAATCCATCCATCTTCATCCAATGGCCATAAATTCATTATTACCGCCACCGAATATTTCACCAAGTGGATCGAAGCTGTTCCACTTACCCAAGTCACCGGCAAGCAGATCGCCTCATTCATCCTCAATTACATCATCTGTCGGTATGGTGTGCCCATGTCCATTGTCACAGATAACGGTCTTCCTTTCAAAAATCAGGATGTTCGTGAGCTTTGTGAGAAATTTCATATCCAACACCGCTTTTCCACTCCCTATTACCCACAAGGCAATGGTCAGGCCGAAGCATCCAATAAAAACATATTGAGGATCCTAAAGAAGACAGTCAATGATGCCGGTCGTGATTGGCATGTTCAATTGAATCCAGCGCTATGGGCATATCGAACTAGCATTCGAACCCCTACAGGTGCAACTCCTTATTCATTGGTCTATGGTGCAGAAGCTATCTTGCCTATTGAGGTCGAGATACCATCATTAAGGGTTTCCTTGCACAATCTCATTGATGATGATGCATACAGAGTCTCACGCCTTCAGGACTTGGAGCTACTTGATGAGAAGCGACAAGCTGCATACAATCACCTCAAAGCCTATCAGCAGCGCATGAGTAGAAACTACAATCACCGAGTTAGATCTCGTACATTTGAGGTAGGTGATCTTGTTCTTCGAGAAAATCCTCGCAACAAACCAAACAGAGAACATCAAGGCAAGTTTGAATCAAACTGGTTGGGCCCATATGTTGTCACTGCTGTATTCAGGTCCGGGGCATATCAGTTGGCTACATCAGACGGAGAACCGCTCGCAGATCCAATCAATAGCATGCACCTCAAACGATTTTATACCTAAGGTATACAGAGCATCAGGCTCCCCTACATATCAGAAAATATCAAAAACATTCAGAAAATGTCCTAAAGAAAATACAAAAACATTCAAAAAAAAGTAAAGAAAAAAATCATGCATCCAAACGGTGAACAACCACTCCGGTGGCACCTTGGGTAAGAACGATGGTGAAAACCTGGCAAACAGGCGCCACTCGTAAAGGCTATGGCTCCATTATCTTTCAGACTTGTGGCGATCACATCTACTTCATACATACATCCATCCATCCATCAACCATGGCTTGTTATTCCTCTGCAATTATGATAGTACTCCATACATCTTGCATCCCGCTTTTTCATAGTCATGTCTAAAACTGGGGGCAATGCCTTTAACCTATTGATGGAAGTGGATTCTACATTGTCTTATGATTCATTAAGTTCTTCATTCAAACAATAATCAAAAATCCAAAAACATTCAAAAATATCTCGCAAAAATACCAAAAACATTCAAAACAATTCAAAATCCAAAAACATCGACAAAACCATTGAAAAATCACACAAAAACATGGCAACACCTTGTACATACTCATCCATGCAGATACCAAAACAAACATTGCGACAAACTACTCACACAATGACCATTTACCAAACAACCACACAATCCACATCAACAATCCAAAACTGTCTTTAAAACAAGGATGCATCCTTCCTTACCAAAACAAAGACAAGATGATGTTTTCTTTGACAAGAAAATTCTGTTAGGCTATCAAATACTTGGTTGATTTGTGAGTAATTCATTTGTTTATCTGTATCGGGATCTTTTCAACATTGTTTTGTATCGTTTGTGCATTATTTCCAATGAAGTTCTGGGGCATGTACTAATGGTGTCTACGTGGGAAGTTCACCAAGCTACGTGATCTTATGCCAAATGCAGTCATAGATCACTACGGCTTGCTGACTACAGCATATATCTCGACCATATGAGCATGAACCATTACCAAGGATCCATATTCTTTATTCTTTATGTATATATTGTTTGTTTACAGGTACAATGCTCATTCTTTGGTTCCTCCTCATCCAATTTGGATAAAGGTTTTTATTTCTTAGTACGGTATGCACTTGTCTCAGGATATGATCAGCCTAAGATCAAGGAGGACGTTCCAAGTCATGCATGAAAGGAGATAATCCTTATCTGTTCCGCAAGCAATACTCAGGTCAACTTGATCCATTATATCAAGTTGCTTGTATTAACTTGCTATATAAAAATCCATGTAAGAAATACTCTGGTCATCTTGAATCTTTATGTCAAGTTGCTTGTATTTTCTTACAACATTTTAAAGCTCAATGATGAAAAATAAAGCACCATGGATCGTCATTCCATCTCATTTGTATATATTGCATTTCGTTGCATTCCACCCATCCATACATTCATAATAGCTGCATATCATGCATACGTAGTCATAATAATGCATACTCTATTTTACTCATCTTCTTCCATAGGACTCGATCCTAGTCCTCCATATCTTCTATCTAACATCAAATCCCCCCTCACCCTCCCTATCTTGATCATCAACATCATCCTAATCCCTTCATCGCTTCCCATCCTCATTCATCCACACAATCCAGCAAGTTGCTCTGTCTACACAGATACATCGACTCCCACACACCTAGACTATCAACAGATACTCTGATCAAGTATCTTCGGGTCTCAACAGGTAATCGATTATGGTAATCCTAGACTACATCAGGCATTTATCATAATGACCTAGTCTCAACGGGACTGCCATGATTCCCCACAGCCATCCATCACATGCACACACTATCAATTGATCAACCAATCAAACACAATCCAACGGACAATTACATCAATTGTCTACGTCTCAACGAGTATTTTGCTTCATATACCTTGACTTCATCGGGCAATTACATCAATTGTCTAAGTCACCATCAGGTCACTTTGATTCACTTACTCAGACTTTATCATGTCCAAGCGACCAACTGACATCAACTGTCACGCTTTGACTTGACCGGGGCAATTCAACCGATTGCACCAGATTGTCCAAACAATTTTGATCAATTGTATAGCATCAATCCAAACCCCACACTACATCTGCTATGTATCTCTTGCATGACCTCAGGGTATTCGTTGGCTTGTTGTTTCTTCATATTCACTCCATTTTCTCCCATTCTTTCATCATTAGTTCTAATTTCTTCTATTCTACCTCCCCTCCGCTTTTCATTCTTTTTCGAGAGACCGCCCGATTTTTCAAAAAAAATAAATTCGGCCCATCTCTCGAGGGGGCATACCACCCATTAAATTTACATTTTATGGGGCATTTCTTCACACCTATTTTTCTTTCTTTGAAACGACGCGATAAACCGCACCGTCTCAAAGAGG
Source organism: Cryptomeria japonica (assembly GCF_030272615.1). Classification (NCBI taxonomy): domain Eukaryota; kingdom Viridiplantae; phylum Streptophyta; class Pinopsida; order Cupressales; family Cupressaceae; genus Cryptomeria; species Cryptomeria japonica. The sequence goes on along the minus strand of NC_081406.1, from coordinate 34,768,243 downwards.
GGCAAATGTAGTCACATAAATCTGTCCACTTAATTAAATGAATACTTAGTATTTATTTGATTATTTAACCATCAATTAATAATTAATTAAATTAATATTTAATTAATTCATCTTAACCCTCTTCTCCTATTAATTAAATAAATTATTCAATTTATTTGATTTAATTCACTTAACCAAATTCAGACCATTAATTAAATAAATAAATCATATTTATTTAATTAAATATTCTCTCACATTTAAATAAATTAATATTTATTTAAAACCCCCAAAATCCCACCTCTCACATTTAAATAAATAAATCATTTATTTAAATCACCTTTATCCTCCACCCACTTGCATTTTCCTACAAATGCAAGTTGCACAATTATTTTAAATAAATAATTTATTTAAATCACCTTTATCCTCCACCCACTTGTATTTTCCTACAAAAGCAAGTTGCACAACTATTTTAAATAAATTATTTATTTAAAATCCTATTTATCCTCACCCACTTGAAACCTTTAATGGTTTCCCTTAAAGTATTCAAACTTGATGGCTTTAAAGTCTTCAAACTTGATGGCTTCCTTCTATAGTCTTCTTAAGACTTTAATGGTTTTCCTTAAAGTCTTCAAGCCTTTAATGGTTTCCCTCAAAGTCTTCAAGCATTTAAATGCTTTATCTTCATTTTCTCATTTAAATAAATTAATATTTATTTGAATATTTATCCAAATGCAAATTACACCATTTAATTGAAATAAATGATTTTATTTTAATTGAAAATACCAAAATTTCTCCCACTTGCATTTTCCTACAAAATCCACTTGCATGCCTAAACCCCTTCTAAATTCTTCTAAACCCTTCCTAATTAGCCTAATCCATCCCCTAAATATTGTCACATTCCTAAGCAAATTGGAGTCACTTCTCAAAGACTCCAAAGTCTTTGAAAAGCAATTAATGCTTTGTGTGTTCAACAAATTAACCCTCAAAGTCTTGGATAACCTTTGAAAGCTTCCAACCTTCAACCACTAAATGGCTCAAAGTCTTTGATAACCATTGAAAGCTTTCAACCTTCAACCACTTAATCCCCAAAGTCTCCAATAACCATTAATGGTTACCTCAAACCCTCCCACATGGTTAAAACATTTGTTTTGACTCAACCTCTACCCAACCCAAGGGTCTCATCAAGCCTTTAATGCTTTGACCATGATTATCTCTTAATCATTTGCACAAAGGTTTATCCTTGCATTAACTCCTAATCCAATGGGTAATCTTAATTTAGACTTGACCCTTACCTTCTAGATAACCATGAGGTCTTCTCAGGCCTTTAATGCCTCCAACCTCTTCTCTCAACCCAATCCTATGTTGACACTTGTCACCATTTTATTGGTGCCAATTGTGCACATGGATCCCCAACTTTCAAACTTGGCCCTTGATTAAACCATTCAATCTTAACCCTTCATTTCCCTATTTCTTCTATAAATAGAACCCTTCTCCTCAAGCAAAAGGAGAAGCATTTTAGAGTATTGTTGTTATACTGACATTAGCATAGAGCTTTTTCATAGCATCACTATCTACTCTAGCATAGTATTTAGCTTTTCATTTCATATTTGAAGCTTAGTATTAAATCTCAATCCTCCATAAGCATCCATAGTGCAAAAAGCTGCTGAGAGCTACACTCATTTGGGACTTGGAGAGGAGAGGAACAAGGGAGGAGCAACTATGAGCATCTTGATTAGCTATTTCATTTTATGTTTATATGCTTTCTATTTCATGCTTAATATCTCTCTTGATATGCCTGTTTAGGATAATCTTTTGTTGCTAACACTAACGTTTGTTTCTTGTGCTCTTGTGTGTGTTGCCATCAAACAGATTTTCTAATCCTTTTTGCAGAGCATCAGTATTTGCTTTATCGCATACATGATTTCCATGTCGCATGTGTGTTTATTCTTTTGCATTAGCATTAAGTATGTCACATTCATTGTAGTAATGCAATTTTTCACTGTTTAGCTCCAAGTTAATGTCGCAATTGGACTTTTTGATTAACGTTATGAATTTTTGATATGCAAGAGATCCTTGGTGTTCTCAAGACATGACAAAATAGGGCCAGTGGCCTTGCATTGCAGAGTCATTTGTTACCTAAGGATGTTTCTCTATTTCATCACATTGGATTATATCATGTTCTTCATCTCCCTAAGGTTACGATTAACAAGGGTCTTATCATTGCTTTGGTTGAGAGGTCACATTTGGAGATGCACACCTTTCATCTACTGATAGGTGAGGTGTCTATCACCTTGTAGGACTTATGGAGGATATTACATATACCTATCCGTGGCAAGAGGGTTGTGTGCGATCACAAGGAAGGGGTTGCAGCACTCTATGAGTTATTTGTGTGTGGCGAGCAGGTTCTAGGGATGGATGGACATTACAAGATTGGTTGGGACCACCTTAGTGAGGATTATGATGATCTCACTATGGTATTGTGCAGTATCATACCAAGAGCCTTAGTTGTAGATCATCGATGTCATGGCTTTCCTATGGGATGGGGCAGGGTTCTAGCAGGTACGATAACTGAGAGACGAGTGTACACTTGGGGTCCATTCTTATTAGCCATGTTGTATTACTAGATGCATACAATAGTTTACTTGTGCTACAGGTCTATCATTTGTGGTATCACGCTTCTACAGGTTTGGGCCTGGGAGCATATTGTCATGTTCTGTCCAGTTGTTCATGTCTAGTTACAGAACGAGGAGCCTTATGCATATAGATATATAGGTGCTATTAGGCATAGGGGAATAGGGAATACCCTATATTGGTGGCATGCTATAGATGTATTGCAACACTTTACATGGAGGCCTTACTTAGATTGCCCTAGTTGCATAGATGGTGAACAACACATTTCGTATTGTCGGAAACAAATGTACCTTATTGGCAGAACAATTTAGACTCAATATTTTATTGATTATTTATATCTTCCTGGTCGAGTTTTGTGTCAGTTTAGTGAGGTTCAGGTTGTGTCAGATGTGACACCATATTTTGCACGATCTGCTCGAGAGGTGTCAGATTGGGGGGCTTGCATTGAGCCTCATGTAGCATTTGCAGAGTTTGATTCTCTAAGACCTGTTCAGTGGGGTTGGGGTAGCAGATCTGGGTACTATGACATAGTATGATGCATGGTGGGCCACACATTGAACTATTCCATTAATTGATCTTGCAATGCCCATTACACTGTAGATGGGTAGATGACCTAGATGACGAAGAGGAGAGGATGGAGATGGAGGTGGAGGTGGAGGTGGAGGTGGAGGTGGAGGTGGAGGAGGGGAAGGTGATGGAGGAGTGGTGGATATAGTTGTAGCGAGTAAGGGAGAGGAGGAGGAGGGAGGATATATAGATTTTGATATTGGTGGAGATATCGAGTTGGCAGGTGATGGTGATGATTCCTCATTGGAATCATCTAGTGTAAAGGTCACTAAGGATAGCACTAATGATACTGATATACTCGAGCTGGAGGATGTACCTATTGGATAGGATGTTGCACAGGGTGAGGATATACAAGCGATGAGAGCACAGATCCAAAGCTTATAGGATGTACTAGCTACGGAGTAGCAATGCAGAAGGGATGATCACATTCGGTTGAGGCAGGAGCAAGAGGCCTGGATACAGGAGAGAGATAGGTTGCAAGTTGAGAGGGATGAGGTAGTAAGGAGGGCTCATCTGTGTATCGATTCTTATCAAAGATATTTTGCATCTGGTACAGATGCTTGAAAGATGTCAAATAGATTATTCCATGCTGGCTATGAGACACCTTATTGGCATCGTCACTATGAGGCTATGTTCTCGAGGGACAAAGTGTTCTCGAGGGACAAAGAGTTTCTAATTATAGGGATTATAGATAATAGAGCAGATCTCAGTCACAAAGTCAAGGCTCAAGTAGCGGAGGTGTCATAGGACCTCCTCATCCAACATCGAGTCATCCTAGGGCAAGATTGAGTGGACAGGCTCCTGACAGGGGCAGTGTTGGTTGAGACAGTAGTTAGACATTTTAATGAGCTTTTGGGCCTTTTATGATGTTGTATTCTAAGACATTATTTTTGAGATCTATATGAGATTATATAGTTTTGACAACGTTCATGTGTTTTCTTATATGATGCTTGATTCTATGATGCATGTAATTGTGTTGATGTGTGTATGCTTACTCTACATGGTGTTATACATGTTTTTCATGATGCACTTATAATGTTTTGATGCTATCTTACTTATGCACTTTCTGAATAATGTATATGATATGTGATGATGATGACGTACTTATGATGATATGACCTATATGAATAAATATGCTTATAATGGTATCTTTAAAATGAACTAACGAATAATAATTTTACGATGTATTTATTATGAGACAATGAATTCCATCTAATGCAAATATGCAAATATGATAATGAATGTAACTTAATATAAATGTGATAATGAATGCAACCTAATTAAAATGTGATGATGAATGCAACCTAATGCAAATATGATTATGAATGCAACCTAATGCAAATATAATGAATCCAACCTAATGCAAATATTTTTCAATGTGTCAAAATATCTTTTTGCTACTTGCGCCCAATGCTTAGAAGAATTGTTAGTAGATTAGAGATAGAAAAGGTTGATGAGAAATGATTTTGAGATAGAATTAAGAGAGATTAGGAGATGAATTAAAGATTGGAAATTATATAACCACAACTTCTTGTGCCTTTATTTTTGGCGTAACATATTCATCATTGAGCCTTATTATGTTTCAATGGAGCTTTGTACACCAAGATATAAGGAACCAAGGTGTAAATGATATCCCATTGCAGAAACAAACACATGGAAGACAAGGATAGTTATCCGTGACTTCATTTTTTGCATAGGATACTTGTCGAATGAACTTACCAACACAAACACCCAAAGTACCATTGCCCCTGAACTTCATTGGTTCACACCACAAATAACAAACAAAGAAAAAGATCATGGACCATCCTAGCTTCTCTAGTCACTTGTGGAAATCCTTGAGTAGCATAGGGACATGACCTATCACTAATTGATAAAAGATAAAGACTAACTAGGACAAAAACCCAGCAGCCATACTGATATGTGTCTTTGCTTTGATTGTTTGATGTGACGGTTAATGTCTAATTTCAGAGATTGAATACCCCGTGTAAGACCAATCTATCTGAATTTGAGTGTACCCTTCCCTGGTTAAGACAAGATGATGATTGATTGATAGAGTTAGTTGATTCGATTGATAAGACAACTGATCGGTTTGATGTGACGGTTAATGTCTAATTTCAGAGATTGAATACCTTGTTTAAGACCAATCTGTCTGAATTTGAGTGTACCCTTCCCTGGTTAAGACAAGATGATGATTGATTGATAGAGTTAGTTGATTCGATTGATAAGACAACTGATCGGTTTGATTGCAAATTTTGATAAGATAGTTTATCCTTTGTTTTAAACTTCATGCAAAGTGTTTATTGGATGTTTGCTCAAGTGTTTAATCTATGTGTGACATTTTATTGCAATATTTTTTATTTTTCGATTTTTAGTGCTTTTTGTCATGACTTTTTTTTTATTTTTAGCAGTTTATAAGGACTTCTTTCAATTTTTATGAGTTTTTTTAGGATTTTTTTTTATTTTCATGAGTTTTTTCAGGACTTTTTTCAATTTTTATGAGTTTTTTCAAGACCATATTGTGATGTTTTTTATTTTTTCAAGATCACATTTCAATGTTTTTTATTTTTTTCAGGATCATTATTTAATTTTTAGGGTTTTTTCAGGATCATTTTTCAATGTTTTTGCATTTTTTAGGAGCACTATATTTTTTGGATTTTCAGATATGCCCCTAGTTTGCAAACTCACATGATGCAATAAAAAAACTATGCAAAATTTACCTACAGACTGGGTATTTGATATGATGATGACCAACATAGCGTGAATGCTTTTATTATGCAAAGTAGAATGATAAATGAAATGCAACATTTTATCTGAACAATGACACTTGTGTGACTTTATCACGTTGTTATACACCGGTAAATTTGAGGTTACAAAACATTTCAAAGATAAGGACCCATTCCATTCTCAACAACCTTTGGACGACTCAACTTAGCACACCCAGTGATCATGATTTGTAAATGGAGACGTAGAAAACTCCTCCATTAACTCTTGAGACTTTGGTCTGCAATTGCCTACATGTGTACACTTGGGTTTATTCCAACTCTTGTGACTATTGTCGACCCTTAGAATCCTACGTGACTAGCTACATGAGTTATCTTGACTCCAAAATCATCCTGGATAGAGCCTCGCTGCTAGCAGACGTCTATAGCCCCAACGAGGTTATCACTCTAATCTCTCAAATATTGCTTCGTTTCCAACAGTCGTCTATAGTCCCGATGGAGTTAGCCAAAATTTTGGTATTCAATACAGTTCTATGCTTTATGTTTCTTTTCTTGGTCATTATTTTTTCCTTGATCTTTTGATACATTTTTATGCATCTTTTACTTTATCCTTGCATTGGCTTGTAAGTAATGAAACTTACATGGGTGTGACAATTACAATGACGTTGAAGTAGGATTTTAGATTTTTCAGTAGTCACGCCATCAACCAAGTATCTACAATGACTGAGAGCAACTTATTAATGTGTGAAAGATATAGCAATTGATAGATTTAGGTAACAACAAAAGTGGACTCTCGACCCAACCAAAGATAAATCATAATCACAAGATGACACTAAAGATGAGTGACCTTAGGTTTTGAAAACTTCACGAATGAATATCTAAGAAATGAGATGAACTTTGACTTTCTCAAATTCAAACAAGTGACCCATTCACACAATCCCCTTTGTGCTTAAAATGCCTTATTGATGCAACTATATGCAAATGCGATGCAAGATGAGACAAATTTGAAAGAAACTATATGCAGATGCAATGCAAAGAAAGTTAAGCTATTCAACCATTAGACAATACTTTTTGAGGTACATGTTGTTGATGGGTTCAGAGAGTGAATCACCCTCCATTGTTTCCAAATGATATGCACCATTGCTAGTTACTCTGGTTATCACATAAGGGCCCAACCAGTTAGGTTCAAATTTGCCTAGTCATTCTCACTCTACCAGATTTCTTTGAATTTCTTTCAAAGCTAGGTCTCCAAATTCAAAGAACCTTACTCTTACTCTCTTATTATAGCTTCTTTATAGCCTATTCTAATATCCTTGCACATGGTTTAGTGCACTTTGTTGTTTTTCATCTAACATTTCCATCTCTTGTAGCCTAGCCACTCTGTAATCCTCTTCTGAAATGATATGTTTCAAGGATATTCTCAATGATGATAGTTCTACCTCAATAGGCAAAATTACTTTTGATCCATAGAGTAAAGAATATAGGGTAGCTTTTGTAGTTGTACGAACACCTCTTCTATAAGCCCAAAGAGTAAGATTCAATTAGAGGTTCCAATCTCGGCCAACTTCATTGACAACTTTCTTGAGGATTTTGAGAATTATCTTATTTGTTGCCTCTTCTTGGTTGTTACTCTAAGGATATTATGGATTTGTGAAGCGATTTTGAATATGAAATTGATCACATAATTCACACACTTTTTGGTGTTTAAAAGGGCAACCATTGTTTGTGACTATACACATTGGAACCCCATACCAACAATTAATGTAGTTGAGTATATAAACTTTGTTATCTGTTTGCCAGTTGTGTATGTTAGAGAGGTTTCCTATACTCACTTGGTGAAATAATTTGTGGCTATCAAAATGAACTTATGCCCATTAGAAGAAGTAGGGTTGATTTTCCCTACTAAATTGAAAATGGCCATGGTGATATGATAGGTTGGAGATCTTGAGAAGGTGTATGAATTAGATCTCCATGTATTTGGCACTATCTACATTTTTGTACATATTTGTAGGCGTATTTCCCCATGGTTGGCCAATAATAATCCATGCACAAGAGTTTATTTTCTAGGGCAAGGCCACTAGAATGGGCACCACAGATTCCATCAAGCACTTCTTTTAAGGCCAATTGTGCTTCTTCGAAATCCAGACATCGAAGAAATGTGTCATCTAGACTCTTTCTATACAAGGTATCTACTATGAGGATACGTCTAAATGCTTGATGTATGAAATTTTTGCGTTGATTGTGTGATAGATTAGGAGACATTTATTTCTTATGAAGATATGCATATATGTTATTATACTAGGGTGACTTTGGACCAACTATCACACACACAAATTTTGAAGGGGGGATCTCATATGTCGGTACCATCAATTACTCAACCATGAAGGTTCCAAACTATGCTACATTGTTCGAAATATCAAGGAGAGATCATATGATTTCCATTGCATTTGCTACTTTATTCTCTAGTCTAAGAATTTTCTCAAAGATAATATGACTAAAATGTTGCTTGAAGTCATCCACCATCCATTTATAAGGAATTATATTGTCGTCTTTGGTGGTATAATCATCATTAACTTGGTTGACTATAAGCTATGAATATCCATAGACATGCAAGTCTGTTATTTTCCATTCTATAGCAATGCAGAGTCTTATAATCAAGGCCTCATATTCAACCATGTTGTTAGTACATGGGAAACTTACTCTGTATGATTTTAAAATCGAATCACCTTGAGTGATTAAGAGAATTATGACACCTACTCCATAGTTTGTATATGATCCATCAAAATATAGCTTCCACCTTGTGGAAGCTACCAATGTGAATATTGCCTCATCAGGGAAGTCTCTAAGTAAGGGATGATTGTTTTGTACATGTGCTTCTACTAACTGGCTTGCTATTATTTGGCACTTGATTTCTTTTCTGTCAACATACTTGATGTCAAAATCACTTAAGATCATGAGCCATTTGGTCAGTCTTCCTATTAGCACAACTTTGCTTAGGAGATATTTGAGTGGGTCAAAACTTGCAATGAGTTGCACCTTGTGGCTAAGCATGTAATGTTTGAGTTTTTATGATGGAAAAATTACTGCCAAGCATGCTCTCTCAATGGGAGTATAATTTAGTTCATATCCCACCAGTTCTCTACTGATATAGTACATAGCCCTTTCTTTTCCTTGGTCATCATGTTGGGCCAAGAATTCTCCTAAGGATGAGTTAGTTGCTAATATGCACAATAGAAAAGGCTTGCCTGGTGTTGGAGGCATTAGGACTGGTGTTGAAAAAAATCTTTTAGTTCTTGAAATGCTTCTTGGCATTGGTTTGCCCATTTACAGGTCATTCATTTCTTCAAAATATGCTAGAATGGTTGACACTTATTGGCTAGATTTGAAATGAAGCGCCTGATGGATTGCAACCTCCCCTGTAAGCTTCTCAACTATTTGAGTGTGGATGGTGATGGGATTTCTAGAATAGATTTCACTTTTGTGGGATCCACTTCGATACTCCTATGAGAGACAATGAAGCCTAATATTTTGTCAACTGTCACACTAAATATGCACTTCTTTGGGTTCAATCAAATATTATATTGCTCAAGTCTATCAAATATTCTGGCCAGAAAATCAAGATGGTCATCTCTAGTTTTGGATTTTGCTAACAAATCATCAACATAGTCCTCCATGATATCATGTATCATGTTATAGAACAAAGTTGTCATAGCTCTTTGGTAAGTGGCACCAACATTATTTAGTCCAAATGACATCACATTCTAGTAGTATGTCCCCCACGGACAAGTGAATATCAGTTTATGTTGATCCTCTGGTACAAATCTGATTTGGTTATACCCATGGAAACCATCCATCAGTGATAGCATTTCATTTCCAGTAGTTAAATCCACAATCGTGTCATTGTTTGGAAGTGTAAAGTCATCCTTTGGGTAGGCTTTATTCAAGTCTCTAAAATCTATGTAGATCTTGATGCCCCGAGTGGGTTTTGTTACTGGTACCAAGTTGGATATCCATTTTGCATAGTCAATTGGCCTGATGAAACCCACATCTAGCAACTTCTATAATTCCTCTTTCACTAGCAGAGTGATTTGTGGATGCATTCTTTGGAGCTTTTTCTTGTATGGTTTTGTTCCTAAAAGTAGTGGCAAATGATGCAGGACAAGTTCCGGATCTAGCCCTAGCATGTCAGCATATGACTAGGCAAAATTTATCAATCTTTGCTTAAAGAACTAGGTAAATTTCTCTCTTTCTTTGGGATTTAGAGATTCGGCTAAGTGGATTTTATGTACAATTTCAGCATCACCAATATTGACCTATTTTGTCTTCTCTACAAGTAGTGCTGACCTTTCTTGATCAATCAACAAATCTTCTATTCTGTCGTTGTGTGTATTTTCATCTTCTTTAGGGTTTTCCAAATTGGAGAATGAGCTTGCTTCAAAATATGTAATTATGTCTAAGTCAATTGTGAAGCTTGTCTTGTGGTCTCCATCTGGTAGTCCTTCACGTGCACCAAGTAATAATGTTATGGCTTCATCATTCTCAAACCAGTCCAAGTGTGGTTGTTCTTGTTGCCCCTAGTCTATCAAATGTGGAAACATGAGACATAGGTCATTGCCCTCTTTAGAGTGGGGAGTTGTTGTTATCATTCATGCTCGGGTATCAAAATGATGCTGCCATGAGTTTGGATCTATCTCCTTGTCTTCATAAGTAATACCATCATCCACAGGTGGTTGATGATCATTGGCTCTTCCCACTGCATATGTGTTCTTTCTATGAAGAGATAACCATTCCTATTCATGGGAGTTTGTTTCAGTTTCAATATATGTCTCTACATCTAACCCATATTCATATATTTCTTCAATTTCTTCAATTAGAGGAAGAGGAGTTCCAATAGTGTTTATGACTAGTGGAATGTTTCCATAACTTGTTGACCCTTCTTCTATCATTGAGGCTATGCTAGTTTCTTGAATAAGAGAAATTGGCCTCCTGATACTTGATCCATTGGTGGGTGCAACATTGGTCTCCATTGATATATTGGGCCTCTCTTCTATCAATGAGATAACAACCATTTCCTAAATAAGGGGTTCATGTCTCCTAACACTGGATTCATTGGTAGGTGAAATATTGATCTCCATTGATACATTAGCATGACATGATGCCAGAAATATCATCATTGATAAGTTACTTTGATTCATGGATTCCAAATCAGTGATTATACTGATAGAATATTGTGTTGCTGGGGTAGACATACTCAATATAACCGGGGTGCCTTGTCTAGGTATTAATCTTTGTGTCACATTTCCATATCCCATCCCTTGATTTCTTGGCTTCTTTGAAGGTAATATTGGTTCCCTAATACCTTGACCTTGTGTCCTCATGCTTGTTGTACCATTGTAACCATGCCTTTGCAACATTTTGAAGTTGTTTCCATACTGATCCAAGGGGAGTTTGATTGCGGGACTGTCTTCTTCTTCTATGTATAACCATTTGTTTACATTTTCTTCCAAAGATTCCTCATTTAATTATCCCCATCTAATAAAATAGCATGAGGAAGAATATATAACCACTTCTTTTCCTTTGTTTTGGTTAGAAGGATTGCACAACAGTCTCGCAAAAGATCTCAAGGAGAGAGATAATTGCCCTTCACACACTGTGCCTGACAGACAGTGTGCCCAACAGATAGTGTGTTCAAATAGGAATATTCACAACATCCTTCTTCTTTGATTTGTAATGGTGATGTAGTAGGGGTGTAAGATGAAGATGCCTATGTATATGCAATTGTCAAGGATTCCAATTGTGAGGTGAGAGGAGTTGCTTGATTGATAGGGACCTAGTTATCAGTGCTTGCTCTTAGGTAGTTGCAATATTGAAATGGGTTTGGGTCGCCTTGTATGGTGATCTCAATGCCTTTATATGGAAACTTAATGCACTAATAAAAATTTGTCAACACTGCTTGCATTACATGTATCCATGGGTGACCCAGTAGCATGTTGTATCCTTCTTCTCTATCCAGCACTTGGAATGTAACATCTGTAGTGATATGTCCTACTTACACAGGTAGAGTGACCACACCTTTTGATGTGCATTATTCATCATCATAGGATTTAATATTTATCCTTTTGGAAGGATAGATGTGAAGGTGTGAATAACCCAATGATTTAATCAGATTGAGAGTGCATATGTTCAGACCAGCTCTGCCATCGATCAACACTCTCCTGACTTTCCTCTTATGAATAAAAACCTCTAAATGTAGTGGGTCATTATACAAAGGTCTATATGCTGGGACATCTTGTTCTATGAAGGCAACGTGGGAAGCAATAGCTAGATTAACCAAGTTAACCACTAGAACTTGAATCTAACTAGCAAGACCATAAATGACAATGGAATATAATCATATCAACAGAATAATGAAACTAAGCATTAAACTTTCTTTGTTGATCCAATTAGCTTCCATTGCTCTTCTGCATTATCATGGTTATGTGGCTCTTAGTGTTGCATTGGGATTCCTACATAAGATTGACTCAATAATTTTGAAGATGTAGTTATTGAATTTGGGAAATGGATTCTCAATTTATAGATTTCGAATGAGAAGATTCAAAGGTTGAGATGCATTTGAGAATAGAATTGATCAACGGTTGAGATCAGTTGAGACATAGCTGATTGGGAGTTGAACTCATTTTTAATTGATGAGTTAACTGGATTGATTGATCAAATGACTGGATAGATTGATCAGATGACTGAATAGATGAGTCTATTCCAAAAATTTGATTGATGAATTAACTGAGGAGATGACTGAATTGACTGGGAAGTTGACTGATTTGATTGCTCGGTCAGATAAAGGTGATTGCCAATTAGACTGAAAGGCAATGCTAGTTAGGATTTTGACATGTGCTATAGGAAATTGGTTTAAAATTATACTTGTTTTTCATTTTATTTAAATTTGGATTTTCAAAATATGAAATAAGATGCAAATTTATTGAAATTGGATGAAATTAGCATTTGGGGAATTTTGAATTTTTGAATTAGCAAAGAATGAATGAATTAATTAATGATTTAAAGAAATTATTTAATTATAGGAAATTAAATTTAATTAAATAATGAAGATTATTTAATTAAAAGTATTAATTCACAATAAATTAAATAATAAAATCATTTAATTAATATAAAGAAGGGAAGGTTAAATGATTAATTGATTGGGAAGAAAAAGAATAATTAATAAAGATGAAATGTGATAATTAAATTAGTTTAGAAGAATAAGAATTAGCTTAATTAAATAATTAAAGAATTATTTAACTAATAAAGACGAATAATTATTTTTAGTGATGAGACATTAAATTAGGTATCTACATTTGCCCCTCTTTAAGACAATGTTGGAACAATGTTATTTCAAAGAAAATGAAAAAATTTCTACCCTAGTGTGCCCGATGATAGCAGGGTGTAAATGTGCCCCCTCAAAAAATTGGTCGAAAAAATTATGAAATTGAGACCAATTTAACGATAATATGCTCATGAGTGATAGTTTTAAAAAATTCACAGTTTTCACTTTTGTGAATTTTCAAGCCCATTTGGCTGACCTACAAGTGCTTTGAAGTTCACGGGGTCCACAACCGTTGCGAAGGGAAAAACCCTAATTTTTATCCCATAAATAGAAAGTCCAAGCTTCATTTGGCTCATTTTCATTCCTTGAGTTTAGAGTTTCCAAAGCAATTTTAGTGCTTTCTGCAAGCTTTTTGAGCATCATGGCAGGCATTGGAGCAACAGCTAGATTTCCAACCATGACTTTGAAGGGGTTCTCATCTATGTCTCTGGCCACAATAGACTCATGAAGATATTTGTCCAGGATTTCTCTATGATTTGAAGAAATGTGGAGCAACTCAAAGAGTGATATTTGTGATGAATTTTTCTTCAATTGGTCCACAACATTGTAGGTCCATGTTGGTGGAGGAGGATGAGAAGGGACTCCTTGCAGTGTGACTTTTGACCGGTGGGTGATAACCGCAGAATCCTGATTCCTTGGGTTGATAGTAATTGTGGCCACTGTCTCATCGCCTACGATGATAGTTTTGATTGCATAATCATAAGCTACCTTAGTGTAGTTCATAGTATTATCTTGTGAGCCTAAGCTTGAAGCTTTCCCTTTGTCATGTTTGACAAATGGGTCTTTGAAAATGGTATGATCTATATTGGAAAAACTTTTACTGTTATCCACAATGATATCTCCCTGATCTATGAGGTTAAGTAGCAGAACAACTTCCTACACTAACCTTGAGATGAGGGTAATGCAAAAACTTTTACAGATCGTCACAACAGTTACAGAAAATAGAAATAGATAGAATAAAATTCAAACTAGTTGTAAGAGAATTTGTCATAAATGACTAATTTTAGCTTATTCTCTTACAACTCGTCATAACCCTCTCCATGCAAAAGGTATCTCCTGCCACTTGTCCATTCTGTCATAGAATATGTCATAGGATGACACTTGTCAAGATCCTCACGTGGGATGCCTACCTCCACATGTGCCGCATATGTATCATACAATCATCACCAAGTATGATGCCACCAAGCCTGTGGATCCCACTAGATGACTAGACATTTGTAGGCAATAAATAAAATAATAAATTAATAAATAAATGCATAAGCTAATGTTAGGATTTGCAAAGGTTGAGACACCTTAATCCCAACATTCTCCCACTTGTCGAAGACCTTTCAAATAGCCCATAAATCTACTACAAGGGGCCGAGAGGCCCATAGAACTGGAACACCATCTGAACTTCTTTGTGTTCACCGGTTTCGTCAATGAATCTGCAACATTCATCAAAGTGTCAACCTTCTCTAATTTTACCTTCCCATCCTCTACCATATCTCAAACAAAATGAAACTGAATGTCAATATGCTTCGTTCTGGCATGGAAAGTAGGATTCTTTGCTAAGAAAATAACACTCTGACTATCACAACAGATAGTAATCAATCCCGCATCAAACCCAATATTTGAACACAACCGCCTAAGCCAGATTGATTCCTTACAAGCATGAGTAGCTTCCATATACTCTGCTTCTGTCGTGGACAAAGTGACTGCAACTTGCCGCTTACCCATCCAACTAATAGCACCACCATTCATAGTAAAAACATAACCACTAGTTAATCCTCTATTGTCAATGTCACCTGCCCAATCTGAATCCACATATCCATGAATACATACATAATTTTGAGGTCTAGTAGGATAACCATGATAACACAAGGAATACTCGTAAGTACCCCTCAAATATGTGAACACTCTTAACTGCATCCCAATGTTAGGGTTCCCACAGATACTGAGAGGGGGGGGTGAATCAGTATTTGACCGGTAATGAAATTTTCTTGAAACTAAATATGCAGAACATAAAGTAACAGTATACCGGTATGCAACAATTAATGTAAATAACAGAATCAAAAATATCCACATGAAAAGAACACCATAACACAAGATGTTTAACGAGGAAACCCGGTGTGGGAAAAACCTCGGTGGGATTTGTGACCCACAATATTCACTTACTGGCCAATAAGAGAATATTACTTACAATAGGGGCCTGCACATGCAAGAAGGCCAACTACCTAGAGCTCACTACTCAATAAGAAGTCACACTGACTTACAATGAGGATTTACACAAATCCAATATTCTGTACTGCTTTGCAATAGCATCTTCAATGCCAGATTGAGTACCGGTTCTTGCTCTGTTCTTTACATATACCCTTGACCTACAATTCGCACATTAGGTATGCCTTATAATTTATTATATGCTTTTCATCCATATCCTACAAATGCCTACAATGATCTCTTTTATATACAAGAGTCATTTTACAATTTGCCAAGTCGGCTTACAATAATAAACAAAATATTATATATCAAAAATCCTGTCGGCCTCAGTGCCGATATACATGTTCTTTTCTATGTCGATGTACATCTTCTGTGCCGGTGCCGATGTAGATTGATCTTGTTGATGTCGATGCACTGTCTTGTTTGAGTATTGCTTTACCGATATAATGTCTTGCCGGTGCCATAGGATTGCAAGGTTGCCTGAGTAATGCTTTGCTGGTACAATGTCTTGCCGATGCCATAGGATTGCAAGGTTGCCTGAGTAATGCTTTGCTGGTGCCATAGGATTGCAAGGTTTCCTGAGTAATGCTTTGCTAGTGCCATAGGATTGCAAGGTTGCCATCAATGACAAAACCTTCAATCACACACAATGTCTCATTGGAGTGTCCATATGCCAACAATCTCCCCCTTTGGCATTGATGGCAACACTCATGAGAAATTTCAAAAAGATATCCAAAAATGTGTAGACCAAAAATGTTACCAAAAATGTGAGAGCTCCCCCTGAGCATGTGATCCCTGTGTTTTGAATTTTCTCATCTACTACTCCCCCTTTGGCATCAATGACAAAGGTTAGTAGATTTTGTATTTGTACCAATTCATAACCTCAACCTTGTAGTTGGGTGGTTATTATCTGAAGAATATCTCCCAAAATTAAGTTTATGCCATCCATAAACTTCTTGCTCTCCTTTATTGCTATCTCAGTTTTGTATACTATACCGGTGAGATGTTGCAAGTGCTCTGCCAGTGTTTTGCTACCCTATGTTAGTGCCTCTGAGATTTCCTTTTGCAGAGATGCTAAATAGTCCAATCTTGGACTTAGTTTAGATCTCAAGAATTTTGCCTTGTTTATTATTCTCTCTTTCTCTCTTTCTAATTTGAGCAATTCTTCCTCAAAATTTGTTATCTTTTCCTCAAAAACCGATAATGTATCAGGCGAGTTAACAAAATTATCAGTAAGTTTATTGATCTCTTCCTGTACCTTGTTCATCTTTTTGTCTACATCTATGGTCAAAAAGTTTATCTTACAGGTGTCTTTGTACAGAGTTGTGTAGTCTTTCAATAAATTGCACAGTTCCGGTAGAAGTGTGTCAAATTCCCTGTTAAACTTCTTTATTCCTTCCTCAAAGAATTTCTGTTTCTCTTTTTCTACACTTTCCTTTACAGTTTCTACCTTTGTTTGCTCAAAATTTCCAGAAATATATTTACAAAGTGTATCCAACTGGCCTAAAGAATCTTTGTTGGCTATATTACAATTGGGAGCTATTGATTTCAAAACTATAATTGAATCATCTATCGCTTTATAGGCTTGTGAGCTATAATCAGTTATTTTCTTGATAGATTCGAGCAATACCTTTGTTACATTTGATGGTGACCCAACAAACTAAGTGCCGGTGGAAGTGACCATGCTAGTATTGACCTCTGGTAGGTTTGTTTGTGTCTCCATCTCTTTAAGCATTGGTTTTCCTGCATCATTTCTTACTAGTGGCATCTGTTTTAGAGCCTTTAGCTCTGTTGTTTCTCTGTTTGTGTTCCAAATTCCATCTTTTTCTCTGAATCTGCTGCCGGTTGCTCTTTGTTTCCTGATTTATCTGTTGTATCCTTATCTACCACTATGTTGATTTTCTGCGTATCAACATTCACAGTATATAGGACTTCAGGATTAGGATTATTATCCTCTGTGTCCATGCTCTCAGCTGCCAGTTGATCTTCTGCAGTTGTTGTTTTTACTGGTGGAGTATTTAAAGAAGGTGGGGGTAAGTTGTCTCTAATCTTGATACTTGGTGGTCCACCAGCTTTACCTTTCCCTTTATCTTTTTGATATGCTAGAATGGGCTTGGGATTCCTATATTCTTCTTGTTTTTCTTTTTCAACCAAGAATGTATCCCAACCATTTTTTGTTTCCTTTGAAACTTCAGTAACTCTACCTGCCATTAGTGATATTTGTCAGTGTGCAGTGGAAAAAACTGTCCGGTTGGCCTGAGCTATCAAATCATCAATTTCCTTAGGTGAGTTGACTGGGTATACTGCAAGTAATTTCTCTATTTTTATTTTCTTATCCAACTCAATTATTCCTTGCCTTCTAGCCTCAAGTCTTTTATATAGTTCATCAAGAATTTCATTTAGGACTTGCATCAAAAACTTTTTATACATGTCCATGTGTAATATAACACTCTCCTCAACTTGTCCTTTCTCATCATCTGATAGGGTGTCATAGATTTTCCCTAAGTTTTTCAATTTACCTTCCTCTGTGATCTCATTCAGTAGTATGTCAAGAGGGGCAAAGTCAGTGTTTGTCTTCTTCTTCTTTTTGGGGGTCAGCTTCTTCTTAGGTGTGGCTTTCTTGACCGGAGACCTCACAGCTTGTTGCTTCTATCTTGTCCTTCTAGGTGAAGGAGTGGATACCAGTGAGGGGTCTCTTTTCCTAACAACTCTTTTGAAAGTTGTTGGCATATCTCCTTCTGAGGAAGTATCTACCGGTGATAGATGAGTTTCAGGTTGTTGGGCTGCCAACTCATCTTCTGTTATGCCAGTTTTCTTTAGTACATCTTCCTTTATGGCTTTTGCTTGTCTGGTTACTTTCCTCACAAATGCCTCAACCTTTTTCACTCTCTTTTTAGATTGAATTTAACTTTCAATGGTCTCAGCACTACCAAATACTTCTTCCTTTGGTTCATTGGGGGCTTCCAGAAGTGCTTTGGCATAAGTTTCCACTATGTGGTCATCTGTTTCATACCCCATCTCTGTAACCCAGACTGTCCTTGGGATGACTGCTTCCATCCAGATCTCATCCTTTTTTATCACAAAGCATATATCATCCTTGTATTTGTTGACAATTTTGTGTGATAATCTGATTCTTTTAATCATTCTGACCTTTAGTGCTTGAAAATACTCATTGATATTCTTTTCTTTGTTTTCACCCATGTTGTTGAATAAGTCGGACAATTGTTTTCCTACCGGTAGGTCAAATCCAAAGTCCTTGTTGCCTACACCGGGAGCCTATTTGTTTATGTGTAGCATTAAGCATACAAGTAAATTTCCAAATCTAAAGGTTCCTTTCTTATCCTTCTTGATTTTTGCTAAGTTGTCAATTAACTCATCCTTTAACCATTCACAGATATCAATTTTTACATTGTCCTTCACCATGTCATAAGCACTCTTTATGCATAAACTAGAAACTGAGTTAAGCCTATTAGCATGAGTTTCTTTGTAACCTAGAATCATGCTAACAAATCTAACATTTGTATCGGTCACATCATTAACCCTTAATGATCTCTTGTCGGATGTTGCACCAGTTAAGTTTGTTACCAAGTCATTGGAGACCTTCTTGGTTTTGTCGGGTCTGTTACCAGTGAAAGGTAACCCTATTACTGCTTTCACAGCTTCCTTTGTAATTTTATGCACTGAGTCAAGCCAAAAGAATGAACCATGTACCCTACTCAGAACTATCCTAACCACTTTCTTGGGAAATTCAGGAATGCAGAGGATTTCAGTGAATCCTAGGGTTTCAACAATTTTATGTTCAGGTTTCGCATTCCTGGAGTTGTCACATATAACAGACTTATACATGTTTTTGATTTCTTCATCACCTAATTCCTCTATGTTGCAATGAATATACATTCTAGGGTCTTCTGCATAAACAACACCTTTTGGAATTTTTGAAAAAGCACCTGTGTTGTCATCTTTCTTAGCTATCTCGGGAACTAGCTGAAACACAGGCCTAGGTCTTTTTATAACTTCGACTACTGTAGGGTTTGCTATGAATTCAGATGCAAAGGAGGATGCCATGATGATAAATACCTTTTTTTGCCTTTGGATGGATTGATTGCTAAAGTGCTTTGCCTCATTGCTCGGAATGCCTTAGCTCGGAAATCTTCGCACTCTCTGAAAGTTTGAATTCACAGTGAAATGAAATGGAGCCAAAAACCTTATTTTATAAAGTCTTTTCTGCTACCTACCACATTAATTGCTTGCTGGTAATGTATTAGCTCAACTTTATTTGCCAGTAATGAAAGATTTTCAACTTCTTTTCTCTAATCGAGGGAATAATAGCACGTGTCATTTGATTGCCAAACCCTCAAGATAATTTTCTTCAATTTGATGAAGAACATCCTGCAGGAGGAGCATTGCTTTGTCCTGCCGGTGGAGCATCATATTGTCCTGCTGGTGAAGCATTTGTTGGTTCTACCGGTGGAGGAGTAACCCCAATATTTAGATCACCTTTTCTAATCCATTGTTTTGAAAATTCTTTCTTAACCTCTTCAACCTTTTCTTTACCTTTCAAGCTAGTACTTCTGTTATCTACGAGTGTACCTTTACTTCTACAAAATTTAGCAATATGACCAGTCTTGTTACATGCATAACAAGTTACATTATTTTTCTGAATAGCTTTCCCATAACCTATGCCGGTTTGTGCTCTGCATTTATTTGATAAATGACCAAATCTTCCACAAACATAACATCTTACATTCATTCTGCAATTTTCAGAGTTATGTCCAATTTTGTTGCATTTGGTGCATTGACCGGTGGGAGGATTGATGTTTTGATAATTCCTAGATCTACATTCATTCGCCCTATGACCATATTTATTATAGTTAAAGCATTTTCCATTGAATTTGTAAGTATTAGAGGGTCTTACTTGCTTTGATCCTAGGTATTTGCAGTACCGGAGCTTTCTCCAACTTCAAATCCAATTCCAGAAGTGTCACCTTTGGGTTTTTGATTTTTCAATAAGGTACCAAGTTCTTTTGAGCTTTTTTTGAATTTTTCTTTGTGTTGATTTGCAGTTTCCAATTCCCTTTCCAAGATTTCTTTTTGTCTCATTAGTTCATTTGAGTCATTCTGAGTATGCATCAGATCTGTCTTCAACATGTCATTTTCATAGCTAAGTCTTGTGTTCTCATTTGCTGCATCACTTAGTCTTCTGGTCAATTCTTCTTCATTCTTCTTTCTGTCCTCAATCTCTTTGCAAAATCTCATAGTCATATCCTGCATTTCATTATTTGTTGTCATGATCTCTTGTTTCAATTTGCTTATCATATCATTTAGTGATTCCTTTTCATCATTCTCATTTTGCAATTTTTCACAAAGTTCTCTTCTCTTATTCCTTGTAACAGTAAGATTTTCTTGAAGTGCCTGAATAATGTCCTGAGTTGCTTTTAAATCATCTTCTAATTTGATATTTTTTAACTTCTCTCCATCATAGTCAGTAAGAGCTCCTTCAAGTTGCTTCATCAGATTTTATATCTTTACCGATGTCAAGATCTTCCTCAAGCTGTTAGGCTTCTGAAAATAGAGGACCAGGCTCTGATACCAATTGTTAGGGTTCCCACAGATACTGAGAGGGGGGGGGTGAATCAGTATCTGACCGGTAATGAAATTTTCTTGAAACTGAATATGCAGAACATAAAGTAACAGTATACTAGTATGCAAGAATTAATGTAAATAACAGAATCAAAAACATCCACATGAAAAGAACACCATAACACAAGATGTTTAACGAGGAAACCCGGTGTGGGAAAAACTTCGGTGGGATTTCTGACCCACAATATTCACTTACTGGCCAATAAGAGAATATTACTTACAATAGGGGCCTGCACATGCAGGAAGGCCAACTGCTTAGAGCTCACTGCTCAATAAGGAGTCACACTGACTTACAATGAGGATTTACACAAATCCAATATTCTATATTGCTTTACAATAGCATCTTCAATGCCAGATTCAGTACCGGTTCTTGCTCTGTTCTTTACATATACCCTTGACCTACAATTCGCACATTAGGTCTACCTTATAATTTATTATATGCTTTTCATCCATATCCTACAAATGCCTACAATGATCTCTTTTATATATAAGAGTCATTTTACAATTTGCCAAGTCGGCTTACAATAATAAACAAAATATTATATATCAAAAATCCTGTCGGCCTCAGTGTCGGTATACATGTTCTTTTCTGTGCCGGTGTACATCTTCTGTGCCGGTGCCGGTGTAGATTGATCTTACTGATGCCGGTGCACTGTCTTGTTTGAGTATTGCTTTACCGGTATAATGTCTTGCAGGTGCCATAGGATTGCAAGGTTTCCTGAGTAATGCTTTGCCGGTACAATGTCTTGCCAGTACCATAGGATTGCAAGGTTGCCTGAGTAATGCTTTGTCGATGCCATAGGATTGCAAGGTTGCCTGAGTAATGCTTTGCCGGTGCCATAGGATTGCAAGGTTGCCATCAATGACAAAACCTTCAATCACACACAATGTCTCATTGGAGTGTCCATATGCCAACACCCAATGCACCCTTCCAGGATTAGCCATATATCGACTCAGGACTCCTACTGCTTGGGCAATGTCTGGTCTTGTCTAGACCATTGCATATATAAGACTGCCAACTGCACTCATATATGGTACACTGGCTATGTCCTCCACCTCAAAAGGAGATTTTGGACAATCCTCCATGGACAATTTTATTCTCAAAGCAATAGGATCTATCATGGATCTACAAGATGTCATGTTGAATCTCTCCAACACCAAATTCACATACTTACTCTGGCTTAACCAAATCTTTATGTTAGATTTGTCCCTTCTAATCTCCATCTCCAGAATGTACCTAGTTGCACCTAAATCTTTCATCTCAAACGGTGCTGACAACTGAGACTTCAAGTCAAAAATCAAATGTTCATTCCCAAATAGTAACATATCATCCACATATAATGCAATAATGAGAATGTGGCCATTATCAGTTTTAAAGTAAACACAATGATCAAATTTAGACCTCTGAAATCCCAAACTCAACACATAGGTATCAAAATTTTGGTACCACATCCTAGGAGACTTTTTCAACTTGCAAACCAGATTTTATTTACCTTTCACTACGAAATGCTCTAGTTGTGACATATAAATCTCTTCCTCCAAATCACCATGAAGGAATGTTGTCTTCACATCCATTTCCTTGATTTCCCAATCATGAACTGTAGCAAGTGATAACAAGAACTGAATGGATGTCAGCTTTGCAACAGGAGAGAGAATCTCACCATAATCTATTCCCTCAACCTGGGAATACCCCTTTGCGACCAACTGTGCTTTATGCTTCTCAACACTGCCATCAAGACCCAATTTTTTCTTGAACACCCATTTGCATCCCACGAGCTTATGTCCTTCAGGCAAAGGTACCGGATCCCAAGTATTGTTCTTCTTCAAAGATGTCATCTCAGCATTCATGGCTTTCATCTAGGAATTTACATCATGCATACCCATAGCCTCTTTAACAGTGTTAGGCTCATTGGTGTCAGCAATCAAAGCAAAAATACAACTGGAATCTAACAATGAATATCCAAACCTATTTGGTGAATACCCATATCTATCAAGTTATTGCCTATCACGAGTAGAATTCCTCAAAGGCTAAGGTTGAGGCTCTTCATCTTCTTCAAAACTTTCAAAGCTGCTAGAACTCTCCTCATCATCAGGTCCACCAAGAGCTCGTAGTTCTTCTTTTTCAGGGGTAGAAGGAATCTAAACTACCTGCTTCTTTTGTTTCTCTCCTTTCTCTGGTTGTAGCTCAATAGTGGAAGGTTTCATCTCTCTAAAAATAACACTTCTACTATAGATAACCTTCTCTGACACTGGATCCCAAAGCTTGTACCCTTTTACACCGACAGCATAGCCGATAAAGATACACTTCATTGCCTTGTTCTCCAACTTAGACCTCTTTTCATTCGAAACATGAGAATAAGCTTCACAACCAAATACTCTGAGATGTCTCATTGAGGGCGTCTTCCCTGACCACACCTCCATAGGTGTCTTATCAAAAAGTGTTGATGTAGGAGATCTGTTTATTAGATAGTAGGCAGAGGATAATGCTTCAACCCAAAACGTTTGTTCAAGGCTAGCACCACTAAGCATACTCCTAGACCTCTCCATCAATGTCTTATTCATCCTCTCTGCAACTCCATTCTGCTAAGGGGTGTATGGAGTTGTCCTATGTCTCTCAATGCCATGATCCTTACAAAACCTGTCAAAATCTGCTGAGAAAAACTCACCACCATTGTTAGTCCTCAAACACTTAATCTTTCTACTAGTCTGATTCTCAACAAGAGCCTTAAACTCCTTAAACCGACTAAAGACTTCAGATTTACTTTTGAGAAAATAAACAAATTTCCTTCTACTATAGTCATCAATGAATGAAACAAAATACACAGATTTTGAAATTGAAGTAACATTAACATGACCAAAACCATTAGAATGTATCAAGTCCAACAACCCAGAAGATTTGTGAGAACTAGAGTAAAACTTAACACAATTTTGTTTACCATAAATGCAGTGTTCGCAGAAATCAAACTCAAGATTACAATCTTCAAGCCCCTCTGCGAGGCATTTCTTTTTCATGGTTTTGAGACCCTTCTCACCAATGTGACCAAGTCTTTGGTGCCATAACATTGTCTTCTATACTAGAAGTTTCATCTTAATAGCATTGGCACCCTTAGGTACCCAGAAAACATGACCATCAGATGTAGAAGCAATATTCCTCTTCACAGCTCGATCTGATGGTGAGGATGAAAAATCTAGAGCCCTCTTCTTGGACTCCACAGAAGCACTATTGCACTATGCAGTGCATGCATCCAGCTTATACAAGGTGCCTATCTGAAGACCCTTAGCAAGCACCATAGAACCTCTAGTCATCTTACATCCACCT
Organism: Cryptomeria japonica; assembly: GCF_030272615.1. NCBI lineage: Eukaryota > Viridiplantae > Streptophyta > Pinopsida > Cupressales > Cupressaceae > Cryptomeria > Cryptomeria japonica. The sequence continues at coordinate 34,743,813 of NC_081406.1, read as the reverse complement.
TGCGAGAAAACAACCTGCACACCCACATCACTTAACTTACTTACAAAGAGTAGATTTCGTGCCAAACCTAGGATGTGCATTACACCATCGATCCCCTTTACTTTGCCATCAAGGAATCTAATCTTGACTCTTCCACGGCTAACAACTTTCAGATGAGAGACATCACCAAGATACACCTTTCCACTATCGTATTCTTCATACTTCAAAAACCAACCCCGATGTGAGGTCATGTGAAAAGATACACCCGAATCGATTAGCCACACATCTTCTAATGCATGCATTGCCAAGGCTACGACAATGCTTCACCACCATCTTGAGAGGATTTGTCTGAATCTAAATCGGAGGGTCTCTTCTTCTTCTTTTTCTCCTTCTTACATTCTTTACGGAAATGACCGGTTTTTCCACAGTTCCAACACTTTGCCTTGGACTTTCCAGGAGACTTAGATCTCCCATGAGATTTGGATCTACCTTTTTTATCTTTCTTGTCCTTCTTCTTGCCTTTCTCTTTTGATATACCATGAATTGTAGGGGCCTCCTTAGCTGTCTCAGAAGTCTTCCTTCCCATCTCTTCAGAAAGCAATGATGATACTACTTCATCCATCTTGAACTTGGTATTTGTACTCCCAATAGCCATAACAAGGTGGTCCCATGAGTCAAGCAAAGAATACAATAGAAGCATGCAATGATCCTCCTCCTCAATCTTGTCACCAACAAAAATTAATTGAGCAATAATTATGTTGAATGTATTGAGATGATCAACAACAGATCCTGCATCTTCCATCCTTAGAGAATACATTTTCTTTCTCAAAAAAAGATTGTTTACCAAGGATTTAGCTTGATAAACGTCTCCAAGCTTCTTCCAAAGATCTTTCGCTATCTTCTCTTCATGGACATTTAATAATACAGAGTCTGCCAAATAGAGCCTTATAAGGCCCTTAGCTCTTCGATCCATTATATCCCAAACATCCTGTGCTATATTCTGAGGTTTTGTTCCAAATATTGTCACCCATAGATCTTGATCCACGAGCATATCTTCCATTTTCAACTTCCACAGTTTGAAGTTGCTGCCATTAAACTTCTCCATATCAACTTTTGTGAATGTGCTTGTCATCTTCTTCCTGCAACAAGATTTTGAAAATACTCTACAAAAGCTCCCACTCAAATTGAGATCAGTACAAAAAACCCGCTACCCAACAACAGAACCAAAATTGGCCAGGCTTTGATACCAACTGAAAGGAAGCTAAGGTGCGGAAAACACTTCCTAACACTAATCTAGTGGGGGAGATTCTACAAATTTCCTTTACAAATCTTCTACTACAGAAATAGAAACACATTCATAGGTAGCAAATAAACATGCATAAAGATAAACAATGAACACAAGATTTGTCGTGGGGAAACCCCTTTTGGGTAAAAAACCCCACACTCCAAAAGAACGGTACTTTGTATTCTAGTAATCAAAATCTTACAATACAATGCCAACACTTAGCTTCTTCAATAGGAGTCTACAACTACAACCCACAACCTGGATTAATTCCGGCAGCATAACACTTCACCTACAAACATTACATTACATTACATAACATTGCTCAAGACTACCTTTTATAGAGAAATACAACTCAAGAGGAAATCAAGATGGGGTCATGCATAACATTTGGCCCTATTTTTCGACCACCAAAAAGCATGCAAATGACACATGTACGTCTCCAAATGACTCCCCATTCAAACCTCCTAAGTTGGGCACTCAAAATTTACTATTTCGAGATATGACAGATATTCTTACGCATTTTACAACTATCATATCTTACAACACTTACAGTTGTAAGAGAATCTATCATAAATGACCAATTTTAGCTTATTCTCTTACAACTCGTCATAAGCCTCTCCATGCAAAACGTATATCCTACCACTTATCCATTCTGTCATAGAATTTGTCATAGGCTGACACTTGTCAAGATCCTCACGTGGGATGCCTACCTCCACATGTGCAACATATGTGGCATACAGTCATCGCCAAGTAGGATGCCACCAAGCCTGTGGATCCCACTAGATGACTAGACATTTGTAGGCAATAAATAAAATAATAAAATAATAAATAAATACATAAACCAATGTTAGGATTTGCAAAGGTTGAGACACCTTAATCCCAACAATTTGAATATCTCACAAAGATCAACAAACTACTTCTATTGTTAATATCTTTTACATCAGATTGCAAATTAGTGTCCTTTCTTTTTCATTAATTTATGAACATCAATACAATCTATATATATGTGATAGCATACAATCAGCAAATACAATAAACATCCATAGCTGAAACTCTAGTAATACAAGTTAAAAGAAGACATGCCAATTCTAGTTGGAGTTTTAATGGTGTTGGTCAAGTTAATGTTGGATGATAGGGGATGGCTTAAATCACACACACTAAGCTTTGATTTCTATACTTAAAAGTGTTGAACACTTCGAGTCGACTAACATTCTCTTGGCTTAATATGTTGCTTAGTGTGTGTGATTTAAGACTGGCCGGATGATAGTGGATAACAGGTCATTTGCCTTGGATGTGCTTATCTAATCAACTATTTGCCACCGTGGGACAGGCCCATCATTTTTTTGATATTCGCCGAATTTTTAACAGGGATTTTGTGTTGGCATTGATTGTCATGCTTTAAACTTATTACTTGGTACTTTTCCCTCCCTTGTTCTATGATTTTTTCATGTGCAATCTGTGAAGCCTCGGGATATTGCATGAGTATTAATTTCTTCATAATCAATTGTGTAAATGGAATGTTGCTGATATATGGTACTCAGTTCATACCAGACCCGGATAAAATTTGCTTTGTCCTACTTACTACCGAAAAGGAAAATCCAAAACAATTTACCCACTGACAGTTGAAAAAAGAACAAAAGACTGCTAATGCCAATATTGCATTAGCCAATATTGAATAGATACAATAAGTTTGGAGTATTATGAGTAGAGGGATACAGTCAAATCAGCAGCCAAAAAAAACACAAGCTTCAACTTCCCTATCAGATTTACATTTTTACTAGAGTATTACCAGACCCTACTATAACATCTACACCAGAATTATATATTTTTCTTACCTTGTGTTCTCACGAGGTAAAAATATTGGGGAAAAGAAGCATTTTTACTCTTTATGCTGTCGAGTATACTCCCATATCGAAATAGCACCACTCACGTGAACATACCATGCTGAGGAATCTACACACATGTATCTAGCATGTGAATGACATCAACATGAATTCCTTATTTTTCTTGACCAAGTACTAATACCTCCTATATAGGTATCCACTTTTCTGTTGTGACACCAATTAATTGGAATGGTATATCTTTCACAATGTTTGCGTCAGCGACTGCTAAGCTTAAAATATTAACCGTTACATCAATATTGTTGGAAGTTGAAGTCTAATGGACTCCTTCCCTGTTTGCCACCAAAACTCTTGGCTATTCATATTCTTCCTGGAAGCTCTTTAAGAGCTGATTGTAATTCATTTTCTAAAATTGATTGCTAGAGCTGATTGCAGCTGGTAGGTGTAAACCAGATTGGTGAATAATATAGTGATTCCCCCGCTTCAAGTGTGGATATAGGCAATTGCCGAACCATGATAAATCTGTGTGTTCTTGTTGTTTGTGTTGTGTATATTTAATTGTGTTTATCTGTTGTTTTCAATTCGATTTCTTCATCCTAACAATTGGTATCAGAGCAAGGTTAGATCGTTGTTTAGATTTTGGTGTTTGAATTTCCAGAATCATGGAAGAATCGAAGATAGAGAATTTCTCCGGTCAGAGCTTCAGATTATGGAAAGTGCAGATGGAGTTTTTGCTGATAAAGCAATACCTTTCAATCACGCTTGAAGGGATAGCAAAGAAACCAGCTGGGATGGCTGATGAAGATTTTGTAAAATTGGACAAGAAGGCGAGAGCGACAATTTTTCTCTCGCTGTCCAATAATGTTCTCTTCAATGTCACAGGTGATGCAACAACAAATGAAGTACAGGATAGATTCGATATTAGGGGATAATTAGAGCATAATATAAAACCTAAGTGATGAGAATTGTATAAAAACTATTATGAATTATACCATGTGCAATGAAACTTGTTAGATGTAAAAAACCATAGCAAATTCAAAGAAAGAGACATAAGAAAAGACATTACTTATAATCATATATTATAATAGTTGTAGACACGTAAAATTGATCATTACATTTGATAAATTTTACCGTAATTTCTCATATTCTTTCCTTCTATATTAATTAAATAATATCCATATTATTTAATTAAAATTTGATTATTCTAATCTTCATCCTAAATTGTTTTCTTCTATTTCCCTTACGTCCAACTTTTGATCAATAATTATCTAATTATTTACCCATCCCTATCCCCTTTCTTCTAAAAAATTATATAAATATTTTTTGTTTATTAATTCCCATCACATATCACATCCTTCATCACTTTCTATGAGTCACATCCTCCGTCACTTTTTATTAGTCTTCTAATCCTCTCCTAGTCACTCCATTAATCATGTGCATATTTCTTAATATTTGATTAAGTGGCATTTGCTTATTTGTTCCACAATGCAACTAATTTTTGTCCTTCCCCCTTAAATTCACTCATGGCTATCCAACTAAAAAGAAGCCCATAAAGAAAGTCTTAAAAAAAATTGTCTCCTTTGTATGAATTGCTTTTAAGTTGGCTAGATAGATGTATCCTTAAATCTACCCCTTTTGGAAAATACCCCATGTAATTGGAGGGATGGATCTTGCTTCCTCGAGTGAATAAAAGGCAAATTTTAGTTCCCCACTGGTCCCTTTTGATTAAAGTGGATAAAAATCACCTTATGATGTACCTTCCAAAGGTACCTCATGGTATGCACAATCCTCTCACTCCTTGTGCTCCTTGTGCTACTTGGAACAATATCTTTGTTTGAGAAAACTCAAGCCATTTTGACCATTGATCTTACCATTTCATCTTAGTCCCCCATCTCATCTTCAATACTTAGCCATGTTCAATCAATCACCCTCAATTTTATGAATGTGATGTTATGCTGCCAAAATTTTATCATGATCACACATCAAATAATCAAATTGAAAAAATCCACTCTTGGAGTGCAACACAAAGTTTAGCATAAGATTTTATTGTTAAATTTTATGTTTTTTTGGACTTCACCTAAATTGAATGTTTGTTTGGGTAAATATCTAAAATGTTCACACCAAGCATAAAATTCTTGCATACATTTTTGGAAGCGGCTAATCTCCACACAAAATAGCATTTCGTACAGTTTTTAAATTCCACAAAACACAATAGATTTCTATGAAATTTTCAGAAGTGAAATCTTCATGCTCTACATCCCATTGCTGTTAAATCACAAAAATTCCGGAGTTTTTTAGAATGTCATTCTCCATGAAGATTAGCATATACCTAAAAAAAAACATTTAACACAATAGGACCTACAACATGGGTCAAACTAATGAAAATTTAATGTTTATAGTGTTTCACGTATTGACAGTTCCATCATGGTTAAGTGGTAGTGTCATTGGATCGGTGGCTCCATTTGGGATGTTGGTGAATGCATCTCAACTTTGGCGAATATGTTGATCATGAGCTAAACACGATTCCTTCCCCTTAAACCTATTTTTTTCATCAATTTTCATAATCTTTTGATTTCGAGGTTTTGGACAAGGGAACATTCTCCGAAGGATTATGTTTCTAAGTTTCAAATCTTCACTTTTTGCAGTCAATTTCCCTCTATACAACTAACTCAATTGTGTTTTTTGTGCAGGTGGTCTGCTTCAACGAATTTGTCCCTAGATTAGTAATAATGTCTTATACATTAGCAAATTCATAATTTGGGTGGTATGGGAGTTTGTCTTTTTGAATCAACGGTATCGTCTTGTGCATTAGCAAAAGTACTGTACATTTGAAGGTCAGTCAAATACATCATGTGGATCGATGGTTCTATCTGGTATAGCCACTTTTTAATCCTGCTCATCTTAATTCATAGCCACCTTTTAATCTTGCTCATCTTAAGTCAGATTTCTTAATATTTTATGGACTAACCAACTAACTTGTCTGTCGTGTTACCAATCTAACAATATTTTGTAGGTAGCCATTGTTAATCGAAGATCAAGAAATTAAACTACTAGCACAATCTTTCATAACCTCACAATCAAAGATAATGTTTTACTACTTGTAGCGTCCTAAAATTGCGACACTTGCAATTTCGACTGCATTTGGGTCTTCACGATGGCGATGCAACACGAAACCTGAATGGAGACCCCGAAACTTGTTCATGACATCAAAAACTGCATTTCTCAGCACCCTGGCCTGATCCTCCTTGCACCCTGTTGTCCCGAGAGGTGGGACCATGGCGCCCAGCGCCCTGGTCCCTGGCCCTATTTTGGGCCCAGTCTCTTATGGGGCTTCGGGTCTTTAAGTTTGCAAATTGGAAAATAATGTTTCCTGGTCGGCCTAAGGTCGGGAAAATCAGTCTATCAGCCCTAATTGACAAGTATATAAACTACATTTCCTCTCCCATTTGAGGAGGTCGAAAAAAAGAGAAAAACATATGCGAGCAAGACGCGAAAGCGATATTCAAACATTCAAGCATTCAAGCATTCCTTCAAGCAATTGAGCATTCTAAGTCTCCATTCAAGGCTAAGTGTTGCATTCAAGACAAGGATTCAACCATTGAAGAGGAGATCACTTACAACATACAAAATACAACAACATTTACACCTTCGCATGTAAGAATACAAACATTCTTACAACAAGGTATCAATACTTGTTTACATTACAAACATTTACATTTACAGCATTCTCATTTCTTGGTTAATTCCAAAACCGGGGTTTGACCTAAGGGCAAACCCCTAATCCCTAACCCCCCAATCGTCCTCGCTTTTCTGTGTGTAGGTTGCGGGTATGCGGCTGTAATTGAAGATCTGGAACCCTTGTGCAGAGACGAACAGATCCCCCTTCGTTTCGCGGATTTTTCGGAGGACCGTGTGCACGTCGGGCGCCATCGTCCCGTCAACTTTCGCCCGAATTTGCAGAACAGCATCATCTCGACATTTTACTGCTAATTCCAGGTCCGCAGCTTCATCCTATATTCCTATCTCCATTTATAAGTGAATCTTTCTTGCTTCTACATGCATTCCTAGTTCAATCTTTCTATCTACATTCTTTACAAAAGAGGGTATCCTTGATGTCTCAGCCCTTGAAACTCATTTAGAATCCAATCCTGCATTGTGTGGGATTGGATCTTGTGGGTTTCAACCCCTCTTTTGAATGTAAAGTCCCTCCTAAGTGAAAACCGTCAATCCTAGTGACCCCCTTTCTCCTTGGAGTGGGGGAGAACACCTAGGGTTCGATTTTCCGCTTTACACTACTTAATTAGACATTAAAGTAGATTAGAAGGTCAATTAATTGCTTGTCATCTTTGAGGTCTTTTATAGACCTATACTCTCTCCTCGCATCACTTGGTGATCTTGGAGATCAAAAACTTCAATTTGATCCAGTCTTGTTTGTCAATCTCAAGAATATTTGATCACACGTATGTTTTCTCTTCGAACTCAGCTAATCTAATAAAATGACTGACTAACTTTCATGTTATACACACAGCTGAAAAATGAAAGACACAGCTAGTTCTGGAACATAATAAAGATCTATAATTTTCGACTTGCCCTCATATTATACAAAAATTGTGACATTTTTAAAACCAGATTAACTACCACCTTTCTCCTTGAGCTTCATGTGATATTCTAACGGCGTATTGAAAGAGGGGAGAGCAAAAGCTGTATCTCAACGAGTGGTCATTGTAGTCATTGTCATGTTTGGTTGAGCCCCAAGACTCTCACTCCACTGAGAATTTAAGGTGAAGAGTATAGGAGATATCCTTCTAGCTCATACATGTAGATGGTCCATCCATTGACAGAATCTCCCCTAGTGTGCATATAAACTACTCACAATGTACTTCTAGGTGTCAAGATAGAATTCGTTGAGGTGAAGCTTGTATTCCTCCTCGATGAGAGACTTCACATGTACATGATAGTCCCTATTGATCCCGCATCTAGTAGATATCATGATGCAAGACGATGAACAACTCCAGCTTGCCTTCTATCTTCAACACTCAAATACTTAACAAAGACAATAGCAGAGACACTTTCCTTTCTTCAATCAAAATGTACTCTTGAAACCAATTTTACTTCAAATTAAATACTTTGACAATCTTACAATAAATCTGCTAACCTATTATTTACTTTTTAAGGCCTCGCTCTCTGTTCATCATTTTCATCATACTGATTCGCAGCTCTACTCATTCTCATTTGCTTCTACTCTTTCACAAGACACATAGATTCTCAACTCACTCTGCGCTGTCTCTTTTCTCTGCAAGCTCTCTTTTCTTATTCGCAGCTTTCCTTTACTCTTTTCCCTTGCGCTTCCTACCTTCTACACACTTTCTCCACTTCATATGCAGCGCCTCTGTTCTTTCACTCTGTTCACAGTACTGAAGAAATCTTTACCTGAATCCCTTGTGGAATGAAGTTAAAAACCTACGCATACTTGGGTTTTTATGCCACTTCTTCTCCTTTGAATTTGGGTGCTTCCTTCCTACATTCACACGCAGCTTCTTCTCCTTATATCGCCTTGTGTTTGCAATCATCGATTCATATTCTGTCACTGCCTGCCGTTTCATCTTCTCTTTTAATCTGCAGTTTGTTTGTTTTCAATAGTTTTCATCTTCTTCTATCGGTGCCCTTCCCATGTTGGTGGCTTTTAACATTCCTTTGTGCGTCTTGAGCCGATTCATATTCATCATGTTTTTCCCCATTCCTCGACCATAGTCTTGAACTGGACATGTTTTTCCTGTCCCTTTCATATGTTCCCAAGTAGCGTCAACAGAACACATTTGCTTGGAGTGCTGATACTTCACTGGCTTGAATATAACAAACACTACGATTGAATAGATGTACACAAACTTTCCCTAAATCTACACACGAGGTCATCATGTCCCGAGCATAAGAACAAAGTTTTCTCCCAAACCAATCTGTATATCCTGCCGCGTGGATGCTAACAAAATAAAAGATTATTGTGTCTGGCTTTGCACCAGCCAATTGCATTTGCTTGAAAGCGTCTGAAGCCTTTTCGATCAATCCATTTTGCGCATATCTGCAATTTTTATAATTCATGAGATAACATTTCTATGAGGCATTAAGTCAAACAGTTCACTGCCTTGTCCATGCTTCCACAATTGCATACATGTCTACCACGACAGTTGAGATTACAGCATCTGACAGAATTATGATATGAGGGATGTCGATGTTCTGTTCCAAATCTCACATAGGCTGCGATTGTACTAACACTTAGATGTACATTCTTCCAACTTTACACGAACTATGAATCAGTGTGGAACGTTTGGACTGAAAGAGATGCTTTGCACAACCTGTCAAAAACTGGAGCCAACCAAGCTAAGACCAAGACAAACCAAAACTAAGAAAACAAACTGAAAACATTTTGGTTGGTGCTGATTGCTTGTTTGCCCGGGTACTCCAGCACCATATCATTAGTCTTGTGTTGTGAGCCTTCTGTAGACATTTCATTGAATCCATCTTAATTATGGGCAAATCCATTTCCCCTTGGTTTGAACTGATGTTGACCATCAAATTTTTTTACACTCTAGATTGGTGATTTTGTATCCAATTCAGTGAATCCATTTTGTTCTGAATATTATTTTCAACAAATCTGGCCAATGTTTGGTGGATCCGTCTTCCATATGAAATCTAGAGACCAAAGTTTTTAAGTCCACACAAAACGTGTTGTTCTCTCGACTCTAAAACTATAAATAAAAAATTTGTCTGCACCATATCCAAGCCAAATGAATCACTTTTTTTCACCTTCCCATCAAAAACCAAGTCAAAACGTTACTCTCTTGGAAGAAGGACATAGTTAAACACATTAATCAGTACTTCCACCAACACATCCAACCTTGACAACTAAATTGAGATCCTAAATCCTAAGAAAAACACCCATTGTAATGCTCCCAAGTTAGTAATCTACCCTCCAAACTATCTCACATTGGACCAAAGGTATAGTTTGTATCAACCTCTCTTTTTCTTGAGAACTTAGCCTATTTCAAGTAGGAAAATTCATCCAACAATCTTGAACATAGGATCTCAACCATAGTTAAAAGGGATACTATATAACCATTTATTCAAGCATCAGATCACTATCAACTTAACTATGTCTATTATGCAGTTGCATGCCCAGAAACAAATTATTATTCAAGCATCAGATCACTATCAACTTAACTATGTCTTGAATTTAAGAGACATTCAATCACACAGAACTTACCTACACTCGCACATAAATCACCTTCATGTCCATTATGCATTTGCATGCCAAGAAACAAATGGAGCAACAAGTACCTTGGTCTATAGGATTCCTTGTGTATGAGAACCCTTAATACTCGATTTAGGGAGACATATATGCAACAAAATCCACAGTAACAACATGGTGAACAAGAATTGGTAATGCAACCTAAGTTTTCTCAATTTCAAGACTTCATGAACAACTCTGAGAATAGAAACTTGATTGAACGGGTAATAAAATGCAAGAAATATACCACCTTAGAAGAGCTCATAAATCAAGATTCCAAACACCCCCATGACTTTGACATATATAAATTGGGAGATATATTGAAATAGAAAACCCCCAAAACCTTTTTTGAGAATATGTGGGGCAATCTCCCTGAGCTTGGGATTTAATGTCTTAGCTCAAATTCCTTTTACCCATAATTACATCCCTACCCTATCCACTAAACCTACCATAATTACAGGTCATAATCCCCCTCCCACATCACATATCCAACTAACCATTCCATTCATCCCCTCTTAACCCATTGTACCTCAAATTGTGGTTCATATTTGTGGTTCCACTCCTATTACTAACACATCTATCCCACCCATATCATCCTCCAATCCCTTAGTCTTATTTCTAAATCCACCTCCACCTTATGTGCCTGCCTAGTACCATATGCCTCACTCACCCTTCTCATATGTCACTCAACCACTCGTCTCATATATCGAGCAATTCACTTCCTTCTATATCACTCAAACTTCTTCATATGTACCACAATCTTCCACTTTGTATATTCTTCACCCACCTCATGGCTTCCAATCTTACGTTCCCTATTCTAGGTCTACATCCCTCAACCCTCTTACATTCCACAAACACGTCATGTATCCATTCCATTCAATACCAAACCACCCAACCATAATCATCATCCTACCTTGATTTCTTATCATATCTCCAATGTTATTATCTATTTTTTGTTATCAATGCTATTATATCAAAATTTATATAAATGTTGTAGGCATCAAAAATTGGTTAACGCTTGCAATGTCATACTTTTAACATGTTCGCGTTACCTTATTTTAGAGTTTTGCAACTTTACTAACACTTCCTATATGTCGTGCATTCGATCTTTATCATTTGTCGATATCGTGTCACTCTTTTGCTTTCTTTTCCTATTCGATTCCAATCTCTCACAATTTGAATTAGGTCTTGTCAATGTCAATTTTGAATCTCAATCAGTGATCATGATCAACCTGTCAAATCAATTGGACATTGTTGTAACCATAATCTTAGGGTTTTGTCCTAAATCTCTCTTCATTTGCAATAGCAATCATCTTCAATCATTTGTCAATCTATTTGGATCATTTTTTATCTTTGTTGAAATCTTCAATTATCAATCATCATCAATCTTTTTATTAATTTTGATCGATTCATCATCAGTCTTTGTCAATCTGTTTATCAAATCAACCTTTTGTCAATCTTTGTTCGATTTTGTCATCGGTCTCAATCAATCATCAATCCTTGTCAATTTGGATCAATCAATTCGTCATTGGTCCCTTGTCCCTTGTCAATTGTCATTTATCAATTCAATCTTCTTGTCATCTTCGACTGATTTGACATTGGTCTTTGTCAATCAATATCAAGTTCTAATCGATTATCTCTTTTGATCACGATTGTTATCATGTTTTTATTGGCTTTAATTGAGTCATGACCTAATTCATTTCTAGTTCATCTCCTAGCGTTTTAATAATTCTTTAATTATTAAAGTCTTATTAACATTCCTTTAGGTTAAATGAATTAATTTCATTTGTCCTAACTATCTCATGTCACAATTAAATTAATTGTTTAATTGGTTAATTCCTTCCTAATTAATGCCACCTAATTTTCTCCTACCTTTTTCTCCCCTAACATTTCCCCCTAATTCCTCCTCTTTTTGTTCTCAATTTTGTCATAATTATGAGCTACTTTTGGGGCTAATTTGTCATATCTTGTCTTAGATATGTGTCATAGAACTGACATAGTAGTTTGTCATATTCTTGACATAGCAATTGTCATACTCCTTGCATAGCAATTTGTCATAAATTGACATAGTAATTCATCATAATCATGTCTTCTTCGAATGAATTTGCCTCTTTCGAATTGCTCATTCCAATTTGATGGTTTGTCAATTCCTCTTATAAATTGAGCACTTGTTCTCATCATTTGCAACCACAATTCGAGTATCCTTACACTATCGCTTTCATAATTGCTTTTGCAATCCAACTTGCTTTCAATCACTTGCATTTGTAGGTGACATCCACATAATTTGAAGGGGATAGAAGAACAATGGAGGAGTAATGAAGGAGATTCCATCATTTTGGTTTTTGTTTCTTTTGAATCTTGTATTCATTTCCTTTATTGAATGTGTTAGGAGCATTTTCATAGCATTTAGGCTTTCATGGTTGAATTAATCTATATGTTTTGATGCCTTTACTTAATTCCTACCTCACAAATGCTATATTGAAAGGGGATAAAGACAAATGAAGTTGTGGACATAGTTTAGAATTATAGCACCAACAGCATTCATTATCAAAATTTCATCCACGATGATAACAACAATACTTGATATTTTCGCATAATACAATGTAGCTTCCTTCGGTACTTTCTTCAATTTTGTCATAACCTAATTTTTCATAAACTTTATTATTATTAAATAATTGGACATGGATTAATAGTAGCATAAAATTTTGCAAAGAGACCTTTGACTTATTTGGAAAAGTTTAATTTTTGCAAAAAGAATAAATGAATTGATATGTTTTAATTTGAAATGAAAAATATGATAATTGTTATGTATCAAATTGAAATTTGGAAATGATTAAGATACCTTACATAAATGATGATGAATTATTATTCACATCCAAGTTGACTATTTGATGTATCTCTTGAGTGATGAGTTGTGCAAGTTGTTGAAGATGAACTTGTGGTTGAGGCAAACGTTTCTAGCATTTTGGCAGCGATAGTTGTGATGGGAACTTGCACACACGTACGCGTAGCATGCATTAATGCATATTATGTTGGTGAATTTATTTTAATGATTGACGTTATTACTTTGGAAAAAATCACCTATTTAATTAAGTACATGGAGATAACGTAAAGAATGAGATGCATTGTGATTTTAATTAAATGAGGTTATCTACCTTCACATATATAGAGAGAGTTATACGCATACATACATACATACACACACAAAAATATATGTGTATCTACACACATGTATATATATACATATGTACAAATATATATGTATGTATTGATTTCCGGACTCCACTAAAATAGCAAAAGATTCTAAATTATCTTTTTTCAACAATTTTAAATTTGAATGGGAACACTCCAACTGCTTAAAATTAAGTAAAAAATAGACTTAACCAATGGCACATGTAATATTACGGATAGAAAAAAGGTAGAAAAAGAACGCATATTGTTCCAGACTTTTCTTCGTTTTCACCATTTGAGAACAAGGACGGGAAGTCGATTGAGCATCTGAGGAATCTCTAAGGGCTTGAGGGAGTAACAACAACTCGCACTGAGCAGGCCAGTTTTACGATCTGTAAACTGTTAACGTTAAGTTCTATAACAACCAAATTCTAGAAGCCTATAATTTGTGGCTTAATATATTCTAACAAAATCCAAATCAGACTTGTGTTGCGATCTCCACATGCTCACGACTGCGTACTATGTCTTAAGTGTCATTTTCTTCCTGTCTATGCATGTCGACTGCCTATCCATGACCGCACAATATCAATCCATGCATAATTACTGCTAGCATAGGTAGTGGTTTTTGATCTTATATCTACACATTTCAATCCCCGTGACTTAAATTGAAAACAGTACATTTTCGTGAAATGACTGCTCTTGAAACTTTCTATCACAAAATTGTTTGAGTTCCACTTTTGCATCTATATCTACCAGCGCATTTCCAACTCAAAATATTTAACAAAAACCCACCTCTGTTAGGCGTGGATGTCTGCAACCTGTAACATGGCTCCCATCTTGGCATGAGTAGCAGGTCCCTGGCAAAGAATGCAGTTTTGCACCTGCCAATTGTTTGTTGAAAAGTCTTTTATCAATTGAGTCTGCACTCAAAAGGGGTAACGGTATGCTATAGTATATCATACTACGCGTTAATAAGGATCTGCTGATCGTTTTGTTCCTCTTTCAAACATAAAATTGTCTATAGATTTGTGTTCCGGGAGTATTCTACTATCCAAAGTGTAGCTAGCAAGGATTTTAACGCCTTCTTTCTGTTGGTGTTTCATTGAAGCAATTTGTCAAACAGTTCTCAAGCAGAGTCCTGTCAAAATTGTTCTCAAGATAGATTATTTTGAGAATCTATCTTGTTTGACCCCAATCACTAGCTATTGGTGCTCGAAGAAGTGTCTTTGCGAACAGCATGACTGCTTTCAAAAGCCCTCCTTGCATGTCGCTGGTGGAGCATACCGTTTGACAGTAGCGTATGTTCGGTTGACCTTTCATTAGTTGAAAGCTGCTCTTGTGCCATAATTCACCTACCAATATGTTTTGGTGGATGCTCATATCCTATCCGAAAGCTCCTTTTTCTGATTGAATTATTTTGGTAATTCGGGGGACAATACTCAAAGTAGAATTGGTGGTATTGTGAACACATAATAAGTCATATTAAAAAAAATTATTTCATCGAAACATGTAAGAACCATACAATTTTTGGCAAACTTTGTGAAAGAGAGTTGGTTGCCCTTGAATCTATCCAATTTGGGCAAACTCTATGGAAGAGAGTTGTATGCCCGGAATCCATCCAATTTGGGCAAACTCTGTAAAAGAGAGTCGTATGCCCGGAATCTATCCAATTTGGGCAAACTCTGTGAAAAAGAGTTGTATGCCCAAGCCCGTACAAGTTAGGCAATCTTGTGAAGGAGCATATGCATGTGGACTTCATGAGAGCTGATACAAATTGGCTAACTCGACAGACGAGATGTGTGTCATAGCTTTGAAAACTCGTCCTAAGAGTTGTATGCTTGTAACTCTGTAACTCTATAACTCTCTAACTCCCTCCAATTGGATTTGAATTGGGCTTATTTATAAGCTTTCAAAGAAGCTGAACAGCCACTACATTTATGTCCTCATCGGAAGTCGAAAAGACAATCCAGTATCGAAAGGTTATTACATTTATATGAAAACAGAAATTAATTAAAGATTCAAATATTTAATACTCTGACTTATTTCTGATCATTTTCGCTGATAAAGGAGGTGGAGTTTGGATTTACACCTACATTATTCTTTTGCTTGAAAGTTTCTAAAGTCTTTTCAACAAATCGATTATCTGCAAATCTCTTTTTGTAAATCGAATTTTTTGCACATCTTTCAACAACATGCATTCTGTCAAACAGATATTGTCTGTTGGTGGTTCCATGTGTTGCATACACGTCTACCATAGCATTTCCAAGCATAGTATTTGACAAAATCCTCACATTCATTTCAACCTGTGAGATTTCATTTCCTTGAGGTCATCTAGCAAACAATTGAGTACCTTAAACTCATATTGTACACTTCAATTTAAGTGATTGGGTTCCTCTTCTTTTGGTGGGGTTAGTATTCTATTCAAAGTTAAACACCTCCCTTAATATGAAAGTTACATAATGTCAATTAAACGACTACTCTGCTAATAAGAGTCCTTTTGCACTCATAAACGTTGAACGTGGGTAGTTGGTACAATGCCTAAGACAAGGAGTTGGAATGCTCAGGTTGTGGGATCAAATCTAGTGCCTACCATGAGACTTGGACTATAATTATACTATTGTTGTTGTATGTAATTAGTTTTTGTAGACTAAATTATTTAAAGAAAACATGCATATGTAGTGAGGAAAGAAAAATTAAACAATTTATCAAAACTCACATAACAAAGGATATGTTTAATTTTAATATATTGATCTCTTTCTTTCTTTTTTCCTTTATTTGTTTTTGGTATTAGTGTGATTTTTTTAAACTTCTTACCTTATTAATGTAAAGTTATGATATAAATAGATCATATTGTCACTAAAACTTTGTTTGTATCTCGTTGAACTATTTGTGAAATAAAGATATTTTCATTTAGAATTTGATAGAGAGTTTTGTTACAAGTGAATGAGTTTTGTTACAAGTGAATCCACAGGAGGCGGTTAAGCCATGTCACAAACCTATGCGTTGCACTACACAACACAAGGAGACCTAGGGCACACACCTTATAACAATCCCCCCAGCATAAGCGAGGGGTTTGAACCTGTGACCAAGCTCTAATACCACTTGTTACAAGTGTGGTTGTCGTTGCACCAAAAGATCGACTTGTTAATGCCCAATACAACCAATAGACTTATAGAATCCAGAAGAGGTGGTTAAGTCATGTCACAAACCTGAGCGATGTGCTGCACAACACAAGGAGAGCAAGGGCACACCTTGCAACAAGTTTAATAGGAAATAGTTTATTGTGTTATAGACGTATGTAATTGTTTAAAAAAATTATAAATTAGTTCCTATATGAGAGTTACTTGATTTCTCTACTAATTTCTTATTTGGAAATGATGACAAATTATCAAATTGTTAAATATAGGAATGGATAGTTATGACAAAATTTACTTTATTTTATTCTTAGTATTTTATTTAAGAGAAGTTATGAGCTAAAATGGGCGGGTGCCAAATATGGAGCAACAAGGAAGGGTAAATCTCGACACCTAATTTACCTGCCAGTAGTTGGCTTAAATCTTTGGTCAAAGTAGTTAAAATCAATAAAATGTTGTTGATTTCTTTTCTTACCTCTTGCCATAGCACGAAAATAAGACTGCATTGTCATAGATGATATGCATGTCAGTCATATTCATATTGCATTAGGTTCCCATCCCACCTCTTGGTTCCATTTTACTAGGGGCTCCGTGCAAGGGTCGGGAGCTCATTGAGCACCGGGGAAGCAGTTGCTTCATGGTTGGGTAGTTAATGCACCTGGGCCACATGTTCATCTCATAGGAGCAAATGAAGAGGAGTCTGCAACAACTGGAGAGTTTTATAAGTATCTTATGTTTATTTAGTGATCATGTAAATTATATTTCAACCACTGGTCATTCGTATAGGTATTAATTTCGACCTCTTGGTCACATGCATTTGTATCTCGACCCATATGGTCTCATGATGTACCATGTCTCAACAAAGAGAAAGTTTGAAAAAAATTTAACTCTGATGTATTTTTAGATGCATATTATGTATTCTTGGAAAATTATGGAATTTTTTTTGGATTTATGTCATTTATGGAAATATTAGTCTTATCATTTGGTATCAAAGCACTAGGTTCCGCACTAGGACCTTCAGTTCACTACGTTAAGTTGTGACGCTTGATCGCATGAACCTCCAATTAGGTAGTGCTTAGCGTATGCATGTGTAAGTACTTAGAGATTAAGTCAATAGTTGAATTAATGTGGATCAATTTGAGTAGTGAGGGAGCTAGCCTCCTACATGTTGGTATACCTGATAGGAAGGGAAGGTGTCACTTGCTTGAAAACAACCGCTTTCAGGAGAAATAGCCTTTTTGCATATAAGTTCCAACTAAGGCTTTATCCATGCATGTATTATGTGTGATTATTTGATTGCCCTTGTTGATTTTGATTGCAAAGGTTAGATAGAACCTTGAAATGGTTTGTTATACTTGTGCACTCTAATTATTACTATGATTGTGCAATGTTTGCTTAAATAGCATATCTATAGATGATGATTGGAAAATATGAATTGCGTTGAGTGAGTGATGCACCTAAATTAATGAATGATGATTTTACTTTTGCACGATACTCGAATTAAGATGTTTGATTTATGTGTGTATCAAAATTAATGTGGATGCATTTTGCATGTGTGATGCAAGAGAGAGTATGACCTTTTTGGTGATAGATCATTAAAGAAAGGACTCTGATCTCAATCTGCATTAGTTTCTTTGGAAAAGAATTTAGCTTATCATTTATAGGAAATCAAAACTCATTGATAAATTGTAAATTAGTTTACATGTTTCATTTTGCATGTTGCAAGAAATTGTAAAAGTAATGGAAATTGATAGGTATATTAAGGTTTATGTTGCATGATCAATGAAGGTTGTTTCTTTCATAGTAATATTATCATAATGCACTAAAGAGTCCTCAAATTAAGCTCTAGGTTTGACACTAGGGCCTTGTGTTAAATTTTAGGTAGATCCACAGCAAATACAAATTAACAATTAAATGCATATTCAAATACACAAAAGATGAAGAATCATACACAACACAAATAACACAAAGATTTAACGTGGTTCGCCCAAGGTGGGCGACATCCACAAAACACGGCCATCCAATCTTTTCTTATTATCTAGTAATACAAAACAACACCATTACAATACCTTTTACAGTCTATCCATTTATAACATACAATTTTGAGGGCAACCTACAAAGTCGGCTTTTTAGGGTTTTTTTCTAGTGTTAGTTTTTCAAAGAAAAATGCCAAAAAAAAAAATCCAGATACATTATTAGTATACAGTGCTTGCATGATCAGTTGCCACATACCAACAATCTCCCACTTGGAGACTAATCAGGCTCCACACCAAACAATCTCCCACTTGGAGACTGATCTTAGACAACACTACTGCACTTGCAACTCCCACTGGATAAAACACCTAGACTCGGTTCTTCCTTAATTCCATTATTTTCAGTCAAGAATGCCAATAGAAATTGATGAGGAAATCAGCTTCTCCCATGCGACTACCTTCGTAAACATATCTGTAGGATTGTCACTTGTGTGAATCTTTGCAAGCCGTAACTGGCCATCCTCCAAAACAGACTGTATGAAGTGGTACTTGAGCTGAATGTGTTTTATCATCAAATGAAGAGAAGAATTCTTTGCAAGATGAATGACACTCTAGCTATCAGTTTACAATGGGCTATCCTCCTGCATCTTTCCCAACTCCTCCAGAAAACATTGTAACCAAATCATCTCCTTGCTAGATTCAATAGTAGCCACATACTCAGCTTCAGTGATTGAAAGTGCAACAACATTTTGTACTCTAGAAATCCAACTAACTGCAATGCCCCCTGTAGTAAAGACATACCTTGTTGTACTCCTTCTTGTAGCAATATTACCTGCCAGATCAGAGTCAACATATCCTTATAGAGAAGAGTTTGATCCTTTGAAACATAATGCCTTTGTAGTAGTACCTCTCAAATACCTAAGAATCCATTTGACATCATTCCAATGTTCCATTCCTGGATTACTCATATACCTGCTCACAACTCCCACTGCATGTGCAATATTTGGCCGTGTGCATACCATCGCATACATCAGACTGCCAACAACTAATGAATACAAAATGTTAGACATTTTATTTAGCTCTTCACGCGTCTTTAGACTCATCTCCTTAGTCAATTTGAAATGACTAGCAAAAGGTGTACCAATTGCTTTTGTATTCTGCACGTTAAGTCTTTTCAACACCTTATTTATATGCTCACTTTGGGACAAATTAAATGTTCCATTTTTCCTGCGTGAAATCCTCATACCAAGGATTTGCTTAGCTGCACCCAAATCCTTCATAGAAAATGACTTTGTTAATTTATGTTTAAGTTCATTTATATGTTGCATGTTAGACCCAGTTGTTGGTGTTTCCAACTGATGGTTCCAAAAATCCTCTATGGGTAGCCAACCTCAATCTTCAAGATGTTGGATCAGTGGACCAACTAACAAAAGATTAACTAGGGATAAGGAGCTAGTCACTTTCTCTACACTTTAGGCTCTATTGGACCTAGGTGGGTATCCCTTCTATAGTACTTTTATAATGATTTCAATGTCCTTTTAGTACTATTACAGATATATTCTCAACCTACTGAGTGAATCAAAGAGACTTTTGAACTTGTTGGATATGGCTTTTATCCTTGTATATATGTTGTGAATCACTATGAGAATCAATATTTCCTCCTACTTTCAAGAACTAAAATTTACAAAATAGAAAATGAATATAAAGACTAATGAGTTTCCTTGATTTTAATTGCCTTAGTTAGCAACATGATTCTATGACCAGTGCCTCATCCATTGGGCTAGATGAACCATTATTACAGTATAGAATATACAAGCTTTGCGACATTCTTTGCCTAGTATGACTAATATTTGATATTAATCACAACATAAATGAATATTCCTAATTGCATCTCAATCGAATTCATTCTCTACTAAATCCCTTTGAATGAATGAAAGAAATTTAATCTTCTACTTTAGAAGAAGCTTAAATCCATACAAGTTCAACAACACAGTGCAGAAGTATAGACCAAAAACCCTTGACTTATTGATTTAAACAAAAATTTAGGAGCACAAATAGAGATAACAACTTGGAAATCATTGAAATTGATTTCAAAATGTTTTTATAACTACAAAGTACTTATGCATATCCTTTGCAAAAATACTACAAGTAGGACATGAAACTGGTTACATTACTATCTTGCAAAACTATGGACTTTTTATGTATACCTTCACCCTTGTCGAATAAGTTCTCTTACAATATTTAAATAAAAAAATTATTTGGACCTAGACACTTGACACAAGGCCTTAATTATCCTCTTATAGAAAAATTTGAGGTTGCAACAAGCTTTGGGCCTTTTACAATTCCAAAATTGGTAGGTGACCGCCTAACAGGAAAAAGACAAAATAACTTTTTGAGCTTTCTAATAGGGACACACATTCTTCTATCTTCCTCCGCAAGTGGTAGTTGTTGTAGATGATCTAGAGTTCTGATTTTCTTTACACGAGCTCCCTTATCAAGCTGAAAAATATGATAATCCTGCAAACCTAGTAAATGCACATGGATAGAGATTGGGTTGCCAAACATTTACAAAATATACATTAAACAAAGAGGATAAAAGTCAATATTCTCTGAAAATGTCATATATTTTTCATCTTTCCAAAAAATACATTCCATTGATTTATACACATCGAGAAAGAAGAAAGAAACAAAATATTCAAAAAGTAGGAAACTGAGAATTCAAAAATTCAAAAATTCAAAACTGCAGAAATGAAGGGAAGAAGGGATTAGAAATATCCAGATCCATTTTTCTTATAGTCTTGTAGCTTTTTGATGTGATGTTGGTAGTCTCTATCATCTATCTCTATTTTGGATACCTCCATCTTTCTCATCCCATTGTCAAACCTTGACAATGCATCAAAGTATGATTCCAACTTCTTCAACATCTGCACCTCATCTACAAAGATATCTATCAATATTGGGTCCAATGTTGTCCCAGTCTCTATCTTCCAATCTGATTTAGATCTTAACACCATTCTTCCTTCCAAACTACTCCTTTCTTCATCAAATAAGAACAACATATGACATGTGACCAAACATTGGAAGCTTTTGAGATCAGCCTTTATCCTTTGTGTATACACTCTATGAATGATGAAAACTTGTTTCATCACCTCCAAATCTAATTTGAACTATATCAAAATTTCATACAAATGGGGAAGAAGGGGTGTGATTGGAGTAATCTCTGAGATTGTAATTATCTTGCTCATGTGAGACAGAGAGAAAGTAAGGAACCTTTGCCATCTCAAGTGTTCTTCAAAAAAGCCCAACAGCTCTTTGTGCTCATCAAAAGCTACATCTGCATGCTCCAAAATAGTGTTGAATTTTAACTCAAGCAAAGATTGAGTCATCTTTGTAATGGCCTTTTTCTCTATCCTTGAGCAATCCATCTTCAACATGTCAATTTTATTATTCATCCTTGCCATATCTAACCTATCCTAAGCTAGTTCTCTTCTTAGTGTCATCCCCTCTTCTAAGGAATATTCTACCATGGTTGGAGGCTTGTGTTCAACCCAACAATAAGAATAATAACTCTAGTTGAAGTCTCAACCCGAAGTTTGGGCATTCACTTGGTAAAGTCACTATTTCTATAGCTAGTGTTCATTTGATTGTCAACCCAGGGACGTAATACTTGAAATGGGTCTGCGCTATATATGCACTAAGCTCTTGCAACAGCTATTCTGCATTACTGCAGCAACTAACATTATGTGGAAAAGATAAGCAAGAATTGAAATTATTGAAAGGCTATAGGAGAACTTTTGCATTAACATAAATTCATTCAAGCAATACTAGCTAAGTTCAATGCTGATAAACAGAAATTACTCTGTTTTGGTTTGGCTGCAAGAATAGTCAGTGGATCTATTTCCAATGGCTACAGGAATAGTCAATGCAAGAACGTCTACTGCAGCTAAAGAACAAAACTAATCTTAACAAAGGCACAGAAACACTCACCAAGTGGGCCCCCTTGGATGAGTGATTCCAAGCTTCCCAAAAACAACTCTAAGTGCTCAGAATAACATATTTTTATTCATTGTTCTTCGGAAGTCATTACATGATTCAACATAAAAAGAAACTCAAAAACACTTGTAACTTTATTTTCCAAAATCCTCTGCTCTGCTTTCTCTCTTTTCTATCTAACCTCTGAGAAGAGATGAAGAGCTTATTTTAAAAGAAAACATCTTCTTTAAACAACATAGATCACGCCAAAGAGAAGAAGTAGATAACTAATTGAGAAAGGAGATAGTTGGAGTTAAGCTACATAAAATGTGGATCTAAACTAAACCACAGTCATAACATACTTGTAGTGGTATTTACAACACCAATGCCCACTTGAGTTAGATATCAGTAGTATCACGTGATTGCTTCTCCTATGTCGTTCCTTATGCTCTTCAGCATCTCTGTTGTTCGATCTTTCAGTCATCTCCTTGAATATCTCTTCTTGTAACTGGCGTGATAGGTGAGCTTCCACCGCAGCATCATTTATTCCCTGCACTTCAAAAGAAATAACATACAATAACATACATACATATTTTAATTAATTAGGACATCTATTAATTTCACACATGATATTTCCTTAAACAATCTGCATGGCAACAGGAATGAATAACATGGCTGCAAGAATAAACTGGCAAAGACAAAACATGTTTTAATAAGTTCAGGCTAACATCTGAAATACATATAGTAAACTTTCAATACATCATTACTATTATGTAATCAAAATATGACAAAAGCTTAAGATTTCTAAGGATAAAAATATTCCAATGTCTTAACTCATCATGCCCCCTAACTTTAAGGTCTTGTTGATCCTCCAGCAAGAGGAAATTTTTTTATTCTTGCACTAACTCTTAGGTCACCAATGGTTCCTTGACATGTTCCTCCTGAAGCTAAATTCCAGTAAAACCCTTTCATCTTTTCCAACCTGGACCATCTGGCCTCTTTTGTAACTAGTTCATAGGGCGTATTTGTAGTCTTACATCCCAATAATGGCCACATAAGAATAGGAGGCTGAAAGATCAAAGGTACCTAGTTATTGGTTTTCACTCTTCCCAGTTGCATATATTTAGGGGCTCTTTGCATAGATGCATGGAAATTTGGTAGTGAATGAGGTTCTCCCTGTTTCAATTCTTCTGGCAAGTTATTCCAGTGTTGAGTTAAGCCATCAATTGTAGTTGAACTTTCAATTTGAACTAAATGCTCATATGCTTGGAATATTTCTTCCCTCATCGGCAGCACTAGATTCCTAACATCTTGCCTTGCTAGTAGCTTCTGCCATTCATAATAAAGAACTCTTGGCTCTTTTGCTTCCTTCCTCAACGACAATGGACAATCAAATTCTAAATCCTTGTGTGCTCTGGCTTGTGCCCCCATGTTGATCTCATTTTGAATCCATGACATTAAAGCTCTTATATAGATATCACCAATGTATAACAAAGGATTCCACTCACTATCAGAAGCTACAGCATAGTTATGCAAATAAAGTTCACACAACAATTTTTTCATAGCTACTGGGGAAGTTTGGTAACCATCATAAAATTCCTCAGGGGTTTCTAAAGAGGGGCTAAGGTCCCCGACAATGCGGTTCAATTTGAAATTTAAATTCCGCTCCCTTAAACGCAGGGCGTAAACCCTTGGCGGTGCCCTACATTGCATCAATTTGGGGACCATACTAGTGATTATATCAACTTTAGCCTCTAATTCTTCAGTCTTATTATCCCTCTTTTCAATTTCTCTTTGTTGTTTGTCAATAATCCCCTGTAATCTAACCCTCTCTATTTCCCATTTCCTATAAAATGTTAACGCAATAGATAAACTGCTTAGGGATGATGGAGGTCTAAAAGTTGTTACCTTAGGCCCTGGAATCTCTTCAATAGGTTCCTCAAGCTGCTCTACCACATATGTCAGATTTGAGAGTCTATCAACATCATCTTCCTTCTGAGTTTCAACATCTGCAGGGCTCCCTTCTTCTGATGTTTCCACTTAAATAACTTATGTCGGATCACCTGTTGAATGGGCCTTCTGGGTTTTGCTTCAAGTCCTTCTCACATAAACCTTTGGAGTGGTTGTAGGAATGGTTTCTACATGTGGATTTGTTGTAGGAGTATTTCTTTTCGACCTACGCCTCTTGGCTGCATAGGAGAAACTCGAGTTGTGTGCGGTTGAACCATAGGTTCATCATCTACATCAATTATTTCCAATTTTATCCCTTTTCTTTTAGAAGATGGTGATTCTCTTTGAAAAGAAGTGGAGGGTTGCTCCACATTTGTCTCAACCATCTCTTCCTCCGTAATAGTCACAACTCCTTTAGCGATGAGCAATTCATTCTCTGCAGAAACTATAGGAGAAGAGGGTTCTTCAATATTTTCTTTTTCAATTGTTGGCTCATCTGCAACAAGAGCATCTTCAACCCTAAACTGCAATATGTCTTCAAATACCCCCATTCCATCTGTGAAACATCCCTAAGAGAATGTTCTACCAGCAATTTAATCAGATCATGATGGCTGACAGAATGATTTCCATTCTTCTGTGTTTCTGTGGCACTTATGGAAATGAGGTGGTATAGAAAATTAGGAACATTCACTCTCCGGCCATGCTATAAATGACTAAGCAATTTGAAATGGGGTGAATGTAAATTTGAATACCTCCCTTCACATGTAATGCACTTCATTACATATAAACCCACCTGGGGCCACTTTGCTGCTAGCGAAACCCTCCTGGTTCTTTGCTTGTCCACTGTAAGAGGTCCATCTGTGGGAAGTGTAAACTCTGCTCTAGCGTTTCTGACATCTTTTGATTCTAGAAATAATTCTCCTTCATGTGGCAACCTTGTAACTTCAGCTATCCACTGCTCTATATAAATGACCCTTAATCCTTTAACAATAGCCTCTCCTTCGTTGAATGAATGCATAAACTTGACGACAATTTCTTCATTATAATCCCTTATTTTCATAAAATAAACAATCCAACCATGCTACCTGAAATAATGCTCACAAAGAGCATCCTATAGCAACGCATAATGGACTGTTGGTTCATGGCGGATTGGATCTCCACCCATTTCTTAATTTGTTAATGTAGCAAGTTTTGCAGTTGAGAAACGGAGAACCAAAATATTCTACAGACTGAAAATTGAAACTTCCTTACCTATTTCCAAATTTGGCGGCAGAGTTTGGTGGCAGAGTTCATTACTTTCTTATGCCAAAGAATATCTTGTTAAATAAATGATGGCAAGCAATCAAATCAAGGTACCAAAAAGGATGAGTAATTACTAATTTTGGAAACCAAACCATAAAACAACCCCCCCCCCAACTTGCTTTGGCATGTGTCCACATAGGCTGAAAGGATTTAGGGAAGTGTACACGGATTTAGCAAAGGCAATAATCATAATTAAATCATAAATGCTTAATTAAAATAAAATAAAATATGTACATACCTGCAGTCGTGCAAAAAGAAAGGCGAAATGAAATGAAATGACAGATAAGGAAATGAGATGGGATGACGTGGATGGAAAATTTTATTTATGGAGAATAATATTTCCCTAAGACATGGAAATATTTTTGTGAAATGACGTGAGGAGAATTATGAGGTGGCAAGCATGTTCACTGCAGTGGCTGCAGGAACCTTACCTCCATTACTTTGATAATTGCAGATGGAACTTGATCAATGGTTGCAGGAACTTGATTAGTTGCTGCAGGAACTTGTGTTTGATCCTTTCTAGCAAATTGTTGGAGGAACTTCACTTTGCTAGTCGGCTTATGATAAAGATGCAATCGGTGACCATTTACCAAAAGTTTAAACTGAACCAGGTCAATTGTATTCAAACGAATAGCTCCATTGTTGAAAATTTCCGCTATTTCATATGGACCTAACCATCTGGTTTGCAGCTTTCCCATAGTATCTTTATATCTGGAGCCATACAATATTGCCCAGTCACCTACTTTGAACTTTTTCTCTTTGATATATTTATCATGCCACTTTGCCCTCTGATTTTGTATCAGTTATGTCTATTGGACAACCATTTTTCTCCATTCATCCAAAGCATTCAATTATTGAATACGTTCCTTTTCTGCTTCAGAAAGTGTCATATTTAATTGCAAAGTTGTCCTCAGAGTTTTATCAAAAGGTGTAAAACCAATAGGCATCAAAAGGTGTAAAACCAATTGGTGTCTTCCAAGTTGTTCTATATGCCCAAATTGCTTCTGAAAGCATATGAGACTAGTCTTTTTTATGAACAGCTACTGTCTTGGTAAGAATAGCATCAAGCTCCCTATTTGTAACCTCTACTTGTCCATTAGCTTGTGGATGATTTGGGGTAGATTTTTTGTGCCTTATATTATATTCATTGACCAAGGCTGCAATCAATGTTGAAGTAAATTGTGGGCCTTGGTCTGATACAATTTCCCTTGGTACTCCATATCTTGTAAATATCTCCTCATAAAGGAACTCAGCGACCTTATTATCTCTTGCATGTGTCATGGCGCGAGCCTTCGCCCATTTGGTTACATAAACTGTACATACTAAAATGTAGGATTTGTCATTAGAAGGTGGATCAATTGGGCCAACAAAATCTAATCCCCATTTATCAAACAGTGTAACCAATATTTGTGGATATAATGGAATCTCATCAGATTTAGTAGGTCTCCCCATGCGCTAGCATCTGTCACATTTTCCTGTATATTGTGTTGCATCCTTCTATAATGTGGGCCAATAGTATCTTGTATTCAGTATTTTGAGTGATGTTCTTTTAGCAGCAAAATGTCCTTCACATGGCTCATCATGACATGCATGCAAGATATCATATGTTTCATCTTCTCTTACACATCTTCTCATGACTTGGTTAGGTCCTGTATAAAACAAACAATCAGCAATCCATGAGAAGTTAAATCTTTTCTCCACTAACAACCTTCTTTCCTTAGGAGAGAAATGAAGTGGCATTTTAGCAACAGCTAAATAGTTGGCAATATCAGCATACCAAGGAGTGTGGGCTTATATAAGGAATAGATGTTCATCAGAAAAATCATCATCTATGGTTGTAGAATCTTCTTGTAACTAAAGTCTTGAAAGATAAATTGCAACCACATTGGACTTTCCTGGTTTATCAATAACTGTGATATATCAACAATAACTAGCGAGCTAATCTACCAGTAATTGAAGGCTTATTCATAAGATATCTGATTGCAGTATGATCAATATGCACAAATATGGGATACACTATTATATAGTGCCTGAATTTGTTGAGTGCATATATAACTGTTAACATTTCCTTTTCGGTGACTGTGTAATTTAACTCAGGCCCCTGCAAGTTCTTGCTAATATAATATATTGCACTTTCCAAGTTATCAATATTTTGTCCTAAGACTGCTCCTATTGCATAATCAGATGCATCTGTATGAATTTGAAATGGTAAAGACCAATTCGGACCTTTAAGAACTGGTGCTTGGGTCAAAGCATGCTTAAGCTTCAAGAAAGCTTCATTGCATGAAGAAGTCCATTTAAATTCCATATCCTTGGTAAGTAGAGAATATAAGGGACTTGCAATTTTGTTGAAATCTTTGATAAACCTTCTATAGTATCCAACATGACCAAGTAAACTTCTAACATCTTTTTACTTTACCAGTGCATTGATATTCTGAATGACTTCAATTTTTGTTGGGTCAACCTGTATTCCTTTTATAGAGATATGATGACCAAGGACTATTCCTTCTTGCATCATTATGAAGAACTTCTCACTGTTTAATGAAAAACTATAGTCTTCACACCATTGCAAAACTTTCTTCAGGTTCCCTAATGCTTCTTCAAATTCAAAACCATAAGTTGTAAAGTCATCCATATAAATTTCCATGATGTCTTGAGAAATATCTGAAAATATACTGATCACTGCTCTTTGAAAAGTGGCTGGAGCATTACACAATCCAAAAGGAAGAACAAAATATGCATATGTTCCCCAAGAACAAGTAAATGTGGTCTTTTCTTGGTCCTCTGGGGCTATCTGAATCTGATTGTAACCACTGAATCCATCAAGAAATGAAAAGTATCTCTTCCCAACCAAAAAGTCTAATACATGATCCACAAATGGTAATGGAAAATGATCTTTTCTTGTTGCTAAGTTCAAAGCTCTATAATCAACACATACCCTCCATTTCCTCCTTTCTTAGGAACTATTACCAAAGGTGATACCCACTGGCTATCAGAGATAGGATAGATAAACCCAGCCTTTAACAGCTTCTGTAATTCCTCTTTAGCTATTTCTTTTAATGCAGGATTGATTCTTCTTTGTGGTTGTCTAAGTGGGCAACATTCTTCTTTTATATAGATACGGTGGGTACAAACTATTCAATCTATTCCATGCATGTCCTTGTAATCCCATGCAAAGGCATGCTTATGACATTTAAGCAAGTCCACGAGTGCTACTTTTTGAGCATCTGCAAGATCACTATTCATATTCAAATATTTATTCAAATCAACTTCTATTTTGATAGTAAGATCAATCTAGGATATATCAGAAAAATGAGAAGTACAGACTTCCTGTGGCAACAAAGTATGCAAAATATCAGTTGCTGCAAGAAAGTCTAAATCTGCAATATTTGGTACCAACTCCTGCAATTGTTGTTCTTGTTTTAACTCATTTGTCAGAATTTTATAAAGAATTGAGTCTTCATCATGTAATTTCATGAATGGCCCTCAATTAATAATCATAAGGTGATTAATAGAGTCAACTCTCTTAGATTCTTCTCCCAAAGTAGGCCAAATGACTTGTTGTTGATCAAACTGGGGCTGAGAAGGAGAATACAAAGCTAATGTTTTTGTAGAGTTCCCATCTGAAATAGTCATATCCCCTCATCTACATCTAATATATGCACTAGCCGTGGCAAGCCAAGGTCTTCCCAAAATCACTGGATATCCTCCCAGTGTCACCTTTGGAGATAGAACCATAAAGTCTGTAGGGTATTCCCAGGAATCCAAAATAACAACCACATCTTCAAACATACCATCAGGTCGCATTGTAGAGCTATCAGCAAGCTGTAGGACTGTAGGTGTAGGCCTGAGACTATTGATTCAAGTTGTTGTTGGCATCATAATAGACAAGAAGAAGGTTGGCATTCCAATTACAATGAGAGATTGTTGGCATTTCAATAAGGATATTGAGAAGTTTGTTGATGACTATGGATATAACTGATTAAGGATGACTACTGTCTTAATATTATTATTTTGTCATTGATGTCAAGAAATTGATTTTCTAATTCAGTATGATGTTGCCATATCTTAAGAAGTATGATTTGATGAGTACAAAGATGTCAATAAAAGACACAGAAAGAGTATGATGAATAAGGGGATAAGTTATTCAATGGGCAACTATTACCGAGTTAGACAATGATGAGATCATGATGTTTAGATTGTTTTGACATCCTACATATGCTACTGTTTGAAAGGTTAATACTATACTATGTTACCAAGCAAAGAACCTAGTCGATAAACCCTAAGGAACCTAGTCGGTAAACCCTAAGGTTATCTCTATTGGTTAATGAAGGCAGAATGTCTACCGAGTGAAGTTTAGTATTTACTGAGTTACAACCAAGCTATAACAGAATGCATTAAATGTTTACATGTGATATTTAATGAAGGAAGCTGATGAGCTGGAGTGGATTAAATGATTGGTAAGCCGTGTATGAAGATTGTTAAAGAATCTATGGTAAAGAAAGATCGACAGGAAGATCTACAGCTCAGATTGAACTGCAATACCCTAACACAAGTTCCAAGGTGAAAATGCAAGTTCCAAGGCAGGGTAAAACATTTTCAGATCGAAGGATACATTGAACCTGGACAAGATTGAAGATCTGATGGCTATGATTGATCATGGGAAATGTGATCAAGGAGATTAAGCGGTTGGAAGATTGTTTATAAATAGGAAACTGTTGATAAACAATGTATGTGGGCAAGTGTATGCAAAGGGATGCTACATAGTGATTACCGAGCACAGAAGCTTGAAGACCTATTAGAATAATAGAGTATAGATGCCCAGCAGATAGACAAGATTAGTTCTATATCTAAATTGTATTGAATAAATAGGAATCTGCTTTAGCATTTTTAGATGTGAAGTTGCAGACATATTTTTATTACTGTTATTTTGAGAAGTAGCAAAAAATCTCTTAACCGAGTGGACTTAACAGTCTTATTTGTAAAATCCTCTAGCAAGGTGACATTCTTATTGAGTGTTTGAAATCCTTTAACAAGGTCACTTCTAACAAGGTGAAGATCCTAATAGATCTGAGGGAAATCCCTTAACCGGGTCACATCTAGCAATGTGTTTGTAATCTTTAACAGGATTTGCTTTTAACCAAGCATACTCTAGAAGAGTATATTTCTTAGTGGGTCTGAAATCCCACAGTGGTTTTTCCCTATTTGGGTTTCCACGTTAAATCTGGTGTTATATGTTTGTGATCTTATCTATTTATGGGTCTGCATGCATTACTATTTTTCTAATAAGGTTACCGAGATTGAATCTATTGTTTTTATTGAAGATTAAGCCTGAATGATTCACCCCCCCCCCTCTCATATTGTTAGCTTGGCATTTGTACTAATCATATTTAGTATCAAAACTATCAGTTGTTGCATTACTTCTCTTGTCATCACATTAATGGCTGCCATCAACTAAAACATTCCTTATCTGGTTGCCATTAATGACTATACTCACAACAAGACTACCAGGATCAGAATATTTAGGAATTGAAACCTTTCCTAACATAATATCTGCCAGTTGACCCATCACATGCATTGTTTGCGGATCCTTCTTCTTCCTGCCAGGTTTTTTAGACATGCCTCCCTAAGTGCCTTACTATATATAGGAACATCTTTTATTGCTTGCAACAATGGAATTTTAACGCAGACATGTTTCAGTTGATCTATGATATCAAAACCTTGCTCCTATTCTATAAGAACTTCCTTTTCTTGCAATCTCTGGGGAAATGGTCTTAATCTCTACTTCTGAGGTATTGTGGTTGTTGGATTAGAGATTTCTTGTTCTTCTTGTACCTCAGTGATAACTGGAGGAGATGGATTAGGCAGAGTTGTCCCAGATTGGAGGTGAATATCACTTATAGATAGAGAATAGGTTGGGTATTGATTAGGGTCAGCTAAATAAGCTTGTTGTTGTTGCTGAGATTTAATATTAGGATTTGGCATTGGTTGAGTGGGCAACTATGTTGGTTTAGGTGGGACAATAGTGGCTGCAGGGGGAGGCATTATTGCAAGCGGTTGTGGATGGTGAATAGGCTATTGATATCAAGAAGATTGGGTAGTCCATGGTTGACTCCCCCTCCATTGAGGAGTAGGTTGTCAATTCCCTTGAAACTGGCTCCCTTGGCCCTGAGGTGGATACCAATTTCCCTGTGGCTGCTGCCACTGTGGCATTTGATTAGCAAAATATTTCCCCTAGCCTTGAGAACCATACCAATTTGGATAATTACCAAAATTTTGAGCATATGGTGATTGCCATTGATTATTTGGTACATAAGAATTTCCACTATAACCAAAAAAAGAAAGTGGATCCAGAGGCATACCTTGTCTTTGGAAATTTGTCTTTCTTTGTGCAACATAGAAAACTTGTTCATCCTCACCTTGTATTGGCTTGAAGTCAGGAACCTCAAGATTTGCAACCATTTTACATCTGTAGTCTTTTTTTTGTTGTCTACAATGAGGGCAGAATTCTGCAAGAAATACATCACCTTCTTCATGCTTCTTCTTAGCTGATAGTGTATCTAACTGAGTAGCCATATTGTTTATGATGTCCTCCTTAAAGTCCTTCAACAAATGGCTAAGTTCCATTCTAGAAACTCCAATACTAGATGTTGATGAAGGCACCCCTGGCTTGAAATGCCTATTCTTTTTAGAAGCAAATCTGGAATACTTCTTACAAATTTGTCCTATTTCATTCCACATAGACTATGTAATGTCACCTCCTCCCATAAGATCCAAAGCATCATTGCATTCATCATTTATTCCCCTCAAAAATATCAACTTGAGGGAATCTTCATTTAGAGTACTGTGCTTAGACTTTTTGACACTAAACAAAAACCTTTCCAGATAATCTTCAAGACTCTCATCTTCTTTCTACGTCATTCTAAAGATATCATCCCCATGACAATCAGTGCCTCTACAATTATCTTTATACTTTGCAAGAAACAATCATTTTGTCTCATCCCATGTATTGATTGTGCTACTACCCAAGCTCATAAACCATCTCAAAGATGATTCCTTCAAAGTGGCAGGAAATATTTTGAGTCTATGGGCATCTGTAGTATAATCAAAACTCCTACAGAGAACATCAAACTCAAACAGAAATGTGTCTGTATCCTCTGTCACTAATCCATAGAATTTAGGGAGGGAAGAAGCTGGAATATTCTTGAGATTAGCATTATCATGCTGATCAAATATGGGGAACTGAAACGTTGGGTCTAAAGGTGGTGGTGGTGGATTATTTCCACCAAGAGGTGGGTTTCCTTGCATTGGACTTGTGGGGGGAGTTACTATATGAAATTCTTCTTCTGGGGGTCCAAAGAGGAACTAAAGACTGCCTTCTGGAAATTTAGATTCGTGGTGGTTCAAATTCTCTGAGGTTTGATAAAGTTCAGCAAAAGGATTTATATCTGGGGAATTAATTTCTGCATGATTAGGATGACTGGGTAGAAATCTACCTAGAACATCTCTTCTTCGCCTATGCATGTAGGTTCATAATTTTTTTTTTGAACAATCAGGTATGCCAGAAAAACAATTAACTGAAAACTGAAAAGACAATAACCATAACAGGTTCTTAGTGTGACACCATCCCCGGCAACGGTGCCAAAATTTTTCAACCCAACAATAAGAATAATAGCTCTAGTGGAATTCTCAACCCAAAGTTTGGACATTCACTTGGTAAATTCACTATTTCTATACCTAGTGTTCATTTGATTGTCAACCCAGGGACGTAATACTTGAAATGGGTCTGCACTATATATGCACTAAGCTCCTGCAACAGCTATTCTACATTATTGCAGCAACTAACATTATGCGGAAAAGATAAGAAAGAATTTAAACTATTGAAAGGCTACATGAGAACTTCTGCATTAACATAAATTCATTCAAGAAATACTAGCTAAGTTCAATGCTGATAAACAGAAATTACTCTATTTTGGTTTGGCTGCAGAAACAGTCAATGCAAGAACGTCTACTACAACTAAAGAAGAAAACTAATCTTAACAAAGCCACAAGAACACTCACCAAGTGGGACCCCTTGGATGAGTGATTCCAGGCTTCCCAAAAACAACTCTAAGTGCTTGGAATAACATATTTTTATTCATTGTTCTTCAGAAGTCATTACATGATTCAACATAAAAAGAAACTCAAAAACACTTGTAACTTTATTTTCCAAAATCCTCTGCTCTGCTTTCTCTCTTTTCTATCTAACCTCTAAGAAAAGATGGAGAGCTTATTTTAAAAGAAAACATCTTCTTTAGACAACATAGATCACGCCGAAGAGAAGAGGCGGATAACTAATCGAGAAAGGAGATAGCTAGAGTTAAGTTAAAAAAAATGCAGATCTAAACCAAACCACAGTCATAACATACTTGTGGCGTTATTTACAACACCAAATTCCACTTGAGTTAGACATCAGTAGTATCATGTGATTGCTTCTCCTTTGTCATTCCTTATGCTCTTCAACATCTATGTTGTTCGATCTTTCAGTCATCTCCTTGAATATCTCTTCCTGTAACTGGTGTGATAAGTGAGCTTCCATCGTAGCATCATTTATTCCCTGCACTTCAAAAGAAATAACATACATACATATTTTAATTAATCAAGACATCTATTAATTTCACACATGATATTGCCTTCAACAATCTGCATGGCAACAAGAATGAATAACATGGCTGCAGGAATAAACTGGCAAAGACAAAACATGTTTTAATAGGTTCAGGCTAACATATGAAATACATATAGTAAACTTTCGATACATAATTACTATTATGTAAATCAAAATATGACAAAATCTTAAGAGTTCTAAGGATAAAAATATGCCAATGTCTCAACTCATCAGCTTGTATGTTGAACCTAAATATAATTATTCTCTTAATGATTTCACCCTATCCCTCAAGATATGGACCTCCTCCTCTACCTTTATTGCCACCTTATAGGCAAACTTTGCTATACTCAAGGTCATACTTGTGGTGTCTATGGTCGAAGTATTTGATGGTATGATGAAAGAATAAGTATCTGGTACATTGCTGAGAGGTGGGGATGAATCAGTAACTAGAAAAAAAACTGATAAAAACTTCCCAAACTCAAACATGCAAAGTAATCTTATCAATGAAATACTACTGTCAAGATCAATACTCATAAGAATATCGGTTCACTATTACAACAACTTAACAGTAAACATCATTTAACTTGTAACCATCCAAATGCTTTATCATATGTCAATACTTCACTTCTCAATGCATCCGGTTACCATGCCTTATCAGAAATAGTTAATCAAATCACAATAAGATCATAACCACAAAAACATTCACCACATGACACAAGCATTTATACATGGAAAACCCAAATAGGTAAAAACCACAGTGAGATGAGACTCACAAGATAATATCTAAAGGCTTCTAGAGTTTGCCCTGTTAGGAGTCAAGCTTGTTAAAGCTTTTACAAAAGTCCTGTTAAGAACTGATCCTGTTAGGAATCACCTGGTTAAGGGATTGACTACAAATGCCTTGTTAGAAGCAAATACCCTGTAAGGAGTAACCTCAGCAGAGGATTTGAAAATCCAATCTAATGGACCACCTTGTTAGAGGATTTAATAAGTAACCAAGCTTGTTAGAGCTTACCCAATTAGGGGATTTCAATTCTGCTATAATTGTTAGAAAACAATCGGATTTTCTTGATCTATCTTAATAGCACTACATTTGCTTGATCAAATCCATTTAAGATTCTATCAGCCTTTACTCAAACTGTAGACTCATTCTCCAATTCGGCAATCACACACTCAATTGATTTCTGCCAACTCTTGCCAACACTCAACAAAACAACTTCATTAACCTTAAATGCAAATCAATTAGGTTGGAAACACAACAAAAATCTAATCCTCTCATCGAGATCACAAACAAGTCGATACAAGCATGACCGTTGGATTTCATAGCAATCTCTACACATCAATCAAGAAAACATCAACCACTCCTTGATTACCGCTTCATCGAGCTCAATAACTCATCACACGTGTTGCATTAGATGTAATATATTTTGTTCATTCCCTAGACAAACAAACACACTAAAACATTTTGAACTTGTCTTCATAGAATGACCTTACGTGTCACCATCATTACCACTCAACCAACATAACCAATTCAACAACCTTAATCGGTTAGGGTTTAACAAAAACAACTTGTAGGGTTTACTGATTATATAACATAGAAAGGGTTTAACCTTTTTCTCCGATTACTGGTTCAACTCACAAACTTACATACTGGTCTACAATAACCTTCACAAAGCTCTTCCTACCAGTTACAAGACAATATCAACAATAACAACAATATCAGCAACATCATTACCAGTTCAATTGACATCAATGACAACATAACATATCATTAATGCAATCTTCATGCAAATGCTAAGAGTATCAGCTACTCGTTTGACCAATAAACTTCCAAATAATTGATCCATTTCATGGCTCAAGTTTGGCCTTCTTGTAACCAAGTGCAAAAACCAAATGACCAATTCACCTAGGTGATCATAAAAAAATGATCTAGAGAGAACCTTATTCCTTTGTTCCAGATCCATTATAAATGACGCCCTCCTAAATGGCACAAGGTTAGTCTAAGATCAAACAACACAAAACACACAAGATGTTAGAGTTAATCAATCAAAAACTAAACACAAATGAAGGCATTCCAAGAGAGATACTAAAAACACATACTAATGAATCTAACTAAAGAAGTAAGACAATGAGACATCTCCAACTGTCTCTTAGCATGAGATTAGCTCCTTCTCCCTTGTTCCTCTCCTCTCCAAGTTCCAAAATAGTGTAGCTCTCAGCAGCTTTTTGCACTATGGATGCTTATGGAGGATTGAGATTGTAGAATAGCTCCAAACATGAAATGAAAAGCTATCTTAATGCTAAAATGATATATTTTAACCAAAAGACAAAAGATTAGATTGTTTATGCTAAAATGCTCTCTAAAATGTCTATAGCTTAGATGCATACAAGTTTTCAGGATGTGGATTATGAAGGAATGGGCTCTATTTATAGGAAAAATGGAGCAATGGATGGCCAGGATTGAAAGGTTTAATCAAGGGTCAAGCTTGAAAGTTGGGGATCCATGTGCACAATTGGCACCAATAAAATAGTGACAAGTGTCAACACAGGATTGGGTTGAGAGAAGAGGTTGGAGGCATTAAAGACCTGAGAAGATCTCATGGTTATCTAAAGGCTAAGGGTCAAGTCTAAATTAGGATTACCCACTGGATTAGGAGTTAATCCAAGGATAAACCTTTATGCAAATGATTAAGAGATAATCATGGTCAAAGCATTGAAGGCTTGATGAGACCCTTGGGTTGGGTAGATGTTGAGTCAAAACAAATGTTTTAACCATGTAGGAGGGTTTGGGTTAACCATTAATGGTTATTGGAGACTTTGTGGATTAAGTGGTTGAAAGTTGGAAGCTTTCAAAGGTTATCCAAGACTTTGAGCCATTTAGTGGTTGAAGGTTGAAAGCCTTTAATGGTTATCAAAGACTTTTAGGCTTTGAGAAGTGACTCCATTTTGTTTAGGAATGTGACAATAATTAGGGGATGGATTAGACTAATTAGGAAGGGGTTAGAAGAATCTAGAAGGAGATTAGATTTTGCAAGTGGATTTGGTGGGTGAGGGAAAATAGGATTTTATTTAAAATAAAAATTCATTTATTTCAAAATGTGTGCAAGTTGCATTTGTAGGAAAATGCAAGTGGGGGAGGTTTTAAAATGATTTAAATAAATGTTTTATTTATTTAAAAGAGGAATAGGGGGATTTTAATTAAATAAATAGATTTTATTTATTTAATTGAATGGAATTTGATTTAATGAATTAATTAAAATAAATTGAATAATTTATTTAATTAATAGAAGAATGTTTGGGGATAAATTAATTAAATATTAATTTAATTAATTGATGGCTAGTGGATTTTTAATCAAATAAATACGAAATATTTATTTAATTAAGCTGGACAGATTTATGTGACTACATTTGCCCCTCTTTGAGACGGTGCGGTTTATCGCGTCGTTTCAAAGAAAGAAAAACTGGTGTGAAGAAATGCCCCATAAAATGTAAATTTCATGGGTGGTATGCCCCCTCGAGAGATGGGCCGATAAATTTCAAAAAAATCGGGCGATCTCTCGAAAAAGAATGAAAATTGGCAGGGTGGTAGAATAGAAGAAATTAGGTATACTGGGGAAAAATAGAAGAAATTGGGGGAAACATGGAGAAATGGGGGGCTCGGGAAGTTCACGGGGACCACGGCGATGAGCAGGGCGAAGTTACGGTGACGGCAGGGGGTATAAATGGGGTGAAAGGGGTGAAAATAGGATCATTTGTGACCGCGACCAGTTGAAAACTTGAGCTCTGACAGTGACATTTGGAGGAGCAAGGAGGAGCAACGATGCCGTTTCCGATCACCGAGCACCGATTTGAGCGAGTGCGACGATTCCAGCGCCCAGCCGACTATGCACCAGCGGTATGCAAATTCGAAAACTGTCTTTTCATGCATTTTTAATATGTTTTTAGTTGAGTCCAAGTCAAGTCGGAGCAAGAGCGCTGGAACTAGGTTTTTAGCGCTTTTGCTCCATGAATTAGCGCTATTGTGCCGCAATAGCGCTTTTGTAGGCTAGTTTGAGCGCTTTTGTAGGCAAGTTTTAGCGCTTTTGACAAATTAGCGCTATCGTAGGGTTAATTGAGTGCTATTGGCTTGGAATAGCGCTATTGTATAGCGTTTTTAGCGCTTTTGGTTTTTTAGCGCTATTGTATGGCAGTTTTAGCGCTTTTGGTTTTGTTGTAGCGCTATTGTGTAGAACTAGCGCTATTGTAGATAAAATAGCGCTTTTGACTTAGGATAACGAGATGCCCCAGTTTCGGACAAAAGAAATCTCCTGATGTCTAACGATTGATGGATGGGGAGGTGAAGTGGGAGTTGTTTTGAACCATAGCAGCCCGATGAGACTTAGGTCATTTGTTAGGATAAATGCCTGTTGAAGTCTAGGCGGCCATGATTGCTTACCTGTTGAGACCCGAAGATACTTGATCAAAGTATCTGATGATAGTCTAGGTTTAAACTTAAGAAAGTTTGATAACAAAACAACTGATGGTGGTTGGATGAATGTCTATGTGCAGGAGGATCTGCGCATGTTGCAGTTACGCGAGCGCCACCCCGCGACACAGGGATTGCGGGATCGATTGACGCAGATAGAGATTGATTGTATTGCAGCTACTGGCCTCTACGAGGTGATGCATATGTCCGTGATTCGGATGAATCACGGCCTGATCACAGCATTGGCAGAGCGATGGCACAGTGAGACGTGCACGTTCCATCTGGCCCAGGGCGAGATGACGG
The DNA here is from genome assembly GCF_030272615.1 of Cryptomeria japonica. Taxonomy (NCBI): domain Eukaryota; kingdom Viridiplantae; phylum Streptophyta; class Pinopsida; order Cupressales; family Cupressaceae; genus Cryptomeria; species Cryptomeria japonica. Next base: position 34,704,512 of record NC_081406.1, on the reverse strand, counting down.
TGACTTTAGAGGACGTGTGGCGTATCCTTCGGATTCCGATTCGGGGGCAGCTGGTGACATATGATCGATCTTGGGGGACGGTGTCTTGCCAGAGGATATTTGATGAGGATGTATATATTGATGATGGCTCGATCGCATGGGAGGATATAGCGGCACTATATGAGCCCCTTCCAGCAGTATTGTCAGGGATCGTCGGAGGACTTCTGTGTCCAGACAGGCGGTCACATGGATTGGCGGTCGGGTGGGGACAGGCTATAGAGATGATGGTGACTGAGGGGACCCGATATGCCTGGGGGTCGTGCGTGTTAGCGCACATGTATCAGGAGTTACACGAGGTAGTGTACAGGGGGAGAGGTTCGCTTGCAGTGGGCATGACGTTGCTGCATGTGTGGGCATGGGAGCACTTACCAGTGACTCGACCAGTCAGTCTGAGATTCCGAGCCGTGGACCAGCCCTATATGTTTATGTATAGTGGTATGATGAGCCAGCCCCACTTGGGGAAGTTAGAGTGGTGGCGGCGGGCATTAGATGATTTGGATGCAGTGATCTGGCGGCCATACTTAGAGTGTGAGTCATGGGAGGATGATGCAGAGGCACTACCGTATTGCTTCATGACCCGATTCCTCATTGGGAGGACCTCTTATCATGTAGAGAGACAGGTGCCGGGACGAGTGATGAGGCAGTTCGGACGGCAGCAGGGATTGCCTACCGGATCAGGGGAGTATGCACGAGTGATCCGAGAGCGGTATGCATGGGGTCCAGTGCTACCGTATGATCAGGCACTAGCAGAGTTCCGGACACTGCAGGCGAGGCCATGGGACTTACGACCGAGGGTCGCGGATGCAGGGGTGACAGCAGAGTATACACAGTATCGGGCGGCGCACCCGATCCTACGGATATCAGACCCAGCAGAGGCGATCCCAGCTTTTGAGGATGAGAGGGGATGGGGACGAGGACGGAGGGCAGGAGGTCAAGGAGGAGGAGGAGAAGGAGGAGGAGGTGGAGATGGAGGTGTCGGAGGAGGTGGAGATGGAGGAGGAGGAGGAGGTGGATTGGGGATGCCGAGGCAGCGGAGAGGGAGAGGTGGACTACCTCTGCAGATATCACAGGGTCCTTTGATGCAGGGAGGAGTGCAGCTGAGTGGGAGGGGGATGGAGAGAGAGATCCCGATGGCTACAGGTGCAGGGGAGGGTGGTGCAGGGGAGGGACCTAGTGGAGGGGGTGATACAGGTGCGGCAGCCATGGACATGGGGGAGGGAGCTACTGGGGATCTGCGGGAGCATATGATAGGTTATTTGCAGACCCGGGTAGAGAGATTAGAGGTGGAGGTAGCAGCTAGAGATGTGCAGCTATTTGCACGTGAGTCAGAGCTGACAGTGGTGCTGCGGGAGAGAGATACTGCGGTGGAGAGATTGGCGGAGCTGCAGGAGAGAGTCCGAGCTAGAGTAGGAGCACAGGGGCCTTCAGGGGAGATTATGAGGCAGTTTGCGCGAGCACAGGCAGAGATAGAGTACTGGCGGGGGTTATATGAGCAGGTGGTACCATTCAGTCAGCGAGCTCTCAGTTATACCCAGATGCGGCATACGAGATCAGAGCGATCACAGAGGATGCAGAGCAGTGGGGGAGTGATGGGTCCTTTGAGGCGGGAGAGATCAAGAGATGCAGGAGGGAGTGGGGGTTCGATGAGGCCTCCACGGAGAGATGGATCAGGTGGTGCGGGTACCAGTGGTGGAGCAGGTAGGGGGTGCAGGTACAGCATCTGGCCAGAGTGGCATTTGAGAGAGCATTTTTGCATATATGTATTGTATCATTGTCTATCTTTGGACTGTATCTTGGATGGCTCTTTGGTAGCCGATTTTGTAGACTTCTTTGTACTCTGATATATGAGATGATATATATGAGGAGATCCCATATTTGTGATGAGATGCATTTGATTATGTATGGACGTTTATGCATGATGATGATTTATTGCTTAGATGTATATGTGGACATGTATGCATTTGATGAGATGTTTCTTTATGCATGTTTTTATGATGAGTGATGATGTTGTATACTGACATATGAATGCAGGTTGAGATGTTTATGATGTATGTGAATTTTGATGTAATGCTTTATGTATGGAATGCCATGATGAGGATATATGCTTATGCTTGATGCATGAACAGGATTTTTGGTATTTCCTATTTTGTTAATGATGCGATGATTTATATATGTAATATAATGATGCAATGATTTATGTGATGATGTAAATGCAATGGTTAGATGAAATGATTTTATGTATGGATATGCATCTAGATGTGTTTTAGATGAATGTAATATGGATAAACAAAATGTAAAGTACAAATGTTTATATGATAATGTGTTAAATGAATGCATATGGATAAACAAATGTAAAGTACAAGTGTTTATATGATAATGTGTTAAATGAATGCATATGGATAAACAAATGTAAAGTACAAGTGTTTATATGATAATGTGTTAAATGAATGCATATGGATAAACAAATGTAAAGTACAAGTGTTTATATGATAATGTGTTAAATGAATTTATATGTAAAGTACAAGTGTTTATATGATAATGTGTTAGATGAAATGATTTTATGTATGGATATGCATCTAGATGTGTTTTAGATGAATGTAATATGGATAAACAAAATGTAAAGTACAAATGTTTATATGATAATGTGTTAAATGAATGCATATGGATAAACAAATGTAAAGTACAAGTGTTTATATGATAATGTGTTAAATGAATGCATATGGATAAACAAATGTAAAGTACAAGTGTTTATATGATGATGCCTAAATGAATGCATACGTAAAATGGATATATGAAAGGGTATGAACCAATGTTTTGTAAACAAATGGTCTTATGAACCTAAAATGCATTTTTAAAATATGTTTGTAAGTACAAATGATAATGGGATGATACTATAACTAATGAGTATAATAACTGCACCTTAATGTAATGATAATGAATGCAATGTGAATGAATCTTACAATGAGCATAAGAAGATACTTAGTAATGAATGAATGCATCTTTTAACTATAAAGAAAGGTATGCAAATGATAAATGGTGGAAAGATTAATAACATGATAATGGATAATTTACACTAGATGAAATGCTTAGTAAATGATTTAAAACAAACAAAGACAATTTGATCTCATGAATGAATCTAATTATTGATAATTGATGCCATGATGAAAATGATTTTGTTAATGAAAACTAATGTCAATAATGAACTATATGCAATGTTTAAGTTTAAAAATGACATGAATGGTCGCAATGCAAGATGCACCTAAATGTAATGATGATATGATCACGAGGAATGCAAGGTTTTTAAGACTTTGCATGATGCATTGATGATGTATCAGAGTACTCGGTCGTGATTGTATCCAAGACCAGCTTTTAGGTATTTTTGCATGTAAATGCTACATATGAATGAATGGATGGGTGATATGCAACGGAATGCAATATATAAACAGATGAGGTGAAATGACGATCCATAGTGCTCTATTTTCATCATTGAGCTTTAAAATGTTGGAAGAGAATACAAGCATCTTGACACAATGATTCAAGATGACCTGAGTATTTCTTTCATGGATTTGATATAGCAAGTTAATACAAACGGCTTGATATAAGGGTCAAGTCGACCAGAGTATTGCTTGCGGAACAGACAAGGATTATCTCCTTTCGTGCATGACTTGGATCGTCCTCCTTGATCTTAGGCTGATCAGATCCTGAGACAAGTGCATACCGTACTAAGAAATAAAACCTTTATCCAATTTGGAGGAGGAGGAACCAAAGGAAGAACATTGTACCTGCAAACAAACAGTATATACATAAAGAATAAAGAATATGGATCCTTGGTAATGGTTCATGCTCATATGGTCGAGATATACGTTGTAGTCAGCAAGCCGTAGTGATCTATAATTTGCATTTTTGCCTTTGATCACATAGCTTAGTGAACTTCCCACGTAGACACCATTAGTACATGCCCCAGAACTTCATCGGAAGTAATGCGCAAACGATACAAAACAATGCTGAAAGATCCCGATACAGATAAACAAATGATTGTACTCATAAATCAACCAAGTATTTGATAGCTTAACATAATTTTCTTGTCAAAGAAAATGTCACTTTTGTCTTTGTTTTGGTAAGGAAGGATGCATCCTTGTTGAAGACAGTTTGATTGTTGAAGTCGATCGTGTTGGTTTGATTGATAAATGGTCATTGTGTGAGTAGTGTCAATGTTTGTTTTGGCATCTGCATGGATGGGTATGTACAAGGTGTTGCCATGTTTTTGTGTGATTTTTGATGGGTTTTCCGATGTTTTTTTTTGGATTTTGTGAAACAATTTTGAATGTTTTTGGTATTTTGAGAGTCATTTTTGAATGTTTTTGATATTTTCTGATGATTGCCTAAATGAAGAGCGTAATGATATATAAGACAATGTAGAATCCACTTCCATCACTAGGGTAAGGGTATTGCCCCCAGTTTGTAGACCTGACTATGAAAAGGTGGGATGCTAGACGCATGGAGTACTTTCTTAATTGCAGATCAAATAACAAGCCATGGTTGGGATGGATGGATGTATGTGTGCATGAATGTGATCGCAACAAGTCTGAAAAGATAATGGAGCCATAGCCCTTACGAGTGGCGCCTATTTGCCAGGTTTTCACCATCGCACTTACCCAAGGTGCCACCGGAGTGGTTGTTCACCGTTTGGATGCATGATTTTTCTTTACTTTTTTGAATGTTTTTGTATTTTCTTCTGGACATTTTCTGAATGTTTTTGGTATTTTTCTGATATGTAGGGGAGCCTGATGCTCTGTACACCTTAGGTATAAAACCTTTTGAGGTGCATGTTGTTGATTGGATCTGCAAGCGGTTCTCCTTCTGATGTAGCCAACTGATATGCCCCGGACCCGAATACAGCAGTGACAACATATGGGCCGAGCCAATTTGATTCAAACTTGCCTTGATGTTCTCTATTTGGTTGGTTGCGAGGATTTTCTCGAAGAACAAGATCACCTACCTCAAATGTACGAGATCTAACTCGGTGATTGTAGCTTCTACTCATGCGCTGCTGATAGGCTTTGAGGTGATTGTATGCAGCTTGTCGCTTCTCATCTAGTAACTCTAAGTCTTGAAGACGGGATACTCTGTATGCTTCATCATCGATGAGATTGTGCAATGAAACTCGTAAGGATGGTATCTCAACCTCAATAGGTAAGATAGCTTCAGCACCATAGACCAAAGAATAAGGAGTTGCACCTGTAGGGGTCCGAATGCTAGTTCGATATGCCCATAGCGCTGGATTCAGTTGAACATGCCAGTCACGGTCGGCATCATTGACTGTCTTTTTGAGGATTCTCAGTATGTTTTTATTGGATGCTTCAGCCTGACCATTGCCTTGTGGGTAATAGGGAGTGGAAAAGCGGTGTTGGATATGAAATTTCTCACAAAGCTCACGGACATCCTGATTTTTGAAAGGAAGACCGTTATCTGTGACAATGGACATGGGCACACCATACCGGCAGATGATGTAGTTGAGGATGAATGAGGCGATCTGCTTGCCGGTGACTTGGGTAAGTGGAACAGCTTCGATCCACTTGGTGAAATATTCGGTGGCGGTAATAATGAATTTATGGCCGTTGGATGAAGATGGATGAATCTTACCCACAAGGTCAAGGCCCCATTGACAGAAAGGCCATGGTGTTGTGATTGGTTGCAGTTCTTGAGCTGGTGCATGTATCAGGTCACCATGAACTTGGCATTTCTTGCATTTCCTGACAAAGTAGTAGGAATCCTTTTCCATAGATGGCCAATAGTATCCAGCTCGCATGATCTTCTTGGCTAGTGATGGACCACTTGAGTGAGTCCCGCAAATTCCTTCATGTACCTCTTCTAAAGCCTTTGTTATCTCACCTTGTTCTAGACATCGAAGGAGAGTACCATCAAGACCGCGTCGGTATAGGGTTTCGGCAATAATGGTATATCGAGCAGTTTGGCGAATGAAGGTTTTACGTTGGTTATTTGATTGGTTGGGAGGAAGGGTGTGATCGCGGAGATAGGTGTAGAACTCACCGTACCATGGGGATTCGGAACCGACAAGGTGACATATCATCTCGGATTCAGGGATATCATAAGCGGGAATCCAAAGTTGTTCTACCAAGAACTCATAGTGTGTTGAATTTTGTGGAAGATCTAGGAGAGATGCGATGGTAGCCATAGCGTCAGCAGCTCGATTCTGATCTCTTGGTATCTGCTCAAAAGTGATAGTAGTAAATGATGTCTTTAGAGTGTCCACCATTTGCTTGTATGGCATGAGTTTATCATCTTTGGTCTGATATTCATCAGTTGCTTGTCGAATGACCAGTTGTGAATCGCCATATACTTGTAGTTCTTGTAATTTCCATTGTACGGCTAACCTGAGTCCTGTGATCAAGGCCTCATACTCTGCTATGTTGTTGGTGCATGGAAATGTGAGCCTGTAAGACTTCGGGATGCTATCACCTTGAGGTGTGATAAACAGAATGCCTGCCCCCGAGCCATGCCTAGTGTATGAACCATCAAAATATAGTTTCCATGGTTGTACTTCTGTGATCATGAATATCTCTTCATCTGGAAAATTGGAAATGAGAGGATGATCGCCTATGAGTGGTGCATTGGCCAACTGATCTGCAATAACCTGACCTTTGATAGCTTTACGGTCCACGTACTCGATGTCAAATTCACTTAGAATCATCACCCATTTGGCTAAGCGACCTGTCAATGCTGCTTTGCTGAGTAAGTACTTGAGTGGATCAATCTTTGCGATGAGTTGTACCTTATGTGTTAACAGATAGTGCCTCAGTTTAGTGGCTGCCAAGATTACTGCTAGGCAAACTCGCTCAATAGGTGTGTAATTGAGTTCATAGCCCACCAGTGTGCGAGAGATGTAGTAAATAGCACACTCTTTTCCTTCTACATTATGTTGTGCCAGTAGTACACCCAATGTTGTACTTGTTGCTGAGATATAGAGCAATAATGGTCTACTTGGATCTGGTGGCATCAGCAATGGTGGATTCATGAGATAGTCTTTAAGCGCCTGAAATGCTTGCTGGCATTTGTCATCCCACTGAAAGCGGATGTTCTTGTGTAGCAGGTGTGTGAATGGGTGACACTTATCAGCCAATTGTGCAATGAATCTTCGGATGGATTGAAGTCGTCCTTGTAGTGTCCTTAGCTGACTGATATTCTTTGGAGGTGGCATGTCCATGATTGCCTTAACCTTTACTGGATCGACCTCAATACCTTTGCTTGAGACAATGTATCCTAGAAGCTTCCCGGAGGTCACTCCAAAGACACATTTCTTTGGGTTGAGTCGAACATGGTATTGTTCCAGTCTATCAAAGATTTGATCTAAGATGTGAAGATGTCCTTCTCTAGTAAGTGATTTTGCTAGTAAATCATCCACATAATCTTCCATCATAGTATGCATCATGTCATGGAAGATGGTGGTCATTGCTCTTTGATAGGTCGCTCCTGCATTCTTTAGACCAAAAGGCATTACATTCCAGCAGTATGTGCCCCATGGACATGTGAAGGTTGTCTTATGTTGATCTTCGGGTGCGATCTTTATCTGATTGTATCCTGAAAAGCCATCCATGAGTGAAAGCATGGCATGTCCTGCTGTCAAATCGACTATGATGTCAATATTTGGTAGAGGGAAGTCATCCTTAGGACATGCTTTATTCAGATCTCTGAAGTCTGTACAAATGCAGATGCCCCCTTTTGGTTTGCCAACTGGTACAATGTTGGAGATCCATTCTGCATAATCAATTGGTCTAATGAAACCAACATCCAGGAGTTTCTTGAGTTCTGTTTTGACTAGCACGGCAATCTGAGGATCCATCTTACGAAGCTTCTTCTTGATAGGTTTGGCTCCTTTTGCTACTGTGAGATGATGCATGACTAAATCAGGATCAAGCCCAGGCATGTCTGCATATGACCATGCAAAGTTGATCTGACACTGTTGGAAGAACTCTATAAATTGAGGTTGTTCCTCTGGAGTGAGAAGAGATGCCAGATGTATGATATGAGGGTTTTCAGGAGTCCCCACATTGTATTCTTTAAGTCTCCTCAATGAGAATCGTCGATCGTTCCTGTTGTGTACTAGCAGGGAGAATGTCAAACCCTTCATCCTCAAGTGCCTCAGAGAGGTTTTCACCGTTGGATACGCTCTTTCTTTTTACTTTTGTTGGATCAAACAGTGCCACAATGTGGTTTTCACTGGAAGATCCATGTTTTAATGTTATATTTTTGCAGCTGAAGGGTTTGGCATCCGCCCCGAAGTATGCTGCGCTATTAAGTTCAATGGCGAATCCAGCTTTGTGATCCCCGCTTGGTAGATTATCCCTTAATTCCAAAAAGTCAATGATAGCCTCATCGTTTTGGAAGAGGTCAAGACATGGGGGATTTGGTTGGTTCCATTCGATGAGTTCAGGGTGGACAATGGGCATTACTTCATCGACTAGATTAAGTTCGTTAGAGGTATCAGTGAGGGTCAAGACAGTGTGGTGAAGGTCGTTGATGGTACTCTCCCTGTCAGAATCAGGCGTAGGATGAGACGTAGGGTCTGTGGAAGATGTTTCTAGCTCAGGTACCCAAGTGGTCTTTATCTGTGCTTCTCCGTAAACAGGGATGTCTTTGCGTGGCGGAGGTGGTGATGTGTCTTCCTCATCTGAAGTATTAAGTTGCACTGAATCGAATTCCCACTCATGTGAGTCGGTCTCTGAATCACTCTCCAACATCCGATTGCTATACCATACTGGGATGTCGCTGGAGTTGAATACTGCAGGTGTGATTGTTTTATATACCTTTGAGGTGATCGGTGTTGCAGGAACTGTGATGGGGTTTAAAGGTTTTGTCACTGGAAGTATCGACAGTGTTGATTTAGTGGCTTCTATTGGAACGGCTGGTGCCATAGATGCTGCTACGGGTTCCAATATAGTTGTTGCTATGAATGGTTTTATTGATGTGATGACTGTTGTGGATGGGATTACTAGTTCGATTGGTGGGATTTTTGGCACTGATGACGGTTGCGGTGGGTTTGTGAGCCTCGATGGGGCAGTGACAATATTGCTTGATGGTGCTTTGATTATGAAAGGTGTCCTCTTTATAGTAGGTGGGCAAAATGGTTTGCTAGGTTTTCCTTTAAATATGAGTTTAGGAAGGATCTCTTTTTCAAAGCCTAGGCCTGTATTACCTTTGGGCTTGAACTCTGGCAGCAGCGGTTCATGTCGTCCCTGTTTGCAGTATCCCAAAGCACTCTGACCATCATATCCCATTCTTTGCATAATGAGGAGGCCTTTGCCATACTGTTCTGTAGGAAGTGTAACTCGCGGTATGTCAGTGGTGATGGGATCCTTATAGATCCATTCCGCTAGGTCCTCATCTTGTGTTTCTTCCTCTTGACTCTTTCCAAGAACAAAAGGTGTTAGGGCACATGCAGGCGTGATTAGTGGTTGCTGGAGTAACTGTTGTGGCTTACCATGTGTTCTAGGAGAAGTAGGCATTTGTCCCACACAAAAGAGCTGACTCAAGTTGTATTCTCCAAGACCTTCCTCTACGACTTTCATTTTAAGCTTTTCTTGCTTGGGTATAGGGGTGTTTGAACTGGCAAGAGAGGCGGGATTTATATATGATGTGGAGGAAATGGCTTCCCTATTATTAGGAACAGTAATCTCTGGTTGATGGCTGATATTATGGCAAAATGCAAAGGGATTTGCATCGCCCAGGATTGTGATCTCTGCACCATTATGTGGGAACTTGATACATTGATGGTAGGTAGATGGAACAGCTTGCATGGCATGTATCCAAGGTCTCCCTAATAATAGATTATATGGCATAGGAAGGTCTAGAACCTGACAAATGATGTGCTTTACCACAGGGCCCACTCAGATTGGTAGTACCACAGCTCCTTTGGATGAACGCTTTGCATCATCATAGGCCTTGATGGTGATCTTCTTGCGAGGATCCACTGATTCTATTGCATATCCCAATGTTGTGACCAACTGTAGTGTGCAAATGTTTAGGCCTGCTCCATTATCGATCAAGACTCACTTGATCCTGTGTTGGTTGACAAAGCCTTCAATGTGTAGCGAGGCGTTATGAGGTTGTTGGAATGAAGAGTTGTCACTTTCGGAAAAAGTGAGACAAGGTGATGACTTTAGATTTCCAACCATGGCTTGAAATTGGTCTGTGTTCAGGTTTGCAGGGACTGATGCCTCTTGGAGTGCTTGATCCAAGATTGTTTTATGAGATGGCGATAGGCGCAATAGCTCTAAAATGGATATGAGCGCAGGCGTTTTATCCAATTGTTCCACAAGGTTATATTGCTTCGGGATAGAGGTGGTGCCCTGTGGAGCTGCCTTGATGGTGACTTTGTCGCGACGCGTAACAACATTGCAATTTGAGGTGGGATTTTTGAAGGTTATAGTTGCAATTTGTTCACTGGCATCATACAAGTGATTTACAGTGTAGTTATACGCAGCCTGTGTATAATCAGTGGTATCAGTGCCTCGCCGGGAAGTGGAAGGACCCCTTTGATCTTGCGATGGAAGTGGATTCTTGAACATCAGATGATCATTATTGGTTGTTTTTGGGTCATGCCCTTCAATCTCAATTTCTCCTCGATCAATAAGATCTTGAATGAGATCTTTCAATCGGTGACAATTACTTGTCTTGTGTCCTCTTCCTTGATGGAACTCACAGTGTTCAGTATCTCTCCACCATGCTGGTTTAACTTGCGGCTCATAATTGGATAGCTTAGGTAGAGTGATCAAATTTTGAGAGAGGAGTTGTCGCAACACTGTTTCAATGGGTTCCCCTAAGGGAGTGTATGTGCGTTTTTGTTTTTGTGTACGAGGTCTTGGTTCATCATGAGATGTGATGCGACCTTGATTAAGAGGAACATTTGTGTTATTTTGAGGTGGAGGATTTTGTCCTGCAAATCGAACCACAGGTTGTGCATTTTGGACAGTCCGAGCATCCACAACTCCATCGTTGACGATATTCTTATTCTTGTTCCAGAAGTTCGGTTTATCGCTATTGAAGCGCGGGCGAGGACCATCTTTGGGTTCATTAAAGATTTTGATGAGTCCTTTTTTGATGAGTGCCCATTCACATTTTATACCCTTGGTGATCATATCGTTAAAAGAATCTATATCTTTGACATCCAGGTGAAATTCCATTTCTTCGTTTAAGTTGGAAATGAAAATTTCCACTAGTTCTCGTTCAGGTAACCGAAGAGAACGTCTGCTAGACATTTGGCGCCATCGTTGCAGGAATACTGAGAATAATTCACCTGGTTTTTGTTTGGTGTTGCACAGATCAGCCATGGTGATGTCGCATTCAATATTATAAGAGTAATGAGATAGGAACTTCTGGATGAGTTCCTCAAATGTTCTTATGCCACCTGGTAGTCGGGAAAACCATGATGTGGTTGTTCCTCCCAAGCTTTGGGGAAAAAGGCGCATTAGGTATGTGTCCTCATAAGCCACTTCAAGACAAGCGGAATGAAATTCTCGGACATGATCACGGGGATCTCCCTTTCCTCTATATTTTTCGAATTTTGGTGTTTCGAACCCGCGTGGAAAGGGTGGCATATAAAGATTCCTATCAAACGGATAGGGACAGATGTCGTTAAGTGAGAATTGATTGGTCTTAACACCACTATGAAGTTGTTGGGCGAGATTCTCGACTTGTTGCCGCAACATCTCCATTTCATTTGGAGGAGGAGGTGGTGGGTTACCTCGAGGGATGTTATATCTGATGGGATCTCTACGCCTTTCCTCCTCATGGCAACTTTGTCTTTCTGATGCTTGTCTTAATTGGGCAAGATCAAAGTCTGAGGGGAGTTTGGCTCCTTCTTGAGCGAGTTTTAAGAAGTGAGCATCTGCGTTGCTCCTTAGTATTTCATCAAATAATCTGTTAAAATGAGGATTATGCTGAACCCTTTCGATTGTTGAAGGAGTGGGTGTACTTGGGTTTTCATCATTCCCATTTCCTCCAAGTGCCTCTTGAAATTCATTGAGGTTGTCCTCTTCTTCCTCAATTTCTATTTCTCGTTGCCTTGATCGTGATCGGGTTTGAGCCATTTTGTTTGCAAGTTTGTTTTGAAGTTGATTGAAGATGATGATGAGTGGTGATGAAATGAAAAATTGATTGGTTGGTGATTTGTGTTGTATGTAGATCTCTAGCACTCTAAGGTAGATGTATCCAGAATTCCTTCTTTGAATTTGCTTGTTTGTTTTGATGATTTTGGATGTGATAAGGTGTAGAGAAATCTGAGATGTGTTACAGATTTTGACTACCTAGCAATGAGAGGATTCACTCATGAACTAGTTTTAACCTGCATAGATGTGTCTCTTAGGATGAGCTTATCCTAGATGTAGAAACAATCTAAAAAGTGATGTGATGTGTTTGATTTCAAGCAATATCTAAAAAGGAATCGTGGGACAAGAACCTCTTAATGTTTTGAGAGTTGGGATGGATTGATGATGAAGTGATGATGTATGAGTGGGATGATGGATGAAAATGTTTTCAACTTTCAATAAAAACTTTGTGTCACAAATGGGACAAACTCTTCTTCTTCCCTTTCAGGCGTGGGTGGCACTTCTCGAGGTGTGTTGTAGGTGATACAGATGTTTGGGAAGAAGTTGGGGTTAATCTTTCCTCCTTGATTTTTGTGATAACTCAGAGCCCTATATTGCATAAAAGCTCTGCGGTTCAATGATTCGGAATCAAACTCGTTTGTTTTACCTTGAAGAAAGAGATGCATGCGATGTAGAAAGACTCTATGTGAGACAAAGATTTGTCTATTGAGATAGAAGAATTTCCTCCTTTTGATCAAAGCCTTTGAGCTTAATGGTCTTCTTTTCAAGGTAATATTCTGATGACACTTCTTCTTTCGCAAGATGTGAAGAATGGTCATAAAAGTTGTGACTCTGTGTTGTTTGCACTTTGTTTTTGGTATTTTTGGTTGTGTTGACAGATGTTGGATGAGTACTTTGTTTTTGAAAGTGATCTTCTAATTTTTCTTTGACAAGAAAACAAAGCAAGCACACAAACACAAAATTGTAGCCTCAAAGGCACAAATGAGTATGGGTCTAGATTAACCCAATCCTTGGACTTGTTTTTGACCCTTCCTTTAGATTTATTTTAAGGTGTAATTCCAAAGCCTGAAGTCAGCTCAATTTGCTCTAGGTCTGTAAAACGAACACACTTCAAACACTTTTTATCCCTAAGGTCAAATGGCCAGTTGTGATAAATTTAGCCCACATCTTGATATTTCTTCGACTTTGGTACTACATACCTTATGAATCCCGCCGTGGCAGGTAAGGATGTGATATACTAAGTCTTGCATGAGCATAACAAATAGATGATCCCTATGATGGGGGAGTCACCACTTTTATCAAGCCACAAGTGAATTTTCAAAAAGCTATGTTTCTACTCAAGGAAATATGTATGGTGAGTATCTTGGGAGCAAAACCATCTATGCTCTTGCACTAAATTATACCTCAAATATCCTCAATCAATAGAACGGGTGGGCTACTACTTAAAAGTGTTTAGTCATGTTCGATGGCTTTGGACATAAGTTCATTCTGCAATGACTCACTTAAGAGCCTTGTAACTGGTGGTGGGGCCCATTTGTCCTTTCGGCCAGTTACACTGTAGGAACAGCTATACCCAAGGCTACAGCTTTCGCTCTCACCTGATTTCTATAGCGGCTCGAAGGATTTACCGCTCGAGGTCGTTCCCAAGAGTATCGATCCCTTGGCAGGCCTCTCTTAAAAAGATAAAATGTGAGCGTTACTAACACTTTTCTCTTGCACCTAGGACCACGAAAGTCAAGGGAGAGGATAGTGTGTGTTAGAGGTAGGACCACTCAACTGACTTTTGTGCACAAGCGTGCCAAACACCAAATTCACTTGTTCTTTTTAATCCAACATTTGCAAAGATGATCTAACTATTTGGAGATGTTGCTCCAACAGCCATGGTGTTCTTTTTAACTTCAAAGGCAATGTGTTTTTGTATTCTAGAATTTGAAATCCTGGTCAACTTAATGGAAAACACGTTTTGCTTTGAAGGAAAATTTGTTTGCCAAAAATAAATCAAAAACAAGTGGTTTGTCAATTTTATGTGCACCAAATTCTTGAAATGTGGATTGTAAATTTTAGGTCCCAATTGATGCAATGAAATCAAATTTTGTGTTGTTAATTTTAAGCACCAAGGAAAATAAGGCCTAACTAGAAAACAATGAAAAACCCTTTTTTGTGTTTTTAAGTTCTTTTTAAGCACTAAATGAAAATTTTTTGTGATTTATATTTTTTTTTTATGTTGCTTAACCTGCACAAAGAAAAGAAACGAGTTAATTAAATCAATGCTCAAAGGGGGGCTTCCACAAGCCTAAGTTTTGATTTTTTTTGGTTACAAGTCAATTTGGGCGACACTCTGTCTCAATAGCGCTATTCTGTGTTTTTGTAGAAGCGCTGATTAATACAATAGCACTATTCTGCGTGAGCAGAAGCGCTAATTAAAACAGTAGCGCTGAAAGAAAACAAAAACCCGAGAAGACAAACATGCTAGAAGTGTGTCAATAGCGCTGAAACAGTGACAATAGCGCTGGAATGTTGTCAATAGCGCTGAAACATTTTCAATAGCGCTACTTTAGGGTCAATAGCGCTAAAAGAAATTTTTCAATAGCGCTAAAACGCGTTCAATAGCGCCGAAGCGCGACCTGTGTGGCAATTTCAACAAGCAAAATGTTAATTTCAAAAAAAATGATCAGAAGGTTGCGTGTTCGATTCACATCGGGTTCACCAAATGACGCCCTCCTAAATGGCACAAGGTTAGTCTAAGATCAAACAACACAAAACACACAAGATGTTAGAGTTAATCAATCAAAAACTAAACACAAATGAAGGCATTCCAAGAGAGATACTAAAAACACATACTAATGAATCTAACTAAAGAAGTAAGACAATGAGACATCTCCAACTGTCTCTTAGCATGAGATTAGCTCCTTCTTCCTTGTTCCTCTCCTCTCCAAGTTCCAAAATAGTGTAGCTCTCAGCAGCTTTTTGCACTATGGATGCTTATGGAGGATTGAGATTGTAGAATAGCTCCAAACATGAAATGAAAAGCTATCTTAATGCTAAAATGATATATTTTAACCAAAAGACAAAAGATTAGATTGTTTATGCTAAAATGCTCTCTAAAATGTCTATAGCTTAGATGCATACAAGTTTTCAGGATGTGGATTATGAAGGAATGGGCTCTATTTATAGGAAAAATGGAGCAATGGATGGCCAGGATTGAAAGGTTTAATCAAGGGTCAAGCTTGAAAGTTGGGGATCCATGTGCACAATTGGCACCAATAAAATAGTGACAAGTGTCAACACAGGATTGGGTTGAGAGAAGAGGTTGGAGGCATTAAAGGCCTGAGAAGACCTCATGGTTATCTAAAGGCTAAGGGTCAAGTCTAAATTAGGATTACCCACTGGATTAGGAGTTAATCCAAGGATAAACCTTTGTGCAAATGATTAAGAGATAATCATGGTCAAAGCATTGAAGGCTTGATGAGACCCTTGGGTTGGGTAGATGTTGAGTCAAAACAAATGTTTTAACCATGTAGGAGGGTTTGGGTTAACCATTAATGGTTATTGGAGACTTTGTGGATTAAGTGGTTGAAAGTTGGAAGCTTTCAAAGGTTATCCAAGACTTTGAGCCATTTAGTGGTTGAAGGTTGAAAGCCTTTAATGGTTATCAAAGACTTTTAGGCTTTGAGAAGTGACTCCATTTTGTTTAGGAATGTGACAATAATTAGGGGATGGATTAGACTAATTAGGAAGGGGTTAGAAGAATCTAGAAGGGGATTAGATTTTGCAAGTGGATTTGGTGGGTGAGGGAAAATAGGATTTTATTTAAAATAAAAATTCATTTATTTCAAAATGTGTGCAAGTTGCATTTGTAGGAAAATGCAAGTGGGGGAGGTTTTAAAATGATTTAAATAAATGTTTTATTTATTTAAAAGAGGAATAGGGGGATTTTAATTAAATAAATAGATTTTATTTATTTAATTGAATGGAATTTGATTTAATGAATTAATTAAAATAAATTGAATAATTTATTTAATTAATAGAAGAATGTTTGGGGATAAATTAATTAAATATTAATTTAATTAATTGATGGCTAGTGGATTTTTAATCAAATAAATACGAAATATTTATTTAATTAAGCTGGACAGATTTATGTGACTACAATAACCATATCAATATCATGCCTTCTCCTCAAGGCATCAAATACTACTACAGAGGAGATATCCCACCCTTTTAAGATAAGCGCACCACTTTTCTTTACAATCTATCTCCCCATTTTATGGGTCATGGTGGCCAACTACTCCTTAGCTGCTCTTAGAAGCTCATCCTTCATTTTGAGTCTTTCATCCTCCCTCAAGCTATCAAGCCTAATTCATTTCCTTCTTTTCAATTCATCCACCATGTTCCTTATTAGAAACTATTGGAATTATCTTGTGTTGATAAATTCATCATCATTCAAGAACTGCTCACAAGAATTTAGTCTTATATCCTCATTGAGATCACCTCCAAGCTTGAAAGCATCAAGGGACCACTCATGTGAAGGGTCCTGAATTGTGATACCCAATCTAGTATCAAATCTGTGTGGAGGTAAGGGTGCCTCTCCCTGGAAATCAAAGCCTTCATAGGACTTAAGTGGAATGTCTCTTCCTAGAGACAGTATGTGCAAAGGAGTCACAACTTTAGAACTCTCTAGAACATAATATCGTTTCCCACTTGAAGAGAAAGATGTAACCATTGGTCTCTTCATTGTAGCTTCAGCAAGTATTGTTGGCATTGTATTGTCATTGATGTCAATCGGTAAGTATAGCATGTCACTGGTATGGATGGTTACCAGTATGTAAGGATGTAAGGTGTATGCAAGATGCAAGAAGCAGATGTTACCAGCGTGGATGTTCACCAGTAAGAAATCATAACAAAGGAAATACATAAACAAGTTATGTCAACTGATATGCAAGAAGGTGTAGTGGCAACTGGTAAATAGGTTCATCAGGATCAGCATGAAAGGTATGTTACTAGTATGAAGGCAATAACAACCTGTCCACTGGTAAACAGGCTAGAGACAAGAAGAACACAGAGATACCCAGTGACCGGTTGGGCAAAAAGACCGGTAGCATAAGGCAAATACTGTTAGGTTATTTTTGATCGGTGACCAAGCTTGAACCGACTAAGTGGATTGTGATGAGGTGAAAGCCAATGAAGGACAACACATAGGATCCAAGTGTCTAACATGTAAGTAGTCGGTGAAGTGTTCTTTATCGAGGCAGTTGAAGAGTCAGTCGACATTAAATGAAGATTGTGAAAATCATAGGTGAGTTGCAGAAGTTTGCGGCTCAATGAAGATTGATGGATGACTCCTGTGTGTTAATCGATGCATGATATTTGATCTCCTTGTTGACCTAGAGAAGCAAACTACTAGAACTTTAATGGTGATTGACAAAAAATGAGTTGTGCCTTCCATAAATAAAAACTGTGTACACTTAGAAAGAGATATGGCGGTGCAGTATTGCCTTGTTGCGGGGGATCGATCTCAGAGGACATATTTGATGAGATCCAATCTGATTCAAGTTGGTGAAGAAAACCCTAAGTATGCCAAAGTTTGAATTTGTGTTTTGGCAAGAAAGTAGATAAATAAATATGCAAATCAAAGATCGAAAACGTGATACCAATTGCAAGAAGTGCCAGTGCCTAAGCAAATAGAGTGTAGATCGGACTGAAAAGTGTATTGCATCCAAGAATTTGAAGGAGAACCGGTAGCAAAGGTGTAACCGGTAAGAAGGCATCTGAGAGTGATAGAATACAAAGTGAGTATCAGAGGAAGTTAACAAAGGCAGAGATTGACCGATGACGGATCAGTGAGAGTGAATTGATAACTGATAGTGAAAGAACCGGTGACACAGAGAATAGTTGTAATCGGTAGAGGGAAATTGAATAGGTGCTAAAAATCTCATTTGTAACAAGGTACCTTCATTGTAATAAGTTGTTGTAGTCACATAAATCTGTCCATTTTAATTAAATGAATATTTACTATTTATTTGATTAAGAACCCACTAGCCAATAGTTAATTAAATTAACATTTAATTAATTCATCTTCAAACATTCTCCTATTAATTAAATAAATTATAGAATTTATTTCAATTAATTCATTACATCAAATTCACAATCAAATAAATGAATAAATCCTATTTATTTAATTAAATCCCCTTTCCTCTTTTAAATAAATAAATAAAAACATTTATTTAAATCATTAAATTCCCCCCACTTGCATTCTCCTACAAATGCAAGTTGCAACCACAAGTTGAAATAAATTAATTTTAATTTAATTTAAATCCTATTTTCCCTCACCCATCAAATCCACTTGCAATCCTAAATCCCCTTCTAGATCCTTCTAATCACTTTTTAACCATTCCTAATTAGCCTAATCCATCCCCTAAATATTGTCACATTCCTAAGCAACTTGGAGTCACTTCTCAAAGATTCCAAAGTCTTTGAAAAGCATTTAATGCTTTATGTGCCCAACAAGCTAACCTCTAAAGTCTTCCAAACCACTTATGGCTCTTACATGACCTTTAATGGTTAACTCAACTCACTCACATGGTTAGAGACTTTACCTCTAGAATCAACCCTCATTTAACCCATGTATCTTCTCAAGCATTTATTTCTTTGACCATGGTTATCCTCACTAACTCTTGCACAAGACTTTATTCATTGGATAAAGGCATTATTCCTTGAATAATGAATTTATTCACTCAACTTAACATTAACCTTACCTCCCAAGTTAACCCTCAAGTCATGTCAAGCATTCAATACTTATTCCCTCTCCTCTCAACCCATCTCTTGTTGACATTTATCATCTTGGGATTGGGTTGAAAGCCCTCACATAGATCTTAAACCCTTCAATCCTAACCCTTGTTGAGATTGCTCAATCTCAACCATCCATTTCTCCATTTCACCTATAAATAGAGCTCATTTCTTCATAATCCAGATCCTGAAAACTTGTATGCATTTAAATTATAGTCAATTTTAGAGAGCATTTTAGTATAATCACTTATATTGTCATTTTAGACTAAAATTAATCTTAGTTAAATTCATAATATCTCATATTTAGCTTGTTTTACACTTGCATAGCATAGTTTAAAGCATTTCAATCTTAAATCTCCATAAGACATCTATAGTGCAAAAAGTTGTTGAGAGCTACACTCATTTGGAAACTTGGAGAGGAGAGGAATAAGGGAGGAGGAGCTACAAGCATGGTGGAAGGCATTTGGAGATGCCTTGTTGCATTTGTTTTCTTTGTCAAATGTTCTATTTTTCTTTTAGTGTCTCTCTTGATATGCCTGTTTAGATTAATCTTTGGTTGATAACACTAACCTTTGTTTCTTGTGTTCTTGTGTGTTGCCATACTACAAATTTTTCTAATCCTTTTTGCAAAGCATCATTTGGTGAACCCGACGTGAATCAAGAGCAACCATTTTGAAACTACTAACTTTTTTATGATTTGAATTGACACACAGGTCGCGCTTTAGCGCATTCATTCATACTCTAGCGCCTTCGAAAGTTGGTACTTTAGTGCTATTGTTCCTAATAATAGCATTATTGTCTCTCAACTGGAGCTATTGTCGGTCTTTTAGTGCTATTGACCATTGAATAGCACTATCATTCTTAGTTTTAGTGATTTCGGCTCTCTGTTTGACAGGATTAATTTTGTCTAACAGAGTTCTTTTAGCACTATTGGTTCTTCTTTTGGCACGTTTGTGTTTCTTTTAGCGCTTTCGCATGTTATTTAGCGCTTTCATGTTAAATAGCGCTTCTGTTTCCACACAGAGTAGTGCTATTGTAACAGAGAGTTGTAAAAAAAATACCTTGTAACCAAAAAACAAAGAAAATTAGGCTTGTAGAAGCCCACCAAAGATGCGGATTTTACTAACTTGTTCTCTTTTGTGCAGGTTTTGACTAACCCCATTTTTTAAAGATTTTAGAAATTAAGCTTAGGAAGTCAATCAATTTATGTTGCTAACTTTATCTTTTAAGTTAGCATAAATGAATTCACTTTCTTTTCTTAAAGTTAAAAATTAAACTTCAAACTTCATTTTTGGTGCTTAAAATCAACAAGACAACTTTGCTTTTCTTGCAAGTTAGGAAACAAAACTTCATTTTGGTGCTTAAAAATCAAACTTCAAACTTCATTTTTTGTGCTTAAAATCAACAAAAACAACTTTATTTCTTGCAAGTTAGGAAACAAACTTCGTTTTGGTGCTTAAAAATCAACAAAACAAAATTTATTTTCTTGCATCAACTTAAAGAAATTTGTAATCAACTCTTCGTTTTGGGCAATCTAAAAAGAACAAGCCATTTTTCTTTCAAAGCTCAAAAATGATTTTACTTCAAGTAAGACGTGTTTTCAATTTAGTTGACCAGGATTTCAAAGTTCCTAGTTTACAAAACATTTTGTCTTTGAAGTTAAAAAGAACACCATGATTGTTGGAGCAAGATCTCCAAATAGTTAGATCACATTGCAAGTAAAATCAGTTAAAAAGAACAAGTGTTTTTGGTGATTGGCACACTTGTGCAAAGTTTTTCGAGTGGTCCTATTTCTAACACACACTATCCTCTCCCTTGGCTTTTGTGGTCCTAGGTGTAAGAGAAAAGTGTTAGTAACACTCAAATTTTATATTTTTAAGAGAGGCCTGCCAAGAGACACATCACTCTTAGGAACGACCTCGCGCGGTAAATCCTTCGAGCCGCTATAGAAATTAGGTGTGAGCAAAATTTGTAGCCTTGGGTATAGTTATTCCTACAATGTAACTTGCCAAAAGGACAAATGGGCCCCACCACAAGTTACAAGGCTCTTAAGTGAGTCACTGCAGAATGAACTTATGTCCAAAAACACCGAAAATTACTAAACACCTTTTTATGTAGAATCCCATCCATTTTATTGATTGAGGATATTTGTGATAAAATTCAGTGCAAGAGCATAGATAGTTTTTCTCCCAAGATACTCACCATACATATTTCCTTGAATAGAAACATAGCTTTTTAAAAGGCTACTTGTAGCTTGATAAAAAGTGGTGATTCCCCCATCATAGGGATCATCTATTTGTTATGCTCGTGCAAGAGTTAGTATATCACATCCTTACCTGTCACAGCTAGATTCATAAGGTATGTAGTACCAAAGTTGAAGAAATATCAAGATGTGGGCTGAAATTATCGCAACTGGCCATTTGACCTTAGGGATAAAGTGTGTTTGGAGTGTCTTCATTTTGTGTCAAAATTAGTGATAAACTGAGCTGACTTTGGGCTTTTTAGAAAAACATACTCAAAAACATTTTGTAAAAGGGTCAAAAAGTTCAAAGATTGGGTTGATTTAGACCCACACTTATTTTTGCCTTTTGAGGCAACATTATTGTGTTTGTGTGCTTGCTTTGTTTTCTTGTCAAAGAAAATCAAAACTAATTCAAAAATAAGTATTCATCCAACACAAAATTTTCAACACCAACTTTTGGCAAACAATCAAAAACAAAGTGAAAAACAAGGTATCAAAACTATATGACCATCCTCCACATTTTGAGAAAGAGAAATCTTTTTCAACATATCAATTTGAAGCAAAGACCATTAAGCTCAAAGGATTTCATCAAAAGAAGGAGATTTTTCTATCTCAATAGACAAATTTTTGTCTCACATAGAACCTTCTTATGTCACGTGTGTCTATATCCTCAAGGAAAATCTAACGAGTTTGATCAAGAGTCTTTCAACCGCAGAGTTTTTACTCACTATAGAGCTTTGAGTTATCATAAAAACAAGGGAGGCAAAATCAACCCTGCCTTATTTCTAGACATTTGCATCACATATAACATAGCTCGGGAAGAACCACCAACCCCCGAAAGAGAAGAGGAAGAATTTGTCCCATTTGTAACACAAAGTTTTTATTAAAGTTTAAACATTTCATCCATTCTCACATTCATACATCATCAATCCATTTCAAAATCTCAAAACATAAAAAGGTCTTGTCCTAAGTTCTTTTTAGTAATTGCTTGAATCAAAACAACAATTCACTTTTTAGAGTGTCTCTACATCTAGGATAAACTCATCCTAAGAGGCATTTCTACGCAGGTTAAAACTAGTCTATGAGTGCATCCTCTCATTACTAGATAGCTTGGTTTGTAACACATCTCAGACCTCTCTATACCTTATCATCTCAAACATTGTCAACAAACACAACAAGCAATTCATAGAAGGACTTTGGTAACATCCAACCTTTAAGTACTAGAGATCCATATGCTAAACACTTCACCAAACATTTATCTCTCATTCCATCATCAACTCATCATCATTTTCATCAAACTTCAACAACAACTTTCAAACAAAATGGCTCAAACCAGATCAAGGACTAGACAACAAGAAATCGAAGAGGAAGAAGAGGAAAATCTCAATGAATTCCAAGAAGCCCTTGGAGGAAACACAAATGATGAAAATCCTCGTACTTCCACTCCTAAAGCAATCGAAAGAGAACAACACAACCCCCTCTTCAATCGACTTTTCGATGAAATCCTCGGGAACAATGTTGATGCTCACTTTTTAAGATTTGCCCAAGAGGGAGCCAAACTACCCTCTGATTTTGATACGGCAGAATTATGGCAAGCATCCAAAAACCAGAGTCATAATGAGGGTGGAAGAGGTCAAGATAACTTCATATATGACCTTCATCAAGGAAATCCCCCACCTCCTCCTCCTCCTAATGACATTGACATGTTGAGGCAACAAGTCGAGAATCTAGCCTAACAACTTCATAGTGGTGTGAAAACAACCCAGTTTTCACTTAATGATATTTGTCCCTATCCCTTTGATAGGAATCTACATATCCCACCTTTTCCATGAGGGTTTGAAACACCTAAGTTTGAAAAGTATCAGGGAAAAGGAGACCCTCGAGATCATGTCAGGTAATTTCACTCCGCTTGCCTAGAAGTGGCATATGAAGACACATATCTAATGCATCTCTTTCCTCGGAGTTTGGGAGGGACAACCACACAATGGTTTTCCCAACTAACAAGCGGCATTAGGACATTTGAAGAACTGGTCCAAAAATTCATTGCATATTACTCCCATAACATAGAGCACGATGTCACCATGGTAGATCTGTGTAACACCAAGCAAAAACCAGGGGAGCTATTTTCAGCTTTCCTGCAACAATGGTGACAAATGTCTAGCAGATGTTCTCTTCAGCTACTTGAAAGAGAGCTAGTGGAAATATTTATTTCCAACTTAAATGAAGAAATGGAATTCCAGCTAGACATGAAAGGCACAGAATCTTTTAATGACATGATCACACAAGGTTTAAAATATGAACGGGCCCTCGTCAAAAAGGGGTTTATCAAAATATACAATGAACCAAAAGATGCCCCTCACCCGTGCTTCAACAACGATAAACCTAACTTTTGGAATAAAAATAAAACATTGTCAATGACGGGGTTGTAGATGCAAGGACTATCAAGAGTACACAACCTATGGTCTGATTTGCGGGGCAAAACCCCCCTCCTAAGAACAACACGGTTGCTCCCCCACCAAATCAAGGGCACAATGCACCACAAGAGGAACCAAGGCAAAGACAACAAAATTATAAACCAAAACATACATACACTCCCTTAGGGGAACCTATTGAAACAATGTTATGTCAATTGGTCTCTTCAAATCTCGTGACTTTACCAAAGACATCTAATTATGAACCTCAGGTCAAAGCTCCATGGTGGAGGGATAATGAACATTGTGAATTCCATCAAGGGAAAGGGCATAAAACAAGTAACTGTCATAGATTGAAAGATCTTGTTCAGGATCTTATTGACCAAGGAGAGATTGAAATTGAAGGACATGACCCAAAAACCATGAATAATGATCATCTTATGTTTAAAAATCTACTTCAATCACAAGATCAAAGGGGTCCTCCACTTTAGGATGAAACATAGATGCAGCTGATTATACGCGAGCTGCCTATAATTACATTGTGAATCACCTGTATGATGCCAATGAACAAATTGCAACCATTACCATCAAAGATCCAAAACATACCTGCAATGTTGTTACGCGACGTAGCAAGGTCACCATTAAAGAAGCTCCACAAGGCACCACATCCATCCCAAAGCATTATAACCTTGTGGAACAATTAAATAAAATGCCCGCAGTTATATCCATCTTAGAGTTGCGCCTATCCCCATCTCATAAATAATCTTGGATCAATCTCTCCGAGAAGCGTCAGTCCCTACCAATCTAAATACATATCAATTTCAAGCTATGGTTGGTAGTCTGAGGTCATCACCATGTCTCACTTTTTCTGAAAGTGACAATACATCCTTCCAGTAACCTCATAACGCCTCACTCCATATTGAAGGATTTATCAACCAACATAGGATCAAGCGAGTCTTGATCGACAATGGAGCAGGCCTAAATATCTGTCCACTACAATTGGTCACAACATTGGGAAATGTAGTTGAATCAGTAGATCCCCGCAAAAAGGTAACTATAAAAGCCTATGATGATGCAGAGTGTTCTTCAAAAGGAGCAGTTGTGTTACCAATCCGAGTGGGCCTAGTGGTGAAGCACATCATATGTCAAGTTCTGCACCTTCCTCTGTCATATAATTTATTGTTAGGAAGACCTTGGATACATGCCATGCAAGTTGTTCCATCCACCTATCACCAGTCTATCAAGTTCTTGCATAATGGTGTAGAAATTACAATAATGGGTGATGCAAATCCATTTACATATTGTAACAATATCAACCATCAACCAGAGATTATCGTTCCCAACAATAGAGAAGTTATCCCATCCACATCATATATTAGTCCCGCCTCTCTTTCCAGTTCAAACACCACTATACCCAAGCAAGAGAAACTAAAGATGAAAATGGTGAAGGAAGGTCCTGGGGAGTACAATCTAAGCCAACTCTTTTGTGTTGGGAAACTACCCACTTCCCCTAGAACTCATGGTAAGCCTCAAAGATTACTTTAGGCACCATTGGTCAAGCCAGCATACACTTTGATGCCTTTTATCCTTGGAAAGAGTCAGGAAGAGGAGACCAGAGATGAGGACTTGGCAGAATGGATCTATAAAGACCCTATCACCACGAAAATCCCACAAGCTAAGCTTCCCACAGATCAATATGGCAAAGGCCTTCTCATTATGCAAAGAATAGGCTATGATGGTCAGAGTTATTTAGGACCTTGCAAGCAAGGATGACACAAGCCATTATAGCCTGAATTAAAACCTAAAGATAACACTGGATTACACTTTCAAAAAGAGACTCTTCCTAAGCTCAGATTCAAAGGGAAACCCAGCAAACCTCTATATCAACCTAAAACTCTACAAAGGTCGCCTTTGATTATATCAGCAGCACCAAGTACCGCACCAACTACCCCAATGAGGCTAAGAATCCCAACAATACCATTCACAGCACCAATTATCCCACCAATCAAACCAACCACTCCATCAATAGCAGCAACTGCATCAATAGCACCATTCACAGTATCAGAACCCCCAATAGTATTGACAACACTGACGATTCCATCAGTAGCAGCAGATTCAACAATGTCGATACTCCCAGTATCGGATTCACTAATCCAAATAATCTTCCCTGTAGCACCAACCATTCCATCTCCAAAGGTACATTAGCCGTTTACACCTATAGTGTTTAACTCAAAGGATATCCCTATTTGGTATAGTAATCGGATACTGGAAAGCGACTCAGAGACTGAGCTCAATACTTCAGATGAGGAAGATGCATCACTACCTCCATCTCGCAAAGAAATCCCTATTTACGGAGAAGCACAAATCAAAACTTCTTGGGTTCCTAAACAAGAAACATCTTCCATAGACCCTACGTTGCATCCTACACCTGATTCTAACAGGGAGAGTACCATCAACAACCTTAACCACAACGTCTTAACCCTCACTGACACATCTTATGAACTTAACTTGATCGATGAGGTAATGCCCATTATCCATCTTGAACTCATCGAATGCAACCAATATAATCCTCCATGCCTTGACCATTTCCAAAACGATGAGGCGATCATGGACTTTTTGGAACTACGGGATAACATACCAAGTGGGGATCACAAAGCTGGATTCGCAATTGAACTTAATAGCGCAACATACTTTGGGGTGGATGCCAAACCTTTTAGCTACAAAAATATAACGATAAAACATGGATCTTCCAGTGAAAACCACATTATGGCACTGTTTGATCCCACAAAAGTAAAAAGAAAGAGTGTATCCAAGTGTGAAAAGCTCTCTGAGGTGCCTGAGGATGAAAGGTTTGACATCCTCCCCTCTAGTACAAATCAGGAACAATCAATGATCCTTATCGAGGAAAAATAATAATTCAACGTGGGGACTCCTGAAACTCCTCGCCACATACATCTAGCATCTCTTTTAACTCCAGAGGAACAGCCTAAGTTTGTTGATTTCTTCTAGAAGTGTTAGATCAACTTTGCATGGTCATATGTCGACATGCCTGGTCTCAATCCTAATTTGGTCATGCATCACCTCACCATAGCAGAAGGAGCTAAGCCTGTCAAACAGAAGCTTCGCAAGATGAACCCCCAGATTGCGGTACTCGTCAAAGTAGAACTTAAGAAACTCCTGGTGTATATGGTGAAAATGGATAACAATAATAATGATATCGAAAGGCTAAATGAATTCAACCACAAAACCCTAGCCTAACAACAACAAAGATCCACCATAACATATGAAGATTACCTAAGACAATGCAAATCAAACGAAATCACAAAGATTATACCATCACATGTCCAATAGGGTTTTGATCTCCATTCTTCCTATCTCCATTGATCTTGCTTGATATATTTGCTCTCAGATTTTATGTGCACAAGAGCTCAACAAAGAACGGAATGTGGTTGCAAGTAGGATCATAGTGTAGTCCAGTCCTTAAGATTTTTCATTAGGGTTTGATAATGAAGGAAGCATCTCCTTATATAGAAGACACTATATGAAATGGAGGGATAAGATTGAGAGGTGTAAAAGGAGGTCGGCTATGATTAGAGGGTAGGTAAAAGAAATAATAAAATAATGAAAGGGGTAGGTAGTGTAGGAATTAAGAGATGAATGACATGTGTCATGGGTAGAAAAGGTTAATGAATTAATTAAATAAATAAGGATTTATTTAATTAATAGAAGAAGTGGGATAATTAAATAAATAAAATATTTATTTAATTTAGGAAAAAGATAATTTAAATAAATAAATGTATTTATTTAAATGAGAAATAAGGCTAGAAGAGGATAAATGAATTAATTAAATAAATAAAGATTTATTTAATTAATAGAAGAATTAGGCTAAAATAATTAAATAAAAAAAATATTTATTTAATTAGACATGACAATTTTAGGTGTCTACACCTGGATGTTGGTTTTATTAGACCAATTGATTATTTAGATTGGATCTCCAACATCGTACCTGTCGGCAAACCAAATGGGGGTATCTGTATCTGTACTAATTTCAGAGATCTAAACAAGGCATGTCCTAAGGATGACTTCCCCCTACCAAACATCGACATGATCGTGGACCTAACAGCAGGACATTCCATGCTTTCTCTTATGGATGGCTTTTTAGGTTACAACCAGATAAAGATCGCACTAGAGGATCAACATAAGATGACCTTCACATGTCCATGGGGAACATACTATTGGAATGTAATGCATTTTGGTCTAAAGAATGCAGGGGCGACCTATCAAAGAGCAATGACCACCATCTTTCATGATATGATGCATACCATAATGGAGGATTATGTTGATGACTTATTGACAAAATCATTAACAAGAGAAGGTCATCTAGAAATATTAGAGAAAATCTTTGACAGACTAGAACAATATCATGTTTGACTCAACCCAAAGAAATGTGTCTTTGGAGTAACCTCGGGGAAGCTTCTAGGATACATTGTCTCAAGAAAAGGCATTGAGTTTGACCCAGCAAAGGTCAAAGCAATCATAGACATGCCAACTCCATGGAACATCAGTCAGCTAAGGACATTACAAGGGTGGCTTCAATCCATTCAAAGATTCATTGCACAATTGGCAGATAAGTGTCACCCCTTTACACACCTATTACACAAAAACATCTACTTTCAATGGGATTTCAGATGCTCAAGAACTATCTCATGAATACATCATTGTTGATCCCACCAGATCCCAACAGGGATCTCTTGCTCTATATTTCAGCAACAAATACGGCATTGGGAGTACTACTGGCACAACATAATGCAGAAGGGAAAGAGTGTGTTGTATACTACATCTCTCGCACACTGGTCCGCTATGAACTCAATTATACACCTATTGAGCGAGCTTGCTTAGCAGTAATCTTGGCAGACACTAAACTAAGGCACTACCTGTTAATGCATAAAGTACAACTCATTGCAAAGATCGATCCACTAAAGTACTTACTCAGCAAAGCAGCATTGACAGACCGCTTGGCCAAATGGGTGATGATTCTAAGTAAATTTGACATCGAGTATGTGGATCGTAAGGCTATCAAGGGCCAAGTTATTGCACATCAGTTGGTCGAAGCACCTCTCATAGGTGATCATCCTCTCATTTCCAATTTTCTAGATGAAGAACTATTCATGATTACAACAACACAACCATGGAAACTATACTTTGATGGTTCATTTACTAGGCATGGCTCAGGGGTAGGCATTTTGTTTATCACACCTCAAGGTGACAACATCCCAAAGTCTTATAGGCTAACTTTTTCATGCACAAACAACATAGCTGAGTATGAAGCCTTGATCACAGGACTCCGACTAGCCGTACAATGGAAGTTAAAAGAGCTACAAGTATATGGTGACTCCCAACTGCTCATCCAACAAGTCACAAACGAATATCAAACCAAGGATAATAAACTCATGTCGTACAAGCAAATGGTGGATAGTTTAAAGGCATCATTTACGACTATCACCTTTGAGCAGATACATAGAGATCATAATCGAGCTATTGACGTCATGGCTACCATTGCATCTCTCCTAGATCTTCCACAAAATTCAACACGCTACGAGTTCTTGGTAGAACAGCTTTGGATTCCTGCTTATGATATCTCCGAATCTGAGATGATATGTCACCTTGTTGGATTTGAATCCCCATGGTACGGTGAATTATACACCTACCTTCATGATCAAAAACTTTCTCCTAACCAATCGAATAACCAACGCAAAACCTTCATTCGCCAAACCGCTCAATATACCATCATTGCTGAAACCTTATACCGACGTAGTCTTGATGGTACTCTCCTTTGATGTCTAGAACAGGATGAGATAACAAAGGCCTTGGAAGAGGTACAAGAAGGAATCTATGGGACTCACTCAAGTGGTCCTTCCTTAGCAAAGAAGATCATGCACATTGGACACTATTGGTCGTCCATAGAAAAAGACTCCTACTATTTTGTCAGAAAATGCAAGAAATGCCAAGTATATGGAGACCTGATACATGCACCCGCACAAGAATTGCAACCAATCACAACACCATGGCCCTTTTGTCAATGGGGACTTGACCTTGTGGGTAAAATTCATCCATCTTCATCCAACGGCCACAAATTCATTACTATCGCCACCAAATACTTCACTGTTGGTATTTTGGTATGGTTTTGTCATTGATGTCAATACCTATCAAGACTTATCAACTCTGGCACTTTGGAGGATCAGCAATGTTCACCGGCAAGCAAGTGACTTATGCACAGTCACCGATATCTGGTACATCGGCAGGATATAATGTTCACCGGCACTTGGAATGATATGGAAAACACCTGGTTATGTCAAAGACATCGTTTGGACACTTTGTCTTGGAGATTTGTTCATTGGCATATTTGTATTTGCATATTTGTTGTTACCGGCAAATAGGTCCAGGTTATGCATCGGCAGGCTTATCTATTCCAGATCAACATGACACACTTTGGAGATGATTTTGTTGTTATTGTAAATGCATTAAGCCAACATATTGAATCAGATATTGCATCGGCT
This sequence comes from Cryptomeria japonica, assembly GCF_030272615.1. NCBI lineage: Eukaryota > Viridiplantae > Streptophyta > Pinopsida > Cupressales > Cupressaceae > Cryptomeria > Cryptomeria japonica. Next base: position 34,674,355 of record NC_081406.1, on the reverse strand, counting down.
ATTGATTTACTTGTAATTGTTTTATTGTAATATCTTTTAGAGCCGACCTACTAAAATTGGTCTTAGGTTATGGTATATATGTAAGATCGATATGGGATAAGGATAAGGAATTGTAAGAAGGTATATACGAGAATAAGCAGAGCTATACACATAGACATCATTTGAAGGTGAAGCAAGGTATTTGTAAAGACAATCAGAACTACACCGGTATTGAATCTAGCATAGGAAGATGCTATTTTGAGCAGTACATTCTTATTGGATTTAACCATCCAATTGTAGTCAGTGTGACTCCTATTTATGTTTGAGTAGTGAGCTCTAGGCACTTGGCCTTTCTGCATGTGCAAACCCCATTTATATACACATACTATCTGCAGGAGTATCATCTGATTGTGGGTAAGGTTTCCCACCGTGGTTTTTCCTCTTATAGGGTTTTCACGTACAAATATTGGTGTTATGTGTTGTGGATGTTATGGTCTTTCTGTTTCATGCATTAATATTTATCGGTACTGTAATTAACTATTAAACTGTCTACCGACATAAAATTTGGTTTACCAGTATTAAACATTAAAGTTGGTTAAGTTGTTTTTGGTTTGAATTTATTTGACAACTGATTCACCCCCCCCCCTCTCAGTTGTCTCTGGGACCTAACATTCACAAAGTGGATCAAATTTGTTCCACTTACCCAAGTCACTGGCAAGGAGATTGCCTCATTCATGCTTAATTACATCATCTTCTAGTATGGTGTACCCATGTCCATCATCATAGATAACGGTCTTCCTTTCAAAAATCAGGATGTTCGTGAGCTCTGTGAGAAGTTTCACATCCAACACCACTTTTCCACTCCCTATTATCCATAAGGCAATGGTCAGGCTGAAGCATCGAACAAGAACATATTGAGAATCCTCAAGAAGACAATCAATGATGTCGACCCTAATTGGCACGTTCAATTAAATCCAGCACTATGAGCATATCGAACTATCATTTGAACCCCTACAGATGCAACTCCCAACTCACTGGTCTATGGCACGAAAGCCATTCTTCCTATTGAGGTCGAGATACCATCTCTATGGGTTTCCTTTCATAATCTGATAGATGATGAAGCATACCGAGTCTCTCATCTTCAAGACTTGGAACTACTTGATGAAAGGCTACAAGCTGCATACAATCACCTCAAGGCCTATCAGCAGCACATGATCTAAAGCTATAATCATTGAGTTAGACCTCGTATGTTTAAGGTAGGTGATCTTGTTCTTAGAGAGAATCCTTGTAACCAACCAAATAGAGAACATCAAGGAAAGTTTGAATCTAACTGGTTGGGTCCATATGTTATCACTGCGATCTTTGGGTCCGGGGCATATCATTTGGCTACTTCATAAGGAGAATCGCTAGCAGATCCAATCAACAACATGAACCTCAAACGGTTTCATATATAAGCTGTATAGAGCATTAGGCTCCCATTCATACCAGAAAAACACCAAAAACATTCAGATAAATGTCCTGAAGAAAATACAAAATAAGTAAAGAAAAATCATGCATCCAAACGGTGAACAACCACTCTAGTGGCACCTTGGGTAAGTATGATGGTGAAACCCTGGCAAACAGGCACCACTCATAAAGGCTATGGCTCCATTGTCTTTCAGACTTGTTGCGATCACATTCATCGTATCCACTCATCCATCAGTCAAACCATGGCTTGTTATTGATCTACAATCAAGGATAGTACTTCATGCGTCTTGCATCTCGCTTTTTCATAGTCATGTCTAAACTAGGGGCAATGCCCTTAACCTATTGATGGAAGTGGATTCTATATTACTTGTGATTCATTGAGTTCTTCATTCAAAATTATCTCACAAAATCCAAAAACATTTAAAAAATTGTCTCATAAATTCCATAAACATTTGAAAAACACTCACAAAAATTCAAAAACATCATAAAACATCAAAAATCAACCAAAAACATGACAATGTATAAAATCCTTTGTACATACACCAACCACAAACAGACACTAAGAAAACATTTTGAGTTACTCAAACAATGATCACTTATCAAATCAACCAAACAATCAACACAGGTACGCACAACTATCTTAACAAGGATGCATCCTTCCTTACCAAAACAAAGACATGATAACCTTTTCTTTGACAAGAAAATTTTGTTTGAGCTATCAAGTACTTGGTCAATTTTTTAGTTATTTATTCATTTATATCAGGTTCCTACACTACTCTGGGATATCCACAAGTGATTAGAGTAGCCAGGATGGTTCCTACGCATTTTTTGTTTTTCTTCTATGAATTATTCCAATGAAGTTTTGGGGCATGTACTAATGGTGTCTAAGTGGGAAGTTCACTAAGCTACGTAATCTTATGTGAAATACAGTCATGGATCACTATGACTTGCTAACTACAATGTATACCTCGACCATATGAGCATGAACCATTATGGAGGGTCCATATTCTTTATCTATGATGCTTGCTTACAGGTACAATGCTACAAACTTGGTTCCTACTGCCTTGTCCAAGATTGATACTACCATTGCTCAATGATGAAAAATAAAGCACTATGGATCGTCATTTCATCTCATATGTTTATATTGCATTTCGTTGCATTCCATCCATCCATACATTCATAAATAGTTGCATATCATTCATACATAGTAATGACAATGGATGCATACTCTATTTCGCTCTTCTTCCATAGGAATAGGTCCTCCATATCTTCTACCTAACATTGAATCCCCCCCCTCACCCTCCCTATCTTGATCATCAACATCATCATAATCCCTTCATCATTTCCCATCAACTCAATCAAGCCACGTTCATCACCATCCATCTCTAATAGGAGGGGTTGTGCTTCCCATCCTCAGTCATCCACACAATCAAGCCAATTACTCTGTCTACACAGGCACATCGACTCACACACATCTAGACTGTCAACAGATACTCTAATCAAGTATCTTTGGGTCTCAACAGGTAATCGATTATGGCAATCCTAGACTACAATGGGCATTTATAACAATGACCTAGTCTCAACGGGGCTGCTATGATTCGCCACAGCCATCCATTCCACACACACACTATCAATTGCTCAATCAATCCAACACAATCATAACGAATAATTATATCAATTGTCTAAATCTCAACAAGTATTTTGCTTCATATACCTTTACTTCATCGAGCAATTACATCAATTTTCTAGGTCACCAACAGGTCACTTTGATTCACTTACTCACACTTTTTCTTGTCCAAGCAAACAACTGACATCAATTGTCATGCTTTGACTCAATGGGAGCATTTAAACCGATTGCACCAGATTGTCCAACCAATTTTGATCAATTGTATAGCATCAATCTAAAGCACACACTACCTTTGCACTGTATCTCCTGCATGACCTAAGGGTACTTGTTGGCTTCCCCTTTCTCTGTATTAACTCCATTTTCTTCCATTCTCTTACCATTATTTCTAAATTCTTCTATTCTACCTCCCCTCCACTTCTCATTCTTTTTTGAGAGGTCGCCCGATTTTTAAAAAAAAATTGGCCCATCTCTCGAGGGGGCATACCACCCATTAAATTAACATTTATGGGGCATATTTCTTCATGCCTATTTTTCTTTCTTTTAAACGACGCAATAAACTACACCGTCTCAAAGAGGGGCAAATGTAGTCAAAATCTGTCCATTTTAATTAAATGAATATTTACTATTTATTTGATTAATAACCCACTAGCCAACAGTTAATTAAATTAACATTTGATTAATTCGTCTTCTAACATTCTCCTATTAATTAAATAAATTATAGAATTTATTTCAGTTAATTCATTACACCAAATTCACAATCAATTAAATGAATAAATCCTATTTATTTAATTAAATCCCCTTTCCTCTTTTAAATAAATAAATAAAACATTTATTTAAATCATTAAATTCTCCCCCCCCACTTGCATTCTCATACAAATGCAAGTTGCAACCACAAGTTGAAATAAATTAATTTTATTTTAATTTAAATCCTATTTTCCCTCACCCATCAAATCCACTTGCAATCCTAAATCCCCTTCTAGATCCTTCTAATCACTTTCGAACCATTCTTAATTAGCCTAATCCATCCCCTAAATATTGTCACATTCCTCAGCAACTTGGAGTCACTTCTCAAAGACTCCAAAGTCTTTGAAAAGCATTTAATGCTTTATGTGCCCAACAAGCTAACCTCTAAAGTCTTCCAAACCACTTATGGCTCTTACATGACCATTAATGGTTATCTCAACTCACCCACATGGCTAGAGACTTTACCTCTAAACTCAACCCTCATTTAACCCATGTGTCTGCTCAAGCATTTATTGCTTTGACCATGGTTATCCTCACTAACTCTTGCACAAGAGTTTATCCATTGGATAAAGGCATTATTCCCTGAATAATGAATTTATTCACTCAACTCAACATTAACCTTACCTCCCAAGTTAAACCTCAAGTCATGTCAAGCATTTCATGCTTATTCCCTCTCCTCTCAACCCATCTCTTGTTGACATTTTTCATCTTGGGATTGGGTTGAAAGCCCTCACATAGATCTTAAACCCTTCAATCTTGACCCTCGTTGAGATTGCTCAATCTCAACCATGCATTGCTCCATTTTATCTATAAATAGAGCTCATTTATTCATAATCCAGATCCTGAAAAACTTGTATGCATTTAACTTATAGTCAATTTTAGAGAGCATTTTAGTATAATCACTTATATTGTCATTTTGGACTAAAATTAATCTTAGTTAATTTCATAATATCTCATATTTAGCTTGTTTTACACTTGCATAGCATAGTTTAAAGCATTTCAATCTTAAATCTCCATAAGACATCCATAGTGCAAAAATTTGTTGAGAGCTACACTCATTTGGAAACTTGGAGAGGAGAGGAACAAGGGAGGAGGAGCTACAAGCATGGTGGAAGGCATTTGGATATGCCTTGTTGCATTTTTTTCTTTGTCAAATGTTCTATTTTGCTTTTAGTGTCTCTTTTGATATGCATGTTTAGAATAATCTTTGGTTGATGACGCTAATTTTTGTTTCTTGTGTGTTGCCATACTACAAATTTTTCTAATCCTTTTTGCAGAGCATCAGTTGTTATTTCATTGTGTATCATTGAGTTGGAGTTCGGTGTAGGAGTTGGTGCTCATTTGGGTTGGTGCCAATAAATCATTAAGGGTTGGTGCTCCTTGGGTTGGTGCCATAAACATTGTAACTGTTGTTTCATTGTGAGGTTGGATTGGAGCAGTAGACTCCAACAGCATTTGTCACCGAGGTTTTTCCCACCTTGGGTTTTCCCCATATATCTGGTGTTGTGAGATTCTTTATTTGTGTGTTTGATTACTAGTGTCTTCATTGTTTTACCGGTTGCACACACATAGTTGGAAATTGTTAGGTATCATTGATTCACCCCCCCTCTCAGTGACACTTTGTGTTCTATAATTGGTATCTAAGTGTTAGGTTCCTGGTTGGTTAAATATTTCTCTAGCTTGGGTAGATTCTGGTATAAGAACACAATGGCAAGAAATGAGTCCTCCTCCTCCAAATCTCCCATGTTTGATGGAACCAACTATGCCTTTTGGAGTAGAAAAATGGAAACCTATATGTCCTCCCTAGGTTTTGATGTTTGGATGTCGGTCAAGAATGGGTATAATATCTCTAGTGTTACTTCTACATATCTGGATGCTAAGAAGAAGTATCAGAAATTGTAGAGGCTAAACATGCTATTCTCAGTGGATTGTTAGATAATGAGTTTGTCAAGGTAATGCACTGCTCATCCACCAAGGAGACTTGGGATAAATTGCAAAGATTATTTGAAGGAGATTTCAAAATCATGGAGGCCAAGTTGCAATCACTAAGAGGTCAACTTGAAGGCTTGAAGATGAAAGATAAAGAAAAGATTGTAGACTACCTTCACAGAGTTGATGAAACTGTGAACACCATCAGAGGACTTGGAGAGGAAATTGCTCATGAAGTTATTGTCAAGAAGGTGCTTAGATCACTCACATATAAGTATGATACTAAGGTCTCTGCTATAGAGGAAGCCAAGGATCTGAAAATCTTATCAATGGATGAGTTATTTGGCTCTATAACTGATTGTGAGATGAGGACAACTAGTGAAGGAACTTCCAAGAAAAAAGCTACTTTCAACTCCACCAAAAAGGGTAAGGAAGTAAGTGCTCATAGAGAACCCAGTGGAGACTCTGATACTGAAGCTATAAAATTTGTAAGAAAGCTCAAAAAAGGATCCAATAAGTATAAAGGAAAATTGCCTCTAAAATGCTTTAACTGTGGTAAAATAGGACACTTTGCTACAAAATATCCTTATGGTGAAACCGATGGAGATGAGAAAAGAAGCTCTGGCAAGTCTTTCAGTAAAGATAAAGAGAAGAAGGCCTATCGACAAGAAAGAAGAGGCTACCAGAAGCATAATAGTGTATATACCTTTGAAGATGATACCACAGATGAAGAAAGTGCATCAGAAGTTGACTACCATGAGGATGAAAGAGAAGTTAATCTCTTTATGGAACGAGATGAACCGGTTGATGAAGCAAATGAAGATGAAGACATTGAAGCTGAAGTGGATTTAGAAGGTGATCTCATAAGTGCACTTGAGGAGTTAAACAAAACCAGAAGAGAACTCAAGAAGGTTAAACATGTTGTTGCAGAGGAACGAGAACAGCTGGAGGAATCCAAGAAGACAATTTCTGATCTACAACTCCAGTTGGAGGAAGTTAAGAGGATATGTGAAGTTACATCCTCCGACTTGATAAAGAAGGAAAAGGAGCAGTAGAATCTAGAAGAAGAAATTGTAAGGCTCAGAAAGGAGCTAGAAAAGAGCAAAGATGAATTGAAGATGAGAAGTAAGTATGAGGGTAGCACTGAAGCTTTTGACAAGATGTTAAGCAAATAGAAGAATTCAATAGATACCTGTGGCTTAGGATTTGAAGAAGGACAAAGTTCCAACAGCAAAGACACATCCAATAAAAAGATACAATTCTCTTCCTAAGTGAATGTAAAGAGAAGAAAACATATACTGTCAGCAAGGATACCGACAAGAAGACCTATGTTGAGGCTACAAGAAACCAGCCTGTGATCCGGTATGCTCAAAATCGGAAGCCACACCAAATTTACCAGAATGAAAATTATGAAGGTAGCTTGAAGATTGATGATGAAGGGTTCACTAAAGTCAACAACATGAGAGGGAGACATCCGATGAGACAAAGGCCCAATGGTCTACAGTAACAAGATCGGTATGTACCTAACTTCCATGGCTACTGCTACCAGTGTAATAAGTTTGGATATAGAATTTTTAACTGTAGATTGATGAACAAGCCCCCTATTAGTTTTGCAAGTATAAATCCATTCAGTGCACTCCAGGATATGGATGTTGTTGTTTTTTAGTGCAATGGATTTGGTCATAGGAGTTTTGAATGTAGGAGAAATCAACTGGTGTCCTACAATAGTTTTAAAGGTTCATCTTTTAATGTTAATGTCAAATGCTATATCTGTCAAGAGTTTGGACATATTGTAAATCATTGTAAGCATAGGAAAATCAATCAGAAATAGACAACTCCTTATCAAAAACCGGTAGTTAAACTGGAACAAGAAGTTGCAGCAGACAAAAAGAAAGAAGACAAACTGGTTTGGGTTGAGAAAGACAAGAACAAAGCAGAATCAAGTCTGATTGTGCAAACTGCCCTACATGTAGAAAGAAGAAACTTGTGGGTTGTAGACAGTGGTTGTTCCAACCACATGACCGGTGATAAAAAGAAATTTATCAATCTTGAAGATTGGAATGAAGGCTCAGTAAGATTTGGAGATAACTCCTCCATCAAGATAAAAGGCAAAGGTGCTCTGAATATAGATGGCAAATTGAAGGCACGTGATGTGTATTATGTAGAAGGTCTAAAACACTATCTACTAAGCATGAGTCAGATGTGTGATAAAGGATATAAATTCACTTTTGATTCTATCGGTTGCCAGATAAGAAAAGAGAGTATCGGTCAGATTGTGGCAGAAGGGAAAAGAACAGATGGAAATGTGTACAACCTGAAGGAATGCTTTGAGTCCCAATGCATGATGAGATAAGTGGATGAGAGTTGGTTGTGGCACAGGAGATTAGGCAACATAAATTTTGATAATTTGGTTACAGTAAGCAAAAAAGGCTATGTGAGAAATATACCACAAATCATCAAACTGGTAAGCATATTTTGTGATGAATATGTAAGAGGAAAGCAAACTAAGGTGAGCTTCAATAGTAAGCAACATAATAATTCAAGGCCACTTGAACTGGTGCATATATATCTATGTGGACCAACCAGAACAAGAGTTGTAGCCGGTGAAAGATACTTCATGCTCCTCATTGATGATTTTTCAAGAATGACATGGGTTATTTTCCTACAGGACAAATCTCTAGCCTTTGAAAGATTCAAGATTTTCTGGAAGATAGTTGAAAGGGGAAGTGGATGCAAGCTAAAATATCTAAGATCAAATTGGGGTGTAGAGTTCACATCAAATGAGTTTGAAAATTATTGTGAGAGACACGGAATAAGAAGACGGTTTTCAATTCCAAGAACACCACAACAAAATGGTGTTGTAGAAAGGAAAAACAAGACAATCAAGGAGATGGCATTAACCATGCTCAATGAGGCAAACATATTGGATATATACTGGAAGGAAGTAATTCACGCTGTTGTATATACCTTGAATTGGGTTCAACTGAGAAACAACAAAATGACACCTTATGAACTATGGTATGACCAGAAGCCATCAGTTAAATACTTCAAAGTGTTTGGAAGTAAAAGTTTTATCAAGAGAGATGTGGATGACTTAGGTAGCTTTGATTCCAGGAGTGATGAAGGTATCTTATTGGGATACTCAACTAATAGCAAAGCCTATAAATAATACAACAAAAGAATAGGAAGTGTCATTGAGAGTGTGCATGTAAGAGTTGATGAAGATATGTGTAAAGGAAGACAAGCGCAAGAAAACTGGTATGATGATAGCGGTGATGAAGATGAAGTTCAAAGTGACAGTGAACTGGAAGAAGCATCAAACAAGTCCCCCAACCGATATGTACAAAAATATCACCCAGAAGATCAGATCTTAGGTAATAAGAATGATGGTGTGCAAACCAAAAGAAGACTTTCCTGAAATGATGAACAAGTCAATTTTCTGCCTCATGAGTGAAATGGAACCCAAAACATTTAATGAGGCCAGCAGAAGTCAGAAATCGATGAATGCAATGGAAGAGGAACTGCAGAAAATTGAGAAGAATAAGACTTGGGAATTAGTTCCTAGACCGGCAAATAAGAACATTATTGGCACAAAGTGGGTCTACCGGAACAAGATGAATGAAGATGGAAACATTGTGAGGCACAAAGAAAGGTCAGTGTGCAAAGGATACTCTCAAGTAGAAGGTATAGACTTTGAAGAAACATTTGCACCGGTTGCTAGGCTTGAGGCCATTAGAATGTTTCTAGCCCTTTCAGCGTACAAGGGATACAAAGTCTATCAAATGAATGTAAAATCTGCTTTGCTAAATGGAAATTTAGTAGAGGAAGTATACATGGAAAAACTAGAAGGTTTTTTGTTGCATGATGATGAAACTTTTGTGTGTTGGTTGAAGAAAGCGTTGTATGGTTTGAAGCAGGCTCCAAGAGCATGGTACTCAAGGTTAAATAAGTACCTAAAGGAGCAAGGATTCAAAAAGGGAAGTGCAGATAGTAATTTGTATATTAAAGTAGATGGAAACCACATGATTATTGTGGTTGTATATGTGGATGACAATATTTTTGGAGGGAACAAGGATACCTTGTGCAAAGAATTTGTTGATCAGATGTAGTCTGAGTTTGAGATGTCGATGCTTGGAGAGTTGTCTTACTTTCTTGGTTTGCAGATTTCACAACAAGGTAAAGGGATATTTATCTCTCAAACCAAGTATGCCAAAGATATGTTGAAGAAGTTTCAAATGGAAGACAACAAACTAGTAAGTACCCCCATGGTGACCGAGTGCAAGTTGAGCAAGGATAATGAATCACCGATAGTAGATCAGACATTGTATAGATCTATGATTGGCAGTTTGTTATATCTTACTGCTTCTAGATCGGATATAGTGCAGGCAATATGCATGGTGGCCAGATTTAAAGCTGCACCCAAACAGTCACATGTGAATACAGTCAGGAGGATATTTTGGTATCTACAAGGGACACTTGATTATGGACTATGGTATCCCAAGAAAGGGGATTTTACCTTACTATAGTGTCATAAAATTGCAACCTTAGCAATTTTAACCACATTTGAATTCCTCACCTTGGCGACGACACCCTCCTTTCTAACCAAAACCCCTTTCTGCACTTTCACCCTTGGTTTCTTCCTTTCTCAGGACCTGTTCCTACCTCCAGACCCTATCTGGGCCACATAATAGGGTGGGAGAAGGCATGGCAACCCTGTCCCCCTAGGATAGGGGAGTGGCACCCTTGTGGCACCCCTATCCCCACCTCTTAGGGTGGCCCTATGTTGGGTTTGCCCAGTTTCCTATGCACAATCTGACTTTGAGGTTTGCAATTCTTCTTTGTCAGCCTTCGGTGATTGAAAATTAATCCTTAAGGCATGTATAAAAGGAGATTCAATTCCCTCATTTGACATAAGAATGATAGGGGATAATATAGAGGAATTCAAGTGAAAGGTCTTCATCAAGCATTCAAGTCTTCAAGCATTCATCAAGTCTTCTTTCTTCATGTGTCTTCTTCATTAATCCATTGGAGAAACATTACAACATTCATTTGCAAGCATGTGTGTGTGTGTTAGGGTTTTGTCATTTTACATGTCATTTCATGCAGCACTTGTGATTACATTCAAGAAGCAAAGCAATCATCATCAACAAATTGCAGATCTACAAGGTATCCACTTCCATTATTTAGATTTCAGCATTTGCAATTACTTTTTTTCAAGGTTGATTTCTCAACCAGGGTTTGACTAAGGCAAACCCCTATCCACAACCCTTCTTCCCTTCTTTTTTATGTGTAGGTTGCAGGTGCACAGTTGTAATTGCAGGTTTGGGCTTCATTTGCAAAGATGGAAAAATCCTTTTTGTTTCGCGGATTTTGTGGAGGACCATGTACACTTTCGCCATGGTCCCGACAACTTTTCTCTCCAAATTTGTAGGGCAAATTTGACCGATCTAGACATCTCCAAATTAGCTATTTTTTTGGATTCCGCAATAATATTATAATACCTATCATCCCTAAAAATTCGAAAAAAGTTGGTCGAACTGTGTGCACTTTCGCCATGGTCGATTTTTTTCCCAAAATTTCAGGAGATGGAATTGACTGTATTTTTCTGCCTAAATCTAGAAAATTGGCGTACTTTATCAATTTCAACACCCTCTAAGGTTGAACACAAATTCAAATTTCAAAATTTAAGTGGTTAGGTCATAAAACCCTAATTTTCAAATTTAATTGGATTTTGTGCAAATTTCAATCAAATTCATTCAAATTCAGATTTTTAAACATTTTCTAAGGTGTCCCTATCCATTAGGTTTGACCTTTTTCAAAATTGCAATTCAATTCCTCTTTTTTTTTCTCAAAACCCTAATAGGGTCCTATTTTCACATTTGAGCCTTATTTTCGCCTATCTAGAAATCGTAAAATTCACCAATTTTGGGGGGTTAGCATTAAAATCATCGTAATTTTCATCCCAAAAAATTTTGAAAAAAGGTTAGTCGGACCGTGTGCACTTTCGCACCGATCCTCAATGTTTTTCCCAAAATTCAGGAGACTGTTGTGATTGTATTTAATAACCTAAATCCAGAATATTGGTTGATTTTGTCAATTTTTTATCCCTCTAAGCTCGAAAATACCTCCAAAATTCAAATTTTCAAATTTCAAGAGAATTTTTAAAACTAAGAGGTTAATTATAATCTGCCCTGATTTTAAAAATTATGTTTTTGTTAATTTTAAAATTAAGTGGTACCCCCTTGGCCCTAATTTTAAAATTCTAATTTCCTTTAGTTTATTATAAAATTATTTTTAGAAATTGTGTCATTTTCTCCATCCAACAAAGTTCAAATTGTTTAATCATTATTTTATTAAATTTTGCATTATTCAATTTTTGTAAGCTTTGCTCCCATAATTCAAATTTCAAATTTCAAATTTATCCCTCCTTTATTCAATGCATGTATGGGGTCAACATTATTATGGTTAAATGACATATTAGTTTCTTGTTTGATGATAAGTGCATATGGATTTTTTATCTTATTTTGCTAATTCAATTTCAAGTTACATTAATGATGTGCATGATGTTCTCTTTCATGCATATGATGATAGTTTAGTTCTCCCTTTCATTCATAGTTATGATTTACCTCTCCCAAAATTGATCTCATTAATGAGGGCACATTGGCGCAAAAAGGGAATATGGACACTTTTTTCAAAGATCTCCCTCCTAAAGATGAATCTTAGGAGAATTGTGTTCCTTCTTCTCCTACAAAGTACCTCCCTTATAAGGATTATTCGGTGCAAGAGGATGATATTATGGCTACTTATCCTATTGATACCATACCTTCTTTTCATGATATTCCCTCTAGAGATGAAGCATTAATTACATATGATAGTTCTTTTCCTAATGAGTGTCTTGAACATAAAGATACATTAGAACAAGAGGATGATATTATTTCTTATCATACTGCTCTCTCTCCCAGAAATCAAGAGCCTAACAAAAATCAAATCAATTCCATTCATATTCCTAGGAAACCAAAAATTCTTCTTGATTATCATGTTGTGCCTTACACATATACTAATGAGATAGTTGATGAGAACATAAGTGAAGCATCATATGCCTTCTTAGTTCCTACAATCCTCTCTTCAATTCACTCAAATACACCATCTCCTACCAAAGAAGTTCCTAAATAAGAACTCTTAGAGGATGATTGGCGGTCCTTAGATTTCACTCCTACCTTTTCTAGAAAGTCTAAGATGCCTAAATTTCATATTCCAAATTTTTCTCTTAATACAAAACTGGAAATTGATTGCGCCTTTTTAAATTTCAATCCAATTCCCCCTAAGAGTGAACCCTCTTTTGAACATACACATGGATGCAATGGACAAATGGTTGAATGTGAGTGACAAAGTCATGAGAAATCACACTTTCTTTTGTCAATATTTTATTCTCCATTGTATTGTAAATCCACAACTTCTCATTCTAATTTTGAGTTACAACAAGAAAATGTGTTGACCAATATTCTAAATTCCAAATTAATATCTCCTCTCTTTCCTACATGAAGAAGAAAACATAAACAAAATTCTCAAACTTCTTTTTGTAAATATCATCAAACCCATGGCCAATCTACTAATGAGTGTCAAGCGTTGAAAACACAAATACAACATTACATTGATTCAGGCATGTTAAAAATAACATCTAACAATGTATGGCATATTCATAATGATCATTTAAAATAACATTCAAATTCCTATTATGTTGCTCCTCACTATGTGACATAGTTAGCCTACTTATTGGGGGCTCCTTGTCATTCATGGTGGTACAATTTCAGGTGCAATCATACTTAGTGAGCAACATAATAGCCTATTTATTCTTGCCTCTATGCTTGGGGGGCAAGAATATTCCTTTTCCTCTTTCTAAGGTTTCACTATTTTCTTTATGGAGTACATTATTCATAAACGTGATGTCCTTTCTTGCATGGAGTTTTCCTTCATGTGAGCGTATGTTTGTTTCGTGAGTGGGATCTTTTCCTTGCTTGAAATGATACGTCTATTGAGAACTTTTGGGAATCTTCATCTTCTTCTTTATCTCTCTTTACAAATTACCTCTTCTATTGTGCTATTCATAACCTGATGTCCTTTCTTGAATGGAATTATCTTTCATGCGAGCGCATGTCTGTTCCTTGGTTAGGATGTATTCCTTGCTTGAAATGGTACGTCTATTATGAGTAATCTCTTGCTAGAAGTTGTGTAATTCTTCTCATTTTCCTACACTTGGGGGGAAATGATCTCTCTCTCTCTCTCTCTCTCTCTCTCTCTCTCTCTCTCTCTCTCTCTCTCTCTCTCTCTCTCTCTCTCTCTCTCTCTCTCTTCCTAAGGATCCACTCTTTCCTACGTTGTGGATGGTGTGAGTTTTATTACTTGATGTCATTCCTTGTGTGGAGTTGTTGTTGTTCACTCAAGGGTTCTCTCTTATACAAGAGGTGTAAGTCCTTGACTACAATCTCTTTCACACTTGGTAATGTACATCTATAATAAATTCACCCATCCCCATTGGGATAAAAGTGAGTCATCCTTCATCAAGACTCCATTTCACTTAGAAATAGGAAGAAGGATTGAATTCTTGTTCTCTTATGCGCTTCGTTCTAGAAGATGTTATATTTGTCTAAGAAAACTCCTCTTGGAGGTAGATGTCTTTTGAACAAAGATCTCTTCTCCTCCAAGGATCACCTTTACACTTACAACAAGATATCTCTTTTCAACTGTCTTATCCATTCTTGGAGAGTATTCCCTCTCTTTCTTGGATCTATGACATTGTTGCATAATGGATATCTTCTTTGTGATGAAGGTAGGTATCCTTGTTCTACTTTCCTTAAGATATCAACATTAACCTATGTTGACATCTTAAAGGGGGCACCCACACTGCTCCTTTGTACCATACTTCTCTCATGAATTGTATAGTGGGACATTCTTGGAACCAGAGGATGACCTCTTAAAGAAAGGTGTCATCACTTTTCTTGTATAGTGGGATATTCTTGGAACTAGAGGGAAGCCTCTTAGAGAAAGATATCATCACTTTTCTCTTGTATAGTAGGTCATTCTTGGAACCAGAGCATAGACTCTTAGAGTGAGATGACACTACTTTTTCCTGGTAAAGTGGGTCATTCTCAGAACCAGAGCATAGACTCTTAGAGAGAGATGACGACACTTTTCTCTTATGCAAGGTGATTATTCTCGAAACCAGAGCACAGACACTTAGAGAAAGATGTCATGCCTTTCTTGAAAATTGTACTATAAATCTTATACAGGTTGCTGCGTACTCAGGCATAGACTCTTATGAGGTGCTTTGAATCTTACTTGTACACACACGTATGAGGTTTGGTGGAACTAACAGTGTTCTCACTCTCCTCCCTTACATGGATCACCCAGACAAACTCTAGGGGCTATATTTCCATGTCCTCTCCATGGATCACCTAGTTCTAGGGGCGATATGTCCATGGTTTCTCTCTTCTTCACCTTTCTTCTCATGGATCACCAAAGTGTGTATTCATGTCCTCTCTCTCCTTCCTCTCATGAACCCATAGTTTTACTATTGATGGTTCATGGATGATGTAAGCTTTTCTATTTTATGTGATTATATGTATTCATGGGATGGCATTTTATGTTTCAAGAATGATATTAGTTGATTGAGGTATTTTTCATATCGAGGTCTCTTCAACTAGTTGACTTGAGGTCTTAAGATGTTAGCTTTTGTTGCATGCTTTTTTATTTGCACTTGCATATGTTTGAGTGAGTTAAGATCCTAATATTGGGGGCTTGGTTCCTTGATATTAGTGTCATCTTATACTCATTGTGATCTTTCTCTACATCTCTCATATTCATCTCTTTCTTTCTTCTACTTTACCGACAGTATTGGCGTAAGTCATACTCTTGCTAAAGTGGGGGCTAAATGTAGTGTCATAAAATTGAAACCCCAGCAATTTTAACCCCTTTCTGCACTTTCACCCTTGGGTTCTTCCTTGCTCAAGACCTGTTCCTTCCTCAAATACCTGTCCAGACCCCAAAATAGGGTGGTACAAGGGCCTGGCGCCCCTTTCTCCACCTCTTAGGGTGGCCCTATGTTGGGTTTTCCCAGTTTCATATACACAATCCGACTTCAAGGTTTACAATTCTTCTTTGTCGGCCTTCAGTGATTGAAAATTAATCCTTGAGGCATGTATAAAAGGAGATTCAATTCCCTCATTTGACATAAGAATGATAGGGGATAATATAGAGGAATTCAAGAGAAAGATCTTCATCAAGCATTCCTCAAGTCTTCTTTCTTCATGTGTCTTCTTCATTCATCCATTGGAGCAACATTACAACATTCATTTGCAAGCATGTATGTGTGTTAGGGTTTTGTCATGTTACATGCCATTTCATGCAACACTTGTGATTACATTCAAGAAGCAAAGCAATCATCATCAACAAATTGCAGATCTACAAGGTATACACTTCCATTATTTACATTTCAGCATTTGCAATTACTTTCTTTCAAGGTTGATTCCTCAATCAGGGTTTGACTGAGGCAAACCCCTATCCACAACCCTTATGCCCTTCTTTTATATGTGTAGGTTGCAAGTGAGCCGCTGTAATTTCAGGTTTGGGCTTCATTTGCAGAGACGGAAAAGCCCTTTTCGTTTCGCGGATTTTGTGGAGGACCATGTACACTTTTGCCATGGTCTTGACAACTTTTCTCCAAATTTTCAAGGCAGATCCGTATCAATCTGATTAGCTCAGATCCAAAATTACAGCGCGATCCCGAACCGGTAGCTCCTCATTTCACTTATTTTCTCTCTCTTTTCCACATAGTCAACAAGTCAACTTTCCTATTTACAAAAGAGGGAAAATCACACTTCAACCCTTGCAATCCATTTGAATTTCACATCCTTGTCTCTCTTGGATTTGGATCTAGTGGATTCAAGCCCCTCTTTTGAATGTAAAGTTCTCCCAAGTGAAAAATCATCATAGTGACTTCCTTTCTCTCTTGTAGGTGGGGAGTCACTAGGGTTCAATTTTTCCACTTTACACTTACATGCCTACATTGATGTTGATTGGGAAGGTTGCATTGATGACTGAAAGACTACAAGTGGTGGTGCATTCTTCCTATCTAACCTGTTGGTCTCATGGCACAGCAAGAAGCAGGACTCAAACTCCCTATCTACTGTTGAAGCAGAATATATTGTTGCTGCTACATGTTGTTCTCAGGTATTGTGGATGAAGTAGACCCTCAAGGATATTTAAGTAGAAACCTCTGACCCTATTTCTATTTGGTGTGATAATTCAAGTGAAATAAATATATCAAAGAACCCGATTATGCACTCAAGAACAAAGCACATTGCCATTAAATATCATTTTCTCTGGGAGAAGGTGGCATATCATGAAGTTAAGGTAGAGTATGTCCCTACAGGTGAACAAGTGGTTGATATCTTCCCCAAACCTCTACCGGTAAGCACATTTGAGTATTTGAGACACAAGTTAGGAGTTGTGTCACTTGCTTCATGCACTTAAATGTGTATGGGGATATATGGTTCAGGGGAAGTTCATTGCCATACCTTTTAACTCTTGAACCAATTGATGGACAAAGGGGGAGATCAGTACATGAAGATTTTGTGCCCTTTGTAATTGTTGTCAAAGGGGGAGAATGAATTGGTATGCAAGAAGGTGCAGTGACAACTGGTAAATAGGTTCATCGGTAAGTTAGCATAATCAGCATGAAAGTTATGTTACTAGTATGAAGGGAGTAACAACTTGTCCACCAGTAAATAGGCTAGAGACAAGCAGAACACAAAGATACCCAGTGACCGGTTGGGCAAAAATACCAGTAGCATAAGAAAAATACTGGTAGGTTGTTTTTGGTCAGCGACCAAGCTTGAACTGACTAAGTGGACTATGTTGAGGTGGAAACCGATGAAGGACAACACATAGGATCCAAGTGTCTAACGTGTAAGTAGTCGGTGAAGTGTGCTTTATCGAGTCATTTGAAGAGTCAATCGACATTAAATGAAGACTGGAAAAATTATGGGTGAGTTGTAGAATTTTATGGCTCAATGAAGATTGATGGACGACTCATGTGTGTTGATCGATGCATGATGTTTGATCTCCTTGTTGACCTGGAGAAGCAAACTGCTAGAACTTTAATGGTGATTGACAAAAAGTGAGCTATGCTTCCCAAAAATAGAAAACATGTACAGTTAGAAGGAGATCAATCTTAGAGAATAGATTTGATGAGATCCAATCTGATTCAAGTTGGTGAAGAAAATCCTAAGTGCGCCAAAGTTTGAATCTGTGTTTTGGTGGGAAAGCAAATAAATAAATATGCAGATCAAAGATCAAAAATGTGATGTCAGTTGTGAGAAGTGAGTGTTCCTGAGCAAATAGAGTGCAGAACAGATTGAGAAGTGTATTGCATCCAAGTATCTGAAGGAGAATCGGTAGCAAAGGTGTAACCGGTAAGGAGGTTTAGCAGAGGTTTAACCGGTAGATGATAGAGCTGAGAAGAACCAGTAAGAAGGCATCCAAGAGTGATAGAGTGAAGAGTGAGTATCAGAGGAAGTTAACAAAGGCAGAGATTGACCTGTGATGGATCATTGAGAGTGAATTGATAACCAGTAGTGAAAGAATGGGTGACATAGAGAAGAGTTGTAACCAGTAGAGAGAAATTGAATAGGTGTTACAAAGCTCATTTTTAACAAGGTACCTTCATTGTAATAAGTTGTTATTTCATTGTGTATCGCTGAGTTGGAGCTCGGTGTAGGGGTTGGTGCTCCTTTGGGTTGGTGCCCATAAATCATTAAGGGTTGGTACCCTAAACATTGTAACTAGTATTTCATTGTGAGGTTGGATTGGAGCAGTAGACTACAGCGGCATTTCTCACCAAGGTTTTTCCCACATTGGCTTTTCCTCATATATCTAGTGTTGTGAGATGCATTCTTTGTGTGTTTGATTACTAGTGTCTTCATTTCTTTACCAGTTACACACACATAGTTGGAAATTGTTAGGTATCACTGATTCACCCCCCACCCTCTCAGTGACACTTTGTGTTCTACAAGTATCCTCTATGATGATTGAGGCTCTTGGGATACTAGTATTGAAATTTGAGCAAGGATAGAAGCAGATGGAGGCTCATCATAGCCAGGTGGGGGAGATGGTGGAGGAGAAGTAGGGCCAATAGGAGAACCAACAAAGTGAGGAGAATTGGGTCTATCTTCTTCCACTTCTTGGACTTGTGGCTCAACCACCAATCTAGGCCTCTCATGAGGGAAAGGAATTGCATCCATATCTAGATAAGTAGCAAAAATAACTCTCATTCTTGCTTTGGGTATCATTAACATTTCCCATGCTCTCTTTTTCTTGTGTTCTTCATACTGTATTTTGTACCATCTTTCCCTTATCTTCAAAACACCATTGTAATCCTCTACATTCCAAATGAGATCTTCCTCATCATCCCATTCATGAGATTATGGCTTTACCTTCCCAAGATTTTGAATGAACCATTTGCAATCATAATATATATACTTAGCTCGTGGAAGGTTGTACGTATTCATCATGGAGTCCAAGATATCATATGCTTTCCTATTTGTAAAATGGTACATCCATGCCACAACTTGTGACACGAGAAATGAACCTTTTTTGTGAACCCCTCCAACTAAGGAATTCTCTGCTTCTTCCAACTGATGCGTAACTTCCAAGAAATCAACTCTATCTTGGATAGTGATAGGGAAAATCTTAGGAGTAACAAGGCTGCCAAAAACCCTAATAATAGTATGGTCCTTAAAGTACAACCATGATCCCAAATTATGAGGGATTCCCAATTCAGGTGTAAGATCCTTAGACCTCAAAAATTTCCTTACTTCCTTTCTTAGACCCCATTTTACCTCTCCTTGAAGAATTACTAACAACTTTCTAATAAAATAATTTTCAAAGGCGGGATATTGGATTGATTCATATGCATATCCTAAATATAAGTTCATTCTTGGATTGGAAGTAATTCACCTTTTACAACAGGAGTAATATGAAGGTCAAAATGCTAGACCTTAAGAACCTTGTACAATAAAATGTGCATCAGTAAAGAATAATACCTGAAATTCATTGACTTTCCATTCTTGAATTCACAAAGAGGATTATGAAGATCGTCAGCCACCAAAGTAGCATAATCAAAAGGTCTCTTTATTTCCCTGTTTTGAATGTCCATACACAACACCAACATCCAATTTGGGATCAATCTTCTAGCATCTACACCAAATACTTGACACATAGCATAGTATGTGTTTGTGAAGTATCCGACAAAAAAAATAGTATTATAGTGGGCAACCTCCTTTGAAGTTAATTGCTTTTGATCTCTTCTCAAGCCTGGAGGTCGGAATGTGGCAATATTTTCCCTATATAGCCTTTCATTATTCTTATATTCCCTCTATATCTCCTTTGGATTTATAGCCCAATCCAAATTAGGATTAAGCATGAATACTTCACCAATGATTTCCTTTGTAATTGTTGTCAATCTGCCACCTTCCTTGGCCACAATTTCTCTAGTGGTTGGCCTGTAATTGTAGGCAATAACTGCAACCACTTCAATATGCACCTGCACATTTGGAGCCACTAACCTTGCAAGATTATAATTCCAAATATTAGATATAGGGACACATTCCTTATTCTTATTGTAACCTCTTCTCCAAAGACTGAAACCCCATGGGATTAAAGCATCCCTACATCCACTAGAGTAGTCAATTATAAACTCATCAGACCTAGAACCTAGTTTAGACCTCTTCTGTGTCTTTGTAGACCCATGAAGTTGTGCAATTATCTCCTCTGAGAACTTCCTCTTGCCCAGGCTAGAAGATTAAACCATTATTAAAGTTAGGTTTTGTGTAAACAGACGCAAACAATAGCTAGGGTTTCGAAGTAAACCTCATAATTTATCCCTCTGCAATTCTAGATAATAAAATTATCTCATAAACTTGAAGATCACACAAAGAGAGCAGAGGAATTAATACAACAAGTGCAACTATAATCTGTATCGGAAACCCTAGAGCATAAACCCTAATAATGACAAAATCAAAATGCAAAAGATATACAAAATGTTTCAGAGCATGGTAAGTGTAAAATTGAATTGGAATGAAGCTAATATAATTAGGAATTCTAGATTGCAATGGGAAATTGAGAACATTTATTGCAAGCATGTATATAGGTTGATGGCAAGAAGCAGTCGTTGAAGTTTGTATTCGAACGTTGGGGCCCCAACACCAATATCTTTGTTAGGTGGTGATGAATGGGAGGCGAGCATGTATATACCTTTATTATTTTTTATTTTCCATTGTTTGTAAAGCCTTTTCAGGACTGCAAGATTAGCTCCATCCTGCACCTCCAACTAACTACGCAATCACACGAAGATCTTAGTCGTCAATCTCAAGGAAGACAACCTCATGTTATCACATGTAGGAGGTGTACAGGATAGACCCACGTCCCTGCCATGCTATGTGGTGTCTTTCATGTTGCACACCCATTGGCCCAAGTGTACACCATCATTCTTAGTAGGGCCCATACACCACATCTATAGGCAGAGTTGCAAACTTAAGCCTAGTAGGAAACTTCATCTAATCATATAATTATGCAATGATCTGAGCCATTAATTAGACAAGATATAACCACTCGATATAATAGCTCATGGGGTATATGGTCTGGGCCCACATATTCGATTTGTCACATAGCCTCAAACGTGCAGGAAATTCATTGGTTCACACAAGCGGAGTTAGATTCTAGTGGGGTTCATGTGCCATGTGTGCAGGCGGGTCTACATAGTTAGGATGAATAAACAATTTGGCTAACTACGCAGTTGCACGGTAATATGGATTGTTGATCCAGAGGAAGATGCTCAACAGAACAAAAGATTAAAAAGTTAGCGAAACCAGATGGCTAACGTGCAAGGACAGTCATGACAACAGTGTGATAGACTTAAGTCATGACTAAAGCAATCAAAAACCAACTCAAAGTTGTCAACAAACAATTAAAATAAAAGAGATGCTTATTTACAAAAAGAACCCAAGGGTTTAGGGTTTAAGGATTTAGGCCTGAACTAATGAGATACATATAAAGAACCTAATACCTAAAACTAAGTTATTTCAGCATAAAAGGCAAAAAAATTACGGTACATCCCAACACCAGCAACAAGCATGTCATCAACATAAAGTAACTAAATAATATAACTACCATCATCCAATCTCTTAAAATAAACACAATAATCAGAATGACATTTGTGGTAACCTTGTTCATCCATGAAACTATCAAATTTCAAATACCATTGCCAGGGTGCTTGCTTTAGGCCATACATACTCTTCTTCCACCTGTACACTAACTCCTCTTTACCTTTGACCTCATATCCTTGTGGTTGTTGCATGTATATTTCCTTCTCCAAATCCCCCTGGAGAAAAGTTGTTTTAACATCTAGTTGTTCAAGATGCAAGTCTTATGTAGCCACAAGACTTAGAACAATTCTAATTGAAGTCATTTTTACAAGTGGAGAAAATATTTCATCAAAATCTATACCCTTTTTCTATGCAAAACCTTTTATCACAAGTCTGGCCTTATATCTTTTTTGTCCTCCATCCTCCTCCTTTAGCCTATAAATCCATTTATTTGACAAGTCTCTTTTTCCTTCAGGTAATGGGACTAAGTCCCAAGTCTAATTTTGCATCAAGAAATCCATTTCCTCTTTCATTCCTAGTTCCCACTGATGTTTGGCATCCACCTGCATTGCTTCTTCATATCCATCTTGTTCACTGAAATCAATTAATAAAATAGAATACTTGAAGAAGGAGAAAATCTTTCAAGAGGTCTACTTAACCTCGTAGAACATCTAACATTTGCAAGAGCTTGTGGGATATTTTTTGTTGTTGAGTATCAGGTACCAATGGCATTTTATTTGACAGGAATCTTATCCAACACCACATATTCCTTCTTGACTTGTTCATGCTTCTTTTATTGCATATGTTCTTTATGCATGACTTCTCATTCAATATAACATCTTTACTTCTAATTATTTTCTGATTTTCAAAATACCATAATTGATAACCAAAGTCATCTATTCCATATCCACTGAAGGTACATTTTATAGATTTAGCATCAAGCTTGGTTATGTTTTCTTTATCAACATGGACAAAAGCTTCACAACCAAAGGTTTTCAGAAAAGAATAATTTACCTTTTTCACCAGCCCATGCCTCCTTTGGAATGCCATCATCTAAAGGATTTGAAGGTCCTTTGTTTATAAAATAAACAATAGTATGTATACCATCTGCCCAGAAATGTAGGGGTAGTCCAGCATGCAATCTCATGCTCCTTGCACACTCCATGATGGTCCTATTCATTCTATAAAACACACCATTTTCTTGTGGGGTTCCTAGAACTGTCTTTTGCCTTCAGATTCCATTGAAATAATAGTAATCTTCAAATGCTTTGTTGCAATACTTGCCTCCATTATCAAATCTGAGACACTTCAACTTTTTTCATGTCTAATTCTCAACCAAAGCTTTCCATTTCTTAAAAGTTTCAAAAACATCTAATTTCTATTTTAGGAAATACACCCATGTTTTCCTAGTTGCATCATCTGTAAAAATAACATAATAACAAGATCTATCAAGAGATGATACCTGAACCAGTTCCCATACATCTGAATGCACTAGCTCTAATTTATCACACTTCTTCTCTTTCCCAACCTTGAGAAATCTAACTCTTTTCTATTTACTATAAACACAGTTTTCACAGAACTCTAAATCAATCTACTTCAGTCCTAGCAACAAATTTTTAGAGTGAAGGATTTTCATCCCTTTCTCACTCATGTGCCCAAGTTTATGGTACCACAATTTTGTATCTATCCTTGCAATATCTATCCTTGCAACATCTATTGTAGTTGCCCCTACAACAACTATTTATGTAGCAGTTAAGGTAGAATAAGTATTACCACTACACAAATACAATATGCGTACTTTTGCACCTTTTTCTACTACTAATGCACCTTCAGTGACCTTCCAGACATTGTTTGTAAAGGTAACTATGTAGCCTTCACTACCCAATTGTCCTACAAAAATTAAATTTCTTCTTAAATTTGGGACATGCCTTGCCTCCTGCAGCAACCAATCATTTCCATTCTGCAACTTGATATTTATCTTGCCTTTTCTAACAATCTGACATGGCTCATCATCACCCAAGTATACCTATCCAAAATCACCTTGAAGATAATCTAGAAAATATTTTCTATGGGGTGTGGCATGAAATGAAGCCCCTGAATCTATTATCAAAGAATCATTAACATTATCTAAACACATAATTAAGGCATCTTGTAAATTATTACTTGCAACGTTGGCTTCCTTGCTATCATCTTGATGTTTGTATCCTTATTTGTTTTCTGAGACCAATAATCTTTCTTTAAATGTCCTAGCTTTCTGTAGTATTGGTAATCCTTTCTTCCTCTGGATTGAAAGTGTACTTTCTTTCACTTCCCTCATGACTTCTCATGATTTCCTGGGCTTTTTCCTCTTTCCTTTGGTCTTCCCCTGTTCTCTACATTAAAAGAAATACCCAATGATGTTGAAGTCTCACCTGTTCTTTTTCGTCACATTTCCTCACTTAGGATAACACCTGCAACATCATCAAATTTCAAAGTGCTTGTACTAGAGACATAGTTACTCACAACTATAACCAAGCTATTCCATCTTTTTGGAAAAGAACGTAAAATTAAGAGAGCCCTAACCTCTTCATCAAAGTTAAGTTTTATAGAAGTCAGTTGGTCGGTAACTGTATTAAATTTACTTAAATGAACTGCTACACATCCTCCTTCACTCATTTTCATTGTAAAAAAATGCTTCATAAGAAATACCTTATTTGAAGTTGAGGGTTTCTCATACAATTTATCCAGTGCTTCCATCAGGGCTTTAGTCATTGTTCCTTTTGATATATTAAATGCTACAAACGGTGCAAGGCACAACCGAATGGTCCCTGGTGCCTTTCTTTCCAAAATCTCCCAATCGTCATCTAACATCGTAGCAGGTTTCTTTTTCTTTCCTTCCAATGGCTGACACAAATCCTTTTGGTACAGGTAATCCTCCATTTGCATTTTCCATAATTGATAATTATGGTCGTTGAACTTCTCGACCTTGAATTTGGTTTCTTCCATTTCTCCCACTCAAATCTAAAAGTCCCTGCCAATTTTAAATAAAATACATGGCTCTGATACCAATTGTTAGGTTTTAGGCAAATCCAGAGAAAATGCAAATTAACAATTATATGCAGATTCGAATACACAAAAGATGAAGATTCATACACAACACAAATAACACAGAGATTTAACGTGGTCCACCAAAGGTAGGCTACATCCATAGAACACTGTCATCCAATCTTTTTCTTATTATCCAGTAATACAATACAATAGCATTACAATGCCTTTTACATTTCAGTCGTTTATAACATACAATTTTTAGGACAACCTACAAAGTTTGCTTTTTAGGGTTTTTTCCAATGTCAGTTTCTCAAAGAAAAAATGCCCCCCAAAAAAATCGTACACATTACGAGTGTATACAACTTGCATGATCAGTCGCCACATACCAACAATCTCCCACTTGGAGACTAATCCTAGACAACATTGTTGCACTTGCAACTCCCACTAGATAAAACCCGAACCCCTACTCTCGGGGGCTGCTACCCCCAAACCCCCACTCGGGGCCCGACCTGACCTTCAACCCCAACAAGGATACATTAAGAGTTTACAATACTTGAATGATCACTCACCACATACTAACACCTTGTTGTCTACCTCACTAAAAGATGAAAATTTTGGCACAAGACAAACCTTAATCAACTAAAATGGTCACTAAAAATGCCAGTTGCGGTGGGAGAATGGATGGCATAAACTATACTCAAGATGAGAGGTTGGACCAGATTCTTAGCAACCTAATTCAACTAAGGGATAGGTTACAATTCCTAGAGCAAGAGATCGAGAGAAAACAAGAATAGAATAGGAACCCAAACCGAGAACGAAGCATGACCTATGTCCCATTGGATATATTTTTTGTTATGGGAGAAGTTTTCAAGAGGATGATTTAACAATAGGGAAACAATAATCAAAATACCAGGAATATGAATACACACAACGATTCTCAGGATGGAGTTAGAAGGAAACAATATGGATGAAGTAAGAGGAATCGTTATGATAATAACTACAACAAGAATGAATCGAAACGGAATAAATCTAATGAACTGAAGGAACCTCGAGGTGGGTGTTATGTTTGTGGTGGGGACCAATATGTTAAAACTTGTCCCCAACAAACATTTGGAAGAAACAAGAAGGACTCTTCATTTAAATAAGAAAAAGGTGTATCATTGTTTCAAACATTTATGTGAATAAAAATGTAACGTGTGGTAGGATAGTTCACACAAATGAGATAGGATGTGTATTGTCTTGTGGGTCCAACTAGTAATGATTGATAGGTTATTGTTTGTAAAGGATTAGTTAGATTATCATGTGCCAAGGAGTGCCTCTAGGAAGATGGTTTCCTCAATGTTTGAACCTTGGTTAGTATAGATGTTAGTAACCTTGAGAGGTCATGTATGCCGCATGTGCTTCTTGTTTGGATGAATGAGATGCTTGTCTTATTTGACTTGTATGATAAATGTATGGCTTCCAATTGAGAATTTTAATTAATGCATGAGAGTGCACCAAAATGAGGAAGATCAAAATGAATTATGTTTCATCAAATGATTGAAATAATGAATTGTTATATTTTATCAATGTACATGGTACATCATCTCCTTAAGAATGAAATATTAAATATGAAAGTGTTCATAAGTAAAAGATAAATAAGGTTGTCATATAGATCAATAGGGTTGACAACTTATGTCCCTTAATTTCTTTGTTCCTTGTACTTTGAAAACCTATACGAGATTTATTATCTTGTGAAATTATGGGGAACTCTATTATTCATGTCTAGCCTATATTTGTGAATTATGGTTGTGTTGTTCCTACTTTAGATAGTAGGTATAATAAAGTTCATATTATAAGTCCTTTATCATAGGGTATTATGTGATGTGGCTTGGTGTCTCCATTATGTTTTTCTTGTAAGAATGTGGATGTCACTATAATATAGCTTGTCATTTATGATATAAGATATGAAAATTCCTTGTGTTGGAATCATAGCTAAAAGGAAATCATTCCCTAAAATTCAAAGTATTTAATGCCCTTGTATCATGGTATACTTTGTTGGGACCTGTTATGTGAGCATGGAATAGAACTAATCATGTGCATCATGCCTTGTAATCAGAATAATAACTGTGCATGTAACATTCTAAGAAAGTCTAACCATTGCAAAAATCGCATGTCATGTAGATGTGGTAGAATTTCCCTCATATATGTTTTCTTATATAATGAACTAACCCTTTGCAAAATAAATAAAATTAGAAAATATCTACAAGACAATCAAGTGCATAGTTGTATGTAATGATACTTAAATTGTTGTATTTTGTGTTGATCTTGTTCAAGATAGTAGATTGCAAAAAACATACCGATCCTAAAAATTGTAGTAACGATAGGATTGATTTAAGCCTTATAACTTAAGAAGTCTTTGGTATAGTTTGGCATGTTCGAGGTTGTGAATGTCGGTAGCATGCACATTGCTATGAATGTGGTGACATGATATGCAACGCATAAATATTTCTATAGAGATATGACCAGCTACGTGAATAACATTGAATGAAGTAGGCTTGCGTCTTGGTTTAGTATGATGATAATTTTGGGATATATTAGAATCTCAATGTGGACATGATATTAACAAATAATAATTTATGCTATAACCAAGATGTGACGAGATGGGCATAATGCCTAGGTCGCATAATTAAATAGTGACGAGATGGGCATGATGCCTAGGTAACATGAGTTAGTTAGATGGGTGAAATCGCTAACTCCAAATTATTCCATGTATGCGTAGATTGATCTACAACTTGTTCTATTCTTTTATTATTATTAGCTCTTATTACTAGGATCAGGTATTGAGCTATATTTCTTATGAGTAGGCTAACATAACCTTAGATTGTCTTTTTTTCCATTATTGTGTGAAGAGTCCATGAACACCTTTTGGCCTACAAGTTAACATTGTATAAAAACATTTTAAGGCCTTCCATCAAGCTTTTTTATATCCTTCTATAATTGGCAATTGTGAATCCATTAAATAATAAATAAGGATAGCCTCTTAAGACTTATGTCTATCGATATTTCCATATACCTATCAAGTACTTAAATTGATAAATGCAATCTAATTGGATGAAGGAAAATTGTAGATATGTGTTTAGAAGTATTATATGACACTAGTTCTCTATCAATTATTCTTCTACGGTTAATATGATTCATTTCACGTAAAGTCTTTTTTTTTAACTATTTAGTAGATACAGTGAAGAATTCATTATGATGTTGCATTCTTATTATCTCATAAAAATATATATGTACCTACATAGTCTTTAATGCTATTTCATTATAAAATATAGAAAAGTTTTGCCACTACCTTAGCTACGGGTAAGTTAGTTGATTATTTGAGTCGAAATATGAATTTTTTATCTCTTGCGTTTTGTGTGTAATAAGATATCAAGATGATGTCTCTTCCTAGTTGGGAAGGATGTCATAACCCAATTTTTCATAAACTTCATTATTATTAAATAATTGGACATGGATTAAATTCCAATTATATATTAGAGATTTTGAAGGATAGTTATTTCCTTTTTTGTCTCTTTTGTTGTACTATGGGCATCGAGTGGCATGTTTGGCATTTTAAATGGATGGTGCCTAGTAATATTTTTTATTCCTACAACACGTATCCCATTTACTCTATATTTCCCTAAAAATTTCATTTTATGTTACCTGCATGTTGGCTTCTGAGACAACAAATTTTGGCTAAGTTTAGTTTGTTTGTTACTATTATTACGATGGGATGTGACAGGGTGTGAATTGAGCCAAGCACCCATTTTGAATTCAAAGATGATGGTACTATTTGAGTACACATAGGTTCAAAGGGTGGGGTTGCTCAATTTAGAGCATGTATTAACAAGTTTTATGAAAATATCTCCATCAAATTTTTTACCTCTTGGGAGAATTGAAGAGTTAGGGTGAGTTGAATTTTGTTTGAAGTGAAAGAGGATGTTATAGCTAAAGATACCAGGCTATGCACTAGGGGTAAAAAATGAAAGAAGCAGAGCAAGGTCGCTAAAAATGAACCCTGGCCCTCTTTTATAAGGAAGGTGAACAACTTGTTAAGTTGCATGGAGGGTTTGATCATGAGGAGCTTCTGTCATCATGGAACTAGGTATGCCTTATGATAATAAATTTATTTACCCTTGAGGGAAGCTTCAAAGTTTACTATTACTATCATCTACGAATCCTTAATTATTTGTGCCAAAGTGCTTTGATCTATTTCTCATGCTTTCTCATTAACTCCCTCAAAAATTTCATTAGGAGTGCCATAGAACCAGCTAAGAACTCTAATAAAAATTCTATCTTCCTTCATCAAGATCTCATTAATCGGCTTTACCATTTTCACTTAGCCATATGTCCTCTCAAGCCTATTGTTGGGACTAAAACCTCGCTACATTCTGACTCCATACTCGCGATGAATATTTTTTATTCTCCTAATGGTAAGGCTACTCCTAACACACCCCTTTATATCCATATCCTTGTCATGGTTGGTCTCTATGACCAAAAAAAAGCACTACTCTCTCGAGCTCTAGTAAAAGAGAGAAAGTTTCACCCCGAACAAAAGCAAAGAAGAACTAGGCCTAGGCCCATATTGAGGAAGTTTAAATTGATGAGGACACAACCTAGGCCAGTAGGGAGGAAGAGAACTTGGGCGTGGGTAACTCCAACCCTAGGAGGTCTAATAGGTTGGCGAGAAGGTCTTTAGTAAAAGAAAAAGATAAAACAGAGTTGGATGAAATTGAGGAAGGTTTTCAGATGGAAGAGGAAATTGAAGATTCAGACGAAGAGAATAGTTCAAAGAAGATGATCAATGGCCACTCAGAGAGTGCAAAGTTGTGTCACTAGACCTGACTAGGGATGCCTAGCTGTCAGAGGATGACCTCTCGGTTGAAGAGACTCACCCGGTTGGGGAGACTCATTCTTGTGCTAAATGTGATGCTACTATTATGGACCTTGATACCCTTGAGGAGAAGGTAATTGACCTGAAAAAGAAGATGGTGCACCTCTCCATATTTAGGTCAAAGGTGATGCACAACTCTACAACTACACTCTACCTACTATAGAAGAAGGTGCTTAGGAAGGATGTGGAAGATGAAGGAAATTACAAGGACCTATTTAAATTCCTCATTGAGGATTGGGGTAACATTTTATCCTAGCCACTTGTTAGCTATTTTTGGGGCTTTTAATCATTTGTTTTATAAAATTTAATATTGCTAATATTTTTATACCGCTAAGTTTAATCTAAACTAATTTTAATATTATAGTCTAGACTATTTGGTGTCATTAATGTGTTATCAATGGCTAGTTAAAGCTACCTACAGGTTGTTTGTCTACAAGGTCAACACCCTTGTTTTGATGCTATTAATATCAAAAACATCATTGCATATTGCATGAATTTTAATACCTCAAAAAAATTACCTCAATTTTTTTAGACTCTAATTTTAATGCTTGAACATGTGGTCTTCAAATTGTCTTTTAGACATGACAATGATGTTAATTTTGTATCAAGATATGTCATTTAAAAGATCAAGGGTGAATCTCTTAAAAAATGAATTACAAATATAGAGCTTTGGTATCATATTAAAGTTGACAATTGAATACTCATAGGTAACCAAGAATAAATCACAATCAAAATGCTCTTTCACACAACAGATAAGAAATTGATTTATAATGGAGTCTAAGATTTCATTAGATGTAAAATAATAATGATTTATTATACCAACCCAATTAGAAGTGTTGTGAAAAGCATCATAACTATCCAATCAAACTATTGAACCTACTGATCTCCCTACTCCCCCCACCATGGTTCCTTCCATAAGTCAAGGAGCTAGAACCAATCCTAGGCCCCCAAACATTAAGTCTTCGCAATCTTTCAATCCCCAAAAGCTAACCAATGCAGAACCTCAATCAAGAGAGGAACAAAAATGTTGTTTGCTAGCACACTTGAATGTGTGGTACCATTAGTTGTATCCACTCCTAAACCTTGAAATGCTACATCCTAAACAATTATAGTTCCCACCACCCCCATTGGATAGATCCTCAATCAAACTACTATCCTTCATGACATGGTGGGGAATGCCTCTGTTTGCCCACCCAATGAACTATAATACCCATAAATGAATTCTACTTCATTTACCCACACTAATCACAAGTTCTTCACCATCTCCCTTGTATATCATTGTAATGCCCTTCATCATGGGTTTTGAAAAAGACTTTTCATGCCATTCCCATCCAAGTCCAATCCAAATTCCTTTATCATTTGCTCTTCCCCCTAAGCCTTTCTTTCAAAGTGATAAAAAAATGGTACAATCAAATTGCATCCTTCAAGTGCTTATGGTTCAAAGTACTTATGGCTCACCTGAAAATGAAAAACCCTTGTTATAAAGACAAAAGTGAAATCCTATATATGATTATATTAAATCATGAAATGTGTCTTAATCCAATAACATAAGACACAAAATAACTCATGACCTAAGTAACCTTAAATACTAGTGTGAATAGAATCTAATAAGAACTAATTAGGTGATATATCTTTTTCATACGAACAAATTTCTATCCAGGTTCAATCATTCAATAATTATTTAGATTTCATTTTAATAACTTGATTTGACATAGAAAAAGTGAATGTCTTTTCCATACTTTATTTCAATTATACAAGTTTTATTTTATTTTATTTTATTTTATTTTAGGTATCCCGAATATGGAATTCATTTGATTTTAGGTATGGGTCATACTCTGCAATAAATATTGATTAACTTATATCATGTTCATGTTCATGTTCATTTTATTTTAGGTATGGTTATTATTGATTTGTTTTGATTTATAGTGACTTTTAAACCACTGAGGTCCATTTCACTGGATTTGATATGGAGTATAGTCATTTGATTTGACTTAAGTATGGTTGATATTAATAGAAGTATTTAATATTTGCATCAATTCATGTGAAGCCTATAATAAGAGAGTAAATTGTAATACCCAATAAAAAAACTTTCAATATTAAAAACTATGGTGATGAGAAAAATTATAAAAATGATTTATAAGACTTAACAAAGTATTTGAAAAAAATTGCATACTAAACTCTACAATATCTACCTGGACAAGTACTAATAATGTCTATCTCAATAGTTTTATTTCATTATGATTCTATTTGCTCATGTCAAAGAGTAGAATCTGGATTACTTACATGAAATAAATTTAGTTATGATTCAACCAAAAAATATCTTAGATACTTTGATTGAATTATCTTCATCAATTCATATACAAATTTCAATTATAAAACTAAAAGTTACTTGTTTTTTGTGAGATAATCCTATTTACTATTTTATATTATCTATTATAATGCTATTTTGTTTTAATTTTATATAAGTGATTAACCTAAAAAACCTTATTTTCTCTTTGCAAATATTTTGACAACTACATACACGAAGTCATATGTGGGATGGCGTTGATAAATTTATAGCAGAGGGCCCATTCACTTTACAATACAAACCATGTGAGATATTTTCCATAAATTAAGTTAGCTTTCTTTTTCTGTCACAATCGTTGAAAATAGTGGAAGCTTCTAGAATCTCCAACTCTACAAGTAATATCAAATCAACAAATTTTTAAGGCAAAATCAATAAATTACTAAAAAGTACTTCTAAAAAGAGTTATTATTATATGTATAATCTATAGAGTTGGGATAATAATATTTATAAAAATTAGGAAGGATTAAAAAAGAGTTTAATATAATTTATTGAACAAGAATTAGACTATTTTTAGAGTTAATATTATAATTATGAAGTTAAATTATTTATTGATATAAATTAAATTAAGAAATTTTATATATTTCTTAGATATTGATATCCTCATTTCAACACAAAAAGAATAAGTTAATTCAAATTCATACAAAAAAAGTTATGCATTACCGAATACACTTCTATCCAAAAATAAATTACTCTAACTTTAAAATTTAACTAAAAACAAATTCTATAACAAAAAATTATGAAAAAAAATCGATTCACTAGATATTGGTGTGAAAAAACTATATTTTAAAAACTAGAATTTCCTTCTTGCTAAAAAAAATGTTATGCACTACAGAATAAATGTCACTTCTGAAAAATGATGATTATGTAAACATTAAGTTATTAAAAGTTACATAACAATATGGACAATTCATTTCTAATTATTTTTAAAAATATATATTTAGAATCTATATGAAAATTCTCACAAATCAGTAGTTTACTTCATCTTCAAATTGTTAATGGTTCACCTCCTAGAAGTGTTAGAAAGTAAAGATCTAATGCAAAATGTTGATTTCAGTGTCAAGTTTGGCCAAAAAGTGTAATTAAATGTGTTGTACCATTAGTTGTATCCACCCCTTAACCTTGAAATGCTACATCCTAAATATTTATAGTCCCCCCACTCCCATCGCATAGATCCTCAATCAAACTATTATCCTTCATAACACGGTGGGGAATGCCTTTGTTTGCCCACCTAGTGAACTATAATACCCATAAACGAATTCTACTTCATTTACCCACGCTAATCACAAGTTCTTCTCCATCTCCCTTGTATATCGCCGCAATGCCTAGACTTTTCATGCCATTCCCATTCAAGTCTAATCCAAATTCCTCTGTCATTTTCTCTTCCCCCTTTTCTCTTCCCGCTAAGCCTTTCTTTCAAAGTGATAAAAAAGATGGTACACTCAAATTGCATCCTTCAAATACTTATTGCTCACCTAAAAATGAAAACCCCTTGTTATAAAGACAAAAGTGAAATCCTAGATATGATTATATTAAATTTTGAAATTTGTCTTAATCCAATAACATAAGACACAAAATAACACATGACCTAAGTAACCTTAAGTACTAGTGTGAATAGAATCTAATAAGAACTAATTAGGTGATCTATCTTTTTCATACCGACATATTTCTATGCAGGTTCAATCTTTCATTAATTATTTAGATTTTGTTTTAATAACTTGATTTGACATATAAAAAGAGAGTGTATTTTGTATACTTTATTTCACAAGGTTGCAATAAATATTATTTGAATTATACAAAATTTGTTTAATTTTGTTTGATTTTAGGTATCTCAAATATGTAATAAATATTGATTGACTTCTATCATGTTCATTTCATTTTATTTTAGGTGTGAGTATTATTGATTTGTTTTGATTTTAATAGTGACTTTTAAACCACTCAGATTCATTTCATTGGATTTGATATGGAGCATAGTCATTTGATTTGATTGATTATGGTTGATATTAATTGAAATATCAAATATTTTGCATCGATTCATGTGAAGTTTATAATAAGAGAGTAAACTGTAATAGTTAATCAAAAAATCCCAAAATTCAAAACTATAGTGATGACAAAAATTACCAAAATGATTGATAAGACTTGGTAAGGTATTTGAAAAAAAAAAATGCATACTAAACACTACAGTATCTATCTAGATAGGTTCTAATGATCTGTATCCCAATAGTTTTGTTTCATTATAACAATAGATTATAAGTCACTTACAATAAATAAATTTAGTTATGATTCAACCCAAAAACTTCTTAGATACATCGATTGAATTTTCATCATCAATGAAGATACAAACTTCAATTTCAAAACTAATAGTCTTTCTTTGTTAATTACTTTTCCTCAGTTAATCCTATTTACTATTTTATATTATCTATTATAATACTATTTTGTTTTAATTTTATATAAATAATTAACCTAAAAAACGAAGTCATATGTGGGATGGTGTTGATAAATTTATAGCAGATGGCCCATTCATTGAACAATACAAACCACGTGAGATCTTTTTCATAAATTAAGTTAGCT
The DNA here is from genome assembly GCF_030272615.1 of Cryptomeria japonica. Classification (NCBI taxonomy): domain Eukaryota; kingdom Viridiplantae; phylum Streptophyta; class Pinopsida; order Cupressales; family Cupressaceae; genus Cryptomeria; species Cryptomeria japonica. The sequence continues at coordinate 34,639,553 of NC_081406.1, read as the reverse complement.
TTCTTTTTCCATTTCGTTTGTGTCATAATCGTTGAATATAGTAGAAGCTTCTAGAACCTCCAAGTTATTTCAAATGCCACCTTTGAAACAAAGTATACGGTGATTTAATAAACATGAAAATCATTTGGTTAAAACATCTCACTATAAAATGCAAACTTCCTTCCTAAACAAACAGATATTAAAAAATTGGAAGACAAATCAATAGAAAAAAAAATCATTAAAAATATTTATAAAATTAGAATAAATTATCATATGCAAATATTATAGAATATGAATTAGATTAACAAGAGTTAGGGAAAAAGAAAAAGAAAATTAAGATATATTTGTTAAAATAGATTGGGATGCATATCAATATTGAATGTCTTTTAATACTACTCAAAATGACATCGAGAAAAGTAAATTCATTGTTGTTTCTAACAAGATATAATATTGATTAGAAATATTTAAGTAGTACATAGCAACAAGTATACATAATTAAGTTAGAAGATAAAACAAGTTAAGAAGGAAAAAATATTTGAATGAAAATATATGACACGAGTATCAAAAAAGATTTTAGGTGTGTGGGGGAAATTTGAAAACATAAGAGACATAATCCTATTTAAATTAAAAAATAGAATTAATAAAAATATTTGAAAACTATAAGATAAAAAATCAAAATTAATTCTTAATTATATAAATTAAGCTAGATTTCAAAATATACAATAATTAAATTATGCTAGAGAAAATTTAAGGAAAAAGAGAAGCAAGATTATAAAATTCTCAAGAAGATAAAAAAATTTGGTCAATAGATAGAAACAAATAGAGAAGGTCAACCCATTGGGAAGGAACAAATTAACAAGGCCAAGAAAGAATAAGAAACAAAAAACTCAAGATTTATTCAAAAGATGACATAGGTAATGAGCTCAGGGGGTGGGAATGAAGGAGAGGAGAGAGAGGGAGAATTCTAGAAGAAAATATAAGAAGAAGACAAAAGGAAAATAATTGGGTGGCTAAAAAAGAACACAAGGAGAACAAGAGGAGGAGAAAGAAGGGGCTCATCAAGATGGAGTAAAGTAGTGCTTTATGAAGGAATGAAGCATTAATTACCTCATATTCCTTTTAGCTCCTCACCCACCTTTTCCTTTCAAACTCTCCTATGTTCTCAACTTTGATAACTCTCCCCTCCCCCCATTCCCCCTAAGCCTCTCACCTGTAGCATATTTTAAATATGTCCTTGGTTTCATTGTTTACTGATCATTCTTGGCCTTGCATTTTTGGTCTATCCCAACCCTTATTTTTTGGGTTCCCTTTTCAACATATCTTCTTTCACATGAAATCATTTTGTTTCTCATTTTCTTTCTCTATAAGCCTATTATTTTGATGTAGGGGAAACACTCTCCCTTCAAAAACCAACTAATCAAACACTTCAAAATACTCAAAGATATCTAATTTATGACAACAAATAGGATAAATTCAAATACCAATTTTATGCAAGCAAACTACAAAAATTCTCATTGAAATTTCAATAATTTTACATAACACCATGTCAAGCCTATTGGCTTCTCATTACAACATCCCAATCTGATATGTGGTTGTCCATAGACCTACAAAATGATGCATAATAGTAGCAACAAGGTTTCCAAAAGCCTTCTTTCAATAACTCTTCTCTTCCCCTCAACTGTGTTAATACCCCCAAAATGAAATGCCACTATTTTCCACTTTCTTCACACCATGCAATTTCATTCCATTTGCTAAACTTAAGAGTCCTGTTACTAGCATTTCACACCAGCTAAATTTTGGTGGCCTATCAGAGACCTTACACCTTGCAATTGAAGAAAGGTACACAAATTTTTTACAACTTCTTCAATTTTTCACATTATGATTTCAAAGTCGGAAATATTTCATCATGCGAATAATTTTCAAGAAATGCCAACAAAAAGATTTAATATAATTAGCTCTTTTATTTACAAGAATGTGTAAAGTTTCCCACACAAGCCATGGGAATAGCCAACTAAGCTATAGGCATACATTCTCATACATCTATGTAGACAAACTATATAAACAAAAGAAAGAATGAGATGACAGAAGGGTGACCCGTCATTGCCTGGAATGGTGAGCCCGAGCTTGAAGTGGTTGATCTTCATCCACTCATCTATTTTTCAGCTCCTTCCGCTCGTAGTCCATCAGTACCTGCAAGAGATTTTTTTTTTTAAATGATGATTAGAGCAATGAGGATAGCCATACTGTCATGCTCAAACTCAACAAAATATATAGTGTATCTGCATAGAGATACCAAAATATATGTCTACAACTATCAAGATAACAAATTCAGGAGAGAAGAGAATCAGTGCAAAAAGAAGGTGCCATGAGAAAACAACAAGTATCACATTTTATTTAACATGTTTGTTCAGTGTGCAAGTACAGGTTTGTTTTAGCATGTGGTGTAAAATGAGGCTCCCATAAGGGTTGAGCCCAGCACGCTAACATGTTGATACAACTTCATTAAAAAGGGACTCATCATCCACAACAGGGAAACTTTCAGGATCACTGCTATAGATGACGTGCATGTGACCAATGGAGCTATATTGGCACATTAAACACCTAGACATTCCTAGTGGGGTCTCAGAGTACAAATACAGTCATGTCAAAATGCAAAGAATCTGAGTCAAAACTATAGAATAAAGTAATGAGTCATTTTAATGTCAAGGAGTTTCAGTAGAGAAGGAAATAACCCATTGTCATAAGCATTTATTGAGAGCAGTTTTAGACATTCTACAACATATAATTATAATGCACAATGATCTTTTTGGTAGCAGCCAATGAAAGGATTTGATTCAAATTCATGTGAGATCGGTCAGGTGTTAGAACGCTTAGAGCAGTCATATTCTTGTGACAAAACGACAATCCATCTTGTTTTAGATCTAATCAAGAACAGTGAAAAGAATATGATTAAATACCAAGCACTGTCAAGAGAAATGGATCAAGAATCAATGTGGAGGTAAAAAAAATTCACAAAGATGACAACCTACCATGCAAAGAGTATATTCTAAAGAGAAGTTATTACCTTGAACAATCATTAGAATGATCAAGTGCAGTTTGTAGCAGCATTAAAAATCAAAATAATACAGAGGTTAGACCTTGACAGAGATTGTACATATAAAGACTTCATTAAGCAGAAAAAGTCAGTATGGATAAGAAGGGTAGTATTTAGAAGCCAAAAAGATAAATGCAAACATCTAAGAAAGGTAAACACCATATTCCATAAGATCAAGGGGACAATCATTAGTCATATAAATTTCTTACCAAATAAATGATCACATTGCAAGATAAATCAAAAGATCCTAATAAGACAGATCGGTTCTTCACTACCATAGTCATGAAAGAGTATAAAAGGGTTTTCATAGTTCTAGCAAAGCAGAGGTAGGTCTCTAATTAATACTAAGAGAGGGGGGGGGGTGAATTAGTATGCCAAAAATCTTCGAACTTAAACACTTTGCAAGACTAGCAGTCAACCGGTAAAACAGTTTAATAGACAAACTAGTTAACAAACATGCAAACCAAATAGCTAATAATGCATTTACCCACAGAAGCACAAACACCATAACATAAGATATTTTGATGTGGAAACCCAAATGGGAAAAACCACGGTGAGATGGAACTCACAAGTCACTACCTGCAAAATAGGAACCAGACTGGTTAAGGTCTTACAGTGTTCTTTACCAGAATAGATCCTGTTAGGAATCTCAATCTCTGTTAGAAGACAAGTCTGATTAAAGACTACCTTGCTAGAGGATTTTAGATCCACAGATGTGAACCACCCTGTTAGAGGATTTACAAGAGGCTTTTGGGCCTACCCGGTTAAGGGCTACAGACTTGTCAAAGATGTGAGTAATCAACAAGTGTTTGATCTAGCTAATAGCACAGACTACTCGGTTAGATCCTTGATAGCTCATTCTTAATGCACTATCGCATTACTTCAATCTTCTACACATTCATAATCTCTCCAACTCCTCAACCACCTTAAACCCTAGCCGCAATATCAACTATCGCAACGACAATGACAACAACCACCTAAAACCCTAGACATGATGTCCTTATAAAGGAAACTGATTTCATGTCGGTCGAATAGGATTACATTACAATTTCCTAGGTTCAATGAACCTAGACATACTAGGTAATACGTCACAAAAAGCATCGCTATAGTGTCGGCACCATCTAACAATCGGTGGGTGGTAACTTATCACAAAGTATTACCAGTTCATACAAAACACCGATTGCCAGTTTGACAAAATGAAGACTGGTAGAAATGTGTTATGCCACTTTAATCCCTCGTACCGCTTGAGGTCAACATGTCGCTTCAGATCGGGAAACACATTATGCAAAACATCAATAGTCTAAAGACTATAATACAACATACCGGTTGGAACAAATACCGGTTGTGTTCTAACTTATACATATAAAGAGGATCTCAATGCAAGTGTGTGTCCATCAATGACAATCACAACATAAACATCAAAAATGCCAACAATCTCCCCCTTTGGCATTAATGGCAACACTTAAGAAAATAAAATTTTGACATCTAAGTGTTTTACAACAAAATCATGTCATTAGCAAAATTGCTCCCCCTAAGCATATACACTATCCCTTTTGACAATACAATGTATAACAATTTTGCATATAGAGTATAAACATTGAGATATTTAGAGCATATAATCAAAATTTGATTACCAAATACTTCTCCCAATAGAATTCTTCTCCCCCTTTGCCAACAATGACAAAGTACAGCTGAACAACCCTGTTTTCATTTGATATTAAAAATAATAAAAGTTTATGACAACAAGGAATGATACTTGTCAAAAACAGATTTAAAGTCCTACAAGAATTGTTTCATCGACAAAGACCAAGACTCAAGTAGGGAGGTGGCTACTTCTTGCTCTGTCTGCATCTAGGAGACCTGTTCTTCCATGGCATCGATTGTGCTCATCTCTTGTGTAACAGTTAGGGCATCCAGGTTCAGATAGCACTTCTGAAGAATTTGCAATCGTGGGAGTAGAACCAGTTGTAGCTCCTGCAAATCTCTAGACCGAGTGCTAATCTCTTGCTCCATTTTCGCTGATTGGATATGAAACCAGTGAACGGTTTGCCCATAAGTTGTGAAGGAATCATAAGGCGGCTTGAATGTGCTCAAGTAGGACTGCAAGTCCTGTTCAAGTTTTTGCTTCTGAGCTAGCACATCATCATAGAACAGATGGGGTTGACAGATTTTGCTAAGTAGCAGATTCCCCTCATCTAGAGTGTCCCTTATATCCTTTTGTTCTTTCTTTAGTTCAGTCCGAAGCTCATTCAACTTTTTCACCAGAGCTATATTAAGAGCTTTTTGATGCTTCTTCTTGACATTAGCCTCTACTGCCTCTTCAAGGCTCTGCACCTGATCATCTACTACTGAGCATAGGAGCTTAAGTCTAGCTAGTGATGAATCGGTGTTTGGAAGATTTGTGTCGGGTATCAAACCGGTAAGCGTATCCATAGCTGCTTGGATTACGTCCTACTCCTTCTTCTGTTGAATGATTTCAAGGCACTCTTGAGCTATCTTGATACTCTGCATTAGCTCCATTTCACTTGCAGACTGGAGATCTATAGGACTGGAGAGGTCAGTCGGTTTGGCTTAACTCTCAGTTGCCTTCAGAGTCTCCATCTAGGTGCTCTTTGCCGCTTCTCTTGCCTTGTCCTCTTCTGCTTTCTTCTTCTCCGTTTCTCTCCTCTTCTCCGCTTTCTTGTCCTCCTCAGCCTTTTTCTTTTCTGCTTCCTTCTTCTTCTCCTATTCCTTATCTTCTTCTTCCTTCTTCTTCGTCTCTACTTCCTCCTTCTTCTTCTCCTCTTCATCTTTCTTCTTTTTCTCCTCTTCATCCTTCTTCTTCTTCTCCTCTTCATCCTTTTTCTTCTTTTCTTCTTCTTCCTTTTTCCGCTTCTCTTCTTCTTCCTTTTTCCACTTCTCTTCTTCTTCCTTTTTCTTCTTTTCTTCTTCTTCCTTTTTCTTCTTTTCTTCTTCTTCATTTTTCCGCTTCTCTTCTTCTTCCTTTTTTTGCTTCTCTTCTTTTTCCTTTTTCCACTTCTCTTCTTCATCCTTCTTCCTCTACTCAGCCTCTTCCTTTGCTGCTTCCTATCTGTCCTTGGCTTTCTTCTCCTGTTCAGCCTGTTGCTCTTGTCCTGTTGCCTCAAATGGTATCTCCTGGGTAACATCTTCTCCATCCAGGGCATCGACATCAATAGTGTCGACCAGTTCATCAATCTGATTTCCTTCATCATCAAGTACTTCACCCAGTTTGGATATAACTGGTTCTTTCTCAGCTTGTCGGTTGGCTTCAGCCACTCGATGCATCTTCAAAGCATCTAGAGCATGAGTGTGTGTATCCTTGAGCATTTCCTTACCTTTTCCTTCTAGTAACAGGAGTCTTCTTCTTCTCATGAAGAAAAGACCTTTGTATTTGTTCATTACATCGAATAGTTCCGAATTTGATACATCAGGAAAATGTTCAGCAAAAAAATTTTCTCTCATTTCCTGTTCTTGCTCTATGGCAATGCACCATTTATTGTCTAAGGACTTATACAAAGAATCTGGTGTTTCAGATCTAATTTCCAAAGGGGACCAGTCATTAACACATAAATATTGAATTATTTCTTTTTCCACCGCCTCCTTTTCATCATCATTAAAGTCATCAAAATAATCAATTAAATCATTCAATACTTTTCTCCTAATGTTTTTGATAGTTCTTTGACAATGTGTCAAAGGTTTGTAGGAGGAGATATCAATATTTACCAGTGCAGATGATGTTGGTTCATCCTTTGTCTTCCTCTTTGCTTGACATGTTTTCTTTGGCTTTTCCTCAGACAAGGTTTCTTCTGAGTTTGGAGAGGTGTTGCTTGTCTTCCTCTTTCTCTGGAACACTTTAGCTGGTGCAGCTTCCGGTTTCTTCTTGGTTGGTGATCGCTTGATCACTTTTGGAGTTCCAGTAGTAACCAGTGTGGATGTTGTAGGCACTGCCTTTGCCTTCTTCACTGAAGGTTCCTTTTCTTTCATTGCTGGTGGTTCCTCAACCGGTGTTATCCTCTCTAGGTAGGTGTCGGTTCTCTTCGCCTTGGGATCAAGCAGTGAGGCAATAAGGGTAGAGGCATACCCTTCCAGCATGTCGTACATCACCTCATAGCCCATTGGCTCCACTTCTTCCTGTCTAGGCTCAACAGCCTCCATTATGCATTTATCTACTTGGATGGTGAAGCAGATATTGTCCTCATATTTCTTGATGATGTCTCCTGATATCCTCACTCTTTGGCTCATCTTCCTTCTAAACTCATCAAAATACTTGTTCAGAATATCAGGTTAACCGGTTCCAAGTGCTTCAATGTTTTCCTTGATTTGCTTGGTTACCGGTTGGTCACCAGACCACTGAACATCTCCTACTCCTGGGAAGTAGCCTTGGAAATAGAAGAACAACCCTACCAGTAGTTGTCCAAACTTGAACCTAAGTGCATTATCCTGTTTGATCACCTTTAGATTCAATAGGAGTTGTCTCTGCATACCGGTGCACATATCAAATGATGCATCCTCCTTTATCATCCGGTAAGCATCATTTACCACTGCAACAGATACAGAGTTAATCTTGTTGGCTGAGAATGTCCGGTATCCATTCACCATACATGCATACTTCACCAGATCATCCTTGATAGAATTTACTGTCATGTCTCGTGAGTTCCTCGTTGAATCGGTGAGCTTGGCCATTTTAGTTTTGCTTACCGTTCTTAGGGCTGGCACTTCCCCTGTGTTGTAGAATCCGGTGACTACATGAATTGCTTGTGGCGTGATGTCATGTGTCCTCTCCAGGTACATCTTATCACCATGGACTCTACTCAGAATGATCCTTATATGATCTTCTGTGAAATCTTCCAGGAAGTAAACAACATTGTGGAGCTTTTCCTTCTCCAAAATATTCCAGTTTGATCTTCTTATCTTTACCGCAAAATAAACCTAATTGGGTGTGGATAGCTAGAGACCCTAGGTCTTCTATTTTGCAATCTATGTAGTCAAAGATTCCCTCTTCTACTATCACACCAGCTGGAACTTGTGATAGGGCATTATACTTGGACTTTTGTTGAATAAAATTTGCAAACTCGATAGATGCACTAGAACTAGTATGAGATGCGGAAGCCATGATAGAAATCTTAAGAACTTTGAGAAATACCTTTTGAAACACGTGAAATTAGGGCTTGTTGATTCTCCTTCACTTCACACTCCATCAGTTGCTGAATCACCGCTTTGTGTTCTCCACTTGACCGTTTCCAGTTTGAATTTGAATCTCCTTCGCGGTTTTTCAATTTCTCCAAATCTCTGCTCAAATCGCCTTTTCGTTGCTCTTCTCTTTGAAAAACTTTTCTTCACTCGAAAACTGATAGTGAGAAATGATTTGAAAAATGCTTTTAAACATATTCCTCACCTACCGTCATTAATGCTCCTCCATTAGGGCGTAAACCCTAATTTTGCCTTTTTACCATTTCCGGTCTTCTACCAAATGGCAAGTATAACATATCGGTTAAGGTCTTTTACCGGTGTAAACTGGGGGTTTGAAACATTTTGTCGTTTGCTCCCCCTAAACTTTCTTGAAGCTTAGTTTGTCGGTTCCATGATTTCCACACTAGGTGCAAAAACCGGTTCCTCTTGTAACATTGTTGGTTTCTCCTTCCAGATTTTGTTCATGTCTACTTGAACAGTGTCAACATCAATGTTTCCTTCCGGAGTGACCGGTATATCATCAGATATGCTCTTTCTTGATCTACAGAATCTGGCAATGTGACCCAGTTTGTTGCAGTGATAGCAAACCAATCCAGGTGCTCTCCAAGGTCCATTGTTCATGTTTCCATTCTTCCTTCTGCATGTTGTAGCAGTATGACCTTGACCATGATAGATCATACAATTTGCTCTCCATTCGGTTGCCGCTTGATAACCACCGCTTCTTGGCTGATGATTGAAGGCATTAAACCGGTTGTGATTCTGGTTCACAAAAGGTTCAAGACCAGCTCCTTGGGTCCTCTGAGGATATCTTCCAGTGTTATTCATAACAGACCTGCATTCAGATGCTCTATGCCCATACTTATTGCATGCATAACAGTTACCATCAAATCTATAGGGTCTAGGCTTATCATTTAGGAAATAAGGAAAATTGTTGTAGGCCTTACTCCTACACATATTAGCAGTATGTCCTTCTTTAAGACAATTGAAACAAACAGGTTTAAACTTTTGCTTACCTTTATCCTTTGATGTTGGTTGCTTCTTTGATGTTCCAGCATTTGTACCAGAAGTCTCACCTTCCTCATGACCGGAATAACCAAGTCCATTGGTATTCTTGACCAGTTTGGAAGATTCAAGCTTTTGCTCTAGCTTGACAGTACTCTTGCTGAACTTAGCAAGTATTTTCTTTGACTCAGAGAGTTCTTTGGAAATAGCAGCATTTGTTTCCAATAGGTTTTCATTCTCAAAGATGGCAGTGTTCAGTTCTCCTTGCATGCCTTTCTTTTCCACCTTGCTTGCATGGAGTTGAGCGTTTAGGGCACTTATCTCTTGTTTCAGCTTGGAGATCTCAAGATCTCTTTCTTTCACTAGGTCTTCAGCTTTTCTCCAGTTCTCAAGCTCTTTACACATCCGGATAGTCAGTCCTTCCAACTCCTTTCTCAGGTTGGAGTTTGATTCATTCAACTTATTTACTTCTACAATTAGAGCTTCCATATCTACTTCATCTACGGAACTATTTTCAGATAGCTCCATCAGCTTTTCTACATGTTCTCTCCTTTTTGCTTGAGATGCCTTGTATTTGACCATAAGATCATCATAGGCTTTCTCAGACTGAGTGAGTCATTGAGTAAGTTCCCTCAAGGTGTATTCCCCCATATCTCTTTCCAAGTGGTTAAACTTATAGAAAGGTTGGCTCTGATACCAATTGATGAATACTAAGAGGGGGGGTGAATTAGTATGCCAAAAATCTTCGAACTTAAACACTTTGCAAGACTAGCAGTCAACCGGTAAAACAGTTTAACAGACAGACCAGTTAACAAACATGCAAACCAAATAGCTAATAATGCATTTACCCACAGAAGCACAAACACCATAACACAAGATATTTTGACATGGAAACCCAAATGGGAAAAACCACGGTGAGATGGAACTCACAAGTCACTATCTGCAGAATAGGAACCAGACCGGTTAACGTCTTACAGTATTCTTTACCAAAACAGATCCTGTTAGGAATCTCAATCTCTGTTAAGAGACAAGTCCGATTTAAGACTACCTTGCTAGAGGATTTTAGATCCACAGATGTGAACCACCTTGTTAGAGGATTTACAAGAGGCTTTTGGGCCTACCTGGTTAAGGGCTACAGACTTGTCAAAGATGTGAGTAATCAACAAGTGTTTGATCTAGCTAATAGCACAGACTGCTCGGTTAGATCCTTGATAGCTCGTTCTTAATGCATTATCGCATTACTTCAGTCTTCTACACATTCATAATCTCTCCAACTCCTCAACCACCTTAAACCCTAGCCGCAATATCAACTATCACAACAACAATGACAACAACCACCTAAAACCCTAGACATGATGTCCTTATAAAGGAAATTGATTTCGTGTCGGTCCAATAGGATTACATTACAATTTCCTAGGTTCAATGAACCTGGACATACTAGGTAATACGTCACAAAAAGCATCGCTACAGTGTTGGCACCATCTAACAATCGGTGGGTGGTAACTCATCACAAAGTATTACCGGTTCATACAAAAAGTCGGTTTCCGGTTAAACAAAAATGAAGACTAGTAGAAATGTGTTGTGCCACTTTAATCCCTCGTACCGCTTGAGGTCAATATGTCGCTTCATACCGGGAAACACATTCTGCAAAACATCAATAGTCTAAAGACTATAATACAACATACCGGTTGGAACAAATATCGGTTGTGTTCTAACTTATACATATAAAGAGGATATCAATGCAAGTGTGTGTCCATCAATGACAATCACAACATAAACATAAAAAATGCCAACAATCTCAACCCTGTATGATATACCATATCATCATGAAAGTAGAACCAAAGGTCCCTAGATCAATACACAACCACTTGTCAAAAATACAATCCCAAAGAAGAAGTATACAGGTCTTTGACAGTCAGTTAGGTCACTATCAAGACAACCACAATAGGCTCAGTGGCACTTAAACACAGAGGATGAAATTCATTGTAACAGTCACCCTTGACAATCAGTGAAATAAGATTATAGTCATCCAAATTAAAAATGGATAGTCATCTTACATTACCCCTCTCAGGGTAATGTATCACAGAGCATTGAGAGACTCGGAACAGACTTTAGGATAGTTTATGACTATCACACATAGATATTACAAGAGCGAATCTAAATGAGCTAGCAGTAGATAGTCATCCACATTGAAAAAGACATAGTAGAAATAAGATGGCTGCAAATATCCTAAAGATAGAGTAACACTATCCAAAGTCCATAGACAAATCCAAGAAAGCTACAACAAATATCAAACAATGAAAAATAAGTTTGTGTCCAGAGCAGATATAAGATGGAAATGCAGTCTTAAATCTCAGCAAATGTGAACACAAAAATAGTGAAACAATCTCCAACACCAATAAACTTAAGATCCATGGTTAGCAACTAAATACGGGATGATACAGAGAAGCCTCCAAAGACAAAGGGCAATGACATACTTAAATCAAACATCCATGAAGATAACCTCAACATAAGTTACAGATTAAAAGTATTGGTCACATATAATGTGTGTTATTGATAGCTCAAGAATAGTGATATTTGATTTGGGAGAGTCACCTTCAAAGATGTAAGGCACAAATTACACTCATACAACTTAAATAAAAAAGGTTCAATGAACAAAGTCATACCAAAGGTAGGCTATAACACAAATATCATCAATTCAAGACCATAAAAAAATGCCTGTACCATAGTTAAATGAGCTTTCAAGACTTGTCAAATAGCAGTCCAATAAATGCAGTCTCTGATTTTGTCTTAGGTTTGTAGCCACAGTTGAAGTAATGAGCCATGTCAAACAGAGAATCTTCATGAATCTTTAACGATCTGAGACAATATATCAAAATAAGAAGATTGAGTGCATGAAAAAAGTTTCAAGCATTCCAAACATGGTAAAGAATCCATGGAGTAAAGGAATCATTCACAGTCATTTCTATCCAAAAAACCCAATGAGTACAAGTATTATAGCAGCATCATAAGTCATGAGAATCAGTTAAAAAGCAACCATAGATGATTATACAAAGAAGTGTAGACATGAATGCTTGTGCATATTCATGATCACTAAGAGTTCTATAGAATTATACTCAATGATGCAAGAATAGTGATTGAGACTATGAATAGGGCCTGAGACAGTGGGCACCAATATGTACTTGTTGGCATGTTTGGAATAACTGATACAGATGGAGAATGATGACTGAACCGATACAAGACTATTTGAGATGACATTGTGATGAAGAGATTGAGATTGCATGATGGATGACTTTGGTTATCTATTTATGTTTTCATTGATGGCAACTAATGTTTATTCATGCCTATTGATGTTTACTTATGTTGTATTGTGTCATCTAAATCTTTTGGTCTACTGGAGAAGGCTTACCGGTAAATAATCAAGAAACTGAGAATTAGGACCTTAACCGGTAAACGAGGAAATATTCTGATTGTATCTAGCGATTGGTGATGTTTGAGGCTTTTTGGTTTTGAATGTAAGTTTCTATCATTGTAACGTGTATCTAACCAGAGCCGCATCATGTTGTGACAACCGAAACTTATCTTTTGAATTTTTGATGAAGTTTTGTTAGGGTTTAAGAACTAGTAAAGAATTCTCTTGACCGGTAATGATTTTTGGTTTGGCGGTGATCTACATCAAGTTCACATGTTGATGATAACGCGACACAAACCACATGATATGTTTGAAAGATGTTTTGGCACATTCGGAGAGCGAATTTCTTGGGAATGTGCACAGTGCTTAGCAGAATCAGCTAAGGGTTTGACTTTGTACCAGATCGACTTATTGTGATGATTTATGATCATTCAATGGCTGATATTGATTTATAATTAATAATAATGATCCATATGATGATCTGTAATGAGCTGTAAATATTTGTGATGATATATGTAGTAAGTCTTAGGGTTTTGATGCCGACCTATTTGTAAAGGTTATTTATGTCAGTAAGGTTGATGTTTTGAAGTGTCGGTAATTTTGAGAAGTATGTGAAGCCGAACCAAGTGTATGAGAAGATCTGCCAAAGTGATGCAGACTTAGAACATAATTTGATCTAATCAAGCAAGTAGTTGAGTGCTATACACAGATCATTCATTGTTGTTCTCTAACAATTATAGCAGCTAAAATTCCTTAACCAGGTGGGTCCTAACAGGGTGACTCAATATCTGAGTTCTAAATCCTCTTGTGAGGTTGATCCTAACAGATCAAAGCTCCTAATAGGGCTAAGGTAAATCACTTAACCGGGTGACTCCTAATAGGGCATCATTGTAAGCTTCTAACCGGGCTTGGCTCCTAACAGGGCGCATTCTGAAAGAGTGCAAAATATTTGTGGGTACCAATTCCCACCGTGGTTTTTCCCTATTTGGGTTTCCACATGAAAATCATGGTGTTCATGTGTGGAATTATTTTCTTGTGATGTTCATGTTTTATTTTTGATTACTGGTTAAGACAGTTTATGTTTGTTTATCAAAGATCTTAAAGTGGTTACCAGTATTGATGGTTAAATGGTTGATGAAGAATTCTGATCAGTTAATAAGTTGGTAATAGTGTTTGTTGACCAGATATTGAGTTGATGGCTAATCTATTTAATAAGTAGAAATGATTATCTAGATCTGATAAGGAAATCTGTTATGAAGAATTGGTTTAAGTGTTGAATGTTTTCAGATCTAAGATAAGTTTGTTTTGGTCTTGAAAGTTTCAGTTTTTGTTAATACTGGTTCACCCCCCCCACCCCCCTCTCAGTATTAACTGGATCCTCTAAGATTAACAATTGGTATTAGAGTGTTGGTCCTCTGTGTGCAGAAAGCCTAACAGCTTGAGGGAAATATTCCTTGAAAGATGATGAAGAAGGAGGGTCCCAAGTTTACCAAGGACAACTACCGGATATGGAGTGATTGGATGAAGATCTATATTAAAGGAATGGGTTCATAGTATTGGAATCATGTGATAACCAAGTATATTTCTCCTACTACCAATCCCTTGACACCAGATGAACTCAAAGAACAACTAGAAAACATTCAGGCTCTTGAAGCAATTGTAAGTACTTTGTCTGACTTTGAGTATATTGATGTTCATGGATTAGAAACTACAAATAAGGTATAGAAGAAATTTAATTTAATTTATGGAGGAGATGAACATGTACAAAGGACAAAGGAAGAGAGTTTGAGAGTAAAATTTGATGATATTAAAATGGTTGATGGTGAGAACATAGCTCAATATGGACAAAGGATTAAGGAAGTTGTAGGTGGTATAAAGAGTGTTGGAGGTAAGATTGAAGATGATATTGTTGTTAGTAAAATGCTTAGAACACTTTTACCGCAATATTCTATCAGAGTATCTGTTATTCAAAAACTAAGATCCATTTCAAAAGATAAAGTCATTGTTGATTCTCTAATTGGAAAGTTAGCTGCATTTGAATTAAACAGTTTTGATAATAGTGTTTCCAAACCTTCTGAATCTGCTTTTAAGGCTTCTGTAATCGGTACATCAATAAGGAAAGGAAAAGATGTTTATCATAATCATGACTATAGGTCTATTCATGGTGGTAGCAGAGGTGGTGATGATGAAGAAGATCATCTGATGGAACTTGAGGCATTACTGGCTAAAAGATTCCCTAAAGGAACAGGTAAATTACCCTTGAAGTGTTTCTCTTTTACTAAAATTGGACACATAACTACTAACTACCCTAACACTGATAAGAAAGAGAAGTTTAGGAGTTTCAAAGTAAAAGGCAAGAAACATTGTTATGTTGTAGTGGATGAAGGTGTGACCGATGATGAATCAGAAGAAGATAACAATAAGGAGATAGTATTTGTTGTTGTGAAGGAGGATCTGACTGATGAGAAGGTTTTGGTATCTCACATGGATAACAATGATGAATGGATAATAGATAGTGGTTTCTCACACCACATGACTGGTGAAAAAAGTAAGTTCTTATCCCTTGAAGAGTTTGATGGAGGTGTTGTAAGATTTGGTAATAACTCTCCTTGCATGGTTAAAGGTAAAGGATAAATTTCACTAAATGGGAAGAGTAATGCAGATGATGTCTTTTGGGTTGAAGGACTAAAACATTACCTCTCGAGTGTTGGAGAGCTTAATGATAAGGGATATCTACTTGAATTCAAAAGTGGAGTGTGCAGGCTTCTTGGAAATAATGGAAAATTGATTTCTACTGGGAAGCAGAATAGAGGTAATCTATTTCATTTGAATACTAATGTAAATGATTGTTTGGTGGTGAAGATTGAAGACATTTGGTTGTGGCACAAGAGATTTTGTCATGTCAATTTTGATGATTTGATTAAAGTTGGTAAGTCAAGTATTGTGAGAGGTTTTCCCCAGCTTGTGAAATCGGCCAATGTGTTATGCAAGGATAGTCAAATGGGTAAGATGACCTTTGTATCTCTTAAGAGTAAGTATTTATCTTCAGAGAATATTCTTGATTTGGTTCATACTAATCTTTGTGGTCCTATGAGGACTAAGAGCTATTTTGGTGATAAGTATTTTATGATCTTTACTGATGATTATTCCAAAATGATGTGGGTAACTTTTCTGAGAGAAAAGTCTGAGGCATTCAGTAAGTTTAAAGCATTTAAATCTCTTGTTGAGAAAGATACCAGGAAGAATCTAAAAAATTTGAGATATGACCGAGGAGGCGAATTTACTTCTGATGAGTTTGTGAAGTTCTGTGATGAATAGGGAATTAAGAGGCAGATGTCAGCTCCTAGAACTCCACAACATAATGGGATAGCAGAGAGAATGAATAGAATAGTTGTTGAAGCTGCTAGAACCATGATGATTCAAGGTGAGGTACCGAAGATGTTTTGGAGAGAATCAGTCAGCACTGTTGTTTATACTTTGAACTGGGTACTTGTCAAAAAAGGTAATAACAAAACACCTTATGAATTGTGGCATGGAAAGACTCCTAGTGTAAGTTATTTCAAAAAAATTGGGAGTAAATGTTATATTAAGAGAGATGATTACACTAAAAAGTTTGATGCTAAGTGTGATGAAGGCATTTTTCTTGGTTACTCTACAAAGAGTAAGGCATTTAAATGTTATAACAAGAGAGCTGAGAAGATCATTGAGAGTGCCAATGTGAAGATAGATGAACTCTTTGAGAAGTCTGGATAGACTTGAAAACTTGAGCCTAAGAAAGATGAAGAAAGACTTGTGCTTATAGAACCAAAAGTGCAAAAGACTAATGAGCAAAATATTATAGAAATAGGTGCTCAATTGGTAAATGCAGAGAGCGATGAAGAACATGAAGTGGGAAGCATAGCACCAGAACCGATTATTCGCACCAGAACCGGTTATTCGCACCAGAACCGGTTATTCAAGGGTATGTCAGGATAAATCACTCAGAAGAACAAATAATTAGAGATAAAAAGGCTGGAGTACAAACAAGGAGGAAAATCAGAGAAAATTCATGTCTGATTTCTACTATTGAGTCGAAAACAGTAACAGAGGCATTAAAGGATGATGACTATATTAATGCAATGAATTAGGAGTTGGATCGGATAGAGAAGAACAAGACATGGACACTTGTTCCCAGACCGAAAGACAAGAATGTGATTGGAACTAAATGGGTCTTTAGAAACAAGTTAAATGAAGAAGGCAAGGTTGTGAGAAATAAAGCAAGATTGGTTTGCAAAGGCTATGCACAAGAAGAAGGAGAATATTATGGTGAAACCTTTGCACCTGTGGCGAGATTGGAAGGAGTAAGAATGCTACTTGCTTATGCTGCATTTAAAGGATTTAAAGTCTATCATATGGATGTTAAAACAGCTTTTCTTAATGGCATCCCTGAAGAAGAAGTATACATAGAACAATTGGATGGATTTGTTTTGTCTGAAGACAAAGACATGGTTTTCAAACTACATAAGGCACTGTATGGATTGAAGCAGGCATCGAGAGCATGGTTTTAAAGGTTTCATGCACACCTGATCAAGATAGGATTCCAGCGTATCAATGAGGATAGTAACATATATCTAAAGACTGATGGAGAGAAAGTATTGATAGCTAAAGTATTTATGGATGAAATAATTTTTTGTGGTAAGAATGACTTATGCATGGATTTTGTTGAGGAGATGACAAAGGAATTTGCGATGTCTCTTATTGGTGAAATTAATTTTTTCATTGGGTTGATGGTCCAACAATTGGATGGTGGAATTTTTATCTGTCAAAGTAAGTATGTCAAAGAGGTGTTGAAAACATTTGGCATGGAGGATTGTAAACCGGTTGGTACTCCGATGGTGACAAGCTGCAAGTTGTCTAAACAAGATGATTTACCATTTGTTGATGAGAAAGAATACAGGTCTATGATTGGTAAATTGCATTGTGTCGTTCATAGCAAATCGGATATTGCACATGTTGTTGGATTGGTTGCTAGATCTCAAAAGGATCCCAAGGAGACTCACTTGGTAGCGGTGAAAAGGATATTCTAGTACTTGAAAGGCACGGTAGATTATGGTTTATGGTATCCTTATAAAGGAATTTTTTCTTTGAATGTGTTTACTAATGCAGATTGGGCAAGCAATGTTGATGACCAGAAAAGAACTACCGGTGGATCTTTTCTTCTTGGAGGCAAATTGGTTGCTTGGACAAGTAAGAAGCAAAATTTTGTTTCTCAGTCAACAATAGAGTCAGAGTATGTTGCAACATCAATGAATTGCATGCAAGCAATCTGGATGAGACATGTGCTTGAAGGATTCAGATTTGATATGTCTGAACCGGTAACTATTTAATGTGATAATACTAGTGCAATTAATATTTTTAAAAATCCTATGTTACATGCAAGAACTAATCACATAGAATTGAAATATCATTTTCTAAGGGAAAGAGTACAAGAAAAACAAGTCAGAATGGAGTATGTGACAAGCAAAGAGAAACTAGCAGACATTTTCACAAAACCATTGCTGAAGACAACCTTTGAGTATCTCAGAGGTAAATTAAGGGTCAGACCCTACTCAAAAAGACCTATAATGCAAGATGCATCAATCCAATGGGCTTCATGACTATTTATCACTTTGGATTGATGAGATGCAGGCTACTCCGCAGGGGGAGCAACTTAGATGAGTTTGAAGACATGTTGAAGACAGTAGCAACAGATTTGATGATTTGTGATGCTTATGCACCTTTGGCATTGTTGTCAAAGGTGGAGAAGAAATATGATTAGTCATAAGAGAAGACATATGATCAGGAGGAGAAGATGTGTAATTGAAGATAAAGTGTAACTGGCACATGAGGTGCAATAGAGAAGAGAAGAGTTGCAGAGAAGGTCCAGAACAGAGCGAAATAGTATGAGTTGAGTATGTTGATGTTTAGTGTTACTATCAATGCCAAAGGGGGAAATTTTTGGCATGTTTGGCATAATTGATACAGATGGAGAATGATGACTGAACCGGTACAAGATTGTTTGAGATGGCATTGTGATGGAGAGATTGGGATTGCATGATGGATGACTTTGATCAGTTATTTATATTGTCATTGATGGAAACTAATTTTTATTCATGTCTATTGATGTTGTATTTTGTCATCTAAATATTTTGGTCTACCGGAGAAGGCTTGCCGGTAAAGAATCAAGAAACTGAGAATTAGGACCTTAACTGGTAAATGAAAAAATATTCTGATTGTATCTGGTGATTGGTGATGTTTGAGGCTTTGTGGTTTTGAGTGTAAGTTTTTATCATTGTAACGTGTATATGACTGGAACCGCATCATGTTGTGACGACCGGAAGTTATGTTTTGAATTTCTAATGAAGTTTTGCTAGGGTTTAAGGATTAGTAAAGAATTATTTTGACCAGTAATGATTTTTGGTTTGGCGGTGATCTACATTAAATTCACATGTTGATGATAATGTGGTACAAACCGCGTGGTGTTTGAAATATGTTTTGGCATGTTTGGAGAGAGAATTTCTTGGGAATGTGCAAAGTGCTTAGCGGAATGAGCTAAGGGTTTGACTTTGTACCAAATCGACTTGCTATTACAATTTATGATCATTCAATGACTGATGTTGATTTGTAATAGATTGTAATGATCCATATGATGATTTGTAATGATTTGTAAAGATCTGTGATAATCTATGTAGTAAGTCTTAGGGTTTTGATGTTGACCTAGTTGTAAAGGTTATTTATGTCAATAAGGTTGATGTTTTGAAGTGTCGGTGATTTTGAGAAGTATGTGAAGCTGAACCAGGGTGTATGAGAAGATCTGCCAAAGTGATGCAGACTTAGAACTTAATTGGATCTGATCAAGCAAGCAGTTGAGTGTTAGACACAGATCATTCACTATTGTTCTCTAACAATTACAACAACTAAAATCCCTTAACCGGGAAGGTCCTAACAGGCCTCACATTGTAAAATCCCCTAACAAGGTGACTTAATATCTAAGTTCTAAATCCTCTTGCGAGGTTGATCCTAATAGATCAAAGCTCCTAACACGGTTGAGGTAAAACCCTTAACCGGGTGACTCCTGAGAGGGTCTGCTCCTAACAGGGCATCATTGTAAGCTTCTAACCGAGCTTGGCTCCTAACAAGTGGCATTCTGAAAGAGTGCAAAATATTTGTGGGTACCAATTCCCACTGTGGTTTTTCCCTATTTGGGTTTCCACATGAAAATCATGGTGCTCATGTGTGGAATTCTTTTCTTGTGATGTTCATGTTTTATTTTTAATTACTGGTTAAGACAGTTTATGTTTGCTTATCAAATATCTTAAAGTGGTTACCTGTATTGATGGTTAAATGGTTGATGAAGCATTCTAATGAGTTAAGAAGTTGGTAATGGTGTTTGTTGATCTAATATTGAGTTGATGGCTAATTTAATTAATAAGTAGAAATGATTATCTAGATCTGATAAGGAAATCTATTATGAAGAATTGGTTTAAGTGTTGAATGTTTTCAGATATGAGATGTTTGTTTTGGTGTTGAAAGTTTCAGTTTTTGTTAATACTGATTCACCCCCCCTCCCTCTCAGTATTAATTGGATCCTCTAAGATTAACAAGACTTACTAATAAAGAATAGAGAAATGCATTAGAGATGGCAATATGATACAGTTATAAAAACTTGCAGCATCACCTACAGAGCTAATGAGAATTGATCTCATGGTAGGGACAAAAAATTCAATGATAAATCTGTCACTAATCACATTCAATAGCATCTTTAAATCCTATAATGCACAAAATAGAGCAGCATTAAGCACCATACTCAGTCAACAAAGAAACAACAATGAGTTGATCATTAAGTTTTGTGTGGGAGAAAAAGTGACACTAAGCAAACATGCCCTAATCTCACTTTCAACCACACACTTGTGGAATACGAAAGAGCCTAGAGGTATCACACAATTGGCTACTTCTTCTTGTGGAAGAGAGAGACATGGGCTACCTATTAGGATTTCTATTCCTTTGTTGTAATTGAAAGATGAAATGATGCAAGTTCAATCCCTAACCTCAAAGTGCAAGTATGAACTAATAACAAGATTACAGAATTGAACTTAAATGATGGAAAGCTGTAAACACAAGGATAAGACAAGAATGTACATGCATACCCAGAGTTAAAATCTGACTGAAAATGTTCAGGACGGGGGCGCGGGCGCCACTGTCCTGATTCTGCCCCTGAAACTGCTCCGGAAACTGCTGTTTTGCACTCTGGAAAAGCTGTCAAAAATGTTGAAAATGCTGTCTGTCAGGAGGACCAGGGCGCCCAGCGCCCCTATCCTGGCAGGACCAGGGCGCCCCACGCCCCTGTCCTGGTCTTTTGCTTTGAGATTTGGTGTGTTGTTCGGTCTCCGTCTGCTTCTTCCGGATCTGTAACTTGCGGCGTCGTCCGAGTCCCGAAACCTGCACTTATATCTGAAAAGGTGTTTGGGCGGCTATATAGGGTTTTGCCTTAGTCAAACCCCCACTTCGGTGATTTCCACCTCCACGAATAGCCAAGTTGTATTGTAAAATGTATTGTGTGTGCAGACCTAGTGTGTGTGCAAGGTCCTTAAATGCAAGGAAGCAAACTAGAGCAACCTAGAAAGTAAACCCTAATTGCTTGTAAATGATAATGTAAATGCTCTAAATCAAGATGCAAAGTGATCTAAAGCATGAATAAAGGATATATTGAAGCTTATGCAAAGACATGAAAACAACATGAAATCATACCCAACCCTCAAGGGAGGAGTACAAGCCAATCTTTAGTCGGTAATCTCCTATCGTTCTTCAATGTCTTCCAAGCCCTAAATGGATGAATGAAATTGATAAATGCTTGATAGAAGGATGTTGAATGTTGTTGAAGTCTTCAAAGATCTGCTCTTTCGCTGCATAGAAGGTCCTCGAAAGCCAAAATTTTGATCCCTTCAAATGAAGAAAGAGAGCTCTTATATATGAAACCCTAGGTCTTAATTTCGACTTTTGGCCGACCTAGAGATTGAATATCCCGCCAATTTCTTGGGGTTAAGCTTTAT
This sequence comes from Cryptomeria japonica, assembly GCF_030272615.1. Taxonomy (NCBI): domain Eukaryota; kingdom Viridiplantae; phylum Streptophyta; class Pinopsida; order Cupressales; family Cupressaceae; genus Cryptomeria; species Cryptomeria japonica. The sequence continues at coordinate 34,617,808 of NC_081406.1, read as the reverse complement.
TTTATGATTGGATCGTGCTCCTAAAATTTCGGGAAAAATGTCCGGGACCATGTTGCACTCCGGGCGCCATGGTCTCGACAACTTTTCACCAAATTTTTAGGGCTGTCGGATATGATGATTTTAGAGAGAATCCCGAAGTTATAGGTGATTTCGAGATGTTTTGACCCCCGAAATCAAGCCCCCAAGCTCAGAATAGGGCCTAATTAGGGTTTTAGATTAAATGATGCATTGGAAGAATAAAATGAAAGGGGCACACTTTAATGAAAAGGGCCCAACTTTATGATATGGGAGATGATAAAATAGAACCTTAGACCTAATTAATTTGATTAATTAAGTGCTAAAAAGGAAATGCAATGCAAAATACAAAATGCGCCAAGGCGGGTGCTAAACTAGGTGTGAAATTGTACCACCCTAGCAAGTGCGTACAATTTACGACGCTACAAGTTTATACTATGAAATCACTGAGAATGAGGAAATAAAGAAGTAATTGTAGTGAAAGAAGCTACATCAAAAGCCTAATGACTGTCACAAAGCTTAGACCACTATGAGGCCAAAAGCCTAGTATGAAATGTCATTCCAAAGAATAAAGATATAGACTTTTCATGAGTAGATCTTACTCCATAAAGGTGGATCAAAGGCTTCACTTCCAATGCCTGAGATCATTCATGGTTAATGTTGCCAAATAGTCTTTTGAAGAGAAAAGATAATAACAAAAAATAGGACAGCCATAAGTACAGCAAGGGGTTTGACCATAAGAGCAGTCAATATCAAGGACTTTCACAGTGCTCAACACAATCATAACAATTTAAAGTTATAAGGCAAACCAAAAAGTTAGTGCTGGCAGTGTTAAGAACAGAAGAAAAGCCATCAAATGACCTAGGGAAGATATGAGATGTTTTAGAGCAACCCCACGAAATGCATGAATTCTTTCATTCATTCTCTATACCTCAAGTCTTTTTGAAAATTGAATAGATTATTCGTAATGGCATTATGATAGACAGACAAATCCATGTTTTCATTTGTATTCATATTGTTGTCAATATCGAATAAGAGAGGTATTAATTGTCATTAAGATTAATAGCAAAAGACTCCATCAAATGTGGTGAAAGAAGACATGATAGTGACACTGTAAATACCCCATAAATCATGAAATGTAAATCCTTCAAAGTCAAAAACGGGTCAAAGGCGACTGTCAAAATAGTATATGCAGCCACAGTGAAGGGATTTTGCAGAGAGCACATGAAACCAGAGAGGATCACAGTGAAAGAATTTTTAGTTGAAACCCTAATATTATGCATGAGAAAGGAAAAAACCCTACAACATAAAAATCTTTTGCAACTTCGGCTTCTATTCATGCATGTAAAAAAGATATATCCATAAACCCTAGGTTACATGCAAGCAAGAAAGCTTATGTGTTTTTCTTCCAAAAAAGAGGATAATAGCACAAAAACCAAATCAGGAAGATAGCACTCATCATGACCATCAAGATACAAAATAATATGAGCTCATATTCAAGCCCAATTCGAAGACCAAATATCAAAGTGCATGGCGACAGAGGAGCAGTCTTCTCATCAAAGACATAAGTGCAAAATGAATAGTGAAGTGATATTAGTTTTTTAGTCAAGAGGGAGGTTTTCTTTTTGAGAGTTATATTTAGCATCAGGGTTCATGCATATTATAGGAAGAATAAGTGTTTTTCAGGGGGGTATTTTTGGCATTTTATAGAAGTTTGAGCATCACATGCATACCTTTTCAGTTGGAGACCTATTTTTTGTGACAAAGGCTATTTTTGACAGTTTTTGGCATGTGCTTTACACACTATTTTGGGCAAATTCGCCCAAGATTTTTCTTGTAGATTTTTAGTTCAAGCTTTCTTCATGGAGTCTTCTTCATGCTATCTTTAGGAGTTATTTCCTATATATTTTTGTCTCTCCTTCATTATTCAGGAGTTCTTTTCCTTTCCTCAGCATGATTGTGGACTGATTTTAGGCCCTTTCATGCTAAAGGATGGCATTGTAGCTCAACAATATTTGAGTTTTCTAACAACGGATTCCTTATTTTTTAGTAATATAGCAACAGATTTCCTTCTTGGTACTTCTTGTATTATCTGGTGAATGAATAATTTGATGATTTCTTGTGATTTTTACCCTCTAATTTATCTCATTTAGTCAATTTATGGTGCAAGGAGATACATGTTAGTTACAGGTTCTAGTTTGTGTTAGTTGATTTTAATTGCTTGAAGTTGTGAAAATCTGTTGTTTTCCTTCATGCATGCATTAAATTCATCCCTTTCTAGAAAATGTTTATGCATCTGCATGTTCAATTGAGTTGTGAGATTCAGGGTTATTTGTTGGAAGGTTTTTTGTGAGTTTCATGGTTACAGATTTTAGATAGAAAAATTATTTGGTGCATCACCCCATTAAGATAGATTTTCAGTTACATGCAATCATTTTATCCCTTTTCATATTAAAATAATTTGCAGGAGATTCATCAGACAGGAAGCCGACTTGATCTTTGGAGATTGACCTTCACTTTGAGCAGCCCATAGGCTCAAAGGTGTTTCCATGTTTCACAAGATTGCTTGGTTTCGCACTTAACATCATGGGTGCAATCCTTCTTGACAACAGTTTTTGGCACGCCCAATGGGACCCTTTGAACTATTGTAGGTCAAAGCCTTTCCACACAATTCTAATTTTTGGTGTGAAAATAAAAAATTCCAGCCTTTGGAAGCAAGATTTACCCACACCTGGCAACTCCAAGTTAGAATTCTACTGATTTTAGCAGATGAAGTGCTGGTATGTTTCAAAAAAATCCATTAATTCTAAATTCTCGGGTATTTGTATGAGAAAAAATGTCTGATTTTCAGGGACAGTATAAATACCCACCTCCATATTATGAGAATTCTTTCTATAAATCTTCTTATCAACATTACCCAAGTAGCCACAATGCTGGTTTTAATCCAAATTCCCAAATTATAGCCAATAATCAGCAGGTTTATCCTGCTTACCACCCACCTACCTCAATGTAGTCTTCTTGGCAACCCAACCCAGCCTATAGCCAGCCTCAAGAAGGTCTTTTTGGTCCAAATTAGTATGTGTTAGAGCTTAATGAGATAAAACGCACATTACAAAGTTTTGTCAATGAACGACAAAGGATTTGTAGTGAACAACAATCAACCCAAAGTATGTTGCAGGTTGTAGAATAACAGATGGAGGAGATCAAGAGGCAAGAAGAGATTAATCAACAGAAAGATGAGTGGGATCATCAAGCCTACCTCCATGAGCAGGAAGAGATAGATCTTCAATACCAATTTTATGAGAAAATATTGGAGGAACAAGGTAAAGATGGAAAATCTTTTTGCAAATCAATTGGCAACTCAAAAAGGACAATTTGAAGATATTCTCAAGCAACAAATCGCTGCAAAGGAGATTGAAATGAAGTTATTGCTTGCTAAGAAAGAGGTTTCCGAGATCAAAATACCAAGCTTTAAACAAGGTGAGTCTCCTAAATCTCCCAAGTTCGAAATTCCAAGTTTCGGGAGCTTTTCTTCTTTTTGGAAGAAAGATGTTGAAGAGAAGCCCATTAATCAAGATATCTTACTACTCTAGGAGAAGATTAGAAATGTAAATCCTTTGCATTTAGCTATAAGGTGTTACCAATTGCAGCAGCAAAAGATTGAACAAGAGAAGACCTCTCAAGATGGATCTTCCATTGCTTTTGTCAATGATCCTCTTCTTTCTGTTGAAAATGGTTCAAACATAATAGTAGTTTTAGACCAATAAGAACATGGAGCATTGGACTATGTTGAAGAGCAAGAGGTTATAGATGATGAACAACTTGTTCAAGATCCTAAAAAGGCTGATAGTTATCTAATCCTAACTGATTTGTTTGATGAGTTACCATTTTTTGTGGAAGATGGAGGTAAAGAAGCTCATAATACAGCCATAACAACTTCAAGACAAGAAGAAGTTCAAAGCATTAATACTCTGATCATCCAAGGAAGTTGCAACAAGGTAGCAAACAGTCCTCTTCCTGAGCATATTGAAAACAAAAATGAAGAGGACTCTTTTTGGGATGATTTAGAGGTATTTGTTTCAAATTTGGACACTAATCAATCATCATTTGAATCCACGCAATCTGAACAACAGGTTATTATTGAAGAAATAATGGTTCAGAAGCAAGACAATGGAGATAATATTGACAAAGTGTTGATCCATGAGCAGGAAATAGAAAGCAACATTGTTAAGCAGTTTCAAAAGGTTGGTATGGACACAAACTCATTTTAAATAGAGCAAGAAAATAAGCAAAACTCATATTTCCTGGGTATGAGTGCTGAAAAACAATCAGGAAAGTACAGTAAACGATACTTAGCATAGTGAAATTAACCAAGAGGTGAGTATTTTCTCAAGCATCATTGACGAATTTTGTTCTAATCTTGTTGATAACTTGATACCTTTGGAAAGAAAAAATTTTGATCAGCTTACTCAAGTGGAGGAAACAGTTATGGTTCACGTAATAGTTGGCAGAGTAGAAACTAGCAAGGAGAACCCAAGCTTCATTTACACAAGGGGTTGTCCTATAATATATCTTTCTAGATTGGAGGCCAAAAAGACAACACAAGATGAGCTTATGCCGAAAAATGAAGCTTCAACATAAGGTTATCATCTTACTTATAACCTCACAGATAGTAGTGTATATGAGAAAACAAAAGAGGTAGGTCGTGTTATCTTCATACTTGCAACAAATTTACATGTGAGGCACCTCTTTATACTACATTTCTTCTCAGTTGCTCATAAGCTACTGAAACATCCTAAGCTAGGAAGAAAAGGATGTTATTTCTCAAAACCAGTGAATGGTTTTGTTTAACCAAGGATCACTCTTCGTTAGGGTAGGCTAGAGTAGTTTTCAGTTTCAGTTTTTCATTTCAGCAGTTTGCCAGGCCCAACTATAAGAAGAGTTGTAGTAGTTTCATTTTAATAAAGTGCTTTCAAGCACATCGCAACTTCGTTTTCAGTTTCAATTCAATTTTCAGTTTCAGTTCAATTTTCATTAAGTGCACAAGATGTACATGTTCTCTGATTCTGTCTTAAATAGAGTTGTGAAGGTTTGTTTTTAGTGTGCTTTGTTGTTGTTTTGCTGTGAAATATTGAGCTACAGAAGAGGGTTTATAGATTTCAAGAAGTTTTCAAAATTGGAAGGGTAGATTTGACCCTATGCCCAATGGATATGCTAGGCTACTGGTCTATGTTTTATTTAGCAGGAAAACACCCCTGAGAGGTCGGCAAAAATGTTACCAAAATTTCACACTAGCTAAATTTTGCTAGTTTATCAGAGACCTTACACCTTGCAATTGAAGAAAGGTACACAAAATTTTTACAAATTCTTCAATTTTGCACATTATGATTTCAAAGCAGAATTTATTTCATCGCACAAGTAATTTTCAAGAAATGCCAACAAAAAGATTGCATAGAAATAGCTCTTTTATTTACAAGAATGTGTAAAGTTTCCCACGCAAGCCGTGGGAATAGCCAACTAAGCTATAGGCATACATTCTCATACATCTATATAGATAAATTATATAAACAGAAGAATGAATGAGATGACAGAAGGGTGACCCGTCATTGCCTAGAATAACAAGCCCGAGCTTGAAGTGGTTGATCTTCATCCACTCATCCATTTTCCAGCTCCTTCTGCTCCTAGTCCATCAGTACCTACAAGAGATTAAAAAATAATAATGATTAGAGCAATGAGGATAACCATACTGTCATGCTCAAACTCAACAGAATAAACAATGTATCTACATTGAGATACCAAAACATATGTCTATAGCTATCAAGACATCAGATTCAAGAGAGAAGAGAATCAGTGCAAAAAGAATGTGCCATGAGAAAACAACAAGTATCACGTTTTATTTAACATGTTTGTTCAGTGTGCAGGTACAGGTTTGTTTTAGCGTGTGGTGTAAAATGAGGCTACCACAAGGGTTGAGCCCAACATGCTAACATGTTGATACAACTTCATTGAGAAGGGACCCATCATCCACAATAGTGAAACTTTCAGGATCACTGTTATAGATGGCGTGCCTATGACCAATGGAGCTATATTGGCACATTAAACACCTAGGCAATCCTAGTGGGGTCTCAGAGTACAAATACAATCATGTAAAAATGCAAAGAATCTAAGTCAAAATTATAGAATAAAGTAATGAGTCCATTTAATGTCAAGGAGTTTCAGTAGAGAAGGAAACGAGCCACTGTCATGAGCATTTATTGGGATCGGTTTTAGACATTCTACAATAGGTAATTATAATGCAAAATGATCTTTTTAGTAGTAGCCAATGAAAGGATTTGATTCAAATTCATGTGAGGTCGGTCAGGTGTCAGAACACTCAGAGCAGTCATATTCTTGTGACAAAAGGACAGTCCATCTTGTTTTAGATCTAATCAAGAACAATGCAAAGAATATGAATAGATACCAAGCACTCTCAAGAGAAATGGATAAAGTATCACAGTGCAGGTCAAAAAAAAAATCACAAAGATGACAACCTACGATGTACAGAGTATATTCTAAAGAGCAATTATTACCTTGAACAACCATTAGAATGATCAAGTGCAGTTTGTAGCAGCATTAACAATCAAAATAATATAGAGCTTGGACCTTGACAGAGATTGTACATATAAAGACTTCATTAAGTAGAAAAGGTCAGTATGGATAAGAAGGGTAGTCTTTAGAAGCCAAAAAGATAAATACAAACATCTAAGAAAGGTAAACACCATATTCCATAAGATCAAAGGGACAGTCATCAGTCATATAAATTGCTTACCAAATAAATAAACACATTGCAAGATCAATCAAAAGATCATAATAAGACCAATCAGTTCTTCACTATCACAGTTATGAAAGAGTATAAAAGGGTTTTCATAGTTCTAGCAAAGCAGAGGTAGGTCTCATCCCTGTATGACAGACCATATCATCATGAAAGTAGAACCAAAGGGCCCTAGATAAATACACAACCACTTGTCAAAAATACAATCCCAAAGAAGAAGTATACAGGTCTTTGGCAGTCAGTTAGGTCATTGTCAAGACAACCACAATAAGCTTAGTGGCACTTAAACACAGAGGACGAAGTTCATTGTAACAATCACCCTTGACAATCGGTGAAATAAGATTGCAAGAATAGTTATCCAGTTTAAAAATGGATAGTCATCTTACATTACCCCTCTCAGGGTCATGTATCACAGAGAATTGAGAGACTCGGAACAGACTTTAGGATAGTTTATGACTATCACAGATAGATATTACAAGAGCGAATCTAAATGAGCTAGCAGTAGATAGCCATCCACATTGAAAAAGATAGAGTAGAAATAAGTGTTTTTCGGGGGGGTATTTTTTGTAGTTTACAAAAGTTTGAGCATCACATGCATACCTTTTTCAGTTGAAGACCTATTTTGTGACAGAGGCTATTTTTGACAATTTTTGGCATGTGCTTTACACACTATTTAGGGGAAAGTCACCCAAGATTTTTCATGCAGCTTTTCAGTTCAGGGTTTCTTCATGCAATCTTCTTCATGCTATCTTTATTTCCTATATATTCTTGTCTCTCCTTCATTATTCAGGAGTTCTTTTCCTTTCCTCAACATGATTGTGGACTGATTTTAGGCCCTTTCATGCTAAAGGATGGCATTGTAGCTCAACAGTATTTGAGTTTTGTAACAACAAATTCCTTATTTTTCAGTAATATAGCCACAGATTTCCTTCTTTGTACTTCTTGTATTATCTGATGAATGAATGATTTCATGTGATTTTTATTCTCTAATTTGTCTCATTCAGTCGATTTGTGGTGTAAGGAGATACATGTTAGTTGCAGGTTCTAGCTTGTGTTAGTTGATTTTAATTGCCTAAAGTTGTGAAAACATGTTGTTTTCCTTCATGCATGCATTAAATTCATCCCTTTCTAGGAAATATTTATGCATCTACATGTTCAATTGAGTTATGAGATTCAGGGTTATTTGTTGGAAGGTTTTTTGTGAGTTTCGGGGTTATAAATTTCAGATAGAAAAATTATTTGGTGCATCACCCCATTAGGATAGATTTCTAGTTACATGAAATCATTCTATCTCTTTTCATATCAAAAGAATTTGCAGGAGATTCGTCAGACAAGAAGCCAACCTGATCTTCGGAGATTCACCTTCACTTTGAGCAACCCACAGGCTTGAAGGTGTTTCTATGTTTCAAAGGATTGCTTGGTTTCACACTTAGCATCATGAGTGCAATTCTTCGTGACAACAAGTCCCACAAAGAATACACCCCCTTTTCTTCCCACTAAAAATTTCATTTAATTTGAATTTGGAATCTTCCCATTTAGTGATCTTACACCTTTCTTGCAATCGAATAAAGATAGGTGTCCATGTAAGACCACTAACACAACCAGTTGACTCTAAACATGAAAAAAATCATATTTTCCCTTATGGTATGCCCAACATGGAAGATATGCTCTTTTCATAGCATTTAATTCCTAGAGAATTAAATTTGGGTTGTAGCTATTCTGGCTCCAAAAATGCCCCAACTGCATTGTTGTACACCAAAAATAACCTTCGTGTTATACAACAAGGGGGTCAGCGATCGCAACACTTATACTGAGTCCCGCAACCATTATGTGCCTATTCTACAATTTTTATGTTTGGATAACACGAAAGTTATGCATCGTACGACATCGCGGTTTTGGAGCCAAATTAGTCGCGTCCTTGAATTCGAACCTTTTTTTTAGCTCCCATTTGGGTGTATGTAGGGCCACAAGTTTGCAACGCCCATTTTGACCAATTTTGACAATTTTAAATGCCACCAATTTACATAAAAATATAACCTATGGTCTATTACAAGCCATCCCAAAATATCTAATAAAAATATTCGACTTTATTAAACATAAAAATCCACCTAAAGCCAAAATTCCAATTGTAGACACCCAAAATTGTCCAGTCTAATTAAATAAATATTATTTATTTAATTATCTAAGCTTAATTCTTCTATTAATTAAATAAATATTTATTTATTTAATTAATTCATTTATCCTCTTCTAGCCTTATTTCTCATTTAAATAAATACATTTATTTATTTAAATTAAGATATTTATTTAATTATCTCACTCCTTCTATTAATTAAATAAATCTTTATTTATTTAATTAATTCATTAACCTTTTCTACCCATGACACATGTCATTCATCTCTTAATTCATACACTACCTACCCCTTTCATTATTTTATTATTTCCTCTACCTACCCTCTAATCATAGCCAACCTCCTTTTACACCTCTCAATCTTATCCCTCCATTTCATATAGTGTCTTCTATATAAGGAGATGCTTCCTTCATTATCAAACCCTAATCAATCATCCTAACTACCTGACTACGTGACTACACTACGCTTTTGAACATAGGTGATCCTACTTGCAACCACATTCCGTTCTTTGTTGAGCTCTTGTGCACATAAAATCTGAGAGCAAATATATCAAGCAAGATCAATGGAGATAGGAAGAATGGAGATCCAAACCCTATTGGACATGTGATGGTATAATCTTTGTGATTTCATTTGATTTGCATTGTCTTAGTTAATCTTCATATGTTATGGTGGATCTTTGTTGTTGTTAGGCTAGGGTTTTGTGGTTGAATTCATTTAGCCTTTCAATATCGTTATTATTGTTATCCATTTTCACCATATACACCAACAATGTATAAAAATGAAATATTTTGGGTGTGCAAGATTGTCTGACCCTCTAGATGCGCTTGCATTAAATATTTCCTCTATTTTTGAGGTTTTTTCTTTTCTCTCACAAATGTCCCCTTTTATTCACTATTCTTCATTTTGATTTTGCAGTTTGTTCACACATAATCAACTTTATTCTATCTCACTACTACTAGTTAGTGTCATTCTTCTTCTTGGGGGACATTTGCCCCTCATTATTAGAAGAAAAAGCCCATTTTTTTCTTTTTTTTTTCTTTTTTCTAATTTATTTGTCTTTATTAAATTTAAGGGAGAACACATCCCTATTTTGTATGAGTTCTTTTCTTTAATATTGATATCATCATTTCCACTAGCCTAGGCTAATTGGGACAAGCAAATGCTCTCTTTATTCTTATAAATATGCGTGTGGATGAATATTTTGAAAGAAAATGTGATTAATTCTTATTTAATTCAAATAGATAAAAATGATACAAATAAACCACAATGGTGAAAAACAAGAGATGTTTCCTTGAAAAAGCCCTCATTCAAGACTCTGAAGCACACAACTATATTATTTTTCAAAAAAGTTGCAATATATTCTTTAACTTGAAATATTTTAATGGAGATCATCAATATGTATACAAAGAAGTTTTTACATCTAACCGTACATGAAACTAAACATACAATGTCCATTACAAGCACTCAATATGTAGGTCAAGGAGATCTTAGAGAACCTAATAGTTTTCCAAAATCATGAGCTAAATCTTTTTCCAACACTTGGGTTGTTTTGAGCACTTCTAGCAGTACATTTTTGTTAAGAAAATAGTGTCTCAACCTTGCAATAACAATCAACCATGCAACATTTATTGTTGATAAATGAGCATGTGGAGTTGCATAGGTGGGTACCCCCCTTGCGAGCTTTGAGGGGATGGCTCCCTAGTAGGGGGTTCAGGGGACACACACCCCAATAATAGATAATGATAGTTTATAATTAGGTCATAGATCCAATAGTGGATATTATGTGCTTTGATTGCCCTGGAAGGCAACCCTATTTTTTGAGGGTATTGTATTATGATTAAGTAGTTTGATGTATTGTGAGAGTCTAATAGATGTTGAGTTACCTTCAGATCTTTGGTTGGTGATACTCTTATGAGAAGTTTGATGTCCAAGTATATTTTAATCTAGATTGTTGATTTCTAAATAATACATTAGGAAAATTGAAATATGTTGTAATCCATTGTTGATTTCTAAGTATATGCTCGCTTTGCATCAACACACCTTCAGTCTTGTAGGTGACTTCTTGATTCAAGAGACTCTCATCATATAAATTCATCTATGGTTATGTTCTCTTTATACAAGCCTTTAATTTTGACATACATTTTGATGGGCAATAACACTTATATGAGTGTTACTCAGAGGGGTTCTATTGAGGTTGATGGTGGCACATTTAACAATGTAATTTTTGTCCCTTCTTTATCATCCAAAATCCTTTTCATCTATCAAATTACTCATAGTGGGTAGGGTAAGATAATTGAGTTCACCCTAAATTTAGTTCTCATCAAAGATCTACACAGTAGAGCTCTTATTGCAGCTAGTAGTGTTAATCATGCATCATAGTTATATGAGTTCTCTCATCTTCCTCCCACCAAGAATGTGGCTCCATTGATTGGTCCTTCCTCTCATGCATCTAGATTGGATCAAATATATGAGGAGAGGTGGTGCAGGAGCACCTAGTTTTGCTTATACTCTCCATTTTTGGTATTTTTCATGCTTAAGTGTCTTGTTAGTTTTAAAATGTTGTCATAGGTTGTGTTTAGTCATTTCATAAGTGTTTGATCTCATTTTGTGCTTGAGAGATCAAGTTTTTCTTCTTAGGGCTTGAATTGTCAATTTTGTGCTTCTAGGCCAAAAGGGCTAAAAAATGGAAAATTGCCTTATAAGCTTAGCCATGATTTGAAAAGCATTGAAAAATGTTTAGAAAGTGTTTTTAATCAGTCCTAGGTGGTTTCAGAAGGTTGGTTGTGTTGGGTTGCTCAAATTGCCACTTGGAGCAACAAAAGTTGTCATTTTGCTTGTAAAAGTTGTCATTTTGGACACTTTTTGTAAAAAGAAGACAAAAATGCCTTATGTATGTACATGACTTGATAAAAACCTTAAAAATTCTATTTATATGCCTCCCTCTTCTTGTTATAGGGTTGGATTTTTTACTTTCTAACAAAAAATCAATTGAAAGGGCAGCAATTTCATGTTTTTTCTCATATTTTGCCATAGAGGAAGTTTTGGTGGAAGAGGAGATCAAAGGTCGCAGGGAGAATCCAAACTTATTGAGAAAAGTGGGGATTCATATAGCAAGAGAAAATATAGAGGAAGGGGATCTAGCAACCCAGGTAGAGGTAGATCTAGTGGACCAGGAAGAGGGTCCTACTTCTCCACCATGAAATGCTACAACTGTTAGAAGTTGGGGCACCCTGCCTACAGATGTCCAGAGAAACCCGCTTCATCAAAAGGAGGTGAAAGAAAAGTGAATTATGTGGAAGAAAGTGCAGCAAGCAGCAAAGCTCATGAAGTGAGCTTAACATCAGAAGATGGTGAGAGTTTGATGATGAGAAGAGTCTTGATAAAGGAGCCAATCAAGGAGGAACCTATTCAAAGAAGGTCATTGTTTAGAATTAAGTGCAAGATCATGGGAAAGGTATGCAAGGTGGTCATTGATTTCGGATCCACATATAATATAGTTTCAGAAGAAGCGGTGAGGAAACTCAAACTAGAAAGAATCCCTCACACACATCCCTATAGAGTCGCATGGTTGAATAGGGAGCAGCATGTTCTTGTTAATGAACAAACATGGCTAGAATTCACCATAGGACGGTATCAAGATAAGATCTTATGTGATATTCTTCCAATGGATGCTTTCCATCTACTTCTTGGTAGACCTTGGCAATTTGATAGGAAAGCCATACACAATGGTGAAAAGAACTCCTACTCATTTCAGAAGGATGGTATTACATACAAAATTCAGTCTATAAATGAGGTGAAAGAGGGCAGCAGTTCAAAGAATCAGAATGTTTTGATAGTGAATGAGAAAGAGTTTATTAACACACTCTAAGAGGGTAAAGGAGTGGGATTTGCACTCATAGTGACAGCCAAGGAAGAAAAGAAGGAGAAGAAGGTTGAAATACCAGAAGAAGTGTAGTAAATACTTGATAACTTTAAAGAAATTATAAGAGATGGAACACCTACAACCTTACCACCTCCTAGAGCCATTAGCCATCAGATAGACTTCATACCAGGAGCCTCTTTACCAAACAAAGCAGCCTACAAGATGACACCTGAATAGAACAAAGAAGTGACAAGACAAGTGCAAGAACTCCTAGATCAAAATCTGATAAGAAAAAGCATGAGTCCTTGTGCAGTACCTGCAGTTTTAGCACCTAAGAAAGGAGGTACATGGAGATTATGCACAGATTCAAGAGCCATTAATAGAATCACTATCAGGTATAGATTTCTTATTCCAAGGATTGAGGATTTGATGGATTGTTTGGGAGGTGCCAAGTATTTCACAAAAATTGACCTCAAGAGTGGTTATCACCAGATCAGGATAAAAGAAGGTGATGAATGGAAAACAACCTTCAAAACAAATGAGGGTCTTTATGAGTGGCTAGTTATGCCATTTGGTCTTTCTAATGCCCCAAGTACATTCATGAGACTCATGAATGAAGTGTTGCATGATTTCATTGGAAAGTTTGTAGTGGTGTACTTATATGACATTCTAATTTTCAGTAAAACTCAAGAAGAGCATTTGTAGCATCTTAGAATTGTTTTGAACAAATTGTATGATGAACAGTTGACAATCAATTTGGAAAAGTGTGATTTTATGAAATAGGAATTGGTTTATCTAGGCGTTGTGATCTCAAGTGGAGATTTGAAAATGGATAAAACAAAGGTGGAAGCCATCACAAATTGGCCTACACCCAAATCAGCAAGTGATGTCCGAAATTTTCATGGTTTAGCACAGTTCTACAGGAAGTTCATCAGAGGGTTTAGTGAAATTTGTGCACCAATGCTTGATACTATAAAAGGTGGATCTAAGGTAAAGTTTCAGTGGACAGATGCAGCAAATAAGGGGTTTGAACTTTTGAAAACCAAGGTTGCTTCTCAACCAGTGCTTATACTTCCTAGTTTTGACAAGTTATTTACTATTGAATGTGATGCTAGTAATATTGCAGTAGGTGCAGTGTTGAGTCAGGATAATAGAACTGTAGCTTTCTTTAGTGAAAATTTGAATGATGCTAAAAATAAGTACTCTTCCTATGATTTGGAACTCTATGCTTTAGTTCAAGCACTTAGAAAGTGGAGACATTATTTGCTTCCAAAGGAGTTTGTTGTTTATACAGATAATCAGGCTTTGAGTTTTTTGAATTCACAAGATAAGTTAAATCATAGGCATGTTAAATGGGTTGAGTTCCTACAATCATACCCTTTTACTCTTAAGCGCAAGAAAGGACAATGCAATAAGGTAGCAGATGCTTTGAGTAGAAGTCTTCTAACAGTGTAGGAAGTATAGGTTCAGAGTATTGGCATAGATTGCTTCAAAGGAATGTATCCTGATGATGAAGATTTTGCAGCCATCTATAAGGTTTGCCAAGAATTAGATAATTCTTTTCATAGTGAATATGTTGATCATACTTTGCAAAATGGTTTGTTGTTTAAAGGTGGGCAGCTATATGTTCCTAAATGCTCAATGAGGGAGAATCTAATTCAAGAAAAGCACAATGGGTGCTTGAGTGGACATTTTGGTCTCAACAAGACATTGGAGTTGGTGCAACATTTCTATTATTGGCCCAAAATGCAGCGAGATATCAGAAGGTATGTGGAGCAATGTATGGTTTGTCAGAAAGCAAAAGGTAATACTTCTAATGTTGGTCTTTATCAGCCTCTTCCAATTCCTACAAGGCCTTGGGAATGTGTTAGCATGGATTTTGTAGTAGGCTTACCTAAGACTCAAGCTGGTTTTGATAGCATTTTTGTGATTGTGGATAGATTTAGTAAAATGGCACACTTTATTCCTTGCAAGACTACACATGATTCTAGTCATATAGCCTATTTGTTTTTCAAGGAAGTGATTAGAATCCATGGTTTACCTTCTAGCATTGTTTCTGATAGAGATGTTAAGTTTCTTGGCCATTTTGGAAGACATTGTGGAAAAGATTGGGTACTAATCTTTCTTTTGGTTCAGCTTATCACCCATAGACTGATGGCCAAACTGAGGTGGTCAATAGGACTCTTGGAAACCTCTTAAGGTGTTTGACAAAGGAATATGGCCAAAGTTGGGATCAACTCATCCATCAGGCAGAATTTGCATACAATGATAGTGTTAACAGGTCAACTGGTAAGAGTCCCTTTGAGATTTTTTATGGTATGCACCCAAGGGGTGTCATGGAGTTAAGGGATCTTGGTAACATGCAGCAAAAGAGTGGTAATGACATGGCTCAATCAATGAAGGAAGTTCATGAGCAAGTGAGAAAGACTCTTCAAGATACCTCACAAAAAGTGAAAGCTAGGGTGGATGCATCAAAGAGGGATATTCAATTTTCAGTTGGGGACTTTGTGATGGTACATTTGAACAAGTATAGATTGCAAAAGGGAGTTCCTAGGAAGCTCCAAATGAGGCGGATAGGTCCTTGCAAGATATTGGCTAAGTATGGTTCTAATACATATAAAATTGATTTGCCTACTGATCTTTCTTTGTCTCCTATTTTCAATGTTTCAGATTTGGTGGCATTCAAAGGTCAGCTTCCTAAGGAGGATGATAGAGTTTCAGATATTCTCAAGTCACTTTCAGACCTGTCTTTGCCTCCTCCATCCATTCCTCAAGCTGAAAAGGTGTTGGACTCAAGAGTTTACAAGAGGACTCACCATCAAGTGTACATGGAGCATCTCATCAAGTGGAAAGATAAATCACTTTCAGAAGCCACTTTGGTACATGAGTCTAATTTATCTAAGTCTATAATTCCTTCTTCTTTGCTGCCTCAAGGAATCACATGACTTCTTTGTCTTTGGGGGAGTATCGTGTAGGAGCACCTAGTTTTGCTTATACTTTCCATTTTTGGTATTTTTCATACTTAAGTGCATTTTTAGTTTTAAAATGTTTTCCTAGGTTTTTTTTAGTCATTTAATAAGTGTTTGATCTCATTTTATGCTTGAGAGATCAAGTTTTGCTTCTTAGGGCTTGAATTGTCAATTTTGTGCTTCTAGGCCAAAAGGGCTAAAAAATGGAAAATTGCCTTATAGGCTTAGCCATGCTTTCAAAAGAATTGAAACATGTTTATAAAGTTTTTTTTAATCAGTCCTAGGTTGTTTTGGAAGGTTGGTTGTGTTGGGTTGCTCAAATTGCCACTTGGAGCAACACAAGTTATCATTTTGCT
Organism: Cryptomeria japonica; assembly: GCF_030272615.1. NCBI lineage: Eukaryota > Viridiplantae > Streptophyta > Pinopsida > Cupressales > Cupressaceae > Cryptomeria > Cryptomeria japonica. Next base: position 34,601,666 of record NC_081406.1, on the reverse strand, counting down.
TGTAAAAGTTGTCATTTTGGACACTTTTTGTAAAAAGAAGACAAAAATGCCTTATGTACGTATAGGACTTGATAAAATCCTTAAAAATGCTATTTATATGCCTCCCTTTTCTTGTTATAGGGTTGGATTTTGTACTTTCTAACAAAAAATCAATTGAAAGGGCAGCAATTTCATGTTTTTTCTCATATTTTGCACTCCATTTGTATAGCAATCTGTACTGGGACTCCTCATTTCCATATTGTACCTTTTGGGAAGTGATTTTATTATATATTAAATTCTCCTCATGTAATTAGATTTCATTTTTTGTGTTTGGAAGCTGATTGTACAAAAAAGTTTCATTTTTGCTCCTTGGCTGCCCTGTCAAGGGTTTTGGTCTCCAAAATGCATCAACTTGTCTAAATCCAGGTTTGGGCTCCCATGGATGGACTTAGACAAATTTTATGGCTCATTTACAGTGTAAATAATCCACCTTTTGATCAGTGTTGTGCAAAAGAAGTTCTCTTGAGCATATGCTAGGCAAGTTGGAGATGGATTTGGCTAGCAATATGAATAAAACCAAACTTGTTTGTGCTCAAAGACCAATTTCAGTGAGAAAACTTGAGGCAGAGGTCTGCACTAATCTTCTTGGAGTTGTAGATGTATTTAGAGCTCCAAACAATGTGCATTTCATCTTGCAAATGTGTTGTAGTTGTGGCTGGCAGCAAGTACCCAATTTTGGGAAATTAATGTCTTTTGAATCCAAAAATTGCTTTATGGAAGTGTTCATGCTTGGGGATCTTGTAAAAGGTGCTAAAAATGTTATTTAGAGGTTTATACATGCTTTGGTGAAGTTTCCATGAAAGTATAACCTTCCAAAGTGTAAAAAAATAGTGAATTAGTAGTGAAAGTGAATAAAACAGTCATGTTTCAGTTTGCAAACCAAGTGTTTGATAAAATGTCATGTAGGGCAGTGTTGAGGAAGTGTTCTAAAATATGTGGTAGGACCTGTGGTAGAGGTCCTACAAGAGTGTAGAAGATTGGTGTGGAGTTTAGAAGAGACTTCCTTTGTGACATGGACAAAACCCTTTCAAAACCCTACTTATTTGCCTAAAAACTTGGACAGCCATTATACCAACTTCTCAGGGGCTAAAACCATGAAAATCCTTGATTTTATACCTTTTTTACACCTTTCAAGTTAATTTTCATGATGGTTATGGTCATTGTTTCCCTATGCAAGCAAAACTCACTCAATTAGGCCTCCACGGGCTAGTAGCCTTTTAGCCCTGTTTTCCTAAAAAGTTGAACCCAATTGCCTAAATGATGTTATAACCTTCCAAACTTGTGTAAAATAGTTGAAATACACACAAAGGACCTAATTAAACCAATAATGACAGTCAAGACACCATTTTGGAGTTTGGACCTCTGGTGGAGGACTTGAGTAACTTGAGGAAGCAAGCTAGAACAAAGTTTTATAACACACAATGGGGTGGTTGTTTGAGAAGAGGTGTGGGTGTTGAAGTTTGTTATTGCAAACACTAATTGGAAACAAAGGAAAAAAACCATATCCTTGGGTCCACTTGACAAATTAAACCATTTAGGCTCATTGAGTAACTTCTCATCCAATCTCCCTATCAAGAGGTTTGGTCACTTGAACCCATGTGTTCTTTAATCATCCATCATTATTCTTGTAATGCCCACCAAAATAACCTAGAGAATACACTAATCTAACATGCAAATAGAGAAAAAAAAAATTTAAACATTTACTAATGCAACACATTTATCTCACTACTCATAAGCATAATACAACCATTATCAAGATAACATTTAATCTTTATCAACATAAACACAAGAGCATATATCGCAAGCGCAAAATAACATCAACATCATAATACATCTAAGCATCCCTAGGGCATCTCGACGTCATTCCCTAAACCTATCCTTAAGCAATGACATAACAACATAAGCATGATAACACATTTATTACCATGACCTAATGCATCTTAAATTCTAACATCATTTATCATTTCCATGCATATATGGTCATTTACTATCCTTAATATGAATATATCCTTCTACTATGCATGCATTAACCAACCCCTTTTAAGTTTGTTTTTTTACACCAATCCCAAATATTCCTAATCCCCAACATAAACCAAACGTACAACAATATATCCAAACCATTATTTCCATTAACGAATCAATATCCAAGTACATATGATAGGCCATTATGTCCATTACTAAACCATCCGCTATACAATATCGGATTACATCAAGGAGCATTTCTCTCAATTATAAATACAATACATCAAGAATCCATTTCAATCATATGCCATATAATCCATGTACATCAATCTGCTACTAGCATCCATCCATAGCAGAAGAGAAAGAGATCCACATCCACACAAAATAATCCAATGAAGAACATTCCAATCGAAGAAGGCATCAAACCACCTGACCATGTGGAACCAAAGGAACCACCCCCTGTGCTAGGAGATGACACAAAATCCCACTCACACTCTAGATCTCGACTAACACCTAACATCCAAAGGATAACACAATACTAACACAAGGATGCAAGACATAAAATCCCAAATCACAAATCCTCTAGAGGCAATGCATCAAAACATGACTCAAGGCACTAATACCTACATGTAGGGAAAAGAGTGTCATCACATGTGACAAATGATAACCTGGGCACCTGTCCCAACCATCCTAGATGCACATGCAGAGCCATCTCAACCTTAATAGGGTAAGGGAAATTAGCTTACCTGTTTTACCAAGGCCTTCCCAATCCTATCCCGGTTCACCACCACTAGGCAAGGCAGAGGGGCCACCTTCCATTTCTTATCTTATTAAGATGAAATAAGCTACCCAATCCCAATAATTCTTGTATTAAGTTATCACTTGATTACAATCAAACTTCCAATGAGGTATCCAACGATCTAGACTCTGGGTAACTTGGTTGTCTACCCCCTTGCAATCCTAGTCACTCACTTAGAAGCCCACTCCCCCCTAGCATGCACCTAGACCTTAGGGTTACAAAAAAAGAAATCCATAACATAAAATATCTCCATATGACCATGGGATCACAATAATACAAGACCTGGTAGTCCAAGGTATCAACCAATCCAACAATCTTCACATACAACATGGCGGCCTCTTAGGCAAAGCAAGAAATCCAACATAAAGGAATACAACAAAAGAGCCCTACTACATGATAAACAAACCTGTAACATCTCAGGTATCAAAAATAGCCTCTGGGTATCCAAAAATTTGAAACAAAAATCTCAAAATCACCATAAATACAAAAACTGATTAAAACAGGCAGTAAGTGCATTCACATATCACAATAGCGCATCTACATAATTCAATAACACATTTACATAATACAATAGTGCTTTTACACAAATCTATAATGCATTTAACAAATGAAACAACGCATATACTCAATTTTGTATCGCATTTACAACTTAGAATCACACATTTGCTAAATAAAATCGTGCATATGTTAATAGTTTTAACATATTTATTTAAATAGTGCATTTTCTCAAACTCAGACACGAAACATATAAACTTACGGCAAGAAAATAAAATAGATTAGGCAATGGAAACTCCCAAAAATGGGCTCAATAAGAAATGCCCAGACATAAGGAAGCAAAAGGTAAAAACAAAACTTCAAATCATAAATCATAAGGAAGGAATTCCTCAAAACAACAATGCAGTTCCAGGAAAGCCATTCTTAGATAGAGACATGGGATAATTCAGAGAGACAACCAAGAACATTCCCAACTCTTCCCAAGCTAAAACAAAGAATTCAAAGTAACCAAAACTCAGATTTAAAATAAAGATCACATACAGGATTGAAATCAAGAGTACACAGACAATATTGCATTCACGACTGTGCACAACCAATACCCATAATATTTTTCCCAAAATTATATACTTTTACTTTAGAATATGAAATATATGATGTAAAGCAAACCACAAACTATACAATAAATTTATTTTTCCCCAATCTACCCGAGAACAATCTTTCTAAGCATACACGAAGCAAACAATCTTTCTCTGAAAATAAAATGCATAAGGAGAAATTCCTCCAACCTGGAATGTAGGAGTTATGGCAAGCAATCTGATGAAGAGCAAATAAGCAATCCTCAAGCAAATAAAATCCCAAGCCAAATTCGAATGCGCAAAAACCCTTCCCGGAAGCCAACCCGGGTGAACGCACAGGTAACTAAATAAATAGAAAATCAAATCCAAAACCAAAGCAAATGTCGGCCAATCAAAATATTCCCAAATACAATATAATCGACCTACCATACCATGTATTATATTTTATTTCCCCAAAGCAATATAACCAATAGTAATAAAGGGTAGGTAATAAATTAGCCCTTCATTGCCTTTCCGGGAATTCTAGTAATATATATTATTTCCATTTACCCAAGTAACAAGATACATAAGCAATTAATTTAAAACCAAATGAAATAATAATAAACCAAGCCCAAAAAAATAAATCAAGGGCTGATAATAAATCAAAAGTCACAAATTAAATAAAGGCTCCAATAAATAAATAATCAAAGGTATATAAATAAATACCCACAAATAATCAAATAAATAATAATCACGCTATAATACTTAAATATTTATACCAACTATTAATTTAATTTATTAGTATAAACTATCTTAATCCATTAATCTAATTTAATATTATTAAAATGTATAAATCAATTTAATCAATTAATTAATAATTAAACCAATCAATAATCACAATACTGCACAAAGCAATCCAACATAGGATAACCCAAGGAATCACTAGACACCAAACACCAACTCACACCAAGACACTAAACTGACAAGGGTGATCAACTTAAACCGAGAGTATAGAATAGGTTTTCATGTCATCTTCGATCAACTTTCCATTGGGATGAGACACACTCAGACCTGTGAAGCCAGTTGGAGTTGATGTCTAGTACTTGCAAACCTGTCATCACCAACATGTACAATAATATATCATGAAATAAATAGACAAGTGGAAGGAAATCGCAACGTCATATCATGCTCACGAATGAGTGGTATGACATTGTCCCTTATCACGAACACAGTAGAAGACACTCGCAATCAACAAGCATTATCATAATCATCATCATAAAATAGGGTTAGTACATAATACAATTTTATAAAATTAACATAGAACAAACATGAAACACAAATAGGAATGAGCACACATATCAATCATCAAAGAGTAATCCATCATCACAATAGTCTAGAAATTTCATCATCCATATATAATCATGATGTCAAGCACAATATAATATGTCTAGTATCCATAGAGAAGCATCTAAAACATAGATAAATCCATAATCATCTAGTCAAAGCATCACAAAATAGTCTAAGCTATTTCAATATAGTCTATCAATACACAAAAGGGAAAGATGAATCGGGGAGGGGCACTAAACTTCTTGAGACTTGTGTTGAGCCTCCTCCTCCATCCCCTCCTTCTTTAGAGATCAGTTTAGTTCAACGGTTTGATTCTTCCCTTATACTTTTTTGGGGGGGGATTAGTACTTGCCAGATATTTTAGTGTTGTTTGATACATCACACACTCCACACATTGGACCAAACATTCTTGAGGATCTTCACTTCCTCTTTAATGGTAGCTTGAGTATTCATGTCACCACATCTTCAATGCCTTCCAAGGTTACTTGTCAAGTATCTTCATAGTTTATTGGGCGTGCTTCAATTGATTTCCAGCATAGCATGATTTAGATACATGGACAATTTAGTAGTCTTCCATGGCACATATCATGATACTATTCCTTCCATCTCCTTTCATGGAGTTACTTCTACCTTGGCCATTGAATTTGTTTCTTCCCAAGGGGAGGAATGTGGTTTACCATTCTTGGATCTTCATCATCATTCATCCTCGAGCCTTCATCTTTAGCATTGGAGTTTCTCTCTTATGGGGAGATACATCATCTCTTCCTTTCTCTCCTATGGGGGGTTTATTGATTGTACTTATGTGACCAATTTAGTATTCAGGGGTACATCTTGAGTCCTTAATTCTTGTCACATGTAGTCTTTTCTATTTCATTTCCCTCTTTTGAAGAGGATTTTTTTCCCATGTGGCTTTCTCCCTTCCTATGTTTATGAGAATTGCATTGGTTTGTACATGGGTACCTAATAAGGATTTTGTTGGTGAGACCCATTTATGGTTGCATTTTGAAATCATCTTTAGCTCTTTAGCTTATTCATAACTTAGTCTTAAGGGGGGTGTTGGAGTAATTAGGACATTATCTAATTAATTATATAATTGGGCCCTTATTACTTTATTCACCTAAGCTAAAGCTATGTGACTTTTACTGAAGTAGTCACCGGTGAGGAGGGACCTCAAAGAGATCAATCCGGACTGGTCAACAAGAGTAAACACAACAGAAACACATAGATATGATGGAAGCAATACATAATAGATAGTTTTATTGCATGAAATTTTATTACATCCAACCGGTAACAACTGGGTTACAACATACCGACACACATGCTTGGTAGAATAGGTCACAACCGGGACCTTGAATCGAAAGATCTATCTTCTAGGCACAATCTATCTATTTGATACTCTGATTGAATCTAATTGATTACATTCTAAAGTGCGATTATAAATATATATTTATCCAAAGGATCCAGTCGGCCCAAAAGGGATCAGAACCCGAAGAACAAGACCTAACGTGCAAAATGAACAAGGTCGGCCACACGCCAAGGAACATCGAAATCAATGCTCAAGGCTCCACAAGCTTCGAAATGGGTTCCTGTAGATCACCAGAATAGGTCTCAGGCAACCGATAACAAAGGAACAACCGATAACAAGAAACTGTCATGGAAACCGGTAGTGATATCTTGCCGGTAAGTGATCCAAATGAGGTGTGGTCTGAAAGAAAGAAATATGATCAAGTCTTCAAGTAGAATCCAACTCCACAAGATCTGGTGAGCCAAAATTGGGACACGCAAAAAGGAAAACTAAAACTACAAACAAAACATAAAGGAAAATGTTTTTGGTTGATGCAAGATTGTTGTGAACCGGGGATGCTCCTGCATTAGACATCCGGGGTTAATGAAAAAGTGAGCCTCTCACTTTACTGGGGTCAGAGGGAAACCAAGGTGGTCTACCTCTGCCTAAGAAATCCAAGATGAATCTTCAACCGGTCTGCTCTTCCACTTCACAAGATATTCTTTGTACTGATTGTTCCAGGTACTACGCCCAATCCTACTGTCCGAAATATTTTCAATCTGATCAGGTTCCTTCAGGGGCAATTGTTTCTCAAGGTATGCAACATTGTCCTCACTAAATTCTGGTTCATGGTACTCATGAAGATCTGCAATGTTGAATATAGGTAAAATACTTAGACTATCTGGTAGCTCCACTTCATATGCATTTTCAAAATTAAACTTCCTCAAAAGCTTACATGGTCCAAACTTCTTCATCTGCAACTTATTATAAGTTCCAACTGGGAATCTCTCTTTTCTCAAATATACTATCACTTCATCGCCAACTTCAAATTCCTTATGTCTCTTCTTCTCATCTGCCTTCCCCTTATATTTGTTGTTCATGTCTTCCAAATATTGTTTAACCTGAATATGCAATGCTTCCATGTGATCTACAAAATCTTATGCTTCTGAACTCTTCCAGTCTTCATTGCTAATGTCTCTCAATTGTGATATTCCTCTAGGATGCACTCTGGTAACAATCTCAAAAGGTGTTTTTTCTGATACTTCTATTCACTGAATTGTTGTAGGCAAACTCTGCTTATGCAAGGATCAAATCCCAACTTCCGGTTTTATCTCCCACTAAACATCTCAACAAGTTTCCCAAAATCTGGTTAACAACTTTTGTTTGTTCACCAGTTTGTGGATGAAAAGTAGAACTGAACTTCAAATATGTCTTCATCTTCTTCCAAAGTGTTCTCCAAAAATAGCCAACAAACTTCATGTCTCTTTTTGGAACTATGCTCTTAGGTAATCCATGCAATCTCACCACTTCCTTGAAAAATAGGTCGTCTACATGTAATGCATCTGATGTCTTCTTACAAGCTATGAAATGAGCCATCTTTGAAAATATATCCACTATCACAAATATAGAATCATTCCCTCTCAATGTCTTAGGCAATCTAAGTACAAAATCCATGCTTATATCCTCCCAAGGTCTTATCGGTATTGTCAAAGGTTTATACAATCCCACATTCTAACTACTACCTTTTGCAACTTGACAAACTCTACAACTTTGCACATATCTCTTAACATCCTTATGAATATGGGGCGAAAAGTATTGCTAACTCACCAATGCAACTATTTTGTTAATGCCAAACTATCTAGCTAAACCTCCATTATGTTTCTCTTTTATTAGGTTCTCTCTCATGGAACTCTTAGGTATGCACAACTCAACTCCCCTGAATAACATCCCATCCTGAATGAAATAATCCAACCATTTGCTCCTATCAACCATAACCGGTTCTCTACATGCTTTCCAAGGTTCTGCAAAATCCCGGTCTTCATCATACAAGGTCTTCAAATCTTCAAAACCTAATATTGTCACTCTCATCTCTATCAGCAAATTTCTTCTCCTACTCAATGCATCAGCAACTTTGTTAGATTTCCCACTTCTATGCTTCAGCACAAAGGTGTAACTCTTCAAGAATTCTACCCATCTCATATGTTTTTTATTTAACTTACTCTGACTGCTCAAATACTGCAAACATTGATGATCCGTATACAACACAAACTCCTTAGGAAACAAGTAATGTCTCCACTTCTTCAAGGCTTGAACTATGGCATAAAATTCCTGATCATACACTGAATATCTCTTCTGGGCATCATTCAATTTTTCATTGAAATACGCTACTGCTCTCCCTTCTTGACTCAAAATTGTTCCTATTTCTATTCCACTTGCATCACAATCTACTTGAAATACTTTATTGAATCTGGTAAAGCTAACACAAGCTAGTCAGTCACTTTTTGCTTCAACAATTCAAAACTTTTGTTTTCTCCAGTGGTCCACTTGAATTCCTTTCGATCTCCTCTCATGGTCTCAGTCATAGGGTTACAAAATGAACTAAAATTTCTGATAAACTTCCGGTAAAAACTAGCCATTCCATAAAATGATCTTACCTCCCTAATGCTTTCTGGTGTAGGCCACTCAACAATGGCTTTCACTTTCTCAGGGTCCATCTTCAAACCATCCTCAAATATCATAAATCCTAAATAGACTAACTCATCCTTCATGAAAGCACACTTCTTGATATTGATCAACAACTTTTCTTCTCTTAACCTCTGTAAAACTTGTCTTAACTACAACAAATGCTCTTGTTTTTTTTGTTTTACTGAAAATCAGAATGTCATCCAAATACACAATAAACAAACTTACCCAAGAATTTTTTCAATACCTCATTCGCCAGCCTCGTGAAAGTACTCGATGCATTATCAACCCAAAAGGCATCACCAACCATTCATATAGTCCTTCATTTGTCTTAAATGTTGTCTTCCACTCATCACCTTCTCTGATCCTGATATGATGATATCAACTCTTCAAATCTATCTTTGTAAAGTATTTTGCTACACTCAAACAGTCCATTATGTCGTCCATCCTAGGCAAAGGAAACTGGTATTTCACTATGATCTTGTTTATTGCTCTTAAATCAATACACATACTCCATTCTCCATTCTTCTTAGGTGCTAATACTGTTGGTACTGCACAAGGGCTCAGACTCTCCCTAATCAAACCTTTCTTCAACAGCTCCTGCACTTGTCTATTTAGTTCTTCATTCTCTGTCAGTGTCAATCGGTGTGCAACTTTGTTAGGCAAACTAGCTCTAGAAATCAAGTCCATGCAATGACTAATACTTCTAACAGGTGGCAATCCATTAGGTACATTATCTGAAATAATGTCCTCATCTTCTGTCAGCAAATCTCTTATCTCTTTCGGGTACTCTTCTTTTGGTTTTGGTCTCTCATTCTTCTTAGGAATTAAGGAAAAACACACATTCTCATGTCTCAGTCCATCCATGAATTTCCTTCCATCTACTAAACAGATTATGGCATTCGTGTAGACTTCATTCTTCAAAGGTTCCTCCAAAGGTAACAAGGTTTTCTTCATCCCATTGGCCACAATAGTGTATGTATTCTTCCTCCCATCATGTATTTCCTGTCTATCAAACTGTCAAGGTCTTCCCAACAAAAGATGACAACTATCCATAGGCATAATATAACACAAAACTTCATCATGATAATTCCCAATTTTCAATTTCACCAAACACTGTTCACTTACTAACAACTTGTGTTCATCTTGAATCCATGCTATCTGATAAGGCTTGGGGTGTTTCAATCTCTCCAATTTCAACTTATTCACCATCTCTTCTAAAACAAGATTATCTGAACTACCACTATCAATAACAACTTTACAACACTTACTGGATACCTTACATCTGGTCTTGAATAGATTCTTCCTCTGCAAGGGTTCTTCATCTCCTCTGATATGACACAAAGCTCTCCTCATCATCAAAAGTTCTCCATCTTCTGGTTTATTATCTGATCCAGTGGGGTTTTCTTCCACCACTGCTGCTCTTTCGATAGCCTTTGTCTTCTTACATTTGAATGCACTGTGTCCTTCTCCTCCACACTTAAAGCAAGTTCCTTCGAATGTCCTCTTATTTTGTCTTCCAAAGTTCTCATTCCGATAGAAATTTCTATCATCCTTCCGGTATGAATTACCTTCTTTTCTCACTTCCTTGTCCTTGCTCTGATTTGTACTGGTTCCTCTTCCTCTGGTATATCCTCTTCCTCTGGTAAATATTCCATCTCTACCTCTCTATCTCTGCTTATGTCTTTTGTTCAATTTCTATTCAACCTTTAGTGCATACTGGTAAGCCTCTTCAACACTCTCCAATTTGATCATACTAAGTTCATCTTGAATAGACATCCACAATCCGTTCAAATATCTTGCAATTTGTTCAACTTCATCATCAACATGTCCAGATCTGATGTTCAATTTGTAAAATGCTTCGGTGTACTCCTTTACACTAGATTCCTTCTGTGTCAGATTCTGCAACTTCCGGAACAAATCCACTTGATAATTCGCCAGTACAAACTTATATTTCAACTTAGCAATCATCTGATCCCATGTCCTAATCTTTTCTTTACCTCTTCTTTGTCTATCAACTTGCAAATGTTCCCACCAAAGAGATGCATGACCTTTCAACCGGGTATAGACATATTTCACCTTCCTCTCTTCGGTAGTGTTTTCAAAATCAAAATACTTCTCCATCTCTGAGATCTAATCCATCAATTCATTCTGAATCTAACTTCCCACTATATTCCAGTGGGGTAAAATGAGGTTTAGTGTTTGCCCTACTTAAAACCCTTAAAAACCTTTCTTCATCTGGATCAACCGCCGGTAGGTTTACTTGTTTTGTTGGGGCTTCTTCTCCTTCATCTTCACTTACATCTTCAATATGTCAGCCTCTTCTCTAGGCTATCTCCACAACTTCTAACCGCACTTCTATTCCTCACAACATCTCCATCACAATAGGGTCTGCATTCCCACATGCACCACCATTCCTAGTTCCTCTTTGCACCATCGATTCATGCTAGTCCTCTACAATTGCAGGTCAGACCCGCAATCCGCCACTCTACAACAAAAAATTTAGGACACACAACCTCCAGATTGAAACTTCATTCTAATACCACTTGAAGCAGTCACCGGTGAAGAGGGACCTTAAAGAGATCAATCTGGATCGGTCAACAAGAGTAAACACAACAAAAACACACAAATATGTTAGAGGCAATGCAAAATAGATAGTTTTATTGCATGAAATTTGATTACATCGAACCGGGTTACAACATACCAACACACAGGCCTGGTAGAATAGGTCACAACAGGGACCTTGAATCGAAAGATCTATCTTCTAGGCATAATCTATCTATCTGATACTCCGATTGAATCTAATTGATTACATTCTAAAGCACAATTACAAATATATATATCGATCTAAAGGATCCAATCGGCCCAAAAGGGATCAAAACTCGAAGAACAAGACCTAACGTGCAAAATGAACAAGGTTGGCCACACGCCAAGGAACATCAAATTCAACGCTCAAGGCTCTGCAAGCTTTGGAATGGGTTCTGGTAGATCACCAGAATAGGTCTCAAGCAACCGGTAACAAAGGAACAATTGGTAACAAGAAACTATCATGGAAACCAGTAGTGATATCTTGTCAGTAAGTGATCCAAATGAGGTGCGGTCTGATAGCAAGAAAAATGATCAAGTCTTCAAGTAGAATCCAACTCCACAGGATTCAGTGAGCCAAAATCGGGACACAGAGTAAGGAAAACTAAAACTGCAAACAAAACATAAAGGAAATTTTTTTTGGTTGATGCAAGATTATTGTGAACTGGGGATGCTCCTGCATCATTTACCTTTTATTAGATTAGGCTAATGATAGCTTAAGTTGTGTCATTCATTATGAATGTGGCACTTGTCACTGCCTACTTTAATCTTCCTTTAGGGTTTGTATCCAAGGTTCAATTCATCCTTTTCATAAGAATTCATTCATTCATTGTAATCATAAATTCTTTTTTGCATCAATATACAATTCTCAGGTTGTTAAGCAAATTATCCTTGCTTGATCTCCTTTTTGTGATAGGTGTTGTGCTTGTAGATGATTCATGGAATTATGGGGTTGAACACATAACTCCAACAATATTTAGAAACACCCTCATTTCCTACAAAAGTTAGAAGTATAGAAGAGTTTACCACTATTTACAATTAATCTAAATATTTTGTAATTTGATCATAAGTCCTACCAAGTCTATCTAATCAATTTTAGATCTTGAAATGTGTTTTATAGAGCTATCAGGTACAATTTAAGATCTTACTAAATTTTGGTTCATTTAGTTGCAAAATGTATATATTTCAAGTTTCTAAGTAAATGAGATAGAATTGTAGGCATGCATCTATTCCATCAAGTTTGCTAACTCATATGAACTCTTTGTTCTAACTAAAAGCTATTTTTTAGTTTACATATTATTTGTGCATGATTTATAATACGACTAGTCCCACATAAGCTATTATCCTTTGAATGCCTACAATAATTCAGATCAACACATATATTTAGATGCATGATTATTTTAGGATTCACACACATATCAAGATAGAGGCAAAACATATGAGTAAAATTTGCATACCATGTGTTGGAGTTGATCCCTCAACTCCATAGCTCCCAAATATCGCCCACAATTAAACACCCATCATGAAACAAGAGAGAAGCAAAGAACTACGGAGGCCAAAAGATGATTGATCCATAAAAATGAATCATATTGATTATCTAATGATTGAATGAATAATAAAGTTATAATGAATGTGTTGGCAACAACAATGAGGGAAAATTGAGGGGGGAGTGAATCAATTTTCACCAGATTAAACAATTTAAGCATAGTCTTAGATCTAGTCAACTGTAGCAAGAATAAAGATAAACACAATAACAACAACACACATAAAACCAAGATTTTGATGTCAAAAACCCGGTTAAGGGAAAAACCACGGCGGGAACCTACCCACAATGAGATGATACTCTACAGTAGTATGTGTAAATGTTATAATGAGGAATGCACATGCATTTAGGCACACTACTCAAAATACAATAACTCAGAAGGCTACAACCCTCAGGGGAGGTTCACTACCTTATGTTGGCTTGATGATGATTGTAATGTATTCATCACTTGTTGTCATTGATGAAACACTCTCACACACATATATGATAACATTGACTACCAGTGTAACTTCAATTGGTTTACACTACCAACCGGTATGTTCGAGGTCTATCTCTAACCAGTACTTTGTGTCAACCGGTATGTGCCTAAGAGATAACCTATGATAACACTAAGTCAACATCAAAGTGAAGATGAAGTTCAAGGTGAAGATCAAGTGGAAGATTCATGGACAATGATTCACTAGTTTTATTCCAACCGGTATTGACTGCTCTAACCGGTATCTGATTTTGTGATGCGTTACCAGCACCGTTTGTTTGGTGGTCATTTTTGTGATGAGTTATGGTTAAATGTCTAGATACACTGCACCTAGGAAATTGTGTTCCCATGGCCGACATAAGGTCTGAATGCCTATTTTAAGACATCCGAGTGAAGCATTTCGTGCGAGATGAATAAGAGAGAGAACAGATATAGTAGAGGTAATCTATGCGAATACTTTTGCTGAAGAGCGATAAGTGTTTAGATGGAGAGCAGTGTTGAATGTACTTAGAATTATTTGATCAAGAAAGTTTGTGCTACTAAGAATAGATCAAATCTTTCTTGTTGTTTTCTAATCATTACTATAGAACTAAATCCCCTAACCGGGTAAGCTATAACAAGCTTCATTGTACAAATCCTCTAACAAGGTGATCCATTAGTTTGTATTCTAAAATCCTCTAGCAAGGTTACTCCTAACAAGGTAGTACTCTTAATAGGGTATAAGCTTCTAATCAAGCTTGGGATCTCTAACAAGATTCGCTCCTAGCAGAGCTCTTTGTAAGACCTTAACCGGTCAGTTTTCTATTACTATAGATAGTTAACTTGTGAGTTCCATCTCACCATGGTTTTTACCTATTTGGGTTTTCCACGTATAAACACTTGTGTTGTGGTGGATGTTCTACTTTATGTGGATGTTGTTATTTCATTTTGGATAGCATGTATTTTGTTTAACTGCTTGGTTAAGTTCATCTACCGATTAGTGTTTAAAGTAGTGTTGTTTTGGAGTCACTGATTCACCCCCACCTCCCTCTTAGTGCTTTTCAAGTCCATTAATTGGTATCAGATCCTAACTTCTTTGAAGCCTAATCGCTTGGAAGGGAATCTTGAAACTACCATGGGGGACATAAGCTACTTCAAGATGGCTAGAGAGCTAGAAGCCAGTAGAAATGAAGTTGAATCCCTTAGGGGCAAACTGAAAGCTTCTCAAGTCAAGAGGAGAGAGCTGTCTAAAAAAATGTTAGAAATATCTGACAATAGTTCTTCAGATGAAGCTAATATTGATGCTTTATCAGAAGAAGTTGAAAAGTTGCAGGGTGAGAAACTAAATCTAAGGAGAGAACTGGAAGGTCTCACTATCCGCATGAGTCAGGAGCTGGAATCCAAAAGAGCTATTGAAGATCTTATCAAGGCAAGAGACCAAGAGATTCTAAAAGTCAAACGGGAAAGAGACACCATGCATGAGGACTTAATAGATGAAACAGAAGAAAAGGAAAACCTAAAGCTAGATCTTGAGTTGGCATCATCTCTACAAGAGAACATGTCTAAGCATAATGAAGATCTTGTCAAAAAGCTTACTAAAGCCAATGAGAAATTAGAGAAGTTTGCTAAAAGTTCTACCATGTTGGAAGAACAAATTCAATCATAGAGAATGAAGGGTGATATCTCTGGACTTGGTTTTCATACAACTAAAAAAGGTGAATCCTCTGGCACAAAGAGCAACAATCCAAAGAACAAAGTTACTTCTAAAGGCAATAAGACTACTGGTAAGAAGGCTTTTAAACCTGCCTGCTTTGTTTGCCATAAGCCTGGTCATATTGTAAATGTTTGTAGGAACAAACCTAACATGAAAGCGAGTTACAATATTAATGCTAGGTATGTGTCTAGAAATTTTGAAGGACATTGCTACACTTGTGGAATGTATGGGCATAAACATATTGAGTGCAGATATGGATCAAACAATCTTGTACCATATGGTAACCGGACAAGGAATTTTGATAACCGGGTAAACAAGAACTGGCAAAGATCCTATGCCAACCAGTTTAGTCCATTCGAAATGAAAAAGGTAACAAATGTTGTGTGTACCTTTTGCAATAAAATCGGTCATGTGGCTATGAACTGCAGAAAAAGAACATGAAGAGGAAATGCAGGACCCTGGAGATCATCTAGTATGGCATGTTACCACTGCAACAAACCGGGGCACCTGGCAAAGTTTTGTAGAACCAGAAACAACAAACCGGTCAACTCTACTAAGGATCAGAAAGGCAAGCAAAAAATTGATGTTGAGGAAACAAGAGAAGATATGAACCAAACATGGAAGAAGAAAAGTGAAGAATTGCCTGTAGAAGAAATCACTCCTTCACCCAGTGAAGAGAGTCTAGCACCAGTGACTTAAGCCTGCCTAAAATGGCTAAGGGGAGCATAACAGTAAAACATATTTCAGACCCCTTTTTTGTAGAATAAGCGAGAAAGAATCTTTTTGAATTTTGAATTTTGGTAACTTTGTGTTGACGTGTTAATCAACCAGTATTTCACTTAAGTGGTGAAACTAGGGTTTGTAACCTAAAAGTATGAGCATTTATTAAGGTCGATAAAAAGGATAAAAATAATTTTTACCTTATCATTTTTACCCTAACCCTTTCGAAAAGAAATTGAAGCGATTGCAAAGCAAAGCAAGATTGTCTTGGTGCGAATTGGTGAATTGCTTTGTGATTAAGAGAAATCAAGTTGAATTAGAAGCTAAAGAGAAGCGAACGGGAGTGCATTTGATCGGTCCAACTGAGAATCAAAGCGACGTGCAAAAATCTAGGTATTTCCTTGTATATCGCCTCGAAACTTGTTTATCTAGAATGGCATCTACTTCTAAGTCTGCAGGGAGGTTGATGATCACTGCTGAGCCTGAGGAATCTCTAAAGGCAGATGAAATTATGTCTTATAATGCATTGTCACAAGTCCCGAGTGGAGTCATGATCGAAGGTGATTTGTCCAACTATATAGATTGCAAAATTGAAGATTTGGGAACTCTTCACATCTATACTCAGCTAAAATCACTTTGTGATAAGGAAGGAAAGATTGAAGCTAAATATGCTAGGGATTTTAAAAAAAGATTTCATAATGTCACCTACCCTCTTGAATATTTTGAGCAAGATCACATAAGAATAATCCTAAGTCGAGTCCATGGAGAAAATATGTTTTTGGAAAGGACTCACACGATAACCAAGGAAGCCATTAGGGCTCTAACGGGTTATTGCTTAACCGGTAAAGTTCCTGAGTTGAGGAAAATTACAAAAGACATTGTCTTCAAGCTAACCAGTTCTAACTCTGATGGGCGTGCTTTCTCTATTAACAATATAAGAGATCCCGCGGTGAAACTTGCAGCAATGGTGATAGGCTACAGAGTATTTTACTCCAGTAGACTTAACAGTATTCCATCCGCAGCAATTCATACATCACATAGTATGATTGTTGGAAATGAAGACTATGATATCTGTGAAGCTATTAGAGTCCAGCTATTTCTAAATTTGAAGTCCATCAAAAAGGACAATACTTAGAAGTTCACGTTTGGTCAGCTATTGGCTGGGTTATTTTTCTACTTTCAGAATTTTCTACCTAGTATAGGTGACATTGAATGGTCCAAAGAACAACTGGTTAATGCTCAGATAAGGAACAACATTAAGGTTATGAAGAATAGCTTTTCAGGTGCCACCAACAGGTACTTTAATGAATTTCAGAAGAAAATGAGCTTGAGAATGAGTATACCTGATGAAGTGGTAAGACATTTTGAAAAAGACATAATCTTCACGATTACAACTGATTTTTGCTTAATGCAAGCAAGAGAACCTAGAGAGGAAGAGATGGAAGATATGAGCTATGAGGTCAATCATGACTTACTAGTTGGCTATGCTAATACCCTATAAACATTGCCTATAGACAAAAAGAAGGCAAAATTGGACATTCTAGCAATCCAAGTTGCACCTGCTGAAACCAGTACTGCACCTGTAGCTAAAGCTAAAGGAAAGCAAAAGAAAAGTGAGGAAAAATATCCTTTGAAGAAAACTACAAGGGTGACTCGGAGTGTCCTAAACAATAAGGAACCAGCACCTAAAATAATTGAGAAAAAGGAGAGTGTACCAAAGAAGAGGAACAAGAAATTGATTTTGCAAGCAGAGTTTGAGGATACAGAATCTGAAGAAGAACCTAAAAAGGAAAAGGCAACCGGTAGAACACCTAAGAAGGTAAAGGTAGTGCCGAAGGCAACTACATCTATAGACATTGCCACCTATAAACCTGACACAACATTTGAAAGAACAATGAAGTCATTGGGAAGAAACGGGTTTGACAACGTCAAAGAACATTATGATTCTTTTACTGGAAATGAGAAGAAGTAGGTACTTCAACAGGTACTAACCTATCTAGGTCATTACAGTAGATCTCCACATGAATTGGAGAAAGATATTTCAGTCTCTTTGTATAATACTTTGTTAGATAAATGGGAAGAAGCCACTCAAATAGAAAAGAAGATTTTTGTTGAAGTATTTGTACAGTACTTTCCCAATCTATCATCAAATGGAATTAGTGCTTTAACTGAGGAATACAAAGCATATTTTGATTTTATAGTAAGAAGAATGAAGCTTCTAAATGGAAAAATATCAGTTGTTGAGTCTAAGACACATCAGCTAGCCTGTATAATCAAACAGAGGGAAGATGTCATCCACTCAAGCAATAAGGATGATACCACAGAAGATGTTCCTCGACCAGAAATGGATGAAGAGGAAATTGTTCAAGTTGATGTTGTCTATTCAACCAAGAAGAAGGATTACTCTTTTATTCTTATTGATGAGGATATTCAGGATACAGTGGACCTATCTTAAGATATTACTGCACCAGATATGGATCCTCCTTCAATCATAGAAGTACATGATACAACAGGTGATCAACCAGGTACTCAATTAAAGGAGGTCAGTATACCAGCAACTAAACAACTGGAGAAACCCCAATCTCCACTAGTCATTGAGACTACTCAAAAGGAGTTATTACTCAGCACATAGAAGATGCAACAGAGAAGAACACAGAAAGAGCCATCATTAAGAGTACACCCCCTAAACTGGCAATGCCAGAACTACTTGATGATGATGATGAATACTCTTTAAGTATTGCAAGACCTATTGACATGAATACCTTGAGTGCATCTGAAATGATGAAGATTGCAAACATAAGATGCAATAGAGAAGAACACAAAAAGAGCCATCATTAAGAGTACACCCCCTGAACCAGCAAAGCTAGAACTACTTGACGAATACTAAGAGGGGGGGTGAATTAGTATACCAAAAAATACTGAACTCAAACACTTAAACAGTTTAGCAGTAAACTAGTATAACAGTTTTACTAACAAACCGGTTAAGACAAATGCAAACCAAACAACAAATAAGGCATTCACCCACATGAGCACAATTACCATAACACACGAGATTTTGACGTGGAAACCCAAATGGGAAAAACCACGGTGAGATGAAACTCACAAGTAACTATCCGCATAATAGTAACCAGAGCAGTTAAGGTCATACAATGTTCTTCACTAGAACAGATCCTGTTAGGAATCTCAATCTCTGTTAGAAGATAAATCCGATTAAAGACTACCTTGTGAGAGGATTTCAAATCCACAGCTGTGAACCACCTTGTTAGAGGATTTACAAAGGCTTTGCCAGGTCTACCCGGTTAAGGGTTTCAGACTTGTCGAAGATGTGAGTAATCAACAAGTGAGTGATCTAAATACTAGCACAGTATGCTTGGTTAGATCCTTGATAGCTCATTGTTAATGCATTTTAGCATTACTTCAGTCTTCAATATTTCCACACTCTGTTTCTTCACACAGACCTAATCTACTTCTGTGATCGTACATACAAAAACCTCATCAACTACCTAAAACCCTAACAACAACTAAAACCCTAGACATGATGTCCTTAAAAAGGAAACAGATTTCATGTTGGTCCAATAGGATTACATTGCAAGTTCCTAGGTTCAGTGCATCTGGACACATTTGGTAACACAGCACAGAATCACCGCCAAAGTGTCAGTGGATGATAACTCATCACAAAAATACTAGTTGGTAACTCATCACAGAGTAATACCGATTCATACATTTACCAATTACCGGTTGACACATTTTACCAATTACCGGTTTGTCAAAATGAAGACTGGGAAAAATGATAACAACCGCTTTGTTCCTTCATAACGCTTTGGAATCCTTGAACAACTTGAGGTCTTCATACCGCTTGGGTCTTCATACCGCTTGAGATCGGTAAACACTTTCTGCAAAACACCGATAGTCTAAAGACTCTAATACATATACCGGTTGGAACAAATACCGGTTGAGCATAACTCATACATACAAAAAGTGATCTCAAAGCAGTGTGTGTCCATCAATGACAATCACAACATCATCATAAAAAAATGCCAACAATCTCCCCCTTTGGCATTGATGGCAACACTTAAGAAATTTTTGACTTCGAAGTGTTTTACAACAAAAATATGCCATAATCAAAATTACTCCCCCTAAGCATATACACTATCCCTTTTGCAGATAATACAATGTATACTACTCCCTTAAAGAGATAACATGAAAGTATACATAGCATTCACCAAAATTTTAAATAAAAAATATTACTCCCCCTTTGCCAACAATGACAAAGTATTGCAGAATAACTCATGTTTCTCATTATCCTTAATATAAGAAATGTTTATGACAATAATGAGTGAAACTTATCAAAAACCAATTTAAAATCCTGCATGAAGGTCTTCATGGATAAGGATCGTGATTCAAGTAATGAGGTAGCCACCTCACTTTTTGTTTGCATCTGGGATACCTGTTCTTCCATGGCATTAATGGTGCTCATCTCTTGAGTGACCGTTAAGGCATCCAGATTGAGATAGCATTTTTGAAGTATTTGCAGTCTTGGTAGTAGAACTAGTTGAAGTTCCTGCAAATTTCTGGTCCGGTTGGTGATCTCCAACTCTATTCTAGCGGACTGGAGCTGAAACCGGTGAACAGTTTGCCCATATGTAGTAAAGGAATCATAGGGCATCTTGAAGATGCTTATAAATGCCTGCAAATTAGATTGCAGTTTTTCTTTCTGTGCAAGCACATCATCACATAATAGATAGGGTTGGCTTATCTTACTAAGCAGTAATTTCCCCTCATCCATAGCATCTCTTATGTCTTTCTTCTCTTTCTGAAGTTCACACCGGAGCTCAATCAATTTCTTCACTAAGACAGTGTTTAGTGCCTTTTGATGCTTCTTCTGTGCATAAGCTTTAGCAACCTCTTCCAGGCTTTGTACCTGGTCCTCCACGACTGTGCATAGAAGTTTTAGTTGGGCCAAAGAGGAATCGGTACTGGGGAGGTTGGTATCGGGAATCAAACTGGTAAGTGTATCCACCGCAATTTGAATAACATCTTGCTCCTTTTTCCTCCTTAAAGCTTCCAGTCGCTCTTGAGCAAGCTTAATTTTTTGGAGCTACTCCGATTCATTTGCAGATTAGAGGTCAATGGGACTGGTAATGTTAGCTGGTGTGGCTTGACTACCGGTTGCCTTTGGTGTCTCCACATGTGTGCTCTTTGTCGTTTCCTTCTTTGCTTCGGCTTTCGTTTGTTCCTCTGCTTCTTTCTTTTTCTTCTCTTCATCCTTCTTCCTTTCTTCTTCCTTCTGCTTCTCTTCTTCTTTCTTCTTCTCCTCTTCATGTTTCCTCTTCTCCTCTTCCTTTTTCTTCTTCTCCTCAACCTGTTTCCTCTTCTCCTCTTCCTGTTTCCTTTTCTCTTCTTCTTTTCTCTTCTCCTCCTCTTCCTGTTTCTTTTTCTCCTCTTCCTTTTTCTTCTTCTCCTCTTCCTTTTTCTTTTTCTCCTCTTCTTGTTTCTTTTTCTCCTCTTCTGCTTGTTTCCTCTTCTCTTCCTCTTGATTCTTTTTCTCTTTCTCTGCTTGCACTTTATCAGCCTTTTCTTTGTCCTGTTTTTCTTTGTCCACTCTCTCTTTATCAGTCTTTTCCTTTGTTGCATCCGGAGTGACATTTTCACCATCCAAAGCATCAACGTCAATTGTGTCCATCTGTTCAATGACCGATTCTCCTTCACTATCATATACCTTATCCGATTTTTCGGTTTCCAGTTCTTGCTCAACCTTCTTGTTGGCTTCAGACACTTGGTGCAACCTCAAAGCGGCTTTGGCATGTGAGTGTGTATCTTTTACCACTTTAGGAACTTTCCCTTCCAGTAACAGGAGTCTTCTTCTTCTCATGAAGAAGGGGACTTTGTATTTATCCATAACTTCATATAGCTCTGAATTTGACACATCAGGAAAATATTGTGCAAAAATTTCCTCTCTTATTTCCTGTTCCTTTTCTATGGAAATGCGCCATTTGTTATATAAATAATTTGGTGTCACAAATCTAATTTCTGATGGCGACCGGTCATTAATACATAAATATTGAATAACTTCCTATTCAACTTCCTCCTTTTCATTGTCATTAAAATCATCAAAATGATCTATTAAATCACTTAGCACTTTTCTCCTAATATTCTTAATAGTTATTTGACAATGTGTCAATGGTTTGTAAGAGGAAATGTCTATATTTACCGGTGCTAATGATGTCAGTTCATTGCTAGTTGTCTTTGTCTTCTTCCTCGTTTGCCTAGTCTTTTTAGGTTGTACCTCAGGTTATGTATCCTCAGATTCTGGTGAGGTGTTCTTGGTTTTTCGCTTTCTTTCAAAGACCTTGGCAGGTGCAACTTCCGGTTTCTTCTTGGCCAATGACCGCTTGGTCACTTTAGGACTTGCTGAAGTAACTGGTGTCGATACCGATGGCACTACCTTTCCTTTCTTCACTGAAGGTTCTTCAACCGGTGTTACCCTCTCCAAGTAGGTGTCGATTCTCTTCTTCTTTGGATCAAGAGGTGAGGCAAGTAGGGTAGAGGCATACCCATCAACCATGTCGTACATCACCTCATATCCACTGGGCTCCACTTCTTCCTTTCTGGGCTCAATCGCCTCCATTATGTACTCATCTACTCTGATGATAAAGCAGATGTCCTCTTCATACTTCTTGACAATATCGCCAGATATTCTCATCCTCTGGCTCATGTTGCTTCTGAATTCATCAAAGTATTTGTTCAGGACTTCAGGATAACCGGTTCCTACCGCTTGAAGACTTTCTCTAATTTGCTTGGTAACCGGTTTGTCAGCAGAGAGCCTACTCCAGTGCAGAAGCTATTCTTGCTACTCCTGCAACATGCTCGCTTGACTTAATGGAAGAATTATATTATCAACTGTTGTCTACTTCAGAGTATACGAATCAAATACTAGAATCATGGCAGAATGCTCTATCCCTAGATGAAGCAGAATTTCAATAATATTTTCATGAGAATAGCTAATGCATGAATTTGTTTTAAATTGTAATATATGTTGAGCTCTTTGATACAGATTTTCTATATATATGTATATATTTTACTTTATCATTTTGGCATTGTTGTCAAAGGGGGAGTAATAATATGTATGTGAGTTTTTGAAAATTTTGTATTTATGCATGCATTAAGGGGGAGTATTACAACATTAAGAAGGAGTGTTACATTCAAAGTGAGTATGAGTATATATATGTAGATATGTTGTGTATTACTCAAAATTTTCTAAGTGTTGCCATCAATGCCAAAGGGGGAGATTGTCGGCTTGATGATGATTGTAATGCATTCATCACTTGTTTTCATTGATGAAACACTCTCACACACATATATGATAACATTAACTACCGGTGTAACTTCAATTGGTTTACACTACCAACCGGTATGTTCAAGGTCTATCTCTAACCTGTACTTTGTGTCAACCGGTATGTGCCTAAGAGATAACTTGTGGTAACACTAAGTTGGCATCAAATTGAAGATGAAGTTCAAGGTGAAGATCAAGTGGAAGATTCATGGACAATGATTCACTAGTTTTATTCCAACCAGTATTGGCTACTCTAACCGGTATCTGATTTTGTGATGCGTTACCAGTACCGTTTGTTTGGCGGTCATTTTTGTGATGAGTTATGCTTAAATGTCTAGATACACTACACCTAGGAAATTGTGTTCCTATGGCCGACATAAGGTCTGAATGCCTATTTAAAGACATCTGAGTGAAGAATTTCGTGCGAGATGAATAAGAGAGAGAACAGTTATAGTAGAGGTAATCTATGCGAATACTTTTGCTGAAGAGCGATAAGTGTTTAGATAGAGATAAGTGTTGAATGTACTTAGAATGATCTGATCAAGCAAGTTTGTGCCACTCAGAACATATCAAATCTTTCATGTTATTTTCTAATCATTATAATAGAACTAAATCCCCTACCCGGGTAAGCTCTAACAAGCTTCATTATACAAATCCTCTAACAAAGTGATCCATTAGTTTGGATTCTAAAATCCTCCAGCAAGGTTACTCCTAACAAGGTAGTACTCTTAACAGGGTATAAGCTTCTAATCAAGCTTGGGATCTCTAACAAGATTCGCTCCTAGCAGAGCTCTTTGTAAGACCTTAACCGGTCAATTTTCTATTACTGCAGATAGTTAACTTGTGAGTTCCATCTCACTGTGGTTTTTACCTATTTGGGTTTTCCACGTATAAACACTTGTGTTATGGTGGATGTTCTACTTTATGTGGATGTTGTTATTTCATTTTGGATAGCATGTATTTTGTTTAACTGCTTGGTTAAGTTCATCTACCGATTAGTGTTTAAAGTAGTGTTTGTTTTGGAGTCACTAATTCACCCCCCCCCGCCCTCTCAGTGCTTTTCAAGTCCATCACCTTACAACAATATTTGGACTACAATCCGGTTAGGATGAACTGAAAGAATAACATCTCCTAATGTTTGATGGCAGTTTCGGTTAAGCACAATTGTTTGCCCTACAACACTATCTGCTCAATACACCATACCGAAAGATGAATTCGCTTATTCACACATACACCACTCTCTAATAATGCAGAAACAACATCGACACCCAAATTACATGAATATAACACCTATTTATACAAATCATCAACCTTGACTACAAGGTCAACCAAACCCTCACCTAATTACAATATTACATCACATGATACATAAATCAACCACCAGATCAATACAATGCCATAGACAATATAGCATGGACCCAAATCAATTCCTTGAATACACAAAACCACCAAAAATCTCACCAAGATCAACCGCAACACATTACACCACCGAAAATACCGCATAACATGAAGAACATCATCAAACCCATAAGATCTTTAATAACAAGCACAATGATTAATGCGAACCAACAAAACAAATAGGACATGATTAGGAAACACCAACAAGCACGTTAGAATCATCTGCAATAGTTGCACCAACACCACTTAATCAAATCTTCATTGATCAACATGTTAATACTCAAGAACACTTAACAACAACAACTCGAACAGGAAAGATAACTTGTGGAGCACCAAATCACGAACCATTTGAAATGAAGATACACACAAACATCCAAAACACTCTCCCAAATCTGCAGCACAAGATATAATCATATCATAGCACAATTGATCAAACACCAGAACACTGCAACACTGAATACTGAAAAACCAATCTCCATACCAGAATCCACAACTTGATCAAATCACCACATAGAATCATAAAAAATGAAGTATCTCTAGTTGATTGAACATATTAAATAGATAAACCAACTAGATCAACTTACTACAATCACCAGATCACCAAACAACTCTCTGCAACATCAAAACATAGGAATATGTTGACATCAATGACAACAACATATCCTAGCAACAACAATATCCAACAATCTCCCCCTTTGGCATTGATGGCAACATACGAATGTGAAAAACAATCAATGCAAAGGAACAAATCAACACCAACAATCTCCCCCCTAAAATCATGCACACAAAGCTTCCAAGATAAGCCAGATTTTCACATGCTTCTCTCCCCCTTTGACAACAATGCCAAAGACATAAGAAAATCATGCATCTCTCCCTCTAAGAATGGAAATATCCCCCTTAGGATAAAATCACACACTTCTGAACCACACATTAACTACCCCGACTGAGTAATAACACAAACTCATCAACTCGGATAAGAAGATAAGACTGTGAAGTCCATTGGATTGATACATCTCAATGCATCTAATTCTCATAAGGACGGGCAGAGACCCCTAAGTTGTCTCTCAAATAAACAAATGTATTTGCAAGCAAAGGCTTGGTGAAAAAATCTACAATCTGATCCTTTGTAGACACATACTCCAATTTGACTTCTTCATCACTGACCTTCTCCCTCAAGAAATGATACTTAATTGATATATGCTTTGTTTTAGAATGCAGTACCAGATTCTTGGAAATATTAATAGCACTTGAATTGTCACAGTATATAACAGTAGGCTCATCATATATAACTCTAATATACTTCAACATCTTCTTTATCCACACTACCTGGGTACAGTTTCTAGCAACATCAATGTATTCAGCTTCAACAATAGATAGAGATATAGCATCTTGTTTCTTACTCGCCCATGACACCAATTTCTTCCCCAAAATGAAAGCTCCACCAGTAGTGTTTTTTCAGTCATCAACATCACTTGCCCAATCAACATCAATATAAGCACATAAAATGAAATCATCATTCTTCTGATACCACAAACCATAATCAACAGTCCCCTTCAAGTATCTGAATATCCTCTTCACAACAGTAACATGACTCTCTTTAGGATCTTCTTGAAATCTAGCACAGAGAAAAACAACATGCATAATATCTAGTCTAGTATGAGTCAGGTACAACAATCCACTAACCATAGATCTATATAAGGTATGATTAAATTTATGAGATTCATCTTGCTTAGACAAGTTGCATCCAATCACCATAGGAGTTCCAACAAGTTTAGAATCATCTAGCCCAAACTTCTTTAATAGTTTCTTCACATACTTAGATTGAGAAATGAAAATGCCTTTAATAGTTTGTGTAATCTGCAGTCCTAAGAATAATTTCATCTCACGTATCTTAGACATCTCAAATTCCTTTTGCATATCACCAACAAACTTCATACTCAAATCATCATCTCCTCCAAAAACAATGTCATCAACAAATACTTCAACAATCAAAATGTTGTCATTATCAATCTCATAGTATAGATTACTGTCAGCACTACCTATACAAAATCCCAACTTCATCAAAGACTTGTCTGATCTACAATACTAGGCTCTAGGAGCTTGTTTAAGTCCATACAATGCTTTCTTCAACCTGCATACCATGTCTCCTTCATCTGATAATGAAAATCCTTCCATTTAATCAATGTAGACTTCCTCCTCAAGATCACCATTCAAAAAGGTTGACTTCACATCCATCTAATATACCTTGAGATTCTTGTAAGCAACAATCTAACAACTTCAATTCTAGTTAGTCGAGGAAAAGTCTCCTCATAATCAATACCTTCCATCTAAGAACATCCCTTACATACCAATCTTGCTTTGTTTCTAACCACTTCACCGGCCTCATTCAATTTATTTCGGAATACCTATTTAGTGCCAATCACATTCTTATCTTTATGTCTCAGATGAAGTTCCCATGTGTTATTCTTCTCAATCTGATTCAACTCTTCCTCCATAGATTTTATCCAATTCTCATCTTTACATGCTTCAACAACATCTTTAAGCTCAATATTGGAAATCATGCATATCTCTTCAGTAACAATCCTTATCCTAGTCATCACACCTTTGTTTTTATCACCAATAATCTGATTCTCTGAATGATTCAATTTCACATACCTCAGAATCTTCTAATTCTTCTGATTCTCAGGTTCTTGAACTTCTTCACCGACAACAGTAATATCTGGAGTAACTGTCTCTACCGGAGCATTCTGCTTTAATATCTTAGTTTGCACAGACTTTGAAATAACATCTTGAGAATCAAACTCATATCCACATACTCTCATATGCTTCCCATGACATTCATCAACCTTCACATTTGTAGTTTCCACTATCTTCTTCAACCTCTTGTTATAACAACAGTAGGCCTTACTCTTAGTAGAATATCCCAAGAAGATATTGCTAGCAATATGGAGGAATTAATTATGTGTTGCATTGATGTTTTGTCATTGATGTCAACACTAGAGCTGTTATGGTTGGTTACCGACATACAGGTTTTGGTTACCGGTAGAAGATCTTGTGTTACCGGTAAGGGTTTAAGGTTTTACCGATAGAGATTTTACTGAGAATCTTTAACAGGATGCATAAGTGGTGTTGGTGTGGCTTCTAGATGGAATTTAGGATGCGGAATATGATCCTTGACCATGCCTCAAATGATTGGAGACATCGCTTTGGCATGGTGGACCCAGATTAGGTCTGGTATCTATCAAGGTTATGGACCGGTATCATGTTAATGTTTTCTCTACACGTTACCGGGATGTTGTATGGATTGGTTATTGTTGTTTTGGTCTAAAGCCAACATGGCATATCATTGTAATATGGATGTATGTAATGATCTTATTGTAATATCTTTTAGGTGGCCGACCTAATTGGTTTAGGCCTTAGGGTTTGTATAAATTGATGTAAGATCTCATTATAGATTGTGTGTCATGTTTGTGGAATGAAATATCATATGTGAAAGAAATTTCGTCGATCATAGGTGATCGAATTGGGTTTAAGTAAGAGGTCAAAGGCCTTCGGTATTGAGCTTAATCGAGACTGTAATCACGCATGGTAGATGATATCTCTGACAGTTCATTCTTCTGGATTGTTGTCCAATTATCTTGAAGTGGTTATAACCTCTCTATAGTCAGTGAGACTCTTTTATAATGAGCAGTACGCTCTAAGCAGCGCGCCTTCCTGCATGTGCAAGCCCCTCATTGTATCACATACTTTCTGCAGAAGTATCATCTGACTGTGGGTAGGCTTCCCGCCGTGGTTTTTCCCTTTACCGGGTTTTCCACAAATCATGGTGTTATGTGGTATGGTTGCATTGTGTTAATTATTTGTTTCATTCTTAAGTTTTATTGCATACCGATATATGTTTCTGCTATTCTGGTATTCAATGTTTATGTGCTCCGGTTAAAGGTTATAAAGTGGTTTGATAAATATAATCTGTTGACAACTGATTCACCCCCCTCTCAGTTGTCCACTGGTTATCCTAACAGATACCTTCATCACATCTTGCATCAAACTTTCCTATATCCTCATCTCTTTTGATATAACATTTGCTTCCAAAAACTCTGAAATATCTAACTATAGGAACATGACCAAACCATAACTCATAAGGAGTCTTACTAGAATCACCTTTTATATGCACATGATTGAATGTGTAAACAACAATGCTAGCAATATAGTCCTTCAGTCAACATAGTCCTAGCATTATCCAAAATAGTTATGTTCTTTCTTTCAACAACTCCACTCTACTGAGGGGTTCTAGGAGTAGATAATTGTCTTCTAATTCCACTCCTCTCACAAAATGAATCAAACTCACCAGATGTGAATTCTCCTCCTCTGTCAAATCTCAGACACTTCAGTTTCAACCATGTCTCAGTCTCCACCTTAGCTTTGAATATCTTGAATTTCTCTAGTGCTTCTGATTTCTCCCTTAGAAAGGTAACCCACATCATTCTAGAGTAATCATCAATAAACAACATGAAATACTCATCACCCTGCATGCTTCTTACTCTTGTAGGACCACACAAGTCAGTATGCATGAGATCTAATAATCCATTGAATGTATACAACTTACTCTTAAATGAAATTCTTGTTTTCTTTCCCAACTGACATTCTTTACATATTGGATTAGAGGCCTTCACAATCTTAGGCAAATCTCTAATAGCTTAAGTAGAACTTATCCTTATCATGTAGTCAAAATTAACATGACACATCCTTATATGCCACAACCAACTTTCATCAATCTGAGCAATCAAACAACTTTTCTCAATGGAATTCGAGTGAAAGATAATACCTTTAGTCTTAGTCCTTGAAGCAATCTATATACCCGAGGCATTCAGAATCTTGCATTTACCATTCTTGAATTGAAAATCATATCCCTTGTCAACCATATGTCCAATACTCAAAAGATTATGCTTCTAACCTTCAACATATAAGACATCATCAGTATTATGCTTACCATCAAAGGAAATAGAACCTCTACAACGAATCACACAAGATTTATCATCTCCAAATCTTACTATACCACCATCATACCTTTCCATATTCACAAATTTGCTTTTATTACCTGTCATATGATGTGAACAACGGTTTTCAATTACCCATCCAACTTTTTATTCAATCTTAGCAACCAAAGCTTTCTCCTCAACAATGCAACTTGTAGAATTCACTGGTACCAGATCATCTTCCTTGATAGCAATAAATATTTGTCACACCTTCATTAGTAACATAATAACATCTCTTCTAATATATGCACTTTTGGTTAGATTTATAAGGCTTATCATACTTATCAAATCTATCATGCCTTTCATGCTTATCATACCTAGACATTCTTTCAGGACACCTAGAAGCAAAATATCCTATCTTATTAAAAGAGAAACATTTCAAAGGTAACTTTCCATCATACTTACTGACTCTCTTAGGAAATCTCTGAGCAATAAGTGCTTCAAGCTCATATAACTCTCTGTCCTATTCTTCCATCTCTCTCATTTCTCTTTCATATTTTGAAACCCTAGATGAACTCTCTCCCGGATCATACTTTATCTTCCCAGATATAGAGGCTTTAAATACAGTCTCATACTTACCATGCGACTCACCAAATTCACTCAACTCAAATGAAACAAACTTAGCAACCAACATGTCTCTTGTCATTATAGTCACACTTCAGATTTCATCAATAGCAGCAACTTTAGCTTTGTAAGCAAGAGGCAAGGATCTCAGCACTTTAGCAACAATCTCGTCTTCTTCAAGAGTTCCACTAACACATCTAATGTTCATAACAAGTTAATTCACTTTAGCCATAAAGGATGTTATGTTCTCATCTTCTCCCATCTTCAATGTCTCATACTGTCCTTTCAAACTCTGCTACTTAGCAACTTTAACTTGTGCATCCTCTAACTTTTTCCCGATCTTACGTGTATTTTGCAAACCCATCACATTAGCCATCTCTGAATCAGTCAACACACTCAGAAATGCTTCCTTAGATCTTATGTTATGTTCAAAATCCTTGATTTCAACAGTAGTAATTGGTCCATTCCGAGGAAAATTGTAGACATTCTTTGTAATCTTCCAATAATCTTCTCCAATATATTTCAAGTGAACTTCCATTTGATCCTTCCATATAGTATAATTATTTCCATCAAATCTCAGACTCTCTTCCTTGAACACATAGGTTGCCATCTCGGGTTTCCTCAAGCAGTCAAGCTTCTTTCGAAGGATCTAGTTCTAATACCAATTATTGGCAACAATAATGAGGGAAAACTAATAAGGGGGGGAGGGTGAATCAATTTTCACTGGATTAAACAATTTAAGTACAGTCTCAGATCTGATCAACTACATCAAGAATAAAGATAAACACAATAACAACAACACACATAACACCAAGATTTTGACGTGAAAAACCGAGTTAAGGGAAAAACCACAGTGGGAGCTTACCCACAATGAGATGATACTCTACAGTAGTATGTGTAAATATCACAATGAGGAATGCACATGCAATTAGGCACACTGCCTAGAGATCACTGCTCCAAATATAATGACTTGGAAGGCTACGACCCTCAGGGTAGGTCCACTACCTTACAACAATATTCAGACTACAAACAGGTTAGGATGAACTGAAAAAATAGCATCTCCTAATGCTCGATGATAGTTTTGGTTAAGCACAATTGTCTGCCCTACAACACTCTCTGCTCAATACACCACACCAAAAGATTAATTCACTTACTCACATGTACACCACTCTTTGATAATGCAGACACAACACTGACACCAAATTACATGAATATAACACCTATTTATACAAATCATCAACCTTGACTACAAGGTCGGCCAAACCCTCAACACCTAATTACAAAATTACATCAAATGATACATAAATCAACTACTGACCAATACAATGCCATAGACAACATAGCATGGACCCAAATCAACTCCTCGAACATGCAACACCACCAAAAATCTTGCCAAGATCAACTGTGACACATTACACCACTGAAGATACTGCATAACATGAAGAATATCATCAAACCCATAAGATCTTCAATAACATGCACAATGATCAATGCAGACCAATAAAAAAAATAGGACATGATTAGGAAACACCAACAAGCATGTTAGAATCATCTGCAATAGCTGCACCAACACCACTTAATCAAATCTTCATCGATCAACATGCTAATACTCAAGAACACTTAACAACAACAACTTGGATAATAAAGATAACTTGCAGAGCACTAATTCACGAACCATCAAAAATGAAGATACATATGAACATCCAAAGCACTCTCCCAAATCCGCAACACAAGATATAATCATACTGAAGCACAACAGATCAAACATCAAAACACTGCAACCCTGAATACTGAAAACCAATCTCCATACTGGAATCCACAACTTGATCAAATCATCACATAACGTCATAAAGAATGAAGTATCTCTAGTTGATTCAGCATATCAAACAAATAAACCAACCGGATCAACTCACTGCAATCACTAGATCACCAAATAAATCTCTGCAAGATCAAAACACAAGAATATGTTGACATCAATGACAATATATCCTAGCAACAAAAATATCCAACATAATACTTATAAAGAAAACCTACAATCTCATGACATGTATCCTCATCACATGACTCAAGACACAATAAGTAACATTACCTAAGTAAGCTTAAGTCCTGGAGAACTAAGTACTCTAACACCCCCTTAAGTGTAACTTAGGGGGAAGCTAAAACCTCTAAATGCAAATGCATGAAATACAAAGGATGGGTCTTGACAACGAAGGTATGATAAGGTACCCATGTACAAACAAAAAGATCTCTCATAACTAGAGAAAATAAAAATCTAGTGGGAGAAAATTCCTCTCCAAAAGAGAGAAAAAAGAAATGAAGGACTAAGAAGCCAACAATAAAATGTCTCAAAAAAGAATAGGAACATGAAAAAAATCCTCTAAAGCATAAAGAAGTTGTAGAAAACTATCAAATGAAGCTTGCTATAGTGTTGAATGAAGAACCTCCTCTAAAAACAAAAATCTACATGAGTGCTCCCAATGACACTACTTTAACAATCATATGTCAAACAAAGGCAAATATCTACCATTTGAAGATGCAAATGGTAATAGTCTAAAGTCAATAATTTGCATGAGTGCCCCCTGTAGACACCTAAAATTGTTCAGTCTAATTAAATAAATATCTTTATTTATTTAATTGTTTTAGCCTAATTCTTCTATTAATTAAATAAATATTTATTTATTTAATTGATTCATTTATCCTCTTTTAACTTTATTTCTCATTTAAATAAATACATTTATTTATTTAATTTCCCCTTTTCCTAGATTAAATAAATATCTTATTTATTTAATTGATCCCAATTCTTCTGTTAATTAAATAAATCTTTATTTATTTAATTAATTCATTATCCATTTCCACCCATGACACGTGTCATTCATCTCTTAATTCCTACACTACCTACCCTATTATTATTTTCTTATTTTATCTACCTATCCTCTAATCATAGCCGACCATTTATCTTTTACACCTCTTAATATTATCTGTCCATTTCTTATAGTGTCTTCTATATAAGGAGATTCTTCCTTCATTATCAACCCTAATCAGCTAATCAAGCCCAACTACGCTTTCGAATTTTCACATGCGATCAAGCCTACTTGCAACCATATTTCTGTTCTTTGTTGAGCTCTTGTGCACACATAAAATTTGAGAGCAAATATATCAAGCAAGATCAATGGAGATAGGAAGAATGGAGATCCAAACCCTATTGGACATGTGATGGTATAATCTTTGTGATTTTATTTGATTTGCATTGTCTTAAGTAATCTTCATATGTTATGGTGGATCTTTGTTGTTGTTAGGCTAGGGTTTCATGGTTGAATTCATTTAGTCTTTCAATATTGTTGTTTTCATTTTTACCATAAAAATTTTGGCACGCCTGGTGGGACACTTGTCTCTTTTCCATTTAACATCTTTTGTTGCAGATTTTGTGTTTTTTGAAGTTGCAAATTTGACATTTTCAACAAAATTTCGGCATTTTTGCATATGCGCATCCTGGAACTGCATTTTTGCTTTTCTTCCATGTCTGTGACCTTCGTAATTGCGTCTGTGTTCGGTATTATTTTATTCTTATTTTGAAAATTGCAGGGTTGCGTCTTTGTTTTCAAACCGCATTTATGCACCTTTCAGACGCGTCTGTGTTCAGGAGTCGCGTCTGTGTTATCTAGGCGTGTCTGTGAAGGATTTAGGCACGTTTGTGATTTTCTGTCGCGTTTGCGTTAGGTTTAATCGCGTATGTGTTTCAGATCTTGCATTTTTTAGTTTTTGATCCAGTTTTGAGGCTTTATTTCATCATTTGGATTTCAGATCTGGTTTATTTCGGGCTAACACCTTGTGATCTAGCTAACAAAATTGGTGCAGTTTGTCTTGGAAGCGATTCATCTTGTCGAAGGCCCCTATTTCACAGTCTTTTGGATCTAAAATTTACCTAACTCATTTGCTTGCAGGAAGGGGTAATCATTTGAAACAACCCAAACTACTAACGAATCTTTGTTGCAGGATCTTGACAAGGGTTTTCTTTTGATCATTATTGTGTGCCTTGTTTTCATAGATTACCAAACACTTCAATTGGTGCACTAAAATTGAACCTGTGTCTTTTGTGTCTTGAGCAATAGGCTCTTTTTGTTTAATCTCTAGAGGGCCTATCTCCCTATGTGGTCATTAGGACTACTAGTGAGGAGAGAACGACCCAAGTGGTAGCAAGGAAAACCCACCTCTTCCGAACCATTATAAATAATTGTATCCATGGTGAAAGCCATGGGTAACGTGTGTTGATTAGTTCATACCGACACTATGTCTCCCCATAAACCCGTTTGATCAAATTTATTTGATCAGTTGTAGGGCATAACCCCTACCGATTGGGAGCCTTCTGTACTTACGGAGCTGAAAGTGCCGCATGTGTGGCCACACGAGGGGATGCCCTTACTAGCACCTTTTTGTTTTAGAAAGCCAAAATCCTTCTAGTTGTTGGGGTAGGAGGTCGGACCTCTGGAGCGGCCCACACACATACGGTTCTTAGTAGAGATACAAAGTTCACCACGAGAAGTTTTCGTGGGGACTGATGCTTGGCTGTCCCCAAGAAGTGAGTGTCGAGGGTCAAGCCATTGGGGTCAAGCATCTAAGTATCCGCTCTGAATAGTGTAGCCTTAGGGGAAACCCCATGTGGGATCAACAACTATTGTCCTGGCCAACCATAAGAATTGTGCTTGTCTTATTTTAAACATTCAAACATTCAAGATCAAACATCAAAACATTGTGTCTTTTGTGTCTTCAAGTGTATGCAAAACATTTTTACATCAAATAACACACTTTTCTTTGAGTCATTTTGAGTCTAAACACTTACAAACATTGAGTCTTCATCAACATTGTGTCCTCTTGCCATGAAAAAATAGTTAAACAAATTCAGATTTGGTCACAACAACAACTTCACAAATTAGAAAAATTGCACTCAGTTTCCAAAAACGCGTCTGTGTCTGACAGAAACATGTTCGTGTCATTTAACCGTGTCTGTGAAGTACAAAAATGTGTCTGTGTCATCCTAAAGAAAATTGCACTCACAAAATCTCAAAAACGCGTATGTGTAGTGTTCAACCACACCTGTGAAGTATACAAGCACGTCTGTGTTCAGAATTGAAAAAATTTACAGTCCAACAAACAAGAGAAGTCACTTTCAGACTTATTGAGCTTCCTAGGTTATTTCTTCGGGTTTTCATCTAGCATTTAGCCTATTTTTGGGTCTAACAAAGTTCATCATTGCTTTACACCTTGCATTACATTCACATTTGTCTAAACTTGAGTCAAAAGGTCACTTGCTTGTCCTCATCTTACTTTGTCAACACACTACATACAACAACATTTTGCTAAGTGGTCCCTCATCAAGGTCTATCACCTTTGGGTCTCATTTGGTCTTACTTAGAGTCAAGGTCAACTTACCTCATCAAGAGAAACTATCATCTCTTTGGAAGCCACGCCTAATCTACTACATACATGCTTGGTCTTACACTTTGGACATTGCAAGTACACTTCAGATTTATTTACATTCCATCCAACTCTTGGTCTTCCATACTCTTTCCATTTTCATCTAGTCTCAAACATCTTGGTCAAGACCTAGTTCATGGTTGAAAATCGTTCCCAAAAATCTAGGAGAGAAGCTAAAGAGGCTCAAGAGTCTGCAAACATGAGTGCCTATGAGTATGATAATGATGTCTTTTTCAATTCTGATCATACCACATTACCTGACATCGATGCCTATAGAAACATTCCAAATGTCGAGAACATGGACACTACAAACAACAATGATACACACAATGACAATATGGACAACTTTTTCGTACATTCAACAGAAGTGGAAGACTCCATTATGGATCCCTGTTTCAATCGATTGGTTGAGGAAATAATGAGGAGAGATAGACAATATTTCTTACAAGTGATGGCACAAAGTGGAGCCAAGATCCCTCATGATTTTGACATGTCTCAAATAATGGAAAATCAACCTTTGCAACAACCTCTCAACATGGATCAAAGGAGGCCTAATAGTGGAGGCAATAGAGGACCACATATTGTTACTGAATCACCATATTCTTTGTTTCAAAAACCTAAGGTCCCACATACACATGGTCAAGCATATGATGCTCACCTTCGCAGACCATTATGGAAGTCTTATGTAGAAAAATATACTCAATCACATACTAGTGCTAAGGACCAACCACAAAAGCAATTGGATATCCAAAGGCATGATCAAAATTTGGACACAAGGAAACCCCGTGTCAAATTTGGGGGCAACACATCAGAACAAACTCATGACATGCCTGTAGAGTATGGTATACATGGACAAAACAAATATTTCATTCCTCATCATGACTCTATGCCAAGTGGTCTTTATATGCAACATCATTATAGACCTCCTCCATATGAACATGTGTATGATCAGTATCATCCATATATGCAACATGCTCCTCCTCCACCCGGTGGCTCGGGCATTTGATATGGTCCAAGAAGTTGGTCTCCACCTAAGAACAATTTGGAGCAACAAATTAAGGACTTACAAAAGAAAATGGAGGACATAAATACACCAAAGCCATCTTACACAATGAAAGACATATGTCCCTGTCCATTTGACAAAAGTATTCCAATGCCTCCTTTTCCTACACATTTTGTGACACCTAAGTTTGATAAGTACAGAGGAAAAGGGGATCCTAAGGCACATATAAGAGAATTTTCCACAGCTTGCATTGAGGTAGCAACAGAAGAGACATATTTGATGAGATTATATCCACAAAGCTTAGGTGATCAAGCTATGGAATGGTTCTCTCAACTTCCACCTGGAATTAAGTCATGGGGTGATTTAGCAGAGGCTTTTATCCAACATTTCTCATACAACATAGAGACAGACATATCAGTCACTGCTTTGTGCAACACCAAGCAAAAGGATGGAGAGTCTTTTTCATCATTTTTACAAAGATGGAGGAATCTAGCCAACATATGCTCTTGTGAAATTCCACAAAAACAAATGGTAGCGATGTTCACCCAAAATGTCAACAAAGAAATTGGTTATGATCTAAGGAAAGCTTGCTTGTCCACTTTCAAGGACATCATTGAAAAAGTCTTAGCAACAAAGAAGGTCCTAATTGAGCAAGGCATCACCAAAATATTCAAAGAAAACAAAGAGGACTTTAAAGGAAAAGGCAAGCCAAGATTTTGGAATAAAAACAAGAACACAATTAATGATGGCATTGTCGATGCCAATACAGTGCAACCCAAAATCATTTTTTTTGGATCAAGCTCTACAAACAATCAAGTGAATACTCAAACAACTTCAAAACCATGAAGGAAATACACCCTATTGGGAGAACTACTTGAGTCAGCTTTCGAGAAGCTAGTGGCAAACAAAATAATAACAATTCCAGATTTGCCTCCATATGAGCCAAAGGTCAAACCAAATTGGTGGAATGACGATGAGTATTGCGAGTATCACAAGAGCAAGGGCCATAAAATAGGAAATTGTCATCGGCTAAATAACATTATACAAGATCTTATTGATAGAGGTGACATTGAGATCGAAGGACACTCATCCAATCAAGAACATGAAATGTTTAAAGAACCATTCCCAAAACGTGACAAGGGAAAAGCTAAAGCCACACATGAGAAGATCAACTCTACCAGAGCATCCTATAACTATGATTCAACTGTCAATCACATTTCGATGGACAATTATGTCTCTACCATTATCATCAAAGACAAAACACCTAAAAATTCTACCTAAAGACCCAAGGTTGTCCTAAAAGGCATTAGATCTTCTTTCGAACCTACCTCTGAATGTAATGTTACAACTCGTCGAGGTAAATTCACTTTGCAAGGTGCTCCAGCTAAAAACACCACTTCCTCATCAACCAAACCTAAGTATGACCTTGTAGAACAGTTAGGGAAGACACCTGCACTTATCTCCATCCTTGAACTGTTACACATATCCCCTACACATAAAACCATTCTTGAAAAAACTTTGAGAGACACTTCCGTCCCCACTGATCTGAATGTGGACCAGTTTCAAGCCATGGTGGGATACCTTTCCATTCCACACCCCCTTACATTCACAGAAGCTGATGATGCCTCCGTGAGCCAACCACATAATGCACCTTTACACATTGAAGCCTTCCTACACAAACATCGAATAAAATGAGTCTTGATAGATGGAGGAGCTGGTCTCAATATATGTACTTTGAACACAATAATACAGTTGGGATATTTAGACAAAGTTGTGAATGCTACAAACAAAATTACCATCAAGGCATATGATGATGAAGAGCGTTCATCCAAAGGCATAGTCACCTTGCCTCTTAGAGTTGGGCCAATTACAAAGGATGTGATTTGTCAAGTCCTAGACCTCGATCTCACATACAACATATTACTAGGATTCCCATGGATTCATGAGATGAGGGCAATCCCATCTACATACCACCAATGCATTAAGTTCCCTCACAATGGAGTTGAAGTAACAGTTAATGGTGATCCTAATCCATTTATATACTGCAATAACTTGAGACCAAAAGCTGAGACAATCATTCCAATTAATAGAGAAGCTATCCCTTCTTCTGCATACATTGACCCTGAATCATTAAAACCTTCAACATCAAAGCAAGGTGAGCTTAAAGGGAAATATCAGGACAAAGACATGGGTGAATACACTTTGAATCAAACCATGTGCTTACGACAAGTTATGAGTTCACCAAAAGAATATGGATGACCACATCTTTCTAAACAAGTATCTATCATTACACTCAAATGGTATCCTACTATCTTCCAAAAGTGGGGTGAAATGGAAGAAGAAGACTTATACAAAATGCTTTACAAAGACCCTGAAGATGGTACACAAGAGCACATCAGCATACCATGTGAAAAATATGGCAAAGGATTCAAGATCCTACAAAAGTTTGGATATGATGGTAAAAGTCCTCTCGGCTTAAGAAAAGAAGGTATCACTCAACCTTTGCAGTCGTAATTAACATTTTAAAATCAACGCTCGAAAGGGCTTGGTTTCATCTCTTCCAGGGTAAACACTCACAAATCAAAAGAAGCATTACAGATCATGAGGTCCAATGATCAACAAGAGAATCGCTATCCCACTGACTCTAATGAATGGGAATGGGGTTCGAACAAATCCTCCAGTGACTATGAACTCACCGAGACATTCAGAGAACCAGGTGAACCCACAAAAGAAGAGGAATTTTATAGAAAATTTAAAGTTGGTCAAGAAACAACCCCTGAGGATCCCACACTGTCTTTGCCTCTAGGTTCTAGATCGAAATCACGAAGGATGAGGACACCCGTCCCTAAATGCGCTTTTAGTGATGACAATTTGGACTCATTCACGATCGAGACAGATGAGGAGAGTGCCAACAATGACCTCGACAACTACCTCGACATACCTGAATATAACTGCATCTTCACCCTTAGTCCCTCTGACTTTGAAAACATTGAAGGCCTTCCCTTTGTTCACCACCAACTTATTGATTGGGACCATGAAGGACCTGTACAGTTCAACACATTCCAAAACGATGAAGCCTTTATTGACTATCTAGGCATACGAGATGATCTTTTGCTCGAGGACCATAAGGTAAGATACACTATAGAACTGAACAATGTGGCATATTTTGGTGAGGGTGTTGGGCCTTCTAGTCGCAAAAATGTAAAAGTAAAAACAAATCATGGGTCTTATGGTGAAAACCACATCGTGGCACTATCTAACCCCAAAAAAGTAAAAAGAAAGGATGTATTTGAGGGTGAAAACCTCTCTGAGGCACCCGAAGATGGAAGGCTTGACATTCTCCCGACATCATATGAAGAAAAATCATCTATGTTAGTAGAGGAGACCATCAAAACAAACATTGGTACAGAAGAAATTCCACATAACACATTCTTGGCACAATCTCTGACAGAGACAGAAAGACCGAAGTTCATAAGTTTCTTCACAGAGTGACAACTCAATTTTGCATGGTCATATGCTGATATGCCTGGATTGGATCCGGATTTAGTAATGCATCATTTGATAGTTAAACCGGGAGCAAAATCAGTGAAACATAAATTAAGAAAGATACATCCACAAGTGGCATTATTAGTCAAGGTGAAGCTTGAAAAACTATTGGATGCCAGATTCATACGCCCAATTGATTATCCTGAATGGATCTCTAACTTGGTACCAGTCAGTAAGCCGGATCGCAACATCAGAATATGTATAGACTTCAGAGACATAAACAAAGCTTGTCCTTAAGATGACTTTCCATTACCAAACATAGACCTAATTGTAGATCTCACAACAAGTCATGCGATGTTATCTTTGATGGACAGATTCTCTGGCTACAATCAAATCAAAATCACATTCGAGGATCGGTACAAAACAACATTTACTTGCCCCTGGGGAACTTTCTGCTGGAATGTCATGCCCTTCGAGCTAAAGAATACAGATGCTACATATCAAAGAGCCATGGCCACTATCTTTCATGATCTCATGCACGTAACTGTAGAAGACTATGTTGATAACCTCTTGGAAAAATCAATAGACAGAGATACACATTTGGACATACTTTCAATCATTTTTGATTGGTTAGAAAAATACAAAGTAATATTAAACCCCAAGAAATGTGTCTTTGGAGTAACCTCCGGGAAGCTCCTAGGATTCATTGTCTCAAAAAGAGGAATTGAAGTCGATCCAGTAAAAGTCAAGGTGATCCTAGAGATGCCACCACCGTGAAATATCAGTCAACTTCGATCTTTACAAGGAAGACTCCAACCCATACAAATATTCATAGCACAACTTGCAGATAAATGTCATCCTTTTCAGCACTTGCTACACAAAAACATCAAATTCAAATGGGATGATAACTATCAACAAGCTTTTTAGATACTCAAAGATTATCTTCTGAATCCACTAGTTTTGATGCCACCAGTTCCAGAACAACCCCTATTACTCTACATATCAGCTACATCAACAGCACTGGGGGTACTCTTAGTGCAACAAGATGTTGAGGGCAAAGAAAAGGTAGTCTACTACATCAGTCATACTTTTGGTAGGCTATGAGCTAAACTACACACCAATTGAGCATGTCTGTCTTATTGTGGTCTTTGCTTCGCAAAAATTATGATACTACATGCTAACTCATAAAACTAAGTTGGTCGCAAGGATTGATCCATTAAAATATCTTCTCAATAAGGAGACACTTACTGGTCAACTAGCCAAATGGGTGATGCTCTTGAGTGAATTCGATATTGAATATGTAGACAGAAAAGCAATAAAAGGACAAGCTATCATAGATCAGCTAGCAGATGCTCCCACGATAGATGATGCTCCTCTAACTTCAGAATTTTTAGATAAATCCATCTTGACGGTATCACACATGAAGCCTTGGCAACTGTACTTTAACGACTCATACACATAACATGGTGCAAGCGCTGGCATCCTCTTCATCACGCCTCAAGGAGATTCCATTCCAAAATCGTATTGATTATCATTTCCTTGCACTAATAGCATAGAAAAATACGAGGCATTAACAACTAGATTACAGATTGCAATTTAGTGGAAGATCCAAGAACTTCATGTTTTTGGGGACTCTCAACTTGTAATTCGTCAAGCAACTGATGACTACCAAACAAAGGATGAAAAATTAATGCCTTACAAAAAAATGGTGGATGACCTAAAGCAACATTTCATAAAGTTAACCTTTGAGCAGATACCAAGAGAGCATAATCGAGCTGTAGATGCCATGGCTACTATTGCCTCGTTGATCGATCTACCGTAGAATGAAACCCGCTATGAGTTCTTGGTGGATAACCTTTTGGTTCCCTCGTATGAGATCACTTCTACTGAGATGATATGTGTCGTTGGTCCTGATTCCCAGTTATACGATTCCATTTGCACGTACCTTCATAATAATACCCTTCCTCCTGACTTATCCAACAACCAACATTGCACTTTCATTCGCCAATCTTCTCGATACGTCATTTTAGCCGATATCCTATACCGTTGAGGTCTAGATGGCACTCTTCTTAGATGTTTAGAAAGGGACGAAGCTCAGATTGTGTTACACGAAGTTCATGAAGGGATATGTGGTCCACATTCTAGTGGTGCTACCTTAGCCAAAAAACTCATCAAGACTAGATATTACTGGCCCAATATGGAAAAAGACTCATATCAATTTGTCAAGAAATGTAAGTGATGTCAAATTCATGGAGACCTTATTCATGTGCCAGCGCAAGAACTTCAACCGATTGCGACTCCTTGGCCCTTTTATCAGTGGGGACTCGATATCATAGGCAAGATTCACCTCCCTTCTTCCAATGGCCACAAATTCATCATCACTGCCACAAAGTATTTCACAAAATGGATTGAAGTCGTGCCTCTTACACAAGTCACTGGAAAATAGATTGCTACATTCATTCTCAACTACATCATTGGTTAGTACGATATTCCTATTTCCATCATCACTAACAATGGACGTCCCTTCAAAAATCAAGATGTTCGTAAACTTTGTGATCGCTTCCATATTACCCATTGTTTCTCCACTCCCTATTACCCCCAAGGTAACGGTCAAGCTGAGGCGTCTAATAAAACCATTCTTAAAATCCTAAAAAAGACAGTCGATGACGCTGGCCGCAATTGGCATATCCAATTTAATCCCGCACTTTGGGCTTATCGCACAAGTGTTCGCACACCTACAGGAGCCACACCTTATTCACTTGTCTATGGTGCTGAAGCTATCTTACCTATTGAGGTCAAGTTACCATCTTTATGAGTCTTTTTGCAAAACATTATCAGTGATGAAGACTACAGGGTCTCTCGCTTGCAAGAACTAGAACTATTGGATGAATCAAGACAAACTACTTTTAATCATCTCAAGGCTTATCAATAACGAATGAGTCGTAGTTACAATCACAAGGTGAAGCCTCGCACATTTGAGGTAGGTGACTTAGTTCTAAAATAAAATCCTAAGAATCAACAAGACAGAGAGAAGAAGGGAAAGTTCGAACCAAATTGGCTTGGTTACACCATTACAACAGCCTATGGATCTAGTGCATATCAGCTCTCAACCACAGAGGGCGAACCTTTGGAGGATCCTATCAACAACATGCACCTTTGCAGGTTTTACACATAACTCTTCAGAGTATCCTAATTCAAAAACACAAAAAAATCATTAAAAATAAAATAAAAATCGTTACTTGGTGAAAACCTGGCAAACAGGCGCCTTGTGACACAAAAAAAAAAAAAAAGTAAAGAGAAAACATTTCATCCAACGGTGAAAACCACTTTGGTGGCGCCATGAGCAAGTACCATGGTGAAAATCGGGTCACCGATGCCATTTGTAGAGACATTGCTCCTCCCTCCTTCAGGATTCCATTTCATCCTTTCACTTTGCACACACTCACAACCTCTTCATCCATAATAAACCTTACCCATTCCCATCATGGCTTGTTATTGATCTACCTAAGATTGGTTAGCCATTCATAATAACCTCCCTTTTCACCCCTGGATCCATAATAATCCCTCCTTTTCACCCCTTTTCATCCATAATAAATCATCAGCTATATGTGGCTAAGGCAAATCCTAAGTCTAGTGATGGTGTGGAATTGAGAGCATCACATGTTTCGAGGAGTACAATTTCTTCTAGCTTTCTTCAGTCTATCTACACACAATCCACAATAAAGCAACATTTGCATCATCCGCAATAAAGTATCAGTTGCATGGATTCAGTCAGTTTCAGATGAGACACAATAGCAACAATGGGCTTCAACAAATCAAATATTTCAACAGACTCAGACAACATTATGGTTCAGTGCTATCTATCCTTTTGTGAAAGTAAACATTGTGACCACAATCAAATAGACTTATACAAGTGACAAGAGACACTAAACTTGAGGACTATAGTAGATGTTGGTGTCGAGTCTTGGCTTTCTTTTGATTTTATCTTTTGGTGACATGTCTTTTAGCTTTTTCGGGATGTCTCTGACTAGAGATTCTATCTCCAAGATGTCTTTGACTAGAAAGGCAAGGATGGGGTATCCTCACCTATTTTTCTTTGTTGTCTATGGATTGTCTCTTAGTAATGCTATGACTTGTCCAAGGATACGAGGACACTATGAGTCTAGTATGAACTGG
Source organism: Cryptomeria japonica (assembly GCF_030272615.1). NCBI lineage: Eukaryota > Viridiplantae > Streptophyta > Pinopsida > Cupressales > Cupressaceae > Cryptomeria > Cryptomeria japonica. The sequence goes on along the minus strand of NC_081406.1, from coordinate 34,557,018 downwards.
GGCATTCCTTATTTGCGACTATCTGATCTCCATATAAACAGGTACAATAACTTTCTGGGTCGAACATATATCTGGATTGTCATAACCTATTTGCCATAATAAAGCTCAATGATGATAACACACGAGAAGCTCTTTCAAAATTCATATCTTCTATCTTCCATCCCTGTTTCTTGATTGACCTCCATCGTCCTTCCTGAGTCCATGTAGCCCGTTATCACATGACTGAGTATAATGACACACCAACAACATTTGCATTTCATGTGGTTTGCACCTGCATTACCACATGTTACCATTTCATACATACATATAGGTATCACATTTACATCACATCCTACACACAACACATGTTAGCACATTTTACATTCTCATCATGTAAGTAGTTATTTGCATTATCATATTCATCTGCATTTCATACATTCACATTTGCATTTGCATAAACATATAAAACATAAAAGAACACAAATATTGCATTCCATCATGTACATATTTGCATCCATATCATTAACACATAAAAACATGCATCACATAAAAGCAACATCACATAGGTACACATGCATATAGCTTCCGCAAAGATGAATCATCTCATATATATATCAAAATCATAAGTGTCATGATACAACGATGTCAAAATACATATGGCTACAATCACCCGAAGGTGTCTACATGATCATACGAAAATGGTACAAACACTGATACATAGGGAGCCCTCTAAGGCTATGATGAACTCCCTCCCTCGGAGCCAATTGGCCTCGACGGAGTCTGAGCCCTGGAAGGATCCACCCTAGGATCATCTCTCCTGCCCCCTCTATCTGGTGGTGGTAGAGGACCCATGACCCCACCGCTAGATGCTTGTCTCCTATCTCTCCCTCTAGAGGTCGCAGCAGTCCGCGATGGTCTCCGGAAGCTCCTAGCCCGCTGATCTATTGGTACCACTCCATAGTACAGGTCTCACCAGTAGCTTATCTCCTCCCCTACACTCCCTGCCCTCAGTGCTGTCTCTGCCTCTGTATAGCGCTAACTAGCCTGATCCCTCTCTCGTTCAGTGTCCCTTAGTTGTCTGCTGAGCCTAGCTGTATCCCTCTCCAGATCTTGAATCTCATCTACTTGTCCCTGACAAATCTCCCTCGAGGATAGTAGCTCATCCTCCTCCTCTCTCCCCTCACCCTATCCCTGTAGCTGCTCTTATGGCTACTCTTGTCCCTGTCTAGGAGCCTATACTTGTTGAGGAACCTGTGTTGTTGGCACTTGTAACGACAATCCACCTCTACCCCTTACTACATGAGCCTGTCTCTCCTCTCTGCCCTCTCTCCTCTCTGCCACTGCGCCTCGTCTCTGCCATTGGCCCCTGCCTCCGCCATCACCTCCACCGTCTCCTTCTATCGGCTCCCCTGGATTCGTCAGCCGTGGAAATAGATGATCTCCCCAATATGCAGTATATTTTGCATCCATCCCTGCATCCTCCACATCTGCCCATATATACCAAGGCATGGGAACCATCTCCTGCATCTGTGTCACTACCTGATCATAAGACAATAATGGACCAAAATGAGCATGATCCCTCACTATCCGTGCATACATCCCTGAACCCTGTGGCATCCGTTGTATCCTGCCAAACTGCCTGCACACCCTATCTATCAATTGCCTCTCAATCACATATGGTGTCCTCCCTATCAGATACCTGCTTTTGAATACATATGACAACTCTACTGCATCATCCTCCCACTCCTCACAGTCTAAGTACGACCTCCATATCACACTGCCTATCTCATCGATAACCCTACGCCAATACTCTAGCCTCCCAATCCGTGGCTAAGAAGTGATCATATCATACAAGTGTACATAAATGCGCCCATGTCCCCTACCTCTAAAGTGTATCGGATGTGTAACGGGTAGATGCTCATATGCCCATACCTGCAACAGTGTCACTTCGCATCCCAATCCTGTTGAGTCATGATACACAAACTGATGCAACTCATAATACAAGTGTGCCAGCAAACATGGTCCCCATGCAAACCTGGTGTGCTCCATCACCAATGTCTCCAGAGTCCTCCCCATCCCACAACCAACCCTCGTGTCGCCCTATCCGAACAGAGGAACCCACTGATCACTCTTGCCAGCACTACTGGTAGTGCCAATCCTATCGTTGTCATGGTGTCCCAGGCCACATGTCCAACCCTCATCTCTAGTCCTAGATCCTGAAACACTCGTCTCAGTGCATCCCTATCTCCCTCTCAATCGTAACGAACTAACTCCCCATCGATCGGTATCCTCAGTATCCTGTATACATCCTCTAAGGTGACTGTCATCTCACCCATCAACAAATGAAATGTACATGTCTCTGAGTGCCATCTCTCAGCTAATGCAGTCAACAAATCCATGCTTGCCCGAAACTCAGGCACATACAAAATATATCACAGTCCCATAGCCTCTACTGCTGCTCTATCCTTGAATGTCAACTCTCATCGCAAACTCTGAGTCGAAGGGAATCTCTCTCGTGACTCTAGCATAGGTAGGTCCTCCTGCAGTCAAGCAAATCAACTGTGTCAATCCTAGTGACATTCCCTGTTCATCACAAAGTGCTTCTTTTTATCCTAGTGGTACTCCCTGTTCATCATAAAGTGTTGCTTTTTATCCTAGTAGTACTCCCTGTTCATCACAAAGTGCTGCTTTTTATTCTAGTAGTACTCCCTGTTCATCACAAAGTGCTGCTTTGATCCTATTTTAGGGCACCTACTTGAGTGTATCCTCTTGAGTAGCTTATCCAATTGACAACGTATGTTCTATCACAAAATTGTCAATTTTAGCCTAATCCAATTGACAATGTATGTTCTATCATGAAATTGTCAATTTCTAGGGTACTCCTTGTTCATTACAAAGTGCCTCGATCTATCCTATCCTAGGGCCTCTACTTGAGTGTATCCTCTTGAGTAGTTTCCTAATTGGCAACGTATGTTCTATCACAGAATTGTCAATCCTAGCCCTATATGTTATCCTAGTCTTCCCTAGAGGACCTGCTTGAGTGTATCCTCTCAGCAGCTTATCCAATCGACATTGTATGTTTATCACAGAACTGTCGATTCGACCTTGAAGACATAAATGTGCATTCATGACGCAAACGCGCTTACATACTTCACAAATGTGCCTGTCTTGCATAAATGCACCTGAAATACACTGACGCGCTCACATCTGACACATACGCTACTGAAATCGTAGACGTGCCTGGCACAAACACAAACGTGCCTAGCCTACCCAAACATGCCTGACACCAACATAGATGCACCTTAATGTTTTGCCCCCACTTGACATTTTTATAAACATGCCTAATGCGCATTTATTGCTCTACCTAACATGCATTTATGACAACAATTAATGCAGCAAGGTACAAGGAGGTTTTGCGGTACTCACTGGCTCTCCTGCATCTGTTGGCCTCTTATATCGGCGAACTTGATCAAATCTGTGCACCAATGCCATTGTTGATGATTGCTCTCTGCTCTCTCTGCATTCTAATCTCTTAGGTGTGTGGATGACAATGAGGATGTTTTCCCTCATAGTCTATCTTATAGACTACCCTAGCCCTCATCTCTCGAGTCAGTCATCTTTATCCAATGACTCTGTCACTCTATCCTATCCAGTCAGTCCATTCTAGCCTTTCTTTCTTATCAGGAGATTGTCTACGATCTTTTCAGACATATTCATCCAATCTCTCGAGGGGGCATATCATTCCCATCTTGGGGCAACTTTGTATCAGTTCATCTTATCTTCTTTGAAACAACGCGACAAACTGCATTGTCTCAAAGAGGGGCAAAATGTAGACACCTAAAATTGTCTAGTCTAATTAAATAAATATTTATTTAATTATTTTAGCTTAATTCTTCTATTAATTAAATAAATATTTATTTATTTAATTAATTCATTTATCCTCTTCTAGCTTTATTTCTAATTTAAATAAATACATTTATTTATTTAAATTCCCCTTTTCCTAAATTAAATAAATATCTTATTTATTTAATTGATCCCATTTCTTCTGTTAATTAAATAAATCTTTATTTATTTAATTAATTCATTAGCCTTTTCCACCCATGACACATGTCATTCATCTCTTAATTCCTACACTACCTACCCTATTATTATTTTCTTATTTTCTCTACCTACCCTCTAATCATAGCCGACCATTTATCTTTTACACCTCTTGATCTTATCCCTCCATTTCTTATAGTGTCTTCTATATAAGGAGATTCTTCCTTCATTTTCAACCCTAATCAGCGAATCAAGCCCAACTACGCTTTCAAATTTTCGCATGCGATGAAGCCTACTTGCAACCACATTTCCGTTCTTTGTTGAGCTCTTGTGCACACATAAAATCTGAGAGCAAATATATAAAGCAAGATCAATGGAGATAGGAAGAATGGAGATCCAAGCCCTATTGGACATGTGATGGTATAATCTTTGTGATTTTATTTGATTTGCATTGTCTTAGGTAATCTGCATATGTTATGGTGGATCTTTGTTGTTGTTAGGCTAGGGTTTCCTGGTTGAATTCATTTGGTCTTTCAATATTGTTTTTTCCATTCTTACCATAAACACCCCCAACAATACTACTTGATCAAACAAATGGCACAAAGGCAAAGCATCTGGTAATCAAAGATACAGATGGCACATGAATCCGCATGAGTGACCCCAATAACACTACTCAACCATGCAAATATAAACTGCTAGTTAAAAAAATAGGTGCTAATAGTCCAAAGAACCGATCAATTGAGAATACAAAATTAGAATGCAAGTGTCTATATGGTAAAAGCTCCATCTCTCTGAAATATATCCACTGCATCCAGCTAGTGCACATGGACAAATACTGTATATGTAGCTCACTCCAAAGTGCGACCAAGGAAGCATTAGCACCAACAGTAGAAACCCCCCTATAATGTTGCCAAGGGAGAGACATGATAGAGAGTGTCGTGATACATAGACATTAAATGTCGTAAAATTTGTAAAGTCAAATCCTTCCTCCTATGCCACCTACTCATATTCCTATGGATTTATCTCCTATCTCATTATTATGATCCATACATTCTTGTAAGCCTACCCACAACCTCACCACTATGTTTGCACATTGTCATACATTCTCCCCATCCATGTCCCAATTACATAAGTACAATTTTACGTGATTTATTACTATGCCCTTATATTTAAAGGCTTTCAAAATATCCATTTAATCATTTGCATTGCAATTACCATTCATTTTACACACTTCATTTGATGCAAAAAAAACAAAGCTAGTTTTGCATAAATATCCTACTAGAAGCATGTGCATATTGGAGATTGTTGTTTTTGATTATTTATATATGTTTTTATAGGTTTATCTAAGAAAACACATTCTTTTGTCATATATCAACAACCCTTGAAAAGGTATTTATAAACACTAGTAGTCAACATATATCAAAAGGTAGAAGTAAAAAAGAATCAAGTGAAGTAAAGAATAGAAGTTTGTAAATCAGATAATACAAGTTTGCAAGTACATGACAAATCCACAATTGTGAATTTGTTGATCATCCTCAAACAAATCCTTGCATAGTAGACCAACATTATATTTTTATCCAAACACAACAAGCATTCTAAGATTCCCTATTCCTAATCTTGAACCTATCAAATTAGTGTATTCATTCGTCATTAAACTAAACTCATTATACTTAATTTTACTAGCATTCCATATACTTGTAAGAATTATAATATCAAGATCATAATTAATTAGTCTAAATTATTTATACTTATTTAAATACACACATTTTATTAAATAAACTTAATTTAAATTTAAGATAACTTTATTTAACTTTACAATATGATACTATTATTTTTAATAGATTTTAAGTTAAACTAATATTAATATATAAGAGAAGAGATCTATAACTATCAAAATATATGAATCAAACTCTTCATTGAATGTTTCCTCAAAGATAATTTATAAGAGAGATCTGCAAATATAAAAAATGTGTGAATCAAACTCTCAATTTGATATAATTATGATTATTTTAAAATTGAAAACACTTATAATATCTAAATCATATCAAACATAAAAATTAAAAATAATAATTTTTTAATAATAAATTATATGAAATATTTTCATAATAATTTCATATTTTTGAAGTTAGTCAATTAAAGACATTAGAATTCCAATTTTTTTTAATTTAAAATAAAACTAAATCAATTGGTATAAGAAATGCACGTTAGCAAAACAAAGTCTATCAACAGGTGGCGGCCAGGGGAGGATCATTTAAGAAACCTCCATTTGACTAAGAAATTTGTTTTGCCAAATCCCCACCTAAAATTCAAAAAAGTCAATCAAAATTGAAGCCAATCACATCTTCGAAGCCTAACGCGTGCGCAACTTGCATGCACCTATGGACCAGATCTCCAGAGATTCTCCATCAATCTTTATTTCCGCAGTCCTTAACTAGACAACTGGCAGATTGAGAGTACTTAACTCAGACAATCTCACATCCAGTACGGCTCGGACCAACAACCTCTGCCGATCCATGAACGCCTCAATTGGTCAGGGTGTATGATCAAGGAAGGGAAAATCATTAATTACAGAGTAGGTAAGAATGATAGCAAAATGAGTAGGAATATAAATACATTTGTTAGCGTGCTGTGTAGTCCTCCTGGCGCTGTGGCAGCTGTGGCAGTTGTAGTAGTTGCATGCGCTCTGAGGTTAAGTAGGCTGAAGATCAACAGCAGGGTCACAGCACCTATTGTTCAAATGGAAGGCCTCGATGCAGAGAAATCCTCCCTTGCTCGGATGAAGCTGGATTATTCTCCTGCCAGGAAAAGAGTCAGGCAGGCATTTATTCAAGTTCAGCAGAATCTGGATCATTGCCTCTTTAAGGTCGGGTTCAGTTCATATCTTCATTGGCTTTGTGTCTTCCTTTTTCCTTGGATGAATAAGTTTTATTTATTTATTTATATAGAAAAAATTATAAAAAGGGGTGGTATGAAGGCATAATTCAAAGTTGGGGGAACAGAGTCCCAAACAAAGATGAAAACAGAGTCTCAAACAAATTAACAATACTAAACAGCTAAAACAAATTCAATAGAAAGAAGATTCTATCATCATTCATTTACACCAGGATTCCCAAACGGTGAGAACTCCCTTTTCTTTAGAAGTGGCTTCTGAGGCAGGCTGAGTACTGACCGGGAAGATGGCCAGATCCAAATGTGGAACCTTGGTATCCACATGGGTAGTGTTTGGATTCAGTTATGCAGGTTGGATTGACATGACCCAGATTTTGATCAGATTAATTATTTGTTTTTCAATACAGTATGGCACCTTGCGTGAGTTTAAAGCTTAGAAATCTTACACTGTGTTAGTCATAGTTAAGCCTAAAATCAGAGATCTCTTTTTTAAGTTCGTTGAAGGATAAGGACTACATACTGTTCCGTAAAGTTTCTTCCTTTAAAAGTTAAAAAAAAAAGGATAAAAAATTAAAAGAGCTTTTCACGATTTTTTCCCAGTTTGGCCCGCCAAACGCTTTTTCCAGATACTTGACATCATTGCCGTGCTTTCTGTATCTAAGTGGAGCAATGAGCTGTTTGGCATATTGAGCTATTTAGATGGATGACTATCCGAGTGATTTTTGGTTCGCTACTATTTGTTTATTGGATTTCGTTTTTGTGGAGTGTACTGATCACCAAGCTAATAATCTAGATTCAGAAATTTTGGATTTTTGCTCTTCTTGACTATTTGTCTTTTTTAGTTAATAATCTTTGAAACTGTTCAAAATATACATCCTGGCTGGGTGGGTGGAGTGGTAAGTCAGGGTGCTTCCGTGACAAGAGCCAGGCTGCCCTTGTGTGTGTGTGTCCGTTTTGATTGGTCACCTTCTGCCCGGGCTGTTGATACGGGCTTCTCTAGATTGAGTGTGAAGTGTGATTGATGGGCTTGTTAGCCCAATTTCAAAATATAATTGGTAGATATTCTAGTTGGTGCTGCTTAGATGAATGTATACCTTTTTCTAGTGATTTGGGTGACCAGGCATGAGAAAACGCAAGATGGTAATTTTAACCTCCTGCAGGCCAAAGTGGCCTGCTAGGGCCTATAACAATATGTTTACTTGTTTAGAGGATTTTTCTTATTGTTGAGCTTTGGAATAAATTTCTGAATGACAAATCTTTGTGTGGTTCCCTTGATTTAAGATTTTGTATACTAGGTTATGATTGCAAATATATTTGATTTTCCCTATTGGATAGATAGAGTCCATATCATCCTGCAACTAATTGAATGAATAAATGAATGATTTTATTGACGTCCACAAGACTGAACAGCCTATGGGACCAAGAAAAACACCAACACTAAACCTCCTGAATATAATTTTCCATGTCTGATCTCTTGTTATGAATCTTGACCAGGAAGCTTGCCGTTTGGTTGATCTTGTCCTCGTCAAATAACTGGTGCATGTTGTCGGCCTTCAGAATGATCTCATACTGAGCTCGAATATCATCATACGCTGTGCATTCAGTAAGAAAGTGCCATTCCGTCTCCACTGCTCCCATCCCGCAAAACAAACAAGTTTTCTCTTCCCATATCTCCTTGGGCCTTTGCCACCTACCCGTTTCACACCTGAGATGATGCGAACCAGTCCTCAGTTGTGCCACAAGCAGCCTAGCTTTCCCTTTAATGACTGCCCCTAAATATGCTTTCTCACCATGTTCCCCAGTTGGGTTAAATATCTTTAATATAGTATGCCTTTTTGCGTCCAATGTGGTTATTCCACATGGCGGTTTGAAACTTTTCAATGACAAACTTCTTTATTTCCTTGTTGGTATTAGGACAATTGTGCAGTTTGATGTTCAATTGAACTTGAAAATTGTCAGATCTTTGGATTTAGCTGAAAAGCATTGTCCACTATTGCCATGAAATTTGTTTCATAACTCATATCAACCCATCAGTGACGAGATATAAGATTTTCAGTAGACAGAGGATTGCACAGGGATCAGTCTTCTAAAACATCCACTATCACAATGTGTATCCAACACAACATGATTACACTCCAATGATATGATTAAGGAGAAAGTTCAGAGGGAAGATGGGAAAACACACCAACCACTTCCTAATGGATCTTGTCTGCATCATTTACGCCAATGTGGGTGTGCTTAGTGTGCTTTATTAACTTATCTCAACAAGTATTTTTTATATATATCAGTTTTTATCATACCTAACTTTGTCTTAATTCATTATCTATTTGACACACTGATGTCGTAATTATAATCTGGTTGACATGCTGATGTCTTAACCATAGCTAGTCCATAATCTGACTAGTATACTTATTGGCCACAATTATTTCCGCTGCAAAACTGGAATGCTTGCAATTTAAGTGCTACCCGAGGAATTGCTTGCTACATGACATCTAGGATAGAGAGCACTGAATTCTTAAGAAGCCTTGAACTCACAAGTTTTACTTATTAGCATAAGACATGAGCTGGTATTAACCAAGACGGAAAACCAGTTAGCTAGCATACAATCATGAAAATCTGAGATCATACTGAAATAAAGTTGCAACGGTGAGGTTTTATAAATGAAATTACGAAGGGTTTGAATTTGAATAGATAGTAATAGCAGACAGCAACATTGCTCTGTCAAGAGTCCAGATTTAATGTGATTAAAGGCACAAGCAAAGCACATGGGCAGACTTAGTTATTTGTAGTAAGAAGAGGAAATTGACAATACTAGAGTTGAAGTTAATTTGCATTATTTGGGGTATAACATTGAGCCCTTGGTATTCCTGGTTGAGTTAAATTCAGAGTTTGTGGAAGGTTTCTTACCATCAAGATTTGCTGAAAGAAGTTCTTTATGCATCCAGGATTTTGAAGAAAATTAGATTATCATTAATCTTTAGGATATGAATATGAATGTCAATAGGCATGTGATATGGAAATGGCATATTTTTTAAAATCCTTGTATGTTATTCGTAGTTAGAAGAGGAAATTGACAATACTCGAGTTGAAGTTAATTTGCATTATTTGGGGTGTAACATTGGGCCCTTGGTATGTTCGGTTGAGTTAAACTCAGAGTTTGTGGAAGGTTTCTTACCAATAAGATCTGCTGAAAGAAGTTATTTATACATCCAGGATTTTCAAGAAAATTAGATTATCGTTAATCTTTAGGGTATAAATGAACTGTTAAGCTGCTTTGATATGTATATGAATGTCAATAGGCATGTGATATGGAAATGGCATATTTTTCAAAATCCTTGTATGTGGTATGGCTGGGACACGACATCAATAACGATACAAAAAAATATATCTAAGTGGCAGGTGCTTTAACTAACATAGGGGGCAATATTAGTTTGGATAAAGCATTGCAAAAATCTTACAGCAACATTATTATACGAATAAAACAAGGGAAGATTATTTTAACTAATTTCCTTTAATTACTCCTATTCAATGATTTAATCATTTTATTAACCATCAGGTGCTCAGTAATGCTTGTGAGAAGCTCATATGGCATCAATACCAAGGTTTACCACGAGTTCAAAACCCATGGAGTTATATAGCCTGTATAAGTTTGATAATGTATCCTCATATGGCATTAATTGAAATAGGTGAAGTCCCTCTTATCCTTCATCACGCCTCATGCAACCAAATCACGTTTTTGTGTTGACATAGTGTAGAAGGTTAACTGGTTTGAATAAATCACTGCAGCATAGATTGTATGATGATACATTGGAATTTTACCAAGAGTTCAAAACCCACAGAGTTATATAGCCTGTATAAGTTTGATAATGTATTTCCCTTTCCAGTGGCTAGGCCCGTGTGAAAGTTAAAGAGTGTTGATACCTCTATTAAACAGAGTACTAATAATGAACATGGTTGTGGTAGTAACGACCAAGCTCAAGTCTTTTTCTTTCTTTTTTCCAAATTTTTTAGCTGATACTCTAGAAAATACAAACAAGATGTTTTAAAACTACTGATAGTAGCAGTGCCAACAATAGAAATTGGTTGTAAGTTTATTTATTTTCTAAATGGCTCATTAGGATTTTCTGCTACTTAGAGATTTCTTATTTAGTTTGGATGTATAAATGATGGAATGATATTTTAACAGCGCAAACAAATGTTATCCTAAAGTATCTGAATTGTATGCATTTGTTTCTTACGGAATCTTGTGGACAAGTGTTAGTATACTGTGTAACAGCACTGTTATCTGAATAAATTTATTACATTTTCTTGCAGATGGTGAAGTCTGGAGTAAAGACTGAGGAGGTATATTCTTTATAAATTCATAATTCATCATTCATTTCTAACTAAGGGTAATTTTTAATTTTTCTATAACAGCAATTCGGTACGGTCACTTAAGACAATTATCATCTTTCCACTGTCTGTTCCAGTTATCTGCAGTTAGGATAACTAAGCTGTTATTTCAATGGTAAATATGTTTTGTCTGTGATTTTTCTCTTCTAGGAGGAGGACTTACTGATAACAAGTTTCAGTAAGGAAAGACATCCGTAAAGATAGTTTAAGCTATTCATGTTAATTTTCTGTCATATAGAATGCCAACTTTGTCTGATTATTATTTACATATTTGTTCTCACAATCTACTTGAAAACTCACAAAATAGTTGTACAAATTTCGGAAAATTTGAAATTTTGCTTCTAATGAATTCTTTAGAATTAAGAAATGGAGTGCTTGTGATATGAACAGAAGTATGAAATAAACTCAAGAGGCCTAGAAATTTTCACCAAAAGTTGGCTCCCAGAGGTTGGTCCATTGAAGGCCATTATCTTTTTTTGCCATGGATATGGGGATACATGTACCTTCTTTTTTGAAGGTAAGATGATTCATAAAATTTGTGAACATTTAACTTTGGTTAGATTGTAACTGAGGTTTTTTCATTCTAGTGATTATGTAAACTCCAGGAGTTCATGATATTGATGCTGGAAAATATGCAAAACTTGCAGGAATTGCCAAGAAACTTGCAGTGTCCGGATATGGTGTATTTGCAATGGATTATCCAGGATTTGGCCTTTCAGAAGGTCTCCATTGTTATATCCGAAGTTTTGATAGACTCGTGGATGATGTTATTGAACAATTTTCCAAAATCAGAGGTGTGTAGTTCAACTGCTTTCAGAAGGTCATAGATAGATGCTTTCATTTTCTACTCTGGTAACTGTGCTCAGTCCTTCCACAAAAGACTAGAGGAGACACCCTTCATCATTGATGTGACTACCTGGAATCCTATTAGTTCTATCAGATCTAAATGTATGGAATCTAGGGCTTGGGTAGAGAATCTGGGAGAGGTGTCTCAGGAAAAAACCATCTGAATTTCCTGCTACTCCAACTTCTCATTATTTTCTTACCTTCCTTGTATGAATAAAGATGGAATTCTGTCAACCATTAAAGGTTCTCACCTGAACATGATCAATCCTGGGTGAAGTGTCCACAAAAGTAGCTATATGTAAGGTTAACCTGACAACCATGAGCTTAGGAAGTAAATGCTAGAGACTTTTGCAGTCACTTGTACCTTGAATGCAAGGGTAAATGTTACCCCATCAGAACAAGAAACTAGAAAAGAAGAAACACCCTGAAACAATTTTGGGCCTACGACTAAGTCTACCATAGCTTTGAAGTTTGAACCAGACAATTCAAGTTACAGCATCAATTTATCACTGGAAGTTATGCCAAACCCAATCTCATGATCTGTGTTTCTGTAGTAATTCCTAGCTAAATATCATGGTCTGTCGTAAAGAAAAACAGTCTTTTGTGGTCTCTGGCTGTGCCAAACCATGTTCTATGGCCTACAGAACCAGCAAGATCAATATTCTATCTGGTCAAAGCTTTCTTGTTGGTCCACCATATGTTGCACAAACAATTCCAGTGGCTCAAGACATCAGCAGTTTTATGTCATGGGCATACCTTTGTTCTCTTCCTTTGTGGGTTGGAGCCTTCCATATGACTTGTAGGGTGTGGAGCAATGCACCATAGGCCTGCTTTGAACTTTAGAATTTGATACGGCCCAACTGGTGGAAGGTATAGATCAACTTTTTCATCTTCCAAAGCATGTCTTTGCTTTCTAGAGTATTGTATGTTCATATGAATATACGGATGGAGTTAGGAAGAAAGGAGGGAGAAGAACATAGCCATTTTTCTCCTTTTAGAGAATGCATTGTATGTAACTTAGTGATTAATAAAATTTCCATTATAGTTTTATGTCTTTCCTAACTGTCATTTCTGAATCTTTGTTCAATAGTACCTTCCTTAAATAATGCACACCTGAATTCTAGCAATTTAGAGTTCTGTCCAGATATCTCTTCGGCTTTAGATCATATCTCTTTGCCAAAGGGATCAGAAATTGAGAGATTAATATATTTCTTCTCTCTATTAGCAGAGATGATAAAGCGCAGGGGAGTGAGAATACAAGCTTCTATTTCAGTATTTCTTAGTTGTGTCAATAACATTTTCTGCAGTGACATTTACATAATTGATCTGTGCAAGGTCAGTTCTTGGGTAGCATTAGCAGTCCCAAAAATATAGCTGCTTGGGTTACCCCTCACCCGTTGAGTTTGTGGCTTTCAAGCTCCCCATCAACCTTAATAATCTGTGTGGTGTAATTCCATTTTCCAAAAAACACTGCTTTGCATTGTTGGAACTAGAATGTGACACAATCTAAGGAAATTCAGTATCTCATCATATAGACATCAACAATCTCTGATCTAGAATCTCATGTTCATCTCTTTTCCACTTCAGTTGAAGACTTAAAAAGAACAATTAGTTTATTCACATGTTAAGATATACATCTACCAATAAAGGTCTGCATTAAATCCCCCATTGCTTCCAAGCCAAGGATGGTGCCCCATCTTTGCCATATCATCCCTATCAAATACATTGTGTGCCAGCTGTTGACTTCTTTACCAAGCTGAGCAAATACCCTTTCTTGGCTTGTTCAGAACGCTGAATACTAGTATTATATCAAGGGGGCTTGCATGGCCTCAAAATCTTAATGGTGATCGGTTCACTTGTGCACAAATTTTATTTTGTAGAAGAAAAGTTAAGCAGTGGACATAGTTTTACCACTCATGTCCTGAATGATTTATAATATTAGAATTGTTATGGTCTTCAGTCTCTGAAAACATAGCTTGATGAACCATATCTTTAATCTTTGGCATTTAATAAATACATAAAAATTGAAAAGTTCCTTCTCCATGTTCTCTTGGAAATTAGTTGGAGCATTCATAAATCTAAAAAGCATAAGTATCCATTTGTAGATGCCAAAAGGACAACTAAAAGTAATTTTATGTTGGTCTTCCTTTTTCACTTGTATTTGAGAATCTAGACTTGAAATAAAACGGTGAGAAACTCTTTGAATTGCCAATCTTTTGCAGTAAATATGTATTATTTGGAATGGGGTAAGGAAAAGGCTTTATAATTGCATTTGAAGGTCTATAGTTTATGACCATTCTTTCTTACCTTTTTTTTTGTTACGATGTTTGTTTACCAAATTACCATGAAAATGTAATAACAAAATGGAGATTTTTAAGGCTTTATGAATCTTCCCTCTTCTAGTTTTTTTGTGATTTGTTCCATGTCAGGATAGTCTTCAGCAGGGATGGGAATCCTTTTTCCCACTTTAATTTGCTCGCTATTTTGGATATTTATCTCCATTGTAGTCATGGTTTTAGACTAAAATTTTTGAGGATCTTTTAAACAAAAATCTTCTTTTATTTTTTTGTTTGAGCTCAAGAAATTGCAAATGATTGTTAGACTGATAATCATAGTAGTTAGATACCTTTCTGAGGGATATATTAACTTTGGTGCTTTTATGCTTTCTCAACATAGAATGAACAAAACATGTTTGTTCGTGATTCCAAATGAATAGTAAGCATTTATAAAAGTACCTTTTAAGAGTATTTCTATTGGCATTTTGTTTAATTCAAAAATATCATATTTAAATTTCTTTCCTACAATCAAGAGAGGTTCTTGATATTTATATTTATTGTAGGTGAAAACTTGTATCTTGACA
The DNA here is from genome assembly GCF_030272615.1 of Cryptomeria japonica. NCBI lineage: Eukaryota > Viridiplantae > Streptophyta > Pinopsida > Cupressales > Cupressaceae > Cryptomeria > Cryptomeria japonica. The sequence continues at coordinate 34,542,014 of NC_081406.1, read as the reverse complement.
TCCATATTCTTATATGTTGAATTTTCTTTTAATTGCTCCCAATTTTTAAGAATAGGGAATTTGCATAAAGATAAAGAGGCTCTAGTATCTATCAGTGCATCATATAATTTTCCATTAATTTGTAATCACCCTTTCTTGGATCACCTTATACTTTGCCCTGAATTCACAAATCCAAACGAAACAAGAGAATAGTATAGTCAGAAATATAGTTCTCACCTAAGAATAAAATGAGGTAAGTTTGTTTGGAAACCTTCAACCAAGCTAGATGATAATGTAGATATAGATCATGAGACACATAACAAATCTAGCCAACTATGTGGGGGTTCAACCATAACGAGGGTTGAGATGGGAGACATTATAAGATGACCTAAATTTCCCCTACCCTAGGCTCAAGGGCAGAAACTTTGTACCCCTTGGCCTCATGAGGCCCTTAGCCATTTCCATGAGGTGGCTTACCTAGTGAGGCTTATATGCCGTTCCCCTCTATCATGTCTTCCTTCTCTCCCTCTTATGATTGAGGATCCTCTCTGGTTCATTTCAATAATTGATTATTATAGGGTTTACAGAGGAGACTGCAATGTGGTGTCCTTAAAATGACCCTCGACCCTAGGCCAAAGAGCAAAATTTTTGTCCCCCTTGGCTCCATGTGGTCCTTAACCATTCTCATGGGGTGGTGTACCTAGTGAGGGAGCCACAATCATTCCCCCTCCGTGCATTCCTTTCCTTACCTTATCATGATCAATTATTGCAATTAGAGAATCATATATTATTAAATGCACACACACACACACACACACACACATACATACATACATACATACATATATATACATACATATATATATATATATACACACACCACAAGGAATAGATATGTTACTTATTCAGATTGGTCTGCTGCCAATGAGTTCCTCTGCTATTGTTCAATCTACTCTGGAATAGGAATGGTATTCAATGAATTGTTCTTGAAATAACCCTCAAACATCTCTTATTTATACCTTCCAATAAGGTATTCCATGAATTGTTCTTCCAATAACCCTCAAACATCTCTTATTTTTATTTAATTTCAAAACACACTTCCCAGAAATGGGCACCAGCTTCAGGAGGGGAGTCGGCCCATGATTTGTATTATTTCCATTTAAGCCCTAGGTTGAGCCTAACTTCCCTCTACCCGAGTCAGCCCTATACCATGTAATGTTGGGTATTAATACTGTTTGTCAGAGTCTTCATGGTAGGGGGGCATGACAGTCTGCCCTTCCCAAAATTGCTTGTCCTCAAGCAATGTCAATCTTTTAGTATGCAAATCCCTAAACTGACCCTTAGATCCTCCTTGTGATATAATTAGCTTATGCTAGCCAAATATCATAAGTTGTAGATTCAAATTAAGATATATATGTTTTCTCTTTTGACTTGAATGTGAGTTTAACCAATAGTTGGCATTGGAAAGGTTTAATTTAAGACAAGTTTTCTCTCATCTTCCAGAGAAAAGGATCAAGGCCATCTTGGGCATATGTTTGCAAGTTGGATATCTGTGTGAGGATTAGAGACATGACACACATCTCTGATCTCAAATTGTTCTTTTCTAAATAAGTTCGTATCTTTTTGGTCCACTCTAGTTATTCTCATATTCTAGAGCAATCAAAAGCAATAACCATAGATATTCATGGAGTAGACATGATGGAAACATATCAGGCTTGTACTAAACACAAAGCATACACATAAATATGCATAGCATACACATGAATATATGCAAATATGAAGCATAGACAAGTGCATGTACTGTTAGATTCCTTCATATTGTACAATGCATCCATTGATTTATTTTTACCCAACAGTCTAGCAGGAACAATTTTCTGATACCACTTGTAACGTTCCTTTCTTGGATCACCTTATACCTTGCCCTAAATACACAAATCCAAATGAAGCAAGAGAATAGTACCCTGGGCCCAAGGGCAGAAACTTTTTCCCCCTTGGCCTTATGGGTCCCTTAGCCATTTTTGTGAGGTGGCATACCTAGTGAGGCTTGTATGCCATTCCCCTCTGTCATGTCATCCTTTTCTCCCTCTTATGATTGAGAACCCCCTTTGTTTTTTTTCCAATAATTGTTAAATAAAGGTTTCGTAGAGGAGATTGCAATGGCCTAAGAGCGGAAACTTTGTCCCCTTTGGCCCCATGTGGTCGTTAACCATTCTCATCGAGTGGTGCACCTAGTGAGGGATCCACAACCATATAACGGCCCCATGTGGTCGTTATATGGATATGCATGAGCACGTGCGCGCACACACACAAAACTCGTGAGTACTCGCGAGCCCTAGCAACAAGCGAGTCACTTGTGCATATACTTGGCGACGGGTTTTTAAAAAAAACGCGACGAGTTTGATGCATAAAAACTGCCGAAAATTGCCAAAAATCGGTCTGTAAATTGCCCAGACCTGCAAAAATTTCAACCTTTGCTCAGCAGCTGCTGGCTATTTAGGGCACACTACGGCTTATTTAGGGCACCCAATGCAATAAAAACAAGCAGGATTAAAAAAGACAGGTTTACTTTTGTTTCTGACATAATGATAAAACTATAGCACTAAAATAATTTAATATATTTATTAAGTATTCCAATATAATGTTTCATTGGATATGTATATTTAATTTATTAGAGGTCTAATAAGAGTATAATTTATTAATATATATTCTTTAAAGGCATAAAATAATTTGAATATAGTTTAAATATATAGTCTACTTTTAAATATATTATTTTAATTTTTTATAAATTAATTTCATTTAATTGTATAATGTAATATTATATCTTTTTGATAAATATCAATAGATATTTTATAAGTTTGAAAAAATGAAAATAATTGTTATAACTTATATTAATATGTTTTAAGGATTATACGTATCATCACTAACATATATGTAAATGGTATTTAATTTTTCAGATTTATCCATTATCCACATATAATTGTTACAAATACACATCTATATATACTTAAACAATTATCTTTGCATACCACAAGGAAGAGATATGTTACTTATTCGGATCTGCCTGCTGCCAATTAGTGCCTCTGCTAATGTTCGATCTGCTCTAGAATAGGAATGATATTCCATGAATTGTTATCAAAATAACCCTCAAACATCTCTTATTTATATCTTCAAATAAGTCACCTCTTCATGAAAGGTTACAGCTCCTCAACTATGTCGGCCAGCAACATTACAAATTATGTTTTGAATTATTATTAATTATCTTTAAATACTTTGCCCAAGGCGGGTGCTTCCATCTAGGGGGTCGGCCAGCTTAGATATTTTTATTTAAATTAAAAACAACACTTCCCAGAAATGGGCGCCACCTTCAAGAGGGGAGTTGGCCCAAGATTTTATTATTTCCATTTAACCCCTAGGTCGGTCCTAACTTCCCTCTGCACTAGTTAGCCCTATACCATGCAATGTATTGCCCAGGTTTGGGTATCAATACCGTTTGTTGAAATCTTCGGGGTAGGGCGTATGACATGATTTTAATTGAAATTAATTGTGGATACGTCTCATGGATTAAAATTCCGATATATTTTGGCTTTGGTAGTGAATCAAGAGGCCGTAGACTAGGCATTATCAATATGCAATTTGTTGGGTTTGGAGTATGGAATATCTGCATTTTTGAGAAAAAAGTCATCTTCTTCTATCTGATAATTTTGGGTTCTTTTATCTGATAAAAAAGTCATCTTCTTCTATCTGATAATGGTATTCCATGAATTGTTCTTGAAATAACCCTCAAACATCTCTTATTTATACCTTCCAATAAGGCACCTCTTCACAAAAGGTTACAGTTCCTCAACTAGGTCGGCCAACAACATTTCAAAATATGTTTTTAATTATTATTAATTATCTTTAAATACTTTGCCCAAGGCGGGTGCTTGCATCTAGGGGGTCGGCCAGCTTAGATAGTGAATCAAGAGGCCGTAGACTAGGCATTATCAATATGCAATTTGTTGGGTTTGGAGTATGGAATATCTGCATTTTTGATAAAAAAAGTCATCTTCTTCTATCTGATAATTTTTGGTTCTTTTCTAGACTAATTTTCTGAATTTTTCTTTTTAAAATTCAAAATGATAGTATGTTGGCTTTAGCATCCAACATCAAATGCTTTACAAAGTTCATCAAATTTTGGTTCATCTCATATAGGGGTTTCATATATAGGCATTTGAATCCCATCGTTTATCTTTCATTTTTCTTGAGAAATTTTCATTAATCCATTTGTCAGGTATTTCAACTTCTTTTATATAAATTGGAGTAGGAGGCCCAGAAGGTTGAGATTGTGATAAACCATGGAGGAAATGTTATGAAAACTTCCCCATTCTCTAAAAGCATTTTAAGTATAAGGGGATACTTTACCTCTTCATTCCCTTCTTGGTAGGGCCTATTCATCATTGTAGCTGGCATATCGTCTTCAAGTTTGTCTGGTAGACTTTCATGGTCATCAAATTATTCTTCATTGTTGCTAAGTTTTTCAGGCATTGATTGAAAAATATCATCTTGTAGGTATAGGTCTTTGTTGATGTTTGTTTTTGCACTCTCCGACACAGAATAAAATACATCAAGTATCCTATTCTCTCTTGAAAGGAAAATTTATTTGATGACTCAAATATTATTACCCCAAGGTTCTGGTACTTAGGTCTTGACTGTGCTGCAGATAACTCAGTGAATGTATGTAATTTTGCTGGTATCACAAGGGGCCTTACGCTGATAAGTTGGAAATCTGTTCCTGCAAGATTTCTCAGAGAATCCTAAGATCTAAACCATCAATAACATTAGATTTAGCAATAAGAGTGGATGCTTTTCATCTTGCTTAAATTCATTTCAAATAAACTTCAGTAGGGTTTAGAAAGCTAAACTAAGACCTAAATGGAAACTTGTTGATGCTAATAGATGAATTCCAAACAGTTAATACGATTTTGTTTCACCAGATTATATCACAGCTGCAACAAAATAGTTGCAATCTTCAGAGGAGTACTTCAGATTTTCAGACCACGAGTCATTCATTAAAACCATCCAATAATGCAGATTAATAAACAACTAATATTGAACTGCAGTTGATAAATAAAGGATTCAGACTAACCGTACACTGAAACTTACAATCAGCAAGCACCAAATGGTATGAACCTGGAACCTCATCAAGTATCAATCTCAACAAATCTTCATGCTACTGAACTTAAAATGATTTTGAGTTGCGAGAAACCATGCTAACATTCAAACTTAACACAAATATTCACCAACAACAATGAATTTTTGTATTAACTCTGACAGTATTTTGGCAGCAATTTCCAGTTCCTGTTTACAATGAGAGAGGTCTTGGCCTTTTATAGATTTCTCTTTTCAAATGGAGGGCGTAGATATAATTCTATGTAATGGCCAAGATTTATCCTTACCAATGACCAAAATATGATGCAAAACCCTAGGGCAATTTTGGATGTTTTTAAATGCAGTCTGTTACAACAGCCAAAAAAAGATAAAACTGACATGGATCCCTATAAGGAAAATAGTGGGAATTTGTGTGGAGGGATGGAATTTTACCTTCATTGCGGATTTTGTGAAGTTGTGGATTTTTCATAGGAAATTGAATTCCTTGACGGTGTGAAATTTCCACAGAAGTTGGTAACTTAAGATTTTGTAAGGATTTCAGGAACTTCAGGGGGGTCATGGAAATGTTGGGGATTCCATGAAGACAAGGAATCCCCAAAAAATGAAAATCCCCAACAAAAGAAGATTCCTAAAAATGGAAATCCTTGACAAAGAACAATCCCCGACAAAGGGAAAAATCCCTTGCTTTAAGACTTTCTTTTGGAACTTTAATGATTTCAGAACTTCTTCAATTTAGGCAAAAACTTAACCGTCTGGGCCAACAAGACTTAAAAAGAAAAAACTATATCACAAACCCCTAAGGGGCAGAATTGAAAAACGATAAGCCAAAAAGAAACCCAACATACCCAAAGCAAAAGACGAGCGGAAAAAAAGGGGGTGTCTGTTTCAGACAGGGCGTGTGTGCAAGGCGCAACATTCTTGATCTTAATCAATTATATCCCACCTTGTTGCTAAATTAGTGGGGAATAAACGCCTTTGATCGCTAATTTTTACTTGAACAGTGAGGTGCAATATGGCTATGGTTGTTGCATATATAGTAGATAATAGTTTTGGTTGGTTGCTTGGGAGTCTTGTGCTTTCTTACATAAATATGCTTAGGGGGAATAAGTATGGCATTTGTGAATAGAGCGGTGACGAAAAGAATTTTTTGAGGCTTTGCATATGGGAATTATGCTGCTTTCTTGATATGTTTGGATTTTTGGAAATCTTGGGGCAAGATGCTTAGCTTGATGTTCGGTAAACTAGTGCACACAATGTTAGTCATTGATGAAGGCTAGACTTCTAGTTCTGGCAACCTCTATGTGGTCTGTCATAGTACATCTTGCAATGTTTACTCCTTTAGATCTTATATAATCAACTTTATCATAGACGCCACAAGGAAGTACTTCCAAGGTACTTTATTTAAAAAAAGAGAATATCAACAATATTTGACCTGTAGCATAATTCCTTGAAGTACAAAGCATATTTTTCAAATTCTTCTAAATGTCAAAGCTTCATTTGACATATTTTGATATTTGTTTCACTCTTTCTTTTTGAAGGAGGGCAAATTTCCATGACCAATAGATTCATAAGGCTCATATGGGATCTTGAGTAAAGTAAACTTCTCAATTCTTGGCATTTAAATCTGTTGTTCCCTATCTTTGTGCAATAATTCCTTGGAGGTATTGAATTTTTAAAGTTGAAACTGCAACATCATCTAAAAGGCACATACCTTGTATAGTAGTAAATGCATTAGACTAGGCTCTAATTTGTTCAAGAGGATCTAGAATATCTAGTATATGGTTTATGTCTAAACCCATGGCTGTAAAGGTACACTAGCTCCCATCATGAGAGTAGATGACCTTGTATAGTATTAAATGTAGTAGACTAGGCTCTAATTTGTTCAAGAGGATCTAGAATATCTAGTATATGGTTTATGTCTAAACCCATGGTTGTACACTAGCTCCCATCATGACATTAGATGGCAATTCTGGAGAGGATTTTTTGAATTTCTTTTCATAGACCGGAATTTTAAAAAAAAAAAATTGCAGATATGTCAGTGACAGGAGGAATTGACTCCTTGGCATTTTTCTTCTTTCTTTTTCTTCTAATCAATCTATGCTGGCTTCCAAGACAGCTAACTTGTTATCGATGTTGATTTTATACTTTCAGATTAATGTAAAACTTAGAAATCAGAATTTAGTTTCTAATTAATTTGTTTGTTGTTAAAATTTAGAGATTTCTAGATATAGGCATAGCATAGAAATGAACGAATAAGAACAAAACACAATTACCCTGGGAAAACCTCCTAGGAGGAAAAAACCAGCCAAAAAAGATCCTCAGATCTGATTATGGATTATATTCATATAATGATTGCAACACTTATCTCAAGTACTTGAAGATGTCTGCACTTAGGGCTGATAAGGTCTTCCACAAGACTGCACTTAACATAAGCATCAAGCCTTCAAGTCTGCCCCCTTTAACACTTCAAACAGCAATCAGGTCCACACCCTAGGTCTGCATTATATTGTATTTGAAGTCTGCACCTTTGCTGGACTGCAACCTTAGCACCTTGACCTAGATCAGTTCGCTCTCCTTATGATGATATTTGCACCTTTAATGGCAGATATAGTTCGCTAATATTGCTTCTTCAACTTCGCATTTTGGCAGATGTATATTTCGCATGGAAGGATATTAATTGTGTGTTGAATGAAGTGAATGTGTCTTTACTTATACGTGATGCAAGATCCATTTATGTCGGCCTATGATAAATTAATAACCTTTAATTTATTGTATCTCTTTAACCGAAATGCTTTATAGGGTCGGCCCTATTCATGTTAGCACGTTATCTTGCATGTAGCGTGGGGTTTTATGAAGTGTTGTGAGATATAGGGCCCAGCCCTACACGTTGAAGAAGGGGCTGGCTCCTTGGGCGGATTCCAATGTTGCCCAAGGCAATTGGAATCCGCCATTCCCTAATTACAATCAACAATCAATAGTAGAATGAAGAGTGTGTTCGATCTTTTAAACATTTTATCTTATGGAATGGATATTATCCAATGATTGCTTAGAGTAGACCCTTGTATCAGAACAAGAGGAACTAAGTCCTTAGCATCTTTCTTCTAATCAATCTATGCTGGCTTCCAAGGCAGCTAACTTGTTATCAATAGTAGAATGAAGAGTGTGTTCAATATTATAAACTTTTTCTCTTATGGAATGGACATTATCCAAGGATGCCTAGAGTAGACCCTTGTATCAGAACAATGTTTCCTAAAGGATTATTGATGATTTTGTTTTCAGTAGCAAACTGCAAACCTTTATCACACATAACACTAATCTTATCTACATCTTTGATATATATAACATATTTACACAAATCAACAAAATTCTGTTGTCGGTGATTGACAAATCAAGCCAAATAATTATGTGCATATAATCTAGGCTAGGTTCTTTTTATTTTGTTTTAGAAGGTTGGAACACATACTGGAAATTGCTAATTGATCCATCAGCAATTCTTTGGCTACTCTTCATAGGTGGCTATCTTCTTCGTTTATACAAAGAAATGCCATTTTTTGTGAAATTCAAGTGTGTTTTTTCTTGGTAAGGGTATAGACCTGCCTGTAAAAGGCAATGCTTTTGCATCATTTGTGTTTTTTGGTTGTTTATGTTGGCATTGTGTTGTCATTGATGTCAACTGGTAATGGTGTCATTGACGTCACTGGTAAGTATGGGATGTCATCCGGTCATTGGAGTCACCGGTATACAAGTTAGTGTTGGAGACATAAGTTGATGTTGACCGGTGAATAGGCATTGGAGATAGTTGGCATTATGGCAATGCCAACCAGTGAGTGATGAGTTGGCAGTGTGTTGTTGCCGACCGGTAAGCATGTGACTAGTAAGGAAGCAAGGTTAAGCAAATGGAGAAAGTGCAGGCAACCGGTATGCAGTTTGATGACAATCAACAGGACTCCCACCGGATGAAGATGGTATCACAGGATAAAGAGAAGACTGACAGAGAGTGTGCTCAACCGGATCACATGTTTGGTTGAAGGTGTGTCTGCTCAAACAAGGAAGTCATATTTGTGCAATGCCGGAAGCAGACTGAGCAATGTAATGTCAACCAGTTCCCATCATATGGTTGTCAACAAGTAACAAAGATCCACTTCTACCAGTAAGTGGTAATACTTAGCTTATCTCACAATATGCATGGAATGCATCATAACCCTCCGAGATAAGACAATCAAGAGATGTAAGGTAGGTGGTTGAAGGCACACACCGGATGAACAAAGTGAAACATAATGATGCCTCAGGTGTGTGAAACTAGAGATGTGCACCAAATCAGCAAGAGTAAGCATGATGAGCTACCGGGACAAAAGAAGAAGAGTAAGTTGTGATGAGTTTGTCACTTTGACAAACCGGTTGAGGTGAGATCCGAGCTAATGAAGGAGAAGGAAAAGCTTAGCACTTGTAGACATGGATCTACTACGAGATGCTGATGTGAACCGAAATGCAAATGTAGGTTGATGCATGACAGTTGAAGTTTGATGGCATGGTGTCATCAAGGTTATTACCGGTATGCAAGCAGATGCATTATCAACAGGTAAGTAGGATAACCAATAAGCGAGCAAAAGAGACAGAGTGAAGAGCTCCTATTTGATGGACATGTGTCTGAGGTTGGTGACCGGGCTAATGTGATCCAACCGGTTGAACAAAGAAAAGCATGGCATGAAGGTTGACCGGTTAGTGTATAACTGGCAAGGTAAGTTGAACCGGTAGGTGAATACCGGTAGAGAGTGTTGGTTGGTGTTTGAGCCTAAACCGACACAGTGGCCTGAGTTGAGGTGGATGCAGACAAAGAAGACACGTAGCTTCCAGGTGGCAAAGTAGAAAACCTAACATGTAGAGGTCGGTGAACGAGGCAGTTGGTGATTGGGTCAACAGTTAATGCAGACTGCGAAAATCACAGGTTAGATTCAGGGGGTTTGCGGCTCAAGACAAAACAAAGGACAAAGATTTGATTCCTTGATGTCAAGGGTTGATGCAGGATATCCAAGTGCAGAACGAATCTGGTGAAGGCAACCGAGAGATCATTTAATGTGATTGACAGAAGCAGGTCGATGATCAGTTTGTCGTGTTTGCTAAATATAGCAAACGTGTATTGGAAGCAACGAGATTGGCGGTGATGTGTGATTTGTTGCAGGTTGACAATCTCAGAGAAGAGATCCGATCTGATCTGATACGCCTTGTGGTCGTGGAAGGAACCCTAGCACGCCAAAGTTTGAAGTTAAATTTTGGCGGGAATGCTTGGATATAGATATGCAGACAGAAGACCTAATTTGCTTGTTGTTGGATGAAAGAGTGACGCCGGTGAAGTGAGTGCAAGCAGAGAGTCAATCAGTCGGAGAGTCTATTGCAGAATTTTGAGGAAGCTGAGTAGAACTGGTCAGAGGGTTTAACCGGTGAGGTTAAAGTGACCAGTGAGTTGTCATAGAAACTAACAGATCATTCAACCGGTAGTGTTAGAACAGTGAGAAGGCAACAGAGAGTGAAGCAGTGCAGAGTAAGTGTATGAGGAGATCCAACAAGGTAGAGCAAAGGCAGAGTGGCACAAAGAGATTCAACCGATAAGGGTTGAGGTAACTGGTGAAGCAGTTACAGTGTCTGTCAATCCATTTAACTGACGATGTCTGAACTGGTAAGGTTGTAGCAGAGAGGGAAGAACAACAGGAACAGTGTGAGTGAAGAACCGGAAGAGAACAGAGCAGAGGTGAACCGGTGAAAAGATATTTGTGAGAGTTACAAAACACATTTGCAACAAGGTTATTACTAATGTATTGTTTACAATTATTGCAATCACTGAGTTGGTGCTCGGTGCAGGGGTTGGTGCTCCTTGGGTTGGTGCCCTAAACTTTGTATTTAGTTTTATTTGTGAGGCTGGATTGGAATAGTAGACTCCAACAACATTTCTCACCGAAGTTTTTCCCATATTGGGTTTTCCTCGTATATCTAGTGTTGTGTGATGTATCCTTGTGTGTGCTTGCATAATGTTCTCCTTCCTTATCTCACCGGTATGTCTTCTTGGTCTTTGATATGCTAACCAGTACACACATTTAGGATTAAAGGGTTAAGTTTGGAAACCACTGATTCACCCCCCCTCTTAGTGGCATCTTTTGTTCTACAGTTTACCTTTTTTGATCTGGATTTGGGCCTTGATTTATGGGCTTTGCAAGTCCAACTAAAACTTTATTCATAGTTAGGTCTCTTGATGAAGATCTTGTAGATTGGAAGCTAGCAGAGGCTAAATTGGAGTATTTTTGTGTTAAGCTCTGTGGAAGTACATGGATAGAAGATTCTTCTATTTTATGTACAGGTTTTTTATGAGTTGCTATTCTAATAGCAATATTTTTTAATCCAATTTATCTTCCGTTCATATGGAATTTCAATAGTATTAAGATATCCTTTTTGCAATTGGACATCTCCATTTAATTTTTTAGCATATGGAAAATGCCTTTGCTGTCTTAGGGATTTAAATTTGGACACTAACATACTTAAAAGGTCCAAACATATCAAAACCATAGATAGAGCTTAAAATACCCCAACAATCAAAAGATCTAAGTTAACTTCTTTACACCTTTGGTCTCTTGTACATACAGTAAGATTAGGATAATGGAAAAAACAAGCAGAATTTTTGTTTAATTAAGACAAATTTGAAATATGGCAAGCATGTTCATATTGGGTTTGTCATCTATCATAGATAGATAGATAAAACAGGTTTAATGTTTTCTGGAACACACGAACCTATGTATACACTATACAATAATTGCTCCAAAATGATTATGATTTGCATCCTTGTGACTTCTGATATAATCTATTTCAGATCTGGAAAAGACTGGTTTTTGTCCAAAAACTTTTACTAGGATTATATTCTAGATTCAGCTCAATGAGCTTTGTCCTAGGTTTAACAAAATGTTTAAATGTAGATTTGTACACAATATTCTTTAACAAGCTAGGCTTTAAATAACTCTTTTAGTTTTTATACACATCTTCATCCCTAAGAGCAGGAGGTTTGTAAGTAGTTATCGCACTTGAAGGAAACTCTTCTGTGACTTCAATGTTGTATTTCTTTTCTAATAATTTCATCTTCTGTAGATTCCACTGGAGGAACTTCATAATAGCTTTCTATTGATGCCTGATTAATTGTTGCCATGCCATCTTGAGTGTAAGAAAGAGGTCTAAATTCTACCATTTTTGCAATTGAGTATATGAGACTGAAGGAAAGCCTTAAGAGGATTAAGGGCTATAAAATTAGACAAACAAACAAAAAATAATGATGATAATGTCAACCAGATCTCAGAAGACTCCCCACAGAGCCAAAGTTCCTTGGCAATTCAATAGTCAAGATATGGTAGGCTTTGATACCATGATAGATCACACATGATTTAGACAACAATAAAGATGTAAAAATGGGAAAATCAGTGGTGGAGGTTGTGGCAAAATGGCTATTGCTTCTTAATATTATCACAGCAACAAGAAGCTTACAAGGCTTTCTTAAAAACTTGCGAAGCAATTTGCTGATTCTTTATATTGCACAAAATGTAGAAGACGAGCTTATGATTATTTGCAGATATGCTTAGATTCTCTGAGGCTCGCTGTGTCAAATGACTCTGAGAATGCTTTATTTATAGGATTAAAATAACCTAAGCATTTGGTAACACCAAATCTTACCTAGACTAATGGGGTCCATACACCAATGGAGATTGTCATTTCTAATTAGTAATATATAGTATATACAATAATAGAAAATAATCTGGAATTCAAAGAATTGATAGATAAAATACTTGATGAATCCTATCTAATCAAATGCAAACCGTACTGAACGATTTTTGAAGCAACTACAGGAATTGTAATGACTCAAATAATTTGCATGCCACCAATGGAGAGAGTAGATAATGATGTGGAAATCATAGTTGTTTAGTATCTCTAAAACTTTTAGATCACATCATCAAATGGGACAATAACTTAAAAACCTACATGATTTTAACCTCAACATTTCATCACAAACCTGTTTGGCTTCTTGTAAAAAGAAAACTAAGGCGCACGTTACAAGGATACACGATTTTAGGTGCATAAATGTGTGACCCCTTGATTCATTCATTGATGAGTGAGTCCTATAGTAAAGCCTTTCCTCCCCGGAAATATAACTCCCACCATGTGTGGGCAAATATAATAATCATCTTTATTAATCAGCTTGCTAGAATAGTGGGGGGGGGGGGGGATTAATGTACGCATGCTATAATAAGGAGGTAGATTACTACAACTATAGAAAGGGGGGGGTTAATTAATGTACGCGTGCTATAATAAGGAGGTAGTAATTGCTGATTCGATTACCCTACTATTCTATGGTAGTTTCCCGGTGATCAAAAGCATAATCGACCCTCCCTGCTTCCCCTCCTCGAACCTTCATCCTCCCACCCATCTGCAAAGGGATACTGATGCATTATGGACTGATCATGTTTGGATGATTGTCAATTGTCATTCAATGGTGTTTATAATGAGAGAAACTTAGAACTTTGACTATGGGGATTGCCTAAAGTTTTTAGTGTTTTTAAAACACAGAACATGACAGTAAATGCTAAGTATTTTGATATGGTTTTGATTACATGGGATTGCCTAAAGTTTTTAGTATTTTTAAAACACAGAACATGACAGTAATGCTAAGTATTTTGATATGGTTTTGATTACATGGGATTGCCTAAAGTTTTTAGTATTTTTAAAACACAGAACATGACAGTAATGCTAAGTATTTTGATATGGTTTTGATTACAGCTACCAAAACCTTTCAAGTTGCAGAAAATGTTGTGGAGAGTGTTTTTATGAATACGTTGAATTGGTTTTTGTATTTGTGCCTTCCAATAATGTGTGCTCGTGTTGCTTTATGTCTTTTGCCAAAAATAAATGCCTTACTCGATTTAATAGCTCTTCAGCTTATTGTACTGATTAATCATTTGAAGTGGTTCTCCAGTCTTCATCTAGGCTAGAATACATATGCCAGGAATTCAGCTTGTTATTTTTTTCTGTTTTACAAGCAAGTTTGCAAATCTTAGACTAGTGACAGTCTCTATGATTTGCAGCCAAGCCAGAATACAAGGATCTTCCGTGTTTTCTTTTCGGACAGTCCTTAGGAGGAGCAGTGGCCCTAAAGATCCATCTGAAGCAACCTCAAGTATGGGATGGAGCTGTTCTAGTTGCCCCTATGTGCAAAGTAAATTTTCACATTTGAACTTCTAGATTGAAGCTCTATTTGAATTCTTTCTGCATAAGTTTTTGGTTTCTCAAATTTTAGAAGTATTAATTTCTGGTGTTTTGACACGACTTATTAAAAGCCTTGAACTGCCAGCTTGCAGATGATGTTACTCCACCTTGGCTAATGATACAGATTTTATTGGTCATAGCTCGCGTCTTTCCTAAAAAGAAATTGGTTCCTCAGAAAGACTTAGCAGAGTTGGCATTTAGAGACTTAAAAAAGAGAAAGCTGGTTAGTGTTTTAAATCATCTTGAAAGTGCAAAATTTATCTACTTGCCCTTATTTGGTTATTCTGCATTTACTTCTTATTTTTTAAACCTTTTCCACAGGGAAAAATGCAACCTTCATGGGAAAGAAAACTTAAATCTTATTGCAGAAAAGTATGCTCTAACATGGCCTTGTTATTTATTTCCTTCAGGCTGCTTACAATGTAATTGCCTACAAGGGCAAGCCACGACTCAGAACTGCTGTACAGATGCTAAGGACTACACAAGAAATAGAAAAAAGAATGCATGAAGTAAGTGTTAAATCATGGAGTATTTTTTACTTCGATTTGAATTTGCTGTGTTGTGGATGCTTAAAAAGTTTGTATGCAGGTTTCTTTACCATTATTAATTCTACATGGAGCTGCTGATATTGTAACTGATCCTTCTGTCAGCAAGGCTTTATATGAGAAGTCACGAAGTGTTGACAAACAACTGAAACTTTATGATAATGCATTTCATGCTATTCTAGAAGGCGAGTCAGATGAGAGGATTTACGAAGTCCTAGATGATATTGTTTCTTGGCTTGATGCACACTGTAATACGAGGCAAAGGTAGATGATAGAATTGTCTACCTCTTTGTATGATGTAAACGTTTCATATCCTATTTGATAAAAGTAAATTAGTAATTGCCCTTAGCCTATTTGAACTGATGCTTTGATAAGCATTGGATTAATTTATGAGTAGTGTGCAGTCTAAATTTTAATTCTAGAAAGAAAGGATATCAGTTATGTGTGACTGTACACAAAATGGTCTTAAAACTTAGCACAATTTCACATACCACTGGTTGTGTAATCTTTCTGTCTATATGTTTAAGAAATAATGCTTTTGCTCCCATTGTGATCCCCTTTATTGGAAGTTTTGGGCTCCTCCCTTTGGACTTCCTAGGTCTTCCCTCAAGCCTACAATGAGTTAGAGGGGGGCGCAGTTTTGGGATGGCAAAAAAATATCTTGGATTTGGGTGAGAGTCCAAGGAGAATGTTAAAATGACTTGGAACAAATTAAAAGTAGGGGGGACTTTTAAAAAGTAAATACAACATTTTGAATTTGTAAGGACAATCCTTGTCCATTTAGGTTTTTTTTTAGACTTTTTAACAATTTTTTTCCATATAATTTTTCTTAAAATATAATGCACCAAATGGAAGGAGCTTTTCAGTTTTTTTAAAGGGCAATATTCCCTCTAAGCTTAACATGAGTAATGGGGTTAAAAAAACAAAATATGAAACAATTAATATTTGAATTTTTTTGTTAAAAAAATATAAAAGCTTCATGCAGCCTATCGATCTTTTGCATACCTAAAACCTAAAGTAAAGTGCTTTATAATTAGTGTCAACAAAAGATGTAATAATGTTAGTAGACAATAAAAAATTAAAATATTGGAAAGTTTATATTTAAAAAATGAAAATAATATAAGATTAATAATATTATTAAAATAGTTATTTATGGTATAGTGCGAAGGTTAAGTCATGGTATTGTTGTTGTCAACAAGGTTCAAACTTCTATTAGACCATTGTGATTGTGAGTATTGTGCATTCATTTATCCAATGTGTTTGCAAGTTTGAATCTTAGCATTGAAGTTGTTGGCTTTCATTTTCTTGTTCTCTTGCTCCAAATCCTTGTGGGGTTGATGTGCTCATGGATTGTGTACACTTGTTGGGTTGTTGGGCTCATGGATTTGGACTATTCATATTAATACAATGAGTGTGTTCACATCAAAGACGAGGTCCCCCTTGTTGGGCTATTGGGTTCACAAGTTTGGACCATGCATGTTAATGTAGTGCGTTCATGTCGAAGATGAGGTCCCTCATTTGTGGCCTCATTTGACTCGAGCCAAGTTAAACATTTTCAAAGTATTGATTAAAAAAAGTAGTAAAATAAAAATGTGAAAATTCATGGATGCCTCCTTTGCTTGTCCCAAGACGTTCCTAAAAGCTTGGAAAAAGATATACCCGTAAGATAGATCAGGTTGCCTATCTTAGAATAAATTATCTAGGAAGATCAACAATTGGTGTAGAAACTAAAATGGAGTTCACTTGATATGATTGCCCATGCATTGTAAACAAGTGTTTGGCTTAGCTTTAAAGAATCTTGGAAGTTGAATCCTCATCCTTCCCTTCTTTTGCCAGACACATTTGTAGCTCCATCCCTTCCTTGAAATACGTTTTAGCTTACTTCTCACTATGGTTCTATTCATTCCTCTATGGTTCCATTTGTGGCTACCACATTGATTTCCACCACCTCCATATATTAGGTCATTTTAGACCCTTTGACTTCATATCATATTTCTCATATATTCAACATCCACTTACCTTCTGTTTTCCTATCCCAACTCTTGTTTTCTAATAACATCCCCTTCTTCTTTATAAAAGCATTGTCGTCAATGCTTAGTAACAAAAAAATATATTGTATGAATTGTTCATCATTCGATGTTGCATCTTCAATTGAAAAATTCTTCCACTTGATTATGAATTTTGATGTGGCTCTATTTTTCAATTTGATTTTGAAAATTCCATGAAGTTTTTCTATATTTTGTATGAATACTTTTTCTATAATATTAGTAGGAAATGGATGAGAGAGTCCACAAAAATATGCATTCTCAATGATTTATCCACAAGAGAGATTGCATCAAGATTATTTGACTTTGAAAATCCATAATGAAGTTCATTAATATTTCTACCCAATGTTGTATTGGAATGCCTGATATTTTTTAGAGGCTCAAAGTCTTTATGGTAACTCTTTTTTTGTTGGCATATCAAATATTCCACCACAAATTTTTAGACATTCACTTTACTACCTCTTCAAAACAAATGTTTCTTTATAGGATGATAATTGTGAACAAATATCCTTTAATATATTGTAAGACCCCAAAATCCTCTTATATTAGGGTTCATCTTAATAGATTTAAGTGACACCAAAAGTTTTGAGTATTCAACTTCTTTCACCCTAAAGAGACATTGTATTGTGTGACAGATTTTATTATCTCAAATTCTTTAACAATAGAAATATGAAACTTGTCTTTATGAGTGATTTTGTTTAGCTTCTTGTAATATGAGAGTGTTCCACATGGATGGTCCCTTTTCTTAAGCATGGGCATAGGGGATAGTTAGGAAATTTTTGTGGATGAATAATGCTTCTTGGTATTTATCTAATGTCATGATTATGGTCTCTAATTAGAGGTGCAACCTAAGATTCTTTAATTGGTGCTTTTTGAACAATTTCTTTAATTGGTGGTTATGAATAATGCTTCTTGGTATTTATCTAATGTCATGATTATGGTCTCTAATTAGAGGTGCAACCTAAGATTCTTTAATTGGTGGTTTTGAACAATTTCTTTAATTTTGGTTTGATCTTGAGTTATCATATCTTGTGCTTGTATAATATGTAATTGTGCTCCTATACTATGAGGACCTTTTTTGAGAAATTTATCCATCATATGGAAGCTAATTATTACACTTGGTGGTGCTAGTAATTCTGAGAGTTCATTCTTGTTTCCATATGTACTAAAAGTCATGGATAAGTCTTGAAAATTAAAAGATATTGTTCCTAATATTTAAGCCTTGAACACCCAAAACTACATCCACACCCCTAATAGGGATAACAAACATTTATGAATTTAATTGATAATTTCCTATTGAGGGTTTAATATGATGGCATTTTCTACAATGGGTTGTTTTCTATCAACTATCATGAATTTAAAAAATAGAGATTGGATATATAAAACAATTGAGCTCATGAGCTAGCCTTCTATCAATAAAGTCGCGTGTGCTACAACTATCAACCAACACTTCCACATTTTGATTTTAAAATTTACCACTTTTAGTGTTTGTGGTGTATTTATTCCATTCAATGCATGTAAGGAGATAGTATTGCTTTCTTCTTTCTTGGAATCCTCATTTTTAAGCTTTATATTTGGTTCTTTTACAAGTACTTCTCCCTTTTCTTTAACTTCATTTATATTTTTACTATTAGAATACTTATGACTCCTCGACCCTTTTCTATCACAATTTGAAATTATGTTATTTTCTTTTTTTCTCTATCTCTTCCCAAGGAGAGAATTTACTACTTTTCCTTAGGTTAAAGAATTTGTCCATGTTTTGATTGGTAGGATTAGTCACTTTTTTGTCAAATACTCTCATTGTTTCAGCTTTGGTAGTGTTTTGTTTGTCAATATGTAATGCTTGTTGCATAGCTTTCCTAACTGTACAAGGTCCCAACAAATGAACGTCGTGTTGATTTTGGTCCTTAGTCCATTAATGTGCAATTGTAGCCTTTGGTAAGGTGTCACGTCAAGAGCTTGAAGTGTCAATATCAAATGATCAACATTATATTAAGCTAAAGATCTAAATTATTTTAAATGTTTTAGTTGGGTAAAATAGATTCCAATACATGGTTGTTGTTTTTGATTAAGGAAAAACAAGTTTTTAAGGGACCAAAAACCCTTTACAAGACAGGTTTTAGAAGGACCTGCAACCCGAACCGAAAGATAAACTTGAAAGACCACTCAAAGAAACAGAACACAAAAGAGATTTGGCCCAGCCAATCAAAAGAAGGGGAACATCATTAACCCCCACCAAGAACCTACTGGTTGCAAAAAACCAGCAGCCCTGATGATACTATTTACTGTTACTAGTTTTAATTAAAATGTTTTAACATATTTGAATAAACACACACACACACACACACACACACACACACACACACACACACACACACACACACACACACACACACACACACACACACATATTCAATTAATATTAATATATATATGTATATTAAATATATGAATTGGGTTGCATATGATAGCATACCAAATAGTAGTAATGCTAGTAATTGTTTTTATCAAGAGTATTGAGTTGCATTTTAATAACATGCTATCATCTTAGTTACACCACATAGTGGTGATGATCTGTTTGCCACAACACCATCGTGGAAGGAGGGAGAAGGATGGGAAGGGGGGTACCCACCATAAAAGGTGGCGCACCTTACTCCAAAGGGGGAAGGGTGTGGGAATTAAACCCACCACTCTCAACAAATACATGAGAAGGAAATCATGAATGTCATGGGAGAAATTTATACCATGTGCATCCTATTGAATAAGTCGTATGATTTCAAAGCCACACCATATGTAAGTGGACTTAGTCAATACTTATGTGTAAACCTCCACCTTTATAAGTACGTATGGGTAAAAGCACAAACCTGTGTCACACTTTTATAAAGGAACCAACCAGCACAACTAAAACTGTCTAACTTCGAATGCATAAAAGTGACATTTCTAAATTGAATTTTGAAATGATGTAAAGTAATAAAATGTAGAAATATTAATGAAATTTAGGTCTGTTATTTTTTAAATTTTTTTGAAAAAAAAATTGATATTTTTTTTATAAATTCAAAGACAGATTTTCATTGCTGAAAATGTTGAAAATCAGAGGTTCTAGTCGTCGTCATAAAAAAAAAAAAGAAAACGAATTTTTTTTTTTTTTTCCAAATAGAGAACATATATACGTAGTGTTAAAAAAAAGATATTAATTTTGATGTATATTTTTTTCGTTATAATATTTTGAAGTCCAACATAGCTAAATTTGACAGTTTCCATTAGACGTCACCTTTTGACTACTAAATTTACCATTAACCAAAAAAACAAATACCCTTTTCGAGAAAATTCTCTCATCTAGTGAAAAACATTTTTAATTTTTTTTTCTAATATCATTTAATATATTTTTTAAATTTCTAATCAACCTCTTTTTTAACTTTTAAAAAGTTACTCACCATGTTTAATTAATAAAAAATATTAAAATTAATCAAAATACTAAAAAAATTATATGTTTAGATTTGTGACTTCAAGCTCTACAAAAGGGTATTTTTCAATTTTTTGTAAAAAAATATTCTGCTTGAAGACAAATTGAGCAGAAGTGAAAAGTTTCAGAAATACAAAGTTTTTCACCTTTTTTGTGTTGAATGAAATCATTTAAACTAAGGGAGTTCGACCGAACCGAGTCTGGCTGGGCTTCCGACGCCATTTCAGTGCCACACGGCCTTGGGGTAGTCCGACCGAACAACCTTGAGTTGGCCCAAAGTGTGACACAACTCCATGATTTTTGCCATAGGGAAGACCTAGTTGATAAGTATGTGGTAATTAGAGATAGAAGTCTAATTGTTCAGGTAAATGATTAATGATAACTAATCGTATTTGACTAAGTATAATATTAAGGATGATTCATAGTAGTATTTTGTAGGACTGCTTATGTGTTGACTTTGTAACTAGAAGAGAAGCCACATAGTTTAGTGGTGGCGATGAGAGGGAGAGTGGTGACAATTTAGAGAACTTAATTATAGCATTACGTCTCTCAAACTTATGTATAAATAGAGGAGCTCTCTTGGAGCATAGATCGTCTCATCAAATCTCAACTTTTCGTCTCCATAATCCCTTTCCATTTTGCTTATTGTTCTTTGTTTTCATTATTCTTCATTGAGAGAAGAGAATAGTTCAAGAATTGTGAGGGAGTGGGCTAGTTGCTATTATTGAAGGCTTGGGAATTTATATGTTAGTCGGTAAGTTGTGAAGCTAGCATAATTGGAGGAAGGAATTGGTATTGCATGGTAACTATATTATAGGCATGAGGATTCTTCCTTTCTTTTCTAATGAGATATGTTATATATAGATTATGAAGTTGCATAAGCTTTATTGAAGCAATGATTGGAATTGACTTACTTGTAGGATATAGATTCTTGTGTTGATAGAAACTTGATAATCTTTATGATTAGATTTACATATATGTATGTAATAGCTAAGACAAAGCTATACTATGCTATGCATCTTTAACATATAGGAATGATTAATTTAGTTAATCTTGGGATTAGGGCAATCTGTGGATGAGAATAACCTAGATAGTCATTCTATTATTTAACCTTGTGGGAAAGGTATGGGAATAGGATAGATGGTTAGTTTACCAAATAGAGCAATGAAGTGGGTGGACATACTACTCTCACTCGAAGCATTGGGTGATGAATTCTTTGGCCAATGTAGTGTAGGTTGTCACTGCCTACACTGTTGGTTCATTGTGATCCAAGTTTAACAGGGAATGCCATACATATAGGTTGTAGCCAATGTATGGTAGCTTTAGTTATGTAGGACACAACACTATGCTCATAAGGATATTATTGTGAGATCATCAAACCAAACTCTTCGTCGAAGAGTCAGGCCGCTTTAGTTAGAAGAGGCACGGGGCATTGTAAAGTCTTGGTTGGGTGGAAAAACACTTGAATGATGCTCTTCCTCATGCAGTTGACGGGACATCTGGACCATTTGTATTACTTATGTTTCATTAAGCTCATAGAAGCTTTGTATGTATTCAAATATTCCTAAAGTAAATGGAAATTTGAAAAGGAAAATTAAAATACTTTCATATGTTTATGAATATGATATTGTATATGATTTATGATGCAATGGAAAAGTTGAAATGAGATTTATTTCAAATATGCATCTTGTTTATTGATATGGAAATAGGAAATTTTTTATTACTTGTATGATGGTATTTCTATTTCTTTCACATATGGGTTAAAAACTTAGTAAATTTAATTGGTAGAACAATTGGCATGTTACAATTGTTCATAGAAGGTTGCTAATTCTTTACTAAATTCTTGCAAACTAAACATTTGCCCTTGTCTATCATTCATCTTCCATCAATACCATTGGTAAGGTCCCAATTAAAAAAATTGTAAGGCTACACTAACCATTGAAATTATGTGGTATATTGTAAAATTTAAATTGTTTTTCTACGAGTCTTATCCATGAAATTACATTTCTACCATCAAATTTATGAACACTTATTCTTGGTAAGTATGATTCTTGATCTCAAAAAGTTTGAAATGCAGATTTGATACTGTATGATTGATTAACTCTAGAAGAAAAATGACATTACACTTGGTATCAAAGCCATATTGAAATGCAGATTTGATACTGTATCATGTCAACCATCTAATAATTAATATAAATAAACAACAAATTTATAGTTATAAATAATTATATTTAAGATTATAAAACTTCCACTAAAAACACATTTATTAATAATACAATGTTTTGAACCAAAAAGATATATATATATATATATATATATATATATATATATATATATATATAAATGAAAATGTTGTACCATTGCGTGACTAAGAAATGAGGATGCTAAGAAAGAAACCAAGATCACAAGAAGGAAAATGATCATTTCCCCTGCGTAGATGCATAGCTAATGGAATTCAACTATAAAAGAACAATGGGGCCAATAGAGGAGAATAGATTTTATCTCCAAAAAAGTAGAAAATGTTTGTCCAATTTTTAAGGGGAAAAAAATGCTTTTGCTCAGTTCACACTTATTTGGGTCTACCATACACAATAATGCTTTCAAATTTACAATACTCACTAGTGAAGCTTGTAGACTCTACGAACTACTTCTACCTAAGTCTCTTCTTTTTCGTCTAGACACTTTATTGTTCCATGATAATTATGGATGCAATTAATGGAATCAAATAAAACTTATTTCTAATTAATATTAGTCCATTTCAAGACTTGTAAGATGTTATTTCAGGTAGTCTTATAGGAATAAGAACACAGTTTTTTTAAATTTTTTTTTTTTTAAACATATTTTGTTTATCATATGAAATGTGTGTTGAAGAATTTATTGATGTTATCATAATTAGATGATCATCAGGTGTTTTCCTTCATTTCATTCTAATGAGATAATTTTTGATGAAGGGTATTTTATTTAGGGTTAAATTTCATGTGGGTTATTAATAGTGTGATGCGATTCTCTTTTTTTTAGGTAAAAGATCAAAGGTCTAAAAGATCATTAATATTATGATAAAAAAGAGTGTTTCTACCAGAATTACAAAGAAAAAGGAGGGGATAATATCAACCCTCAAATAATTGTCTCAATCCAAAAAAACTCAATTGAATAGATTGCATATGGAAGCAATACCCAAAATGAAACAACTACCAAATCCATGATGCATAACCCATACCAAAACAACAGGATTTGCCAAAAACACAGACCAAAGAAAGTAGTCTTATATAACATAATTTTCAGTCTTAATAGGGTTTTGATTTCGTCAAGTAAATTTCTAACATGTCCATTTTATTAAGGTCAAAATTTCTTTATTTAATGAGGTTTGCATTATTATAAATTGGTCTAGATTATTGAGGGAATTCTATAAGATATCATTTCAACTTCATAAGAGTTACACTTGGTGAAACAAAGGAATAAGTTTTTAAATCTAGAAACTACACTTAAAAATATAGTGATCATGATGGAAATGGCTAAAGTAGGCAAATGGACTTGAAAGTTCAAGTCGCAACAACTAAATAAATTTAAAAAAAAAAGTACTTTATGCTCAAAAAAAGGAAACATTAGACAAGCTATAATATACAAAAGCTATATCTAGGACCTATTTTTCTTATCTCATAATATGTTATACTCGAATCTATTGAAGAAAAGTAGCGCCAAGGTTTAGAGACATTTTCTGACAAATTAATCTATACGAGTAATTTATTTTGTCCTTAAACATATGATCAAATATAACCTTCTATATAGACTCTAGGTTTCTATTATATTTTGTGAAGTAGATTGATGACAACCTTGGATGCATTTACATAGCTAAGCAATTGATAACATTTGATATTATTTTATAATTAACATAATTACGAAGTGCAAGTTATTACAACTAAAAAATTATGTAGATAAAAGATCCAAGAGGATGATGTTTTTTTTTACAATCATCTAAGAAGGTCAATATTGCTCTTAAACACTTCTCATTCTTTTTAAATCAGAGTGGATAAAAATATTCCATTTTCTTCTACAAGACACAATAAATTTGTCTTCATAACTAAGATAGTATCATATGAATGGTTAAGCTAATTCTTAGTATTGTTGTACTACAAATCCTTATGGAGATTTTGTGTCATAAATTGTATCCTTCTAGGATTTCACACCCATTTTGGGATCACTTTTGTGGTTGTGCCTCATGCCCTTGATTCATGCTTGATTGTGTTAAGCCCATGGCTATTGCTAGAAGCTCAACACTATCCTCTACTCACTAACCTTTATTTCAGCCCAAAATACTAGGACTATGGCACCTAGTGCCATAGACCTTTTGGATTATGGTGCCTAGCACCCTTTTCCAACCATTTTGGCCCCAAATTAGAAATTTAAGATAGTCGACTTTGCAAGTAGCAAATTTTTTTTCCTTGATGTAAGCCTTCTTCGAAAATTAAACTAGAAAAGATGTAAGTTGTTTATATTTATACATCTCCTTCCCTCATTTGGATTCCTATCTAACACAAGACTATATTCCTATCATTTCCAATTTAGCATTCAATAAAGAATCTTCAAGGAAATTGATGAGAAGTTTGCAAAAAAGCATTCAAGCATTCAAGTTTAACAATCATGATCAAGTTATGTGTTCCTCCATGATGAAGGCATACATTAACGCCTATCAAGCAACAACAAGCTTTGTGTGAGGCTTCAAGGCAAGAAGTTTTGAATCAAAGGTATCATTTTTCAATTTAAACATTTCCTTTAAGGTTTTCAACCTCTACCCAACCAAAGGTATGCTCTCTTTCATCCAACAATGTTGTACTAGAGGCGGAAACACCAACATGGGGTTTGACTTAAGCAAGCCTATATGCAAAACAACAATTTTACCTCTTCTATGTGTGCATGCTACATATCCAACAACTAAAGTTGTGAAATTATGTAGAGAAGTTTGAGACACAATCCCATATTTTGAACAACAACCCTAGTTCTATGCCAATTTGCACACTTGACCGACACTTTTAGGATGAATTTAGGAGGAAAGTACCTACAAAGAATCTGTTAGACAGTTCAAATAACCGGAAGAAAATGAGAGGTGGGGGGGGGGGGGTGAATCAGTTGTCACTAGATTACTGGAACCTTAAGCATTTAAAACTTTAATACCGGAACCCAAAAGATCAATGCTGAAATGCTTAAACCAAATACCGAAATAGTAGATAAACTAATTAAGCATAACCAATAATCAAAGAATAAATACCATCCACATAACTGTTAGGCCCAATATGGAAAGCGAATATACTGAGAGGGGAGGGGTGAATCAGTACTCCAAAACTTTTCTTCAATAATAACCTTACTGTTATGCATAAACAGAATAGTGCAGTAACATAAAATAAAGTTAAAACAAATAGATAACAATCATACATGATTCACTCCATAACACATATATTTTGGTTACATAGAAACTCTTAAATAGAGAGAAAAACTGCGATGGGGATGGCACCCACAACTTCACTACTGCAATAATAAAGAATGCTCGGTTAGAGCTACATTTAGCTATTTCTGATAGCTTACCCTGTTAGGAGTAACAAGATCTGTTAGATCTACCTTGCTAAAGGATTTTTACAACATTTATTCTGAATGCTGCACCTGGTTAGAGGCTTTACAATTTATAGACTTGATTAGAGTCTTTTACCCTGTTAAAGGTTTCTCTTTCAATCTTCACAATATTACAATAAAATCATTACAAATATCTGCAACTTTACATTTGAAATGTTATAGCAGATTCTATGTGCTCAGAATAAGATTACCTTGCTTATAGCATTTCTCGGTAACCCATATAGTAACTCGGTAAACCCTTCTGTTTACTCTGTTCTTTGACTGCTCTCTGAAAGCCTTCTCGGTGACCTCTGTGTCTCTGTAACAGTCTTCCTTCATGCATACATGCACTTAACTCATGCTGTATAAATATATCTCTTAAAACGGTGATTCAATTCATTGCTTTGATCTTACAAACAAGATTCCTCGAATGAATAACTAAACAAAATATTTCATTGGTTAGATTGTCCTTGTAATCATATACAATCTTCTGGTGCAATTTCCAATGTAATAACAGTTAGATGTGCCTCAATCTTGTAACATGTTTTCATATGCACGTCCAGGTTCAATGTATCTGGTAATTCAGTGTATCTGGTAACACGTTTCACTCGATGAATATCAACTCGGTGTGTCATCTTTACTGCTCGGTAGTCTCAAAAAGATACTCGGTAGACAGCTCGGTGTATACTGTGTTCTGTAACTACTTTCTTTTGTAATCGACTAGACTGTGCATACCGACTGCATGATTCGATAGTGCTAAACGACTAGAATATATAGTATGAATTTGAATACAAAACTAATGGCAATTTGATAAGTAGTAACAATCTCCCCTTTTGACATTAGTTGAGATGTTTGACAAAAACTACTTTCAAAGTCATAACACAAAAATCTATATATTTTGCTAAATGACTATACTTGACAATATATACAATAGTCAATGAAATAGTATATTTAGATATACTCCCCTTATCATTATTCTGTACATAACTCTGATTTTGCATGCTTGGTTCTGTGCTTGTGTGCTCTGCTTCTCTGCATACTCTGTATACTCCGCTCGGTATACTCCCCTGCATATAATACTCCGAATACTGTATCAAAACTGTATTACAATCACAGTATCACTCCCTAAATATAGTATATTACTCCCTTTACGTAGTATTACTCCCCTTTTTTGACAAACATCAAAAACTTAATTTCCATCCAGGGGCGGTAACTGATAAAAAATGGATTTATACTTCTTCCGGGCGTCGATGAGTGCGACAGAGAGTGCATCCTTTACACTTTCCATTAAAGAATTTTGTGCTTGAATATCAGCCAATAGTGATATTAAGCCATCACGAGTGCTTCCCTCTTGTGTAGTAGATAGGCGTGTAGCTCGGTTAATCTGTTCCTGAACTGATGAGAGATGAGGAAGAAATAATGTCTAGAGGGTCATTATATCCATCCTGATCTTATGCTCTTCATTTCAGAGTTCTAACTGTTGAGCCATGAGCTGTTGAAGCTTGGTGTAAAAATTCTGAATGGAATTGGGCTCTGTGGTCAACTTAGTTGAGAGATCGGTGATCTCTTTCTCAATTGCATCAGTTTTATTCTTGATATCTTTAATGAATATGGAAAATGTACAAAGTTTCTGAAATAAATAAAGAATATGCTTGAGTTGAGGGGACAACTCAGCAATGAATTTGACAAGCTTGACTTTTCCTATAGCTAGAGCTTTTTGTACCTCTTCTATCATTTTTGCAATAAGCTCTTTATCTTTTAGCTTGCCCAAGTACTTAGATGCATCAACTCCAGATGTTTCTATTTGAGTAAGGAGTTCATCCAGTTGAATGTGGATGGCTGCATCAGTTGACACTATTGCTGAAGGTAGCATATCTGTTAGCAGTGTCTTTACCTTCTATAGTACTTTATTCTTCTTTTGAATGGCCAGTTGTTTTTCTTGTTCAGCCTTTGCTTTGCATAGTTCACCGAAATCAATAAGTGCTTGCCCCTTTAATTTTGAAATATCCACATTGGGTAACACTATCGGTTTAGTTAAATCAACTTTAAAACTATGCTTTTTCACTTTCTTCTCTTTACCTTTGGTTGGTTGTACCAAGACAATAGCTTGTGAGGCTTGCTGACCCTCGGTAGGTTGCTCGGTGGAGGCAACACTTTGCTCAGTTCCTGTAGCCATTGTGGTGTCCTTGGGTGTCTCGGTACTGGGGGTCTCAGCTGTAACATTTTTAGTGCTTGATGGTGCTCGAGAGGTCTTTTCTTGAGTTGTACCTTCTGCTGCTTCAGATTGGTGACCTTCGGTGCCTTGTGCTGTATCTTTAGGTGCTTCGGTAGAGACAGGTGGCTTGACCGGCCGATAAGGCTGAACTTGTACTATCACAGATTCACTAGATACAAGTTTTGCATAGGTAGTGCCTTCTATCATCTCCTACTCCTGTTCTTCTGCATCCATGACATCTTCATCAATTTGAATAGTGTCAGCCGAGTCTTGCTCGGTAGCATCAAGACCTTGCTCAATGACATCAACAATTTCAACTTGAGATTGTTCACCGACATCTTTTAGTTTGAAGATTTCCTGCCACTTAGCTTTTGTCTCATTTTCTACATCAATATATAGCCCATTCATCAATTTTAAGGCTCTCTGTTTGACAAGAAATTTATAATTGTAGGTTGTCAGATGCTCTTTAATTTCTGCTACAGACATATCAAGAAATAGATGGACTAGACTTCTTTCTCTAATTTGTTTCTCTGAGTCCATTGCATATTTCCACCTGTTATCAATATGTAAGTACAATTCACTCGGAAGTGACTTTACTAGTTCTAATGGAGTTAGCCGAAACTTTAGAAGTGTGCAAATGACAACTTCTTCAATTTGTCGCTTCTCATCATTATTCCTAGTCTCATACTTGACATATCTAAATCCTGCAAATCCACCATATTCTTTAAGATTGGCACAAAAGTTTTCAACACTATGAATATTTACCTTCTTGCTTTGTACAATCTGAAATTTGTTTGCATCATCAGATTCTGTATCACTAGACTCTTTTGCCAAAATGAGTCTTCGAGTAGATTTCTTGTAGGTCTTGGTTACCTTGGGAACAATAAAACTCTTTTGTTTCTTACTTGGTGATGCAGCTGATGCTCTAGTGTTAGGTCTCTTTGTTGGTGGAGTCGGTAGGGCCTTTGTAGTGTCCAGTTTCTTTCTTTTCAAAACTTTACCCTTAGGCAACTCGGTACTCAATGTTATTGCTGCCTCTTGAGCTTCAGATTCCTCTTCGGTAATGGCAAGAGTGCCTTTGACAGGTGTAGAGGAAGATTCTTCTCTGAATTTCTCAGATAAAACCTTTATCATCTTTGTAGCCTTTCTTGTAGCTTTAGGTACTACAATGCTCATTTTCACCTTTTCCTTAACTTCTTCATAAGTTCCATACCTTAGCTCGGTGGCATGCCTTGGTAATGAAAGATATGCATCAATTTGCTGTTGTGTGATATCAAATTCAATCTCGTAACCCATTGGTGGTAAAGATTGAGTCCTTGGTTCTACAACATTCACATAACAGTAATCGGTGTCTACCTCAAAACATATATCATCCTTATATTTCTCTACCAGCTGTAGTGGAATCCGGTACCTGTTGTGCATCTTCTCTTGAAATTTGCTGAAGTAGTCATCCATGATATCATTAAAATTATCTCCCAACTTCTTGATAAAATCATTAATTTGATGGGTGATTGGTCGGTGTAGCTCCCAAACTACTTTACCGACTGAGGGAAAGAACTTCTCAAAGTAGAAAAACATGCATACAAGAAGTGAACCAAACTTCAGTGTATTTGCCGAGTTGTTCTTCTTCTGCTTCCTTATTGTGTTAAGGTTCTCAAACAATTTTTTCAATAACACTTCACATAAATCTACCATCATTCCCTTTTTCACTATTTTATAGGCTAAGTCAATTGCTACATAGGGTACACTTTTTTCCCTTGCTGATTGGAAGAAACAGTAACCAATTACTCTAATTGCAAATTTAAGTTCTGCATCAGTGACATTATTCAGTTTTAGTCCTCGGTAATCAGATTCTACTCCAGTTAAACTGATTAACTCCTTCTGCGATATCATCTTCTGTGCTCGTGCATGATCATAGATAGGATACCCGGTGATCACATGAATGATTTCCTTAGTGATTTTGAATGGTTGCTCCTCTAGCCACATAAAATCATCATGAACTCTGCTTAAAACAAACTTAACCCACTAGGGTTTGAACACACGGGGATAGGCTAGGGCTTCAGTTAATCCCTTGATTTTGATATGCTCGTACTTGCTATCCATTTTTCCATCGGTACATAGCTCATCATATGTTTCACTAATCTCAATATGACCGAGTTCTTCGACATGACATTTGGTGAAGAATCTAACATCTTCGACTAACAAGACTCGATCCGGGATGAGTGAAAAGGCAGTTTTGTCATCCGGTTCAAAGGCGACTTTAGGAGTCAAAGTGTAGTTCAGTGAGGGCTTCTCCACATTCTTGACAACTATGGGATCTTGGATCTTGGGTGCCATTTGTAAATTCCAGATAAAACTTAGCAAACTATCCTTAGGGTTTGATGGTTTACAAACGACAGACGCTTCACACTCGGTAGATAATAGTAATTTGACAAGATCGGAAAACCAGCTTAATAGTGTGATGAGATTTGTGTAAATACCTTGGATTCGATTTGAATGAGGTTTGATCACCTTGATTCGCTATGCTCTGCTCTTTCAAAAACTTGGTGAATGTAAATGACCGCGAAAATACCTTTAAGTACACAAAATACCTTATCGGGCTCCGTGCGGGTTAGGTCAAAACATTAAATGCAATCGGTTCACCTTTAACCGATTTACTCCCTTTTTTTTTTGTTTTAACCGAGTAACCAAATTTCCTTCATTTACTGACTTGACAGGCTTCTTGTATACACCGACTTGACAGGTTTCCTGTAAAGTACTTTTGATAGAATTTCAAACCTACTAATGCATCTTAACTATGCAGATTTTGGATTTAGTACATAATAGAGTAGGAACTGTTATGATTTTAACCTTCAGAGAATGTAGTCCCTTCATACCTTTTCTGATTAATTTGGAATAAGTGCACCTAACTCGATAGGTAAGGTGCTTTCTTCATCTGACATGATTTCTTTCTTTTTCCAAACCATCTTGAATTTTTCTTTTATCTCTTCAGTGTCTCCTCTAGGTTGATCTCTGCAATCTCCAGCTAAATGTCCAACTTTGTGACAATGAAAACATGCCATACTAGGATTTCTCCATGATCTTCGGTTGTTCATTCCAAACCTTATAAAACAGTTGGCACTAATATGTCCATATCTTCCACAACATTCGCACCATATCCTTGTATTGTAATCCCATGGTACTGCTGCATATTGTCGGTAAGGATTTGTGTGAGTTCGGTAACCTCTAGCATTTGCTCGGTGTGCAAACCACATGTAGTTCTTTTGCTTAAGCCAACACTTCTCGATACTATGTCCATATCTATTGCAGTTTCTACAAAACCCTTTGAATTTTGCCTTCTGATAGTTGTTAACAGACTTTGTCCTACATTGATTAGATGTATGACCATATTTATTGCAATTGTAACAATAACCATTTGACTTAGTGATATTCAGTTGCTTACCTTTTCTGATTTGGCATATGTTGGCAGTATGACCTTGATTTCCACAGTAGTAGCAAATAGGCTTCTTTCTTTTGATGTTATTCCTGTTTCCAGCCTACTTTGATGATTCTCCTCTCTCGGTAGTATGAATTCCTTTCTCGGTAGATTCTTTTCCTTTGTAATCGAGTCCTGCATCTTTGTTGGGTCTTCTTGTATTCAGTTGCTTATCCAACATCTTTGATGCTTCATAACTCTTCTTCAGTGTTTCTTTGGATTTCTTCTCTATTTCAAGTTCATCGGTCAACCTTGATACTTCAAGTTTCAATGCTTGATTCTCATCATTCTTCAGAATTGCTTCATGATGTGCATAACCTGGTTGATCTGTCATATTTTGTTGAATCCCAATTAACCTTGTGATTTCATCATTCTTATCAGATACTAAAACTTCAAGTTGTTGATTCTCTCTTTGTAGATCTCTTGCTTTATCCTCTGCTGTCCTTAATGCATCTAGATTTTCAGTCATCTGTGTACTGAAATGTTCATGTTCTCTTTTCATTGCTTTTAGTTGATCAGCCAATGCTTTGTTCTTTTCTTTCAACACTCCAATCATTTCTTCAGTCTCTTCAGATATACTGTTCTCAGATGATGTCTCAATTTGTTCCACTAACTCTTGAGAATCCTGCAAGTCATCAAATAATCTTCTTCTTACTTTCAGAGATTTTTGCATTTGCCTTTGCATGTCTTCAATCACTTGATTTGCATGATCTAGCTCTTCTTGTAGATACACAATCCTCCAAGATTGTTTATAGCCTTCCATTAATAAGATCTTTCTCTTTAGGTAGTTAAACCCTTTTCCAAGATTCTTTCTCTGATACCAATTGTTAGGCCCAATATGGAAAGCTAATATACTGAGAAGGGAGGGGTGAATCAGTACTCCAAAACTTTTCTTCAATAATAACCTTACTGTTATGCATAAACAAAATAGTGCAGTAACATAAAATAAAGTTAAAACAAATAGATAACAATCATACATGATTCACTCCATAACACATATATTTTGGTTACGCAGAAACTCTTGGTTAGAGAGAAAAACTGCGGTGGGGATGTCACCCACAACTTCACTACTGCAATAATAAAGAATGCCCAGTTAGAGCTACATTTAGCTATTTCTGATAGCTTACCCTATTAGGAGTAACAAGATCTGTTAGATCTACCTTGCTAAAGGATTTTTACAACATTTATTCTGAATGCTGCACTTGGTTAGAGGCTTTACAATTTATAGACTTGATTAGAGTCTTTTACCCTGTTAAAGGTTTCTCTTTCAATCTTCACAATATTACAATAAAATCATTACAAATATCTACAACTTTACATCTGAAATGTTATAGCAGCTTCTATGTGCTTAGAATAAGATTACCTTGGTTATAGCATACCTCGGTAACCCATATAGTAACTCGGTAAACCCTTCTATTTACTCTGTTCTTCGACTGTTCTCTGAAAGCCTTCTCGGTGACCTTTATGTCTCTGTAACAGTCTTCCTTCATGCATACATGCACTTAACTCATGCTGTATAAATAGATCTCTTAAAACGGTGATCCAGTTCATTGCTTCAATCTTACAAACAAGATTCCTTGAATGAATAACTAAGCAAAATATTTCATTGGTTAGATTGTCCTTGTAATCATACACAATCTTTTGGTGCAATTTCCAATGTAATAACGGTTAGATGTGCCTCAATCTTATAACACGTTTTCATATGGATGTCCAGGTTCAATGTATCTGGTAACACGTTTCACTCGGTGAATATCAACTCGGTGTGTCATCTTTACTGCTCGGTAGTTTCAAAAAGATACTTGGTAGACAGCTCGGTGTATACTATGTTCTGCAACTGCTTTCTTCTGTAACCGACTAGACTGTGCATACCGACTTCTCTATGTGTATACCGACTGCATGATTCGGTAGTGCTAACCGACTAGAATATATAGTATGACTTTGAATACAAAACTAATGGCAATTTGATAAGTAGTAACGATGACACCAAGATTTATATGTGGAAAACCCGGTAAAAGGAAAAACCATGGTGGGAAGCCTACCCACAGTCAGATAATACTTCCGCAGTAAGTATGTGAATAAAAATTGAGGGGCCTGCACTTGCAGGAAGGCCAACAACCTAGAGCACACTACTCATCACAAAAGGAGTCTCACTGACTACATAGAAATATAGACTACAATCCAGAGAAATGAATGAACTGCAAAGATAGCATTTCCTATACCTGAGTATAGTTCCGGTTAAGCTCATTACCGGAGGACTAAATCCTCTTACATAAACCCAACTTGATCATCAATGATTGAAAAAAATCCTTTGCATGAATGGTAATTACATTATTCACTCCTTACATATCCATATCCCATTCCATGATGGTCTAAAATGAGATCCTACATCATATATATACAAACCCTCGACCATAAACAATAAGGTCGGCCACTAGACAATAAGCCAATTATATAATTACAAAACATGTTGGCCAGAGACCAAACAAATAATATCCAACCCATAAGACTTCCCGGAAACACATCGAGAGGTCCAATCCACATGTTACATTAAGCCGGTCCATAACCTAGATACACCAGGACCTAGTTTAGGTCCATACACGCCAAACCAATAATCCCAATCAACTAAGTCTTGAACATGATCACCATCAACATCTTGAAACTCCACCAGAAGCCACACCAACACCACTTATGTAATTCATCAAAGATCTTCATCAAAGCTCTGCCAGTGAAAACCTCGCCAAAACCACAAACCAAGCTTTCTAGCAAACATGATAGCATCCAATCACCAGATATAAACCAACTGACTGAACATGAACATGAGTAGCATGAATAAGCCAATTCCATAACCCAAACATACTAGATCCAAACCAACCAGAAACCAAATAACCTACCGGAACCAGAAGGGTGTTGGTAAAGCATCCCAAACAACTAGTGTTGACATCAATGACAAAACATCAATGCAACACATAATCAATTCCTCCAAATGGCCAACAACATCTTGATCCGAAATCCAAAGCCTTCGTTAACAAAGACATCTCCGGGTGTAGGTTCCTAACACACTTGACCAACACTTTCAACTCTAGATTTCAGTAACATGTTCTTCTTTGCATCTCATTCCTAGATACATACTCTTATGTATCTATCTGTTTATCTTGAATCTTGTTAATTTTGCATCATTTTACCAAATTCTTTCATCTTCATACCCAATCATATCCAATCATTAGATCAAATAAAAGGAAACAATTAATAATAGTGTCCAACTCCCCTAGAGGAGTGAAGCTAGACCTAATTGATTTTTTCCCTAATGAAATGATAATCACATATTGGAAATGGTGAATTTCTAGGCTAATGAACCATTTCCACATATTTCATTTTGGTGAACCTAACTCTTTTGACACTATTTATTATTTTGATGTTCATATATGAGTTAAATTTCATAAAAAAATAGATTTAGAGGCATTACTTTCTGATGTTCAACTTTCATGTGCTTGCATTCATCAATTAATCATCATTTTTCTACCTTACATTACTTAAATAGGTAGTTAATTGATCATACCAGTGCTATATCGCATAGTTTAATCATTTTATTAATCAATTGCGTCATTTCTAACATTTCATATCACTAGTTAATTGGTTGCATTATCATTATCCGTATTTGCAATACACCATGCCAATTAATTAAGGGCATTGCAAGCATAAACCATTTCCTCTACTTTTGCCTCTAGCTTTCCTTCTTTATTTGCTACGAGCAATTGTGTGTTGTTCGAGCTTATACTTGTTTATGTGTTTCACAATCTGCTGTTCTAAATATGAAATTCTCACGAGAAGTTATAGATTTATGGCTTTTGGTGGTTGAAATGCTATTGTTTTGAGCCTAATTTGAGTGATAATTTATTCCCACCTAAGAGCCTACGAGACTCTTATTCTCTTAATCTAGAACCTATCTTGCCTAATATTATTGAAAATACTTACCCTCATGCTTCTCATGATGAGAATGAACCTTGAATACAAGTGTCTAGGGTGAACTCACAAAGCTGGTTCCCACTTTTTGGTACATCTTGATTTTTGCTGAAATCATACATTTTTTGGAAAATATAATTATTTAAGCTTTAAGAGGTCCCATTTGAAGTAATTAATTGAAGAGAGTTAGATCAAAGGCTCTTAGATCAAAATTTCTTGGATAGAACCTCTTTACTTCTAAATCATACTTGCAATGGAGTCTCCTTTGCATCTATCAAATGCTGATAAAAAACCAATTTTACATTAGCTTTTGAGGGGTCAAACGAAGTCATTTAGAAGTTTTGTTTTCTTGAGGATTTAGTCCTTATTATAAGCTTTCCAAATAGTATAATTTTTAATATATTTAAGTTTATTAATATATTTTTATTTTATTTTTTATGAATGTAGGTTTTTCACCGAACATGAACTTCTTTGTTCAATGCATTGGGAAAAATAGCAAATTAATTCAAAAAAATTCTGAAAAATATCTATGCCCTTGGTATTGATGTCTTCTTTCTAACAAAAAAAATAAAACTTAATTTTGATATATATAGAGCAAGTTATGTGTTCAAACGTACACCTATATGTAAATTATAATTAGTCAAACTTCAAAGCTTAATAAAAAAAAAAATATTCAACATATCACTATCAAACCAATTGCATGCCCTGGGTATTGATGTTACAAACCAAAATTTAAAAGAGATAAGTTTTTATCATTTATAGAAAAAAATTTATACGTTTCGGGATGCACATCACTCTAAAAAAATGTTGTTTCCTGTAAAAAACTACTTTTGAGGGAGATGGAAAAATCAATAAAATTTTATTCAAAAAAATTTGAAAAAAATATATTTAGAATCTACAAAAAGGATGTTACAAATCACTAGTTTACATCATCTTCAAATTCTTAACGATTTAAAAGTTATAGGTGTCGGAAAGTGAAGGTTTTTTGCAAAATGTTCATCTAAGTGTCAAAGTTGGTCAAAAAGTGGGAACCAGTATTGTGAGTTCACCCTCTAATGAGCAATTGATGAGGATTGGCAAATTGGTTGGAGAGGCAGTCTCCTTAATTGAAGAGCTAAGTTGATAAAAATGTGATGAACATGGTGTGGATGTTCTACGTAGCATAGCTCACATAGTGGATGAACACACTATGAAGATAGCTACATGTGTGAAAGTGCTTGGATATTTCGTTCCCCCAACCCAAGTTGAGATATCAATGCCTATGCGTACAACAATACCCAATGTTTTTACATACGAATCTTCTATCATGACTACCACTGCACAAAATGGTAATGTTATCCATGCTAGTAATGGGGTTAATCTTATCAATCAATATGTTAATGCTCCATCTTCAATTAACCTCCCTTTTGTTTCTCAAAACATGTATCAACCATCTCCTCCACCCACTTATCACAATCTTCCACTTACATGTCATACTGTACCTTCAAATCCTCCACAACAACAGTGACCTTGCAGGGTCTTCCCCACTTGATTCTTCTTTGAAAGCCCCTATTGATAGTGTTGCATGGACGGTTGTTTGTCGTAGGAGGAAAGGAAAATCTAACCCCCTTTCCCAAGCCCCCCCTAGTCAAGTTCCGGGTTTTTTTGCCCCCTCTTGATTTGGGTTGGGTTGTTGATGGTTTGACATGTCAGTTTTGCCTGCCTGAATTTGTTCTTTTGGGATTTGCTCCCCTCTTGGTCTTTTTAATTTCGTTCGCCTTTGGCTTTGTAAAGGGTCAACGCCCTCCTTAATAAAAAACAATCCAACTTTTCACAAACCAATTCACCCACTGATGTTGCTATAAACCATTTGTTGCAAAAAAAATTATCCTTACAAAATAATTAGCCAACATAACCCAATCTCAATCCACTATCCCTTCATATACTGCAAGTAATCTACTTTTTGTTGCCATCCTTCAAACCCAAATCCCACAAAACATTGAGGTACCTCATTTGAGAAATACAATGAAAAAGGTGTCCCCTATACCCATGTGAAAATATTTATCACTTTATGTAAAGTCTTCTTCTTTGAACAAAAACTTCTTGCAATACTCTTCCCTAGATCCTTAAAAGAAATTGCTTTGGAGTGTTTTTTCTGTTTGCATAGTAATTCAATTGATACTTTTCAACAATTGATGGATAAATTCTTGCAAAATTTCAAAAACAACATTGGGACACAAGTTACATTGACTGATTTATTACATTTAAATAAGGTGGTAAAAAGAAATTGATTGATTTCATCAGTAGCTATGAACATTTGTATTGGCAAGTTTCTTATTCTCTTCCTAATGTTGATGTTTATAGAGTTTTTATTAATAATTTGCAATCACATATTAAAGAGAATATTTTTCCTTTGAAATACCCATGTTTCACACACTCGTGCACAAGAATTTGCGAGTATCAACTTCAGGTTAGTCAATATGAAGGTTCTTCATCTTTGACTCTAGTTGATAAGTCCAGAGGTGCTCATAAAACTTACCAAGGCAAGTTAGAAAACAAAACAAAAACTTCATCAAGATCAACAACCATTCTTCCAATACCATTGACACTCAAATTAAAGCCACAACATCCTCTGTTGTAGCTCACTTTTCCTCTAAACCTATCAAGAATCACAATATCACACCACTTTTTGATTCCTTGCATACCACTATGCTTCAATTGATTAAAATAATATGATTAAGCTCCCCCCTATCCATTAGGTAGATCCTTAAAATCCTTTGTCTCCTTTTAACCTGAAGGCTTTGTCAATATCATTGCCAATTCGAACATAACACAAAGAGATGTATGCATTTGTAAATGTAATAAAAACTTGCAAATCTTTACCAATAATTTGCCTTCCCATTCAACCAATGTTTAGCATAATGATGATATGCTATAGCAATTGATGATATATCCAATTAGGCTCTCAATATGATGATTTTGATAGAACAAGAGAAGCCCGAGCCTAAATGTGAACCTCATATCACATTTACCTCAAGTAATATCCTAAAAAAATCTACTCGATGGTCCATTATACAGTACTGTTATAATCAACAACAAACTCTCATGTAGAGTGCTTGTTGATCCAATGTGTATAGTGAACGTGATTATAGAAGAATATTGGTTCTAATCTATCCTTTTCATTGAGATTGGTTCTAAACAATTAGACATTCCTTTTACTATTATCCCTACCTCAGACTAATTTTTTGTGAAGTTGGGTCATCATTGGCTCACATCCATGAAAGCAATCCCTTTCACTATTGCAAAGTGTTTGAAGTTTCCTTTTGAATGACAAGTTAGAACCATATATCATTGTGGTTTCCAACCCTTAGCTAACCATATAAAATTTATCCTTGATTACTTTTGGCCTAAAAAACCTCCACCACACAAACCTCGTGAAGATGTCCTATTTTTAACCTACGGCCCGTGGGGTGTGCCCGTCTTCTCCTTTTATCTCCAAAAGAGCGGCCTTCTCTATCTCTAGACCAAGTCTTCGCGGTAAATCCGGCGGATCGACCGAGATAGGATAGATCACTTCGATCGAGGACTCGGGAGGATTTCTTGGTGGGGAGGTGGGCCTACTGCATTGGATAGGCCCTAACCTAACATTAGTGGGCTGCCCAACTATTGGGATAGGGGCCCTGACATTAGTGGCCCGAAGTTTAAATTTAATAGAATGTATGACTCATCCTTAGGTAACCCTTTGGGATCCACTTTGAATATACTCCTAAGGATTTTTCATCATCTATGGAGATAGAAGTATCTCTTTTTTCCCCATACTCATATCGTCTACCAATAATCCTCCCTACTCCTAGTAACATTCCTAGTATGTATGTCATGGTCCCACCTCCACAATCCTATAAAGGTCAAATAAGGAAAAACTAGGCACCATCTAGGGCTCCTCCTGTCTCTAAAACTTTAGTGGTTCCTCTTGTTCCTAGAGTAATATCCAATAAAACCTAAATTAATGTTAAGGGATACCCAAGCTTTGAGTCATAATCAATGAAATTTTAGTGGGTAAGTGCAAGAAGTTGTGTCCACTTAGTGTGGTAAAATACCGACAAAGGTGTCATGCCAAGGCTCATGAGCTTGTTGTAAAAATTGAATCTTCTCCTAAGCAAACAAGTGTTGATTTGTTCCTACTTTCTTAGCCTTTCTTACTATCACCCAATCCTATAGAGGAACCGTACCTTGCCCAACCTTGTCAAAAGCTGAAGTTGTTGGTTCCAAGTGATTCTCCTCTTCCTCCTCCTATCAAATATCTTATTGTGATGAAT
The DNA here is from genome assembly GCF_030272615.1 of Cryptomeria japonica. Lineage (NCBI taxonomy): Eukaryota > Viridiplantae > Streptophyta > Pinopsida > Cupressales > Cupressaceae > Cryptomeria > Cryptomeria japonica. The sequence continues at coordinate 34,501,997 of NC_081406.1, read as the reverse complement.
TTGGATGATTATTTTGATAATTTTGAAGCTATTGTAAATGCTAATGATAAATTATCTTTGATTTTTTCAAAAGTACTTACTTTAGCTCGTATTGACACACATTGTGATCCATCATTAGAGAATGGTCCATGTTTGGCACTAGAAATTTCTCTATCTACCATACCATCCATAGCTCCTTTACCATCTTGTCCACCATCTCTATACAATGATGAGAAAGATTGGGAGGAATGATTTGCCAAACTAGCTCTTTCATGTAGTAGACACTTTGTTTTGTGTGTTTTCTTGCATGTAATGTGATCTCCCATATTGTGTTGCTTGGTGTGTTTTTTGTTTGTTAAGTTCTCTTTGGATGATCCTTGTTTCTCTATTGGCTCAAGGATATAAAGAGACCAACCTTGTCGTAACATTCCTCTATTTGTATCTTCATTATTTTATATGTTGTATACATGTTAAGTCATAATGTGTTTTTTGGGGATTATGCAAAGTGTTGAGGCTTTTTGGTCTCTTCCATGGGGAACCAAAAAAACCCTTTGTTCATGTTATGTGCTCTTCTTCCATTGTGCTTGTAGTTCCACTACATTTGGGGGGTGAGATCAATTCAAAACAATCATATTAGTATACATGATTTATCTAATGCACATACTAGCCCTAAATCATGGATCCCTTGTGCACGCTCTTACATATCTTGTGACCATTGCCTTTGATTTACCTATGTGGACATTTCACTTTTGTGAAATGCTTGTCTTTTGGATGTAAGGTAGACCTTAAAGTAATTGCACCTAACACGTGTATGCAATCACTTTAATGTAGGGAAACACAATCCACTTTGTGTTTCACTTTGTGCACAAACCATGAGAATGGTTTGTACACTTTGAACACACACATGACGTGCTTGGTGCCACTACAACACCTATTTTGTTGTCTCATATACAAAACTTTTCTTTGTGCCACTACATAGCACCTAGTTTGCAATCCCATTTTTTAGATTATCTAACAAACAAAGGTTTTATAGTGTAATCTTCATTGGTGTGATGCTCACCTATCATAACAAACCTTTCTAGACCTATGTGATACCTTCATCTTAGCATGCGAATCAACTAGCATAACACACCTTTCTAGAATTGTTTTAGTCCCTTTTCCTAACATGACTCCTAGTAAGTATCCTAAGGTCCTTACTAGCTCTATGATATCATAGCATTCTTTGTTCTTGAATGCTCCATGTGTATGTGTTACATATGCTGACCATGTTGCTCTTTTGTCTTGATATTTAAGACTGATAAGAGCCTAAATTATGGGGGCTTGATGTTGTCTCATCTCTTCAATTTACCTAGACGCAAGTCTTTCTATGCTAGATCCTATACTTTACTAAGTGTATGAGTGTAAGTTCACACTCTCACTAAAGTGGGGGCTATATTTAGTGCCATAAATTGCATCCCTCCATAATTTCACTCTCATTTTGGGCTAACCTTGGTGGTTGTGCCTCATGCCCTTGATTCATGCCTAATTGTGCTTAACCCATGACCATTTTCAAAAGATCAACACAATCCTTTGCTCATTGACCTTTATTTTAGCTCAAAATGTGGGACTATGATGCTTATCACCATAGACCTCCTGGACTATGGTGTCTAGCACCCTAGTCAAACCATTTTGGTCTAAAATTTAAAATTTAAATGACTGACTTTACAAGTAGCAATAAAGTGCTCCTTGATGTTAGCCTTCTTCAAAAATTAAACCCGAGAAGGTGTAAGTTATGTATAAATACAACTCACTCCCTCATTTGAACTCCTATCTATCATATGTCTACATTCCTATCATTTCTAATTGAGAATTCAATCAAGCACCCTTAAGACAACTGAGAGGTCCACAAACAAGCATTCAAGTTTAGTAATCATGATCAAGTTACGTGTTTGTCCATGATAAAGACAAGCATTAACACTTATCAAGAAACGACAAGCTTTGTGTGAGGCTTCAAGGCAAAGAGATTTGCATCAAAGGTATCATTTTTCAATTCAAGTATTTCCTTTAAAGTTTTCAAATTCTTCCCTCCCCCCATAAGCTCTTTTTCATCTAACATTACTATAGTAGAGATAGAAACACCAACACAAGGTTTTACTTAGACAAGTTCCTATCAAACACAACATTTTCCCCCCTTCATGTGTTTAGATTACATAACCAATTGCTGAAAGTTGTGGAATTACGTAGAGTGGATTGAGATACAGTCCCAAATTCTGAATAGGTGAAAACCCTAGATCTATGTCAATTTGGACATTTTATCGACACTTTTAGGTTGAATTTTGGAGGGAATGACCTACAAAGCACCCTGATCTAGAATCAGGTGCCTCAATTGATGGAGGTACCTCTATGTCTAGGGCGTCTAACACACTTGATTGACACTTTCAACTCCATATTTCAATAACACGTTCATCTTTACATCTCATTCCATATGTACTCTTCTGTATTTGGTTTATGTCCTATATTTGTATATTTAAGCTAAATCTTGTTAATTTGGCATCATTGTACTTGTTCTTGTATCTTCATACCAAATCACATCGAATCATAACAAATCAAACAAAAGAGAACAAATTAATCACAATGTTCAACTATCCTAGAGGATTGAAGCTTGACCTAGTTGGTTGTTCTCTGATGAAATGATAATAAAAAAAAGATTGGAAATGTTGAACTTCTAGGCAAAGGATCCATTTCCACATATTTCAGGAGTAAATTAAATCTACCCTAGAAATATTTATTAGGTAGAATTAAGAAATCTACTAATTATCTTGAAGTCTGATCTAGACTAAAATTTCTCATGAATGACCATAATTATTTTGGTCTTGTTTTTGTGCTTGCCTCTTGGCTCTACTATATTCCCTTGTACCATTGGGTTTTCTCTTTAATCCATTGATATTAAATTTAATATGTTTGATAGAGCAATAAATTATCATTGGTATCTTGTTATGGTTTGATTTGACAAGTTTGACTATACACAAGGATCTTGTGATCATCATGTTTGTGTCTTAAGGAAAGCCTATGCTATGCCTTTGTTTGTGCTTTATTGGCTTGTGTTCTTGTATGTGTCTCTTTCATGTTGTTCATGATACATGTGTTCACCATGTGTTTCATTCTTGTTTGACCATTTTGTCCTATTAGTTGACTTTTTATTGATTTATTAGTTTTTTGTTCAGATTCATCTATGTTATGAGCATGCCCTTAGACTCCAAATTGTAATAACTTGTTCTCATTCACATTCATCTATGTCATGAGCATGCCCTTAGACTCTAAATTATAATAACTCTAATTATGTTGTGCATCGTGCATTTGTTAGTTTCATCTTTGTTTTAAATCTCAACTCAAGGCACCATATATTTCCAATTGATCAAAGTCTTTACTTTTCACAAATATGTATACAAAATGTGGAAGCATAGACAAGACACACAAATTGTTTTAAGAATGCTACCTTCACCACCATTCACTTTTTTTTAACATTGAAATTTATAAATTAACAAAAATTTAACAATAATATATATAGACATATTCTTTAATGGAAACAATAACACGGAAATGATATGTGAAAACATTAGTCTCTATCATGGTAGAGACTAATAAGATTAGTTTAATATTGATAACCACAACAAAACCATTTCTCTAAGCACATGATTAACATTCACCATGGTTAGAACAAGCTATGCGATAGCTCTTCCAAGCAAATCTATTATGGAGAATCTAAGATTGTAATTGTGGACAAAAAAGAAGTGGCAGATATATAGGACATCAAGTTAATGGTCAAAGAAAATATTAAGGCTGTTATACAAGTGACTGACAAGAACAAGAAGACTTTTTGGCTTTGGCAAAATAAAGAGAGATTAGCAGTATTTGTCATCACTGGAATCTTGCATGCAAAACACTATTATGATGGTTAGTGGAGAAAGACTCCATCTGCAAGCTTGTTGGCTTGAAAGACATGGCTGTATGAAAGTATGGCGATGTTTTATGAAATCAAGGTAAAGAGCCTTTTATTATTAGAAATAACAAAGGTAATAGTCAAATGCCACTTTCATTTACACACTACACTCTTTAAATTCAAGCTTTGATAGTTGTTAAAATGCGTTTTAATAATGATTATATATATATATATATATATATATATATATATATATATATATATATATATATATATATATATATATATATATATATATATATATAGTTATATATATATATATATTTAACTATGCCTGGTAAACTTTTTAACGTGACCGGTGACGCTGGCATGACACATGTTTTTGACCCAGAGTTATGAACAGGGGACCTCATCCCCACACTTCACTTGTTCAAATCCGCTAACACAATTGCCCAGCGAAGGCACAAGGCCTTGCGAGCACAATGGCCCAGCAGGGATTTGAACCTTGGTGGCTGCTTCAGCAACGAAGTGTTTAAACTGCGACACTACATGTCCGAAGACAGATTGTATATGCAATATTATGTCATTAAGGTTTATCTATTTAATTTGCATATTTGCTTTATTATTTTCACCTTTTAGTTTGTGCCTTCATTTCATCTTTTACATCTATTTAATATGATTGTCCTCTCCCACTTGGGAGTACTTTTGGTCTCTCCACTCCCTTCACTATTTGTCTATATGTTACTTTTGATTTTGTTTTCATTGTCCACTCCATTCGTCCACTTGTTTGTGGTTCTCCTTGATTCCATTATACCTATGACTTTTATCAACATTTTTTACTAAACTAATATTAATATTTAATATATAAATCTACACCTACACTTATAAAAAAGTATATAAACTTTATTGTTTTTTACAAATATTTTGATTGCTATGATTGTTTTTATTTGGAAACATTTGTAATATCTAAATTATATTAAACATAAAAATTAAAAGAAATAACGAAATAGATGATAAGAAATGTACATCCACAAAAAAGTTATCAGCATAAAAACCATACACGTGGTGGAGGTAAGTCTAGTATCATTTTAGAAATCCCCACCTAAAATTCAAACGAGTCAAAACAAACATCACCCCGATCACTTTTCCAAACCTAACGCGTGCGCAACTTGCTTGCACCTACGGTCCAGATCTCCGGAGAAGAACACTACCGCCGCATTGAAGATTATTCAAGGTTTATTCTCAGATGAAGATGGATTATTCTCCTGCTAGAAAAACAGTCAGACAGGCTTTTATTCAAACTCAGCAGAATTTGGATCACTGCCTCTTTAAGGTTGGCTTCACTTCATATCTTAATTGCTCTGTTTTTTTGTTTTTTTAGATGAACGAGTTCCACAAAATTCATGTTACATCTACTGAATTTAAATATTCTTTAATAAATAAAAAATTATTTAAAAAAAAAAATGAAGATATCCTGTCATACTTTAGTTGGGAGAATTTCTAAAGATTGAATTTAAAAAAAAATAATAAGCAGCTAAAATAAAGCTAATTAATAGGATGGATTTTTATCATCAGTTTTTTCTTTTTTTTTATCAATTTTTTTCGAAATTGAAAAGATGGATCAGCTGCTTCTCTTTCGAATAATTTATGTATAAATTTTTTATTGAAAAAATTACACACAATCTACTTAGAAAGCAGCTAATTACGATCTCAACAATTGTAAAAACCCGATATCTATTAAATTGGATTAAATTTAAACATTAGTATCCTTGTTTTCATATATACCCAATTGGGTAGTGTTTTGGGTTCACTTATGTAGTTTGGATTGACACGATGATCCAGATTATGATGAGATTAATTTTTGTTTTTCAGTACAGTATGACACTCTGCGTTAGTTGAAAGCTTTAAAAACTTATACTGTGTTAGTCATATTTAGCCTTAAATCAGACGTCTCTTTTTTTTAAGTAAAAAAAATAAAATTGAGCCATTTGGATGGATGACTAGCTGAGTGCTTTGGGCTGACTACTATTTGTTTATTGGATTTCCGTTTTGCTGTGAATTTGTTCTTTTTAGTTAATAATTTGATATAAACTTTTAATATATAATTTATTTATATTTAAATTCAGAATTTCATTTTTCAAAGGAATGAACTAATTTTTATTTTATTTTTAAATTGATATTAAAATTATTGATGCATTAAATATAATAAAAATAAAAATTAGTGATATATCAAAAGTTAAGAAGTCTTTTTGACTTTGTATTTTTTTTATATTTGATAGACTCCATTTCAATTTGTATCATTTGTTTGAGATCAATTTAAAGATATTCTTATTAATGCATCCAATGCCTCCAAACCCAAATTTGACTTTCCATCATCTTTAATCATATTTTGTTTTGAAAATTATCTTTCATTGCAAGAATAGTAAGCATGGATATGAGGATAGTTTGTGAGCATAATTATATGGATTATAAAGTATCTAATTGCAAATTCACTTAAAACCAAACATAAGATTGATAGATACAATTTTTGTTGTGGTCTTTTGGTCTATCACAAAATCCCAACTTTCAAGGATATTAGAACAGAAAACACAATAAAAAATGATTATTTCTCAATGCTCATAGTAGAAACATAAATGACGTGTCCAATTTTTTTTTTGAGAATCCTTATTATGTCATTAGTCATACATACATATATATAGGAAACAATGATAACTATTACTACTAAAATAAAAGTCTTAAATTTACTATTATAATTCATAATAAATAGCTAAATTCATATTAAAAATTATTCAAATAATTTATTAAAATATTTCCAAGATTAAAAATAAGTATATTCTATCTTTCCAAATAATTTAAAGTAATATGTTATTACAATCAAATTACAATAATGATGTATATCAATAGAAATTAATGATAACCATTAGTAACAAACAAAAAAATCTGAAATATATAACTTTAAATATTAAAATAATTTTATTAAAATATTCTAAATTAATATTTTAATAATGAGAATCACACCAAAAGCTTGAACTATTAGTGAGAGCACCACTAAAGAGGTTAGGGTATCGAGAAGGGTTGAGAGTCTCACGTGAAAACAATTTAGCCCCTCAAGCCTAGAGGAGTCAAACCTAGCCTAGAATCTTTTGTGACAACAATTAATAGAGGCTCATCTAGGATTAATGTTAAGTGCGATTGGTGGGCTTGTTAGCCCAATTCCAAAATATAATTGGTAGGTATTCCAGTTCATGTTGCTTAGATGTATGTATACCTTTATCTAGTGATTCCGATGACCCATTGTGAGAAAATACATGGTATTTTTAACCTCCTACAAACCAAAGTGGCTGCTAGGATTTATAAAAATTTATTTAATATTTTTTTTTACTAAGTTATGAATGAAAATATTTATTTTTACCTAATGGGTAGATAGAGTCTACATCATCTTGCAATTGATTAAGCTTCTATCGGAAAAATCAAAGCATCGCATTTGCATGGTATTAAACATAAAATGATAACAATATTATTAAAAGTTCAGTCAAGAATGTATAATTACAATGTGGCTTTTATAAAGTCTTTAAAATATAACTAATTATTTTATAACAAAAATTAATAAGTCACTCAAGTGACTTTTTAAGGTAATCCTTAATGTTCTAACGCCCTTCTTTAACGTTTGCATTCCACATGCTGCAGATTGAAACAAATAAATACATATTCTTTAGAAGCTTTTTCTCTGAATAAATAATCCCTAAATCAAGTGTAACTCTATCAAGTTGCCTCATAACCCTTGAAAAGATGTAGTTCTTGAGTTTCTAGATTACAACCTTTTGAACTCCCAAAACATAGATATACTAAATTATTGGACAACAATCCATTGCTTCGTCAAGTTGTCTCATAACCCTTAGAAGGGTATAATTCTCTAGATCCACAAACTCTTGAACTATTTAGGAAACAATCCATATTGAGTTCACTAGATCCCTACTTATCTTCAAAATATAAACTTCACAATATATGCATTCTTCATTTCTATCAACATCAAAATAAGAAAGCAAAAATAGCGTATGCTTCTCATACAATGCACCATCTTTAATTAAGAAGCTAACTCAAGATAATGAATATAAACATTAGATTTCCAAAATCCAATATTATAGGTAGAGTAGTTTATGTATTTAACTATCTGATCTGTTTAGTATCAACGTTTTGGGTCACACTCCATGATCTATCATGATAAAAAATCAATTTTAAGATATCGAAATCAATAAAAATTACACCTTACTTTCCTTATATCTTTTACAAAATATTTCTCTTTCAAAATCCAAAATATAAATTAAATATATAATCTAATATTTTTAATAACTACACAAATAACTATCAACCAACTTCTTTTTCAAAAACTTAAAATGTTTTAATACTTTAAACAAAGACATGTAAATTCTTATCCCTAATACAATAATTTTTTTATCGCAACCTTATAAATATAACACTAACTTACCAACGCCAAATCTCTAAACTACCTAACCAAACCAATCAGTTGCTATGACACTTGACAATGCTAAAGTTAAAGTTAGTTTGCGTTATTTTATGTGTAATATTGAGTTAATCTCAGAGTTTATGGAATCTTTTTTATCAATAAGATTTGCTGAAAGAAGTTCTTTATACATCTAAGATTTTGAAATTAGATTATCATTCACCTTTAGGGTTGAGATCTAGATAAATGAACTGTTAAGCTGTTCTGATATATATGAATGTCAAAAGACATGTGATGTGTAAATGGCGTTGCAAGTATGGCTGAGATAAAAAAATCAATAACAATACAAAAACAAATATATGTAAAACAGGAGGCAGGTGCATTAACTAACATAGGGGGCAATATTAGTGTGAATCAAGCATTGCAAAAATCTTACAGCAATACTGTACAATACAAATTAAGCAAGGTAGTTAATTATAACTAATTTCCTTAATTAGTCCTGTTCAATGATTTTAATAATTTGTTAACCATTAGATTGCTCAGTAATGCTTGTGAGAAGTTCATATGACATCAATGGATATAGGTTAATCCCCTCTTATCCTTCATCACTCCTCATGCATCAAAATCATATTTTCATTTTGACATGGTGTAGAATGTTTAACTGGTTTGAATAAATCACTGCAGCATGGATTGTAGGATGATATATTGACATTCTCTCTGAAAGTCAGAGTATTGATAAATAGGTCTGTGTGAAAGTGAGAAATTTTTTCTAGTTAGCTTTTCTTTTTGTTCGATTGATGAATAAAATATTGAAAATAAAGGAGGGGTTAAAATTTATTCAGAGCAGAACAAGTACAAAGCAAGGGCATCAAACAGCCCTGCCAAGATCCACTAAGTGATCTAACTGAGGAGACAAATCTAGGAGTAATTGCCAATTATGCATGTGCTCAGAAGTCCATTTGGCAAGACAATGGGCAACACCTTTCCACTCCCTAGGGATAAACTAAAGAATCACACAAATGAAGAATCTGGTTAACAACCAAACTCAACTGCCAGCTAACATCCGTAGAATGCTGTGAGTCAGCAAATTCACCACCACCTGAGATTCAGATTCGCAAATGAGCCTATTCCAGTCAAGAGCACAAGCACGCTCCACAGCAAATAAAATGGCGAGAGCCTCCATCAAATTATTAGTGTGAACAGTCCCCAAACTATCTCTACCAATGTTGGAGAAGACTCATCCGTGTTAATTTTTAGAATGCCATGTTGAAGAGGATACCACCTCCCCACCCGATTTATTTTTTAAATGGCTCATTAGGATTTTCTGCCGCCTAGAGAGTGCTTATTTAGTTTGAATGTATAAGTGATGGAAATAAAATTTTAACAGCACAAACACATGTTATCATACACTTACAGTATCTGAATTGCGTGCATTTGTCTCTTACAGTATGTTGTGGACAAGTATTATCTGAATGATTATTTATTACATTTTCTTTCAGATAGCGAATTCTGGAGTAAAGACTGAGGAGGTACATTCTTTTTAAATTTATAATTCATCATTCATTTTTAACTAGGGTAAATTGTTAATTCTTGATCCTGTAACAGCAATTAGGTAGGGTCGCTTAATTATTACCTTTGTACTCTGTTCCAGTTATCTGCAATTGGTAAAGATAAAATTAAGTTGTCATTTAAATGGTAAATATGTTTTGTCTACAATTTTTCTTGTCTAGGAGGACTTACTAGTTACTAATAGCATCATTCAGCAAGGAAAGACATCCATAAAGATAGTTTAAGCTAATCATGTTAATTTTCTATCATATAGAATGCCAACTTTGTCTCACTGATATTAACATATTAGTGCTAATGATCTCCTTGAAATCTCGCAAAATAGCTGTGCAAACTTTAGAAATTTTGTAAATTTCCTCTAATGAATTCTTTAGTAAGAAATGGAATGCTGGTGATATGAGCAGAGATATGAAATAAACTCAAGAGGTCTAGAAATTTTCTCCAAAAGTTGGCTCCCAGAGATTGGACCATTGAAGGCCATAATTTTTTATTGCCATGGATATGGGGATACATGTACCTTCTTTTTTGAAGGTGAGATAATTCATAAACTTTGTGAAAATTTTACTTTGGTTAGATTGCACTGACGTTTTCTCATTCTGATGATTATGTAGAGCCCAGGAGTTCATGATATTGATGCTTGAAAAATTGCAAAACTTGCAGGAGTTGCCAAGAAACTTGCAGCATCCGGATATGGTGTATTTGCAATGGATTATCCAGGATTTGGCCTTTCAGAAGGTCTCCATTGTTATATTCCAAGTTTTGATAGACTTGTGGATGATGTCATTGAACAATATTCCAAAATCAGAGGTGTGTAGTTCAACTGCTTTCAGCAGGTCATCGATACTTGCTTTCATTTTCTACCCACGATTCCTCTTTGTTGTTAATAACTGTTCTCAGTCCTTCCACAAAAGATAAGAGGAGATATGCTTCATCATTGATGTGACTACCTGGAATCCTATTGGATCTAAATGTTTAGAATCTAGGGCTTGGGTAGAGAATCAGGAAGAGAAGTCTCAGGAAAAAATCATCTTCAAATTTCTTGCTACTCCAACTTCCCATTATATTTCTTCACTCTCTTAGCAGAGATGATAAACCACAGGGGAGTGAGAATACAAGTCTCTATTTCTTAGTTGTTTCAAGAACCCTTTCAGCAGTGAAATTCACATAATTGATCTGTGCAAGGTCAATTCTTGGGTATTTTTAGCATTTCCCAAAATATATCTACCCAGGTTACCCCTCACCAGTTGAGTTTGTGGCATTCAAGATCCTCATGAACCTTAATAATCTGTGAGTGTAAATCCATTTCCCCAAAAACACTGCTTTGTCAAGTTTACCTCTTTTCCACTTCCAGTTGAACACAGTAAAAGAACAATAAGTTTATTCACATTTTAAGATACACATCTACCAATAAAGGCCTCCATTGCTTCCAATCAATAGAGCAGTCTTCCACCCCAAGGATGCTGCCCCATCTTTGCAATATCACCCTTATCAAGTACATTGTGTGCCAGCTGTTGACTTCTTTACCAAGCTGAGCAACCACTCTTTCATGGCTTGTTCAGAACACAGAATGCTAGTATAATATCAACAGGTCTTGCATGATCTCAAAATCTTAGGGTGATCGGTTCATTTGTGCACAAATTTTATTTTTTAGAAGAGAAATTGAGCAGCAGACTTAGTTTTACCACTTCTGTCTTGAATGATTTATAATATTAGATTTGTTATGATCTTGAATCTAACATCTAAATATCTGTTGTAGATTCTTCCTTAGTTAGAATAAGAGTACCCGCATCTTCTTCATATGTTGCATTTGCTTCATTTTCTTTTGGCTGATTTTCACCCTTCTTGAATGACCAATAATTTCTTAAATGTGGCCTTGCTTGCCACAATACCAGCAGCCATTGTCTCTGTCTCTTGACTTTGATCCCCTATTTGATTTTGATCTTCCTCTCTGTTGTGATATCCCCTTGTTGCCTGTTATCAAAGTGTCTCTCAAGGAAGTTCCCTATTCTTTCTCCTCATATCCTCTCTAAGAAGAGTCCCGACAACATCATCAAATTTTAATACATTCTTCTTGCAGGACACCAAGTTACTGATAGCCATCACAACTCCTTCCCAGCTACTGGGTAGAGAGCATAATAATAAAATGGTCTTGATTTCATCATCCAGGTTTATACTTGGAAATTAATTGGCTGATCAATGTGTTAAATTCATTTAAATTATTTGACACATTATCTCCTTCCTTCATCTTCAAGTTGTACAATTTCTTCATGAAAAAAAATTATTTGACACATCGGACACATATCAACATCTCATACATATCAAACAACTTTTCCCACAATCCTTTCCTGATTTTCTCCATTGCAACATTGAACAACACATTACTAGAAAAATCATTAATAAAAGTGAAAAAGGTAGTTGGATTTATTTAGTGAGAGTATTCATATGACCACATAAATTAGTATGAATAATTTTAAGAGATTTTTTAGCCCTTTTAGATGATCCAATCAAAAAAATAGTTCTATGTTATTTTCAAAACAAACATTCTTCACAAATTTTTCGTTTATGTTTAAGAAATGATGATCCTTCAACAATATGTTTCTTCTTAAGTAAAAGTAAACCACCAAATGGAGGTGTCCATATTTTGAAGCCATAGTTTACTATCATGAAATTTTCTAGTACTCAAGGCCTAATTGCTCTAAGAAAAGTAAAAGTGAAATATACAATCACTTATTATGTCTTCGCGACTTATCTTTGATTATACATTCATTCTTATAAAAACAACTTGATAGTTTTATTCAAACATCTGATCAACTAATAATAAATTATTTTAGAGTGAGAAGTAATTCAAAGTATAAAAAATATGCTTAATTTTACCATTTTCGTTACTTACTTCAATGGTTCCTTTGTTTTAGTCAAATGTAATTTATTATATCCAACACAATATTTTTTTTTTTTCAATAAAAGTGGATTATTCCACTAAACTTTTTTATTAATATTTTTTATTTTTTACACAGGATTCAAAGAGCATACCAGAGGAAAGAACCCTGGGAAGAAAACCTTCGGTCACAGCTCATAAAACAAACCTATAGTATCTAACGGATCAATTTATACACCCCGCCCAAAACCACATACAAAATGCAGTCACAACACATATAATATCAGTTTTGCATAGAGCCCATATGATAATTTGCCAAAAAAAAACCCATCGGATAATTTTCAAATGTAGACTCCATAGCTGCTATCAATGGAAGAAGACAAAATTTTCCAAAGCCCTGTGCCAAATCCCATGAGCCAAAAACCTTCCTACCAAAAAAGAAAGCATCAAAAAACCTTTGGAAAAACACTATTATATCAAATATCATGACCTCGAACTCTTCTCTAGACAACGCACATGAATACTTGAAATGAAAGGGGAAAGTGTGAATAATTATCATCATAAAGTTTTACATCGACATTACTCAAGAAAATCATATGACTATTGCTGCAAACCTTCCCATACCCTAGAAGGAATTTCCTCAAAACCCACCTCTCGCTGATTAGCATTGCTATCAATGGCTAAATTTGCCAAATAATCTGCAATCTTATTAACTTCTCTGTAACAATGGGATACCAAGAAAGATTCAAACAATTCTAATTTTTGTAAAATGGGATCAAGTATATACTGCAAATTCCAACAATTTGATTTCTTTTTCATAACACACTGAATAATCACCATAGAATCACCTTCAATTATTAAGTCCTTAATTCCCAAAGAGATTGCCATATCCAATCCAAAAGACAAAGCATGAAATTCCACATAATTGTTAGTTTTAAAACCAATAGCATGACACTTAGCTCGAATAAAATTTGCATTGTGATCATAAATTACCATGCCTACCCCAGCCGGCCCAGGGTTACCACAAGAGGCCCCATCAAAATTCAGTTAAAAGTGCCCCTGCAGAGGAGGTTTCCATCTAGCAGAGCCTCTCTTACCTATTGCATCATTCTTTTTTAAAATTGAACCATGAGAGGGTAAAACTGACAGCAGCTTCCAAACTCTAGTAACTCTACTATCCCAGTGCGAAAAAGAAGTAAGATTTCCAAATTCTTATAAATAAATGACAAATCAACCTCAGAGATTGAAGACTCAATTTTTAATAGAACCTCAGACACAGGAGACCTTGTTTTTTTAAATATCCCGTTGTTTCTCTCTAGCCAAACATTCCAAATCACAATAGATGGAGATATGATCCAAAGGCATGCATAAAAAGATGAGGCAAACATAAAGGGCCAAGATCTAAAATGGGAAATGAGATCCTTACCAATAACAAAGGATATATTTAACTTCTCAAACAACCACTGCCAACATTCATAAGCATAATCACAATGTAGGAACAGGTGTGAAGAAGATTCCAAATTTTTGTTACAAAGGACACAAGGGAAAACAACAGTAATACCAAGTCTGTCTAGTCTCATACATATAAGGACTCTATCCTGAACTGCCAACACAATATTATTATTATGTTTTTTATCCAAATAAATAACTTTTCATTAGAATTCATATGAGAAACAACCAGAATCAATACACCATAAAATATCCTCATTAAAACTTATATTCAAACAAGAAAGAAACAGATTTTCTGAATAAATTGCTTATACCAACATTCAGATTCATAATGACCCAATTTATTATATGAAAATATTGAATATATCTTTTAATTGAAATTCACTAAACCATTATACATATTTATACAATAAGACTCACAAATGAATTCAACTATCCATGTTTTAAAAAAAACTATCCATTAACAACAATTAGCTATAGCTACTATGAATATTTATTAATGAATAATTTAATAGCCATTCACCTTACTGTATGTATGATTAAGCATTCAAAGTGAATCTCCAGTTTCATAGTGTTATACTTTCTAGATTAGATATATGTTTTTCTTTATTAGCTCTTTTTTATTCTGATGAATCAGATTCGAAATGTTGATAAAAAATCTCATGTAATCTAATTTAAAATTATAAATTGTGAAAATTTAATATCATTAAAAAAATCTGTTGACTTATGCCTTGAATAAATAGCTTGCTTATTTTTTTCTGTCTTACAAGCCCGTTTGCAAAGCTTAGACAGTTGACAGTCTTTATAACTTGCAGCCATGTCAGAATACAGGGATCTTCCACATTTTCTTTTGGGAGAGTCCTTGGGAGGAGCAGTGGCTCTAAAGATCCATTTGAAGCAACCCCATGTATGGCATGGAGCTGTTCTAGTTGCCCCTATGTGTAAAGTAAAATTTCACATTTGAACTTCTATTTGATTTCTTTGTGCATGAGTTTTTAGTTTCTCACATTTTAGAGGAATTGAAAGCATTTCTAGTGTTTTGACAAGACTAATTAATTTCCTTGAACTGCCAGCTTACAGATGATGTCACTCCACCTTGGCTAATGGTGCAGATTTTATTGCTCATAGCTCGCATCTTTCCTAAAATGAAATGGGTTCCTCAGAAGAAAGACTTTGCAGAAATAGCATTCAGAGACATTGAAAAGAGAAGAATTTATGTACTTGCTTATATATAGTTATTCTTCATCTACATTCTTATTTTTCAAAGCTTTTTCCACATGGAAAACTGCAATCTTCATGAGAGAGAAAACTTATATATCAGTGCAGAAAAGTATGGTCTAACATGGCCTTGTTATTTATTTCCCTTCAGGCTACTTACAATGTAATTGCCTACAAGGACCGCCCAAGACTCAGGACAGCTGTACAGATGCTAAGGACTACACAAGAAATAGAAAAAATAATGCATGAAGTGTTTGTTAAATAATGTACTATTTTTTTTTTTTTTGCTTCGATTTGAATTTGCTTTGTTGAGGATGCTTAAAAAGTTTGTATGCAGGTTTCTTTACCATTATTGATTCTACATGGAGCAGATGATAAGGTAACTGATCCCTCCGTCAGCAGGGCTTTATATGACAAGTCACAAAGTGCTGACAAAAAACTGAAACTTTATGATAATGCATATCATACTATTCTTGAAGGTGAGCCGGATGAGAGGATATTTGAAGTTCTTGATGATATTGTTTCTTGGCTTGATGAACATTGTAATATGAGTCAAAGGTAGATGATAGAATTGTCTACCTCTTTGTGTATAATTTGGTTGTAATTTGAATTAGAGGTGGAATTTGTATTCACAAAATATCGATGGTTTGTATGCATGTGGGATGGTTAGGAAAGTTTGTATGCATGTGGGATGGTTAGGAAAGTTTGTATGCATGTGGGATATTAATGAATGCTATTATTATTGTATTATTTGTGAAAATGGAATGTACTAATTCAAATATTAATATTGATTTGGTAAAATTGTGCGAGAAATATAATTGATTGCAAGTTTTTGAGATAGAGAGAGGCACATGGATTGTAATGTCAACCCTAGTGTCAAGACCTTGCTGGTAATATTTTGCCCAATGGCTTATCTAACTACATACAAGTACATGGTGTGATGTTTAAATAATTCTTTTATCAATCAATTGAGATTATTGGGACTTATCTAAATCCTTGTGCTTAACCCTACGAATCAGACATCTATTTAATTTTATTATTCAATTTATTACATCTTAGGCAAGCACCTTATTAATCTTGATCCAATTTCTCACAACCTATAATAGAGATTAATGATAATAATAAAAATATGCATATGGGTGTGCGCACCAAGATGGTGCCAAAAATGTGGACACACACCTAAAAAAAGTTGGAATAACAAATAGCGCGTATGTGGTTTTTGAATTTTGAATAACCTCGTACGCGCTTTGGTCTGTTTATGCCAAGCCTAAAGGGAAGGGACCGTGTACGCGGTCCTTAAAAACTAAGACCCCGTACACGGTCCCTTAGAAATTAGGACCCCGTACGTGGTCTTAGTGTTTTAAGACCGTGTACGTGCTACCTGTCAATATATATATATATATATATATATATATATATATATATATATATATATATATATATATATATATATATATATATATATATATATATATATATATATATATATATATATATATATATATATTTTAATGCCGACTGAGCCTCATTTTCAACCAAAGATCGAAAGTAGTTTGGAGGGGCATTTTCTAACTAAACCGCGCACGGGCTCCCGATTTCCACTTCCCAGCGCCATGGAAAGAGGTAGGTTGTTAATTTTTTTTTTGTTTATTTTGCATATTTGATAAATTCTATTTACATTTTGAATTTAAAATCATTGATTTTGATTAATTTTTTTTTTTTTTGTTACAAATATATCATATTCTCAAAATCCAGAACCACAACAAGATGAAAACCCACAACAAAACCCGCAAAATACACCTCCAACTCCTCCTTTAGAGCATACACTGAAGCTACACAAGATCAATTGCTTAATCAGTTAGGGCAAAACACTACTAAAATAAGTAGATTGATTAATAAATTGGAAACATCTAACCTTGAGCATCATTTATCCCTTGCCACTAGCCTAAAAACATTAGCTAGTGGTGCCACTGCAATTTCCACTCAATTTACAAAATGGGGAAACTACAGGGATAGGTGTCGTGCATTTTATGAGAATGGATTGTCATATGAGGGACTGAAAAACAAAAACATAAGTAAAGCACAAATATGTGCTCTTTTTGTTGATCCTAGAACTGGTGAGTCCTTACCTCTTAATGCAAAGAGGTTTCCCATACATTGATGTACCAATGTGCAGATGAGGGATCTGTTTTGGAATAGGTGGTGGATGGTCTTTGACGAACCACCTTGTAATAAATATGAGGTGCCATTGTATTTTTTGAGGAAAGTATATTGTGAATTTGTCCTTAATGAGAAGCCTAATTATTTAGACATGAGAGAGTTCCATGGTAGAGGTGGCGGCTTTGCCCAAGATAGATCTGGAGCTTGTAGGGTAGTAGATCCGCAGAGTCGTCGCCCCCTAGCACCCAAACCCAAGGTGCATGTGATTGTCCCAGTAGCCCTGAAAGAGTCGATGGAGCTACAAACTCTTCAAGAGGCCACAACATTGACTGATGCGATCATCCAGCATGGGACACAGTTAGCACACCCTCTTGTACCAGATGATGATCCATTAGCTGGGGCAATTGACGTTGGTGAACCCATTCAGCATGTGTGTCCCACTTGCTTAGGCATATGCACAGGGATGGATGATGAGGCCACTGCAAATGGCTCCACAACCCATTAATGCACAATTTGTGGGAGTAGATGTCAGACTAGCACGACTGAGGATATGGCACTGACGAATGAATTCATGGACATGTGTTGTTTTCTAGTCAGCCGCAGACACGGGTGTGTTGATTTGAATTTATAACATTTTATTTATCAATCACTTAAAATTTGTAATTGTAAATAAATTTTCATTTATGGATCGATTTAAATTGATACAAACAATATGAATTTCAAGATGCAGCAACGACATTTGATATTCTTCCCACAATTATTGCAATTGCAACATCGACACCCGAGGTATAAATTTTGTAACATGTTAAAATAGAATAGTACACTTTGAATTCAAAAAAATTATAAGGTATACTAACTCTCTTTAATGCTTGACAATTTTTTGTTTTGTAGGCATTGTCAAGGGACCAAATGTCCCAGATTGACGATGTCATGCTCTCAGTGATTGATTTGGCCTACAGAGCTATGCGGTATCATATTTTGTACACCTTATTTTATGTATTCTTTTGATGGAATTTATGCAAGTCATTTCATTTTAGATTTGTTAAATTATGTTTAATATTATTTGTACTAATATCTCTTATGTTAATTTTTATTTTTTTAGGGTACCCCCTCCGTGTCTAGGTCTGGTCCTCAACGGAAGAAATCCTCGAGGATGCCTAAACATGGGAAGAAGGTAATTGAACACATTTTTAATTGTACAATTGTTTGAAAAGGTTGAAATTGTCTTAGTTGGAATTTGTAGATTGATTAGTGTTTTTTGTTTGTTTTATATACATCGGCCATTGAGCTCTGTAGATATGTTGAATGCACCTGATACGCCCGAGGATCGAGAGAGAACAGAGGTATGTATCTCTACTTTATTTTCTTGATTTGATGATTGTATGCACGTGTACATGTGAACTTGTGATGAATTATAATCTTATCATTTTTCATACAGGAAATATCTATAGTTGCTTCATCAATGGTGAGCCCTCCTCCATGTACTGGAGAAGCATCTCAGGCTCCGGTACGCTTTTGTTTTATATATTACATTAATTGTTTTTTACCTATAATACTTACCATTATATTAATTGTATTTAATCTTGATCATTTTTCGTATAGGTAATAGAAACAACTGCTCCATCGATGGCGAGCCCTCCTCACTCTATTGGAGAAGCATCTCAAGCTCCGGTGCAATTTTGTTCTCTATATCATAGATTTTTAGTATTTTTTATTTATATATGTTAGTACATTATATTAATTGTATTTAATCGATAATAGCCCCCTTCGCGGTTCGACCATAACTTGGAGCCTTTGAAGAAGGTATTCAAGAGAACTCCTAATGTTGACAAGGAGAAGACAGAGAAGACAGTAGATCCTAGATCAGCAGATGAGGTAATCTACATTTCTATTGCAAATAAATTATAGTTAAATGCATAGTTATGTTGAGAATTGTGAACTATTTTCTACAAAAAGATTCTAACTTAGCTTTTGAATTGTGGTTTTGCAGCCATCTACAGAGCCGCATAATGCATCGAAGAGGCTTGATTTTGATGATCCACCACAAACTGTATAAGATCATATAGTGTTAGCTATGATCATTGAATGACCAATACATGTAGATGTATTCTACATTTTTATTGTATATCGATTTGGACATGGCATATGCCACATTTTGGTAAAACTTGTATTGACTTGGCATACATGCCTTTTTTGATATATATAAATGTTGATATTTGATCCAATAAATGTGTATTGTGTTCATTATTGTGCATTTCGTTGATATTGATAGGCATTTTTGATACATACGAAATTTGTTCATTGTGTTGATTATTGTGCATTTTGATATATATATAAATGATTAAATAATTATTGATACGGTTAAATGATTATTGTTGATCGTTGTATTTGGTGGTTGCCCTTTTATAAAGTTAAATGAATATTTGCCTATGTAATCAATAATATGAATATAAACAACAAAAATCTATGATATAAAGCATTGCAATCGTGGAATATGATTCGATAAACTTTCTAAATTATTGAATTAACCCTACAAAACTTGTTGTCTCAATGAAAATGAAATTCAATGGTAATGGTCTGATTTGATCCATGTTAATGATCACTGGATGCTTTTGATTCCTTTCATTTATATTTGTCAATGTGAGAGGTGCGATAGCACCCTCATGCTCACGATGGTCAAATTTTGGTTTTCGTATTGTTCTCCATTGTTTTATTTAAATAAGGTGATTTGGGACCATTAATGGTCATTTGAAGTCATTTGTGAAAGTTTGGGGTCATTTGGATAAAAGATGTAAAAGTTGTTCATTTGTGAAAGTGAGAAGCTGAACGTTACTTTCTTGTCTGCAAATTCAAAAAAGATGGAGATGAAAATGGCGAAAGATGTTTCTTTTTTTCCCCTCGGACATATTACCAATGTTAAATTTAGCTTAGCCACTTCTGAAGAAATAGTAAGTCTCTTCTCTTTTCTTCCGACCTTAATTTACACCAAGAAAATTGAAAGATGTTGTCAAAGTTGCAAAGTAGGATAGAATTGATTTTGTTTGTCGTGGGCACACACCAACATCACGAGAACCTTCAAGTGGGAATTTTTACGCTAGGAATTCTCCTATTGTTCCTCCCAAAGCGTCGGAACATCGAGAGCCATACCCTACCGGCGTGATCTCTCAAGTGCCTTGAGTCCAAAAAATTGTCAAACTTTGACGAACTGTTTCTCTCAATTTAGGACACATATGATCGATCCATTTCAACCTATAGGGTCATGTGAGGCTCTTCTAAAATGGCCTATCTCGGTTTTTGACGACTCAGAGCCATTTTCAAATGGTAGCATTTTTTGTAGGGTCGCGTGAGGCTCTTCTACAATGGCCTATCTCGGTTTCTTACGACTCAGAGCCATTTTCAAATGGTAGCAAGATAGGCTAGAATTGATTCCATTTATCGTGGGAACAAACCAACATCACGAGAACCTTTGAGTAGGCAAGTTTATGCTAGTCATGCTCTTGTTGTGCCTCCCAAAGCGTCGGAACGTCGAGTCATACCCTACCGACGCGATCTCTCAAGTGCCTTGAGTCCAAAAAATTGTCAAACTTTGACATACTGTTTCTCTCAATAAGACACATAAGATCTATAAGTTTAAACATGTAGGGTCATGTGAGGCTCTTCTACAATGGCCTATCTTAGTTTCTAGCAACTCGAAGCCATTTTCAAATGGTAGCATTTTTTCGCTTGCTGCAAAAACCGTCAGTCGCATGCAATGCAAAGTTGCAAGATAGGCTAGAATTGATTCCGTTTGTCGTGGGCACAAACCAACATCACGAGAACCTCCAAGTGGGAATTTTTACACTAGGCATGCTCCTTTTGTGCCTCCCAAAGCGCTAGAACGTTGAGAGCCATACCCTACCGACGCAATCTCTCAAGTGCCCTAAGTCCAAAAAATTGTCAAACTTTGACGAACTATTTCTCTCAATCCAGGACACATATGATTGATATATTTGAACTTGTAGGGTCATGCGAGGCTCTTCTAGAATTGCCTTTCTTGGTTTCTGACGACTCAGAGTCATTTTGAAATGGTAGTTATTTTTTGCCTGCTGTAAAAACCGTTAATCGTATGCAATGCAAAGTTGCAAGATACGCTAGAATTGATTTCGTCCATCGTGGGCACAAACCAACATCACGAGCGCATCTAAGTGGGAACGTTTACGCTAGGCATGCTCCTATTGTGCCTCCCAAAGCATCGGAATGTTGAGAGCCATACCCTACCGACACGATCTCTCAAGTGCCCTGAGTCCAAAAGATTGTCAAACTTTGACAGACTATTTCTCTCAATCCAGAACACATATGATCGATATGTTTGAACCTGTAGGGTCACGTGAGGCTCTTCTATAATGGTCTATCTCAATTTTTGACGACTCAGAGCCATTTTCAAATGGTAGCATTTTTTTGCCTGCTGCAAAAACTGTCAGTTGTATGCAGTGGGGCCTTAAAAAATTATCACAAAAGCATAGTAACCGTTATAGTGGGGCCTTCAACGACCTCAAAAACTTCTTTTGAGGTCATTGAGGCTTTTGGTAAACTAAAAGTATGTCCCAGAACTGCGTATATGGTATTTTTAGTAACCCCGTACGCGCTCTTAGCCCTAAAAATATTCAGCAGATCAGCATTAATATTCCCAACACCCTGTATATGCTTTTAACTCATCAAAACCCCGTACGTGCTTCCTGTAGTAAAGAAAATATGAAGGAGAGGGAGGGAAGGAGAGGGATGGAGAGAGAGGGAGAGCGGGCGGGAGAGAGAGAGAGAGAGAGAGAGAGAGAGAGAGAGAGAGAGAGAGAGAGAGAGAGAGAGAGAGAGAGAGAGAGAGAGAGAGAGAGAGAGAGAGAGGAGAGAGAGAGAGAGAGAGAGAGAGAGAGAGAGAGGGAGGGAAATAGAGAGGGGGAAAGAGAGAGGGGGTAGAGAGAGGATGGAAGAGGGAGAGAGAGAGAGAGGGGGGGAGGGAGAGGGATGGAGAGGGGGAGAGGGAGAGAGAGAGAAAGGGAGAGGTGGAGAGAGATAGAGAGGGGGAGAGATAGAGAGGGGGAGAGAGGATGGAAAAGTGAGGGAGGGAGAGGGAGAGGGAGGGAAGTAGAGAGGGGGAAAGAGAGAGGGGGGTAGAGAGAGGATGAAAAACAGAGATGGAGGGGGGGAGGGAGAGAGGATGGAAAAGAGAGAGAGAGAGGGGGGATGGGAAAGTAAGGCAGGTAAAGGGAGATAAATGGAGATAAAGGGAGAGCATGCTGGTGATATTGTGTCCTATGACCCCTTAGGACATCATATGACCCCTTACAACATCATAAGGTCACGTGGGGTCCTAATTGAGTCACGCATGTGTGAAAACACCATATGACTCCTTAAAGCACCATTTGACCCCTTGAGATATCATACATGGTCCGAAGAGGTCATATGACATCATTGGGGGTCATGTAGGGTCATAATGGGTCCACACATGTGTTAGAACATCATATGACCCCTTAGGACATCATATGGTCTTAAGGGGTCATATGTGTGCTAAGGGACCTTGCATGATGTCATTAGGTGTTATGTGGGATCCTGAGAGAGAGAGAGAGGAATACAATGTACAATATGATATCAAAAGGCAATATATATCAATATACATGTACATGTACATACACATATACATATAATACACATAATATAAGAATATTGTTGCAGATTTCCTTGTTTGTCACAGTAATGCACCCGTGGCTCAACTTTAGACCCTCAATCTTCCTATTCAATGCACAAACACATTATTCATCAGTGATTTTTCTTACATGATAACAATTAAAAGAGAAAGTTAGCAAAAATAAATTCTACCTCCGAGCTTTTGTAGACAGTCTCTGTCGTTTTATCTTTCGAAGATGATTTATCGTCTTGTTCAACCAGATGAATGTCTCTCCTATACCTAACGTTACATTATATTGTGGCATTGTAATTAGGTCTGCCATGTAGTGGTCACCATTTGGATGAACAACAGACCTAATAATCCCAAGATCCACAGTTAGAGCTCCAGAGGCTATGCTTTCCTTGATAGACTTAGCATTTGAATCCTGGTATAAAATTCATTGTGCATCATCCCTCCACCACACTCCTCTTGTGGTGGGCTTTGGGCAGTCTTTCATAATGCACATATTTTGTTTCTAATTTGTTCCCCTGCAATTCTCAGAAAACCAAGAGTTGCATGACAAAGTGGTTTCCAACTCACGATCTGGGTGACAATTTATAGCCATACCAAGGAAATCAATTCCATTACATTTAATTGTCTTATTAGCTTATGCAATAAGATTGATTGATATGATACGATTTAATTGATTCATATGCTCTCAAATAAATATTCTCACATTTTTGCAGTCACGTCAAATAAATATTCTCACTTTTTTGCAGTCACGTCAAATAAATAAGAGTTCTTAAAAGATATGTGTATAGATATTTTATTAATGACAATTAAACTTGTATATGGTGAAAATGGATAACAATAATAACAATATTGAAAGGCTAAATGAATTCAACCACAAAACCCTAACCTAACAATCAACAAAGATCCACCATAACATATGAAGATTACCTAAGACAATGCAAATCACATAAGATCACAAAGATTATACCATCACATGTCCAATAGGGTTTTGATCTCCATTCTTCCTATCTCCATTGATCTTGCTTGATATATTGCTCTCAGATTTTATGTGCACAAGAGCTCAACAAAGAACGGAATGTGGTTGCAAGTAGGATCGTAGTGTAGTCAATTGATCAAGTAGTTAGCTCCTTAGGTCATTAGGTTTTGATAATGAAGGAAGCATCTCCTTATATAGAAGACACTATATGAAATGGAGGGATAAGATTGAGAGGTGTAAAAGGAGGTCAGCTATGATTAGAGGGTAGGTAAAAGAAATAATAAAATAATGAGAGGGGTAGGTAGTGTATGAATTAAGAGATGAATGACATGTGTCATGGGTAGAAAAGGGTAATGAATTAATTAAATAAATAAAGATTTATTTAATTAATAGAAGAAGTAGGATAATTAAATAAATAAGAATATTTATTTAATTTAGGAAAAGGATAATTTAAATAAATAAATGTATTTATTTAAATGAGAAATAAGGCTA
Source organism: Cryptomeria japonica (assembly GCF_030272615.1). Lineage (NCBI taxonomy): Eukaryota > Viridiplantae > Streptophyta > Pinopsida > Cupressales > Cupressaceae > Cryptomeria > Cryptomeria japonica. The sequence continues at coordinate 34,477,230 of NC_081406.1, read as the reverse complement.
GAAGAGGATAAATGAATTAATTAAATAAATAAGGATTTATTTAATTAATAGAAGAATTAAGCTTAGATAATTAAATAAATAAAATATTTATTTAATTAGACTGGACAATTTTAGGTGTCTACATTTTGCCCCTCTTTGAGACAATGCAGCTTGTCACGTTGTTTCAAAGAAGATAAGATGGACTGATACAGAGTTGCCCCAGAATGGAAATGATATGCCCCCTCGAGAGATTGGATGAAAATGTCTGAAAAGATTGCAGACAATCTCTCAATAAGAAAGAAAGGCTAGAATGGATTGACTGGATAAAGTGAAAAAGTCACGGGATAATGAAGACTGACTCGGAAAATGAAGGCGAGGGCTAGGGTAGGCTATAAGATAGACCACAGGGGAAATACATCCTCATTGTCATCCACGCATCCACAAGAGCATATTGTAGAGCGAAAATAGAGCAAGAGCAGTCAACAGCGATGGCTTTCACTCACAGATTCGACCGCGTTCACCGATTTCAGAGGCCAGCAGAGGCAGGAGAGCCGGTAAGTACCGCCAAACCTCCTCATACTTTGACGCATTTAATTTTTTCATTAATGCATGTCGAATAGGGTAATAAATGTGCTTAGACTAGGGTCCAAAAAGTGTCAAAAAACATCCAGGCGCGTTTGCGTTGGTGCCAGGCGCGTCTGGGTCAAGAAGGCACGTCTGTGTTTGTGCCAGGGGCGTCTATGTTTGGACCCGCGTCTGTGTCAAATGCGGCCGCGTCTATGCTGTTCAGGCGCGTTTGTGCCAAGAAGGCACGTCTATGTCAACTAGGCGCGTCTATGCAGAGCATAGGCATGTTTGTGTCAGGCAGGCGCGTCTGTGTTGTTCAGGCGCGTCTATGCAGTTTTTGAGCGCGTTTATGTCATGTAAGCGCGTTTGCGTTTGAAAAGTATGAATTTGCATCTTCTAGGTCAAATCGGCAGTTCTGTGATGAACATATACTGTCGATTGGATAAGCTGCTGAGAGGATACACTCAAGAAGGTCCTCTAGGAAGACTAAGATAGATCAAGGCACTTTGTGATGAACAGTGAGTACCAAGATAGAGTACTTTGTGATGAAAAGGGAGTACTGAAATATGAGCAGCACTTTGTGATGAACAGGAGTGCAAATGTGAGTAACACTTTGTGATGAACAGGGAGTGTCACACATGTAATACTTTGTGATGAACAGTGAGTACCACTAGGATAAATAGCAACACTTTGTGATGAACAGTGAGTGTCACTAGGGTAGAAGCAACACTTTGTGATGAACAGTGAGTGTCACTAGGATAAATAGCAACACTTTGTGATGAACAGTGAGTGTCACTAGGGTAGATAGCCATATGCATTTAGATAGCGAATAGCATTTTGTGATAAACAGTGAATGCCACTATAACTGACATGATTGAGTTGTTTGACTGCAGGAGTATTTGCCGATGCTAGAGTCACGGGAGAGATTCCCGTCGACTCAGAGGTTGCGACCTGAGTTGACAGCCGAGGACAGAGCTGCTATCGATGAGATGGGTCTGAGACATGTGCTGTATGTGCCTGAGTTTCGGGCAAACATGGGTTTGCTGACTGCGCTGGCTGAGAGATGACACTTTGAGACGTGCACATTCCATTTGCCTATGGGTGAGATGACAGTCACCCTGGAGGATGTATACAGGATTCTGTGGGTGCCGATCGATGGGGAGCTGATCCCATATGATCGAGATGGAGACAGGGAGGCATTGAGACGGGTATTTTAGGACCTTGGATTGGAGATGAGGGTGGGACAAGTGGCATGGGATACCATGACATGGACATGATTAGCACTACCAATAGTGTTGGCAGGAGTGATCAATGAGTTCCTCTGTATCAGTTTTGTACCATTTTGTATAATGATGTAGACACCTGCAGGTGATTGTAGCCATATGATTTTGACATCATTGTATCATGACACTTTATATATATATATATATATATGAGATGATGCATCTTTGTGGCAGCTATATGCATGTGTACCTATGTGATGAGATGTTCTTATGTGATGCTTATGATATGGATGCAAATATGTATATGATGCAATGCAATATTTTATTTTATTTTGTTCGTTTATGTTTTATATGTGTATGCATGATGCAAATGTGAATGTAAGTAATGCAGATGAATATGATAATGCAAATGTAAATTGTGCTAACAGGTGTTGTGTGCAAGATGTGATGCAGTTGTGATATCTATATGTATGTATGAAATGCTTATATGTGGTAATGCAGGTGCAAACTACATGAAATGCAAATGTTTTTGGTGTGTCATTATACTCAGTCATGTGATAGCAGGCTACGTGGACTCGAGAAGGATGATGGAAGTCAATCAAGAAAGGGGGATGGAAGATAGAAGATATGAAAGTGAAAGAGCTTCTTGTGTGTTATCATCATTGAGCTTTATTATGGCAAAATAGGTTATGACAATCGAGGCATATGTTCGACCCAGAAAGTCATTGTACCTGTTTGCATGGAGATAAGACAGTCACAAACAAGGAATGCCCCAATTCATACTAGAATCACAGTGTCCTCATATCCTTGGACAAGTCATAGCATTACTAAGAGACAATCCATAGATAGAAAATACAAATAGGTGACGATACCCCATCCTCGCCTTTCTAGTCAAAGACATCCTGGAGATAGAATCTCTAGTCAAAGACATCCTGGAAAAGCTAAAAGACATGTCACCAGAAAGATAAAATCAAAAGAAAACCAAGACTCGACACCAACACCCACTGTAGTTCTCAAGTTTAGTGTCTCTTGTCACCTATATAAGTCTTATTTGATTGTGGTCACAATGTTTACTTTCACAGAAAAGATAGATAGCACTGAACCATAATGTTGTCTGAGTCTGTTGAAAGATTTGATTTTGTTGAAGCCCATTGTTGCTGCTGTGTCTCATCTAAAACTGACTGAATCCATGAAACTGATACTTTATTGCGGAGAAGATGAAACTTTATTGTGGATATGTGATGCAAATGTTGCTTTATTGCGGATTGTGCGCGGATAAACTGAAAGAAGCTGGAAGAAACTGTACTCCTCGAAACATGTGATGTTCTCAGTTCCACACCCATCACTAGACGTAGGTTTTTGCCTTAGCCACAGATAGGATCTGATTTATTATGGATGGAAAGGGATGAAAAGGGATGGTTTATTATGAATGGCTAACCAATCTTGGGTAGATCAATAACAAGCCATGATGGGAATGGGTAAGTTTATTATGAATGAATAGGTTGTGAGTGTGTGCAAAGTGAAATGATGAAAGAGAATCCTGAAGGAGGGAGGAGCAATGTCTCTACGCATGGCGCTGGTGACCCAGTTTTCACCATGATACTTGCCCAGGGCGCCACTGAAGTGGTTTTCACCATTGGACGAAATTATTTCTCTTTACTTTTTTTTGATTTTTTCAATGTTTTTTGTGTCACAAGGCGCCTGTTTGCCAGGTTTTCACCAAGTAACAATTTTTTTGTTTTATAATTTTTTTTTTGTATTTTTGAATTAGGATATTCTGAAGAGCTATGTGTAGAACCTGCGAAGGTGCATGCTATTGATAGGATCCTCCAAAGGTTCACCTTCTGTAGTTGAGAGCTGATATGCACCAGATCCATATGCTGCTGTAATGATGTAAGGACCAAGCCAATTTGGTTCGAACTTGCCCTTTTTCTCTCTGTCTTGTTGATTTTTAGGATTTTCTCTAAGAATTGAGTCACCTACCTCAAATGTGCGAGGCTTGACCTTGTGATTGCAGCTGCGACTCATTCGTTGTTGGTAAACCTTGAGATGATTAAAAGCAGTTTGTCTTCGTTCATCCAATAGTTCCAGCTCTTGTAAGCGAGAGACCCTGTAGTCTTCATCACTGATGATGTTTTGCAAAGAGACCCGTAAAGAGGGTAGCTTGACCTCAATAGGCAAGATGGCTTCAGAACCATAGACTAGTGAATAGGGTGTAGCTCCTGTAGGTGTACGGACACTTGTGCGGTAGGCCCAAAGTGCAGGATTAAGTTGGATATGCCAATTACGACCAACATCGTCAACTGTCTTCTTTAGGATTTTAAGGATTATTTTGTTAGACGCCTCAGCTTGGCCATTACCTTGGGCGTAGTATGGTGTGGAGAAACGATGGGCGATATGGAAGCGGTCACAGAGTTCGCGAACATCCTGATTTTTGAAGGGACGCCCGTTATCATTGATAATGGAAACAGGAATACCGTATCGGCAAATGATATAGTTAAGGATGAATGTAGCAATCTGTTTTCCAGTAACTTGTGTGAGAGGCACGACTTCAATCCATTTTGTAAAATACTCTATGGCAGTGATAATGAATTTATGACCATTGAAAGAAGGAGGGTGAATCTTGCCTATGAGATCGAGTCCCCATTGACAAAAGGGCCAAGAAGACGCAAGTGGTTGAAGTTCTTGTGCTAGCGCATGTATGAGGTCTCCATGAATTTGACATTGCTTACATTTCTTGACAAACTGATATGAGTCTTTCTCCATATTGGGCCAGTAATATCCAGTCCTGATGAGTTTCTTGGCCAAGGTAGGACCACTAGCATGTGGACCACATATCCCTTCATGCACTTCCCATAACGCAATCTGAGCTTCGTCGCTTTCTAAACATCTAAGAAGAGTGTCATCTAGACCTCGCCGATATAGGATATCAGCTAAAATGACATATCGAGAGGATTGGCGAATGAAAGTGCGACGTTGGTTATTTGATAGATCAGGAGGTAAAGTATTGTCACGTAGGTATGTGAAAATGGAACCATATAACTGGGATTCGGGACCGACAATGCATATCATCTTAGTAGGCATGATTTCATATGAAGGGACCAAAAGGTTATCCACCAAGAACTCATAGCGGGTCTCGTTTGGAGGTAGATCGATCAGTGAAGCAATTGTAGCCATAGCATCTGCAGCGTGATTCTGCTCTCTTGGTATCTGCTCAAAGTCTATCTTTGTGAAATGTTTTTTCAGACCATCCACCATTTGTTTATAAGGCATTAACTTTTCATCTTTTGTTTGGTAATTACCAGTTGCTTGACGGATAACAAGTTGGGAGTCCCCAAAAACATGAAGTTCCTGGATCTTCCATTGAACTGCAATTCGTAATCCTGTTGTTAATGCCTCATATTCCGCTATATTGTTAGTGCAAGGAAATGATAAGCGGTATGATTTTGGTATAGAATCCCCTTGAGGAGTTATAAAGAGGATGCCAGCTCCTACCCCATGCTGTGTATATGAGCCGTCAAAGTATAGTTGCCATGGCTTCACATGTGACATTGTCAAAATGGATTCATCTGGAAATTCTGAACTTAGAGGAACATCATCGATCATGGGAGCATCTGCTAATTGATCTGCGATGGCTTGTCCTTTTATTTCTTTTCTATCCACATACTCGATGTCGAATTCACTCAGTATCATTACCCATTTGGCCAGTCTCCCAGTAAGTGTTGCCTTATTGAGAAGATATTTCAATGGATCTATCCTTGCAACTAACTTTGTCTTATGAGTAAGCATGTAATGTTGTAATTTCTATGAAGCAAAGACCACAGCGAGGCATGCGCGCTCAATTGGAGTGTAGTTTATCTCATATCCCACCAATGTGCGACTGATATAATATACTGCTTTTTCCTTGCCTTCAGCAATTTGTTGCGCTAAGAGTGCCCCCAATGCTGTTGGAGTAGCTGAAATGTATAATAACAGTGGTTGATCTGGAACTGGTGGCATCAGAACTGGCGGATTTAGAAGATAATCTTTGAGCGTCTGAAAAGCCTGTTGACAGTTGTCATCCCATTTGAATTTGATGTTTTTATGTAGCAGGTGTTGAAAAGGATTACACTTATCTGCTAGTTGTGCTATGAATCTTCGAATGGACTGGAGTCTGCCTTGTAAGGATCGAAGTTGACTAATATTTCTTGGTGGTTGCATTTCCAAGATAGCTTTGACTTTTGCTTGATCCGCTTCAATTCCTCTTTTAGATACAATGAATCCTAGGAGCTTCCCAGAGGTTACTCCAAAGACACATTTCTTAGGGTTTAATCTTACTTTGTATTTTTCCAACCGATCAAAGGCAACTGAAAGTATGTCCAAATGTGTATTTCTGTCTATTGATTTGACCAAGAGGTCGTCAACATAATCTTCCACAGTTGCATGCATGAGATCATGAAAGATAGTAGTCATGGCTCTTTGATATGTAGCACCTGCATTCTTTAACCCGAAAGGCATGACATTCCAGCAGAAAGTTCCCCATGGACAAGTAAATGATGTTTTGTGTTGATCCTCGGGTGCGATTATTATCTGATTATAGCCAGAGAATCCATCCATTAATGATAGCATTTCATGACCTGCTGTGAGATCAACAATCAAGTCAATGTTTGGTAATGGGAAGTCATCCTTTGGACAAGCTTTGTTGATGTCTCTTGAATCTGTGCAAATTCTGATGCTGCGATCTGGTTTACTGACAGTTACCAAGTTGGAGATCCATTCAGGATAATCAATTGGGCGTATGAATCCGACATCGAGTAATTTCTCAAGTTCTGCTTTGACTAGTAATGCCACTTGTGGATGCATTTTTCTTAATTTTTGTTTTACTGGTTTTGCCCTTGGTTTGACTGTCAGATGATGCATTACCAACTCCGGATCCAATCCAGGCATATCAGTGTATGACGAGGCGAAGTTGATTTGTCGCTTTTTGAAGAAACTTATGAATTTTGACCTTTTAGACTCTGTCAGTGATTGAGCTAGGAATATGTTGTGTGGAACCTCTTCTGTACCGATGTTTGTTTTGATAGTCTCCTCTACCAACATGGATGATTTTTCCTCATATGATGTTGGGAGAATGTCGAGCCTTCCATCTTCGGGCGCCTCAGAGAGGTTTTCACCCTCAGATACATCCTTTCTTTTTACTTTTTTGGGGTCAGATAGCGCCACAATGTGGTTTTCGCCATAAGACCCTTGATTTGTTCTGATTTTCACATTTTTGCGACTGGAAGGTCCGACACCCTCACCAAAATATGCCACGCTATTGAGTTCTATAGTGTATCCCGCTTTATGGTCTCCAGGGGGAAGATCATCTTGTATGCCTAAATAGTCAATAAAAGCTTCATCGTTTTGAAATGTATCCAACTGTGCAGGTCCTTCATGATCCCAGTCAATGAGTTGGTGGTGAACAAGGGGAAGGCCATTAATGTCTTCAAAGTTAGCGAGGCTAAGAGTGAAGATGTGGTTATATTCGGGTATGTCAAGGTAATTATCGAGGTCATCGATGGCACTCTCCTCATCAGTCTCGATCACAAGCGAATCCCAATTATCATCACTAGTAGCGCATTCTGGGACAGGTGTTCTCATCCTATGTGATTTCAACCTAGAACCTTGAGACAAGGACTGTGTAGACTCCTCATGGGTTGTTTCTTGACCAACTTTGAATTTGTTATAAAAATTCTCCTGTTCTGTGGGTTCACCTGGCTCTCTGAATGTCTCGGTGAGCTCATAGTCACTGGAAGACTTGTCGGAACCCCATTCCCATTTGTTGGAATCTGTGGAATAGCGATTCTCTTGTTGAATTTTGGCAGCTTTGATTTGTAAGGCTTCTTCTGTCCTTTGGGTGTGGACCTTGGAAGTTAAGAAACCAAGTCCTTTCGAGCGTTCCTTCTTGAAAGTCAATTTAGGTTGTAAAGGTTCAATGATGCCTTCCTTTCATAACCCCAAAGGGCTTTTTCCATCATACCCGAATTTTTGTAGAATTTTGAAGCCTTTGCCATATTTCTCACATGGTAGATTGACGTGATCTTGTGTTTCCTCTTCATTATCTCTGCAAAGCATTTGGTATAAACCTTCCTCTTCTAGTTCACCCCATCTTTGAAAGGTAGTAGGGTCCCATTTGAGCGTCATGATGGAGATTTGCTTGTTAGGATGTGGTCTTCCATATTCTTTTGGGGAACTCATGACTTGTCTTAAGTACATGGTCTGATTGAAAGTATATTCCCCCATGCCTTTGTCCTGAAACTTGCCTCTAAGCTCACCTTGTTTGGATGTCGAAGGTTTTAATGACTCAGGATCAATGTATGCCAACGAAGGAACAACCTCCCGATTACTAGGAATGACGGTCTCAGTCTTTGATTTCAGGTTATTGCAATATATGAATGGATTAGGATCACCGTTAATTGTTACCTCCACTCCATTATGAGGAAACTTAATGCATTGGTGATATGTGGATGGAACTGCCCTCATTTCATGGATCCAAGGACATCCTAACAATATGTTATAAGTGAGATTTATATCCAGGACTTGACAGACCACATCCTTTGTAACTGGCCCAACTTTGAGAGGTAAGATGACTGTACCCTTGGATGAACGCTCTTCATCATCATATGCCTTAATGGTGATCTTGTTTGTAGAATTCACAGCTTTATCAGAGTATCCCAATTGTGTGATAGTGCTTAATGTGCAAATGTTTAGACCTGCTCCTCCATCTATCAGGACTTGTTTTATTCGATGTTTGTGTATGAAGGCTTCAATGTGTAATGGCGCATTATGTGGCTGACTTACAGAGGCGTCATCGGCTTCTGTAAAAGTAAGTGAATGTGGAATGGAAAGGTATCCCATCATGGCTTGAAACTGGTCCACGTTTAGATTAGTAGGAACAACAGTATCTCTCAAGATTTTATCAAGAATGGCTTTATGTGCGGGGGATATGCATAAAAGCTCAAGGATGGAGATGAGCGCGGGTGTCTTCCCTAACTGTTCTACAAGGTCATATTCAGGTTTGGTTGATGAAGAAGTGGTGTTTTTAGTTGGAGCACCTTGCAAAGTTATTTTACCTCGGCGGGTTGTAACATGACATTCAGAGGTAGGTTCAGAAGAAGATCCAACACCTTTTAGGACAATCTTGGGTCTCTGGGTAGAATTCTCAGACATTTTGTCCTTGATGATAATGGTAGAGACATAATTGTCCATCGAGATGTGATTGATAGTTGAATCATAGTTGTAGGATGCTCTGGTATAGTTGGTTTGATCCTCTGTGGCTTTAGATTTCCCCTTGTCATGTTTTGGGAATGGTTCCTTAAACATCTCATGTTCTTGATTGGATGAATGTCCCTCAATCTCAATATCACCTCTATCAATGAGATCTTGTATGATGTTCTTCAGTCGATGACAATTTCCTGTCTTATGACCCTTGTTCTTATGAAATTCACAATACTCATCATCATTCCACCAATTTGGTTTAACCTTTGGTTCATATGGAGGAAAATCTGGAACTGTGATTACCTTGTTTGCCACTAGCTTCTTGAAGACTGACTCAAGTGGTTCTCCCAATGGGGTGTACTTCCTTCGTGATCTAGAAGTTGTTTGAGTATTCACTTGATTGTTTGTAGAACTTGATCCCGAAAAGATGACTTTGGGTCGCACTGTATTGGAATCAACAACACCATCATTGATTGTGTTCTTGTTTTTATTCCAAAATCTTGGCTTGTCTTTGCCTTTAAAGTCATATTTGTTTTCCTTGAATATTTTAACAACTACTTGTTCAATTAGGACCTTTTCTGTCGCTAAGCCTTTTTCTATGACGTCCTTGAAGGTGGACAAACAAGCTTTCCTTAGATCATAGCCAATGTCTTTGTTAACATTCTGGGTGAACATTTCTACCATTTGTTTTTGTGGAATTTCACAAGAGCATTTGCTGGCTAGATTTCTCCATCTTTGTAAAAATGATGCAAAAGATTCTCCCTCTTTTTGCATGGTGTTGCACAAAGTAGTGACTAATATGTCTGTCCTATGTTGTAGGAGAAATGTTGAATAAATGCCTCTGCTAAGTCACCCCATGACTTAATTCCAGGTGGAAGTTGGGAGAACCATTCCATAGCTTGATCACCTAAGCTTTGTGGGAATAATCTCATCAAATATGTCTCTTCTGCTGCTACCTCAATGCAAGCTGTGAAAAATTGTCTTATGTGTGCCTTAGGATCCCCTTTTCCTCTATACTTATCAAATTTAGGCGTCACAAAGTGTGTAGGAAAAGGAGGCATTGGAATGCTCTTGTCAAATGGATAAGGACATATGTCTCTCATTGTGTATATTGGCTTCGGTGTATTTATGTCCTCCATTTTCTTTTGTAAGTCCCTGATTTGTTGCTCCAAATTGCTCTTAGGTGGAGATCTACTTCTTGGACCATATCCTATGTTTGAGGTACCCATTGGAGGAGGTGCATGTTGCATGTATGGATGATATTGATCATACACATGTTCATATGGAGGAGGTCTATAATGATGCTGCGTATATGGACCCCTTGGTATAGATTCATGTTGAGGAACACCATATCTATTTTGTGCATGTATACCATATTCTATAGGCATGTCATGTTCCATTGTGTTGCCCCCAAATTTGACATGAGGTTTCCTTGTGTCCAAATTTTGAGCATGCCTTTGAACATCCAATTGTTTTGGTGGTTGATCCTTAGCATTAGTATGTGATTGAGCATATTTGTCTACATAAGACTTCCATAATGGTCTACGAAAGTGAGTATCATATGCTTGACCATGTGTATGTGGGACCTCTGGGTTTTGAAGCAAAGCTGATGGTGATTCCGGTACCATGTGTGGTCCTCTATTTCCTCCACTATTAGGTCTCCTTTGATCCATATTGGGGTGAGGTTGTTGCAAAGGTCGATTTTCCATTATTTGAGACATGTCAAAATCATGAGGTATCTTGGCTCCACTTTGTGCCATCATTTGTAAGAAGTATTGTCTATCCCTCCTCATTATTTCCTCAACCAATCGATTGAAATGGGGATTCATGATGGATTCTTCCACATCTGCTGAATGTACTGAAAAGTTGTCCACATTGTCATTGTGTGTAGCATTGTTGTTTATAGTGTCCATGTTCTCAACATTTGGAATGTTTCTATAGACATCCATGTTAGGTAATGTAGTATAATTAGAATTGAAAAAGATATCATTGTCATACTCATAAGAACTCATGTTTGCGGACTCTTGAGCCTCTTTAGTTTCTCTCCTAGATTTTTGAAGACGGGTTTCAACCGTGAACTAGGTATTGACCAAGATGTGTGAGACTAGATGAAAAATGGAAAGAGTATGGAAGACCAAGAGTTGGATGGAATGTAAATGAATCTGAAGTGTACTTGCAATGCCCAAAGTGTAAGACCAAGTATGTATGTAGTAGAGTAGGTGTGACTTCCAAAGAGAGGATAGTTTCTCTTGATGAGGTAAGTTGACCTTGACTCTAAGTAAAACCAAATGAGACCCAAAGGTAAGAAACCTTGATGAGGGACCACTTAGCAAAGTGTTGTTGTATGTAGTGTGTTGACAAAGTATGATGAGGACAAGCAAGTGACCTTTTGACTCAAGTTTAGACAAATGTGAATGTAATGTAAGATGTGAAGCAATGATAGACTTTGTGAGACCCAAGGACAGGTTGAACGCTAAATGAAACCCTAGAGAGATGACCTAGGAATCTCAAGAATTCCAAAACTGACTGTGTTGTTTGCTGGACTGTATCAGTTTTTCAATTCTGGACACAAACGTGCCTGTATACTTCACAAATGCGGTTTCTTGACACAGACGCGGCTCTGTTTAACACAGACGTGCTTCTGAGATTTTTTGTTTGCCAAATGCAATGTTGACTGTTGGAACACAGACATGATTCTGTCCTTCACAGACGCGGCTAGACAACACAGACGCTATTATGCTCGACACAGACGCGTTTCTGCAAATTTTGTGCAATTTTTCCAAGCTGTGAAGTTGTTTAGTTGTGATCAAATTTGACTGTTTGACTAATTTTCGTGACAAGAGGACACAGTGTTGATAAAGACTCAATGTTTGCAAGTGTCTAGACTCCAAAATAACTCCAAGAAAAGTGTGTTGTTTGATGTAAAAATGTTTTGTATACACTTGAAGACACAAAAGACACAATGTTTTGTTGTTTGGTTTTGAATGTTTTGAATGTTTAAAATAAATCAAGCACAATTCTTATGGCTGGCCAAGACAATAGTTGTTGATCCCACATGGGGTTTTACCTCCGAGGCTACGCTATTCAGAGCGGATACTTAGATGCTTGACCTCACTGGCTCCACCCTCGGCACTCACTTCTCGGGTCAGCCAAGCATCAGTCCCCATGAAAACTCCCCATGGCCAACTTTGTATCTCTACTAAGAACCGTATGTGTGTGGGCCGCTACTAGAGGTCCGACCTCCTGCCCCAACAACTAGAAGGATTTGGGCTTCTAAAACAAAAAGGTGCTAGTAAGGGCATCCGCTCGTGTGGCCATACATGTGGCACTTTCAGCTCTGTAAATACAGAAGGCTCCCAGCCGGTAGGGGTTACGCCCTACAACTGATCAAATAAATTTGATCAAACGGGTTTATGGGGAGACATAGTGTCGGTATGAACTAATCAGCACACATTATTCATGGTTTTCACCATGAATACATTTGATTATAGTGGTTCGGATGAGGTGGATTTTTCTCGCTACCACTTGGGTCGTTCTCTTCTCACTAGTAGTCCTAATGACCACACGGGAAGACAGGCCCTCTAAAGATTAAACAAAAAGAGCCTATTGCTCAAGACACAAAAGACAATGATTCAATTTTAGTGCACCAATGGAAGTGTTTGCTAGTCTATGAAAACAAGACACACAATAAAAATCCAAAACCCTCGCCAAGGATCTGCAACAAAGAGTTGTTAGTAGTTTGGATTTGTTTGAAATAATCACCCCTTCCTGCATGCACACAAGTTAGGTAAATTTTAAAACCCAAAAGACTTTGTGAAAATAGGGGCCTTCAACCAAACGATTTTGCTTCCAAGACAAGCTGCACCACTTTTGTTAGCTAGATCTGAAAATGTTAGTCCAAAAATAAACCAGATCTGAAACCCTAAATGCAAAATCCGAAAACTGAATCAATGAAAAATGTGAAATTTCAAAACTGGTGAATACAGACGCGGTTACCCTCTACACAGACGTGCCTCTGTGACACAGACGTGCCTCTGTGACACAGACGCAGTTCTATGAATCACAGACGCTGATAAAAACCACAGACGCGCTTCCCAGACTCAGACACGGATTAAAATGACACAGACGCATTTCAGTAACACAGACGCGCCTTTCGGAAACCTGCAAAATAAAATTTTGTCAAAAAGACGGACGCGATTCTAGATGTCGCAGACGTGCCAGAAAATAAAAAATGCAATCTGAAAGTATGCAGACGCGAAAATGTCGAAAATGTTGTCGGAAATGCCAGATCTGCAACTTCAAACACAAAATCTGCAACCAAAGGTTAAATGCAAAAGGGACAAGAGTCCCACCGGGCGTGCCAAAATGTATATGGTGAAAATGGATAACAATAATAACAATATTGAAAGGCTAAATGAATTCAACCACAAAACCCTAACCTAACAATCAACAAAGATCCACCATAACATATGAAGATTACCTAAGACAATGCAAATCACATAAGATCACAAAGATTATACCATCACATGTCCAATAGGGTTTTGATCTCCATTGATCTTGCTTGATATATTTGCTCTCAGATTTTATGTGCACAAGAGCTCAACAAAGAACGAAATGTGGTTGCAAGTAGGATCGTAGTGTAGTCAATTGATCAAGTAGTTAGCTCCTTAGGTCATTAGGTTTTGATAATGAAGGAAGCATCTCCTTATATAGAAGACACTATATGAAATGGAGGGATAAGATTGAGAGGTGTAAAAGGAGGTCGGCTATGATTAGAGGGTAGGTAAAAGAAATAATAAAATAATGAGAGGGGTAGGTAGTGTATGAATTAAGAGATGAATGACATGTGTCATGGGTAGAAAAGGCTAATGAATTAATTAAATAAATAAAGATTTATTTAATTAATAGAAGAAGTAGGATAATTAAATAAATAAGAATATTTATTTAATTTAGGAAAAGGATAATTTAAATAAATAAATGTATTTATTTAAATGAGAAATAAGGATAGAAGAGGATAAATGAATTAATTAAATAAATAAGGATTTATTTAATTAATAGAAGAATTAAGCTTAGATAATTAAATAAATAAAATATTTATTTAATTAGATTGGACAATTTTAGGTGTCTACAAAACTTTAACAAAATAAATTTCAGTAGATTTGATGTTTGATTTAATGCATGAGCATACAAAATTAAATATAGGTTGCGGTAACTCTGCTGAAGAAAAGTTAATGTTTGTTTGCAAGACACACGGAGAAGGTTGAATCATTTATTTCAGTTTATAACCACCAATCACACCTTGGTGTGCAATGGGTATGCTTAATAATTGTGAAGTTCAATTCTAAGGATAAATCTTGGTGTATTTTTTTAATATGTTTGTGTAGTGCATGAGGTCAATTGACACATAATTTAGCAAATGATGTTGTATGTGCAAAAAATGTCTTTCTAAAGTAATAGCTTCAAATAAACTATGCATCCACTTATATATGTCCAAACAATACTAAAACAAAACCTTAGAAATAGGATGACAATCAAGCTCCACTACTAATAGGCTCATGTTATATAATTTGCAATAGAGAGGGATGAGAGTGAGAGGGAGATACATATTGAAAGAGGAAGAGATAGAGGAGGGAGATTGATAGAGAGGGAGGGTTAAAGAGATAGAGATAAAGATGAAGATATAGATTTAGGTGGAGAAGTGGAAGGAGAGGGAGAGATAAGGAGAGGGAGACAAGATATAATAGATAAATATATATAGAGTGAGAGAGAGGTCGAGAATGAGAGAGGGAGAGATAAAACGATACATATAGAGATAGGAAGTGATATAGAGAGAGGTAGAGAGAGGGATACATATAGGGGTATAGAGAGACATAGAGATAATTAGATAGAGATGGAGGAATAAATGGAAGGAGAAATATAGAGAAATAAATATAGAGAAGCAAATAGATAGAGATATAGACATCTAGGAAGAGGAAAAACTAAAGATAGAGAGAGATATGAGAAGAGGAGAAAGAGAGATATAGAGGAAGAAGGAGAGGGAGATATGAAGAAAGATATATAGAGGGTGAGATAAATTGATAAAGAGATATATAGAGGGGGAAAGGGAGAGAGAAAAATATAAAGATAGGGAAACAAAGAGAAGTATAGATGGACAAATAAAGATGGAAAGAGGGAAGATAGAGAAGGGGGAGAAATGTAGGGAGATGAAGGGGAGAGAGGGCGAGAGAGAGAGATAAATAGAGGAGGGATAAAGAGAACATGAATGGGATAGAGAGAGATAAAGATAAGATGGGGAGAGAGGGATGGAGAGAAGAAGAGGGGGTAGGGAGGGAGTGATAGATCAATATATAGAGCGAGAAGGAGAGAAGGATAAATTCAGATAGATGGTGATATAGAGATAAAGAGAATATGAGTGAGGGGGGGAGATACAGATAAGAAACTCAATAATAGGAACCTCAGAGAGAGAGTGATATAGATAGAGGAAGATATAAACTATTGGCAATTTGGAGGAATTGATTATGTGTTGCATTGATGTTTTGTCATTGATGGCAACACCGACTGTTTTGGTTGTTTACCAGTTTCTAGTTGGTTCTGGTAGAGTGGTTGGATTATGATATTGATCCGGTATGATTTGGTTTGTGGAATTGATTTAGATCTTTCATTCATACTATTGAGATGTGTATCACAATTAGTTGGTTCAGGATTTGATGACTCAGATACTATCATTTGTTCTAGTAAGCCTTTTGGTCACCGTTAAGGGTTTTACCGACAAAGCTTTGTTGAAGATCTTTTGATGCACATGATAAGTGGTGTTGGTGCGGCTTCTAGATGGATTTTGGGATGTTGTTGGTTATCTTGTTCATGTTTGTGTTGATCAGCGATGTTGGATTTGGTTTATGGTGACCCATTTTGGGTCCGGTGTTATCTAGGTTATGGACTGATTTATGTAACGTGTTGGTGGATGATCCCGATGCGTTACTGGTGGGATTTAATGATTGGTTTACATTGTTTTCAACCTAAGCCGACTTGGTTGATAATTGGATTGTGGGTTTATGTTATGAATTTATTGTATTATCTTTTAGGTGGCCGACCTAATTGTTTAGGTCCCCGATTGGTATAAATATGATGTAAGATCTCTTTGTAGATCATGGTATGGGATATAGGATAATCTATGTGCGAATAATGTTGTAGTTATATGTAGAGGTTTTGGTCGATCATAAGTGATTGAATTGGGTTTGTGGAAGAGGCTTAAGGCATCTGGTATTGAGCTTAACCAAAACTATACTCAGGCATAGGAGATGCTATTCTTGTAGTTCAATCTTCATTCCATATTGTAGTCTGATGTTTTCTGTAGTCAGTGAGGCTCCTTTTGTGATGAGCAGTGCACTCTAGGCTGTTGGCCTTTCTGCATGTGTAGGCCCCTCATTTTGTAATCATATACTTACTACAGAAGTATTATTTGACTGTGGGTAGGCTTCCCACCATGGTTTTTCCCTTTATCGGGTTTTCCACGTATAAATATTGGTGTCATGTGTTATGGATGGATGGTAACTATTCTGTGATTTATGTTTATGCTTAATTGCTATATTAGTTATCCTGGTATTTAGTTTATGCATTTTGGTATTGGGTTTATGTGTTCCGGTAAAAGGATTTGTAATCTGTTGACAACTGATTCACCCCCCCCCCCCTTTCAGTCGTCCTCTGGTTATCTGAGTTGTCTAACAATTGGTGTCAGAGCTTGGTCCTCTCTGCAGAAGCTTAATTGCTTGAGGAAGATCCTATGGCGTCTAACAGTTCAAGTTCATCAAGTTCATTTGTAGCTGTTTTCCGGAGAGAAATTCCTAGGATTGATGGAACAAATTACAGGGTATGGAATATTCAGATGGAGACTCATCTAAGATGTCTTGGAAAATAAATTTGGGAGATCACTGAGAAAGGTGTAACCCCTTCTAATCTGACATCTGGCAATCCTCCTTTGACGGTCCTGGATAAGGAGCTTGAGAATTATTGTAGAGCTAGAGAAGCCCCTTTTGTGTGCACTTTCTGATCAACAAGTTATGGGACTAACTGGAAAATCAACTGGAAAGGCTATATGGGATAGATTGGAGACTCCGAATGAAGGTAACCCTACTGTTAAAATTGCTAAACTTGATGGTTATCGAGTGAGGTATGAGAACCTGAAGATGGAAGAAGATGAAAGGATTATTGCTTTTATGGAGAGAGTTAATGAGATTGTTCTGGGAATTCAATGTTGTGGTGGATCTCTGAGCGAAGTTGAAATAGTTTCTAAAGTATTGAGAGCTTTGTCACCAACTTATATAATGAAGGCTACTGCAATTAATGAGCTGAGAACTATGGCAAACACCTCTGTTAATAGGGATACCTTGGTTGGGAAGTTCTGCTATTGAACTTGAGGAATTTGGACCTTTTGGAGCTATAAAATCTGAACCTGCTTTTCATGCATCTACATCATCTACTGGCAAGAGTGATTGTAAAGCTTTATATGTGAAGGAACTAGAGGATATGAAGAAATAAGATGAAGAGTTTGAGCAACTTAAAGCCTTATTTGCTAGAAGAGTACCTGAAGGACCGACAAGAAGTAAGTATGAAGGAAAATCACCTTTTAAATGCTTTGCATGTAATAAGATAGGTCATTTTGCATCTATGTCCTGAAAGGAATTCAAGATTTGAAGAAAGAGCTAGAAGATCTTTTAGGACTAACCATGATTATCAGAACAAGCATAAGTACAAGAGGAACAAAGACAAATCATGCCACTTTGCTGATGAGGAAGTTGTGACTGATTCTGATGATGTATCAACACAAGATTCTGCTAGTGGATCCAGTAATGGAAAGGAATGGGTATTTTTGGCTATCAAGGAAGATGATCTGGTACATGAAGTCAAGGCCCTTGCTTCTAAAAATGAAGACAGGGATGAATGGGTGATTGACAGTGGATGTTCACAACATATGACTGGAGATAAAAGGAAGTTCTTATCTTTGCAAGAATTTGATGGTGGTCTAGTTAGATTTGGAGATGACAAAGCATGCATGATCAAGGGAAGAGGAACAATATCATTGGATGGTAAGAATAACACTGATAATTTTTATTATGTTGAAGGTTTAAGGCATAATCTTTTGAGTCTAGGACAATTGGTGGATAAGGGATTTGAGTTACAGTTCAAGGATGGAAAATGCAAGACTATCAACAGATCTGGATTGGAGATTGCAACCCGTACACAGACAAAAGGTAATGTCTTTCATTTGAACTCCGATGAGAAGACATGTTTGATTGCACAAATTGATGAGAGTTGGATATGGTATAAGAGGTTGTGTCATGTGAATTTTGGTTGCATTGTGAAGATCAGTTCTACTAAGGCAGTTAGAGATATACCTAAGATTGTAAAGCCCTATAATCCAATATGTAAGGAATGTCAAATGGGAAAGCAAATTGGAACTTCTTTTAAGAGTATACAAGATAAATCTGATGATGTTCTTGATCTTATTCATATTCATTTGTATGGTCCTGCTAGAATCAAAAGTTTTTAGGGTGATAGATATTTCATGCTAATCATTGATGACTATTCAAGAATGATGTGGGTTACTTTTCTAAGGGAGAAGTCTGAAGCATTTGATAAGTTTAAAATATTTAAATCTAAATTTGATACAGGGACATGATTAAAGATTAAATGCTTGAGGTTAGATCAGGGTCGAGAATTCACATCCGATGAATTTAACAGCTATTGTGAGAAGAATGGGATAAGGAGACAATTGTCTGCACCCCAGTCACCTCAACAGAATGGAGTTGTGAAAAGGAAGAACAAAACTGTCTTAGATGCAGCTAGAACTATGATGATGGAAGCTAATTTGCCTCATGTCTACTGGAGAGAAGTTGTAAGCACGACGATATACACATTCAATAGAGTTCATATCAAAGGAGACACCTGTAAGACACCTTATGAGTTATGGTTTGATCATGCACCAACAATTAAGTATTTCAGAATATTTGGTAGTAAATGCTATATCAAAAGAGATGATTCCATTGGAAAGTTTGATCCTAGATGTGATGAAGGAATATTTCTTGGTTATTCTAATGAAAGCAAAGCATATAGATGTTATAAAAAAAGATCGCAGAGAATTGTGGAGAGCACAAATGTCCAGGTGGATGAGCAGAATAGAAGTCAAATAAGAACTTATGAGAGAGAACCAACAGTGGAAATGATCATAACTAAATCGGTAGCATTTACACTAGAACAAAATGTTGAACCAGTTACTCCTACAGTATCAGAAAAGTCAACAGTAACTGAAGATCAGGATAGAGGAACAAAAAATAAGAAGACTCCTAGGTATGTAAGGTTGAATCATTCAGAAGATCAAATCATTGGAGACAAAAACAAAGGAGTGATGACAAGAAGAAGGTTGGCAGCTGATGAGGTATGTTTAATTTCACAAGTTGAACCAGCATCAGTAATTGAAGCTTGTAAAGATGAATGCTGGATGAAAGATATGGAAGAAGAATTATATCAGATATAAAAGAATAACACATGGACTTTAGTTCCTGACCTAATAAGAATGTTATTGGAACTAAATAGGTTTTTAGGAATAAATTGAATGAAGATGGACAAGTTGTGAGGAATAAAGCTAGATTGGTTTGTAAAGGATATTCTCATAAGAAAGGAATTGATTATGATGAAACCTTTGCACCGGTAGCTAGGATTGAAGCTTTGAGATTATTTCTTGCTTGTGCTGCACAAAGTTTATCAGATGGATGTTAAGTGTGCATTTCTAAATGGAGATCTTGAAGAGGAAGTTTATATTGAGCAACATGATGGATTTTCACTTTCAGATGACAAAAACATAGTTTGCAGGTTAAAGAAAGCTTTATATGGATTGAAACAAGCCCCTAGAGCTTGGTATGCAAGACTGGATAAATATATTTTGAAGCTTGGTTTCACTAAAGGTAATGCTGACAGTAATCTATATTATAAGATCACTGATGATGACATATTGATTATTGAAGTCTTTGTTGATGATATCATTTTTGGAGGTGAAGATAAGTTGTGTATGGAATTCTCTAACAATATGAAGAATGAATTTGAGATGTCTATGATTGGGGAGATGAAATTTTTCTTAGGTTTGCAGATTATTGAAACTGATGAAGGTATTTTCATCTGTCAAACTAAGTATGCTAGAGAGTTGTTGAAGAAATTTGGGTTGGAAAATTTTAAACCGGTTGGTACTCTGATGGTTACAAGTGAGAAATTGACAAAGAAAGATGCATCTGCATCGATAAACCCTATAAGATACAAGTCTATGATTGGAGGTTTGTTATATTTGACTCAGACTAGACTGGATATAATGAATGCAATTTGTATTATATATATATACATACATACATACATATATATATATATATATATATATATATATACATACATACATACATATATATATATATATATATATATATATATATAAAATGTATGTATGTATGTATGTATGTATGAGAATATATAGCTAAATGGTAAGAATAATTTTCTGAAGTCTTTATCTCATATTTTATCATGACTCTAGTGTAAAATCAGATCTTGCTTATTGGTATGAAATCATTTAATTAGTCTTTCATTTTGAGATAATTGCTCATGTATTGTGGGTAACATATACCCAAATACACATACATGTATATATTTTTATGAGACAAATACTTGCATCATTCTCTATGTGACTGAAATTTCTTTATCCTTGCTACAAAATAATCATGAAAATGGTTAGAAAAACATGAACTTAGATACATATGCATTTTCAATAAATATCGCATGAAATCATATCAGAAGATTGACATGCATAAAGAATCACATAGGTCTTATATTTACATGAAAAGAAAAATGCATTTACATTCAAAATTACTTGACATTATAGCATGAATTAATGTGCATTAAGCATCATAAAGTTTATCATTTTGTATGAAAAGGGAAAAAGTTATTTCACAGGGATATACATATTTTTACTTTGGATTGTTCTTGTTAAAGAAAGAAGTTTTCTTTTATATGTGTGTCTTGGGTTTAGCTTCTAAGAAGGGGTGTTAAATCATGGGTTAATAGAGCTTAGATCTTATTTTCAAGATCTACACACCAATATAGAATTTTAAAGTGCTTTTGGCCAAAGCCATATATTTTTATTGAAATAGATGAATGTTTGCCTAGTTTTTATATATATTTTTTCTACCAAATCTTGATAATAGGGCATTAAATGTAATTGTTAGAAATGCATGTAGATATATCAAGTTGCACCGAGGTTCCATCTTGCCTATTATTTCTAGGTTGATAGGCATTTCATGAATGATCAGGTATTCTTCGAACATGAAGAATTCTAGGGAAGCGTAAGTGGTTGGGCAAAAAAAATGTCGAAACATATTCTCATCTCTCAAATTTGTGGAAGAACATTTGGGTTACTAGTAGTGGAGACATTGATTATGTTTATTTATCATTAAATTATTACAATAGTTGACATATCTGTTGTTATACGCAATCATATATATGTATGTATGTATGTAGTGGTATACATATATGTATTACATACAACTATATAATGAGAATATATAGTTGAATGGCAAGAATAATCTTTTCAAATCATTATCTTAGATTTTATCATGACTATAGTGTGAAATTAGATCTTTTCTATTGGTATGAAATCATTTAGATGGTCTTTTTTTGAGATAATTGCACATGCATTGTAACATATACCCATACACACACATGTATATATTTTCATGAGACAAATACTTGCAATATTCTCTATGTGACTGAAATTTCTTTATCCCTGCTACAAAAACGTCATGAAAATAGTTAGAAAAACATCAACTTAGATACTTATGCTTTTTCAATAAATATCGCATGAAAGCATATTAGAAGATTGATATGCACAAAGAATAAGATAGGTCTTATATTTACAAGAAAAGAAAAATGCATTTTCATTAGAACTTGCATGACATATAGTATGAATTAAAGTGCATTAAGCATCATAATGTTTATCATTTTTTATGAAAAGGAAAAAAGTTATTTCACAGGGAATATGCATGTTTTTGCTTTGTATTGTTCTTATTAAAGAAATAAGTTTTATTTTCTATGTTTGTCTTAGGTTTAGCTTTCGAGAAGGGGTGTTTAGTATAGGCTAATAGAGTGTAGATCTTCTTTTCAAGATATGTTACCTGATTTAGGTTCCATCAACCTTGTAAACCCTTTATTTATTATTTTCTTAATATCTTTTGTAATTTACCCATAAGAGGTTAAACTGTTTAACCAATGGTGTTGAAAGAGACCATGTAAAGGCAAAGTTACTTTTACCGTTTGTCCTCAAGGAAAAGGTCAAAATAGCTAGGTGAGCCCTTTTGAAAGATTCTATTTTTCAGGTGGTTGGACACTCGTAAGGGGTTGGACAATCATTTTGATTCTATGACAATATTTATGACAAAATCCTTATGCAGGCGCCCATGTATGGGAGATGTCTTATGACAGATGTAAGAGAATATGTAAGAGGCTATTTTGGGTGTTTTTGACTCATATCAAGGAGATACACATAAGTTTTTTCAGGTGGTTTTGTAGCCTATTTTTGGTGATACCATAGTGGTATTCATCCTCACAAATCTCTATAAAATGGGGTCTTAAGCTAGAGTTATTCATTCAGTCTTGTTTAATTTCCAGGATAACAAAGTGTTACTGTATTTTACAAAGGTCTACAAGAGAAGTGTATTGTTGTTGTAATCATCATTTGATTAGTAATATATTTTACTCTCTTTCTGTGGTGGAGTTTTTTCCCGAAAGGGTTTCTCCACGTAAATTTGGTGTTTCGTGTATTATGGTTTTCTTCTTGTTGTTTTGATTCTACTATCACTTTGTTAGGGGTTTATCTTTAGTTTCAAATTTGCAAAAAAAATCATTTAAAGTTCATATTGAAAACTTTCTTCACCTTGTTTTACAACAAGATCTACATACTAATATATGATTTTAAAGTGCTTTGGCCAAAGCCACGTGTTTTTATTGAAATATATATATCAATTTGCATCAACGTTTCATCCTGACTATTGTTTCCAGGTTGATAGGCATTTCATGAATGGTTGTGTATTCTTCAAGTATGAAGAATTTTAGGGAACCGTAAGCTTCATGGTTGGACAAAAAAAATGCTTGAACCATGCTCTCTTTTCTTAGATTTGTGGATGAACATTTGGGTTATTGGCAATGGAGAGATTAATTATGTTTATTTATCATTACTTATATTTGCACATCATTATTTGTATGGTGTTGACTTTATGGTGATGAGAGTCTAAGTTGTACTCTTTGTATATCATATTTCATGTACTTATTTTCTAGATTTAAACACTTTACATGATAAATGTAATATGTCAATTGTATATATTGAAGACGATTCATTCATTTCCATATTTATGTAAAATTGAGTTGTTTATTTAATTTGCAATATATTATTTTTGGGTAGTGTACATTACATTTGGTATTCGAGCTCTAGGGCCTTGTCTATTATGCTAAGATGCAAACCTTGACATAGGTCAATTCATAACCAATCACGGTGAATAATTCAAACAGTGATGAATTCAATGGACAAAACAATAAGTAAAATGATAGGTTGGACCAAATACTAAACCTTTTGACTTGAAGAAAGAGCCAAGATGGATAACTTAGAGAAAGAATTGAAAGGAAATCGAGAGGGTCAAAACCAAAATGCAGACCAAAGGAATGAGGAACAAAACCAAAAGATTGAAGACAATGGAAATAATCAGCCCGTCAAATTATAGAAGAACTAGGTAAGGACCTCAAGAGGATTGCACCACCCAAATTTCATGGCAAAACCATTAGAAAAGGAATAGAAGCTTGGATCATTGAGATGGAGAACTACTTCAAGATTTGTAATATATCCAATGAGGTCAAGGCTACGTGAGGTGTGTATCAACTCACTGGTGAAGCAATAACTTGGTGAGACAATGAAAAAGTTAAAAAGAACTTTTTAGGAAGACTTGATTACCTCAACTTTTCTTTGACAACAAGATGAAAAAATTTCAAAACTTGACCCAACGCATTTTTATGGTGAATCAATATTGACCAATTTTCTTATGTACCACAATATCAGATGGATGAATGATTTTGAATCTAGAAGTTCATCTTGAGTTTGAGACCCCAAATTGGAGCAGATGTGCATACCATAATCCTTTGACTATGGATAATGTTTTTGAGAAGGAAATAAAGTAGGAGTAGAAGCTTCAAAATGTAGCCAACTATTGTGAACACAAGAATGGAGAAGCTAAGAATAAGAAATTCCAAAACAACAACTACTAGGGAGGAAAAAGTTGTCAGATCCAAAACCTAAAGTGAGAAAAAAAATCCCAAGATAAGGTTGAAGGAAATCACAATGGGAGAAATAAAAGGGGCTACTACAACAACAATAATAGGAGGGATAGGCTTGAAGAGCTAAGAGCACCCTATAATGGATTCTATGTATGTGGAGGTGAAAATTGTGCCAATGCTTGCCCTCAATGATAAATGAAACAAAAGGAGAGGAATCAATAACGGGGATGCATTCAGTTGTAGACAACCAACATGCTAACTTGATCTAAGCCTCAGACAATTCAATTTTTGGGTAAGCTCTATTGCCAACCTATCTTTATATTAATTGATACTAGAGCAACAAAATTGTTGATGTAATTATTTATTCATGTTGGATATAATTACACTTTACTTAAGTTTACTTAGGTACATGCATAACATAGTTGTTTGCATATGAGACACTTAGGGAGATGTGCATACATTGGGAGTGTGTATGTAGGAGAATTTCCACATTTTATGGTGTGATCTTGTTGTTACTTTATCATATCCACTTATTATGGGATGATAATCCCACCTTCAGTGGATGATCCACCTCATGTGGAATATTTTACCATTTCTCCTACCTACCCTTGCATCTCATTGAGCCACATGTCATCATTGTGCTTTCTCTTGTCTCTTAGCCTTGCCTTTATAAGAAGGCTCATCATATATTGTAACTTTTGATGATCCAGTTGATCAGTATTTTCATCTTGATAGGTATACAGTTTATTCTTGTCATATTTTATCTCTCTTGTTATTGTGCTATCTATTGATGTCTTTGATCTTGGTTGCTTCAAGCATAATCTTGATTAGAGTGGTTGGAGCGCCATTGCATAGCCTTTGGAGAGATTCTATTGCATCTTTGAAGGAGGTCAAGAGGCATATCTAAGGATCAGCATCTTATAGAGGCGTCCTAGACCATATCCGACCTCACCATTGCGTCCAAGTGACTAATTCCATAAATTTTGACTATAAATTCGCCTATATTGGGTGAAAATCAAATTTGGGGCTTTGGAGAAAAATTTAGCCAATTTGGCTAAGGTGATACGGATTTTTCAAAAAAAACATTATTTAGAAAAAATAAATTATTATTCACAAATTTTATATTTGTAAAATTTTTATTTCAAAAAAAAAAAAATAATAAATTTTCAGGGGGTTATACACCCCCGACCACCGTACTGCGACATATTTTATTTGCTGCAGAGTTTTGGGGCCTGCACACTTTCCGGCTATTACAGCCCCGACATCCTCCCGCAAGCCACCACCCGTACTCCGGCACCCATTGGCTCTATTCCTTTGGTTCCCGCCGCCGCCATTGTCCCAGCCACCGCCTGTGGTTGCTTCTGTCGTCGCATCCTCACTGGCACCACCGCTGCCCGTACTCACTAGTTGCTTCGACTCCCAGCATTGTTGGTTCCTCTACTTCATCGATCGCCATCTGGCCTGCATTCTAGCCACTACCTCTGCTTCGTCGGCCCTCCGACCTAAGCCTTCCGCTCCAGCTATGCTTCCACTGCTCAAGACTTCTGGTAGTTACTCTTTCGCCCATCATCGACCGAGAGTCCTTCAAGCCGTCGGCGACTTGTGCTTTCCGCAAAGATACATGGCAGAACATTATTTGCTCCACGCTAACACTGTCACAACACCACCTCAGCAGACATATCGTACAGTCAGCTTACGGTCTACACAGTCAACAACTCAGTTGGCTGCCACGTCAACATCAACGTACTGCCCTCCATTATGCCCAGTCAGCAGACACATATGTGATACCTCATCACGCCACATGGATCCAGTCAACCGTACAAAATCTAATCAGGAGTCACCACGTTAGCAGCTAACGTCACCTTTTTCATACGACTAGGCAAGGGGGAGTGACGACCATACAACCATCAAATTTAAGCTCGTAAAATTCTGACATTAGCACTGCATCAACATTTTTGATATTTTTTGACCCCCTCTCATTGAGCTTTTCAGTTTTGCAATTCAAATTTGGAAGGCCATATCTTGCTCATTTTGGCTCCTTTTTTAGTGCAATTGTTTTTGAAATGGGCTAATTTTTTGTGTACTTTCATGTGGTTGAGTTATTTTATGATTTGGGTAGACATATTTTTGAGAAAATTATGTTTTTGGTGACTGTACCTGTCCAATACCCGTTTTTGTAACTTCCATGACTCCGTTTGGGCTCATACAAACTCCTTTTCAGGTGCTATTTTTTTTAAAAGTGCATGATTTTTTGTCTACTTTCATAATATACTATCAATTTGTAGTGATTTTGAGTGGAAATTATACTTTTAGTATATGGTCCTTTTTGGCCAATTTGGCACTTGTATTGCATAGATCTATCTTTTTGGTATTTTGCATTATATTTCTAAACCTATTGGGGCAGTTGTAAAACAAAATCAGAAGTCCACTTTTCCATTGTTTGCAAGTGGCCTATTGTACACGCACTACATATAAAGTGCCAAAATCATCATTTTTGGGGGGTTACTTTGATTGAGTGAATTTTGGGGGGGTGTCTCTTGTGCTCTTTCTCTCTTGTTTTTTTTAATTTTGCTGCTATGGGTTCTCCTAAGTTTACTCTCTTAACCCCACATAATTATGCTACTTGGAAAATTGATGCATGGAGTAAACTAATGGAAAAAGGGTTAACTCATTACATTGATGGAACTATTGTTGCTCCTATTGATCCTAAGGTTGATCTCAATGGTCACTTGGATTGGCTCACTAAGAACATCATGGCAATTGGTAGCTTAAGAAAGAATGTATCAAAAGATCTCATCTTTCATATTGAGAAATGTACTATAATTAAGAATGCTTGGCAAAAGTTTCAAGACTTGTATGGTCAAGTTGATGAGATTAGGGGATATCAAATTGATAGTGATCTAACCATGTTAGATCCCAAGAACTTTGATACAATACAAGATTATGTCACTAAGGCAAAAGAGTTGAATGCACAACTCAAGGATTGTAGCATTGATAAGAAGGATACTCAATTGAACTTCAATTTGATGGGCAAGCTTCCACAAGAATATGCAACATTTGTTTCTAGTTTCCAAACCCATAGGGGTTCAAGCTACACAATGTGTACATTTGATGCTTTCACCGACATGTTGATGATGGAACGAACTAAGTTGATAAGCATGGGCATTCTTAAGACTTCTAAGTCTCAAGCATATGTCGCAACTCAAGGGAACAAAGGAAATCAAGGAGAAGACAACTCAAACAAGAAGAAAGGGCAATCAAAGCCTAAGTACAAAGCACCACCTTCTCCACAACAAGGAGATTCATCCTTTTCCAAAAAGGACAATTCACCAAAGAAGGAGAGACCAACTTGTGCCCATTGTAAAAGGGTGTTAGGATTCCCAAAGATACTGATAGGGGGGGGTGAATCAGTATTTGATCGGTTAGTTAATTTTCTTGACTGATAACATGAAAAGCATATTAAAACTCTGTACCGGTAAACCATAAATAATGCAAAAAATAAGAACAATAAACACAACATAAGAGACACACCATAACACAATATTTTAACGAGGAAACCCGGTGTGGGAAAAACCTCGGTGGGATTTGTGACCCACAATATTCGCTTACTGGCCAATAAGAGAATATTACTACTTACAATAGGGGCCTGCACATGCAGGAAGGCCTAGTGCCTAGAGCTCACTGCTCAATTACAAAAGAAGTCACACTAACTTACAAAAATGGATTATACAAATCCAATGTCTTGTACTGCTTCAGATTAGCATCTACTATGCCAGATTTAGTACCGGTTTAAGCTCTGCAATATACATAAACCCTTATCCTAATAATTCGCATATTAGGCCTGCTATCATCTTTCCAACAATCGCCTATTAAATGATCTACAATGATCTCATACATATATGAGTCATATTAAAATACGCCAAGTCAGCTTACAAAAGATTTTACAATTAATTACAAAATATATATACACAAAATTTCTGTCGGCCAGGGTGCCGGTAATCTTCTTTTTCGGTACCAGTGATCTGTATGTCAGTGTAGAGTCTGTCAGAGCTGGTGCCTGTGCTTGCCTGCCAGTATCACATGATTGTAAGGTTTCCATCAATGACAATACCTTCAATCACCTACAATGTCTCATTGGAGTGTGCATTTGACAACAAAAGGTTGGTCATGAGGAGAGTTGTTGTCATTATAAGAAGATTGATGAGCTCCTACATATCCTCAAAAAGAACAATATTGATTTGCCTAATGCCTACAAGAAGGAGGATTCATCACCTTCCACTTCCTCACAATCAAAGGGGAAAGGACAAGCATTTATGGTTGCAACAAGTGGGAAGACTCACTCTTTTGGGACAAGAAAAGGACAAGCTCTTTGTGCTACTACAAGTCATGATTTAGGGAGACGACTTCTAGATTCAGGGGCTTCTCATCATATGGCATCTTCACAATCTATGTTTTTCTTCATTTGAGCCATGCACCATGCCACATATTTTGATGGGCAACCATACATACATGGATGTGATTGGGAAAGGATCTATTGTCATTTGGGATAACTCCTTCAATCATGTGTTGTGTGTACCCCATTTGACAAACAATCTTCTTTCCATCTATCAAATCACACATGGGGCAAAGAAAACTGTGGAGTTCACACCTGAGTCAGTTATCATTAGAGACTTGGAGAGTAGAGCTATCATTGCAACTGGGGTTGTGGATCATGCATCTCAGTTATATACCTTTTTAGATTTTGTTCCTATTGATGAGGATGATTTTACATATGATGATCACAATTCTTGTGATGATTCAGATTTTGAGGAGAACTTTGGGTACTTGAACTTGGGGATTCTCAAATGTGACCTTGTTCTTGAGCCTTGCATTTTATCTCCTCCTCTTGATATCACATTGCCTATTTCACCTTATGTTGCAGATGATGCAACAATTTTTCCTTCTTGTGATTCAGTGCAATAGGGTATATCTTGTCTTCCAGCTTCAGTTCATTTGGATGACTACTTGACAGACATTGCAGGTTTGTTTGTGGAGTCCTACATTGCATATTTGGGAGACGTCCTTGATGATATTCATCCTCTCTTTGATGAAGATGATCTTTCTTCGATTGTTGCGAGGGAAAAATTTTACCCCTCTTGTTCATGATCATTCTTTTGAGGTTGACATGATTGTGGATTCTTATGTACAATAGTTGGAGGAGGTCTCTTTATCTTTAGAGGAGACATGTGAGTCTTTGAATCTTGTTCTACATTCATCTCCACTAGATCTTGGAATGCCTTTTTCAGTAGTGTGGATCAATTCACCACCTCTGGAGGGGGTATCTTTCAACATCAACATGGGGACACTTGAGTTGTTTTTCAGAGATTTCATTCATCATGAGTTTTTTTTCTACATCTTCCCTTCATGATTGGGGAGACTTCATGTATACACCTTTGGTTTTGTTTCTTCCTAAGGGGAGGAAAGTTGTTTGACGTTCATGGAGAAGTTTCTTCATTTAGTTTCAATCTTCTACCATTGGTGCAGATTCTACATTGAGGGGGGGCTACCTAGCTTCTCTTCTTCTCTCATATGGGGGGGACTTTATCCTCACATGGGGTTTTGTCCTTCATATACTTCTGTGAGAGTTCTTTGTATAGTTTTCATCTCTCTTTTGGAGGAGAGTTTTTTTCCGATTGGGTTTTTATCTCTTTCCCTGCTTCATGAGAGATCGCATTGCATTTGTACATGGGTACCTAACATGGTCTTGTAGCCAGGACCCATCTTGCATTGCTTAGTTTCTATGTAGACTTAAGTGTGTTCCCCTAAGTTGCACTTAAGGGGGGTGTTGGTGTAATTATTTATTCATGTTGGATATAATTACACTTTACTTAAGTTTACTTAGGTACATGCATAACATAGTAGTTTGCATATGAGACACTTAGGGAGATGTGCATACTTTGGGAGTGTGTATGTAGGACAATTTCCATCTTTTATGGTGTGATATTGTTGTTACTTTATCATATCCACTTATTGTAGGATGATAATTCCACCTTCAGTGCATGATCTACCTTATGTGGAATATTTTACTATTTTTCCTACCTACCCTTGCATCTCATTGAGCCACATGTCATCATTGTGTGCTCTCTTGTCTCTTAGCCTTGCCTTTATAAGCAGGCTCATCATACATTGTATGTAACTTTTGATGATCCAGTTGATCTGTATTTTCATCTTGATAGGAATATAGTTTATTCTTGTCATATTTTATCTCTCTTGTTATTGTGCTATCTATTGGTCTCTTTGATCTTGGTTGCTTCAAGCATAATCTCACAAAAATGCTTTGTAGACCCAAGAGTAGTTTCTAAATTACTAGTTAGACTAGTACACATAGCTAGTTCATGGATGGTTCAGTATGAGAATCAGGCAAAAAAGAGGGTAGATTCTTGTCTTTCTTATAGTGAGTTAGAACTTCACAACTTTCAAACTCAAGTCAACCTTTATGTGGCTCCCTTAGGGTCTGTAGTAAATTGTGAAGATAATATTGTAAGTTGTTTGGATGAATTTGGGAATCATGTTGAGATTCATGGCTTTCAAAAACCATTAGAACCTAGGCAAATATTAGCTATGCAACTTAAGAAGGCCCAAAGGAAAGGATGTTCCATTTATGCCATCCACATTAGTGACCTTGATAACATGAAGCCAATGCTTGATGACTGCCATATCCTTAAGGAATTTCAATATGTGTTTCTAGAGGAATTAAGAGAATCGCCACCTAAGAGAGAGTTTGAATTTTTTATTGACTTTCTACCTAGAATCGAGCCTCAAGAAAAGGCTCCCTATAGGATGACCACCCTAGAATTGTATGATTTGAAGGCTCAATTGCAGGATTTGTTGAACCAAGGTCTTATTAGACCTATTCTGTGGAGTGCACCAGTCATTTTTCTGAAGAAATATGGGACTTTGTGCTTGTGCATTGACTATAGGACATTGAACTAGACAACCATCAAGAATAGATAGACCCCCCCCCCCTGAGAGTTGGTGAACTCTTTGATTAGATGAAAGGGGCTATAATGTTCCCTAAGATAGATCTTAGATATGGCTACAACCAATTGAGAATCAAAAACATTTTTGAAACAACTTTTAGGACTTGTTACAACCACTACGAATTCACAGTGGTTCCATTTAGGATAACTAATGCTACCACAACTTTCATGAACCTAATGAACATTATATTCAGAGATTGCTTGGATGAATTTGTGCTAATATTTCTGGATGATATCTTGATATACTCCAAATAAATTTAGGAGAAAGATAAGTATTTGAGGATAGTTACAATGCTTGAGGGAGCACCAACTCTTTGGTAAGCTATCCAAGTCTACCTTTTATCAAGACAAGGTGTGTTACCTAGGCCATATCATTTTAGCAAATGGGATTATAGTAGATCTAGAGAAAATTAAGACAACTATGGAGTAATGTGACTGAAGTCCAAAGTTTCATGGGACTTACAATATGAATCACTTCACTCCAAAATAAAGGGAAAATATTTGAGTGGATTGAAAGTGTGAACAATTTTTTCAACTTTTGAAAGAAAATCTCACTATAGCTCCAATTTTGACTATACCTACTCCAAATGGGCACTTCACAATGATAATTGATACATCAAGAGAAGGTGTAGGATGAGTGCAAATGAAAAATGGGCAAGTAGTGGCTTTTTATTCTAGGAAGTTGAAGCAACATGAGTTCAAATATGCATTGCATGACTTAGAGCTGGTAGCCATAGTTCATGCACTACAAATGTGGATACATTATCTCCTTGGATAAAGCTTAACAACTTGAGGTGGATCCAAAATGGCACACTCAGTTGCTCAAGAAGGTTTTTCCTCAAACCACACTCCATTATGTGATGGATCCAATTATGATTTTTGGAGTGGAAGGATGGAATCCTACTTGATGGCTTTAGGTTTTGAGGTTTGGCAATCTATTTTGGATGGATATTAGATCCCTGGTAGTCCCCCAAGGGATCAAGTTGGTAAGAAATCTTGTGAGAACAATTCTAAGGCTAGGAATGTTATTATATATGGTTTCACTAATTCTCAGTATGTGGAATCCATACATTGAAAATTAGCTAAGGAAGTATGGGTCAAATTGCATACAATTTATGAAGGAAATGAGTAGGTCAAGGAAGCAAAATTTACACTTGTAGAGCTTAGTTTGAAGTCTAAAGATGAAGGAAGATGAAAACATTGCAACATTTTTGCTTTGGGTTGATGGATAGTTTTTTTATTAGAGGAGTTGGCAAGGAACTAAAGATACTAGGAATTGTAAGGAAGATACTCAGATCCTTATGGCAAAGATTTGATCTCAAGGTTGCTACAAGTAAAGAAGCTAAATATCTGAATAAGTTGACTATGGATGAGTTACATGGGTCCCTAACTACTTATGAAATGAGATTTGACAATGAAAAATTCTAAAGAAATGAGGGTGCTTTCAAGGTGCCCAAGAAGCAATATGAGCTAGATCCTAATGATGAATTAAATCTGAAAGAAGTAAACTTTGTCAAAAGATTGCAGAGAGGTTTTGGTAAGTATAAGGGTAAGTTGTGTTTCAAATATTTCAATTGTGGTGATATATGACATTTTGTGGCTAAATATTACCATAAAGATTCTAACAATGAATGTCAAAAGAATAGGAAGAAGTATTTCACTAAGAAAAAGAAATTTAACAAGAACCAAAACAATTTCTTTGCAAATGAGGACAATGTATCAACTGATGAAGAAGAAGATCAAAGCACTTTTGGGAATGATGGTGAAAGAGATCTATTCATGCCAGTGGAGACCCATATTAGTAATACTGGTGTAGACACTTAAATCTGACCACCAGTTTTAATAAATATTTAATGTTTATTTAATTCACTAACAATTCTTCTATTAATTAAATTAATATTTAATTCATTCATCCCCTTCCTCTATAGATTAAATAAATTATTCAATTTATTTGATTTGGCCAAATTCTAACTTTTAATTAAGTAAATCATATTTATTTAATTATATACACCTTTCCCATTTAATTAAATTTATATTTAATTAAAAACCCTTTTGCATTTAAATAAATCAATATTTATTTAAATCAACCCAATGTAAGTTGCAACCCACTTTTCAAAATAAATAAATTTTATTTCAATTAAATCCTAAAAACCCCCCGACTTGCATTCTCCTTAAAAATCCACTTACCCACTAAACCCCCTTCTAGATTCTTCTAATCACTTCCATTTTAGCCTAATCCTCCTACTAATCATTTGCACATTCCTTACGAAAAGGGTCACTTCTCAAAAACCCCCAAATTCTTCATAAATCATTAAAGGTGTTATTTCTTCAACAAGTTAACCTCCAAAGTCTTCACAACCATTAATAATTAACTCAATCTTGACCCATGGTTAGAGACTTTCTCTCTAACTTAACCATATTTTAACTCATGGATCTCTTCAATAATTCATTGCTTTGATCATGGTTATCCCTTTAACTCTTTCACAAGAGTTTATCATATTTATGAAAGCTTTATCCACTAACTCAACCCTAACCAAACTCTCCTACGATGACCCTCATGTCTCCTCAAGCATTTATTGCTTCTTCCCTTTCCTCTCAAGCCTTCTCATGGTGACACTTGTCAACATGGGATTGGGTTGAAAGTCCCACATGGATTTAGGATCATTCAATCCTAGCCCTTATTAAGATTACTCAATCTTAATGATTCATTTTCCCATTTCTTCTCTAAACAGGCCTCACTTCTCTCATTATCATCATCCCAAGTTTTATGCATCCGAGTTATTGTCTATCACTTGAATCCATATTTGCCTCTCTTTGCAAGCATAAGAATTTAGGATCATTTTAGCATTATCATATATTATATTAGCATAATATCCATATTGTTTAGTTTCTTTTTCATAGCATCATCTTCATCATAGCTAGCTTTTTTATAATCTTATAGATCTAGAATGCATTGCATATAGATCATTTTCATCACATATCACTCGTTCTTGGAGTTTTCATTCTAAAGGTCAGTTGCTCAATGATCTGAGAGCAACCATGTCTTGAGAAATCCTATGAGATAGAGAGCAATGTGATGTCTTGCTAGGATTGTTTATTTAACTTGTGTTATCTATTAGATCCTCTACATATAATGTTTCATTGGTATGCTTGTTTTTCTCTTAACTGACATTAACCATCTTCTAGGCATACATTTTTTGGCACGCACCATGGGGCTATGTCCCATTCATCTTCTAACAAGTTAAGATTTTCTTAAAAAAAATTAAAAATTGCAGGTTTTTCACACATAGGTAGCGCTTTAGCGCTTTTGACGCCTGATATAACGCTTTTCTTCTGGTTTTTGTGCCTTGTCTAGACTTTTTTCTAGCGCTTTAGTTGTCTATTCTAGTGCTTTTTCCTAAAACAACGCTTTTGTTGCTTGTTCTAGCGCATTTGGCTTAAACATGCGCTTTTGCTTTAGTATAACGTTTTTTATTCTCTGTTAGCGCTTTTGTTTCCCACAGATTAACGCTTTTGTATTGGGCAAAGAGATCAAAATTGTAACCTCATGAAAACATTTAGGCTTTTGAGCCCATCATTTGGATTAACAATTTCAAGGTTTTGCATATGCTAATGTTTTGTGCAGGTTCTCAAGGAGTTATCTTAGTTTATTTTACTTCTTTTTGTTAAAAAAATCATTCTTTTACAAAAAGGCTTAAAGAGAATTGATTTTCATTTTGCAAAGATCTAAAAATAACTTCATCTTTCATTGGTGTTTAAAAAGAATCTCATTTTCCTTTTTGTCACAAAGGGTTTAAAAAGAACTACAATATTTCTTTCTTGAAAGGCTAAAAGAATCTCATTTTATTTTGGGGCAAGTTAAAAAGAATTTAACATTTCCTTTGGTGCAAATAAAAGGAATCTCATCTTCATTTTTGTTTTTTGCAAAGGGTAAAAACAAGCCACATTGACATTTGCTACACGATTTTCTTTTGTTGACTAGGTTTGCTTTCTAAAGTTTTTCAAATATCAAACATCTTGTTATCTTGGTTAAAAAGAGCACCATGTTTGTTGGAGCAACATCTCCAAGTAGCCAAATACATAACATTGCAATGATGGGATAAAAGGAACAACTTGTACACCATGCTTAAAAGTGATAGGTTTATGCTCTCCCCTTAATTGGGTGATCAAAAAGTCAGACTCACTCTTTGCTTTCTTTCATTTATGTCAAATAAGATAAATCCTTTAGTAGGCCTGCCCTCCCGAGAATTTCATAAGGTCGATGAGAGGGTAACAACCTAAGTGGCAACGACTAAAGCCAAGTAAATACAAGCCACTATAAACAAATGCATTTGTGACGAAAGTTGCAAGCGATGAGTGTTACATGTTGTCATAACGGTGTTATGTCTTCCTTAGTGCCTATATGGTACGTAAAACCTTGTAGAGCGTAACCTCTACAAGCTAGGAGACCTCCTTTAACGGAGTGGAAAACGATGTTGATTATGACCACTCGAATGAAATCCATACTAAGAAACTTTAAGAAATAGAAGTCAAACTGAGTCAATAACTAGACATTATAATATTCAAAGTGCAAGGGTGGGGAAGAATTTGCCCCCAAGACACTCACCATATGACTCCCAAGATAAAAATCCAATTGAGAAGCAATTTTCTTTAGTTTAATTTCTTGAAAAAGGCAAAAACAAAGGCACACCTTTGGGTGTGACATGACTGTGTGAGATAAAGGAGTTCCAAGATGTGGGCTTTGGACATCATAATGACCTTTTGGCCTTAAGACTGAGTCTGATTGGTGTGTCTTTTTTGTTCAAACAACTGAGAACAAGAGGGAATTTGAAAAGATCCTATCAAACATACACTCAATGTTTAGATTATAAAACAAACTATCTTCTTTACTTGCTACTGTATTTTTAAATCATATTTTAGAAGATCATCCATCAAAAAAATAGAATTGTCAAAAATATAAGTCAAGCTTGTCAAAATTGTCAATCAACATAGTAGTTTAGCACATTGAACCATTAGTATAGTGCTTCCAATCTATTTGGTAGCACTTAGGAGGCAAATATTAGCACTTAAACTACACACACTAGTGCATATAGCCCAGTCAGATTTTCAAGAATTCAACCATTAAAATAGTGCATTCATAGAACATTTTAGTGCTTACAGAGGACAACATAGCACTTTAGAGGATGAGGATAGCGCATTTGACTAATATTTTTGCGCGTACTCTGTCTATTTTAGTGCATCCTCGAAAAACTACCTTAGACAAAGAGCAGTTTAGAAACTTTTTTAGGAAATTTAGAACATTTTGAGATACCCTTTTCAGAGTTGTTATTTTCAACCATCAGAAATATCAGTTTCATCTTAGGAGAATCAGATTATCACAAGTTTTATTTTTTCAACTAAGCTTAGATCAATCAAAAGAGTGCAATTATCATTCTGATCTTTAGCTAAGTTAGGATACATCATCCTTCATCGCAAGACAAAGCTGAAATCATATTACCTTAGTCTTATCGATAGGAAGGATCTTTCCTATTTTGACTTAGGTATCATATCTCATCCAATTGGCACTCACAACAATGATGAAAGTCTAAAAACTGCACTTGTATGACCATTCCTCATCAATTAAGGAAAAGACAACCTAGTCAAAAGGCAATTCTCAAAAAGAGAAGATTTCTCTATATAAATTGCAAACTCTTGCTAAAGCATCACACCTTCTTACACCATTTTTATAATTATTCATGTGGTCGTGGAACCGAATTTGACAAAGTGTCTCTAAAAACTCATGCTTTTGAACAAAGGTCAATGTTATCACAACATCTCAATAGAGGAGGAAAGATCAACTTGGCTTATTTGCCTCAACAAATAATCACCTATTGAGTTGAGAACTAATCATTCACATGTCAGTTGTAACTCGAGCTCAAAAGCGTAGATAATAGGAAATATAATCACAACTAATCATGGGACATAAAGGAACAAACCCCTTTAACATCGACTTCAATTTCATCATCAGAATACTGCCTACAACATGTTAGTTTCACAAAATACAAAGGAAATGCTACAGAAAATCCAAACTCAACCAATGAAACTACATGAAATACATATAAAATAAAAATACTATTATTACCTTCATGATTTATGTCTCATTGTGTCCTAACTCCACTGTTCCTGGTTGCAGATGGTGTGCTCTCAAACAAGCACTGATAGCTTCCAAGATGACATATGAAGAATGGACTGATAACTGATAGTTAACTGATACTATGATATGCAATGCTAAATGATTATTCTATTTTCTTCAAGATTAAAACTGACGAATGCATTAGTTTTCACAAATGATTAGCTTGAAAACTCACTTGAAGACTAACTTGAAGACTAACTCTTTCTCAACTCAAACTCTTGATTTTATAGACCTTGAGAGGATAAGATGATGTGGCCCAGATCAACGGTCATGATCAGATCTATAGATTTGGATGGTTGTGAGCAAAGATGAAGGCTGAGAGAAAGGGGGAAGGAGAAGACAAGTGTCACTCATCTCACCTTGACTGGGTTGCTGACTGAGGAAATCTAGGGATGGTTGGAGAAAATTTAGGCATGAGAGGACAAGTGGACTCAAGTCCTTCCTAAGATGTAGGGATGTTGGAGGGAATATAGAAGAACGTTAGTAAATATGTGTACGTACACAATATTTCATTAAATTTGGAGGTTGAAGATAAGTGGCTAATAAATGATTTATTTATTTTATTTTGTTGAATTAATTTAGCCACATGATGAATGAGTTGGCAAAGGAAAGATGAAGTGGAGATGGAAGGTGAGTTGGAAAAGGGATTTAAATAATTTTAGAAATTATTTAATATTTGAGACTATAGGATAGAAGAATAATCATTAGATATTAGATATTCAAATGATTGAAGGAAGTAATTAAATATTTAGATATTCAATTAATTGATCAGAAGAATAATTAAATATTAGATATTTAATTAATTAGAGGAATAAGATAGATGAATTAATTAATAAAATATTTCAATTAAATTAATTAATAGAAAGAAACGACATGAATTAAATAAATTAATCTTTTCAAATTAACTATTTAATAGAAGAATAAATATTAAATAAATATAAAATATTTATTTAATCACTCATAGCCATTTTTATGTGTATACATTTTGCCCCTCTTTCAAATGATGTCGAGACAACATTGTTTCAAAGATTAAATCAAGTCTCGATAGTGTGCCCGATAGAGATAAAAATTCTTGTGTCCCCCCTCGGGAGATTGATCGTGAATTTGTTGAACAATTTTGATAAGCGATTGATCTCACGATAATTGAAAAGGTCCGTCAATTAAATTTATTTATGAAAAATAAATATAATTGCTCCATTGAAAAATATTAATTACCCTTCCAAATAGGAAATATAAAATTAACCAAAGTTAATTTTATTTTCATTTGCATCCTTGCCAGCTTTGTGAAGAAATTGTCTTGGTGAGGTGGCAAAATGGTGATCCCGTTGGAGAACCATCAATTTGAGCGCATTCGACGATATCAGCAACCTCCTGAGTATGGGTATGTAGTATGTATCTTATCCTAAATTTCTCGCAACTTGTTTGATTTTTCATATTTGTTTAGCGCGTGTTTGGTTATTTTGAATTTTTTTCGATTTTCGACAAGTATGTTTAGCTTTTTTGTTTTCTGTTTTAGCACTTTTTCATTTAAAGTTAGCGCATTTGATAAGTTTTGCATAATGTGCTCATTTTGTTAGCGCATGTGTGATGTATGTTAGCGCTTTTGCTTGGTCAACGCTTTTTCTCTCATTGTTTATGCTTTTGATGCTTAAAACAATGCTTTGATTGTTTCACGCATATGCTCGAAGGTTTAGCACTTTTGTTACAAAGGTTCACGCATATGTATGATTTAGCACTTGCGTTCAATAGAATAGTGCTTTTGTTAAAAGGATTAGCACTTTTTCTTCTAATGAATGTGTTTAATGTATTGCATAGTAAAAAAATCCACTTTGACGATTAGATTTAGGTATTTTGATGCGCAATTGTTATGAATAGGTACTTGATTGTTTGATTTGATAATGTTGATTGATAGGATAAATGATTGATCGATTTGATGTGATTGGATAGATTATCTCTAAGAAACCGATTTAGTTTCTGATGAAGTGCATAGCAGAGTTTGATTGAACTCAGTGATTGATAGAAAACCATGATTGATATATTTAAATTGATTTGATAGCCTAATTTGCTTCATGTGAAAAGATTAACCAATTGTTGTTGTTATAGATTAGCGATCTCTTTGATTTGATAGATAGATGATTGATGATCAAATTCTCTTGGTAAATAGAAGAAACTTGATGTTCTCGAGTGTCGGGAGAAATTCCCGACGATGTGGCACTTAGTGCCAGAGCTTACACAGGCAGAGGTGAGACATATAAATGCCTACGAATTACGCCACCTGTTATACATGCCTAATATTACTTGTATACACCTAAAATTGGCTATGAGCAATTAAATAAATATTTTATATTTATTTAATATTTATTCATCTATTAAATACTTAATTCGAAAAGATTAATTAATTTAATTCATTTTCATATCTTTCTATTAATTAATATTTTATTAACTAATTCATCTATCCTATTCCTCTAATTAATTAAATATCTAATATTTAATTATTCCTCTAACCAAGTTAATTAAATATCTAATATTTAATTATCTCCTCCAGTCAATTAAATATCCAATATTTAATGGTTATTTTCCTATCCTATAGTCTCAAATATAAAATTATTTTTAAATTATTTAATATCTCTTATCCAACTCACTCTCCATCTCCACTTCACCTTCCCTTTGCCAACTCATCCAACATGTGGCTAAGGAAATTAATATTTCTAAATATCAATTCATGATTTATCCTCAACTTCCAAAATTAATGAAATTGTGTACATACACATATTTCATAACC
This sequence comes from Cryptomeria japonica, assembly GCF_030272615.1. Lineage (NCBI taxonomy): Eukaryota > Viridiplantae > Streptophyta > Pinopsida > Cupressales > Cupressaceae > Cryptomeria > Cryptomeria japonica. Next base: position 34,436,901 of record NC_081406.1, on the reverse strand, counting down.
ATTTCCTATATTCTCTCCAACACCCCCTACATCTTGGGAAAGACTTGAGTCCACTTGTCCTCTCATGCCTAAATTTCCTCCAACCGTCCCTAGATTCCCTCAGTCAGCAACCCAGTCAAGGTGAGATGAGTGACACTTGTCTTCTCCTTCCCCCTTTCTCTCAACCTTCACCTTTGCTCACAACCATTCAAATCTGCAGATCTGATCATGACCGTTGATCTGAGCCACATCATCTTATCCTCTCAAGGTCTATAAAATCAAGAGCTTTAGTTGAGAGGAAGTTAGTCTTCAAAAAGAGTTTTCAATCAATCTTATGCATCCGTGAGTTTTTGAAGCAAATAGCAAATATCATTTTAGCAATATTATCATATAGTATCATTTAGCATAATCATGTAGCTTTGCATATCATACTATCAGTTAACTACAAGTTATCAGTTCATTCTTCATATGCCATCTTGGAAGCCAACAATGCATTGTGTGAGAGCACACCATCTGCAACTAGGAATAGTGGAGTTAGGACACAATGAGACATAAGCCATGAAGGTAAAATAATGTTTTATTTTACTATGTATTTCATGTAGTTTCATTGGTGGATTTTGGATTTCCTGTATGCATTTCCATTGTATTTTGTGGAACTAACTTATTACAAGTAACATTCTAAGGATGAAATTCAAGCTCACACATTTTGGCGCCCACCGTGACCTCACATATACCTTTAAAAATCTCGCAAAAAAATAAAATTAACATATTTGTAATGCAGATTCATGCATATGTCAATTCTGATAGCGCTTTTGCATTATAGGTTAGCGCTTTTGCACAATAGGTTAGCGCATATGTCATGCAGGTTAGCGCTTTTGTCAGAAAATTAGCGCTTTTGCACAATAGGTTAGCACATATGTCATGCAGGTTAGCGCTTTTGTCGGAAAATCAACGCTTTTGCACAATAAGTTAGCACATATGTCATGCAGGTTAGCGCTTTTATCTAAAGATTAGCACTTTTGTAACGCAGGTTAGCGCTTTTGTAATGAAGGTTAGCATGTGTGTAACGCAGGTTAGCACTTTTGAATCGTAGGATAGCGCATTTGACAAAAAGCTTGTAACCGATTTGAAATTAGGCTTGTGGAAGCCCACCTAAGGTTTTTTCACTAACTTTTTACTATTTTACAGGTTTTTAACAGTTTTCTGCAGGTTTGGAGAAGTTAATTTAGGATTTAGTGATTTCTTTCCTAGCTTTTTTCAAAGTTGGTTAAAAAGAACTCATATTTCCTTTTGGATAAAAAAAATTTCATTTTCAAATTTGGTGTTCTAAAAAGTACCTTACTTATTTTTGGGCTCTAAAAATAATCACATTTGCAAAGTAAAAAGAACAACAAATCAAACATTTACTTTCTTGCAAAGTTAGGATTCACACCTCAAATTTTGGGCTCTAAAAATAACAACAATCTTTTATTTTCTTGCAAAGGTAAAAAGCACAATCAATCTTATATTTTGTAAGTTAAAAAGAACAATCAACTTGTCCATTCTTACAAAGCAAGTTACTTTTTGCAACGATTTTCATTTTGTTGACCAGGATTTCCAATTCCTAGTTTAGAAAATCATTTGCTATATGGGGCTAAAATAAACACCATGCTTATTGGAGCAACATCTCCAAATAGGACTTAGCCAACAAATTGCTTTGAAAAGGTTAAAAAGAACACTTGTATTCTGTGTCTCGAAAGTGGTAGGTATATGCTCTCCCCTTAACTGGGTGATCAAAAATCCAAACCCACTCTTTTATGCTTTCTTTACTTTCAAGCAATTAATCCTTTAGAGGGTCTGCCTTCTCGAGCTGCCTTGAGGGGGCCAGTGAGAGGGGAACAACTTAAAGTGGAAACGGGCTAATACCGAGTCCTTCCAATCCACTCTAAATAAATCATGTTTGCAACGAAAGTTCAAACAACATGTGCTGATAAGTTCATGTCGACACTATGTTTCCCCATAAACCCTATGGAGCGTAACCTCTATAGGCTGGGAACCTTCTGTATTCACAGAGCTGAAAGTGTCGCATGTATGGCCACATGACCAGAAGCCTTTACTAAAAACCACTTGTACTAGTTGCCAAAATCCTTCTAGTTGTTGGCGCAGGAAGTCGGACCTCTGAAGCGGCTCACACACATACGATTCCTAATAGAGATATAAAGTTTGCCATGAGGAGATTTCATGGAAACTGGTGCTTGGCTACCCTAAAGAAGTGAGTGCCGAGGGTGGAGCCAATGGGGTCAAGCATCTAAATATCCACTTTGAATAGCGTAGCCTCAGGGGAAACTCCATGTGAGATTCAACAACTATTGTCTCAGCCTGCCATAGGGATTTGTACTTGCCTGTGCATTTTATTTATTAAACATTGTGTCTTCTATGTTTGTAACATGTTCCAGATGGTCAAAAATTGAAGAATATTATCATATACAAGTGATCGAAAATCAACAAATTTCTGAAAAGTGTGATCAAAAGGATAAAACAAAAAGCATTCTAACACTTGAAGCACCAACTCAAAATCAAAGTATCAAAACATCAAGATATCAAAATAATCCTTGAAGTAGGTTTGTCTTTAAACCATCATGTATTTTCAAGATAGCTCAAAACAACTAGGTTGCTAATCCTATAGGTTATTTCCAAAAGGTTCTATAAACATCAACATTCAACAAACTATTGATTCAAACATCTTAAGTGCAAAAAATCAAAATCCTTGTCAAGACTCTCATCAGGATAATCAAATCCTCTATCATGAAGCTTGATCAATCTATACTAGGTTCCTAATCTTGGATATATCTTTCCTATTTTGAACTTAGGCTACATCAAAACCAAAATTGCACCAACATTGGAATCAAACTTGTAAACTGTCAAATGCTTATATGACTTTTAAATATCACCTTAAGAAAAGAAAACCCAGTTACAAAGCTTCTCAGAAAAGAATAAGATTTTTGTATATCAATCGTAAGATCTTACTGAAACATAGGACATTCCTACACCATTTTCGTCACTACTTACGTAGCTGCGGTACATAATTTGATGGTGAAACTCTACAAAGACGTGCCTTTCAACAAAAAGATGCTTTATCCCAACGAACAAACAATAGTGGTAAGATCAATAAAGCATAGCTTCCTAAACCAATAATTACTTATTGACCTTGTCCTTGGGAATTTTTTGACAACTTTGAGAGAAACACATGCCAGTTTGGACTAGAGCCCAATACGAACAGCTTAGAAAATAACAAATGGAGGAAGAAGATAACACTTTTGGATTTACCGTTGTCGACGAAGAAGCTGTCAATAGCATGATTAGAGACCTTGAACAAGATTTCAAATTTGATAGGCAAATGGAAAAATTATTGACAAAACAAAAAGAGAAATATCTCTTGATATTGGCAAAATTTGGAGCTAAACTGCCACAAGACTTTAATATAGAAAGCTTAAAACAAGATGCGGAAACAAGTAACACCCAAAACACAGATGAGCAAAACAATGAAGATATGAACAAAGAAAGTAGCGAAGAAACAAGGAAAGAAAGGGATGACAAAAGAAAATAACGTAATGATAAAAGAAGCGATGTGGATAGTCTGTTTTCAAACTTTACTCAACAAATACAAACTCTACAACAGAAAATACAAGACATGCAAAATGGGACAAGTTCCAAGAAGTATTCATTAGAAGACATATGTCCATATCCCTTTGATAAAAAGCTAAATATGATACCATTTCCACAACATTGCGAGATTCCTAAATATGACAAATACGATGGAAGATTTGATCCTCAAGATCACATTAGGGAGTTTTGTACTATGAGCATGGAATTTTCTCATGATGAGACTTACCTCATGCATCTTTTTCGTAGGAGTTTAAATGGGCAATCAATGGAATGGTTTTCAAGATTACCATCTGGAATCAAATCCTTTGAAGAACTTGTGAATAGGTTTATTTCACAATATTCCTACAATATAAGGAATGAAATAACAATGCTAGATCTTTGCAATGTTAAACAAAAGAATGGTGAATCCTTTATGATCTTTTTACAATGATGGAAACAAATGTTTAATAGGTATCCCCGAGATGTACCTGATCAAGAAAAAATGGACATATTCATTGATAATCTTATCAGTGAAATGAGTTATTGACTAAGGATGCAATGTCCTCCCTCTTTTTCCCCAAAATGATCGAAAATGGTTTGAAAATAGAGAACGCAATGGTAAAGAAAGGAGAACTAAAACTTTACAATAATTCATACAACAGCAATAACAACAACAATGATAAACCCAAGTTCTGGTCGAAGAATAGGAATGTCAGCAATGAAGGAAATGATGATAACAATACTGCAAAACAACAACAACCAATTTTCAATCTATCAAGTCAAATCCCAAGCAACGACAATCTAGAAAACAAGAAAGTCAAGTCCTTTTTCTCTAATCCTTGGAGAAAATTCACAAATATTGGAGAACCTTTAGAATCAGCTCTAAAAACTTTGCTTGCTAACAAATTGATTGTTTTACCTGAAGCAAGAATTTATGAACCACCAGTTAAGCCAAACTGGTGGAATGACAATCATTTTTGCAATTATCATTGGAATAAAGGACACCTAACAAATGATTGTCAAAGATTGAAACACATTATCCAAGATCTAATTGATAATGAAACCATTATGGTGGATAGCCATAAGACAAATGAATCACACTTGGCTTTTAAAACTCCACTTCCAAACTATGATAAAGGTGAATCATCCCAATTGGAAAATGACAAAGGGAAAGCCAAAGTGAATTACGCCTATACATACGATGATGTAGTAAATGTGATAATTGTTAACAAAAATCCATCTTCAGAATCAATCAACGTTATCACAAGAAGCAAAGCAAAGGTTACCTTTCCAGGTATAGTAAAAGACTCAACATCCACATCACAACAATACTATTTAGTAAAGCAATTACAATGAATACCAGCTCAAATATCAATTTTGGAACTTCTCAAAATTTCACCTATGCATAAGGAAATTTTGGAGAAAGATTTAGTGGAAACAACGGTATCAAAGTATTTGGATATAGATCAGTTCCAAAACATGGTAGGACATCTTATAGCTCCTCATTGCTTATCATTTTCTGAAAATGATGACGCCTCCTTACAACATCCTCACAATACTCCTTTACATGTTGAAGTCTCCATTAATAAAACTCATGTCAAACGTGTACTCATAGATGGAGGCGCTGGTTTAAACATTTGTGCATTAAGTTTGATAAAAGCTTTGGGATATTCAGAGAATGCAGTGGACCCAAAAAAGAAAATAACCATCAAGGCTTACGATGAAGCAGAACGTTCTTCTAAAGGAACTGTTATGCTACCAATAAGGATAGGACCTATGGAAAAGGATACATTGTGTCAAGTTTTAGACTTAAATCTCTCCTACAACATTCTTCTGGGAAGACCCTGGATTCACAAGATGCAAGCAGTTCCTTCTACATATCATCAATGTGTAAAATTTCCTCATAAAGGAAAAGAAATCACTATAATTGCATATTCCAGTCAATATTGCAACAATTTGAAGCCAACACAAGATACCATAGTTCCACATACCAGAGAATCAGTATATCCTACCAAGGAAATTCAAGCAAAGTTATGGGAAACTTTTGAAGAAAAGCTCAAGTTAAATGATGAAGGAATGGGAAAATATTCTTTGAATAATTTTCCACTTTCCCCTAAGTCATATGGAAAACCTACAGATATTCAATCAAAATCATCAGAAAAATCAAAATGTATGTTTAAGGGAACCTTTGTTAGTGTCGGAACTCTTGAGGAAAAAAATGAAGACAAGGACATTCTTGGTTGGTTATACAAAGATGAAGATAAAACCATAGCAACAGTAGCAAAAGTCAATATTCCCATAAAACAATATGGCAAAGGATATAAAATCATGCAGAAGATGGGATATGAAGGGAAAGGACCAATTGGTAAGCAACATCAAGGTATTTCAGAACCCATTTGTCCACATTCACAATCAACAGAAGATAAATCTGGGTTAGGATATCTGAAATCTAATCAAAGGCAACACAATACTCAACAACAAAAATGGAGAAAGAAATCAGTTTCTCAAGGACATAATTGGCAAGAAAAGTTACATCAAGAAGCCAAAACAGTAGCCAATAAGCAAAAGAAGCAAGAAGATCATGAAAAGAAAGAAGAAAAGACTACTATCAAAGGTGAAGAAAAATCTTATCAACAAGTTCTGAAAATACAAACAAAAGAAAAATCTGAACAAAATATTCCAGAAGCGGTAAAAACAGAAATGACAGAAATCAGAGAACTGTTTGCACCATATGACATTCCAGTATGGTATAGTGGAGTAATCTTAGATCAGAATTCAGAAACAGATTCCAATGAGTATGAATGGGGACCAGATAATTTATCTACTACATCAAGTAATGAACACAATGAAGATCAAGCAACCATTACAAAAGAAGAGTTGTCCATTACAAAACAAAAGATAAAATTAGAAAAGAGACAAGAGAAACTCAGAATTCAAAGAAAAGAGGCGTATGCAAAAAGAAAAGAGAATGACAAAAACAGCGATGCAATGCCTCAAGAAGTACAAACAAGAATCAGATATGCAAGAACTATAGAAGAAATAAGAGATAGTCAAGTTGGATTAACTATTAGTCTAAAAGAAGATGAGTTTGAAAGAAGACAAATCTGTTAAAAGAATCCTCTTTAACATGTACACAAGTCTATAAACTCCAAACTGCAAATGGAGTCAATCAAGAAGAAATTTGCAATACCAAAGACATGTGTGTTGATATAATCCATGCATTTAAGGGACAAATGTCAATTGAAGAACCACTTGAGTGTGAACTACAAAATGCTAATATTAATCTTGTTAAGACCAATTCAGAAATTCTTGAAGACAATCCTCAAAAATATTCAATCTATGACAATACCTATTCTACGATAAATTATGATCATTATGTCATGAACGTTGAAACACCTGATGATGACAGTGATTATGATTTACCCCTTCTTCATCCTAAGCTAATTGATTGGGATAATTTAGACAACCCCGAACTAAATGTCTTTTCCAATGATCATGACCTAGATGTGTACCTTAATGCTATTGAACCCATCCCACCTAAGATATCTTCCACTACAGATTCAAGTAAAGTTTTTCATAGTCAAGAGAATGCCAAACTTTTCAGTCGCAAAAGTGAAATAAAACAAGGAAAGAGACCTATGGTTGAAAACCATTTCATGGCAACATTAGATCAATCAAAAGAGAAAACAAAGGGCATATTTGATGATGAAAACCTCCTTGAGGCGTCAGAAGATGGAAAGTTTGACATTTTTCCTGCATATTTTCAAGAAAGATCTGCTATCCTGATAGAATCAACAGAAGAAGTAAACATTGATACATCAAAGGATCCTAAAATACTTCATTTTGCTGCCTCATTATCAGAAAAAGAGAGGAAAGAATACATGGAATTCTTTAAGCAACGACAAATTTTTTTTGCTTGGTCTTATGCAGATATGCCAGGGCTAAACCCAGATCTTATCATGCATCATCTTAATGTGGATTTAAAAGCAAAACCTATTAAGCAGAAGCTAAGAAAGATGCACCCACATATTGCTCTCCTTATCAAAACTGAGCTCAAGAAATTATTAGAAGTGGGATTCATAAGACCAGTTGCTTATCCAGAATGGGTTTCAAGTACTGTACCAGTATCAAAACCAGATAAGAGCATAAGAATCTGCATAGATTTTAGAGATCTGAATAAAGCATGTCCAAAAGATGATTTCCCACTACCAAACATTGATGTCATAGTAGACTTGTCAGCAGGGCATGAGATGTTTTCATTAATGGATGGCTTCTCAGGATATAATCAAATAAGAATCACACCTGAAGATCAAGAGAAGACAACTTTCACCTGTGCATGGGGAACATACTACTGGAACGTTATGCCATTTGGGCTTAAGAATGTAGGGGCAACTTATCAAGGGGCTATGACGATAATTTTCCATGACATGATGCATACATTTATGGAAGATTATGTCGATGACATACTTGCAAAATCTCACACAAGAAAAGAACATTTGAACATTTTAAGCAAGATTTTTGACAGGCTGGAAAGATATCAGTTGAGATTGAATCCAAAGAAATGTGCATTTGGGGTAACCTCTGGAAAACTCCTTGGGTACATTATATTAGCTCGTGGCATTGAAGTCGATCCTAGAAAAGTTAAAGCTATCATGGAGATGGAATCACCTAAGAACATAAGTCAATTGCGATCTTTACAAGGAAGGTTGCAATCAATCAGGAGATTTGTGTCCCAATTGGCCGATAGATGTCTTCCCTTTACCCATCTTCTACATAAAAATGTTCCATTCAAATGGGATTTAACATGTGAAGAAGCTTTCTTGCAAATAAAAGAATATCTTATGAGTCCTCCAGTACTGATATCACCAACCAAAGGGAAACCCTTGTTAATCTATGTCTCAGCAATAAGTGTATCATTAGGCGCTCTCCTAGCTCAGCACGATGATGAAGGAAAAGAAAGAGCAGTTTATTATATCAGCAGAACACTTGTTGGATATGAGTTAAATTATTCATCAATTGAAAAGATATGTCTGGCAATTGTATTTGCAACTCAGAAGCTATGACATTATATGCTGATTCATTCTGTAAAATTAATAGCAAAGATAGATCCTCTCAAATATTTATTGAGTAAGTCAACATTAACAGGGAGACTAGCCAAATGGGTTATGCTACTAAGTGAATTCGACATAGAATATGTTGACTGAAAAGCCATCAAGGGACAAGTCATTGCTGATCAATTAGTTGATGCACCTCTACAAAACAACATGCCTTTGCATATTGAATTTCCTAATGCAGATATCTTGACAATAAGTACAAAATTTTGGGAATTGTACTTTGATGGTTCTTATACTCAATATGGATTAGGTGCAGGAATATTTTTTATCACACCTCAAGGACATACAATTCCGAAATCATATAGACTAAGATTTCCATGCACCAATAATACTACAAAGTATGAAGCATTGGCTATAGGGCTCAAAATGGCCATTGAATGGAATGTCAAAGAACTACATGTCTATGGTGATTCACAACTTTTCATTTATCAAATAAATGATGAATATCAAACAAAGGATGATAAGCTTATGCCGTACAAACAGCTAGTGGAAGAATTTAAAGGACATTTTAAAGAAATCACATTCACCTAGATTCCCAGAAATGAAAATAAAGCAGCAGATGCAATGGCTACAATAGCATCTCTCTTGCAAAATAAAGAGAATCAACAACATTACGAGTTTCTTGTGGAAGATATCTTAACCCCTACCATTCAATCCCAGTATACCTATCAAATTTGCCATATATCAGGAACCAGTCAATCCTTATACGGTCAAACCTACCAATATTTAAAAGTTCATATCCTTCCTATGGAATTATCTCGTAATCAACGCAGAAACTTTATCCATCAATCCTCTCGCTATACCATTATTACTGATATCCTATATAGGCATGGTCTAGATGGTACATTATTGAGATGTCAGGAAAAAGATGAATCTGAAAGAGTTCTTAATGACATTCATGCGGGTATTTGTGGTACACACTCAAGTGGTTTAACATTGGCTAAGAAACTTATTCATATGGGTTACTTTTGGCCTACTATGGAAAGAGACTCATTCACCTATGCTAGAAAGTGTAAACAATGTCAAATTCATGGACATTTAATTCATGCATCAGCACAAGAGTAATATCCTATGACAGGGTCATGGCCATTTTCACAGTGGGGCCTGGATTTGGTAGGAAAGATCAATCCCTTATCTTCTAACGACCATAAATTAATTCTAGTTGCTATTGAATATTTTACTAAGTGGATTGAAGCAGTGCATTTAACAACAGTGACAGGAAAACAAATATCATCATTCATCTTGAATTACATAATTTGTCGCTATGGAGTTCCTATGACCATTATCACTGATAATGGAAGACCATTCAAAAATCAAGATGTAAAAGAGCTATGTGAAAAATTTCATATCCAACATAGGTTCTCTACTCCATATTATCCACAAGGTAATGGTCAAGCTGAGGCATCAAACAAAACTATTTTAAAAATCTTGAAGAAAATAGTCAATGAAGCTGGAAAAGATTGGCACATTCAGCTAAATCCTGCTCTTTGGGCATATCAAACTAGTGTCCACACTCCAACAGGGGCAACTCCATATTGTTTGGTCTATGGATCAGAAGCTATATTACCTATAGAAGTAGAGATACCTTCTCTACGAGTATCCTTGCATGGTCTTATACCAGAAGAAGAACAAAGAGTCTCTCGACTCCAGGAACTAGAACTAATTCAGGAACATCGCCAAAATGCAATAGACCATTTGAAAGTATATCAACAAAGAATGGCAAGAAGCTATAACCACAAAGTCAAGCCGTGCATTTTCCAGATTGGAGACATAGTTCTAAGGGAGAATCCGAGAAATCAGCAATATCGGGAAAAGAAGGGCAGATTTGAACCAAATTGGCTAGGACCTTTTGTCATAGTAGCAACATATGGATCAGGAGCATACAGATTATCTACCCTAGAAGGTGATTGGTTTGATGAACCTATCAATTCTATCCATCTTAAGAAATTATATGCTTAAGATATAAAGTTCTGAAGAAATCAATAAAAAATCAGAAAAGCAGAAAATCCCTAAAAGTATATAAAACAATAAAAATCCAATAAATTTAGATGTTGAGAACCTGGTAAAAAAACACTATCTAAAAAGTGAGTTCCTCCATCTATGAGATCGATTTGCGCACCTATCCGCTCCATCCTCTTGCATTTATAACTTCCATTTATCTTAAGCTTATCCATTCCATCTTTCGCATCCATTGCTCTGAACCATTTAGCAAAACATATGCAGCCTACCAACATTTATCAATCTTTGACATACTTGTTGTAGTCATTATCTTAGATTTTATCAACATTTATCAATCTACATTTGTATCCCACTATGGTTTGGATCTTGACCAATTCGTATATCCATAATAAGATCTTTTTGTTTCCACTGGGGGAAAAATCCCAATTACTTTTGCTAAGGTGATCTTTTGAAATTTAGAAAATCCAAAAACATTCGAAAAAAATTAGAAAATCCAAAAACATTCGAAAAAATTTAGAAAAACAAAAAACATCTAGGATTTTGAAACAGATAACAAGCAAGAAAGCAATGAAAATCAAGGCATCTCATCAACAACTGAATTGTCAAACTCAAAAAATGAAGAATCAACCAGCAAGCTATAAAGGATTATCAAAGATCATTCATCAAAATGATAATATCAGTTAATGACCATAAGAACATGTGAATGACATACAAGATTCAGTGTTTATATCTTGATTTTATTGCTAATCATGTATTCTATGCAACTCAAGGATGTTCATGACTAGAGGAGCTATGATGAGGCATGATTATTTTCTTTGATTGCTGTCTGTGGTTTATCTCTTACTACGGTATGAACTTGTCTTAGGATATGATCAGCAAAAGATCAAGGAGGACGTTCCAAGTCATGCATGAAAGGAGATACTCCTTGTCTATTCTGTAAGCAATACTCAGGTCAACTTGGTCCATTATATCAATTTGCTTGTATTAACTTGCTATATCAAAATCCATGTAAGCAATACTCAGGTCATCTTGAATCATTATGTCAAGTTGCTTGTATTTTCTTACAACATTTAAAGCTCAATGATGAAAACAAGCATTGTTACCCGATAGCATATGAAGAATGGCAGTACACTTTTTAGTTAGATCATTTCATTAGCTCATTATTCATCTACATTATAAGCATTCATTTGTCAGTTGCATTATAAGCATATCATTTCATTAGCAGATCAACGGTCATAAATAAAGATTGAGTATACTTGGACAAACAAAAACAATTGCATTTTATCATATTAGGAGCATTCACCCTTAGAATCATTTTAATCATTATCCATTTCATTTAGTTGCATTTTCTCATCACATTAATTGCATTCAATTAAGTGCATTTCATGTAGTGTATCATTATTATTATCTACATTATCATTTCATAAAGATCATTTAGTTGCATCTTTTTCACTTAGATTCATAATCATTATAAGCATAACATATAAATCAAAAACAAATCAATCATTCATGTGTAAATCCGTATAAATCATTGTGTTAATTGCATTCAATTAAGTACATTTCATATAGTGTATCATTATTATCTGCATTATCATTCCATTTATCATTTAGTGGCATACATAAAAATCCAAAAAAAAAAATATTTCATTTGCATATACATCATCTTAAGCATTAAGCAATCATTTCATTTGCATTTTCATATATATCATTTGCATTTACATTATTTAAGTTAAGTAATCATTTGCATTTCCATCTAAGGTCATCAAAATCAAAAATCAAAAACATTTATCATTTGCATCATGTAAGTCATTATCATCATATAATTATTCATCTACTCATTTGCTTCCATGAAATTAAAAGCATAAAAGCATATAGAACATCATCAAATAAAGTAACATGTATAAATAAAAGCATCATCATATAGAAATCATGTTTGCATATAGATCATCATAAAACAATAAAATTCCAAGTATACAATGATATCAGATACAACAATACAAGTGTCTCAAATCAAAGTCACGGCTCTCCTGTACCACTACCACCTGACTCTATCTGTCTCTGTGGCTGTGGGTGAGACAATCCTCCAAATGCATGTCTACCATGCTCACCACTCCTCTGAGGAGGTCCCATGACCCCACCACTGCTAGTATCCATCAACACGGTGGTCTGATAACTACCTTCTCTCTGGCTCTCTGCAACTACCTCCTCATATCGTCATTGCTAGTAGGAAGTCTCCTTCCCGACCCGAAATAATTCTCTAATAGTGTCTACTGAGAGAGTACCTGTCCCAACCTGCTGAATATGATCTAGAAGACCCTGAGTATCCTACTGTCTCCTAACAGTTGTGTCTCTCTCAGTCATAAGAGTCTGTATCTGTGCTCGAAGCTGATCAATCTGTGCTCTCAGACTGTCAATAGTATCATGCCCTGGCACATCATGCTCTGGTATAACCACATCTGGCATATCCTGCACTGGTGCAACCTGCTCTGGTAGATCTTGTTGTAGTGCATGAATCCCAATCCCCTCACCACCCACCTATCCAACTGTTGGAACCTCAGTCCGAGTAAATCTTTGAACCCGTCGTCTAATCAGGGGAATATGATCCTCAGGATCCTCATCATCACCACCATGAGCTGCAATAACTCTAAGATCTGGCTGAATCTATCCAAAATCAATACCCCTCCTGCAATCCCCATCCAGTCCAGTCACCCTGCCCCTATCACTGCCAACCCTCTAGGTGATCTCATCCCTACCCTGCCAATATCCCTCCCAATCCGTCCACCATCTCTCCCACCCATAGGATGAGGTCTATCAATTCTGCCAGCCGGTCCAAATGGTCCTCCACGGACTCTCAATCAACGTCCTCTTCGTCCAGTTCCACCACCACCACCTCCATCCCCACCACCACCTCCATCCCCACCATCATCTCCACCTCTCCTAGAATCATGTGCAGCTCTAATCTCTCATCTTCGTCTCTGTCTCCTGCTAATAGGATCATCTGAATCATCATCGTCATCTCCTGAGCTAGGAGGAGGATCTGCTGGATCCGTAATCCGAGGAAATGGATGAGCTAATAAATATTGAGCATACTCTGCAATAACCCCAGGATCCAGAATGTGTAATCGAAAAACTCTACACGAGCAATCTCAAATGACAAAGATGGTCCCCAATCCTGCCTATCTCTGTATCGCCAAGCATAAATAGTCACACCAGAAGGCATAGGCTGAATGATACCAAACTGTCTCAAAATCCGACCAATCAACTATCGCTCAACAATGAAGGGGGTACGACCAATGAGATATCTACTCTACATGATAAATGGTAATGTTTGTGCATCATCCATCCATGGCTCACAATCAACATATGGTCTCCAAATAATGCTATCCAAAGAATCAAGAACCCAACGCCAATACTCCATCTTACCCAGCTTGGGTTGAGTAAGAACACCTGCATAAAAATAAACATATGGCTACCTCTCTCCATGAACTCTATGATGGATAGGTTGTGTAATAGCAATGTGCTCCCAACACTAGATTTGTAATAAAGTACATCCTGTCGATAAACTAGCACTCTCATCATACACAACCTGGTGTAGATCATGATATAAATGTGCTAGCATATAAACACCCCAAGCATATCGCGTCCGATGCTGCATCATGCTCAGTAGCACCTCACCCCATCCAACTGAAAATCCTTGAGATCGCCTATCAGGACATATAAAACCACCAATCAAACCAGCAAGAATCACAGGAAGAGTCTCATAGTACATCACCATGTCTACCCATCGGATCTCTCCTCTACTAATACTCTCATAAGCAAAAATGACTCTGCAAGCCTCGGTCCCAACACGATCCTGATAATCATACTGCACTAGCTCACCAATCACCGGCATATGCAGAATCTTGTAGACATCCTCTAGCGTAACACTAATCTCACCCATCGGTAGGTGGAAAGTGTTATGCTCACTATGCCATCTCTCGGCTAATGCGGTCAACAAACCTTTGTTATGCGTAATCTCTAGCATAAACAGTAAATGACATAAACCACAAGCATCTATGTGTCTAATCTCAACCTGGGATAACTCTGGAACTAAATGATGTATGGCTGGTAATTTCTCCCGACACTGGAGAACATCAAGTTTCTCCTGTTTGTCAAGAGAAAACAATCAATCAAATTAAACTGACTCAATCATCTACCAATAAATCAAATAAAACTGAATCAAATCAATCAAGCTATCCACCAATCAATTCAATCAATCAAATCAAATTGAAGCAACTTAAGCTATCCAATCATTTTAAACCTATCAATCATGGTTTATATTCAATCACCGAGTTTGATCAAAAACTCTGCTAAGCTCTTGTATCAGAAAATAAATCGGTTGCTTAGAACTACTCAATCAAGCTAAACAAAGCTAATCAATCATCAAATCTACTCAATCAAGCTAAACAAAGCTATCTATCAATCAAGCTAAACAAAGCTACTCAAATCATTAAACCTATCAATCAAGCTAATCAGAGCTACTTAATCCAGTAATCAAAGCTATCTATCGATCTATCAATCATACAAATCACTCAAACATGACTCTATTTCATCATCCATGCGTATCAAACATGTTAAATTTAAACATCAAAATGATATTTAGCTTTTGTATCAATCAACAATCTCAAATTTAGGCAAAAACGCTATCTTTTTTAGCATATGCGCTAATTTGAGCAAAAGCGCTATCTTTTTTATCATATGCGCTAATCGACCATGCATATGCACTGCTTTGTGCATTTGCGCTAACATTCTATGCATAAGCGCTAACAAATAAAACAAAAGCGCTATTCTAAGCATTTGCGCTAACAAATAAAATAAAAGCGCTACTTTATGCATTTGCGCTATCCTATTGAACATATGCGCTAACAAAAAGAGCATATGCGCTAAAACAAACATATGCGCTAACCAAAAATGCATATGCGCTAACCTAAATTGCAAATGCGCTAAACTAAAAAATGAAAAATTCAAAATTTTCAAAAATTAAAAAAAAAGCGCCTAAAACATGAAATTTTGAACGAAAACTTGAAAACAAAGCTTGGGCTAAGATACATACCAGATACCCATACTCCGCTGGCCGCTAATATCACCAAACTCGCTCGAATTGATGGTTCTCCATGGGAATCATCATTTTGGTCACTTCAGCAAGAATATTCTCTTCAAAAGTTGACAAGGATAACAATGAAGTTAAAATTAGCCTTAGTTAATTTTATATTTACTATTTCAAGAGTAATTAATTTTAATAATGGGGCAATTTAATTTGTTTTTAACAAATGAATTTAATTGACTGAAGTTTTATCACATTAATCATGAGATTAATCATTCAAACTAAAATTTTCGATAATTTCACGATCAATCTCCTGAGGGAGCACACAATCTGGATTTTCAATCTCTATTAGGCATTATCAAGACTTGATTTAATCTTTCAAACAATGGTATACACCTAAAATTGGCTATGAGCAATTAAATAAATATTTTATATTTATTTAATATTTATTCGTTTATTAAATACTTAATTCGAAAAGATTAATTAATTTAATTCATTTTCATATCTTTCTATTAATTAATATTTTATTAACTAATTCATCTATCCTATTCCTCTAATTAATTAAATATCTAATATTTAATTATTCCTCTAACCAAGTTAATTAAATATCTAATATTTAATTATCTCCTCCAGTCAATTAAATATCCAATATTTAATGGTTATTTTCCTATCCTATAGTCTCAAATATAAAATTATTTTTAAATTATTTAATATCTCTTATCCAACTCACTCTCCATCTCCACTTCACCTTCCCTTTGCCAACTCATCCAACATGTGGCTAAGGAAATTAATATTTCTAAATATTAATTCATGATTTATCCTCAACTTCCAAAATTAATGAAATTGTGTACGTACACATATTTCATAACCATTTCCTATATTCTCTGCAACACCCCCTACATCTTGGGAAAGACTTGAGTCCACTTGTCCTCTCATGCCTAAATTTCCTCCAACCATCCCTAGATTCCCTCAATCAGCAACCCAGTCAAGGTGAGATGAGCGACACTTGTCTTCTCCTTCCCCCTTTCTCTCAACCTTCACCTTTGCTCACAACCATTCAAATTTGCAGATCTAATCATGACCGTTGATCTGAGCTACATCATCTTATCATCAAGAGCTTCAGTTGAGAGGAAGTTAGTCTTCAAAAAGAGTTTTCAATCAATCTTATGCATCCGTGAGTTTTTGAAGCAAATAGCAAATATCATTTTAGCAATATTATCATATAGTATCATTTAGCATAATCATGTAGCTTTGTATATCATACTATCAGTTAACTACAAGTTATCAGTCCATTCTTCATATGCCATCTTGCAAGCCAACAGTGCATTGTGTGAGAGCACACCATCTGCAACCAGGAACAGTGGAGTTAGGACACAATGAGACATAAGCCATGAAGGTAAAATAATGTTTTATTTTAGTATGTATTTCATGTAGTTTCATTGGTGGATTTTGGATTTCTTGTATGCATTTCCATTGTATTTTGTGAAACTAGCTTATTACAGGTAACATTCTAAGGATGAAATTCAAGCTCACACATTACCCATAATAAGGGATTGTTGACAGTGTTAGCCGAGAGATGGCATAGCGAGCATAACACTTTCCACCTACCCACGGGTAAGATTAGTGTGACGCTTGAGGATGTCTACAGGATTTTCCACATCCTAGTGACCGGAGTTAGTTCAGTATGATTTTTCAGGATCATGGAGGGACAAAGGTGTGCAGAGCCGTATTTGGTGATGAGAGCATTTTGAGAGGAGATATCCGATGGGAGGATATGATTATGTATTACGAGACTCTCCCTGTGATTCTTGCAGGTTTGATTGGGGGATTCAGTTGTCCAGATAGGAGATCTCGAGGTTTTGTTGTTGGTTGGGGTGAGATTCTTCAGAGCATGATGCAGCGTCAGATTCGATATGTGTGGGGTGTTTGCATGCTTGCTCATTTGTATCATGATCTTCATCAGGTTGTTTTCGATGAGGGTGCTAGTCTATTGACAAGATGCACACTTTTGCAGATCTGTTGTTGGAAGCACATTGCTATTACTCGACCTATTCATCATAGAGTGCGTGGTGAGAGACAACCATATGTTTATCTATATGCAGGTATCCTTATTCAACATAAGCTGGGTAAGATGGAGTATTGGCATTGGGTTCTTGATTCACTAGATAGTGTTATTTGGAGACCTTATATATCGATTGTGAGCCATGATAGTTCTGATACTTAATGTAAGTATAGATCCAATAGCCAACAAGATGAGAGGGGGGGGTGAATCATACAAACTTAATCATCCATAAAAAACATCATATTCAACCTCGGTAACATATATATCAGTCATATAACCAAAACTGTCAAACATGCAAACTCAAAAGCATATGAACAATATAAACCTCATAACACCAGATTTAATGTGGAAACCCAAATAGGGAAAAACCATTATGGGATTTCGGACCCACTAAGAAATATACTCTTCTAGAGTATGCTCGGTTAAAAGAAAATCCTGTTAAAGATTACAAACACATTGCTAGATGTGACCCGGTTAAGGGATTTCCCTCAGATCTGTTAGGATCTTCACTTTGTTAGAAGTGACCTTGTTAAAAGTTTTCAAACACTCAATAAGAATGTCACCTTGCTAGAGGATTTACAAATAAGACTGTTAAGTCCACTCGGTTAAGAGATTTTCTGCTACTTCTCAAAATAACAGTAATAAAAATATGTCTGCAACTTCACATCTAAAAATGTTGAAATAGATTCTTATTTGCTCAATACAATCAATTCATAGGACTTATCTTGTCCCTCTACTGGGTTATATACTCTGTTATCAAAATAGGTCTTCAAGCTTCTGTGCTCGGTAATCACTATGTAGCATCCCTGTGCATACACTTGCCCGCATACATTGTTTATCAATAGTTTCCTATTTATAAACAATCTTCCAACCACTTAATCTCCTTGATCACATTTCCCATGATCAATCATAGCCATCAGATCTTCAATCTTGTCCAGGTTCAATGTATCCTTCGATCTGAAAACGTTTTACCCCGCCTTGGAACTTGCATTTTCACCTTGGAACTTGTGTTATGGTATTGCGGTTTAATCCGAGCTGTAGATCTTCCTGCTGATCTTTCTTTAACAATCTTCATACATGGCTTACCAATCATTTAATTCACTCCAGCTCATCAGCTTCCTTCATTAAATATCACATGTAAACATTTAATGCATTCTATTATAGCTCGGTTGTAACTCGGTAAATACTAAACTTCAATCGGTAGACATTCTGCCTTCATTAACCGATAGCGATAACCTTAGAGTTTACCGACTAGGTTCCTTAGGGTTTACCAACTAGGTTCCTTAGGGTTTACCAACTAGGTTCTTTTCTTGGTAACATAGTATAGTATCAACCTTTCAAACAATAGCATATGTAGGATATCAAAACAATCTAAACATCATGATCTCATCATTGTCTAACTCGGTAATAGTTGCCCATTGAATAACTTATCCCCTTATTCATCATATTCTTTCTGTGTCTTTTACCAACATCTTTATACTCAACAAATCATACTTCTTAAGATATGGCAACATCATACTGATTTAGAAAATCAATTTCTTGACATCAATGACAAAATAATAATATTAAGACAGTAATCATCCTTAATCAGTTATATCCATAGTCATCAACAACCTTCTCAATATCCTTATTGAAATGCCAACAATCTCTCATTGTAATTGGAATGCCAACCTTCTTCTTGTCTATTATAATGCCAATAATCTCCCCCTTTGGCAATGATAGCAAAACCAATTGATTTGAGTCTAATTCAGATTGATGTGAAATTCTGAAATGCTGAAATGCTCTCCCCCATACATTAGATTTCTCCTCATTCAGTCGTATTTCCAATCTGTAGTCTGCTCAGTTTTCTCCTAGTCTTCTCCCCTGATAGTTCTTCTCCCCCTTTGACAACAATGCCAAAAAGTAAAGAACTAAAACATAGTTGCTTTCTGTAAGAAGTTATTTCTTGCTATTGTGTATCAACTGAGTCTCGGTCAGAGCATTTGTCTTCAATTCATGTTCCCTGTTTATTGTTTTCTGCACAACTTTAGAAAAACCTCCTAAAGTGTGTAAATCAGCATCAAATCCTAATGATATTCTGTAGAGTCATTGAATTGATGCTTTCACCGAACTCGGTCAGTGAATGGAAGATAGGGGTAGGACCCCTAACTAACTTCTGAGATACTCAAAAGTGTCCTTTGGCAATGGCTTGGTGAAGATGTCGGTTATTTGCTCCTTTGTACTAACATATTCCAACACCACTTTCTTCTCTTGAACTTCTTCTCTAAGATAATGATATTTGATAGAGATGTGCTTTGTCTTAGAGTGCATAACAAGATTCTTTGAAATGTTAATGGCACTAGTGTTATCACAGAATATAGTTACTGGCTCGGTAATTTGCTCATTTATACCTTCCAACAATTGTTTGATCCATGCTATATTGGTGCAATTCAGTGCTGCAGCAACATATCCAGCTTCTACTGTTGACTGAGAAACACATCCTTGTTTCTTGCTAAGCCAACTCACTAGTCTTTCTCCTAAAAAGAAAGCTCCTCCACTTGTGCTTTTCCTGTCATCAATGTTGACTGCCCAATCAGCATCAGTATAAACTTTTAAATCAAACTCATTTCCTTTCTGATATACTAAATGATAATCTTCAGTGCCTTTTAAGTATCGGAAAATTCTTTTGATTGTTGTCATGTGTGTTTCCTTAGGATCTGCAGAAAATCATGCAACAATACCTACTGCATGTGCTATATCTAGCCTGCTGTGAACAACATATTGCAACTTTCCAATCATAGATCGGTAAAGTGTCTCATCAATAGATGCAGATTCATCATTCTTTAATAGTTTACAGTTGGTAGTCATAGGAGTACTTACTGGTTTTGAATCCTCCATTCCAAATTTCTTCAAGATTTCCTTTATGTACTTGGATTGGGTAATGAAAATCTCATCTTTCATTTGCAGTATCTACAGACCTATAAAATATTTTATCTCACCGATTAATGACATCTCAAATTCTTTACTCATTTCATTTCCAAAGTTCTTGCATAGAGAGTCATTTCCAGTAAAGATAATATCATCAACAAATATGGCTGAGATCAGTATTCCATTTTCATTATTCTTCATGTACATATTGTTGTTTTCACTTGTTCTTATAAAACCAATTTTGATCAAATATGAGTGCAATCTCTCATACCATGCTCTAGGTGCTTGTTTCGGACCATATAAAGCTTTGTTCAATTTACATACTTGATCTTTATTATTGTCTTCAACAAATCCTTCAAGTTGTTCAATGAAAACTTCTTCTTCTAATATACCATTCAGAAATGCAGATTTGACATCCATTTGATATACCTTGAAATTCTTGTAAGCAACATATGCCAATAATGTTCTTACTCCTTCAAGTCTTGCCACAGGTGCAAAAGTCTCACCATAATCAATTCCTTCTTCTTGGGCATAACCTTTGCAAACTAGTCTTGCTTTATTCTGAATGACCTCACCCTTTTCATTTAGCTTGTTTCTGAAGATCCACTTTGTACCGATTACATTTTTGTATTTCGGTCTTGGGACCAGTGTCCATGTGTCATTCTTCTTGATTTGATCAATCTCTTCTGTCATAGCATTTATCCAATCTTCACTGTAAAATGCCTCTTTCACTATTCTCGGTTCAAATTCAGATATCAAACATGTGTTCTATCTCAGTTTGTTCCTTGTCATCACTGGATCATCCTTATCTCCTATAATCTAACTTGGTGCATGATGTCTTTTGACATACTTGGCTAATGCAGGCTCGGTAGGCTCTGTATGATCTTCTTCATCACTCGGTAACTGGTTATTTTCTTCATTTTCTTCAACAGTTATCTCGGTAGGACTTCTCGGTTGCACATAGACAAATCCTTCATAATCTTCTGGTTCTTTGGAGTTTCCTTCATCATTTCTTTCTACAAATTCATCAATTTTCACATTTGCACTTTCTACTATTTTGTTAGATGATTTGATCACACATTTAAATGCTTTGCTTCTAGAAGAATAACCTAGAAACATTTCTTTTTCACTTTTCTAATCAAACTTGCCATTTCTATCATCTTTGTGAACATAGCATCTACTCTCAAATATTTTAAAATAACTTACATTAGGTTTCTTGTCATACTAGATCTCATAAGGTGTCTTCAAAGTACCTTTCTTCAATTGAACTCGGTTCAAGGTGTAAACAGCTATGCTTATTGCTTCTCTCCAAAATGTTTGTGGAACTTTCTTTTCAATCATCAAGGTTCTGGCACAATCCACAATAGATATGTTCCTTCTCTCAGCTATCCCATTTTGCTGTGGAGTTCTTGGTGCAAAGACTTGTCTTTTTATACCATGATCATTGCAAAATAAGTCGAACTCATCAGAAGTAAACTCTCCTCCTCTATCTGATCTGAGACATTTCAGTTGTCTTCCTGTTTCATTTTCAACTCTAGCCTTGTACAATTTAAACATTTGAAAAGCTTCTGATTTTTCTTTTAAAAACATTACTGACATCATCCTTGAGTAATCATCCACAAATAATATGAAATATTTATCACCATAATAACTCTGAACTTTCATAGGACCACAAAGATCAGTATGCACAAGATCTAAAATTCCCTTAGAAGTGTAGGACTTACTTGTAAAGCTTGATCTTGTCATCTTACCCATCTAGCATCCTCGACACATAGCATTCTTAGGTTTTTCAAGACTCGGTAGACCTCTTACTCGGTGCTTCTTACTTATTTTGATCAAATTATCAAAATTAACATGACAAAACCTTTTATGCCATAACTACGTATCATCTATTCTTGCATATAGACATTTATTCCGAGTTGAGTCAAGATGAAATGTATTACCTCTTGTTTGTGTCCCGGTAGCAACTAACTTTCCGTGCTTGTCATGAACTTTGACAATTCCTTTTTCAAACTCTATTCGGTAACCTATGTTGTTTAGCTGTGCTACACTCAACAAATTGTATTTCAAACCTTCAACCCAATAAACATCATTACATTTAGCATTATCAAGAAGTGTTATGGATCCTTTACCTTTTACCTGACATGGTGCATCATTACGAAATCTTACATAGCCTCCATCATAATCATCTAATTTAATAAACTTGTGTTTATCACCTGTCATGTGATGTGAGCAACCACTATTTATGATCCAAGAATCATTAGTATTTATATGAGATACTAAAGCTTTTTCTTCATACCTTTCTTCATCTGATCCATCTTTAATAGCCACATAAACAACTTCCTCTGTATCAATTTCATTTGATTTATCATCATTAGATTCATCATCAGCTATTAGGCATGTCTTTTTATCTCTTCTCCTGAAGTCTCCATGTCCTTTGTAATGATTATCTTTCTGTCTGTCATCTCGGTAATCTCTCTTTTCACTAGATTCTTTGTTAGGACAGTTAGAAGCCATATGTCCTATCTTATCACAATTGAAACATTTTAAAGGTAGCTTTCCTTTATACTTACCTCTTCCTCTCGGTAGCCTTCTGGTTAATAGTGCTTCAAACTCTTCTTGCTTTCTGATTTCCTCATACAGTTTGTGTACCTCCTCCATGTTTTTATGAAATCTTTCACTTGCTCCATTGTGATTCCCTTCAGAGTACTTATACTTTCTATCATTGTAATCATTAATTTCATCAATATGAAAAGAACTAAATGCATATTCAACTTTATTTACCGATGACCCACTGTTATCAAAGTTACTTAACTCAAATGCATGTAGCTTACCAATAGTAGCATCTAAAGAAACTGGCATACTGGGTATAGACCTCAATTCATTGATTGCAGAGACTCGGATTGCATAGTTAGGTAGTAGGGTTCTTAACAACTTACTTGTTACATCCTTTTCTTCAATAGTTCCTCCTACTCCTTTGATTTGATTGACAATCTCCTTTAGTCTTGTACTATACTGAGTTATGTTCTCACCTTCATTCATCCTCATAGATTCAAGTTGTCCTCTTAAACTATCCACTTTTGCTCTTTGAACATGTTCATCTCCTCCATATACAGACATGATCTTAGTCCACATTGCCTTTGCATTAGTACATCCTTCTAGATCATTAAACTCTAAGTCAGTCAATGCAGATGTTATTTCAATCATTGCTTGAATATGTTCTTGCTTTGCCCTTATTTCTTCCATAGTCAATGGATAGGTGCTCGGTGCAACAAAATCATTCTCCAAATAGTATACAACATATTCTCGAATTCCTGATAGATGTAGCTGTTAGGGTTCCCACAGATACTGAGAGGGGGGGTGAATCAATATTTGACCGGTAATGAGATTTTCTTGAAATAGAACATGCAGAACATAAAGTAACAGTATACTGATATGCAAGAATTAATGTAAATAACAAAATCAAAAACATCCACATGAAAAGAACACCATAACACAAGATGTTTAACGAGGAAACTCGATGTGGGAAAAACCTCAGTGGGATTTGTGACCCACAATATTCACTTACTAGCCAATAAGAGAATATTACTTACAATAGGGGCCTGCACATGCAGGAAGGCCAACTGCCTAGAGCACACTGCTCAATAAGAAGTCACACTGACTTACAATGAGGATTTACACAAATCCAATATTCTATACTGCTTTACAATAGCATCTTCAATGCCAAATTCAGTACCGGTTCTTGCTCTGTTCTTTACATATACCCTTGACCTACAATTCACACATTAGGTCTGCCTTATCATTATCTTTATATTTCATATCCATACATTTTAAATGTCTACAATGATCTTTTTTATATACAAGAGTCATTTTACAATTTGCCAAGTCGGCTTACAATAATAAACAAAATATTACATATGAAAAATCTTGTCGGCCTCTATGCCGGTATACATGTTCTCTTTTGTGTCGGTGCCGGTGTAGAGTGATTTTGCTAATGCTGGTGCACTGTCTTGCTTGAATAATGTTTTGCCAGTAAAATGTCTTGCCGATGCCATAGGATTGCAAGGTTGCCATCAATGACAAAACCTTCAATCACACACAATGTCTCATTGGAGTGTCCATATGCCAACAATCTCCTCCTTTGGCATTGATGGCAACACTCATGAGAAATTTCAAAAGATATCAAAAAAATGTGTAGACCAAAAAGTTTACCAAAAATGTGAGAGCTCCCCCTAAGCATGTGATCCCTATGTTTTGAATTTTCTCATCCTACTATTCCCCCTTTGGCATCAATGACAAAGGTTAGTAGATTTTGTAGTTGTACCAATCCATAACCTCAACCTTGTAGTTGGGTAGTTATTATCTGAAGAATATCTCCCAAAATTAAGTTTATACCATCCATAAACTTCTTACTGTCTTTTATTGTTGTCTCGGTTCTGTATACTGTATCGGTGAGATGCTACAAGTGCTCTGCCGGTGTTTTGCTTCCCTGTGTTAGTGCCTCTGAGATTTCCTTCCGCAGAGATGCTAAATAGTCCAATCTTGGACTTAGTTTAGATCTCAAGAATTTTGCCTTGTATATTATTTTCTCTTTCTCTCTTTCTAATTTGAGCAATTCTTCCTCAAAATTTGTTATCTTTTCCTCAAAAACTGATAATGTATCGGGTGAGTTAACAAAATTATCTGCAAGTTTATTGATCTCTTCCTGTACCTTGCTTATCTTTTTGTCTAGATCTATGGTCAAAAGTTTTATCTTACAGGTGTCTTTGTACAGAGTTTTGTACTCTTTCAATAAATTGCACAGTTCTGGTAGAAGTGTGTCAAATTCCCTGTTACACTTCTTTATTCCTTCCTCAAAGAATTTATGTTTCTCTTTTTCTACAATTTCCTTTACAGATTCTACCTTTGTTTGCTCAAAATTTCCAGAAATATATTTACAAAGTGTATCCAACTGGCCTAAAGAATCTTTATTGTCTATATTACAATTTGGAGCTATTGATTTCAAAAATGGAATTGAATCATCTATTGCTTTATAAGCTTGTGAGCTATAATCAGTTATTTTCTTGATAGATTCAAGTATTACCTCAGTCACATTTGATGGTGTCCCAACAAACCAAGTGTCGGTGGAAGTGACCATGCTAGTATTGACCTCTGTTAGGTTTGTTTGTGTCTCCATCTCTTTAAGCACTGGTTTTCCTGCTTCATTTCTTACTGGTGGCATCTGTTCTGGAGCCTTTAGCTCTGATGGTTTCTCTGTTTGTGTTCCAGATTCCATCTTTTTCTCTGTATCTACTGTCGGTTGCTCTATCTTTCCTGATTTATCTGGTGTATCCTTATCTACCACTATGTTGATCTTCTGAGTATCAACATTCACAGTATATAGGACTTCAGGATTAGGATTATTATCCTTTGTATCCATACTCTCAGCTGTCGGTTGATCTTTTGTAGTTGTTGTTTTTACTGGCGGAGTATTTAAAGGAGGTGGGGGTAAGTTGTCTCTAATCTTGATACTTGGTGGTCCACCAACTTTACCTTTCCCTTTGTCCTTTTGATATACCAGAATGGGCTTGGGATTCCTATATTCTTCTTGTTTTTCTTTTTCAACCAAGAACATATCGCAACCATTTTCTATTTCCTCTGAAACTTCTGTAACTCTACCTGCCATTAGTGAAATTTGCCGGTGTGCAGTGGAAAAAACTGTCCGGTTGGCCTGAGCTATCAGATCATCAATTTCCTTAGGTGAGTTAACCGGGTATACTGCAAGTAGTTTTTCTATTTTAATTTTCTTATCCAATTCAATTATTCCTTGCCTTCTGGCCTCAAGTCTTTTATATAGTTCATCAGGAATTTCATTTAAGACTTGCAACAAAAACTTTTTATACATGTCCATGTGTAATATAACACTCTCCTCAACTTGTCCTTTCTCATCATCTGATAGGGTGTCATAGATTTTCCCTATGTTTTTCAATTTACCTTCCTCTGTGATCTCATTTAGTAATATGTCAAGAGGGGCCAAGTCAGTGTTTTTCTTCTTCTTCCTTTTGGGGGTCAACTTCTTCTTAGGTGTGACTTTCCTGACTGGAGATCCTATGGCTTGTTGCTTTTGTCTTGTCCTTCTAGGTGAAGGAGTGGTTACCGGTGAGGGGTCTCTTTTCCTGACAACTCTTTTGAAAGTTGCTGGCATATCTCCTTTTGAGGAAGTACATACCGGTGATAGATGAGTTTCAGGTTGTTGGGTTGCCAACTCATCTTCAGTTATGCCAGTTTTCTTTAATGCATCTTCCTTTATGGCTTTTGCTTGTCTAGTTCCTTTTCTCACAAATGCCTCAACCTTTTTCACTCTCTTCTTAGATTGAATTTGACTTTCAATGGTCTCAGCACTACCAAATACTTCTTCCTTTGGTTCATTGGGGGCTTCCAAAAGTGCTTTGGCATAAGTTTCCACTATGTGGTCATCTGTTTCATACCCCATCTCTGTTACCCAGATTGTCCTAGGGATGACTGCTTCCATCCAGATCTCATCCCTTTTTATTACAAAGCATATATCATCCTTATATTTGTTGACAATTTCCTGTGATATTCTGATCCTCTTATTCATTCTAACTTTTAGTGCTTGAAAATACTCATTGATATTCTTTTCTCTGTTTTCACCCATGTTGTTGAATAAGTCAGACAATTGTTTTCCTACCGGTATGTCAAATCCAAAATCCTTGTTGCCTATACTGGGAGCCTGTTTGGTTATATGCAGCATTAAGTATACAAGTAAATTTCCAAATCTAAAGGTTCCTTTCTTATCCTTCTTGATTTTTGCTAAATTGTCAATTAACTCATCCTTTAACCATTCACAGATATCAATTTTCACATTGTCCTTAACCATGTCATAAGCACTCTTTATGCATAAACTGGAAACTGAGTTAAGCCTATTAGCATGAGTTTCTTTGTAACCTAAAATCATGCTAACAAATCTAACATTTGTATCGGTCACATCATTAACCCTCAATGATCTCTTGTCGGATGTTGCACCAGTTAAGTTTGTTACTAAGTCATTGGAGACCTTCTTGGTTTTATCAGGTCTGTTACCGGTGAAAGGTAACCCTGTTACTGCTTTCACAGCTTCCTTTGTAATTTTATGCATTGAGTCAAGCCAAAAGAATGAACCATGTACCCTGCTCAGAACTATCCTAACCACTTCCTTGGGAAATTCAGGAATGCAGAGGATTTCAGTGAATCCTAGGGTTTCAACAATTTTATGCTTAGGTTTCACATTTTCGGAATTGTCACATATGACAGACTTATACATGTTTTTAATTTCTTCATCACCTAATTCCTCCATGTTGCAGTGAATATACATTCTAGGGTCTTCTACATAAACAACACCTTTTGGAATTTTTGAAAAAGCACCTGTGTTGTCATCTTTCTTAGCTACCTCGGGAACTAGCTGAAACATGGGCCTAGGTCATTTTATAACTTTGACTACTGTAGGGTTTGCTATGAATTCAGGTGCAGAGGAGGATGCCGTGATGATAAATACCTTTTTCTACCTTTGGGTGGATTGATTGTTGAAGTGCTTTGCCTCTTTGCTCGGAATGCCTTAGCTCAGAAATCTTCGCGCTTTCTGAAAGTTTGAATTCACGGTGAAAAAAAACCTTATTTTATAAAGTCTTTTCTGCTACCTACCACATTAATTGCTTGTTGGTAATGTATTAGCTTAACTTTATTTGCTGATAATGAATGATTTTCAACTTCTTTTCTCTAACCGAGGGAATAATAGCACATGTGTCATAAGATTGCCAAACCCTCAAGATAATTTTCTTCAATTTGATGAAGAACATCCTGTTGGTGGAGCATTGCTCTGTCCTGCCGGTGGAGTATCATATTGTCCTGCCGGTGGAGCATTTGTAGGTTCTACCGGTGGAGGAGTATCCCCAATATTTAGATCACCTTTTCTAATCCATTGTTTTGAGAATTCTTGCTTAACCTCTTCAACCTTTTCTTTACCTTTCAAACTAGTACTTTTGTTGTCTACTGGTGTACCTTTACTTCTACAAAATTTAGCAATATGACCAATCTTGTTACATGCATAACAAGTTACATTATTTTTCTAAATAGATTTCCCATAACCTATGCCGGTTTGTGTTCTACATTTATTTGATAAATCACCAAATCTTCCACAAACATACACCTTACATTCATTCTGCAATTTTCAGAGTTATGACCAATTTTGTTGCATTTGGAGCATTGATCGGTGGGAGGATTGATGTTCTGATAATTCCTAGATCTACATTCATTTGCCCTATGACCATATTTATTGCAGTTAAAGCATTTTCCATTGAATTTGTAAGTATTAGAAGGTCTTACCGGTTTGCTGTGATCCGGGGTATTTGTAGTATCGGAGCTTTCTCCAACTTCAAATCCAATTCTAGAAGTGTCTCCTTTGGGTTTTTGATTCTTCAATAAGGTACCAAGTTCTTCTGAGCTTTTCTTGAATTTTTCTTTGTGTTGATTTGCAGTTTCCAATTCCCTTTCTAAGATTTCTTTTTGTCTCATTAGTTCATTTGAGCCATTCTGAGTATGCATCAAATCTGTCTTCAACATGTCATTTTCATAGCTAAGTCTTGTGTTCTCATTTGCTGCATCACTTAGTCTTCTGGTCAATTCTTCTTCATTCTTCTTTCTGTCCTCAATCTCTTTGCAAAATCTCATAGTCATATCCTACATTTCATTTTTTGTTGTCATGATCTCTTGTTCCAATTTGCTTATCATATCATTTAGTGATTCCTTTTCATCATTCTCATTTTGCAATTTTTCACAAAGTTCTCTTCTCTTATTTCTTGTAACAGTAATATTTTCTTGAAGTGCCTAAATAATGTCCTGAGCTGCTTTTAAATCATCTTCTAATTTGATATTTTCAAACTTCTCTGCATCATAGTCAGTAAGAGCTCCTTCAAGTTGCTTCATCAGATTTTACATCTTTACCAGTGTCAAGATCTTCCTCAAGCTGTTAGGCTTCTGAAAATAAAGGACCAGGCTCTGATACTAATTGTTAGGGTTCCCACAGATACTAAGAGGGGGGGTGAATCAGTATCTGACCGGTAATGAGATTTTCTTGAAATAGAACATGCAGAACATAAAGTAACATTATACCGGTATGCAAGAATTAATGTAAATAACAGAATCAAAAACATCCACATGAAAAGAACACCATAACACAAGATGTTTAACGAAGAAACCCAGTGTGGGAAAAACCTCAGTGGGATTTGTGACCCACAATATTCACTTACTAGCCAATAAGAGAATATTACTTACAATAGGGGCCTGCACATGCAGGAAGGCCAACTGCCTAGAGCACACTGCTCAATAAGAAGTCACACTGACTTACAATGAGGATTTACACAAATCCAATATTTTGTACTGCTTTACAATAGCATCTTCAATGCCAGATTCAGTACCGGTTCTTGCTCTATTCTTTACATATACCCTTGACCTACAATTCGCACATTAGGTCTGCCTTATCATTATCTTTATACTTCATATCCATACATTTTAAATGTCTACAATGATCTTTTTTATATACAAGAGTCATTTTACAATTTGCCAAGTCGACTTACAATAATAAACAAAATATTACATATCAAAAATCATGTCGGCCTCTGTGTCGGTATGCATGCTCTCTTCTGTGCCGGTGCCGGTGTAGAGTGATCTTGCTGATGCCGGTGCACTGTCTTGCTTGAATAATGTTTTGCCGGTAAAATGTCTTGCCGGTGCCATAGGATTGCAAGGTTGCCATCAATGAAAAAACCTTCAATCACACACAATGTCTCATTGGAGTGTCCATATGCCAACAGTAGCTTCATCCTTTTCTGCCATGTAGAGAAACTTGACTTGTTCAGCTTCGGTGCATCCCTCTTATACATCTTTGGATCTTTAACTCAAGTTCCTTTAAACTTTTCTTCCAGAGTCCAAAGCTCTGATACCAATTGATAGTTCTGATACTTAATGTAAGTATAGATCCAATAGCCAACAAGATGAGAGGGGGGGTGAATCATACAAACTTAATCATCCATAAAAACATCAGATTCAACCTCGGTAACATATATCAGTCATATAACCAAAACTGTGAAACATGCAAACTCAAAAGCATATGAACAATATAAACCTCATAACACCAGATTTAACATGGAAACCTAAATAGGGAAAAACCACTGTGGGATTTTGGACCCACTAAGAAATATACTCTTCTAGAGTATGCTCGGTTAAAAGAAAATCCTGTTAAAGATTACAAACACATTGCTAGATGTGACCCGGTTAAGGGATTTCCCTCAGATCTGTTAGGATCTTCACTTTGTTAGAAGTGACCTTGTTAAAGGATTTCAAACACTCAATAAGAATGTCACCTTTCTAGAGGATTTACAAATAAGACTGTTAAGTCCACTTGGTTAAGAGATTTTCTGCTACTTCTCAAAATAACAGTAATGAAAATATGTCTGCAACTTCACATCTAGAAATGTTGAAACAGATTCTTATTTGCTCAATACAATCAATTCATAGGACTTATCTTGTCCCTATCCTAGGCTATATACTCTGTTATCAAATTAGGTCTTCAAGCTTCTGTGCTCAGTAATCACTATGTAGCATCCCTGTGCATACACTTTCCCGCATACATTGTTTATCAACAGTTTCCTATTTATAAACAATCTTCCAACCGCTTAATCTCCTTGATCACATTTCTCATGATCAATCATAGCCATCAGATCTTCAATCTTGTCCAGGTTCAATGTATCCTTCGATCTAAAAACGTTTTACCCCACCTTGGAACTTGAATTTTCACCTTGGAACTTGTGTTAGGGTATTGCGGTTCAATCTGAGCTGTAGATCTTCCTGCCGATCTTTCTTTAACAATCTTCATACACGGCTTACCAATCATTTAATCCGCTCCAGCTCATCAGCTTCCTTCATTAAATATCACATGTAAACATTTAATGCATTCTGTTATAGCTCGGTTGTAACTCAGTAAATACTAAACTTCACTTGGTAGACATTCTGCCTTCATTAACCGATAGCGATAACCTTAGGGTTTACCGACTAGGTTCTTTACTCGGTAACATAGTATAGTATCAACCTTTCAAACAATAGCATATGTAAGATATCAAAACAATCTAAACATCATGATCTCATCATTGTCTAACTTGGTAATAGTTGCCCATTGAATAACTTATCCCCTTATTCATCATATTCTTTCTGTGTCTTTTACCGACATCTTTATACTCAACAAATCATACTTCTTAAGATATGGCAACATCATACTGATTTAGAAAATCAATTTCTTGACATCAATGACAAAATAATAATATTAAGACAGTAATCATCCTTAATCAGTTATATCCATAGTCATCAACAACCTTCTCAATATTCTTATTGAAATGCCAACAATCTCTCATTGTAATTGGAATGCCAACCTTCTTCTTGTTTGTTATAATGCCAACAAGCCATGGATGGATGATACACAGACATTACCATTTATTATGTAGAGTAGATAACTCATTGGCCAGACTCCATAAATTGTTGAGAGATAGTTGATTAGTCTCATTTTGAGACAATTTGGTATCATTCATCCTATGCCTACTGCTGTCACGATATATGCACGACGGTATAGAGATAGGTGAGATTGGGGACCTTCTTTGTCATTTGAGTTAGCACGTGCAAAGTTTCTGGCTACTCCTAGGATAGCTTATGATATGAGATTGCACATTCTAGATTCTGGGGTTATTGCAGATTATGCTTAGTACATATTGGCACACCCATTTCCTCATATTATCGATCCAATAGATCCTCCTCCTAGCTCAAGAGATGATGATGATGATGACGATGATCCAGTTATCAGGAGATAGAGATGAAGACGAGAGCTTAGAGCTTTTCAAAAGATCGGAGGAGATGGAAATGAGGAAGGAGATGGAGGTGGTGGCGGTAGGAGATCCGGATGGAGAGGAGGTCGATTGAGAGTCTGTGGAGGATCGTTTGGACCAGTTGACAAGATTGGGAGACTGCTTCCTATGAGTGGGAGAGAGGTTGGATGGATAGGGAGGGATACTGGCAAGGCAGGGATGAGATCACCGAGAGGGTTTCCATCGACAGGAGGAGGCAGGATGACTAGACTGGATGGGGGTTAAGGGAGAGGCATTGATTTTGGTCAGATTCAGCCAGACCCTAGGGTTATTGCAGCGCATGGTGGAGAGGATGAGGATCCAAAGGATCATGTTCCACTCATTAGACAACGAGTTCTAAGAGCTACTTGGACTGAGATTCTAGCAGGTGGATAGGGAGTAGAGATGAGGGTATTGGGGTTCATGTGCCACAGCAAGATGTGCCACAGCAGGAGACCATGGATAGTCTTAGAGCACAGATAGATCAGCTTAGAGCACATGTATAGACACTCATGATAGAGAGAGACACAACTGTTATGAGACAACATGATACTCAGGGCCTCCTTGATCACATTCAGCAGGTTGGATCTGGCATTCTCTCAACTGATACTGTTAGAGCACTTGTTCGGGTCAGGAAGGAGACTTCCCGTTGGCAATGACTATATGAGGATTTAGTGGCAGAGAGACAGAGAGCGGGTAGTTATCATACCACTGTGAGGATGGATACTAGCATCAGTGGAGTCATGGGACCTCCTTAGAGGAGTGGTGATCGTGGGAGATAGGCATCTGGAGGATCTTCTCGCCCACAACCACAGAGACAGACAGATTCAGGTGGTAGTGGTATAGGACAACCTTGAATTGACTTTGTATTGATGAGGCATTTATACTTTTGATCTGATACCATTGTATACTTGGACTTTTATTGTTTTATGATGATCTATATGCAGACATGGACTCTATATGATGATGATCTTTATTATGCATGTTACTCTATTTTATGACAATCTATATGCATTGATTATATGGATGATGTTATGATCTTTTCTTTTCATTATGATGATGCTTTATATGATAATGCAATGATAAATATTTTTTATTTTTTATCTTTGATGACCTTGGATGCAACTGAAAAATGATTACTAACTTAAATGATATGAATGCAATGATCTATATGGGAATGCAAATGAATGATTATGCAATATGTTATTCAAATGTTTTTTTATTTTTACATGTAATGCTTATAATAATTATGAATCTAAGTGCAAAGATGTAACTAAATGATTTTTATTGAACTTTTAATGATAATGCAAATATTAATGATGATACACTACATGATTAATGAAATGCACTTAATTGAATGCAAAGTAATGCAATGATTTACATGCAACTAAATGAAATGGATGATGATTAAAATGATTCTAAAAATGAATGCACCTACAAGGATCAAATGCAAATTGTTTTTGTTTGTCCAAGTATACTCAATCTTTATTCATGACCGTTGATCTATGAATGAAATGAAATGCTTATAGTGAAACTAACATTGAATGCTTATAATGAAGATGAATAATGAGCTAATCTAAAATGATCTAACTAAAAATGGTACTGCCATTCTTCGTATGCTTGTCTTGTAACAATGCTTGATTTCATCATTGAGCTTTAAAATGTTGTAAGAAAATACAAGCAACTTGACATAATGATCCAAGATGACCTGAGTATTTCTTACATGGATTTTGATATAGCAAGTTAATACAAGCAACTTGATATAATGAATCAAGTTGACCTGAGTATTGCTTGCAGAATAGACAAGGATTATCTCCTTTCATGCATGAATTGGAACGTCCTCCTTGATATTTTGCTGATCATATCCTTAGACAAGTACATACTTTAGTAAGAGATAAACCACAAACAACAATCAAAGAAAAAAATAATCATGCTCCATCATAGCTTCTCTAGTCATGGACAACCTTGAGTCGCATAGAGTATGTGATTAGCAATAAAATCAAGATATAAACATTGAATCTCGCATGTCATTCACATGTTCTTATGGTCATTAACTGATATAATCATCTTGATGAATGATCTTGGATAATCTTTTATTACTTGTTGGTCGATTCTTCATTTTCTGAGTTTCATGGTTCAGTTGTCATAAGATGTCTTGATCTTCGTTGCTTTGTTACTCGTTATCTGTTTCAAAACCCTAGGTGTTTTTGGTTTTTCTCAGTTTTCTGAATGTTTTGGATTTTCAAAGATTCAAAAGATCACCTTAGCAAAATGAGTTAGGATTTTGCCCCCAATGGAAACAAAACTTTATTATGGATGTATGAATTAATCAAAATCCAAACCATGGCAGGATACAAATGCAGATTGATTGATTCTGAGAAGATTTAAGACAGTGACTACGACAAGTATGTCAAAATTGATAATTGTTGGTAAGTTTCATATTTCCTGCTAAATGGTTTAAAGAAATAGATGCAAAATATGGAATGGATAAGCTAAGATAGATGGAAGCGATAGATGCGATAGGATGGAGCGGATAGGTGTGCAAAGCGATCTCATAGATGGAAGGACTCACTTTTTAGATAGCGCCTATTTACCATGTTTTCACCATCAAAATTTATTGCATCTTTTTATTTTCATTTTTTTTTTTTAATTTTTTTCACTATTTTATGTCTTTTTAGGGATTTTCTGCTTTTTTTATTTTTACAGATTTCTTTAGGACTTTATATGTTTTTTATTGATTTTTTCCAGGACTTTATATATCAAGCATATAATTTCTTGAGATGGATGGAATTGATAGGTTCATCAAACCAATCACCTTAAGGGGTAGATAACTTGTATGCTCCTGAGCCATATGCTACTACTATGACAAAAGGTCCTAGCCAATTTGGTTCAAATGTACCCTTCTTTTCTTAGTCTTGCTGATTTCTTGGATTCTCCCTTAGAACTATATCTCCAATTTGAAAAATGTGTGGCTTGACTCTATGATTATAAATTCTTGCCATTCTCTGTTGATACACTTTCAAATGATCTATTGCATTTTGGCGACGTTCCTGGATCAGTTCAAGTTCTTGGAGTCTACAGACTCGTTCTTCTTCTTCTGGTACAAGACCTTTCAAGGAAACTCATAGAGAAGGTATCTCTACTTCTACTAGTAATATGGCTTCTGATCCATAGACAAAGCAATATGGAGTTGCCCCCGTTGGTGTGTGGATCCTAGTTCGGTATGCCCAAAGAGCAGGATTTAGTTGAATGTGTCAATCTTTTCCAGCTTCATTGACTGTTTTCTTCAATATTTTCAAGATAGTTTTGTTTGATCCCTCAGCTTGACGATTTCCTTGTGGATAATACGGAGTAGAAAACCTATGTTGGATATGAAACTACTCACATAGTTTCTTCACATCTTGATTCTTAAATGGTCTTCCATTATCAGTGATAATGGTCATAGGAACTCCATAGCGACAGATTATATAATTTAAGATAAATGATGATATTTGTTTTCCTGTCACTTTTGTCAGAGGTACTTCTTCAATCCATTTAGTGAAATATTCAGTAGTAGTCAGAATGAACATATTTCCATTAGAAGATGAAGGATTTATCTTTCCTACCAAATCAAGGCCCCATTGAGAAAATGGCCATGATCCGACTATAGGATACAATTCTTGTGCTGGTGCATAAATGAGATTCCCATGGATCTGGAATTGTTTACATTTTTTGGCATATTTGAATGAATCTCTCTCCATAGTAGGCCAATAGTAACCCACACAAAGAAGTTTCTTAGCCAATGTTAATCCACTTGAGTGTGTGCCAAAAATACTTGCATGAACTTTGTTAAGAACTTTTTCAAATTCTTCTTGTTCAAGACATCTCAATAAAGTACCATCTAGACCTCGCCTATATAAGGTATCAACAATAATAATATAGCAGGATGACTAACAGATAAAATTTCTTCTTTGATTGTGGGGTAGGTCAGGAGGAAGGATATTCTCTTTTAAGTACTGATAGGTTTGGTCGTATAAGGATTGACTAATCCCTGATATTTGACAAATCATGTAGGTATGTCAGGATTGAATGGTAGGGGTTAAGATATCTTCCACGGGGAACTCGTAATGTTGTTGATTCTCCCGATTCTGCAAGAGAGATGCTATTGTAGCCATTGCATCTACTGCTTTATTCTCATTTCTTGGGATTTGAGTAAATGATATTTCTGCAAAGTGTTCTTTAAACTCTTCTACCAGTTGTTTGTAGGGCATGAGCTTGTCATCCTTAGTTTGATAATCATCATTTATTTGGTTGATGATAAGCTATGAATCACCATAAACATGTAATTCCTTGATGCTCCATTCAATAGCCATTTTGAGCCCAACAGTTAATGCTTCATATTCTACAGTATTGTTTGTGCATGGAAATCGCAATCTATATGATTTTGGAATTGTATGTCCCTGAGGTGTGATGAATAAAATTCCTGTGCCTGATCCATATTATGTATAAGAACCATCAAAGTACAATTCCCAAAATTTTGTACTTACTGTCAGAATGTATGCATCAGGAAATTCAATGTGCAATGGTATGTTATTTTGTAAAGGAGCGTCAGCTAATTGATCAGCAATGACCTGTCCTTTGGTAGCTTTTTGATCAACATACTCTATATCAAATTCACTCAGTATCATAACCCATTTGGCAAATCTTCCTGTCAAAGTTGACTTGTTCAGCAAATACTTTAGTGGATCTATCTTTGCTATTAGCTTCACAGAACGAGTTAGCATATAATGTTGCAACTTCTGAGTTGCAAATACAACTGCTAGACATGTCTTCTCTATTGATGTATAATTCAGTTCATAGCCGACAAGTGTTCTACTGATGTAATAAACTACTCTTTATTTTCCTTCTTCATCATGTTGAGCTAGGAGAGCGCCTAGTGATACGTTTGTCACCGAGATATAGAGCCACAATGATTTCTCTTTGATTGGTGATACTAGTACTAGAGGATTCATGAGATATTCTTTGATTTGCATAAAAGCTTCTTAACATTTCTGATCCCATTTGAATGGAACATTCTTATGTAAGAGATGAGTGAATGGATGACATCTATCTGCTAATTGAGAGACAAATCTTTTGATTGATTGCAATCTTCCTTTTAAAGATCGCAATTGACTTATGCTCCTAGGTGACTCGATCTCCATGATGGCTTTTACCTTTTCATGATCTACTTCAATTCCACAGGCTAATATAATGTACCCAAGAATTTTTCCAGAGGTTACTCCAAATGCACATTTCTTTGGATTTAATCTCAACTGATATCTTTCTAGCTTATCAAAGATCTTGCTTAAGATGTTCAAATGTTCTTGTCTTGTATGAGATTTTGCAATTATATCATCTACATAATCTTCCATAAATGTATGCATCATACCATGGAAAATTGTCATCATAGCCCTTTGATAAGTTGCTTATGCATTCTTAAGCCCAAATGGCATAACATTCCAGAAATAAGTACCCCATGCACAGGTGAATGTTGTCTTTTCTTGATCTTCAGGGGTGATTCTTATTTGATTGTATCCTGAGAAGTCATCCATTAATGAAAACATCTCATGCACTGCTAATAAGTCCACAATTATATCAATGTTGGGTAGTGGGAAATCATCTTTGGGACATGCTTTGTTCAAATCTTTGAAATCGGTGCAGACTCTTATGCTTTTATCTAGCTTTGGCACTGGTACAATGCTTGAAACCCATTCTGGATAGGCAACAGGTCTTATGAAACCCACATCTAATAGTTTCTTTAGCTTGACTTTTACAAGAAGAGCAATGTGTGGATGCATCTTCCTTAGCTTTTTCTTAACTAGTTTTTCTTTTAAATCCATATTGAGATGATGCATTATAAGATCTAGATTAAGTCTCGACATGTCAACATAGGACCAAGCAAAATTTATTTGTCTTTGTCTGAAGAATTATATGTATTCTTTCCTCTCTTTATCTGATAATGAGGTAGCATAATGAAGTATCTTGGGATCCTTTGATGTTCCAATGTTTATTGCTTCTATTGGTTCTATTAGAATAGCAGATCTCTCCTGAAAATACATAGGGAGGATGTCAAACTTTCCATCTTCTGGCACCTCCAAGAGGTTTT
Organism: Cryptomeria japonica; assembly: GCF_030272615.1. Taxonomy (NCBI): domain Eukaryota; kingdom Viridiplantae; phylum Streptophyta; class Pinopsida; order Cupressales; family Cupressaceae; genus Cryptomeria; species Cryptomeria japonica. Next base: position 34,398,128 of record NC_081406.1, on the reverse strand, counting down.
CACTGTCAGATGTGTCCTTTATTTTCCCTTTTGATTGATCTAGTGTAGCCATGAAATGGTTTTCAATAGTAGGTCTCTTTCCTTGTTTTATTTCAATTTTGCGACTGGAAAGTTTGGCATTCTCCTGACTACAAGGAACGTTACTTGATTCCGCAATGGAAGATATCTTAGGTGTTATGGGTTCGACAACATTAGGATACACAACTATGTCATGATCATTGGAAAAGACATCTAATTCAGGGTTTTCTAGATTATCCCAATCAATTAATTTAGGATGAAGAAGAGGTAAGTCATAACCATTGTCATCGTTAGGTGCTTCAAAGTTCATGACATAATAGTCATAATTTGGCGTAGAGTAGGTAATGTCATAGATAGAATGATCTTGAGGATTATCTCTCCCAAGTATTCTCCAATTAGTTCTAACAAAATTAGTATTAGCATTTTGTAGTTGACACTCAAATGGATCTTCATCTGACATTTGTCCCTTAAATGAATAGATTATATCAACACACATGTCTTAGTACTGCAAGTTCCTTCTTGATTATTTTCAATAAATTCATTTGCATTTTGAAGTTGACATACTGGTGCACATGATATAGAGAATTCTTTTGCTAGCTTTTGTCTTCTTTCAAACTCAGCTTCTTCTAGACTAATATTCAATTCTACTTGACCATCTCTTAGTTCTTCTATAATTCTGCCATACCTTGGTACATCTTGCTCTTTATTTGATAAAAATCTGATATTTCCAGATGCTTGATCTATATCTATTTTTGCTTCTTGTGGCATTATTTCTTTGTCTTTGTCATCCCCTTTCTTTTGTTGTCTTGTATATGCCTCTTTTCTCTGGATTTTGAGTTCTTCCTGTCTTCTTTCTAACTCCATCTTTTGTTTTGTAATAAACAAGTATTCCTTTGTGATAGTTGCTTGCTCTTCATTTCTTTCTTCACTTGATATACTAGATGAGACATCTGGACCCCATTCGTATTCATGAATCTGTCTCTGAACCATTGCCTAGGACTATACCACTATACTACACAAGGATGTTGTATGGTGTAAAAAGTTCTCTGATTTCTGTCATCTCGATTTTCATTGCTTTTGGAATATCTTGTTACACTTTCTCGTATTCCTTGAACTTGTTGACAAGATTCTTCTTTTCTTTTGATTGCAATCTTTTGTTCTTGTTTCTCATGTTCTTCTTGTTTCTGCTTATTGGCTACTATTTCTATTGCTTGATGTAGCTTTTCTTGCCATTGTTCTTCTTTAGAGACTGATTTCTTTCTCCACTTTGGCTGTTGATGATTATGTTGCTTTTGATTTGATTTTAGATATCCAAGTCCTTATTTATCTTTTTTAGATTACGAGTGGGGACAAATAGGTTCTAAAATACCTTGATGTCGCTTACCAATTGGTCCTTTTCCTTCATATCCCATTTTTTGCATGATTTTATAACCATTGCCATATTTTTCTATGGGAATATTGATTTCTGTAGCTGTCGTTATAGTTTCATTTTCATCTTTGTACAACCAACCAAGAATGTCCTTGTCTTTGGTTTCTTCTTCAAGGGTCCTAGCTCTAACAAATACTCTGTTAAACATATCTTTTGACTTCTCTGAGGTCTTTGATTGGATATTTGTAGGCTTTCCATATGAATTAGGTGAAAGTGGAAAATTATGCAAAGAATATTTTCCCATTCCTTCATCATTCAATTTGAGCTTTTTCTCAAAGGTTTCCCATAAATTTTCTTGAATTTCTTTGGTAGGATATACTGATTCTCTGTTATGTGGAACTCTTGTATCTTGTGTTGGCTTCAAATTATTGCAAAATTGGCTAGAGTTTGCAATTATAGTGACCTCTTGTCCTTCATGAGGTAATTTTACAAAACAATGATATGTAGAAGGAACTGCTTGCATGGTGTGAATCCACGATCTTCCCAGAAGAATATTGTAAGAGAGGTTTAAATCTAAAACCTGACATAATGTATTCTTTTCCACGGGTCCTATTTTGATTGGCAACACCACAGTTCCTTTAGAAGAACGCTATGCTTCATCATAAGCCTTAATAGCTATTTTCTTCTTTGGATCTACTGCATTTTCTGAATATCCCAAAGCTTTTATTAAACTTAATGCACAAATGTTTAAGCCCGCTCCACCATCTATGATTACGCGTTTCACACGAGTTTTATTAATGGTGACATCAACATGTAAAGGAGCATTGTGAGGATGTTGCAAGGATGCGTCATCATTTTTTGAAAATGATAAGCAACGAGGGGCTATAAGGTGTCCCACCATGTTTTGGAACTGATCCACATGCAAGTCTTTTGGAACTGTTGTTTCCATTAAATCTTTTTCCAAAATTTCCTTATGCATAGGTGAAACTTTGAGAAGTTCCAAAATTGATATTTGAGCGGGTATTCTTTGTAATTGCTCTACTAAATTGTATTGTTGTGAAGTGGATGTTGAGTCTTTTATTATACCCGGAAAGGTGACTTTTGCTTTGCTTCTCGTAATGATATTGATTGGTTCTGAAGGTGGATTTTCTTTAACAATGATGACATTTACCACATCATCATATGTATAAGTGTAGTTCACTTTGGCTTTTCCTTTGTCATCTTTTAATTGGGATGGTTCACCTTTGTCATAATTCGGGAGTGGATTTTTGAAAGCTAGGTGTGATTCATTTGTCTTATGGCTATCCACTATGATAGTTCCATTATCGATTAGATATTGGATAAGGTGTTTCAATCTCTAACAATCATTTATTTGGTGTCCTTTATTCCGATGGTAATTACAAAAATGATTGTCATTCCACCAATTAGGCTTTACTGGTGGTTCATAACTTCTTGCTTTTGGTAAAACAATCAGTTTGTTTGCAAGAAGAGTTTTAAAGCTGATTCCAATGGCTCTCCAATGTTTGTGAATTTCCTGCAAGGATTGGAGAAGAAAGACTTGGTTTTATTGCTTTCTAGATTGTTATTGTTTGGGATTTGACTTGATAGATTAAAAATTGGTTGTTGTTTCGTATCACTATTGTTGTCATTTCCTTCATTGATGACATTCCTATTCTTTGACTAGAATTTGGGTTTTTCATTGTTGTTGTTGTTGTAAGAATTATTATAAAGTTTTAGCTCTCCTTTCTTTACCGTCGCATCCTCTATTTTCAGACCATTCTCAATCATCTTGGCGAAGGAGGGAGGACATTGCATTTTTAGTCGATAACTCATTTCACTAATAATATTATCAATGAATATATCCATCTTTTCTTGATCAGGTACATCTCTTGGATACCTATTAAACATCCATTTCCATCGATGCAAGAAGATCATAAAATATTCACCATTCTTTTGTTTAACATTGCATAAATCCAGCATTGTTATCTCATTCCTTACATTGTAGGAATACTATGAAATAAATCTATTCATGAGTTCTTCAAAAGATTTGATTCCAGATGGTAATCTTGAAAACCATTCCATTGATTACCCATTTAAACTCCTAGGGAAAAGACGCATCAAGTAAGTTTCGTTGTGCGCAAATTCCATACTCATAGTACAAAACTCCCTAATGTGATCCTGAGGATCAGATTTTCCATCGTATTTGTCATATTTAGGGATCTCGCAATGCTATGGAAATGGTGCCATATTCAAATTTATATCGAAAGGATATGGGCAGATATCTTCTAATGAATACTTCTTGGAGCTTGTTCCGTCTTGCATATCTTGTATCTGTTGTTGTAGAGTTTGCATTTGTTGAGTGAGCTTTAACAATGGATTATCCATATAGTTTCTCCTTATTTATTCATAAGTTCTTTTATCACTATGCTCTTTTCTTGTGTCATCTCATTCTTTTCTTGTCTCTTCATGACTTTCTTTGTTCACATCTTCGTTGTTTGGATCATCTATGTTTTGGGTATTACTTTCCTCCGCATCTTGTTTCAAGCTTTCTATGTTAAAGTCTTGTGGTAATTTAGCTCCTGATTTTGCCAACATCAAAAGATATTTCTCTTTTTGTTTTGCCAATAATTTTTCCATAAGTCTATCAAATTTGAAATCTTGTTGAAGATCTCTAATGGTGTTATTGACCGCTTCTTCATCAACAACGGTATACCCAAAAGTTTGGAATATCGGATTATCTTCTTCCTCCATTTGTTTTTGTTGTTTTCTAAGTTGTTCGTATTGAGCTCTAGTCCAAACTGGCATGTGATTGTTTCAAAAAATTTGAATTTTTTCAAAGGACAAGTCAATAGGTGATTATTGGTTTAGGAAGATATGCTTTGTTGATTTTACCACTATCGTTTGTTCATTGTGATAAAGAGACTCTTTGTTGAAAAGCATGTCCTTGCAAAATTTCTCTGTCAAACTCTATCTCATAGCCATGTAAATAGTGATGAAAACAGTGTAGGAATGTCCTATGTTTTAATAAGATCTTGTGATTGATATACAAGAATCTTATTCTTTTCTGGGTAGCTTTATAACTAGGTTTTCTTTTCTTAAGGCGATACTTAAAAGTCATCTAAGCATCTAATAGTTTACAAGTTTGTTTGATTCCAAAGTTGGTGCAATTCTAATTTTGATATGACCTAGGCTCAAAATAGGAAAGATATATCCAAGATAATGAACACAAGATGAATTGATTAGGCTTCGTGATAGAGGATTTGATATATCCTGATGAGAGACTTGATAATGATGTTGATTTTTTTGCACTTAAAATGTTTGAATCAATAGCTTGTTAAATGTTTATGCTTATGGAAACCTTTCGGAAATAGCTTGTTGAATTAGTGACCCAGTTGTTGAGCTAGTTTGAAAATGTGTGATAGTTTAGAGACAAATCTACTCAAGAAGTGTTTTGATACTGATGTTGAAATTTTGGTTTGATGTACTTTTTTTTTTAGATGTGAAAAATCTTTTGTGCTAACTCTTGTGGCAAAGAGTTAACTTATGGGATAAAAGCATTGTTTTGTTGTTTGAAAGCACTATTCTAATTATGTTTCAAGGATTCTTCTCAAATCCTTCAGCAAGTTGTTGGATTTTTCACTCATTTTTTAGATGATGATTTTCTCAAATTTTTGACCATTTTGAACATGTCATAGACATAGAAGACACAATTTTCTTGAAAAACAAAATGCATAAGCAAGTACAAATCCTATGGCAGGCTGAGACAATAATTGTTGAATCTCACATGGGGTTTCCCCTGAGGCTACGCTATTCAAAGCAGATATTTAGATGCTTGATCCCACTAGCTCCACCCTCGGCACTCACTTCTCCGAGGCAGCCAAGCACTAGTTTCCATGAAAACTCCCCATGGCAAACTTTATATCTCTACTAAGAACCGTATGTGTGTGAGTCACTTCAGAGGTCTGACCTCTTGCGCCAACAACTAGAAGGATTTTAGCAACTAGTACAAGTGGTTTTTAGTAAAGACTTCCAGTCATGTGGCCATACATGCAACACTTTCAACTCTATAAATACAAAAGGTTCCCATCCTATAGAGGTTACACTCCATAGGGTTTATGGGGAAACAAAGTGTCAGTATGAACTTATCAGCACATGTTGCTTGTGACTTTCGTCACAAACACAATTTATTTAGAGTGGATTGGAAGGACTCGGTATTAGCCCATTTCCACTTTGGGTCATTCCCCTCTCACTGGCCCCCTTAAGGCATCTCGGGAAGGCAGGCCCTCTAAAGGTTATACATAAAAGAAAGTAGGTCTAGTTTTTTGATCACCGTATGATGGTGAGAGCATACTTACCTACTACTTCATCAAACACGGAAAACATAAGTCCATTTTAGCTCTTCTAAAATCTATGTGCAACTATTTTAAAGAAGTCACTCAAAATGCAAGTTGCATGTTGTTAATTTATTCCCTTAGTTAACCTAAATGAGCATGACATGATGTGTTACTTTCCAAAATAGAACTCTTAATTAACTAGGTGAGGAAACGCATGAAAGTTGTTTTAAAAATAACCCTGCACATGCATGTCAGTAGTTTGAAAAATTTAAGTTCTTGGACATTCGGATCTGCAAGAAAATTGTGTCAGTTGCAAATAAAAGCGTTATCCTAACAAATGCGTTGTCTTTCACCTCAAAAGTGCTAACCTAAAGGACAAAAGCGCTAACCTGGAACACGAAAACACTGTTCTACGGACTAAGAAGTGAGAATTCTCTGACAAAAGCGTTAACCAAACTAACAAATGCACTAACCTTATAGACAAAAGCGCTAACCTAAATGACAAATACACTAACCTGAAGGACAAAAGCACTAACCTATCAAATAAAGGCGTTGTCAGAAATCACACAAGCGTGAATTTGTATTACAAATGCATCAAATTTGCTTTTTGCGAGAATTAGATAGGATATTAGAAAGAATATGCGAGGCTCTGAGCCCCACGGTAGGCACCAAAATGTGTCGACTTGAATTTCATCATCAGAATACTGCCTGCAACATGTTAGTTTCACAAAATACAAATGAAATGCTACAGGAAATCCAAACTCAACCAATGAAACTACATGAAATACATATAAAATAAAAACACTATTATTACCTTCGTGATTTATGTCTCATTGTGTCCTAACTCCATTGTTCCTGGTTGCAGATGGTGTGCTCTCAGACAAGCACTGATAGCTTCCAAGATGACATATGAAGAATGGACTGATAACTGATAGTTAACTGATACTATGATATGCAATGTTGAATGACTATGCTAAATGATTATGCTATTTGCTTCAAGATTAAAACTCACAGATGCATAAGTTTTCACAAATGATTAACTTGAAAACTCACTTGAAGACTAACTTGAAGACTAACTTGAAGACTAACTCTTTCTCAACTCAAACTCCTGATTTTATAGACCTTGAGAGGATAAGATGATGTGGCCTAGATCAACGGTCATGATCAGATCTACAGATTTGGATGTCTATGATAAAAGGTGAAGGTTGAGAGAAAGGGGGAAGGAGAAGATAAGTGTCACTCATCTCACCTTGACTGGGGTGCTGACTGAGGAAATCTAGGGATGTTTGGAGAAAATTTAGGCATGAGAGGACAAGTGGACTCAAGTCCTTCCTAAGATGTAGGGATGTTGGAGGGAATATAGAAGAAGGTTAGGAAATATGTGTACGTACACAATATTTCATTAAATTTGGAGGTTGAAGATAAGTGGCTAATAAATGATTTATTTATTTTATTTTGTTGAATTAATTTAGCCACATGGTGAATGAGTTGGCAAAGGAAAGATGTAGTGGAGATGGAAGGTGAGTTGGAAAAGGGATTTAAATAATTTTAGAAATTATTTAATATTTGAGACTAAAGGATATAAGAATAATCATTAGATATTAGATATTCAAATGATTGAAGGAAATAATTAAATATTTAGATATTCAATTAATTGATCAAAAGAATAATTAAATATTAGATATTTAATTAATTAGAGGAATATGATAGATTAATTAATTAATAAAATATTTCAATTAAATTAACTAATAGAAAGACACGAAATGAATTAAATTAATTAATCTTTTCAAATTAACTATTTAATAGAAGAATAAATATTAAATAAATATAAAATAATTATTTAATCGCTCATAGCCATTTTTATGTGTATACAACACGTGTTGGGATACTAGTGAAGATGAAATAATTGAGGACCTACTTCAAGAGGCCCAACAAAACCCTAGTTTCCAAAAACTCGTACAAAAACTCATAGAGTCCAACAAAGAAAAAAACTTTCTCATGCTAGCAAGCAAAGGCATTAAGATTCCTGCGGATTTTGATATGGACTAGCTAAACCATGAAACAAGAGAAGAGCCAATAACACAACTATAATACCAATGACCATGATAATGACAATGAACCAAGGAGCAATGATAACGGGCCTTTGAACGCATTAACGCAACAAAACCAATCTCTTCAGCAACAGGGAACAACAAGGAGATATTCCTTAGAGGATATTTTCCCCTATCCATTTAATCGAAGCTTAAACATGATACCATTTCCACCCAATTACGAAATCCCTAAGTATGAAAAATATAACAGCAAAATTGACCCCCAAGATCATGTAAGGGAGTTTTATACCATGCGTTTGGATTCGCATGCAATGACACCTACGTAATGAGATTATTTCCAAGAAGCTAGTTATCAAAGCTTATGTTGGGCATTAGATCATTTGAGGAGCTAGTGAACAAATTTGTATCACAATACTCTTATAATATCCAACACGAGATAACCATGCTCGATCTTTGCAATACAAAACATGACATTTCTACAAAGATGGAGATGACTATTTTTTAGATATCCCCATCCAGTACCTGAAAAGGAAAAGATGGATATGTTTATTGACAATCTAAGTAGCGAGATGAGTTATCAACTACAATTGCAATGTCCATAGGTAGCTTCCAAAAATTGATCAATAATGACATCAAAATTGAAGAAGCCTTGATTAAAAGGGGAATCTTAAAATTCTCTAAGGAAGGTACCATTTTTTCAAACAACTACAACAACAATAACAATAACACCAATAATAATGCAGACAAGTCCAAATTCTGGATGAGAAACAAGAACATCTTCAATGATGGTGTAGTCGACATTCATAACGTAAAACCAAAACAACCAGTGTTGAACTTATCAGGTACTACACCAACAAACAATCTGGAAAACAACAACCCAAAACTAGCCCCTACACCATATCGAAGGAAATTCACACCTTTGGGGCAATCACTTGAATCGGTATTAAGAGAATTTTTGGCAAATAAACTCATAACATTTCCAAACACAAGAGATTTTGAACCACAAGTCAAACCATCATGGTGGAATGACACACATTGTTGTGAGTATCATCGAAGAAAGGGTCATCGAAGATTGAAGAACCTGGTTCAAGATCTACTAGACAAAGGTGATATAACGGTGGACAGACATAAAACCAACGATGATCATGAAGCGTTCAAAAATCCCCTTCCTAATTATGACAAGGGAGCATTATCTTCTTCAAACAAAGGGACCAATATCAATCACATTTACGACAACGTTATCAACCACATCTCGACATATGACAACAAAATTAGTCATTAAGATCAAGGATAAACAAGAGCATGTCCCAGTAAATGTGACTGCACGATTTCAATCCAAGTATGTATTGAAAGGAAATGCATCCAATACATATATTTCTCCTAAAAGTCAATACAGTTTGGTAGATCAATTACATAAAACATCGGCCCACGTATCAATAGTAGAGCTTCTCAAAATCTCACCAACGCACAAAGATATTTTAGAGAGAGCTCTTGTAGACATTACAGTTCCAAACAAATTGGATATTGATCGATTCCAAGCCATGGTGGGGCATTTAACCGTGCCTCATAATCTATCCTTTTCTGAACATGATGACGTCTCTTTAAGTCATCCACATAACACCCCGCTCCATATTGAAGTTCTGGTCTATAAAAATCAGGTAAAAAGTGTACTAATAGATGAAGGAGTCGGCCTAAATATTTGTACTCTGAAACTTATACGTGCATTGGGTTTCTCAGAAATGATCATTGATCCTAAGAAACAGATAACAAGAAAAGCATATGATGATGAAGAAAAATCATCGAAGGAGTTGGTGGTACTACTTGTTCAAGTGGGACTAGTTCAAAGGGACACTATCTGACAAGTCTTGGATATAGACTTGTCTTACAACATACTCTTGGATCTTCCTTAGATCCATGAGATGAAAGTGGTGCAATCTACATACCACTAGTGCCTAAAATTCCCATACAATGGACAGGAAATTTCCATATTAGCAGACTCTAATCCTTTCCAGTACTGTAGCAATCTCAAGGCAACTCAGAATATCCTTGTACCACACAACAAGGAAGCTCTCGCTTCCACATCATCAAATAGTAAAGACCGGCTCAAATCTCTATCCATAGATTTTGAGAAATATATGTAGTTAAAGGACAAAGGAATGGGAGAATACTCTTTTGAATCATCCTTATGTCTATCAAATTTGCCAATTTCACCAATGTCTCATGGACAACCATCAACATCCAAACAAAAATCTTCACAACCCATCAAACTCTTTGATGGTACGTTTATTCAAGCAGGAACATTAGCAGATGAAACAAAGGACAAGGATGTATTGAAATGGTTATACAAGGATGAAAATGACACAAGAGCAGTAGTGGTAAGTGTCACAATCCCAAGAGAACAATATGGTAACAAGTTCAGGATCATGCAAAGGATGGGATACACAAGAAAAGGTCCTATTGGCTAAAGAAAAGAAGGTATTCTAGAACCCATACACCTTCCTACTCAAAGTGCTAAAGACAAATCAGGAATAGGCTTTGGTCAGAATATCCAAGTTCACAGGAAACAAACAAATCAACAACAACATCAACAACAAGAATCTGCACAACAACAACAACAACAATAAGAATCCGCATGGCAACAAAATCAACTACAAGAATCAACATGACAACAACAACAAAAACAAGAAATGGAACAACAACAAGAAGCAGAAGAAGCAATCCGAAATCGGAAAGAAGAGGAATGTTCACAATGACAAGAAGAACTTACCATTAGGAAGGCAGAAGCTACTCAAAATTTTAATGAACAATTACATAAACTACAGGTCAATTCAGAAACAGACTCAAATGAGTGGGAATGGGGTTCTTATTTTGAGGAAACCTGTGACATTGATATAGTTGTGATACAAACATATACACCAACACTCTAAGAAGGAGAAATTTCAAGGTCACGATCATTTGAATTTGGACCACAACATATCTATTATGCTAGTGAGAATGAGCAAATTCGATAAGAGACGGACAATCCCAAGGAGAGTACAATCATAGACCTTGATCTTGTTATTAACAACCTTGACAATATTTCTATCATGACCCTTGTTGTATTAGACCTTAATCCACCTAAAATGATTCCTTACCCCTCATATATCCTGAACTCGTTTGTAATACCCCTCCTTGATCAACCTCTTTTGTATGTTTTGAGTTACTTCAGTGACTGTTCCGTGGAACATTATTGTATTTTGATTCGGATATTATGCGGTGTTATTTCATGTTTTATCTGGATTTATGGTGTATGATTTTATGTAGTATCTCAGTGCTTATGAATAATGTTGTTTTATGGATCTTTATCATGGACTGACACTTTTCCCTTATATTGTGATGTGTTATTTATATCTTGCATGTTTGCAAGTGTATTGGGATGTGAGGGGATGATTTTCCTTCACTCACTCCGGTGAGACAGGGAACGTCACAATTATCCTTCATCAGTGTTTGTGTCATGTCTGTATATATATATATATATATATATATATATATATATATATATATATATATATATATATATATATATATATATATATATATATATATATATATATATATATATATTGGTCTGTATGCACGTGTGGTTCTTTGGTGTAGGACATTGCAGGTACTAGTACCGGGTAGGTACGGGGTATTGACTCCACCTGGTTTCACAGGTCTTAGCATGCCTGATATATCCAATGGGAGTGGAGAAGATAGTTGTGGTACCCCATCTTGACTCGCAGTTACACTCATGTGAGTGTTGTTAGTCGGTTGTCTTTCCCGTCTGGCTGGTATGCGAGTCATAATGTCTAGTTTGGTCATTGTGAGCCATCATTTGATCGTCCCTTTGCGTGCTTCCATTTATTTAAATTGTTGTTTAACTTAAATGGATAATGCTATCTCATGTTGGCATAATTAGTTGATTATTATGCTCTGTGATTATTGATTTATTAAATTGATGAATTGCTAGATTAAATAGTTAAATGGCTTAATGTATTGTGTAAAGTTGCATTGATATTTTTGTGAAATAAATAAATTGCCTAGCCATTTAAAAAGGTTAAATGCTTATGTTGAAGGAAGTATTTATGAAAAAAGAAATAAATAAAAGCTTCCCTTTTTATTTTTCATTTGGCCTTTTTAATTTAATCATTGGAAAGAATTATTATTTTTGGGAAAGAAATAAATCTGATTGCCTTTTAGTTTTAAAATATTTAAATTTGATTGGATGTAAACTTTAACCTAGAAGCTTAGGTTAAAAGATATTTTTGGGCATCCATTCTAGGGATTCACGACAGGAGAAGAAGAGGAATTTAGAGAGAAGAAAATAATTCTGGAAATCTTCCTGGAAGAGTTGGAGATTCGACCTGGGTTGTAAGACTGGTGTTCCTTCATTCCCCCACTTGACTTTGCTTCAAGTTGGATAATCTATTCTGATATTTTGATTTGATTTTGTATATTTTAGTTCTCTTCCTACGTGATTGGAAAATTCAATTTGCCTGTAGATTCTTTTTGGAATGTTGAAATGGAAGAAAGATTGCCTGATATAGTTGATTTTGTGATGATATTAGCATATGGTTGCATTCAGGAAAGGAATTGTTCATTTCTTATTTGCTATGTGTTATTTGTTCATAGCAAACAACTTCTTGATTTACCTCTTCTTTTGAAAGAAAGAATTTTAGATTGGGTTTGTTGGGTGCATCCTTGTTTCTATAACGTCAAGAATTGGCTACTTATTCTTTCCAGTGTGTTTATTTCACCATCTACCTTGCTGGTAAACTTTTCCTTGAAATTTTGGAAATTGGCATTGTATGTGTGTGCCCATGAAATAATTATGGAAATGAAATGTTCTTTGTGGTTATTAATTTTGTGACTTTTTGGTTTTAGTTTGCCTTGGAGGCATGTGTTTTTGTTTGTTTCGTAGACTTTACCGCTCCCGGGATGGGCTTGCCTCATCACGTGGGTCGGTAGTGTTTGCTACTCACAAGTAGCAGAACTATCAGTCGGCAGCACCGCTACGCAGTAGCAGTGCCATTGGTTGGTAGGACTGCCACCGGTTGGTAGCAGCACTACCGATCGGTGGGACTGCTACTGGTTGGTAGCGGTAGCAGCACTATCGGTCGGCAGTACCGCTACCGGTTGATAGCAGTGCTACCAGTCGACAGTGGATATTACCGATGGTAGAAACACTACTAGTCGGTAGGGTTGTTACCAGTGGTAGCAGCACTACCGGCAGGTAGTGTCTGTTGCCTCGACAGCAGCACTACCGCGGGTTGGCTTTTGCCACCACTTGACCATGTGCCTTACCAGTGCAAACCGGTATGTGTTATAACATTAATTTAATTTTATTAAGTGAACATGTTGATGTGGTTATTTTATGTTAAGCGTAAATGGTGATTTTTCATGTGATTTTTATTATGTGGTGAATAAATTTATCAATGGAAATCAAGGCATGAATTAGAGATTCAAATTGGTAGATTTGGATATATTCTAGAAATGAATTAAATGACTGTTAGGAATTCATGTTATAACCAGTTGAATGTTTAATGTGGATTTCATTCCTAATGAAATATTGATTTGGAAATTGATTAGATGTAACTGTTGCAAGAGTGTTTATTTCATTTTTCAATCAATGAGGTTGCAAGTGTATTATGTGTTGCTTTGGTCTATGGTTCAGTCATCCTGTGGAGGCGTATTTGGTACCTTTGACCAGAGATATATGTTGTCTTCGTTGTCTTAACCATGTAGTGTCTTTGCCTTATGGTTAGCCAAGAGTCAGTATGTCCTTGTTGACCACTTGTTTCTGATAGTGGTGTTATGGTTGTCTGCTTCGCCATAGGGTCCTCGAGGAGTGACCATGTTTGTTTAGTGTCCTTTGAGAGAGTGGCTTTCACTTGGGGGTTGCACCCAAAGTGGTAGGCATTACGACCTTGTGGAAGTTGAATAATAACTGGTAATCTAATGAATTGATTAGGTGGGTAGTATCATAACATTAAAAAAGATAATTGTACCTCGTGCATATGTGAGTGCTAGTACAAGGCTCATAATGTTGCGAGAAGGCCTGGAATGGCAAACCAACCACCTTGTCTTCACAAAAGGCTGGTAGGGTCCGCATGAGACTTAGTTGGAACCAGAGATTCAAGAGAGGTTACCAGGACAGTGAGCTGGGACCTATGGAGGTTGTACCATGGTATCCATCTTAAGCTATGCAATGACACTCTCTCATTTGGTTCACTTGTGTGTTTGTGATGTTGAGTCACCCGGACTTTGTAGGGTCATTTTGTGCTGGCATGGAGTCATATTGTTTTGTCAACCATACCATACTTATGCTTGCTTGAGGGTCCTTAGCTATCTCCTAGCACGGTGGGGTGATTCCATTTGGGAATTACATGGTCAGGTGGTAGTGCCACTTCCCATCGGATGTTTGGATTTGTACCTTCATGCGAGGATTAGCTTCGCAAGTGTTCATGTGGTTCGTGACTCATGCTTCATCTCTTGTTTTAAGATTATTGTTATTTGTAGACCTATGTGGTCATTGTATCATTGTAATATCGAACTTATGTAACCTTGTAATTGGATGAGATCTATCCTTATATGTTTATTGAGAAGCTATGTTTTGGAAGAGAAATGTAACCCTATGTTGGGATGTTTTTATCAGTTTCCTTGATGATGTTAGTAAATGCTTATTAAAGTGGAAATTATATTGTATCCTTTCAACCTTTCTATGATGAATCTTTATTTGCTTATGGGTTCTTGTGATCATCGAGTTAATGATGCATATGTGGATTTATGATTTTGTGGAATTTATTCTTGAAGTTAATTCTTTGTTGGATACCCTTAAGGAATTCTAGTGTAAGTCTTTTGCTTGTGTTATCGTGCATGTTGTGTAGTTGCACTTATAATGTTTATACTTTTAAAATTAAAAAAAATTGTTTCACCCTTGTTGTGGGTTTTCCTTTGGGGTTCCTGGCGGGGCACATCGTTGACTGGAAACAAACTGAACCTCGCACTGTGCCCATCTTTCAAGACAATGATGCCATTGTCCATTACCTCTATGCGGTAAACCTGAAAACATGCTCCACCAGTGAATTTCATAATGGTGTCTTCAACCAAGGGAGTGCCAAGTCTTTCATTCACAAAACAAATAAAGCACAAAATAGATCTAATGGTGAAAACCATCTAATGGCAGTGTTAGATCACAAAAAAGTAAAAATAAAGGACACATCCAACAGTGAAAACCTCTCTAAGGTGTTGGTGGATGAGAGAATTGACACTCTTCTTGAACATTATCAGAAGAGGTCACCAATATCGATTGAGCCAACACAATCAATAAATATCGACACTACAAAAACAACAAAGACATTACATTTGGCAACATCCTTAATAGATCAAGAGAAACCAAGTTTCACAAGGTTTTTCGAAGAAAAGAAAATCAACTTTGCTTGGTCATATGCAGATATGCCAAGGATAGATCCAGATTTGATAATTTACCATTTATCCATAGCTCCCAGAGCCAAACCTGTCAAACAGAAGCTGAGAAAAATGAATCCACATGTGGCACTACTAGTCAAAGCAGAACTAAAGAAACTATTGGATGTCGGTTTCATTCAACCAATCGACTATGTAGAGTAGATATCCAACATAGTACCTATTTCAAAACTAGACAAAAGCATCAAAATATGCACAGACTTCAGAGATCTGAATAAGGCTTTCCCTAAAGATGATTTTCCTTTACCTAGAATGGACACCATTGTAGATTTAAAAGCAGGACATGCCATGTTATCCCTTATGGATGGTTTTTCAGGCTACAATCCAATCAAGATAGCACCAGAAGATCAAGACAAGACAACTTCCACCTGCCCATGGGGTACATATTGTTGGAATGTCATGCCTTTTGTCTTAAAGAATTCAGGAGCGACCTATCAACGAGCAATGACCACCATTTTCCATGACATGATGCACACATTCATGGAAGATTATGTAGATTATCTGTTAGCCAAATCATTCACAAGGGAAGGACATCTGGAGATTCTTGACAATATCTTTCAGAGGCTAGAATAATTCAATGTACGACTAAATCCAAAAAAGTGTGTGTTCGAAGTAACATCAGGCAAACTTTTGGGATACATAGTGTCTGGAAAAAGGCAGGTGGATCCTACAAAAATACAAGCCATTATGGAGATTCCACCTCTTAGAAATATCAACCAATTAAGATCTCTCCAAGGATGACTATAATCCATCAGAAGATTCATCACTCAGTTGGCTGACAAGTGCCTCCCTTTCACTCATCCACTCCACAAAAAATGTTCCTTTTAGATGGGAAGATAAATGTGAAGAATCATTCAACCAGTTAAAGCAATATTTGATGAATCCACCCATATTGATGCCACCAATGGACAAAAAACCACTTCTACTATAAATATTAGCTACAGAAATATATTTAGGAGCTTTGCTAGCACAAAAGGATCCAATAGGCATGGAAAGAGCAATTTACTACATCAACAAAACATTAAATGGATATGAGCTTAACTACACATTCATCGAAAAGGCTTGTTTAGCAATGGTGTTCGCTTCCCAAAAGTTATGGTGCTACATGCTTGCTCATACAATCAAGCTAATAGAAAAAATAGACCCATTGAAGTATTTACTCAGCAAGGCTACTTTAACAAGAATTTTAGCTAAATGGGTAATGATTTTGAGCAAGTTTGACATCCAATACACAGACAAAAGGGAAATCAAAGTTCAAGCAATAGCAGATCAGTTCATTGAGGCACCATTATAAGATATGTCATCCGCTACATAATGAATTTCTAGACATGGATGTCCTAACCATCACAACACAACCATGGGTCTTGTACTTTGATGGATCATACACACAACATGGATCAGGTGTTGGCATCCTATTCATCACCTCACAAGGACACACCATCCTAAGATCTTACCGATTAATGTTCCCTTGCACAAACATTATAGGTGAGTATGAAGCTCTAGTAACAAGAATCAAAGTCACAATAGAGTGGAAGATCATAGAGTT
This sequence comes from Cryptomeria japonica, assembly GCF_030272615.1. Taxonomy (NCBI): domain Eukaryota; kingdom Viridiplantae; phylum Streptophyta; class Pinopsida; order Cupressales; family Cupressaceae; genus Cryptomeria; species Cryptomeria japonica. Next base: position 34,381,304 of record NC_081406.1, on the reverse strand, counting down.
ATAGGTCTATGGAGACTCCCAATTGGTCATTAATTAAGTAAATGATGACTATCAAACCAAGGATGACAAGTTGATGCCATACAAAAGGATGGTGGATGACTTAAATAAATACTTTGTGGATATCAAATTCAAGCAAATTCCTAGGTTGGATAACAAAGTTGTAGATGACATGGCAACCATTGCCTCACTCCTACAAATATCGAAAAAAATAGAATCGTTATGAGTTCCTGGTGGAGCAATTGTTTTCCCCTACCCACGACAATCCTGAATTTCAAGTCATATGCCACCTAGTCGGTTATGACTCATCACTCTATGGAAAGGTATATATCTACCTAAAATATAATACCCTTCCACTAGATCTATCCTGAAACCAGAAATGCAACTTTATACATCAAGCAACCCATTATATCCTAACCGCTGATACACTTTATCGGCGGGGTCTTGATGGTACTCTCCTTCTGTGTCTTGACAGTAAAGAATCTGAAACTGCCTTGCAAGAAGTTCACAAGGATATTTTTGGTACACATTCAAGTGGTCCTACTCTAGCCAAGAAACTTCTAAGAATGGGGTACTATTGGCTAACTATGGAAAAGGAATCCCACCAATTTTCTATAAAGTGTCTGAAATGTCAAATCCATGGCAATCTTATACATGCACCAACACAAGAATTGCAATCGTTCACTATAGCATGGCCATTCTATCAATGGGGACTTGACCTCGTGGGTAAGATCCATCCCTCATCAAATTGACACAAGTTTATAATCACAGCCATTGAGTATTTTATAAAATGGATTGAATTTGTTCCATTGACTACTATTACCGACAAGCAAATATCTTCCTTCATCCTGAACTATATCATTTGTATGTATGGAATTCCTAGTTCCATTATCACTGATAATGGTAGACCTTTCACAAATCAAGATGTGCAAGAACTTTGTGAAAGATTTCATATCCAACATCGCTTCTCCATACCTTATTATCCTCAAGGGAATGGCCGATTAGAGGCTTCAAAAAAAACCATCCCGAAAATCTTAAAGAAGACAGTGAACGATGCTGGTTGTGATTGGCATGTCCAATTAAATCCTGCCTTATGGGCATAGCGCACTAGCATCCGCACACCTACATGAGCCACACCATATGCACCAGTATATCACTCAGAAGCCATCTTACTTATTGAGGTTGAAATAACTTCACTTAGAGTATCATTGAAAGGACTCATCCTAGATGAGGAGTACCGGGTAAACAGACTACAAGTGTTGGAGTTACTAGACAAACATCATCAACATTCTTTTGATCATCTAAAAGCATATCCAGAAAGAATGTCAAGAAGCTATAACCATAGAGTGAATCCAAGAATATTTTAGGTTGGTGACTTGGTACTAAAAGAAAATCCCTACAATCAATAGGATCAAGAAAAGAAAGGCAAGTTTGAACCAAATTGGCTAGGTCCTTTCATCATCATATCAGCATACGGATCAGGGCATATCAACTATCCACATTAGAAGGGGACTTTTTTGATGAACCTATCAACAACATTCATCTCAAAAGGTTTTGCACACGAGTCATCCAATGCACATAAAACAATTAAAAATAAACAAAGAAAAAAAAGAAAAAAGAAAAAAGAAAATAAAAAAAGTGCAATAAAAACAAGTAGTGAAAACCTAGCCACATGCATTATTTGTGATACATCGGCCCCTTCATCTATTCCTACACCTATCATATATCCACTTTCCACTGCTATTTTCCATATTCATAAGCCTCGTATCCATCTCAAGCATGATAGTAACATCTCACCATGACTTGGTGATCCTTGTATATATCCATAAAGAAAGGTCCTGTCAAGAGTGGGGGCAAAATCATGAACTTAGTGGGGGCAATCCATTTTAGATTTGAACAAAACAGAAAACCAACAATAAGGAAAAACACATCAAAACATCAAATCAAAACGCAACTCAATGTTGAACATAGAATGCACATTTCAAACCAATCGTGTGAATCGACATTAGAACTGGTAAACACAACATAATGGATGATCTATTCTGAATCATGGTTTGATTAGTTTAGCATGAAGTTTGACTATTTGTATCTTGATTTTTGGTTGTTAGATCTTTAGAGGAACTCAAGGATGTCTTGAAATAGAGAAGCAAGGAAGTGATTTGATATTTTCTTTGTCTACTATCTGTGAGTGGATCATTTGTGCTATGCAAATTTGTCTCGAGACATGATTAGAAACATAGCATTGAAGATATTTCGCATTTTCATATACTAATGGTTCACTCTTGCCTGTTTTATGCAAACAACACTCAAGTCGTCTTGGTTCAATTATACCTTGATGCTTGTGTCATTTTGCAATATCAAAATCTATGTAAGTTGTAATTAGGTCATTATGGTTCAATTATACCATTTATGTTTGTACTAACTTTCAACATTTTAAAAGCTTAATGATGATAAAAAGAGCACAATCAATTGATCGACAGAATGACAACGTTGCACAATTAGGCTTGCATAGCTAAAATAGATCATCATCATTCACCATTGCAATTAGTTGCATTCATATCATTTAATAAGCATCAATAAACATCATCATGATACATGCATAATCATCATATGAACACGTCATAGTAAAATCATATACATATCTATCACAACATCATAGAATCATTCTTCACATCAATATCTTCATCATTCATCCAACTGTCATTTATCATTAAACTTATACAGGATGTATCTTTCCTAAAACCAGACATTTTGATCATCTTTGTCTTATAAAGGATGTGTCCTTCTTGAAATTGGAATTGATCTCAATCCAATCAATCCTATCAATCCAATCCATCAAATCAATCCTATCAATCCTATCAATTCAATCAATCCTATCAATCCAATCAATCAAATCTGTCCAATCAATCAATCAATCAAACCTATCAAATCATCAAACTTATAGTTTCTATCATAAACTCTTATCAAAAGGTTAAACACACCTAACCTATCAGTGATGCAAGTCATGGAATCATAAAACTTGGAGTTTCTATCATAAGCTCTTATCAAAAGGTTAAACACGCCTAACCTATCAGTGACACAAGTCACGAAATCATCAAACTTGGAGTTTCTATCATAAACTCTTATCAAAAGGTTAAACACACCTAACCTTTCAGTGATGCAAGTCACAAAATCATCCAACTTGGAGTTTCTATCATAAACTCTTATCAAAAGGTTAAACACACCTAACCTATCAGTGACGCAAGTCACTAAATCATCAAACTTGGAGTTTCTATCATAAACTCTTATCAAAAGGTTAAACTGATGCAGGAGCATCCTGGGTCGATGAGCAATCTTGCATCGACCAAAAACATTTCCTTTCAGTTTTGTTCTTGTTTAGTTCTTTGTGCAGTTTCAGTATTCTTACCAATATATACCGATAGTTGCTTGTTCTTCATGGCAGATCTTGTTTGCAGTTTCCTGGCGGTTTTGTGTGGTTGATTCTAGATTTCTAGTTAATTTGGGTTCTTCTCCGGTCAGTTATCATTTTTGGTTGGCTGTTTATGAGTTCCTGGGACATTTCTTGTGCTTACCAATTGGTTTCCCTTCATTACTGGCGTGATTCTTGGCGTGTGGATCCACCTTGGGTCTTGTCCGATGTTCTTTGGTGTGTGGTCAACCTTCCTACTGAACTGCATCACTTGGTTGTTCTTTTCCGGAAAGATTTCTTAAAATCTTAGGGCCGACCTAATTACACGTTTCATTTTCCTGCATTGGTGAATGTAATCCTTTGAGGCCGACCTGGATATGTTCTGATGGGTATAAATGTGATGTTATGTAATCATTTGTAGGGGCGGAGGAAGTAGAACTAAGAATAAGGATTGAGATTTGCATGTTGTGATCTAGTTGATTCTTAGAGTCACAACTGGATTGTATCTGGCTTAAAATCTGCATGTAACCAGTTAACTACTGGACATTCTTTGATGATAATATGAAAATTTTCAAATGATTGCCAGAAGTTCTAAGGTTGTAATGTGATTTGTTTATGTGAATTTGCTATGTTTTCTTATTGCTTTCGTTGTGTCTCTCTTGCTGCATAAGTCGGTTGACTCTTTTGAGGGTTATTACTGGTTATGGTTGTATTAATTGGTATTAGAGCTAGTTATGGACCGCCTGGTGCAAGAATCATTTGTGAACATTGAGGCATTCCTAGAGGTGGACAGATCGCCGATTGGAGGTAGGCTACGTGTGTGTTCAATAGATCATTGAGGGGAGGCAATTGAAACCGGCAGTCAGATCATCGAGTTGAGGCAGATTGTCAGAGTGGAAGGAGAGATGTCACTGAGGAGAACAAACCCTTAGAGGGTAGAGCAAATGATGGAAGACTTCAAGAATGAAGTGAGGAATGAAATCCGGAATGCTTTGGCTAGTTTGTAAAGAAACCCTGATTCTAAGGATGAATATGAGGAAGTCGATGAAGGGCTTGATTAAGCTGAAGGACCAAAAGATGAGAGAGAGGAAATATTCCTAAGAGCAATGGTGCAAGAAATTAAAATGCATAAAGTTGAGGTTTCTAAAAATTTTGGAACACTGAACCCGGAGGATCTGATCAATTGGATCGGAGAGTTGGAGGACTACTTTGAGTTGAGGATGTCAAGGACCTGCAAAGAGTCTGGTTGGCATTGACCAAGTTGAAAGGGCATGTTGCCTTGTGGTGGAAAGAGTTATAGAAAGATAGAGTGGAGAATGGTGAATTGAAGATCATCTAGTGGAGACAGATGGTTGCAAGGTTGAAGGCCAAGTTCATATCGGGAGACTATGAACTGGAGTTGTTCAAGAAGTTACATAACTTGAAATAGAGAAACATGATTGTGAAGGAATATACTAAGGAATTCTACAAGGTGGTAATCAGATATGGACATAGAGAGATGGACAAAGAAAATGTGGTGAGGTACATCAATGGGCTTGCTTTTAACATTCAAGCTGAGATGAGTATGTTGAAGATATCAATAGTTGAAGAAGCTTACCAGTATGCTTTGAAGGCTGAGGAGAAGGTCAGAAGAAGACAACCAAATAAGGGAAAGGAGAAATTCAAGGTGAATGATAGTATGAAGAAACCGGTTGAAGAAGAGGAGGAAAAACCTAAGTGGAATAAAGAATCGGAGCAAAAGACACCAAGAAAAGGTAGCAGCAGTACTAGTACAAAATTTCTTGGCAAATGTTTAAAGTGTGAATAAACTGGACATAGATCCTATGAATGTAAGCAAGGAATGGCAAGAATTTGTGTGGCAAGTGAAGAACTAGATGGTACCGGATCTGATTGTGCACTGGAGCAAGGAGAATCCCTTACATTCAAAAGAAAGGATACCAGATCTACTCAGAGGAAGAGTCTTTTCCTAACGGTATGCAAATCAGGTGGTAAGTGTTGCAAGGTTATTGTAGATAGTGGAAGTACTGATAATTTAGTATCTGAGGAGATGGTTGAGAAGCTTGGGTTGAAGAGGCTTGAGCATCCTTTTCCTTATGAGGTAAGTTGGTTACAAGATGATCAGAAGATAGAGATAAAGGAGCAGTGTTGGGTGAGTTTCAATATTGGGCCTTTCAGAGATGAAGTTTTATGTGATATTATGTCAATGAATGTTTGTCATGTCTTGTTGGGAAAACCTTGGCAATATGATAGAGGAGCTATTTATGACTGTAGAAGAAACCTAGTTACTATTGAAAAGGATGGGCATAAGTTCACATTGATTTCTTTGAAGGAGAAATTGAAGGAGGTGAAGAATCTGAGTCCTAAGAAAAGTTGCAGGAAACCGGTGGCAGAGGTTATACTAGAAGGTTTGAAGGAACCAGTGGTAGAGGTTATACCGGAAGGTTTGACAAAATCAGTTGCAGAGGTTATACCAGAGGTTTTGAAGAAAGATCTGATAGAACTAGTTGCAGAGATTATACCGGAGGGTGACATGAGTTGGCAGAAGGATTTGACAGATGAGTTTGATGGCCAGATGGAACCGGATAATGTCTTGTGGCAGAACCAAATCAGAATTGCACAAACAAAAACAATGTGCAAAATCTGAAGCAAAGAAAGAGAAACAAAGAGAGTCATAGGTTAGAGAAGTTGGTTGAAGCACCAAGAGAGATAGAGTAGAGATTGGTAGATAAAAGGATGTTTGGATCAGAAATAAGCATGGGATCTTAATTCCAAATCCTTTTAGATGTTCATGAGTTGCCTCTCATGGAACATCTTTTTCTACCCGGGTTGTCTGATGCAGGAGCATCCTCGGTCAATGAGCAATCTTGCATCAACCAAAAACATTTCCTTTCAGTTTTGTTCTTGTTTAGTTCTTTGTGTAGTTTCAGTATTCTTACTGGTATATACCAATAGTTTCTTGTTCTTTGTGGCAAATCCTTTTTGTAGTTTCCTGGCGGTTTCATGTGGTTGATTCTAGATTTCTAGTTCATTTGGGTTCTTCTCCGATCAGTTATCACTTCCGGTTGGTTCTTTTTTGGTTCTCGGGATAGTTCTTGTGCTTACCATATGGTTTTCCTTTATTATCGGCATGATTCTTGGCGTGTGGATCCACCTTGGGTCTTGTCTGATGTTCTTTGGTGTGTGGTCGACCTTCCTGCTGAATTGCATCACTTGGTTGTTATTTTTTGGAAAGATTTCTTAAAATCTTAGGGCCGAGCTAATTACACATTTCATTTTCCTGCATTGGTGAATGTAATCCTTTGAGGCTGACCCAGATATGTTCCGGTGGGTATAAATATGATATTATGTAATCATTTGTAGGGGCAGAGGAACTAGAACTAAGAATAAGGATTGAGATTCGCATGTTGTGATCCAGTTGATTCTTAGAGTCCCGGTTGGATTGTATCTGGCTTGAAGTCTACATGTAACCGGTTAACTACCAGATGTTCTTTGATGATAATATGAAGATTATCGGATGATTGTCAGAAGTTCTAAGGCTGTAATCTGATCTATTTATGTGAATTTGCTATGTTTTCTTACTACTTTCATTGTGTCTCTCTTTCTGCATAAGCCATTTGACTCTTTTGAGGGTTTTTACTGGTTATGGCTGCATCATAAACACACCTAACCTATCAGTGATGAAAGTCATGACATCATCAACCTTGGAGTTAAATCATAAACTCTTATTAGTCAAGAGGTTAATCTAACCTACCCTATCAATAACGCACTCACACAATCATCAAACTGGGAGTTTCAATCATCAACTCTTATCAATCGCTCAGTTATCCTATCCACTCACGTGAGATCTTAATCAATCTCTTTGAGAACCTATCAGTGACTTTGATCAATCATGAGGTCACGTAATCAATCAAACCTATCCAATTATCAAATATTGAGTTTAAATCATTGACACTCATCGATTATCCGTCAATAAAACTCTATCAATCATTCTATCAAGCGAAAAACATCAGAGGAAACAAATGATCAAATAATTTTATTGGGAGATCAATCCTAAAAATTCATAAATCTATCTGATTCATCTCTTGAGGGAACATACTCACATCATTAATCAACCATCAACATCTGGGGAAAATCAATCGAATTTTTATCAACATCATCAGACAATTTTTCTTTGAATTAACGTGTGGACACACATCACTTCAGAGAGGGGCAAAATGTAGACACATAAACCTAACCACCAAATTAAATAAACGTTTAATGTTTATTTAATTCACTAATAATTCTTCTATAAATTAATATTTAATTAATTCACCCCCTTGCTCTATTGATTAAATAAATTATTCAATTTATTTGATTTGGCCAAATTCTAACTTTTAATTAAATAAATCATATTTATTTAATTAAATACACCTTTCCCATTTAATTAAATTTATATTTAATTAAAACCCCTTTTGCATTTAAATATATCAATATTTATTTAAATCAACCCAATGTAAGTTGCAACCCACTTTTTGAAATATTTTTTTTATTTCAATTAAATCCTAAAAATCCTCCCACTTGCATTCTCCTAAAAAATCCACTTACCCACTAAACCCCCTTCTAGATTCTTCTAATCACTTCCATTTTAGCCTAATCCTCCTACTAATCATTTGCACATTCCTTAAGAAAAGGGTCACTTCTCAAAAACCCCCAAAGTCTTCATAAATCATTAAAGGATTTATGTCTTCAACAAGTTAACCTCCAAAGTCTTCATAACTATTAATGGTTAACTCAAACTTGACCCATGGTTAGAGACTTTCTCTCTAACTTAACCATCTTTTAACTCGTGGGTCTCTTCAATTATTCATTGCTTTGACCATGGTTATCCCTTTAACTCTTGCACAAGAATTTATCCTTTGGATAAAAGCTTTATCCACTAACTCAACCCTAACCAAACCCTCCTACGGTGACCCTCATGTCTCCTCTAGCATTTATTGCTTCTTCCCTCTCCTCTCAAGCCTTCTCATGGTGGCACTTGTCAACATGGGATTGGTTTGAAAGTGTCACATGGATTTAGGATCATTCAATCCTAGCCCTTGTTAAGATTACTCAATCTTAACCATTCATTTGCCCATTTCTTCTATAAATAGGCCTCATTTCTCTCATTATCATCATCCCAAGTTTTATGCATCCGGGTTATTGTCTATCGAGAATCCATATTTGCCTCTCTTTTCAAGCTTAAGCATTTAGGAGAATTTTAGCATTAGCATATATTATATTAGCATAATATCCATATCATAGCATGTTTAGTTTCTTTATCATAGCATAATCTTCATCATAGCTAGCTTTGTTATAATCTTATAGATCTAGAATGCATTGCATATAGATCATTTTCATCACATATCACTCCTTCTTGGAGTTGTCATTCTAAAGGTTAGTTGCTCAATGATTTGAGAGCAACCATTACTTGAGGAATCCTATGAGATAGAGAATAATGGGACATCTTGCTAGGAATGCTTATTTAACTTGTGTTATCTATTAGATCCTCTACATATAATGTTTCATTGGTATGCTTGTTTTGTTCTTAACTTGCATTAACCATCTTTCAAGCATACAACTAGAATTAAGTCCAGTGATGATGATGATGATGATGATGATGATGATGATGATGATGATGATGATGATGATGATGATGATGATGATGATGATGATGATGATGATGATGATGATGATGATGATGTTGCATTAACCATCTTTCAGGCATACAACTAGAATTAAGTCCAGTGATGATGATGATGATGATGATGATGATGATGTTGCATTAACCATCTTTCAAGCATACAACTAGAATTAAGTCCAGTGATGATGATGATGATGATGATGATGATGATGATCTTGTGGAAGAGTTATTTTGTGTCGCCAAAGAGATAAAGAGATTAAAAAAGAGGATGGTTGAAGAAGTGGAGGTTTTTTAAAAATCAACTCAAAAATTTGAAAATGCAGAAAGAATGGTTGGTGAATTAAAATTTGAAATAGAGGAAGCAAAAAGGATTGGAAAAATCTTGACAGAGACATTGCTAAACATAGGTAAGGATTGTGAAAACTAGAGGCAGAAATTGTTGCATTGAGAAATGATCTTGACAAAAGAAAATAATCAATTGAAGTAAAAAAATGGAAAAATTATAGAGATGCTCAATCAAATTATTAGAAGTTAGAGATCACTACATATCAAAATCCACATTTATTTTATAGAAGAATGAAAGGGAATGAGTGTATAATAGTCTTTGAAGATAGTAGTAGAAAATTTGAAAGAAAAGGGATGCAAAAGTTTAAAATAGGAACAAGTTGTGACAAGTAAAGAAAGTGGAAATATGGATGATGCTTTCACTCAACTTTAAAGGTATAATAGGAGATCCGAAAGGCAAGAACCAAGAGGACATGGACTGAACACTCGATTCAATCATTCTTTTTTTGGTTATTGTATTAATTGCAATCATTTTGGTCATATGGATGTGGATTGTAGGAAAAGGTTGGTTAGAAAGAATAATTTTGTTAGCAGAAATGTGTTTGATCCATTGTTTGATTTCAATATCATTTGTCATAAGTGCAACAACTATAGACACATTGCAAGAAACTATAGAAGCAATTTTGTGAATTCTCCTATGTCGAGGATTAAAGGAAATAATAAAGTGAATCAAAGCAGTAGTTCTAGGAAAGTTTGGAAGATGAAACTAGAGGAATGGAAGAAAAAGAAGTCTCTAGTGGCTTACACTGTACTTCATTCCTAGAAGATGAAAAAGTTGTGGGTCATTGATAACGGATGCTCAAGTTGCATGACTAGAGATGAGAGTAAGTTCATGAATTTCATTTTTTTTTTATGGAGGATATGTTACTCTTGGTAAAAATTTGGTTACCAAGATTACCAGTAAGGGTACCTTGAGTCTTGATGGTGGTAAAACAAGAACCTACAATGTCCTATATATAGAAGGTTTGAAACATAATCTTCTGAGTGGAAGTCAAATGGGTGATAATGGGTATTTTTGTCATTCAATGAGAATGGTTGTGAAATTAGGAAGAAGGATGCTAGAGAGTTGGTTGTGAAAGGAAGAAGAAGTAATAATGATGTGTACCATCTAAGTGAGGTAAATAGATAGAATTTTTTTGTTATACAAAGAGAAGAGAGTTGGCTTTGGCATAAAAGATTGGGAAATATCAAAATTGATAATCTTATCAGAATTAGCTCAAAAGGAATGTAAGAGACATTTTTAAGATCAAGAAGATTCCATCCACTCTATTGCAAACAATGTCATGAAGGAAAGAAAATGAAGACAAATTTCCCTACTAAGGAGTATTCTACTGTAAAGCCATTAGATTTGATTCCTGTTAACCTATGTGGTGCTATGAGGACAAAGATCTTACAAGCTTATAAGTATTTTATCATGCTTAGTAATGACTATTCTAGAATATATTGGATTGGTTTTATACAAGAGAAATCAGACGCTTTTTAAAAGTTTAAGGCCTTTAGGGCTTTGGTGGAAAATGAAACCAGTATCTAGAACAATCAAGTGATTGATATCAAATAGAGGAGGAGAATTTACTTTTGATAGATATGAAGAATATTGTGCAAAGTATGGAATCCTAAGACAATATTTAACATCTAAAACTCCTCAGCAAAAAGGTGTGGTGGAAAACAGGGATCAAACTATTTAGGAGATGGCAAAAACCATGTTGAATTAGGCACATTTATCATATATGTACTGGAGAGAATCTTGTTAGACAATAGTATATATTTTGAATAGAGTTCAAATGAGGCCTATAACTACAAAGACACCATATGAAATGTGTAATGGGAGATTAATATTTGTGAGGCATTTTAAAATCTTTAGAAGTGAGTGTTACATCAAAAAAGATAAAGAGAATTTGGGTAAGTTTGACTCTAGATCTAATGAAGGTATTTTTCTTGGTTATTCATGTTAGCAATTAACACTCATTTGATTGGTTTCAATCTATTGTCGTTGATGGCAACATGTTCCGACTTTCATATTTTGGTTTGGTTGTTTATCGATCAACACTTCACCGACACTGACACCGGCACCAACAAGTATCTTCACCGGTAGGAGGAATCCTTTGGGTACCGGCATTGCAGGCCGACATGACTTCATCAGGATACAGGTATAGGAGGCTAACATCATTTGAGAAGATCTAACAATTGACAATTGATTTTGATATTGATGTATATATGTAATTGATCCGACATGTATATTCACTTTGTAATTATCTATGTAAGCCGACATAAGGCATGAAGGATTGTAAGGGTATATAGGTCAGTTGATTAGATCATTTTGTGATATGTTAGGTTATGAGATATATGAGAGTGATAATTGTAATGTGAGCAATGTTGATTATGTAGGAGGTTATTCTGGTAAGGGTTTAGGGTATCAGAATCGAAATAGACAAAGCTTGAACCGGAACTCTATCAGGCATAGCAGATGCAGTAAATGAGTTCATTTTTATGTTTTCTTATTCAGAGTAATTGTAGTTAGTGAGACTCTTTTATGATGAGTAGTGTGCTCAAGGCTGTAAGCCATCCTGCAAGTGCATTCCCCCATATTTTGTAATATCTCTTCATATGGCCAATGGATTGATATTGTGGGTCACAAATCCCATCATGGTTTTTTCTCTTTGAGGTTTTCCACATATAATTCTTTGTGTTATGGTATTCATTTGTGTGATTGTCTTATTGGTTGCTTTACTTCTTTCAATCTTATATGTACCGATTTACCGGTTGGTGAATGCATGTTTTAATAAGCTTAAAATTGATCATTCTTGTAGAACACTGATTCACCCCCGCCCTCTCAGTGTTTTTGGATTCTAACAATTGGTATGAGAGCCTTGTGCCTCGGAGGAAGTCTAACAGCTTGAGGAAGATCATGAATCCAAAATCCATGGATATGAGTTTCGAGAAGCAACTTGAGGTAGCACTTGAAGATTATGATGTTGAAAGGATGAAGAACTTGAAGTTACAAGATTAATTGAATTCTTCTCAGGAATTCATTCTTATCCTACATGAGAGGTTGTCATCTGTTCAAGCTAGGAGGAAGGAACTTCTGCAAAATTAGGATAATGAAGAGAAGGATGCCCTTAATGAAAGATGTTTGAAGCTGAGTCGGGAGAACATGGCCATGAGGAATGAAATGCAAGCACTAACTATGAGGATGTCAAAGGAGATTGAGGACCGAAAGATGAATGAAGAAAACCTTGGGAGATCTCTGAAAGATATATCTGAAGAATGCATCTGGTTGGTTCATGAGAATGATATGTTGAGAATAGACTTAGTGCAATCCTATAGTAATGAACAAGAACTTGAAAGACAAATGATAATTCTGAGAGATGATCTGACTATTGTAAGTAAGTAAAAGGACAAATTCAAGGTTAGTTCAACACAACTTGATGAATTATTGAAAAGTCAAAGATAGATTGGAGATTCCAGTGGACTTAGATTTGAACAAGGTCAGAGCTCTGGTACTGCTAATGAAGATCAAAACTAGAAGGCACTGGTAAGGCAGCTTAATGCTTACAAATTTAATGGTAGATGCTTTGTTTGTAATAAATTTGGTCACATGGCTAGGCAATGTAGAAATTAGGCAAATCAGAACTATAATTCTGCTCCCGATCAATTTTCTAAATGCAATAAGTATGGTCATAAGACAGAAGATTGCAAAATGAATGTTAAATGTTATGCATGTGGAAAATTTGTACATATGGCTAATCAGTGTAGGTCAAGCAATTATACCGGTTTTAGCAAAGCAATTCAAAAGACCAATGTTAGATGTTATGCATGCAACAAGATTGGACACATAGCTAAGTTCTATAGAAGCAAAAATCCACTGGTTAACAGTGATGGATCAAATGATAAAGGAAAAGAGAAGGTCAATGAAATCTGAAAAGATCATATCAAGAAATGGGTCAGGAAGTCAGATGATCAATCAATAGATGGAAATGCTTAGGTTACTCAACTGACATATGAGGTTATTCCTGCACCTACAGGAAGCTCATTCGGTAATTGAGGCAGATGCCTTAGGGGTAGGCAAAATTCATGATAATACTGCTTAAGCCCCGAGAAGAGATCCTGGAAGATGTTCTAGACATTGGAAATGCTTATCTGGCATTGAGATATTCGACCGAGATCCGGTATCTTTCACCGAAAGTCATTCATATCAATGACAGATTAGGGTTTCTTGGAGGTTAAAAGGTTGAATCCATTTCATTTCTAATCACCTTGTTTAGAGAGAGTCTAAGGTGATTCAGTGTGATCCAATATCTTCTTCAGAAATTTCACCAGTGATTGGAAGAGTTCTCTAGGGTTTACTGACATTATAGATATTCCTGAATTTGAGGATGAGATTGTCAGATATGTTTTGAGCAGAGTGCATGGAGAATTCATCTGGTTGTACAAACCTTATAAGATCTCAAAGGAGTCCATTAAGGCCATCACTGGTTTGCCACAGATTGGTCAGCATCTAGAGAAGAAGAATTCTAATGACCAGGTTAACAAACTCACCGACGCAACTTCAGACCAACGATCAATGAGGGTTAGTGCCATCACAGATAAAGACATCAGATTCAGTAGCATGTTTATTGGATACAAGGTAATTCAATCCAGTCATCTTAACTCTTTTTCTATCTCCTACATTTATGCCACACATAAGATCATGAGGGAAAATGAGAAGTTAGATCTTTGTGGATGGATGTTAGATGAGTTGTTAATTAACCTAGGGAAGATCAAAGGAGAAAAGAAGGAGGCATTCTAGTATGGAAATCTTATTGTCTGTTTGATGTTATTTTTAATTAATGAAAGTCCCGGTTTTGGGAAGAGACAGTGGGCATTTGATATCCTGGTAGGAAGACATCTGAAACAATCTATTGCTACATTGGGTAGTCAGCGAGATGATAAAGTTTGGGGTTACTTCAAGGCATTCTAAAAGGTTATGAAATCTAGAGAAAGGGTTCCAAAGAAAATTGTTGAGAAATACTCAATCGAGATATGCTTCATGGCTAAAAGGGATGAAACCTTGATGGAAGCAGACAAACCCCAGAAGAGATGGGTTATGAAGTTGATGCACAAATTTTGGATGCTTACACAAAATGTTAATTGATGCACCTATTGATGAAGCTGAGAAATCCTTTTGTACTACAGAACAGAAGAAACAAGAGGTTCAAACTGAGTTTAACAGGAAGAAGAGGGAGAAACGGTAGGGCAAGGAAAGCAAGTTTGTTGAACAAGTATCTCAAGATATCAAGGCATTAATGGATGTTGTTCCGGAAAAAGGAAGGAAGAGGAAAGAGCCTTAAGTTTTTATTGATCCTATTCCATCAGACTTTGAAACTGAAGGTGACACACCCTTAGCATTCAAGAGGGTATTGAGGAAGAAAGGAGAAGAATCAAAAGAGGAATTTATAAAGTTAATCAACCATCAAAGGAGAAGGAAGAGGAATCCGACAGGGAACTGGTAGTGAGCACATCATTGTTGTCAATCGACACCTCATAGGTAGAACATAAAAGCTTAACTGAGATGAGTTCTACTGAGCTCATGATGATGGTTGCACAAAAGATGATGAAGGAAGGATATGTGGACAAAGGATTTATTGATCAATCAATCCCAATTTTGCATAGACTTGTCCTAGAGTACAAATTTGACAAAGGAGAAAGCCCATCCGACAAGCTTAAATAATCATAGAGTACATTTCTAAGGAATTTCAATATTTATAGCAGATATCTAACTGGAAGGCACTGGAGAGGTTTACACAAGCTAAGAGAGCAACATTTGATCAGATGATTGAGTCAGAGAAGAAGGAGATTAATGATAAGTTGAAGTTGATTGATAATGCCTTTAGGAAATGTACTAATATTTACAGAGTATGTTGTAACACAATTTTACTTACAACAGATTTAGATAAAAGGATTAAGGATACTCAGGAGAAGATTGTAGGTATAGTCAATTCTTTTGATGGATAAAATTCTTTGACTACATCTATTGATGGTCAGATTTTGGTATTAGAAGCTCAAGTTTCAGCTCTTGAGAGGGATAAAGATAAGATTATAAGAAGAGCTATAGGTCTTAGAGGATTGGTGAGTCCTCGGTTGGAATCATTAAGTGTACATAAGAAGGAGTGTATTGATATGGTTGGTAAGCCCACACCAATAGAACTTAAGGATAAAGAGTCATATGCTCACATGCTTAATGGACTTGTATCTATTTCTGACACATTCAAATCTAGTTGGGATACTTATCTAGAGATTTTGGAGAAAGCCTATCTGGAAATTTTCAAATATATTCAGATCCGGTAAGGTGTTTTGGGACATTCTTTGTACAGTCTTTCATTCTTCGTCTCTATTTTTTATATTTTTTTGGCATTGATGTCAAAGGGGGAGGTATAGGTGAAAAATATATTCTTGACATTGGGAGATATGGAGGTATGGAGTATTTTGTTCAGGTCATGATCACAGATGGATATTCAGCTCAGGGGGAGCAATCTCAGATTGAAACTGACAGATGGAAACCATTATCATTTTTCACATGAGTGTTGCCATCAATGCTAAAGGGGGATATTGTTGGCAATTGACACTCATTTGATTGCTTTAAATATGTTGTCATTGATGGCAACATGTTCTGGCTTTCATATTTTGGTTTGGTTGTTTACCGATAGACAATTCACCAGCACCGACAAGTATCTTCACCGGTAGGAGGAATTCTTTGGATACGGGCATTTTAGGTCGACATGACTTCATCAGGATACAGGTATAGGAGGCCGACATCATTTGGGAAGATCTGACAATCGACAACTGGTTTTGATATTTATGTATATATGTAATTGAACCGACATGTATATTCACTTTGTAATTATCTATGTAAGCCGACATAAGGCATGAAGGATTGTACAAGGGTATTAGGTCATTTGATTAGATCATTTTGTGATATGTTAGGTTAAGAGATATATGAGAGTGATAATTGTAATGCAAGGAATGTTGATTATGTAAGAGATTATTACAGTAAGGGTTTAGGGTATCAGAACCGGAATAGACAAAGCTTGAACTGAAACTCTATTAGGCATAGTAGATGCAGTAAATGAATTCAGTTTTATGTTTTCTTATTCAAAGTAACTATAGTTAGCGAGACTCATTTGTGTTGAGAAGTGTTCTCTAGGCTACAAACCTTCCTGCAAGTGCAGGCCCCCATATTTGTAATATCTCTTCATATGGCCAGCGGATTGATATTGTGGGTCACAAATCCCACCGTGTTTTTTCCTCTTTGAGGTTTTCCACGTATAATTCTCTATGTTATGGTATTCATTTGTGTGATTGGCTTATTGGTTGCTTTACTTC
The DNA here is from genome assembly GCF_030272615.1 of Cryptomeria japonica. Taxonomy (NCBI): domain Eukaryota; kingdom Viridiplantae; phylum Streptophyta; class Pinopsida; order Cupressales; family Cupressaceae; genus Cryptomeria; species Cryptomeria japonica. Next base: position 34,364,535 of record NC_081406.1, on the reverse strand, counting down.
TTTCAATCTTATATGTATCGGTTTACCGCTTGGTGAATGCATGTTTTAATAAGGTTAAAATTGATCATTCTGGTAGAACACTGATTCACCCCCCCCCCTCCTCTCAGTGTTCTTGGATTCCAACAATTCCATGATAATCAAAGCATACATATGCTATAACAATAGATTGAAGAGAGTAGTGGAAAGTGTAAATGTAAGTGTTGATGAGACATTGTGATCACTTGAGGTTCCAGAAGAAGATAAAAATGTTGAACAAGTCTACATAAGTGAAGAAGATTTCAGAAGTGACTCAAAGATAACTAGCACTAAGACTTCGACAAGGTATGTATATAAGAATCATTATGAAGATTAGACTATAGGAGATAAAGGAAATTTTGTTGAAACCTAGGAAAGAAAACAAAGAGATAGTAAACAAGATTGAGCCAAGTAGCTATGCAAAGGCAAGAAAGGAAAAAGGTTGGCAAGATGCTATGGAAGAAGAGTTGTCTCAGATTAAGAAAAATGAGACATGGGAGTTAGTGTCAAGACCTAAAGACAAAAAATTTATTAGAACCAAGTGGATCTTTAAAAATAAGTTGAATGAAGATGATGAGGTAATTTGGAATAATGCCATATTAGTATGCAAAGGCTATGCTCAAGTTGAAGATGTGGATTTTGAGGAGGCATTTGCTAGGTAGCTAGAGTGGAATCTATTAGAATGTTTTTGGTATTGTTATCATTTAAGAAATTAAAATTTTACTAGGTGGATGCTAAATCTATATTTTTTGATGGAGAATCAGAGGAAGAAGTTTACATTGAACAATCGAAAGGATTTCAATTCTAACCAAAACTAGATTTTATATGTAGATTGAAGAAGGCTTTATATTGTTCTCAAGCAAGTTCCAAGATATTGGTATTCCAAGCTAGACAAGCATTTGCAACAACAAGGTTTTAGGAAAGGTTGTGCAAACAACAATTTGTATATAAAATAATATGGTGATCAGGTGTCGATTATAGTGGTTTATGTTGATGACATTATTTTTGGAGGAAGCGGACATACCATGTGTAAGAAATTATAGGCTGCAATGCAGAAGGAGTTTGAGATGTTAATGCTTGGTGAGCTATCATTTTTTTTTTGGTTTACAATTTCTCAATTAGAAAAAGGTATATTCATTTCTCAGGCCAAGTATACAAAGGAGATGTTGAGAAAGTTCAAGATGGAAGAATGCAAACCGATGAGTGCACCTATGGTTATTGTGTGTAAATTGAGTAAGGATGTGTTATCCTTGTTTTTAGCGTTAGCAAAAATGAGGGTACCCCACAAAATTTCACTCGTTTGTGGTTTTTGTCTGCTCCATGGTTCACTTTTTGAGAAGTTTTGTGTAGTCAAAAGCATTTTTTTCCTTGTTTTACCCTTTTTCGTTAATTTTGAAAGTTTCACAATTTAGGTGTAATTCGGGTTTGTAAACCTGATTTACACCAAGTTTCAACTTTTAGGTGTAATTTGGGTCCGTAGACCTGATTTACACCTCTTTTGGTTAATTTCACTTTTTCGGTGTAATTTGGGTCTATAGACCCGAATTACACTTCATAGGTGTAAATCATATTCATAAACCTGAAATGCACTTATTTAATACACTTTGACTTATTTGTGGAAATTTTGAAGTGGTGGATTAGGAGTCTATTTTCCTCTTTTAAAGGATAAATTATCTCCTTAATCTTCATTTTAATCCTTCTGAGATTGAATTTGTGACTGGAAGGAGAAGGATTCTCAACTAATTCCATTTTTTCGAGTATGAATTTCTTCCCTTCGATTTAGGGTTTTTATAACCCTTTTCGTTTTACTTTTTTATGAATTCATATGTTATCAAATCATTCTTCATAACTTTTTACCCGATCAGATCGTGGTCCGAGTCAGGTTTTATTTGATTTATTGATTTATAAAACAATGGTGTCGTGACGAGGCCATAGGCCCACCACACACCATTAATTGATTTGTGGTGGGTCTGCGACCTCGCCACGACACCAATTTTTACTAATGCATTGTATTTGTATTACCGAGGAGTTGAGAAGGATCAATGACTCAACACACACCACAGTGTGGTGTGTGGTGAGTCGTTGACCCACCACATTATTTATATCTCGCAATTCTTTCATGGTGTTGGTAGGGCCTTCGACCTACCATATGCCACAACATGGTGTATGACAGGTCAGAGACCCTACCAATACCTCGTTGTGCCCTAATTTTCTTGCAATACTTTCGCAGTGTTTGGTGGGGTCATAGGTCTGCCATACATCACGAAATGGTGTATGTCGAGTCTACTACCCCGCCCGACAGCATTTCAATTTTTTTTAAAGTGCAACGTGGGCTTATAAACCCACCCTACGTTTTAAGGTTTTCATGCAATTTTTAAGTGTATGGCGGGTCTATAAACTCGACCAACACTTTGGTGCTTTTTCTTTAATATGTGTATTTCAGATCTATGGGTCCGAATTACACTTGTTTTTTGGGATTTTTCTAAGTGTAATTAGATTATTTTTAAATAAATTCTAATTACGTTTTTCGTTCTACACTTTTATAAATGGATTTTTTCAAATAGTTTTATTTGAAATTAGTTTATTTGCACACACGTAAATGGTAATTTTTCATTCCATTTACTTTGGAAATATTTAGTAGGTTTTTAGAAAACCTAATAATCTCAAATATGCTATTATCAGAGTGTGTTCAAATCATATGAACAAAAATGAATTGATCAGATGTATCATGTTGATACTAATAAATTTTGCTTTCTCTCAGTATTCTTATAATGATAGAGGTATCTCCAAACAAAAGGGATGAAATTCAAGAAGCAATACCCACATTCGGTTTTTCCTTCTTCTTTAGTTACTTCTAATATTGATCATATTAGAGACACAGAGATAGGTCACGTTGACCTAGAAGAATTTCTCAAAAGAATCAAGAAACCACCTTCATATCAGGATATGGAAGCAACTGTCAATAGTGATATACACTTAGTTACAACTTTTCCCATGTCAGCACAGGATCCCAACTGTGTGATGGCAGTGGGAAGGCATTTTGATCCTAAAAGAAGAAGCGTGAAAGATGAATCTGGAAATAAATTAATCAGGCTTGATAAAGAGTTCTTTGATTCAGTGTTCAAATGTCCGAGTATTGAGAGATATTCAAATATCGCTATACAGTTAGCTATAGCCTAATTTGATAGGAATTCTGACAAGTGTAGGAGTAATATTAATTACCATTGGATTACAACTCCAAGGCCAACTATTTCCAGATGGTTGGAAACTCTTCCCAGGTGTGACTTCATTGAAGAAGTCAATAACTTGATAACTCTTTTGAGTAGAGTTAAAGGACTTCCCACTTCTAATACTTTCTACAAGTGGATGTATCAATACAGCCATGTGATCAGACATAATAAAGAGAAGATATTTTTGGGAAAGCAAATCAGTGATGACATATGTGAGTAGCTCACCAAGGTTCCTACTACTCTTAAGTTATATATGACTTCTCACTTGGTGTACGTTGCATCTTCAATGAGACACTTTCCTGGCTTAACTACTACTTGTGACAAAAGGCAAGTTGAGGTACATGAATACTATACACAATTGGTCTTGAAAGAAAGTTATAGTCATTTCTGAAGAGTCAATGATGCCTTCTTTGTTTATTATATGGTCATGATGGATAAAAATCTATATAATAAGAGGGTGTCTGATCACGCAAGGGAATTTGTTAATCAATATCGATGCATGTTTCTTCAATTTCCAACTTTTACCTATATTAGGGTTGGATGTTTCAATGGTGAGCCCTTTGTGCTCCCTAGATATCCTTCTGACAAGATTGTGCTAATGGAGCTTTCTCATCATATGAATGCAGTACATGATTCCCAATTTGGTTCTCATAAGACAGGTTTGAAATTCTCTATCTCTATTGGGAGATATTCTATCAATTCTATTTTCAAGACCAAAGCCATGGAGGATGGGATGAGAAGACTCGCTATGAGATTCTTCAAAGCCAGGAAGTATTTTGACTATAGGGGTATGAGAAACAAACTGAAGAAGGCCTACATGCATGTTCATCGGATCGAAGATATTTGGGCTGATTGTAGATCCGAGCATGATATAAGGAAACTTGATTATTTTCGCTTGATAGATGAGAAAATTGAGAACTTTGGTATTGTTGATGTTCCTAATGATCTGGAAGAGGATGGTGATGTCTTGGATCCTTTATATAAAAAGAAAGAGTTTCTTCTACTCCTTTGCCTCTTATTCAATGGTCGCAAAAGGAATGTATTTCCATTATATCATGTTTACATAGTATTCTCACAAATACTAATATTTGGTTATCTTTGCATGTTGTTCCCCTAAAACCTTTCTCCTCTATTTCTGATGATGACACTACCAACCCAATGGGAAAGAGATATGAGATAAGAACCAAAAACAAACAGGATGTTGTGGTTCTAGCGAAAGCTCCTAAATTGAAATTCACAGTTGGATCCAAGAAAGGAAAATCTCAGGGAGAGCCTTCAAGTTCTAATGTTCAGGAGATATCAAAATTTGATGCACCAAATGATCAGGAGGAGGGTAAACTTCCTGATCAAGAGTTAGTTAATGAACACGAAGGTCATCAAGAACAAGATGAGTTGAATGTTAGGGTTTCAAGCAGATCCAAAGAAAATATGAACTAACAATTATATGCAAATTTAAATACAAAAGATAAAGGAATAAAATAGGACACAGATAACACAGAGATTTAACATGGTTCACCCAAAATGGGTTACGTCCACCATACACAGCCGTCCAATCTTTCTTATTATCCAGCAAAAATAGTACATCCACCTTACCATGCCTTAAGCATCCCAACCACTTATAACATACATTTTTAGGGCAACAAACAAAGTCGGCCTTTTTAGGGTTTTATTACAATGTCAGTTTTCATCAACAAAAAACGGCAAAAAAAAATTTCTCGGGGGCTACCGCCCCTGAACCCCTGTAGCGAGCTTCGCCCACTTTGGGGGTTGCCACCCCCAAACCCCCGCAGCAGGCTTAGCCCACTTTGGGGGCTGCCAGCCCGGCCCCGAACCCTAGCAAGGATACATGTTGAGTGTACAATACTTTGTTGATTAGTCACCACATATCAACATTGAATGTACAAGAGTTGCCACAAACAGATTAACCTTTACTGTAGGTATCTTCTCCAACATCTACATTGCAAGTTTATGTCTCTACTTCTGATCCTGAGCCTCCAATATTTGCAAGTGTTGTTTCATCAAGTATTATTCATGTATCTTCCACAAGTGATAGTGAGTTAGCACTAGACACGGCCAGTGATAATATTGAGAATGTTTTTTCGGATTTTTCCATGTTGCCTGGAGTGTCTACATCTATATTAGATAATTTTAATAAGTTTGTCAATGAGTCGACTCCTAGATCAAATGAATCTTCATTAGAAAATCCCACCAATGTGATCACCATAGCCTCTCCTTTTGTGGCTACAACTGTTCAGGATTCTATCAATCCTTTCCAGGATGTGGTAGTTAGTGGGGAAGATGATTCTACCTTGCCACCTTGGTTGTTTTCTAATGCCCCAAAAAGAAAGAAGAAAGTTGTTTCCCCTGAAGATTTTGATTTCAGTGAACTTGTTCCTGTCAAATCCAAAACAACCAAGAAGGCTAAGACTCTGTCAAGAGTTAAGGTTGATAAGGATAAGAACAAATATATTGAGGTTGTTATTCCTCCCCACGATCCAATTATTAGTCAAGTACATGATACTGATTATACTATTCAAAGGGTTGAGTTGGTAAAACATACTCATGATTTTGCTTCAGGAGATGCAATATCGGCTTTGGAAGCTCTTGTTGCTAGATATGATGAAGACAAGGTTAAGAAAGATCAACTCAAAGCAAGGATCGATCAAATCACTTCGATCTTGATCAAGGTAAATAAGTCTTATGAGACTATTGAACCGATAACTTCTTCCTTGGATGAGCAGGTTGTTAAAAGGGCTGAGAAGGTGACATCTTGTAGTAGAGTTGTGGCAGAATGGATGGATCGTATTTTGAGTCAAGACACACAACTCACAGGTTCAACTAGTACCATCATCAATAACCTTGATATCGTTAGGAGATAGATAGATAACACTATAGAGGTCTTCTCCTAGGAGCTTGAAACACAAGAAAGAGACTTTGAGGCTTGGTTGAAATTTGAAGATTATGATCCTGATCAACTCATATAGAATAATGTTATTCCTTCATGATGCATGTACCTGGAGCAGTAAGAAACCTTAGAACACAAAATGAACATTCCTGAGTGTCTAGTCAAGGATATGAGGAAAGCTTTAAAGGAATGTGTTGACAAGAAGGAAGATATTCTTACAAAGGTTTTAGAAATCCAATGTGTGTTCCTTGATTAGGATGGGAAAGTGCTACCAGTAGATGAGATCATTAAAGAATTTAGTTTACTTGTAACTACTGAAGTTGATAGAGAGGATTTCTCTTTATCCTCAATTGATAAATTGGTTGACCTTCAATTTGTCCTAAATTTCTTAGATACTATTATGAGGAAGCATAAGAAATGTTGTACTGATTTAGAAGATTCCATTACTAGATTCAATATCATCACCAGTAATACCAAGGGACCTGATGGAGTTTAATTGAAGCATGCTTTCCAGAAGTTTGAGGAATTTCAGAAGAACAATTCTACCTAAGGAAGTGACACTTAGTCATTTTCATGATTCTCTAGTGCCTTTTTTTTAATCCAACGACACTTCAAGTGTATTTTTGTAATTGCTCTTGTGCACCTACTGAGTGTACAGGTCCTAAGTCAAATCAAACTCTTCTTTTGACTTAGTCATAAAATTAGTTATATTTTCCTATTTTTAGGCTACACCCCTCTTCTATATATATGAGGGTTTTTATGGTAATAAGGATCTTTTTCCATCTTTATTTTATGCAACAAAACTCTGCCCAAGTGAAGATCAAATTGAAACTTTGTGTTTTTTTTGTGAATTTACAATTTAATCAAGAAGGATTGAAGCTTGACATTCAAACTTTGTTTTGAATTCAATCTTTGTGTGATATTGATGTTCTTTATGTCATTTAGTATTGTAGCGTCCTAAAATTGTGACACTTGCAATTTCGACTGCATTTCGGTCTTCATGATGGCGACGCAACACGCAACCTGAATGGAGACCCCGAAACCTGATTATGACACTGAAAACTGCATTTTCTTGCACCCTGGCCTGAACCTCCTTTGCACCCTGCTGTCCCGGGAGGTGGGACCAGAGCGCCCAGCGCCCTGGTCCTTCAGGACCAGGGCCCAGCGCCCTGGTCCCTGGGTCCTATTTTGGGCCCGGTCTCTTTTGGACTTTGGGTCTTTATGTTTGCAAATTGGAAAATTATCTTTCCTGGTCGGCCTAAGGTCAGGAAAATCAGTCTATCAGCCCTAAATGACAAGTATATAAACTACATTGTCCTCTCCCATTTGGGTAGATGAAAAGAAGAAGGTCATATGTGCAAAAGCGTGGAAACTATACTCAAGCATTCAAGCATTCAAGCATTCCTTCAAGCAATTGATCATTTCAAGTCTCCATTCAAGGCTAAGTGTTGCATTCAAGACAAGGATTCAACCATTGAAGAGGAGATCACTTACAACATCTATACCTTCGCACATAAGGATACAAACATCCTTACAACAAGGTATTAGTACTTGTTTTACATTACAGACATTTACATTTACAGCGTTGCTCATTTCTTGGTTAATTCCAAAACCGGGGTTTGACCTAAAGGCAAACCCCTAATCCCTAACCCCCCAATCGTCTTCGCTTTTCTGTGTGTAGGTTGCAGGTACGCGGCTGAAATTGAAGATCTGGAATCCTTGTGCAGAGACGAACAGATCCCCCTTCGTTTCGCGGATTTTTCGGAGGACCGTGGTGCTCAGGCGCCATCGTCCTGGCAACTTTCGCTCAAATTTGCAGGACAGCGCCGTATCGACATTTTACTGCTAATTCCAGGTCCGCAGCTTCATACTGTATTCCTATCTCAGTTTATAAGCAAATCTTTCTCACTTTCTATGCATTCCTAGCTTAATTCTTCTATCAACATTCTTTACAAAAGAGGGTAGCCTTGCTGTCATAACCCTTGAAACTCATTTAGCATCCAATCTTGCATTGCGTGGGATTGGATCTTGTGGGTTTCAACCCCTCTTTTGAATGTAAAGTCTCTCCCCTAAGTGAAAACCATTAACCCTAGTGAATCTCCCTTCTCTCTCCTTGGAGTTGGAAGAGGGGAGAGCAACTAGGGTTCGATAGCGATTTTCCGCTTTACATTTTGGTGAACCTGACGTGAACATCCTTTCTGATTATTCATGGTTAGATCTGAAAATTGGATTCCTTGATTACATTTCCATGTTTGATCCCTGAAAATTTGGAAAAAAGTTGCGAGGACCGTGTGCACTCCAAGCGCCATCATCCCTGACATTTTTTCCGAAATTTCGGGAGCTAGATCTTACTGTATTTTTCATCCCTGAAAATTTGGAAAAAAGTTGCAAGGACCGTGTGCACTCCGAGCGCCATCGTCCCTGACATTTTTTCCAAAATTTCGGGAGCTAGATCTTACTGTATTTTTCTGCTAAAATCCAGAATTTTGGCTGATTTTATCAATTTTAACACCTTCAAAATTAAAGTCAAAGTTGGTCTAGGGATTGCTTGGATTAACGCTTCTAATCATTCAAAAATCATTGAAATTGAAATTTTGTGTCAAAATTGTGTTCTTACTGTCCTAATCTGAAAAGTGTGTTTGCATTCATTAAAAATTTCAGTGCTTTATTTAAATTCTTGCAATTTGTGACTTTTGAAATTAAGTACTTAATTACAACAACTTTAATTTTCGCTTTCAAAATTGAATTTTACGTGAAATTGAGTCAATTTTTAAATTTCAAAATTTGCATTGCTCTTGACATTCCCTCTAAAATCATAAAATTCAAAATTTCAGTTTCCCTCTCTTTTTCAAAATTCAAATTTCGCATTTTTCGACAATCTGGGTAGGGTTCAATTTTGAGATTGCAACTTTAATTTGGCCTATCTACAGATCGTAAAATCACTCAATTTTTTCAGATTATCTCTAAAATCATCATACCTTTCATCCCTGCAAATTTCGAAAAAAGTTGCAAGGACCGTGTTGCACTCCGAGCGCCACGGTCCCGGACATTTTTTCCGAAATTTCGGGAGACTGTCGTGATTGCATTTAACAGCTTAAATCCAGAAGATTGGCTGATTTTTGCTACCTCTAAAATCAAAACTTTCTCTCTCTCTCTAGTGCATGAGTTTTACAACAATAAGCCCTACTTACACTATTCCCGTTAGACGAAGCCGTGGAATTAAGTCTTTCCGAGGTTTAATTACCGAGGAGATGGAACCTAATTTGAATAGCCTTTTTAACGAGGATATGGGTAATTCCTCTAATCCTCCTAATGATGAAGAAGCTCTCCATGAGGTTTCTGTAGAACAACTTTCAAAATTGGATAACCAATTTGATGATTTTCGACAATGGATGTCTCAAGAATACCCCGATAGTCAAGCTCTTCCTTTAATTGAGGGTCTAAAACGTATGCTTCAAAGTGATAAGAATGGAATTGATATTTTGCGTGGTATTGCACACATTGTGGATTTGAATGTGATGCCTATGAAGAGTTGTGCTGAAAATTTGGGTTATACACAACCTCCTACTCAAGTCAATCATTCTATTCCTTTGATGACTTCTATTGCTAGCATACCTACCTTTACATCAAACATAATGGCTACTTCTATACAAGACATTCCCCCTGTGATCACTAATCATGGGGGCGATCCTCCCTCTTCTTCAATTAACCCTCTTCCTTCATTCAATCCGACTTCTTCATTCATTCCTTCAATGAGTGTTCCTATTATATCTCCACAAATGAACATGATGCAAGGGGGCAATTCATTCAATCATTCCATTCCTCCTTGTAGTGTTCCTCCTGTCCAATCATCTCCTATGATTAACTATCATAGTGTCCCACCACCTTACTCTCTACCTTCTTTCAATAACATAACACCTCCATCACAATCTAACACGTCTAATATGAACTCTTCGACTGAAGCGACCATTAACAATCTTGCACAAACTGTCTCTTCTTTACAGCAACAAATTGCCTCTATGAATCAATCTAAGTTTAGTGTGCCCACATTTGACGTTGCGAGCCCACTTTCTCTTGACATTGTTCGAGCGATTCCCCCTAAACATGTTGAAATTCCACATTTGGAGCTTTATAATGGTAAGGGTGATCCTCTAACGCATGTTAAGACTTTTCAAACAATATGTACTGATTTTGCTTATGACCAAAGGTTGCTTGCAAAGCTGTTTACTAGAACATTAAGAGACAAAGCCCTACAATGGTATTGCTCGTTGCCTTCCTATTCTATTACTTCTTTTGAACAACTTGCAAATGCTTTCATTCAACAATTTCAAAACAATATAAGTCCTAAAGTTACTTTGATTGATTTAATGCATTGTAAACAAGGTGTTAAAGAAAAAGTGACTGATTTCATTGGTAGATATAAGCATTTGTATGCTCAAATTTCTTTTCCAGTGCCTGACAATGATATTCAAAGAATCTTTATTTCTAATTTACAAATAGATATTCGAGACAAACTTCTATTTTCTGAGTTTACTTCTTTCCAACAGTTGTGTGCAACTCTTCACAATTATCAACTGACTGTGAGTCAAATGGAACAATCACATCCTATGGCTCCGAGTGATAAGGGTGATAGCAGTCAACAACCATTTGGGAAGTTTAAACCGAACAGAGATTCCATCAAATTCAATGAAAACATCATCAACAACAATGTGAATGCAGCATCAGGTGTGCCTCCTATTTCTAAATTTTTCAAGAAAGAAAGAAAGTATACTCCTTTGAATGAATAATTGCATAGTATTATGAATAAGTTATTGGAACAAAATGTGCTTACTCTTCCTCCTATAAGACAAATTGATCCTGCAAAGATTACTTCACCTTATTTTGATAACAAAGCTTTTTGTCACTTTCATCGTCAACCTGGGCATGATACTGAAAAATGTTTTTCTTTAAAGGGTAAAATTCAAGATTTGATTGATAATAATACTATTTCTGTTTCTGGAGTGAATGATAAAGGCAATACATCTGTAGCTCCTCCTAATCAAAATCTTCAGATTTTCACTGATCCATTACCTTCTCATACCTCTAATGTGATTGAGACTAATGATTCCTCTTTTTCATCTGATGGTCTTGTGTCTATGACTCCAAATGTGATTAACTTTGTAGAGCAGCAAGAAAACCCTAAAGAACCTTCCATCACATTTGATTCCAGTGAAACCATTAGGGCACCTGATGGTCCTTTATACATAGTTGCAAAATTCAAGAATACACCTTGCCATGGAGTGCTTATTGATCCTTCGTGCATGGTTAATGTTATTACTGAAGAATTTCTTTTTACTTTGCAATTGAATCAAGTGATATATGACAAAACAGATGTGATTGTGAAACTATTTGATGCATTTTCTTCTCCTACAATTGGTTCTATTACATTGCCTATTGAGGTCCATAACAAATCCCTTGATGTGAACTTTGCTATTATTCCATCTTCCGAACAATTTCGTGTGAAGCTTGGCTATCCTTGGCTATCTTCCATGAAAGCTATTGCTTCTCCTATTCATAAGTGTTTGAAATTTCCCCATAATGGTGAAGTTGTTACTGTCAATCATAGTCTCTTTAAACCAGCTGAAAGAACTTCTAGCGTTCCTATTGATTATTTTTGGCCTAAACAATTCCAATCTCTTCCTCCGCGAAGTGATCATCTTTTCAAATCTTATCAAAAGTGGAAAACAGATATGATCCTATCTCTAAGTGAACCTAGAACACCCAAACTTGACATTCCTATCATTCTTGAGAAGGAAGTTCTTCCTTTGAAAGATAAAACTAATGTCTTTCCTCAAGAAGATTCCCAACCCATCCCTATGGATGTGACTATGTCTATATCTAATAAACTTCCTAAAAGTAGACCTATACCTCCTCGTCATGATGGACTTGGTCTCCTTCCTAAACCAAATATTCGTCCTTTGTATGGAGCAATTCCTCCTCCTTCTTTTTATAGAGAGAAGAGACCTTCTTCTTCTCCTATTATCCAGCCTAAGAGACCACAACCTAAACACCCAAGTGATAAGGATGAGAACATTCCTCCTCCTCAATCTTCTCAACTTCCTACTAAGACTAGACGAAATCGTTCTGCACGTGAACGCCGACGAAAGCGTCGTCTTAGAGCTCAAGCAGCTGCTTCTCAAACTTTGCAATCTCCAAAAACACCTTCAACAAGCATTATTCCATTTTCTCCAAAATCTCCTAAACATAAGATGCATGATGGTCTTGATCCTGTGCGAATTAAAGACCCTATTTTTATAAATCTTGATGATGCTATAGATGAAAATGTTATTCATGATGAAAATGTTACTTCTCTTGCTTCTGATAGTGAATATGAACTTGTTGATATTGATAACCATTTATCTAATGAATTTTCTAAAGCACTTATCCTAGCTCCTAGACAAAAACAACGTGGCTCGGAACATGAACATAGCCCTTGTTTGGATCTTGTGATAGCTCCATCTGCTGTGTTGAATGTTCCTCCTCTAGCGTGTTCCCTGCCTTCCTGAAACATTGATCAGCAAGATCGGGGGGTAGATGACGTGCTAGACTAGTTACATTAGCATAGCAAATTCTCTCCTCCTCTCTTGTGTTACTTCTTCTATATGTTATTCTCATTCTTCTATTTGTTGTCCTTAGTGTTGTCTACTTGAGGACGATGCAAAGCATTGAGATCTCTTTTGGTCTCTCTCATGTTGACTCAAAAGACACATGTGTTCCCTTCTTCTAGGTGACCTTCCTTGATTGGGGAATGAAGAACAATTATGCATACATACATATGATATATATACATGAATTATCATACAGCATACTGACCCCGAGGAAAGCGAAGTCACCTCGTGCTTTGTGTTTTGTGTCTATTATCCTTGGGCTTATCTCACACTTGGGGGCTAAATCCTTGTGATAACGTGCTCCTTTCCCTTCTCATTCCTTATATGTATCACTACCTTAAAGCAATCACCCCCGGTGAGGTGTGTGCGATCGCTTTAACGTAGGGGGCCATACATCCCGTTCATATCTTTTCAAGATACTTGAAAATTTCTTGACAAATTTAGCTTTGCCTTGAAAATTTTTGATATCTTTCTTGCATGACTCATAGTGAGGGAACCTTACTACTGACAGTCATGGTTCTCCCTCGTGATCTTCCCTTTTACTTTGTCAATCGAAGTCGTAAGATCCTTAGTCCACTCGGGGCTTGGTGTATCTTGCCTCCTTGACGTGGTGAAAGTCTTTCAATGTTGTTTCCTTGTACTTTATCGGAAGTATGAGCATACATACTCCCGCTAAAGTGGGGGCTAAATGTAGCATCCTAAAATTGCGACACTTGCAATTTCGACTGCATTTCAGTCTTCACGATGGCGACGCAACACGCAACCTGAATGGAGACCCCGAAACCTGATTATGACACTGAAAGTTGCATTTTCTTGCACCCTAGCCTGAACCTCCTTTGCACCCTGCTGTCCCGGGAGGTGGGACCAGAGCGCCCAGCGCCCTGGTCCTTCAGGACCAGGGCGCCCAGCGCCCTGGTCCCTGGGTCCTATTTTGGGCCCGGTCTCTTTTGGACTTCGGGTCTTTATGTTTGCAAATTGGAAAATTATCTTTCCTGGTCGGCCTAAGGTCGGGAAAATCAGTCTATCAGCCCTAAATGACAAGTATATAAACTACATTGTCCTCTCCCATTTGGGTAGATGAAAAGAAGAAGGTCATATGTGCAAAAGCGTGGAAACTATACTCAAGCATTCAAGCATTCAAGCATTCCTTCAAGCAATTGATCATTTCAAGTCTCCATTCAAGGCTAAGTGTTGCATTCAAGACAAGGATTCAACCATTGAAGAGGAGATCACTTACAACATCTATACCTTCGCACATAAGGATACAAACATCCTTACAACAAGGTATTAGTACTTGTTTTACATTACAGACATTTACATTTACAGCGTTGCTCATTTCTTGGTTAATTCCAAAATCGGGGTTTGACCTAAAGGCAAACCCCTAATCCCTAACCCCCCAATCGTCTTCGCTTTTCTGTGTGTAGGTTGCAGGTACACGGCTGAAATTGAAGATCTGGAATCCTTGTGCAGAGACGAACAGATCCCCCTTCGTTTCGCGGATTTTTCGGAGGACCGTGGCGCTCGGGCGCCATCGTCCTGGCAACTTTTGCTCAAATTTGCAGGACAGCGCCGTATCGACATTTTACTGCTAATTCCAGGTCCGCAGCTTCATACTGTATTCCTATCTCAGTTTATAAGCGAATCTTTCTCACTTTCTATGCATTCCTAGCTTAATTCTTCTATCAACATTCTTTACAAAAGAGGGTAGCCTTGCTGTCATAACCCTTGAAACTCATTTAGCATCCAATCTTGCATTGCGTGGGATTGGATCTTGTGGGTTTCAACCCCTCTTTTGAATGTAAAGTCTCTCCCCTAAGTGAAAACCATCAACCCTAGTGAATCTCCCTTCTCTCTCCTTGGAGTTGGAAGAGGGGAGAACAACTAGGGTTCGATCGCGATTTTCCGCTTTACAAGTATTATATGCTCTCAATTGATTAAAGTTGGTGAAAGTTATTGGTGATATATATTGAAGAACTTTGGATTTTTACAAGTAATCTTTGAGTTACTTTGAAGATTCAATAATTGGGATCTGGTTATGATAATATTATTTCAAGTCTTTGTGCTTTTTCAAATTATCCCTCAAGTTAAATTTAAAAAGATAGAAAGTGAATTCTTTGTGCTACGCAAACTATCTAGTTAGAGTAGAATATCTTTCAATATATTTGTGAGTCTTTGAGCTAATGATATATTTGGGTTACAGTGGTTGATAGGAGTTATAATACATAAAACTAATCTTTGAGTTCTTAAGTGTGTGAATTCTCATCCCTAGTTCATTTTCAAAAAATGAAAGTAACGAGAGACTTTGTTCTTTTATGGACACTTTACTTTCCAAAATAATTAGTTTAAGTATTACTGCAAGTTTTCAAGTTATTTAAATTATGGGAAAAGTTTGTTCTTATAAGAGAATTAGATGGAACTGGTTCTGAAAAAAGGAACTAAGTTGTTGTTGTACCTTTGATTAGTATAATGTTAGCAGGTAGAAGAAAGTAGAATAATTGCAGTAGAAAAGGGGATCCTTCCCTTATAATTAGGAGGGAGCGTATCTTTCCATCTGAGAGATATTATCTTGAGTGTTGTCGTGAAACACTCTTTTTGTAACCCTTTACAAGTTTACAAAATTTTCACCCAACGGGATGATGATTCTGTTTTCACAAATCAGACATTATATAGATCAAAGATTGGTAGTTTGTTGTATGTGACTGCATCCAGATCGGATATCATGTTGGTAATCAAAATGGTTGCTAGGTTTGAGGTATCACCTAAGGAAACTCATGTCAACTCTATGAAGATGGTTTTCCAGTACTTGAAAGCTACAATGGAATTTGGTTTATGGTATCCCAAGAGTGAGAAGTTCAGTTCGACCATATATACTGATGCAAATTGGGTTGAATGTATTGATGACAAGAAAAGTACAAGTGGAGGAGCATTATTTCTTGGTGAAAATCTAGTGTCACGGTTAAGTAAGAAGCAAGATACAGTGTCCTTGTCTACTGCAAAATAAAAATACATTATAGTGATTTCCTATTGCACTCTAGTATTAAGGATGAAGCAAAACTTGAAGGAGATGAAGGTAGAGTTTGATGAACCTATTTTTATTCTTTGTATCATAGGTGTGATCAATATCTCAAATAATCTAGTAATACATTAAAAAAAAAGCACATCACAATTAAGTATCATTTTTTGAGGGAGAAGGTTGCAGACAAGTAGGTGAATTTGGAGTTTGTTGAGACTAAGGAACATATCATAGATATCTTCACAAAACTTCTTCCTAGGAATACTTTTGAGTATCTCTAGAAGAAGTTGGGAGTAGTTGCTCCCTCCTCTTGAATCAAGAGGGGTTGAGGGGGAGTGTTGACTCCTTGAGGTAAGAAGACTTGGTTGATCTTGTAGAATGTGTCAGACCTTGTTCATGTAGAAAGAAAGATATCAAGAGGATTTTTGGTGTATGGACTTGAGGGGAGTCTATCCAAGAAATTTTCTAGATTGTACAATGGATAGTTGACCTTTTCCATTGATATCAAAGGAGGAGAAAAGGACTTAAAATGCTAATAATGCTATGAGGAAGAATGGAAGTGAGTGGAACTTTGTTTTAGATAAGAGGAGTTCCTGATCCTAACATATTAGATTTATCAATTTTGTGTTGATCTAGGATAACAACATTTTTTTTATTTTCCATCATTGACAAAGAGGGAGATTGTTGGACATAAGTTGTCATTTATTACAAAGGAATATTGTCTTTGATGTCAAATGAGTGCTAGATGTGTTGCTCATTTTTGTGGCATCTGCAAGGTTGAAGGAAGCATATTATTGTCATGTCATAACATAGCATTTTGAGTTATGGCAGTATTGTGGATTACTATGATAGTGGAATTATTTGGAATACATTTGTAATATCATAATGCATCTATTCATGATGGTGGAAGTGATCTAGAAATCTAATCCAATATGTTTAAGATATGTTCCCTAGACAGTGAGCTTGGTTTGGTAACATTTTTTTATTTGCATTGCTTCATAGTAAAGAGTTATGTCCTGCGGTTTGAAAGGAGAGTATGCCTACACATAATTTATCACTATCTAGAGTTTTCAGAGTTGGTGTGTATTGTTCTACATGCTTAAAGTAACATAAGTGTCATTGTGCTGGGGAATTAACCAATTGCAATTCTGGCTTGATGCAACAATGACTTGTGATGTGTGTCCTTCGAAGGTAGTGTGTAAATGACTATTGAGACTAGAAGAGCCTACTTTGAGGTCTGCATGTTGTCTTCTTTCTTCTAACATAGCTTGTGGACTATTTAACCTGGCCTATTACACGTTTAGCTAAAGAGATATTTTGTAGATGACTTGCAGATGTTATCTCTATGTTTTTGGGAAGGCATATGAATATAATTGTAATTGTAACACATATAAATAGGTGTCATGGATACATTTCTATGTGTACTTTTGAGGATACAAGTTCATATCATGCAAATATGAGGGTAATGTTATTTACTGAATAGAGTGTGTAATTATTAAAAGATTATGTGTTGTGTGAGAGTGAGTCTGGAGGTTGATCAAATCAAGTACAAGTTATGTAATCAATATTGAAGGTTTGTGAATCATATCTTTGTAATCTAGTAAGACTGGTGTCTTACCTACTGAGTTGGTTCTCAGAACTTTGTATTAAGGATTATTGTCTCTAATAGGTTGGAGCTTGCAAACACAATTGAGGATTGGTGTCTCTTGTAGGTTGGTGCCTACTTCATGATTGTAAGTGATTCATTTCTTTGTAAGGTTGGATTTGGGCAATAGATGCAAGTAGGTATTCTCACCATGTTTTTTCCCATCTTGGGTTTCCACATATGTTTGGTGTTCATTGTGTGAATGTGTGCTTTCTTGTGTTGTTTATTTATTGCATCATTAAAAATTTGGATTAAGTTTATTTGGTGATATTTGTATCAGTGCTTGGAGATGTTTTTTGATTAAGGCAAAAATAGGTTTTGAAGGGACCCGAAACCCTTTACAAGGAAATTACAAATGAAGTATCATTTAAGCCCATCAAAATAGAATAGACCAAATAGACAACAAGACTGACAGAAAAACAAGACAAACAAAGAGAAACACAACCCAACAACAATAAAAAGCCAGCAGAAGAACAAAGCAACACCAGCAAAAGGAACAACACTAACCCAAGTTCTTTAGAATTTCAACAACTTCAGCTTCAAGTCGATTCATCTTTTGGGCCACATCCTTCAACTCCAAGATGTCCTGAGGCAGATTAACAGTCTTCTTCTTCATACTTGCCCTAGTTCTCTTGCTTGGACCTGAAGTATCCTTAGTTCCCAGGTCTTTATCTTAGTCCAGGTCAACAAAAACCTTGTCCTGGTGAAACTTTTCAAGCTTGGCCACCACGGTTCTCATGTTATCTGCCAAAGATTTGACATTTTTATGACTATCCTCCATAATTTTGTGCAGGGTGGTCTCACATTTAGTGATCCTCTGTTTTGCTTCCCTAAATTTGTTATCATACATGTCCTTCATTTTTTCAGTAGCCTCCACATTCTTTGTTAAATATTTTGCCATCATATTCTTCTCATTTTCATTCCAAAGGGCACAAATAGGGGTCCCTTGAGGTTTCTCCTTCACACCACCAAAATGCACGGGCTCAGCAGTAACGTGCAACTTCTCCCCCAAATCCTCCTTAGCCTGTAAATCTTCTATCTTAGAAGAAAGGGCTCTTTATTTTAGGTTGAGGCTTTTAATCTCATCAAAATCCCATCTGAAGAGTCTAAAGAGATACACAAATCTATTTTTGGCATCTCCAAAACCCCAAAAGTAATCTTCTACCACAGACTCCTGAGATTTCCCCTTCTTGTCATGAGGAGAAAGAAAGCCCTCAGAGTCAGGAGGGGAGATAGGAACATCATGCTCCTAGGAGTTGTCAGAAATCACAAGGGTGAAACCTTTCCCTTTCCCCTTGACTTTCTTCATAGACTTATCTCCCCCCGTCGAAGGAGAACCCTATTGGCATCGTGTTGTCATTGATGTCAACTGGTATGGGATGACTATCGGTAGAAGAGATGTATGTACAACACTGCTATGAAGGAGTACAAGATGTGATATCTCGGATATCACTTTGTGTTGCAGAACACCGGTAAGGTAAGGAAGATGACCTCAGGTGTCATCAATACACAAGTTAGTGCCTGACTTGTGTGATGAGATAGAGAGGTGTTTGAGCGGTTGTTTGTGATGAAGACGCAGAATGTTATCTGAATCACATCAACACAGGAAGAGGAGAATGAACA
Organism: Cryptomeria japonica; assembly: GCF_030272615.1. NCBI lineage: Eukaryota > Viridiplantae > Streptophyta > Pinopsida > Cupressales > Cupressaceae > Cryptomeria > Cryptomeria japonica. Next base: position 34,345,457 of record NC_081406.1, on the reverse strand, counting down.
GATCACAGGTATGTTGTGAGGTTGCAGAATGACAAGACTCCCACCTGATGAAGATGCAGTCATCTTGAGATGCAATGACTGACAGTGAGTGTGCCCACATCAGATCACATGTGCTTGTTTGAAGAGATGTTGCACAAATAGGGAAGTCAAATGAAGTACACTGCAGTATGAAAAAGACAAGGTGTTACTCCACCAGTCAGTGGAGCTTATCTACTATTATGAATTGTGTGCATCATAGTTAGGTGAGATAAGAGTGAAGAGGTAAAGGCATGTACTTGAAGGTTCACACCGGATCTACCGATGAATTGAGGGAATGCCTTACGTGCATGTGATCAAGGAGAAGGCAAGGTTGAGCAGATGCAATCTGAGTAGAATGTGGCCTAACTGAAGATGATGTCAGATGAAGATTGAAGGCATGGTGTCATCAAGAGTGTTTACAAGTATGTATGTTTACCAGTGACATGGACAAGGTGCAGATGCAAAAGTCTCCCCACTTTGTGGGAATGAGAATGTTTTGGATAGTAATGTCTTAAGACCAGTTTAAGTGTTCCATCAATAGTTTAGCAAGTGTAGACATGATGACTAAACTAGTAATATGTGAGATACTGGCAGGGTTAGTAAACCGGCAAAAAGGAGGAACTGTTAGAATGTTTGGTCGGTGATCCTATGTGGACCGACATGAAGAGTCAAGGTGGCAAAGTTGGTCGACGTGGATGCCACATGGAATCAAGGTGGTGAACCTACATCAGATGAAGATGGAATCTACATAGACGGGGTAGGTGTAGAGTTGGTCGACTTTAAAGGAGATTGCAAAGCTCGAGATGAAGTGGCAAAAGTGTGTGGCTCGAGATTAAATGAACAAGAGAGGATCGAGGATAGACTGATCGATCAGATCGGAGTAGTTGAAGTAACCCATCATGCCATTAATGGTGATTGACCAAGAAGTATGCCAACAGATCGTTTGCAGGTTATTGAAGAAGGAAGGCATGTTTTGAAGGTGCGTTGATGGCAGACTCATGCAGATGGATGTGAGGAAGATCAGATCAAGCAAGATCTAATTGGATTTGATTTGCCTCGAGGATGGTGAGGAAACCCTAACCACCTGGATTTTGAAATGGGCTTTGGCGGGAAAACCTGGCTATAAGTATGAAGGCCAAAGAGATTGTTTGTTGTTGTTGCATAGAATAATATCGTGCTACTGCGAAGTGGGATACTTCTGCAAGTAAGACAAAATCAGCCAAGTGCTCAATGAGCGTCTGAGAAGTGAGTGAAAGTGAGGGAGAACCTGGTTGAAGGTTCAACCGGTAGGAGAGAAGAAATAGTAGTGTTCATACTGGCAGAGCAAAAGTGAAGGAGGCTGCAGAGAAGGTAAACAGAGAACCAATAGAGTGTAGTACCGGTGAAGAGCAGAGTAGTGAGGAGGAGATTCAGTGAGAGCAGAACAAAAGAGAGCAGCAAAGAAGTGAGTCGATGAAGCAGAGAAGGTATCTCACTGACAGAGTAAGATATATACAATGGTTGCAAGATTCACTTGTAACAAGATAACTACTTTTGTAATTGAAGTTTACATTGTGAACACTGAGTTGTAGCTCGATGCAGGGGTTGTAGCTCCTTGGGTTGGTACCCTAAAGACATGGTTTGGTGCTCCTTTGGATTGTAGCCCATAAATCAGGTAGGGGTTATAGCTCCTTGGGTTGGTGCCCTAAAGTTAGGGGTTAGTGCTCCTTGGGTTGGTGCCCTAAACTTTGTAACTGTGTTTTCATTGTGAGGCTGGATTGGAGTAGTAGACTCCAGCAGCATTGCTCACCGAGGTTTTTCCCATCTTGGGTTTTCCTTGTATATGCTAGTGTTATGTGATGTCTCCTTGTGAGTGTTTGCATTTGAGTTAGTCTCCTCTCTAACCATGAAGTCTGTTCATAGTTAGATCTACTAATTGGTATGCTCACATAGGATTGCTAAAGGGAAAAGAGTTGAGAACCACTAATTCACCCCCTTCCCCTCTCAGTGGTGCATTGTGTCTAACAATTAGTATCAGAGCCTAGGTTCCCGGCTAGATGAGCTTTCTCCAGCTTGGGTAGATTCTGGCCTAAGGACACAATGGTTTATTTAGTATCAATCCCCGCTCCTGTGTTTGATGTTGCAAACTATTCTATTTGGAGTTATAGAATGGAAGTCTTCCTATCCTCTCTAGGGTTTGATGTATGGATGTTGGTTGTTAATGGTCTCCCTATAAATGTCAGTCCTCCCACCGGATCTGAAGAAGAAAGAAGTTGCTTGTGCAATGAAGAAGCCATAAAGGCCATATTCAATGGGCTCACCGGTAATGTCTCCTCACAAGTGGATAAATGTAAATCTGCAAAGAGTCTATGGGATAGATGAAGGAAGCTCTATGGAGATGAACCTTGCTCTACTGGATCTGTGTGTGTAAGTGAGAAGAACAATGCAGTAGATACATGTGCAGATGATGAAGGCAGATCCACTAGCAGTCGCAGCATTGATGAAGGAACCCATCTTCTCATGGCTCAAGGATCTGAAGATAAGGTGCACACATCTGAAAGTGATAAGGCAAATAGATCCCACTGACAAGATGTGTTTGGCAGTGATGATGAGGAAGAAGGAGACAAGGTAGATAGATCTAGCCATCAAGATCTATTTGATAGTGAAGGAGAAGAAGATGAAGATGCATAAGTAGATCTTGAGTGTGAGTTGGTAAGTGCTTTAGAAGAACTTCAAAATGTTAGAAATGATTTTAAAAACTACAAAAGATCAATTCATGAGGATTGCAGTCAATTGAGAATCTGCCTTGATGTGTCCAACCAAAAGGTTGGCTTATTGACCTCTCAACTAGAAGAGACAAAAATGTTGACTGGTGATTTGAAATCAGTCTTGGACTCCAAGGAAAGTGAAAGGGAGAGTTTGAGAAATGAATACAAGCTATTCAATAATGGTGCTATAGTAGAGCAGAACCGACTGGCAAAATACCTTGAAGAATCTGAGAAATGCATCTCAGAGTTGAAGTCTCAGGTAGAGAACACCAAGGAGTGCAGATGTGGAGATCTAGCATATAGGATAGAAGTAAAGAATGAAAAATATCTACAGCTGGTTGGAGAAATGGAGATTCTCCGAAATGACCTTGAGAAGTGTTAGGATGAGCTCAAGGTAAGAACTCGGTTCGATGGCAACAGTGATGCCTTGGACAAAATGCTAAAGAAGCAAAAGCATGCCAAGGATACTGAAGGTTTAGGAAGTGGTGTCGGTGAATGCTCCACCAGCAAGAATGTCCCTCACAATGACATTCTGTTTGTCTCCTCTAATGGAGAAAACAAAGGCCAAACCTTCACAGTGAGAAATACTTCCTGGAAGAAGGTTGATCTAGATGCAACCGGTAAAGAGTTGCAGACTAGGGTGAAGACCAGAGCTGCAAAGAAGAAAAATCATGCAGATCCCAAAGGTAAAGGGAAAATGGGAGAAGACAGCTTCACCAGAAGTAGGAAGATAAGAAAGTAGCAAAGAAGACCCTCTACTGGCAGAGGACAAAGAAATGCTACCACCCACAGGGGAAAGAAAATGTGGGAGAAGAAGAGACCAGATGAAAGAGTTGCAAAGAATGGACAACCTAGGGTCCATCCCAGAAGAAGCAAAAATGGAGATGCAAAACCGGTAAGATCTCCCCATTCATGGCAAGATAAATTTGTAAGTCATATGCCATATTTTACCGGTTACTATTTTGCATGTAATGCTTATGGCCATAGGGAAGAGGAATGTAGAAAGAGATCTAGAAAGAACAATATAGGATCTCATAGACAACATGCACATCAGCAAAATGTATCCAGGAGTAGATACATGCATGTTCCCTCTCCCGGTTATGCAAATGTTGTTTTTCATAACTGCAATGATCTTGGCCATAGAATGTTTGAATGCACGAAGAGGAACTTGCAGTCACAAAGAGGCCGATATAATGACTATGCTCTGCAGAAAAATGGATACAGAACATATGGGAGTCAGATACCTGCATGGAACCAAAGGAGAAATGTCCCTGCAGGAGCAAGAGGTCCACCGGTTTCAATTTCTAGTCACAACAACATGACCAGAAGAATATGGTCAAACCGATATGCTAAAAGATTCCCCAATCATGAAGTTGGGATGGATGTTGTGTGCTACTACAATGCTACTTCTAGCTATGATGGAAAATCAAGAAATAGAAGGACCCATCAGCAAAAGAAGGAAAGACCTACTCCCAAGTCTGAAAATGGGAAGAAGAATGAGATTAAGCAGGTATGGAGGAAGAAGACCATGGATCGGCACTGTGCACTCGTTGCACAAGTGATATCTCCTAAGGCCTAAAGGAGATGCAGGACCTCAGGGGGAGTAGCATATTGAATTTATCATTCACCCCCTCAGTAAAAAAAGCAACATGGAAGAACATGTTGTTGCCAGTGTAAAGGAAGAAAGTGATAAGTGTGTGTAGAGGTTGCATTAACTACACACCTACAGATCAGTGTTGGATCACCACTGCATGTTTCAATGAGTGAAGGTTAACAATTGGTATTAGGTGTTAATCGATATGTGCAGGATGTTACCGACATGGTTGCAAATAGGCACTTGCAGGTTATGTAAGACAATGAGGTTAGAGATCATTGCAATAGCCCCGGTAGCATGGAGTGAAGTTATGCCTCAGGTGGAATTAGAAAAGACCTGAATGACATATGTTGGCCCGGGTGTTGATCATGCAGGCATGCATATTTTTGGGCTAACTGTTTTGATTTCTCGCATGATAATAACATTGTCTGACATTGTGTAGATCCAGGATCATGCCATAAGTTGTGTTGGATATAATGGAATTGAAGGATCATCAGATGATCTCATAATTCACAGCTAAACCGGTATATGGAGTAGATTGGATTCTTGGTATTGTACCTAACAGGAGATAAGAACTTGAGGTGTATGACTCAGGGGGAGTTGAAGTGCTCATGATGCAAAGCCAGTTTGCTTGAGCTTGTAAGGATACTGCCTGCCCAAACTACAGGAGATGTAAATTGCAGAGGTGTTGCAGGTTGACTGGTAGGTGAGTAGTATTCACTAGCACATCAACAATTGGTATCAGCCTTTCTGAAAATTGAGTGCTCTATCAAATAGCGTCGGACTTGCATGCCCAATTGGTGTTAGTTGATTGTTAAGTTCCCCATCTCAAGTGTTGTGACTTGAGAAGATGTAACAATTGGTGACAAGATAACAAGTGGTATCAAAGGAGGAGTTGCATCCAATAAAGACAAAGGGGGAGAAATTATTCTGTCAGTGACCGGTACATACAAAGACAAATAACATCCTGACAGTGCCCTTTGTTATTGTTGTCAAAGGGGGAGAAGGATTCTGTAGTATACTGCATACTACATGTGTGGGAATCCATGGATCATAGTAAGGGAGAGAAAGACTATGTAGTATGCCAGATACTACATGTGTTGACATCAATGCCAAAGGGGGAGATTGTTGGCATTGTGTTGTCATTGATATCAACTGGTATGGGATGACTACCGATAGAAGAGATGTATGTGCAACTTTTCTATGAAGGAGTACAGGATGTGGTATCTCAGAGATCACCTTGTGTTGCAGAACATTGATAAGGTAAGGAAGATGACCTCGGGTGTCACCAATACACAAGTTAATGCCTAACTTGTGTGATGAGATAGAGAGGTGTTTGAGCGGTTGTTTGTGATGAAGAGGTAGAATGTTATCTGAATCACATCAACACCGGAAGAGGAGAATGAACAAATCACAGGTATGTTGTGAGGTTATAGAACGACAAGACTCCCACCTGATGAAGATGCAGTCATCATGAGTGTTTACAGGTATGTATGTTTACCAGTGACATGGACAAGGTGCAGATGTAGAAGTCTCCTCACTTTGTGGGAATGAGCATTTTTTGGATAGTCATGTCTGAAGACTGGTTTAAGTGTTCCACTGACAGTTCAGCAAGTGCAGGCATAATGAGTGAATTGGTAATATGTGAGATACTAGCAGGGTTAGTAAACCGGTAGAAAGGAGGAACCGGTAGAATGTCTGGTCGGTGATCCTATATGGACCGACATGAAGAGTCAAGGTGGCAGAGCTGGTCGACGTGGATGCCACATGGAATCAAGGTGGCGAACCTGCATCAGATGAAGATGGAATGTACATAGTCGGGGTAGGTGTAGAGTTGGTCGACTTTAAAGGAGACTACAAAGCTCGAGGTGAAGTGGCAGAAGTGCGCGGCTCAAGATTAAACAAACAAGAGAGGATTGAGGATAAACTAATTGAGCAGATCAGAGTAGTTGAAGCAACCCATGATGCCATTAATGGTGATTGACCAAGAAGTATGCCGACAGATCGTTTGCAAGTTGCTGAAGAAGGAAGGCGTGTTTTTGAAGGCACGTTGATGGTGGACTCATGCAGATGGATGTTAGGAAGATCAGATCGAGCAAGATTTGATTGGATTTGGTTTGCCTCGAGGATGGTGAGGAAACCTTAACTGCCTGGATTTTGAAATGGGCTTTGGCGGGAAAACCTGGCTATAAGTATGAAGGCCAAAGAGATTGTTTGTTGCTGATGCATAGAAGAATATTGTGCTACCGCAAAGTGGGATACTTTTGCAAGTAAGAGCAAATCAGCCAAGTTCTCAACGAGCATCTAAGAAGTGAGTTAGAGTGAGGGAGAACCTGGTTGAAGTGTTCAACCGGTAGGAGAGAAGAACCGGTAGTGTTCATACCGGCAGAGCAGAAGTGAAGGAGGTTGCAGAGAAGGTAGATAGAGAACTGGCAGAGTGTAGTACCGGTGAAGAGCAGAGCAGTGAGGAGGAGATTCAGTGAGAGCAGAATAGAAGAGAGCAGCAGAGAAGTGAGTCGGTGAAGCAGAGAAGGTATCTCACCGACAAAGTAAGATATATGTAATGGTTGCAAGATTCACTTGTAACAAGATAACTACTTTTTAAATTAAAGTTTACATTGTGAACATTGAGTTGTAGCTCGGTGCAGGGGTTGTAGCTCCTTGGGTTGGTGCCCTAAAGACAGGGGTTGGTGCTCCTTTGGGTTGTAGCCCATAAATCAGGTAGGGATTGTAGCTCCTTGGGTTGGTGCCCTAAAGTCAGGGGTTGGTGCTCCTTGGGTTGGTGCCCTAAACTTTGTAACTATGTTTTCATTGTGAGGCTGGATTGGAGAAATAAACTCCAGCAGAATTGCTCACTGAGGTTTTCCTCATATATGCTAGTGTTATGTGATGTCTCCTTGTGAGTGTTTGAATTTGAGTTAGTCTCCTCTCTAACCAGTAAGTCTATTCATAGTTAGATCTACTAATCAGTATGCTCACATACGATTGCTAAAGGGGAAAGAGTTGAGAACCACTGATTCACCCCTCCCCCTCTTAGTGGTGCATTGTGTCTAACAAACCCTTACCCTTGTTGGTCCTTGGAGGTGTTATTAATGGAAATCAATGTTTAATTTATGTTGACATTAAATATATCAATTCACTCCCCCCCCCCCTCGCCCTTCTAAGTATATTATGTGCCCTTCAAATATGACTTTGGGATAGAGTTTATCAAGGGGAAGGAAAATAGAGTAGTTGATGCTCTTAGTAGAAGAAGGCATATAGCAATCATGACTACCGCCAAGTCTAATTTGAGACAACAAGTGGTTCAAATTTTATAAGGATAATAGCACAATTCTAGAGTGAAGCAAGCCTTAGAGAAAAACCCATCAGACTATCATTTCAATGGTTATGTGTTTGAGTCCAATGGATTATTAAGATACCAAGGAAGAATGTACATTTAAAACTTAAGGGATTTGAATAAATTGATCCTAGAAGAGATTCCTAACACATCTTATTTAGGGAAAGTTGGAATAACAAAAATGGTAATAGAATTGAGGTTTGCATATTTTTTGTCAAGACTCAAGAAGGATGTGATTGAATTTGTAGGTCGATGCTTGGAGTGTCACTGAATCAAGGCTAAGCATGTGCATCTGGCAGATCTTTTCTATCAACATGACATAACTAAGTACAAATAGAAAGTGATTAGTATGGATTTCATTCAAGTATTGCCCATATCCATGAATAGCCATGATGTCATCTTGGTAGTTCTGGATAAGTTGTCCAAGGTAGTGCACTTCATCTAAATAAATCTTAAGGATGATTCTTTGACCTTAGAAAAGAAATTTGTCGAAGAGATCTTTCATTTGCATGGAGTGCCTGAGATGTTCGTATCAAGTCGAGATACTTGCATGACTTCTCGATTTTGAACAATATTGAATGCAACTTTGGGGACAAGGTTGAATTTTGGTTTAGTATATCACCTACATATAGATGGATGAATAAAGAGAGAGAATCAGGTAGTTGAAAATCTCCTTAGGATATATTGTATGTATCAACAATATAAGTGAGAGGAGTATCTTTCATTGGTGGATTTTGCATATAATAAATCCTACCATGCATCTTTGGTGATGACACCATTTGAAGCCCTTTATGGGTGAAAGTGTCATACACCTATTTGTTGAGATTAGGTTGAAGGCATAATAGTAGTTGGTCTCGGTATTCTTAGAGATATGGATGAACAAATGAGATTGATCAAGGAGAGATTGAAGGAGACAAAAAATAGATAGAATAGTTATGCAGATAAGAACATAACTTCCAAATAGTTTTCACTTGGGGACAATGTCTTTTTGTGAGTCAAAACTCGTAAGAGTTCCATATCATTTGTAAAACCATCCAATGTAGCACCTAGATTTGTGGGTTTGTTTGATGTGTTGGAGGTGATCAACCCAGTTGCTTATAGGCTTGTTCTACCAATTGCTCTTGCCAAAATCCATAGTGTGTTTCATATTTCCATGCTCAAACCATTGATAACTCAATGATGAAAGGATAGTACCAAACCGGTACTGAGAGGGGGGGTGAATTAGTACAGACAAAAACACACTCTTAAACTGGTTTGTTAGCAGACACTGTGCATTGATAGACAAATAGTAACACCGGTCTTTAAACAAAGTACAACCGGCAAAACCTAGAATAACTGAAACAAGCATAAACCGGTTGACACTTATCTTCTCAAACAATCTAACACTTCATTTCCATTTTACCCTAGTACATGAACAAGTAATCTACCATCACAGATATAGATATAACAGCTAGATCAACATGAATCACCACTTAACAGAAAACAATCATAGCATCACATGAAGAAGACATCACACATGACACACAGATTTTTCACGTGGAAACCCAACTAGGAAAAACCACGGTGGGGATGAATACCCACAAGCTTGTTTTTGAACTCTTTAGAATTTCACTCTCTTAGGAGCCTTGTTCGGTTAAAGACTAATACAATAGGTTTTGTTAGGAACTAATCCTGTTAGGGATCACCCGGTTAAGGGATGGCTAGAATACCCGGTTAAGGGTTAAACCCTGTTAAAGGTTACCTTGTTAGAGGATTGCAAGAACTCAATGGTTTTGAGTCACCCTATGATTTACAACAAGCCAGTTAAGGCTACCTTGTTAAGGGATTTTCCAACTGTTGAGGTGGTTAGAGATCAACATGTATTACAATGATCTGGTAACAACACTCAATGCCAATGCAGATCCGCTTAAGCTCCTCTTCACCTTCTGCACTTACACTCTGCAGGTATCACTTCTCTCCTCTGGTTTGGCAAGAATCACGTATCTCTTCTCTTGAATACAAACACACAACTTTTGCCAACAACCTCAGAAAGAATCACAACATCGACCTTATAGAAAAACAGATAGGTCGGTACCATAAACCCTAAACCTGTTAGGTGAAGGAATTCAGATGATTCAATCCTGACCGTTGAGCACACTGCATTAAATGTAACAGTCTTGATCCAATCTCAAGACATTCTCCATCGTTTGTTTTCCACCAATTTGATGGCAGTTGATAACCCATCATAAGTTATCACCGTTTACAGACTTCGCACATTCTCGAGGTAGATAGGAACAATCTCCTTCATGCAAGATCCTTCACGCACACAAGGCTTACGTGGCATCACGATCTGTTCTTCGTTATCATGCTAACTCATCACACAAAGTCACCGGTTGAGCCACACAGGCTTGAAGCACTTCAACTGGAAACCCTGAAGTTGAGACTACCAACTAGTAGTCATACAACGCTTCCATGTGCCGGTTCCCATAACCGTATGTCGGTTCACCTTGAACAAACACACCACTTCACTTTGGCATAAATGTCGGTTCACAGTGTTATACCGGATCTCTTCTCTTCATCATATTGACATCAATGACAACATACAATGTCATCATGTCCACATGTCGGTTCACCTAATGCCAACAACCATACCATCTTGATGTAACTCACATACTTGATTGGCATGCTTTATAGGTATAGGATCTAGGAGTGGTGCTTGTGGAGCCCATTTGAATCCTTGATAGATGCAATGTTAAGTTATGTAATAGAGATATTGTTCAGTATAAAGTCCAATGGAACCAATATTCTATGAATAGTGTCACATAGAAGAATGTGGAGGAGGCAAACCATTCTTTTTCTCATTTAAGGACTTATTTTTACATACTTTATTTGCAACAATGTGATACTTTTGTTTGCATTAGTGTAATACTTTTATTTGTTTCAGTGTGTGTCTAATAAGACATTGGAACTATGTCTCTTCCTAGTGGGGAAGGATGTCACATGTCGACTTTTTGCTTGCTTTAATAATACAAGAATTGGTTAAGGCTATTGATTGATTATCTTATGATTGTTTGGATTATGGATATTATTTAGATGTTACTTTTAAATGAATGATATGGAGATTAAAATGATGAAGAAATATTATGTTGCACATACTTCGGTTATGGTTATATAGACTAACCTATTAACGAGGAGTTAAGTGTGAATGAGTGCAAGAACATGTTGAAAATGAGAACATGGTTGAGATAGAGATATCCTAGCCACCTGAAACTGATTGGCATGATGGGAATCTGATGCTCACACTCACATAGATGTATTCATATTGCATTTTGAATGGCTTTATTATGCATTTTGTATTAACATGGATACGTAGTTTAACTTGTGTGTTATGCTTGAAATGTTGTTTATGGTTATGATGGTTAAATGATTGGATTACATATATTCAATTATGTTTACTATGTGTTCTCATTTCAAAAATGACTTGTAAGGAAAAATAAATTCATCTCTTTTATTTTTTACATCACTGTCCTTATATGTTATGTACTTATTTTTATTAGAAAGATCAAAATGTCTATATTCATTTCTCAATACAATTATTTTCCTTTCCAAGTATATATATAGATTGATATTTTATAAATACTCTATATAATGTATATACACACTTAAATATGCATACATATATGTGTGTGTATACGTATATAATACATATACACACACGTGTTTGTGTAATGAGTGTGTGTATATATGTATATAGATACACATGTATGCTTGATATATATGTGTGTTTTTATGCTATACATATATATGTACAAATCTATTTACATAAAAAAATGAAAGTTGAAATGAAGTTTTATATTAAAAAAATTATTTTAAATAACACCAAAATGATCAAATGCCATATAGGTTGACTTGGGGAGAATAGCAATGTTCATCCATGAATTAACTTAAGTTTCATATTGAAATTCAACTCCAAAGAGAATCCATGGAATTTGCATGCCCAAAATAGGGCAAAAATAGAACATAGCGATGACAGTTTTTGGCATAAAATGGAGTTTAAACATCGCCAATTTACACAACGATTAAGAGGAAATCAGTGCAACTTCTGGGCTGATATCGTTGTAAATTAAGCAATGATGATTGGGGGTTTTTACCAACAAGGCACCTCAAAAGATAGAGGTATTGGGGCAGTATTTACAACAATGATTTGGGGCTTTTTTACCAGCAAATTTGAGCATTGTCGTTTCTAGCTATTCGGTTTGTACATCTTTCTTTGTGAATTCTTACAATATGACATGAAAATCAAGGAATATGTAATGTTTACCAGTGATTTTTTAAATCTTAATTTTATGTTCTATGAAAGTTATGATCTTGTTCACACACACCCACACAAACATATAATATATATGAACTATATTTTTATACATAGAGAGAGGTATATTTCTACTGTTTGTGATATGAATCATGAAATTAGTAAAATATTTGGCATCTCTGTTGTTCTAATTTAAAACTTAGTCATATATGTACATACACACACACACACAAATGGTTGAGAATTAGTTGTTGTACACCTTGCATAATGTTTATAATGTATTATTTATTATTATGTGTGTGGTGCACCTAGATGGACCTCCATCACTAGGAGATGACATTCTTGTGACCACTTTTTATGTTATATTGTGACAATGAGATTTATAATATTGTATTTATTTAAAATTAAAAAAGTATATTATTAAAGTGAAAACTTAGTACCTAATATTAAATGTTGGGTCAATGGTTTGTAATCCCATGGCATTAGTCACATGGTTTTATGTATTACCACTTGGTGGTTTTGTGGGAGCTTGTTTTTATAAAAGCAATCACGAGGATAGTTGTTTAGGGTTGGTTGTTTTGACTAACGAGTTGAGAGCATCTCTTGTAGCATTTGTGAGGGTTTGAAGCATCGCATGGGATGTGTGGTCACATGCTTGTTCACATGGAGTGCTTGTAGAGGGCTTGTGATTCAGATGTGTTCATGGATGTATTGTAATGTTGTTAGTGTAGGTATTTATTTTCTCTTATGCTAGGGAATAATTTTTTTTCCTACACATTATTAAACTTGCTTAGGTTATATTAGAATGGTTAGTATGGAGACATGTGGCATAATCCTACATTCACATGTGTCATTCACACCCACATTTGGGTGGTTGAATGTCACACCCTCTTTTGGATTTATTAGCCACCTCCCCATAACCATTTCTTATCTTTACCTGAGTTGGCATAACCATGTACTTGGAATTTACCAAGTAGGTAAAACTTTCTCCTCTTTTGGGCTACAGGGAGTTATTATTCCTCTTGGTTTTATATGCCCCTATTTTTCTATATAAACAAGCCCTCACCTCTCCCTATGCGAAGTACTGAGAATTAAAACACTTGCTCAGATTATGAGTCTAGTTTAGTACTAGGAGAGTGTTGAGTTTTGTTCATCTTTGGATTCTTGTCTTGCTTTCCTTCAGTCACATTGATCTTGGGAGGCTTCACAACTAAATTTAACATGGTATCAGAGCTAGCTATGAGTTGTGGGTTGGCATTCTTTTAGAATCTAGAGTCATTTTGTTCTTGAAAGCAAATTATGATCTCATGCATCTGATGATTGCATAGAGAATCAGAAATGCTTCAAGGAATTATAGCTTCTGGGGGGTTCCTATTTCTTTCTTATTAGTGTAGGTTGTTGTGGATCTTCTTGGAGCAAAATATGTTCTCACCATTGAGCTTAGAGCAACCGAGAAAGTCAGATTTGCCTTTTATTTCGTCCAGATCGGACACCGGATGCGAATTTGGTGAAGGTTCGAATCAAAGTTTTCACAATCAAATTCAGAGGGTAGCTGATATTTCAGTGCATTTTGAGGGCAAACGAACAACGCCATCGTGTCCAGAAGGCCCAAAAACGCTAAAATTGACTATCAATTTGTCAATTTTTGACAAACTCAAATTTGAAGCGAATTTTTTTTTTAGCAGATGAGCCCTATGGCCCACCTGCCCAATATGATATGGATTTGAAAAAATTATTTGTTATGAACTTTTGAAAGTTCAAAATATTATTATTATTTAAAAAATGGGGCTTTTATTATTTTTAATTTTTTTAATTTTTTTTAAATAATAAAAATTAAAATTATTTGGTACAAGGGTACCCAACCATTGGTCGAGACCCAGTACCAAGCGGTACAAAAGGGTACTACGGTTCTATGACACCATAGCCCTCGGTCCCTGTACCCCCTTGTTATGAACCCCCATGCTTGTGAAGGCCCTTGCTTTTGCGTGTAAACCCTTTGTGAGGGGCGGGGAGAGGTTTTCGAACCCTCGCAAATTGTTATATTCTTTTTAAAATTTTAAACTTAATCCCTACGACAACACATTGGGCAACAACCCCATGTGAACCCTTTGGTCTGGGGTGTAGCTATGGCCTCCCGACCACTGTGCACAGTACTACGAGCTCCATTTTCTCAACCCTGTGTCCCCTACCACGTGACCAACGTGGCATTAAAGCCCGCACATTGATTTTTTTTTGTACTACGCCTTTTGACCCCTGGGCATTGCTTTTAAACCCCATGGGTTGGGTGTGGGTGTGGCTTCGGCCCCTCAACCAAATTGGCCCATCTTGAATTCGTACGATTGACTTTTGCTTGTACCTGTTGCACATCGGCCTTCGTGCTTTCAAATTCGGTGCCTCTGCTACATTGAGTGGTGATTTTGATGGAGATCTAAAATTTTGGCAAACAACCATTTTTTGGTGGCATCTCGAGATAAAACTTGGCTATTTTCAAATTTAGTTGGCTATTATTTGAATTTGGCAAAGATTTTCAAACTGTGTGGTAGTATTAAACTTGGAGGTTTTCAAAACAACTTTGGTGGTTCTCCAAATACGACACTGTTTGCTAAATTTAGCAGCATTTAAACTAAATTTAGCGGAGGTGATTTTTTAAAAAAAATTGAAGACCCCTCACCATTGCAAATTTCAATTTTGCACTCAAATTTTTGAAGACTCGTTCTCAGTCATACAGAGGCCTTTTGCAGCACAATTTTTTTTATTTGGGGCAGAATTTTGTGCTCTTCAAAGTGGAGTGATTATTTTTTGCTTGAGTGATCCTAGTTTTTTAGAAAATCAGGTTTTTCATCAGTACTGAAGGGCAATCCTCATTTTCTCAATTTCAAGTGTATGTAACTTTCACGTACAACCTCGGATCGAGGTGATACTTTTTTAAAAGTTGATATTTTTTTACCACTACACTTTGGTGCTAATTCAAGGTTCTCATATTAAGATTTAATTATACTTTTAGTATTTGAGTCCACTATTGGACATTGTAAAACTCTGGAAAACAACTCTAGCATTGTAAACGCACTAATTTATAAAGTGTCACAATCATTTTTTGTTGGGGGGGATTCTTGATTGAGTGAAAAAGGGGGTCTCTCTCTTGTTGTGTGTGATTTCTGATCTGCTTACTTGTGCTCTACTTTTCTTGCACCTATGGATCATTCTAAGGTTCCTTTGCTTACACCTTATAATTATGCAACTTGACATCAACATGCTTGGAATGCACTAATGCAACTTGGATATACTCCATATGTTGAGCAAAAGGTAGCTGAACCTACAGAGGATAAGGAACAAATAAAATGGATGCTTGAACAAACTAAAGCTCTTGGATGTCTTCACAGTTTTGTTTCCCTTGATATAATGTTTTAGATCAAAGCATGTAAAACTTCACATGAAGCTTGGGAAAAGCTAAAAACATAGTATGGTACTACTGATGAAGTAAGAGGTTATCAAATTGATAATGATTTGATGAGCCTTGATCCAAAGAACTTTGACAACATCCAGGACTTCATAACTAAGGTTAATGATTTGAGAGCACAATGTAAAGACTATGGTATTGATAAAAAAAGGACATTTAGTTGGTCTATAATGTATTAAACAAATTGGGTCCTGAATACGCATCTTTTGTTTCTAGCTTTCATACTCATAGGCTAACTATGGGAGCAACTTATGTTAAGCCTTCATTTGCATATTTTTCTGAGATGTTGATACATGAACAACACAAACTTCTTCCTATGGGTCTCATTAAGCCATCAAAGAATTAGGCCTTGTTGGCTAATTAGCCTAAGGGACAAAAAGAGTTAGAGAAATTTGACAAGAAACAAAAGAACTCGAAGAAAAAGCCACATATAGATCAAGCACAAAATAAATCATCTTCAAAAGGTGATTCATCTAAGAAGGAGAAGTCTACTTTCTCATATTGAAAAAGGACTGGACATAAGGAGCATTCTTGTTACAAGAAGGATATTGATGAGCTCAAACATCTTCTTAAGAAGAACAACATTGATATACCCTCTAGAATGTCTGAGTCAACTTCTTCTAATTCAAAACAGTTAGGATCTACTAAGGTAAAGGGTCATGTAAGACTTGCTTCTGAAACAACTAAAGGTAAAGGTAAAGCTCTTTGAACTACTACAAGTTGTGAATCAGGGAGATGACTCCTGGATTCTGGAGCTTCTCATCATATGGCCTCTACAAAGTCTATATTCTCTTCTTTTGAGCCTTGTGTTATGCCACCTATTCTGATGGGCAACAACACTTATATGAGTGTAATTGGGAAAGGTTGTATTGATATTGGGGATGGAAGCTTCAATGATGTGTTGTGCGTACCTCATCTATCGAACAATCTTCTTTCCATCTATCAAATCACTCATGGTGGAACAAGGAAGACTGTGGAGTTCACACCTGATTCAGTCATCATTTGAGACTTGGAAAGTAGAGAGATAATTTCTACTGGGATGGTTGATCATGCATCTCAGTTATATACATTTTCAGACTTTGCATCTGATCATGGTTCTGATCCTTTGGTTGTTGATCACACTCCTAGTGTGAACTTTGATTCTGAGGGGAATTTTGGTTACTTGAATCTGGATATTCTCACATCGGATTTAGTTCTTGAACCTTGCATTCCTTCTCTTCTATCTATTGTTGCTTCTGAGGATACTTGTATTGCTACATTCATGGCTACTAGTGATTCAATACAACATGATATACATCGTCTTCCGGATCCAGTTTCATGGGATGACTAATTGACAAACATTACAGGTTTGTTTGTGGAGTCTCATATTTCAGACTTGGGAGACATTATTCAGGATATTCATATTCTCTTTGATGAAGTTGATTCTTCTTAAGTTGTTGTGGAGGAACCTTTGGATCCTCTCACTCATTCTCCACATGATCATTCCTTACAGTTTGACATGAGTGTGGATACTTTTGAGTAGCATTTGGAGGAGGCAACTTTGTCTTCAAAGGAGAATTGGAGTCTTTGGACATTGTTCTACATACATCTCTACTAGATTTTGGATTGTCAGCTTCATCAGTGTGGCCTAGAACGCTTGATTTGATTGTGACAACTTTCAGCATCGACATGGAGACACCTGAGTAGTATTCGGAGACTTCATACATTTTGTACTTTCTTCCTTCATGTTCCTTTCAAGAATGGGAAGATAGTCTCCATACACCTTTGGTTTTATTTCTGCCTAAGGGGAGGAATGTTGTTCGATGATCATGGTCTATCTTCTACATCCAGTTTCGGGCATCAACCATTGGTACAATTGATTGCTTTTGGGAAACGTAGTCTTTCTTATCCTTTCTATCTTGGAGAGGATTTCTTCCTTGCATGAGATTCTTCTTGGGTTTGGGAAACTTGTTTGCTTTTCTCTCTTTTGGGGAGTAGTTTTGTCCCACTGGGTTTTCTCCTTTTCTCCATTTGTGAGAGATTGTTTTGTACATGGGTACCTAACATGGCCTTGTAGTCGAGACCCATCTTTGTGTTTTTTCACTCACCTAAGATATGCTTAAGGGGGGGTGTTAGTGTAGGTATTTATTTTCTGTTATGCTAGGGAATAATTATTTTTCCTACACATTATTAAGCTTGCTTAGGCTATATTAGAATGGTTAGTATAGATACACATGGCATAATCCTACATTCACATGTGTCATTCACACCCACATTTGGGTGGTTGAATGCCACACCCTCTTTTGGATTTATTAGCCACCTTCCCATAACCATTTCTTGTCTTTACCTAAGTTAGCATAACCATGTACTTGGCATTTACCAAGTAGGTAAAACTCCCTCCTATTTTGGGCTACAAGGAGTTATTATTCCTCTTGGTTTTATATGTCCCTATTTTTCTATACAAACAAGCCCTCACCTCTCCCTATGCGAAGTACTGAGAATCAGAACACTAGCTCAGATTGTGAGTCTAGTTTAGTGCAAGGAGAGTGTTGAGTTTTGTTCATCTCTGAATTCTTGTCCTGCTTTCCTTTAGTCACATTGATCTTGGGAGGCTTCACAACTAAATTTAACAGAATGGATGATTTTGGAGGCTGGGTTTTTCCCTCATGAGGATTTTTGTAGGGTAGATCTTGTGTCATCTTTTAATGGGTATGTTGTCTATTCTTTTATATATGGATTCTAAGAACTTATTTGCATAGATTTCTCTTATCAGTTATGTAAAAATTGTCATTGTATGGCTGCATATTTTCAAACATAACTGAGTGTATAAACATATACATGTACATGTATATGGATTCTAAGAACTTATTTGCATAGATTTCTCTTATCAGTTATGTAAAAATGGTCATTGTATGGCTGCATATTTTCAAACATAACTGAGTGTGTGCATATGCATATATATATATATATATATATATATATATATATATATATATATATATATATATATATATATATATATATATATATATATATATATATATATAAAATGAGAGTATATAGCTAAATGGCAAGAGTGATATTATCAAATCTTTATCTATAATTTTATCATGACTGTAGTGTGCTAATTGGTATGAAATCATTTAATTGGTCTTTCTTTTTGAGATAATTGCACATGTATGTATGTGAGATAAATACTTGCAACATTCTCTATGTGATTGAAATTTCTTTATCCCTCCTACAAAAACATCATGAAAATGGTTAGAAAAACTTGAACTTAGATAGCATATGCATTTGCAATAAATACCACATGAAATTATATTGGAAGATTGATATGCATAAAGAATCACATAGGTCTCATTTTTGCATGAAAAGAAATATGAATTTACATTAAAACTTGCATGACATCATAGTATGAATTAATGTGCATTAAGAATCATAATGTTTATCATTTTACATGAAAAGGAAAATAGTTATTTTATAGGGAATATGCATGTTTTTGCTTTAGATTGTTCTTGTTAAAGAAATAAGTTTTCTTTTCTATGCATGTCTTGGGTTTGCTTTCCAAGAAAGGGTGTTTAATATGGGCTAACAGAGAGTAGACCTGCTTTTTAAGATCTACATTATTGGTATATGGTTTTACACACACACACACACACACACACACACACATATACACACTTATGCATGTAAATGTAAAATTGTTTTGGAAGCTATACCTACTTTTTGGCTTTCATTAGCTCACATACCCAAGAGTGTGCTCAAGATAATATGAAAAAAATGCACTTCACACTGTTGGTGTAAATAAATATTCATTTTGGATATTATTACACTTTACTTAAGTTAACTTAGGATAATTCATCTCTTCGTAGTTTGGATTTGAGACACTTAGGGAAGTGTGCACATAGGGAAGTGTGCACATAGGGATAGAGCTTGTAGGAGAAATTCCACCTTTTGTGGTCTTATTTTGTTGTTACACTCCACATTCGGTGGGTCATCCACCTCTTGTGGAATATTATATTATTTCTCCTACCTACCCTTGTTTCTCATTGAGCCACATGTCATAATTGTGTGCTCGTACA
The DNA here is from genome assembly GCF_030272615.1 of Cryptomeria japonica. Classification (NCBI taxonomy): domain Eukaryota; kingdom Viridiplantae; phylum Streptophyta; class Pinopsida; order Cupressales; family Cupressaceae; genus Cryptomeria; species Cryptomeria japonica. The sequence goes on along the minus strand of NC_081406.1, from coordinate 34,325,955 downwards.
TCCATATGGCCTTGCCTATATAAGCAGGCCTATATTCATTGTATTGGTTAATCCAGTTGATCATTTGCATATTGATGAGAATACAGTTTTGTTCTTATCATTCTATTGTCTCTTTTTATGCTTTTCATTGTGCCCTTGATCTTGGCAAAATCCTACATGGTATCAGAGCTATTGGGGCTTCATTGATTGGTTTTTGGAGACATCGTGGGAGGCTTCTATTTTTGGATTTTGGGATCTTCATTTTTTGGAGGCGTCATACAGCGATGTGGACATCACCGTTGAATCCGGGAGGCCATTTCCATGAATTTCGACTATAAAGTCGACCTATTTTGGTGAGAAATTTTTTTTCCCCATTTTAGCTATTATCGTACGAATTTTGAAAATTTTTAATTATTTTTCAAAAAAAAAAAAGGGAAAATTTTCGGATAAAAGCGATCAAATTTTTTTTTTGAAAAAATTCGAAAAAAAAAAAGAAAGCGAATCAAGAAAATAAAAAAAAATAAAAAAAATATATTTTTGGTTGTTTTGGGGGTCTGCAGACCCCCCCATACTCTATAGTACCCTGCGCGTGTTGCAGGTCGTGTACCTGCGCTAATGCGTACCTCCTGCCGTTGACGCATACCTCCTGTCGCTGACGCGTACCTCCCGCCGCCACCGCTAAACTCTTGCCGGCTACCGCTGAACTCCCGTCGGCCGCTCTGCACACCGCCTCCACCTCCGATGACCTCGTCTCTCAGCCCGCCGCCGACCCCCTCGGCTCCCGACCCGACTCTCCGACAGCCCGCTTCCCTCCTCTCCAACGTCTTCTAAACAGGCGGACCCGTGCTCGCCACGTGGCAGGCGGCCACTGGCCCGCGGTCAACTACCGTATGCCCTGTCAAACCGCCACATCATCAGTCCGTACGCCCAGTCAGCTGCACAGTCACTGCGCCTAGTCAGTAGTCTGTACGGTACAGACGCCCAGTCAGCAGGGAGGTGAAGTTTTCATGACGATCATACGACCATCAAATTTAAGCTCGTGAATTTCTGACGTCAACGCCACATCAGCAGTTTTTTGAAATTTTTTGACCCCCTCTCCATTGAGCTTTTCAGTTTTGCAGTCCAACTTTGAAAGGCCATATCTTGCTCATTTTTGCTCCTTTTTTGGTGCAATTTTTTTTGAAATGGGCTAAAATTTCATGATCTTCATAATGGTGTGGTTATTTTCTGATTTTGGTGCACAATATTTTCGGAATTTTTGGATTCTCTCAGCTGTACCTATCCAATCCTCAATTCTGCAACTTCAAAGGCCTCGTTTGAGCTCATACGACCTCCTTTTCAGGTGCCGTTTTTTTTTAAAGTGTATGTTTTTTCATCTACTTTCATAATCTATGATTAGATTTCAGAGATTTTGAATGAAAATTGTACTTTCAGATATTGGTCTTATTTGGCCTATTAGGTACTTGTAAATTGCTTGGATCTTAGTTAGATCTCTTGCATTATCAGTTTGAGACTCTTTTGGCCTTATTGAGGCAGTTGTAAAATTATAATCAGAAGTCCACTTTGCCATTTTTTGCAAGTGGCCCATTATATACACACTAATTATAAAGTGTCAAATCATCACTTTTGGGGGGGTTCTTTGATTGAGTGAATTTGGGGGGGTGTCTTGTGTGATTGTGCCTCTCTTTGTGCTCTTTCCATTTTTGTTGCAATGAGTCCTCATAAATTTCCACCTTTAACTCCACATAATTATGCATCATGGAAAATTAAAGTATGGAGTAAATTAATGGAAAAGGGTCTCACACATTACATAGATGGAACAATAACAACACCACCTGATCCTAAGGCTGATCCAAATGCTCAATTATAATGGCTCATAAAGAATTGCATGGCTCTTGGAACTTTGCGCAAGTATGTCTCAGATTACCTCATCTTTCATATTGAAAAGTGTACAACAATCAAGGAGGCTTGGGATATGTTTCAGAAATTGTATGGTCAAGTTGATGAAATCAGAGGTTACAAAATTGACAATGAGCTCACCAACTTGGATCCCAAGAGTTTTGATACAATCCAAGATTATGTCACCAAAGCAAATGAGCTAAGAGCAAAGCTTAAGGATTGTGGAATTGACAAAAAGGATGCTTAGTTGATATTCAACTTGTTGGACAAGCTTGCACCAGAATATGCAGCATTTGTGCCTAGCTTCCAAACTCATCGTTTGACAGTGGGGAGTTCCTATGTTATGCCTTCATTTGACGCTTTCATAGAAATGTTGATATTAGAACAATCTAAGTTGTTGAACATGGGACTTCTCAAGTCTTCAAAGTCCAAGGCTTTGGTGGCAAATCAAGGGAATCAAGGAAGTCAAGGCAAAGATTCCAATAAGAAGAAGAAGCATTCTAAGTCTAAGCCACACTAGGAAAAAGGACAATCATCCTCTCCATCACAAGGTGATTTTTCATCCTCTTCCAAGAAGGGGACACCACCTAAGAAGGATAAACCAACTTTTGCATATTGCAAGAAGTATGGTCATGATGAGCATCGATGCCACGCAAAGCAAGTTGATGAGTTAACTAATCTTCTTAAGAAAAACAACATCAACTTGCCATCCACCTACACAAAGAAGGATTCATCTCCTTCCTCTTCCTCACAGTCTAAGGGAAAACGACAAGCATTTGTGGCTACAACAGGTTCTTCACAACAATGGATACTTGACTCGGGTGCCTCATATCACATGGGTTCTACAAAGGAGCACTTTTCTTCATTGGAGCCATCTAAGGTACCTCACATTTACATAGGTGATGATACACAAGTAGAGGTTGAAGGGAAAGGTTCAGTTGAGATGGATGATGGAACATTTGAGAATGTTCTCTATGTTCCTAACTTGTCTACCAACCTTCTCTCTATCTACCAAATCACTCACTATGGGAATGGGAAAAAGGTTGAGTTTACACCAGATTCAGTTGTGGTAAAGGAACTTGATGATGATGCCTTGGTAGTAGTGGGACAAGTCAATGACAACTCAAGGCTTTATTCATTCTCCCACTTTGTGCCAAGTTCACCTTCTAGGGCCTTGCTTACTCATTCAAATTCAGAAAGTAAGCTATGGCATGAGTGGTTTGGTCACCTCAACTACCGCTATCTTCAGCAGCTCAGCACTAAAGACATGGTCACAGGTCTACCTCAAATCAGTTTTTCAGAGGGTGTATGTTCAGGTTGTTCCATGGGAAAGCATCCCGAAGAGAAGTTTGATAATGGGAAAGCTTGGAGAGCTTTGGAAGTTCTTCAACTTGTTCACAGCGATGTAGCAGGTCCATTTCCAGCACCTTCATTTAGCAAGGCTTGCTATGTCCTCACTTTCATTGATGACTACTCCCGCTTCACTTGGGTCTACTTTCTTATTCATAAGAGTGAAGTATTTGATAGATTTCAGGACTTCAAGACTCGTGTGGAGAAGCAATTAGGGAAAGTGGTCAAGATTCTTCGCACAGATAATGGAAGGGAATATGTGAACAAAAGACTTGAGGATTTTTGTACATTTGAGGGGATTGATCTTCAACATTCTGTCGCATACACTCCACAATAGAACGGGGTTGCAGAACGCAAGAATAGAACTCTCAAAGAAATGGCTAGCTGTATGATACATGCACGTTCTCTTGATCCCGCCTTTTGGGCAGGGGCTATCAGTTGTGCCACACACATCCAGAATCGTGTTCCTCATAAAGTTTTGCAAGGTATTACTCCTTTTGAATCTTGGGCTGGTAGGAAACTGATTGTGAGACATTTCAGAGTCTTTGGGTGTCCAGCATGGGCTCGCATACCTCCGCAGAAACACAAGGCATTGGAACCTCAGAGTCGGCCTTGCATATTTGTTGGATATCCTGAGGGTGTTAAGGCATACAGATTGATGGATCCAGAGACACATGAGGTGTTCATTGAGAGGAGTGTTCACTTTGAGGAAAGCTCTCCAAGCTTAGCCTCTCTACCTCCTCCACCTTCCTCCATTGTGGATAGTGATGTTAGTGATTCAGATGATGAGACTCCTTCAACTCCAACTCGCAGGGTTACACCTCTGCAGGGTCCACTTGCAGTTGAGGAGCCTCGTTCTCCACCTCCACCTAGACCTCGTTGGGCTCGACAGACACTTGAGTCCGCGGGTTCTCTTGTTGGGGATCCTTCAGATACACGGAGAACTCGATCACAGCATCAGGATCTTCCACATGCATTCATTGCTACCGCTTTCGATCCACAGACATTTAGGGAAGCATCAGGGGTTCCTGAGTGGGACCAAGCTATAGAGGAAGAGTATAGTTCCTTGATGAGGAACAACACATGGGATTTAGTCCATCTCCCTAAGGGGAGAAAGATGGTTCGATGTAAGTGGATCTATCAGACCAAGTTTGCACCAGATGGTAGTGTGGATAAGTATAAGGTTCGGCTTGTTGCGAAAGGTTTCTCTCAGGTTGCAGGTGTTGACTATACTGAGACCTTTGCACCTGTAGCCAAGATGAACTCCATTCGTTTGACACTTGCTATTGCTGCAACTCATGGTTGGGTTGTACATCAGATGGATGTGAAGAGTGCTTTTCTTCATGGTGACCTTGATGAGGAGATTTATATGGAGTAGCCACAGGGTTTCATCCAGGATACTTCCTTGGTTTGCAGACTAAGGAAATCTCTCTATGGCCTTAAGTAGGCCCCCAGGGCTTGGTACGCCAAGATGGATTCCTTTCTTCTCTCCGCAGGGTTCACCAAGTGTCATTCCGATCCAAATGTCTACATTTTGCGACAAGATGACTCTCACTTGATACTTGTGCTCTATGTTGATGACTTGATCATTACAGGGAGTACTTCATCCATCATTAGCAGGGTCAAATCTGCTTTGCATGACAGATTTGCTATGACTGACTTGGGTCTTTTGCACTACTTTCTCGGGATAGAGATTTCACAGTCACCTTTCGGGATTACACTATCGCAGCCCAAGTATGCTCTTGATCTACTTGCACGCTTTCATATGGCTGATTGTAAGCCTGCCCCGACTCCCTTTCTTTTAGGAGTCAAGCTTGAGGCTCAGTATTCTTCTCCACCAGTTGATGCCACTTTGTATCATCAACTTAATCTACTTGACTCATACACGCCTTGATATTTCATTTGCAGTTGGCATGGCTTCCCGCTTCATGCAAGAACCACATGAGCTTCATTGGAAAGCCGCCAAACGCATCCTTCATTACATCCAGGGTACACATCACTATGGGATTCACTATGCAGCAGGCACAGGACTTCGCTTGGTTGGTTACACAGACTCCGATTGGGCTGGCGATCTTGATGATCGTAAGTCTACTTCTGGTTACAGTTTTCACCTGGTTCGGGCCCCATTTGTTGGCAGAGCAAGAAGCAACGTGCTATTTCTCTCTCTTCGACTGAGGCTGAGTATCGAGGCACTGTTAACACAGCGACTGAGACCATTTGGCTCTAGCAGATTCTCACAGAGTTTGGGTTCACCACTCCACGGTCGACAGTTCTACATTGCAACAATCAGAGTGCTATTGCAATCTCGAAGAACCCGGTCCAGCACCAGTGGACCAAACACATCAAGATTCATATGCACTATATCCGAGAGCTCATTCGGGAGCAGGTCATTGATTTGCAGTATTGTCCTACAACGGAGCAGGTTGCTGACATATTCACCAAAATTTTCACTAAGAGCAAGTTCCAGCAGTTGTGAGCTCTCTTGGGGGTGCGAGATGTGTCATTAGGGGGGGTTAGCTGACTTCTCCTTCCTCTCTTATGGGGGGGACTTTTTCCTCTTTGAGGTTTTGTCCTTCTTCTTTGAGAGTCTTTTGTACATTCATCTCTCTTTTGGGGGGGAGTTTTTTCCCACTGGGTTTTCTCCTTTTCTCTGTTTGTGAGAGATTGCATTGCATGGTTTTGCTTGCATTTGCATTTTCTACATGGGTACCTATCATGGCCTAGTAGCCGGGACCCATCTTGCATTGTTGACTTGAGTCTTCATTCCCCTAAGTTGCACTTAAGTGGGGGTGTTGGTGTAAATAAATATTCATTTTGGATATTATTACACTTTACTTAAGTTAACTTAGGATAATGCATCTCTTCGTAGTTTGGATTTGAGACACTTAGGGAAGTGTGCACATAGGGATAGAGCTTGTAGGAGAAATTCCACCTTTTGTGGTCTTATTTTGCTGTTACACTCCACATTCGGTGGGTCATCCACCTCTTGTGGAATATTATATTATTTCTCCTACCTACCCTTAGTATTTCTTACCTACCCTTGTTTCTCATTGATCCACATGTCATAATTGTGTGCTCGTACATCCATATGGCCTTGCCTATATAAGCAAGCCTATATTCATTGTATTGGTTAATCCAGTTGATCATTTGCATATTGATGAGAATATAGTTTTGTTCTTGTCATTCTATTGTCTCTTTTTATGCTTTTCATTGTGCCCTTGATCTTGGCAAAATCCTACACACATTTTTGTGGAAAGGAAAAAGGGACAAAAATGGTATTCCTCTTGCAAATTGGACGTCCATTTCTAAACCAAAAGATGAGGGAGGCTGGGGTCTTAAGAAAATTCATTTTTTTTAGTAGCTCTCATTGCCAAGAGTGTTTCAAGGCTTATTTCAACAAGGGAACTATGGTATAACATACTTTATCAAAAGTATATTGCTCGAAAATCCATTGTTGAATGGATTACATGTCCAATAAAAACTTCATGTAATGCTTCTGTTGTTTAGAAGGATACTATTCTTTCATTCCTTATTATTGGACATTAGCTGACTTGGAAGGTGCAAAATGGTAAAAATATTAGAATGGGAGTTGATCCACGGGCTGTCTTTGGGGATTCTCATCTAGTCCTTGTGGTTTTAATCAATTTGTTAGTAGAGAAAGATATTATTACTCTTGTACATGCTGTTGATTCTAATACTACAAATCTATGACAACAAGGGTGGAAAATTGTTGAGAGGATTGGGTTGATTGGAACAGATTGTGAAATTTGGTGTGACTATATTAAAAGACTAAATTGGAGTCATGTGAGAATTAGCAATGAGGAAGATATTTTGGTTTGGTCAAAGAACAATGCCAAAAGTGTGTACACTGTTAGCTTAGGGTAAAAGACTTTATTTCTTGTTGTGAACCATGATGTTGATTGTTGGAGTTGGAATAGTATTTGGAAGATTCATGCTCCCCCCCAAGACTATTTTTTTTGTGTTGTTCATACTCCAAAATAAAGTTTTGACTTGGGATGTGCTACAAAAAAGGAGTTGCTAAGGTCTTGGATGTTGCCCATTGTGTTTGATGGATTTGGAATCAATTGATCACATTTTAATCACTTGCCCTTACACTATCAAAGTTTGGTTTGTTATGGAAATATTGATTGGTCAGATGAATGTATGGGTTGGATGTACACTATTGCTTTATTTTAAAAATTGGTATCACCAAGGGGCATTATACAACTATCAGACTCTACCACTTCTTATTGCTCGGGGTATTTGGCTAGCTAAAAATGTTGCTATTTTCCAAAACAAATTGATCCCTTATTTTTAGTGCTCATCTCATATTCTATCCATTTGTGCCCATTTTCATAATACTCAAAAGGTGAAAATTGGGGGTTCCTTGACTTCCCCATTGAATGATAAATCTTATCCGTGGAGTTTTTTTTTATGGGGCTTGTTAGGGTAATCTTGGCTTTTGTGGGGTAGGAGGAATCTCATTTTATAATCCTAAACATTATATCACTTTCAATACTGATTTGGGCATGTTGGTATGTGGTGATTGATCATGCTACTAAGCTAAAATTTTGGTGATATTTTCAGCCACGTTTTCCCCTATTTTAGTTAGTATTGATATGTGAGTACGAGGGGTTGCAAGGGGGGGTACCCCACTTTGTAGGATTTGTTCCCTTGACCAATTAGGGTCTAAGGGGTAGTGCACCTCAGTAGAGGTTTTTGTAGGTAGTGCCCTTGAAACAAAATGCCATTTATAATTTATCATTGTGAACCCTGACCGTTTATCATTAGGTCATAGATCTAACGATGGATATTTTGTGCGCTTTTGTTTGTCCTAGAAGGCAACCTTATTTTATGAGGGCATTGTATTACAACTAGATCATCATATTGTAATTTGCCCTTTGCTGGATAATAAAAAAGAAATGGATGACTATTTCTTTGGTGGATGTAGCCCACATTGGGTGAACCACATTAAAGCTTTGTGTTATTATGATTTGTTATTTTTTCCTTTATTTTTTGCATTATATTTAATTATGTTTATTGCTCCAGTCTATCTTGAATCCCTAACAATAGTGGTTCAAAACAACTTTGCAAATATTATGGCTTTGAAACTATTAACTTTGGCAAAGGATAGAAGTTTAGATAATATTCAAGTCTTTGGAGATTCTGAAGTCATCATCAAATGGATAAATGGGATCTACAAGGTGGAAAATCTGTTTCATTTTCACCTATAAAAAGATTTGATTGATAAATTATGCTTTGCTCATATATCCTTTGTACATGTTTATAAAGAGTATAATTTGGTGGCATATGCACTTTCTAAGGCAGGTTTACAATTGGCTATGAATAGATGGGATATTACTGAACACTTGGAGAATTATCTCTTGCCAGTAAACACCCTCTCTGTGATTAATCAATCTTGATTCTCTTATTCTCTCTTTTTCTATAGTTTTTTTCGAGTCCCCGGCTGTGTTAACTCTATGTGTGTTGCTACCTTGTAAGCTGTCGTACACACTGGGGGAGTAGTCTCGCTTTGGCGAGGACACCTCCAGATTCCACCATAGTGGATATATAAAAAAAATAAAAAATTCACTTAAATAATACCCTTAAATAACACCGAGACACCATTGCATTTATAAACGGAATTCTGAATTCACTCGACGAAACACCATTCAAAAACCGTCATTAGACAGATATACACCGTATACACTCGTTATACCCTTACCTAGCTCTTGCCGATGCTCGTGTTTGGTATCCTTTCCCCAGAGCGTGGCTTGTGTGCTGAATGTGCCTCTTGAAATTGGTTATAGGACTTGAAAAATCCCCGTAAATATCTTTGATTATTGATTAGTTCAAAAGTACAACCTTATTCAAAGAGTGGTATGCTGTAGGAGGTGGGTGAAGATTTCCTTCCTCAACAGTACTAACCACTTGGTTAATGCATAAGATCCTTCCACACAGCAGCAGATCTATGATAATTGCAGGTTAAAAGGAAGACAAAAATGTCAATGCTAGATTTATTGCTGGGCAAGAACTTCCCAGGGGCCAAATGGTCAGATTTCTTTCTCATTTATCGATCAGATTAGTGATTAGTTATTTAGTAACAGATTTGCAGCCTTCTTCCGTTCTATCTGAATTATAATAATTTAATTAAGGTCAGAACATAATAACAATTTGGATTTTTTATTCTGATTACAGAGATAAATTTAATTATTATGTGAAAACATGCACACAAAAATCACCCCCTTTAAGAGGAAGCATACCTTTGTATTAAACGCCGCAATCATGGATATTTATGGGGTCAAATTCACCAGAAGCTTGCACCTGGTATATTCTCTTTAAGTATGCCACAGTCACACCCATAATTGGATGCGGTAAGTCGTTCAATTTTAAACATGTCGTTAAACCATTTGATTTTGAGAAAGCAATGGATGCCCATCCGATGATTTTACCATTGTTAAATTTTATTTTCCCGGATTCAAACTTGGGTGTTTTTGGAAGGAGTAATTTTTTCAATTTTAAACTTGTCTGCGGATCATTCGAACTTGGATCTTTTCCATGAATGCCTGTTGAGTTTATCCAAGTGTGCTTTTGCTCTTCTCTCAGTGTTCTATCTCTGCCTTATATTTGGTCTATGGAAAGTTTTCTTTTGTTTCGGTCATAATTTGAAGAGTGTTGCAATCAGGCATGCTGCACCCAAAAGTCATCTGGATTTAAACTTTGGATTTTGACTTCATTAGCTGCACCATTAAGAAATTCAAATTTATGACTTCTTGTAAAATGACAGCAGTGATACATGTATTGCTATGATCAGTAATAAGTATGATAAAATTGTCATAATTACATTGCAATGACAGTAACCCTCTTTGGTGTCAGAACATTATGTCATAGTTCATGACCATCTTTAGTGCCCTGAGGCCAACTTGCCAAGTCATTTGCTTTCTTCCCTTGTTCCCTCAAAATTTACCATTACTCATGCAACTGCATACGCCTTCAAAAACCTATTCCCATAATAAGAAACCAAGCATGTATCGATGCTTAGATACATGTATTTATACCTAACATGTGCACTTGATTTGTATTTCTGTTTGGATGCATATACATGAATGCATACATACATGTGCACAGATTTATGCTATGCTTGTTAATAATACAATCATGCTACCTGTTATAGAGAGTGACCTACACAGTGCCATATACTTACCAATTTGGCGGTGGTCAAGTTTGATGTAACCTATTAATCAACAAAAGCCATTCCCTCCTTTGATATAACCACATTATTGATCGATTTTACAAATCACTTTTCCAAAATGCAGCACTTAATTTCCATCATTGAACAAGGGCAATATTGACTCTATGTTAAGCATCCCATCCATAATTATAAGTCAATATAGATAACAGGAATCATGTCATGGTCCTCTATGGGATGGTGTATCTACAAATGGTCATAATGACCAAATGGAGATCTGTGGTTCAGTTCTCTTTGGGGAGAATTTTAGTGCAAATCCCTTTAGGAGCTGTCAACATGGCAATCCCGTTAGGTTAGATATGTACTTTCTGTTCAAAGCTCCTATCCAAAGACATTTAGTAATTCAAAAAACATAAGATTCATGATATGAAAGGAGACTACTATCAACAAAATATTATATCAGAGTGCTGGAAAACAACTTCCTTCTTTGTATCCTCTTCCTCAGCCCTCAGCTTGGATCTTTACTTTAGTCCCTCCCTTCTATTCTCCTATCCCAATTACCTTTGACTCAAATATTTATCTCTACTCCTTTATGCTTTCATCCTTGACAGTGCAATAGCCTTTTTTGTTGGAACCTACAGGGCAGCAGTTACAGCCTTTTCCTTTGGACCCTTAGGGATTAATTATTGTGACTTTTGAGGCATCATGCTCAGTGAACGATTGGCAATGGAGATGACAAAATAGTGAAACAGTCAACAAAAACTATCATAGCAATCTGAAAATTGTATTCTTAATGAAAACTAGGAATCCTGAAACAAAGATATTATCAAGTACAGTTCAACTGGAGATTTCTGTAAAAACTAAAAAGTAAAAACTAGATATAACTGCATATCACAAGCACCATCTAAAAATACATTTTCCTGATCCAAAAGCAAGTCATATCCAGTATACTGTGCAGGTATTGTAGTTGGTAAAGTTTTGGAGTTTGCAACCAAACTCTATGTAACTCAAGGAACTATGATCCAAAATTAAGTGCAAATCCCAAGAGGATATATGTGTGTAAACAAGAAGCAATAAACAACTATGTCAAGACCTTGCAAATTTGAAAAAAAAAGTGATCCCGTAATGCCCTGTCTAAAGGACCAAGGCAAAACCCAATGGAACAACTTTTCTTTTTTTAACAACAATTAGTAACACCAAAGATGCACCAACAATATGTTGCACTTGCACAACAACCTGCACACAAGTGTCACATGGAACATGACATAAAGGTAACGCTAAGGTGGCACCAACAAAGGACTTATGATCATGGGATAATTCCACCACGATGAAACAACGCGAGAGGGAACAACCAAAAGACTATTGGTTACAAACCCACGACCACGTTCTCATGCAAAACCACACAAGGATGGGATGAGAGAATTATCAACCTGCAACCTGTTGATGTGTTTTTTATGACACTTCAAACACAAAATAAGATAAGTATTCTATCTTCTCTTGAACAAGGAAACCTCAAATGCTAAACTTCATGACTAAATGAGGCAACCCCATGGTTTGCAATGCGAACAATCGACTTTGATGTTGGATAGACTCAGTGAATATGATGTGATATGCTGGTTAACACAAAGGGACTTATGTTTTGTTGGAACATGGAAACTAACTTAACTTCTCAACCAAAGAAAGATTAAAAGGGGTAAAGGGATAGGAAATGTAATCTTAGACCTAAAAATGCAAGAAATGATTGATGAATTAGTGAAACCAAACCAACCTTTGCTTTGCCATGAGGAAATAAGTACACAAAGATGGTGCAATTTCCTAAGAGTTAGCAAATGATTTTCATATCAGTTATGCACATCAACACCGTGAACAATGAGCATAGAGCAAATGGAGTTAAGCTTTCAATATTAGTTCAGACTAACCATGCACTGCAATTTGCAATCAACAAATTCCAAATGGTATGAACATATAGGCTTCGCCATGAGTCAACAATAAGATCTTCCATTCAACTAATTCAACTCCATGTAAAAAATCTTAATCTAACTTGAGAAGTAGAAACCATACAACATGTTGAAACAACACACAAAAATCCACCATATCTTCAATGAAATCATATGTTAATTCCAACATAGCCTTGGCAACAATTCTTGGTCTCCTTTTCCTACTCTGCTCTAAATCTAGTATTCTATTCTTCTCCTATTAACCCTTACAAATGAGAAGGCCAATCCTTATGTAGACCTTGAATTTCTCTCAAGCCAGCCAACTTGATCACCTTAACACCTCCATGGTGGGTTTTGCATGTGGTCTTGGACAATGCTAGGCACATATAAGGTGCTGTCAAGGACAATTGTTAATGCTGGGCGGAATTCCATGCTTGGCAAGGACAACTTGAGTGGGTTTTTGAGGTGAAGAGGGATAATACTAGGTGCAATTCCAACCTTGACAAGGACTGCTAAGGGCGCATATGCAATGTGTCCATGGACAAAGGGACTAGGTTAGGCGCAAATGAAAGGTGAATAAGGACTCTTGCAAGGACAGCATTTAGATATGCTCAAGGACACTTAGGTTGGGAGCAATTTCAAGGTTGTTAAGGACAAGCTAGAGTACATTTTCAAGGTGTGCAAGGACAAGTGGGTGCTAGGAAAGGTTAGGCTTGGACTATAGGTCCCATGAGACCTATAGTTTTGGATTGAAGGGTGCCTTCATGATGAGTTTAACAATTTATTTGAGCACACCCCCAACCAATTCAAAGAATAATTTCAATTATAGCAAATGTGAAAGAGGTAATCTAAGACACCTAGGCACTAGAGATGATGAGTCTTGGACTAGGTAGCACTAAAAACACATTGACAAGTAATTCCAAGGAAAGTTTCGCTAAAATCATGTATACAAGGAATGTGGAGCGCCAAACATGGGTATGCATGGACAAAAATGATGTTGTGAAGAAATTTTAAATGAAATCCATGGATTTTCCAAGTAAAAAATAACTTTGATTGTGAATCCATGTTGAAACTTTAGAATTCCATACTTTAACTTAGGATTGAATTTTTTAATTTAGAATTCCACACTCACATAAGTAATAGATTTGAATTTTGCACTTTTGATTGAGGAATTTACAATTTTTTTCCTATTTCCCCTTCTTGTCAAGGAATTTCCTTGTCTAGGTATTGAATTTTCTTCATTTTTCACACTTGACATTTCAATCCTCAAACTCTTGACAACATTTTTTTGCAATTTTGACAACATTTAGCAACTTTTGACATCTTTATTTTGCATTCTTCACAATCTCTCTCTCAATTCTTAGTATCGACGGTCACTCACAGATTCAAGACTCAAAACTTGAATTCCTGACAGGGTCACTCAATGCACTTTTCTCGGACTTGACAAGACAAAATGGAATCCTCCCAAAAAGGCTAAAAGACTAAAACTATTGCCAAGCTAAACAAAAACTAAGCCAAACACTAAGCTAGAAAGCGAAAAAGTGGGGGTCCCCATTTTCAATGTAGTGTGTCTGTTTACAATACAACACAACCCACACCAAGAGACATTTCACAACACCCACACACACTCAAAAAAATGACACCAACGATGAATGTATAAATTTGATGATATTGTCTTCATTTTTATTGCTGTATTTTTTATTAGATGTTTGCCTTTATTATTTATCTCTTATTAATCTTTGTACTTTGGATTTGTTTTTATTAATTTTTCATTTCCTTTTCCTTTTATTTTATTTTTTTATATTCTTTCTTTCTTTTTTTTTATTTTTTTATTTTTATAATGCCTGGTAAACTTTTTAATGTGATCGATGACACTAGCATGACACGCCCTCTGGCTCCATGTGAAACGCTTTTGACCCGGAGCTATGAACCGGTGAGGCCACAATCGAGGGACCTCATCCCCACACTTCTTGTTCAAACCCGCGAGCACAACGACCCAGCGAAGACACAAGGCCTGCAAGCACAATGACCTTGGTGGCCGCTTCACCAACAAAGTGTTTTAACTGCGACACTACATGTCCGAAGACATTTTTTTTCTTTCTTTGTCTTCTCTTCTTTTTAGTATTTTTTCATTTCCTTATTTCCAATTTGTATTTTTTTCTTTTTAATTTTTGTTCTTACCAGTGTATTATTGGCCTTCTTGTTCCCTCAATTTGTGTGCGTCCTTTCTCACCCCCTCTTCTCTTTTAATACTCCAGGTCTTCAACTTGACACCTATTATGATTCTTTTTGCTCTCGTTATCCTGATTATGGATCATAGAGTGTGATCCAAAATGTTGATACAAAAATCTTGTATACAATTTGATACAGAAACAGCTATCTATGTATACTATGGATTGTGGAACTCTCTTGTCGTAGATTCTTTATGTTACAAATTTATCTAGGACAAGTGGAAAAATGGAATGCTGAACCTTACTTATCCCTTCACCAGCACATATTATTGTAAGTTACATGGATTTAAGGAAGCAGGTGAAGCAACCAGGTATGTAGATCATCTAATATGTATTTCAGTTGGCTTATGCGTTTTTTAACCATATGTCATCACCTGGTACATAAGTTCTGTATTTACTATTATTAATATTTCTTACTTACCATAAGTCCAAGTAGTACTGGAATCAATCTGATCGAGAAACAAAGAGAAGCGAAAATACACACAAGGGCATAATGCTATTCATTTAATCTGATGTTCAACTCATGTTGTGGTATTCAAAATTCATCAATTTTATTTAAGACTTGTTTGTTTGAAACTTGTTGAACAAAGTGATCTGAAACCCAGAAAATTGCTGGGGACAGCACATCTTTTGGGGCATTGATAGCTAACTGTGATGCAGAAGCATTTAAATAACAACAATTACATTAGAAAGACAAATTGTAGAAATGAGCTGCCAATTAATAGAGTGGCCTGATATAACAGATTGCATAAGTACAAAGAGTGGATACTGTAATTGTAAATATAAACTGCATGTATTGATTTAAACTCCGCAACGTGAATAGATTACATAACATATTAATTTGGAGTAAAGAGCTGCATGCTCTATACTTATTCAGATGAACATAATGTAGCATCCTGTTGATGTGTTTTTCATGCACATGCGAACACAGAATAAAATACCTAAAGGTACCTTATCCTCTCTTGAGCAAAGTTTCCTGACTGCTGAAGATCTCGCCGAAGGATCAGTCGAGGCAACTCCAAGGTTCTTGTATGTAGGTTCTCTACTCGTGGATAAGCTCTTTGTGGTATGATGTGATTTTGCTAGAATCACAAGGGGACTTACTCTTGATGACTAAACGTCTGATTTGCTAATGATTCTGGCCCAATGAAGCATTCCTTTTCCTTGAACTATCATTTGTATGAAGATAAACATCCACTTTTCGAAGAAGAAGGCTTCAGAAGCACCTGTAACTCAATTGAGCAAAGTTATCAAGTCTTTCTTCCTGAAAGTCGATCCTATGTGGTGTATTGGGAATCTTGTTCAGACGAGGCCGACTTTTGAGCAACCAGTTCTTATTAATGAAGTTCAAACAAGACTCAGGATCATCTTCATAGATCGACCTTGCTCCTTCTAAGCTTTTGTAAATCATGTCTTTATGGTCCGGAAGATGAAGAGCTTCGCCTATAGCTTCCTCTGAAAGGTAGGCTAAGATGTTCCCTTCTTTGGTTACAATCGTCCTTGACTGTGAGTCATAGTGGCGGGCACACTCGATCATCAGCTCATGACACTTGACTACGGGAGGGAAACCTGCCGCCTTGATGATGCCACTCTCGATTATCTTCCTTGCAACAGGTGATGGCTTGCCAATGTAGGGGGCCTCTTGAAACTTCTTCACATTGAAGTTTCCTAAGTTGGTGTCTCCGATATTACTCCACTTGGACACGATCCTGGTCTCCAATTCGTCACTCCTCTGATCTTCCTTGATGAGAGCCTGTCGACTAGTAGATCCTCCGGCTTTGGGGGTCGTCATTTGATGCCTACACAAACAATTTAAGATTAGTCTTTAAGCATCATACCTTAAAGCATAGCTTTTAAGAACTTCCAAGGGAATAATTCAAAACATTAATTTGAAAAGGACATGATTCCTCAAATTAATTATGAATGAAATCAAATTCTCAAGACTTAGACCCTTTTTTTTTTTTTAAATGCTATGAAAATCAAAACAAGTCTTGAATAAGAACTTCAAAATGATTATTCATACCTTCCCTTGAATGCTTAACTATAAACCTTGGAAATTGGAAGAAAGAAGATTAGATTTTGCTGGACAAAAATTTAATTTCTGGCCCTCCTTGGATGAATTATGCCTTGATTAACCTTCAAAAGAGCTTCACCTTCTTTAGCCTCCAACACTTAGCAAAAATTCGCCTCTAATCTGCTGGATTTCGCTCCTCCAATCTGCTCCTCAAAATCGCATTTAGAAGGAATGAATGAATGATTTGAATTTTGAAACAACACTCCTCCTTTATATAGGGCGCTCACCCTAATTTCCCTCAAGGCCGACTTGGCAAATAGGGAATAAAATAAAATAAAAACCACTAGCAAGGAGGCCAACTTGCTTGTAAAGGCAAGTAAATATGTTTTGAGCGCTCACCTTTATTTTTTTTAAATTTTAAAATTAAATTCAATGCCTCCAAGGTGGATTTTTCAATCATTTCAAGGCCTAAAAATTAATTAATTAAATTGAAAATGCTTTAATTCATGCGAATTTAATTCAACCTCTCAAATGTCTTGAATTTGGCAAATTTGGTGAAATTTTAGGAATATGGAGGTTTGATTGAGGTTTAATGAAGCTTCCTGATGATTTCGCCCTCGACCCTCTGGAAGGGTCAGGAGCGATTTTTTCAATTTGGTCCTGAATCTCTCATTTCTTGACTCCAAAATCTCCTGGAAGGTGAGTTCATATGTGTCTTGACCTAATCAAGTTGTTGCATTTCAATTTTTTATCATTTCTCATGAGTAATTAAGTGAAAATGTAAATTTCGCCCTGGACCCTCTAGAAGGGTTAGGAGCGATTTTTGCTTATTAGGTCAAAATTCACCTTAATTTGATCGTTGACCTCCTCCAAGGCAATCTCCAAGGTTTATTTCTCTCCATCACTGGGTTAGCTCATCAAAACTTTGGAGCAAATATTGCATTTTTGGGAATTTCGCCCTAGACCCTTTGGAAGGGTCAGGAGCGAAATTCTCTCCTGATCTCAAAATTCTCATTTTTGAAGGTCCAAAACCTCTTCAAGGCATTCCAAATAGGCTCTTTCATTGAATTCCAGGCTTAGTTTCACTCAAATCAGGAGGAAAAAGGTAATTTTAGGGTTTTTCGCCCTGGACCCTCTGGAAGGGTCAGGAGCGATTTTTCTTCCTTAGGTTTACTCCTTCATCAACTTTTCTTGAATCTTTCACTAAAAGCTAGGCAATGGTCTTCCTTATTCACTCCACCCAAGTTTGGCTTGTTCTTGCAAGGTAAAATAGGGGATTTTTAGATTTTCACCCTGGACCCTCTGGAGGGGTCAGGAGCGATTTTTCCTCTCCGACCTAGAATCATCAACTTTGAAACAAACATTTACTCATTAGTGGTCTTAAAGGTCTTTTCTTCCTTGGTATATCCTTGCCTTAGCACAACTTTGAAAGGAACATGTTGGTTTTATGATTTTCGCCCTGGACCCTTTGGAAGGGTCAGGAGCGATTTCTTGGTTTTAGGACAATTTCTTCATGCTTTTCAACTTCAAATTACTTCCAAGGCATAGAACATCATGCCTTACTCCCCTTTAAGTCCTGAAAACCAAAATTTCATCTTGAAATGCAAGGAAAATAGGAGGAATTGGAAATTTTGCTCTGGACCCTTTGGAACGGTTAGGAGCGAATTTCCCTCTTGGCTTTAAAATTTTCATTCTTAACAATCCAATTTCACTCCAAGGCAATTCAAAAGTCTTCTCAAACCCATGTCTAAGCTTGGTCTAGTCCAATCTTTGGAAGAAAGGATAGGTTTTAGGATTTTCGCCCTGGACCCTCTGGAAGGGTCAGGAGCGAAAATCATTTTCTAGACTTGGTTGCTTCCTCTTGACTATCTCAATTATCTTCAAAGGGCAAAACATACCTTCTCACACCCATTCAAGCCATAAAATCTAAAAAGTTGCCTTGTCCTTGCAAGAAAACAGGTGTTTTTAGGAATTTCGCTCTGGACCCTCTGGAATGGTCAGGAGCGAAATTCACCTTTGGGCTCAATTCCTTCACCTTTTGACGATTTCTTCCGATCTCAACTTAATCCCAGGGGCAATTCCTTCTATGTTTCATCTTATCCCCTACTTGACTTAGCAAAATTTGATAGCAAAAAGTGTTTTTGAGAAAATTCGCTCTGGACCCTTTGGAAGGGTCAGGAGCGATTTTCACCATTTTGACCAAAATCCTTCATTTTCCACCTTGAAACTTCTTTGCTAAGCGAGATTTCACCTTTCACTGTGCTAGGAATAGGATTTCATATCCAAGAAAGGCTAAAAAAATGGGTTTATAAGGAGTTTCGCTCTGGACCCTTTGGAAGGGTCAGGAGCGAAATTGCCTTTCCTGGCCAGAATCCTTCATTCTTCAAAGTTGAAACTTCTTCAGGAGGCAAAAGGGAGTTGTTCTTGTTTCACTCATGCCCAAAACTTGACCTTTTTCATTGCAACATGGGAGCTATTGAGAATTTCGCTTTGGACCCTTTGGAAGGGTCAGGAGCGAAATTCACCTTTCTTGTCCAAAAATCTTCATTTTGCATGCTTCCAAATCTTCAAATGTATCAAATGATGTCCAATCTTCATTCCAAGAGATCCTGCACATGAAAAGTTAGCCAAAGTTAGTGAAAAATAAGCTCTTATAAGATTTTCGCTTTGGACCCTCTGGACGGGTCAGGAGTGAAATCTTCATTCCAGGCCAAATTGCTCAGTCTTCAAGTTTGAAACCATCTCACAAGGCAAAGTTAGATCATTTTCTAGGCTAGGAACAGGATTACAAGTCTACTCAAAGCAAGAAATAGTATTTAGGATGAAATTCGCTCTGGACCCTTTGGAAGGGTCAGGAGCGAAAATCCTCTTTCTGGCATCATCTTGCTCTTCAAAATCAATCAAATCCCTCTCCAGGCAAGAATATATCAATTCACCTCCAATCATGCCTTTTAGAAATCATCACTTAGTCAAAAATGAGGAGAAAAGAGGTTTACAATGATTTTTGCCCTGGACCCTTTGGAAGGGTCAGGAGCAAATTTGACATTTCCAGGTTAGATATTACCTTAATTTGCTTCATCCTTCATCTAGCTTGATCAACCCAATTCCTTATCCTCACTAGCTCAGCTCAACTGACTTAGATAGGTAAACAAACAGGACCCTGACAAGCAAAACCCTCTTTCAATCTAGACCTAACCTGACATGAGACCTATTCACCCTGCCCCTGACCTAACCAACTTGACTCCCCTGAAAGGCATGTTTCATTCTGGCGATCTTGAAGTTTTAGGCAGATGACTAACAACTTCCCAAACAAGACTAGACTTAGCTTGAAAGAAACCCTAAAATGAGCTTCCAAGGTTTAGCCCTAATCTAGCCAGCCCAGGCAGACTACTCACTCACTCAAAACCCTAAAAGCAGAGAGAAAACAAGCAAAGAGAAAACAAAACCTAAGGCAAAAAGAGGGGGTCCCCATTCTAATGGGGCGATGTGTGAAATGGTCACAACACATCCCTGGATTCAATGCAAAGCAGGGTGGGTATGTTTATACAATTGTGCTCCTCAAGAAATGTGCTTAGAATCCCTTTATGTTAAAGTGAGATGCATGTGCAAAAGTTATGATGCCAAGAAGTGTACTGCCACGTCTGTAGAGAAATACTCTTGCTATGTTCTTCTGTACAGTTGCATGTATGTATGTGCAAATGTGTAGTGAACCTTTTTGTGGGAGAAGAAAAACTCACTCATCTAAACTGAAGATAACATCCATTGTTGATGATATAGCATATAGATACAATTGCGGAGCCAACAATCCTACCAGGTGCTTTGCCTCATGATCTGGTAAGTAGCTATCGACCCTCTATCCCAAAGGTGAGCAAGGAAAGCAACAGCGAGCTGGCTGGTGTTAGCATGTTTTGAAAGGCCCTCATGTTAAACTAGAAGCTGGATCTTAAACATCACAAAGTTTTATGGGTTTTAATTTTTTAGTGAATTGTGGAGTTTTCCCATATTTAATACATGTTTCCTAAGTCACCAGGTTCGGCCGAATTTCATCCTTGAAGTTCGAAATTCGCCGAACTTGAAAAAAAAAAAAAAAAATTCGTTGAAATTTGCCGAACTTAAAAAAAAAAAAAATTTTTTTTTTTAATAAAATTTTGGCCTTCTTCTTCTGTTAATATTTTTTAAACACATCTTTAATCTGTCGTGAGTCGCGGCCTGCAGGAGAAGTAGTCGCGGACCCGTGATAGTCGCAGCCTGCAAGAGAAGTTCGCCTGCAATTTTTGCCTGTCGTTCGTGCCCTAGCATATGTTTCCTATGGTTTATATTTTATAAATATGTCATCTTTTTGTAACGATTTCAAATCTATTTATCAATGTTAAACTATTTAGGCAATTTTATAGATATATTACATATATTTATTAAAACAATTTAAAAATTACATATGGTGAATTTAATTCGAATTTTATACATTTGAATTTTTCCCTCATCGAACTTCATTCGAATTTCAAAGTTGTCGAACTTCGAATTCGAATTCGAACCTGGTGACTTAGCATGTTTCCATAAATTTCTGCCACCAGACCAAGACATTTGTTAATTTTATGGCATTATAAGTGATAAATGACTTACCCAAGCTTCAATCACTAGAGTTTACTTCATGGCATATATAAAACAGAAAAGCACATTAAGGAGCAGTTTAAATTACATTTTTCTTGAGACTATTATATGTGCTTTTCAGATGCAGTATAACTGTAGTGACAAATAGGATATACTCTTGAACGTTGGCAATAGTATTAAATTAGCCCTGAGATGAAATAAGCTTCATTTAATTGATATGAAATCTGTAGAAAACAAATTTACTTTCTTCTTATAAGTCATTTTATTTTCCAGTTATTCTTATTTCTGACAAGTAATCTTATCCTATTGCTGAATAGCAAAACGTTGTTGAAGTTGAGTCTTGCACGTATTAAGTTACTAAAAAACAGAAGGGAAATGCAACTGAAACAAATGCAGAAGGAGGTTGCACAATTTCTACAGGCTGGACAAGAGGCTACTGCACGCATTCGGGTATGTTTACAACTTAAAAAACATTGAATGATCATATTGGAGAGAGAAGAGATCCTTAAGGGCATTTTTTCCTACAAAGAATATCATAATTTCACTGAAAATTCTGAAAGTTTGTTTCTTTCCAACAGTTATTGTCTTTGCCTTTAGACCCTGATAAGGAAAATTCTTCTGGAAAGATGCAAATGCTTACATGCAACAAAAATTTGAAAATTTGTGTTTTGTTTCAGGTGGAACACATCATACGGGAGCAAAACATTTTAGCTGCATATGAGATTCTGGAGCTATTTTGTGAATTATTGGCTGCTCGGCTACCAATTATTGAATCACAACGGTTAGCAAATAATATAATTCTCTATTTTTGTACTTCTGATTACAAGTATAAGAATCAATGCAGCTTTCCAAGAGACGTTTATGTGCATGGAGGCATTTAATTTGTGGGTTGTTATGGTTTGATATTTGAGCTTTGTTCTCTGTAGGATATTGGAGTTAACTACTCCTTGAAAAATATTGATTTAAGGGATTAATTGCTTTCTTTCATTTAATGCATTTTCCAGTTCTATAAATTTTATAACAATTTAAATATCTGTGTCTCACAGATATATCATTTTATATCAATTGTAGTTCCACAAAAGCTTCAATATCTACTTCGGAGGTATTAATAGGAGTTGGCATAAGATATCTATTCTGGAAAGAACTGTATTAATTAAGCATTTCTTTCAATTTTTATGTTTTAAATGATCTTTCTGATCTGGATGATCCAGAAATTATCTGGGTTTTGCTCTACTCACATAGGTTGATTATTATCGACTTTTTTGACTTGCTCTCCTTTCCTAATGTGATTTTCGCTTGTCTTCTTATTATTCTTAACACTGGGTAACATTAGGGAAGATTATAATGATTAAGTAATTTGTGAGGTAATGCAAATGATTGCTTATCATCCACACGGTTTGATATAGTTTATATGCTTTATTTAGGTTTAATTTTGTCACTATTGAAGGAGCAAGACAACATCCAGCATCAGGCCATAGAAGATTCATAACTTGGGGCAGCTATGCCTCGCTCCAGCAAACAAGCAATATGGTTTTTGTGAGATGTCTTCAAACTACCTCTGTATGCACCAATACCACCTATAATGGCTGTCAATTGCCTTGACATGTGCAATCAAGGACTAAATAGAGAACACATCATACATGTGAAAATAAAACAACCTTTAAGTTGCACACAAAATGCAACGTGAGGTTAACTTTGAGAAATCCTCAAATGGGCAAAAAAACTTGAGGAAGAATGAGCAATGCTCCTCATGCCACTAATCCACATTTGTATGATTGTTACATTGTCTCATGGGCTTTCACATACACCCACATACTATCCTGAAGACAACATGACGTATAGCTACACTAGTAGTAGAAATGAAGGACTGGAACCTCTGTAATGAGGATTAAGCTCCATGAATATGTCTGTTACTTGTCACACTTGCAGCAGGCCAATAAATTGGTTATATTAGCCGTAGTGGCTTGGTATGCAACATGCTAAAAGTGATTCGTTAAATCACCCAATGGGACAATGATGGTCACTTGTAATGTTCTCTTCCTAAGCACCAACTATTTCCAGAGGTTAGCCTATGACTTTGGTACCCGTAGACTAACATGGTGATTAGGGGACCCTTCTGAGGGTGTTCTATGGCTTTTCAGTTGACCTTTTGGTGCTTATTTCAGTATTCTTCAGCTTAGTATCTTAGTTTATTTGTGTTATGCCTTCCTAAGATCATCCAGGGCTCTTTGATACATAGTTCTATTTTTTAGTAAGTCACAGGATGAGCAGTGGGCATCATGGCTATATTTGGAAAGTTGGCAAGATTAGTCTCATGAATTGTTATTGACATTTATTGGAGTTTGATAATCTAATTTAATTTGTTAAAGTCTTATGAAGCATTGACTTTAATATTATTAATTATATTCTAGGTTGTTGGTTTGGGTTCGAAGAACCGGTATGTTGGTACGACAAAATTTTGAAAAGGGGTTTGGGTTCATTAGTACAAAAACATTTACATTTAATATATATATATATGCAGCCTATAAGCATGAATTAAGATTAGCATGTCACAAAGCATCATATAAACAACAAAACCAACATAAACTTGTAATCATAGCATCATGATCAACCATAATAGCATCATATACATCAAGTTTAATATCAAAACGACAAAATATTCAGGTATCATTGTTTCAACTTTCAACAATTTAAAGTTTAATCATCAAATGGATTCTCTAATTCATCATCCTCATTCTCCTCCTCCTCATCCTCCTCATCATTGACATTGACATTAGATGAACCACTGCCAATGCCATTTGCACTCGCACTATAAGTTTGCTCGCTATCCAAGTCATCAAATGCAACAAGTTGAGAAGCGGAAGCATCCAAATCAGTATGCTTTGGCTCTATATCCCACATCTTCGTTTCCCCTTGCTTGTAGTCATGTTGCTTGTGAAAGAAGACGTAGGTTGGGATGCACATATACTAAATTCTCTGCTCTTTTTGATAGCAACCTATTGTGCTTTATTGAGTGGATGAAATTATGTGCTCCAATTTCATTTTGAAGCAGATGAACTAGCAACCTATCAAGACAAAGTAAACAATTAAAGTTATACATTTATAAAAATTAAAATTAAAAATTACTAGCAACCTATTAAGACAAAGTAAGCTATAAATAAACTTGTGATAAATTTTAATTAATTAAACTTTGACAGCGAGGAGTTGTAGGTTTTGGAAGCATGTGCCATGGAAGTACCACCAACTATGAGCATCCTTCTTGGATCTATGACAAAGAGCATCAACACTTGGACCATTTCCATTTGCAA
The DNA here is from genome assembly GCF_030272615.1 of Cryptomeria japonica. Taxonomy (NCBI): domain Eukaryota; kingdom Viridiplantae; phylum Streptophyta; class Pinopsida; order Cupressales; family Cupressaceae; genus Cryptomeria; species Cryptomeria japonica. The sequence goes on along the minus strand of NC_081406.1, from coordinate 34,301,440 downwards.
ATTCTATGAACTCATTTGTAACAATATCTTGCAAATCATCATCAGGATAGAGTCTAAGGAATGCTGCCTTGTACCCATCAAATACTTCTAGATCTCTCCATGATGGAATCCTTTCTGGTTTATCAAGAAATTGATTGCTATAGTACTTTGGTGTCAAGGTATAGGCAAGAAGATGCAAAGGAGTGGTCATCTTATTCCACCTTTCTACAACAATTGTTTCCACTTGTTTGAAGAATTTCTCCTTGGGGTCATTCTCTCTTGCATTTATAATGCACTTCATTTTTTCAAGCATTGAGTCAATGCCGTCATAAATCTCACCAATGCAAGGCCTATCCATGTCAGTAGAGCGAATCATGCTCATAACGGGCTCAGTGAAACTAAGGAGATACGTCACAAGATCCCACCATGACTCATTCAATATCCGTTTCCTAATTTTTGTTGTCCTCTCACTGCTACTCTGCTTCCATACAATCCAATTTATGTTGATCACCATATTGCGAAGTTCCACTTTCACTTTCACAAGTCGTCTCAAGACAATTGTGTTTGATGCAAAATGGGTCTCAGCAACCTATAACACAAATTAATGCCAAAATGATTAAAAAATAAAGCTAAACTTTAAAGAAGAATACACAATATAGCTTACACAATGATATTATGAACATTGAAAATTAAAAAAATCAGAAAATGTAAAATTAAATTACTATTTCACTTACCTTCAATAGCTCCAAATTCGAAAAGGATCTAAAAATCCCTTGAGACATGTGGTGGTTTGTGATGAACATCTGGAGCCTCTGGATACACATCTTTGATCCATTTAATTTTATTCCCAATTTTTTGCATTGTCCGTTATGACTTGGACAACATTGCGGGGTCCCACTAACTCAATGGTGGAGATGAGAATATCTGCAATAAATTGGCCATCTTTTACTTTGCCCTCACAATCCATACCTTTAAAAAACATTGCCCCTTTAGGGCACACCGCTATGACATTGATCAAGGGATGATTTTTAGAATCTTTCCACCCATCTAAAACAATTGATACATGTGTCTTAGCCCATGAATCCCTTATGGGTTTCAACGCATCTTCAACCCCCTTCACCTCTTTTTCCAATAAGGTTCCACGTACCTTCTCATAACCTAAGCCCTTGTACCCTCTTGGAGCTTCATTAACACTTCTCAACATTTGCTTCCAATATGGGGAGCGAATAACATTGAAAGCCAACCCATTTGCATATATGCACCTTGCTACATCTTGGTCGGCAATGTCTCGACTCTCATTTTGAAATGCAGTTTCTAAAGGCCCCTTTGTTCTTTTGCGTGTCAAGGGTGCTTCAATTTGAGGTTCAGCAGTGGAAAACAAGGGGTGGTTTTCTACTACAAATTGGGATTAGACAGGGGTTTGCATTCCCTTTGTTTTTTTTTTGGTGCGGTTTGATTCAATCTACGAGCTTCCCTCTCTTTTGCTACCTCATGCTCCCTAATATATTTCATCACCGTCTCATCTGGTATAGGTTTACCCTCTTTTCCAGGGCATTTTTTGATGCCTTTTCCTAGTATTCCACACAAATGGCCTGCCATCAAAAAATATGAACTATTACGTTCAACACCACATCCTTGGCATCTCCAACGGAATTCCCCACCTCGTGGAAGCGGTCTTATAATATCAACATACTTCCATAGAGGAGAATTTGGATCATTTCTTTGTTTTGAGATTGATTGTTCATTTGTCCCAATGGAGGAAGAGGTAGATGCCATTCTAGTTCCTATAGCAAGAAATAATATGAACAAATTCAAAACAAAAACAAAATAATGAAAAACAATTAATGTTTCATGTTTGACAATTTGTGAAACAAAAATAGTTGAAAAAAAGGTTAAAAAACCTACCTCTTTCAACCAATGGGAGCTTGCAAATGTGTGGAAATGATGTTGCAACACTTGTTGAAGCTTTTAAAATTAGTCTTTAACTCCTATTTGATTTTGGAAGCAAAATTTTGTTCACCCTTTCTTCAACCTGTTGTGACCATTTCACACATCGCCCCATTGCAAATGGGGACCCTTGCTTTTTTTTTGCTTTTTAGGGTTTGTTTTTTTGGTCTTTTAGGGTTTTGTTAGTTAGCCTTTGCATTTTGAGTGCTGTCGGGGAGATCAATAGGATAGCAAATTTGGCTAAGTTTGAATGTCCTGATCCTGAAATTTGGCTAAGTTTGGACTGTCCTGATCCTGAAATTTGACTAAGTCTGGAAACTGAAAAACCTCAAAAAACTAGATTTTGCAATATAACTCCTGGAGGTCTGAAACCACTCTCAAACATCCTGAAAGTATATATGGAATACAACTTAAAGTATAAGATTCCATTAAAATTGTCCTGATAAAGAGTTCGAAAAGTCAAATTTTGCTCTTGTCCTTCACTGAGGATCCAGAGCGAATTTCGCTCCTGTCCCTCTCCAAGGGTCCAAGGCGAATCGCTCATGTCCTTCACCAAGGGTCCAAAGCGAAAAAGCTTAGTGGAGTCATTCCTGACCTTGTTTGAACAAATTGAGACATCAAAGGCATGATGGAGGACAAAATGAACGTGATAGAGCATCCAGACTTGATTAAGGACGATGAAATGATGAAGTATTTGTCTAGAAAGGTAAATTCGCTCCTGTCCCTCACCAAGGGACCAGAGCGATTTTATTCATATACACATTTTTAGACCTTGTTTGGACTCGAACTTTTATTCATGGCGTGTAAAGAGATGATATTTTCCTCAGCGAAGGAAATTTGAAGTGAAAAGTAAAAAGATTTGGCCCTGAGAGCAAAAATCGCTCTTGTCCCTCACTGAAGGACCGGAGCTTGAATTCCAATTTCGCATTATCCTTGCAAGATTTAAGTGGTTTTGCGATTTGAGGAGGTCAAGGGAAGTATGTTTTGCCCATTGAATATAACTTAAGTACGCCACAATGAAGAAAATCGGCCTAAGTAACAAGTTCGCCCCTGTCCCTCTCCAAGGGACCAAGGTGACTGGCTAGGGCGCTCCTGTCCCTCTCCAAGGGACCAGAGCGATTTTCCCTCAAGACAAGATTCGGGCAAGAGAAAAACAAGTTTTACGTTTGAGGTGGGTGAAGGAAGACGCAATCGATCCGTTGAAGATAATTTTCGAAGCTAGCAAAGGACGAATTGGCTTGTAATTGCAAAAGTGCTCCCGTCCCTCACTGAAGGACCGGAGCTTGAATTTCAAATTTGCACTGTTCTTGCAGGATCAAGACAATTTTATGATTTGAAGAGACCAAGGAAAACATGATTTATCCATTGAATATAATTTGGAAGGCTAACAAAGGACGGATAAGCTTGGATTTGCAAAATAGCTCCTGTCCCTCACCAAGGGACCAGGGCGAAAATGCTTTAAAGTGCACTCATTTCAAAGATCGAATAAATTGAACTCGAAATTCTAAGTAAAAATGCCATCTTGGACGTCAAAAATGAGGTCTTGGACGTAAAAAACAAGAAGTGTGAGGTCTAGAATGAGATCGCTCCTGTCCCTCACCAAGGGACCAGAGCGATCTTGTTAATAGCCATTATTTTTCATGATTGGGCGCCAAATATCCTTCAAATTACATTAAATGCCAGATTCGATAAAACCTTGAAATATTTTTGGCATTTAATAAAAGCGCATGGTATTTAATAATTAATTTTGAGCCTAAAAAAATCGAATTTTTTAATTATAAAGGCATTTAAAATTAATTATTATTATTTTAAAAAAATAAAATAAAATTGGAGCGCTTGGGGTATTATTTAATGTTTTTATCAAGTCGGCCTCTTCTTTTATTAATTTTTATTTATCTTTTGGCCTATTTTTCCAAGTCGGCCCATGGAAATAAAATGGTGAGCGCTCTATATATTTGAGACATGTTTTTCATTATTCAAATCATTCACTCATCATTTCAAGTGCGATTTGGAAGAGCAATTTGAGGAGCGAATTTCTACCAGGAGTGGAGACTAAGAAGGGCGAAATTCATCTTGAAGGCTATTGGAGAGGCGTATTTCTTGCTAGATTGGAGGATAAATTCCAGATGTTTTGAAGGTATTTGAAGGCGAATTTCTAGATCTTGAAGAAGCTAGTGGAAGATGGAGTTCTTTTCCAAGCTAAAGGGGGTGCATTTTGCTAAAGGGAGTTTTGATCTACATTTTGCCTAGCGAATTCTCCTATTTTTGCATCATTTTTTAGAATTAATTCCCAAGTGGAGGTATGGCGTAATCACCTTGGCACCATTTTTGAAGATTTAAATTTTGCTTTGAAAATCCTAAATTAGGAAATGATAACTCAAGATTTATCATGAAGTTTCCTAATTAAAATCTTGAATCTTCCTTTTAAAGTTTAATTTTTTCAAAGATATATTACTAATTTTGAAATGTTGTGTAGGTACCAAGATGGCGACTCCCAAGCTCGAAAGATCCACAAGTCGGAAGACTCTCCTCAAGGAAAATCAAGCCAAATCAAGGACGGTCAAGCAAGGACAAGGGCGACCTCCTCCAGCCTAGCATCGACAAGGACGGCCTTCTTTGGACTAACGTCATCAAGGGCGACTTCTCCAATCCAGTATTCCAAGGCGAGGTACATCAATCGTCCTGCACATCAAGGACAAAAGGAGTTAGAACAAGAGTTAATTAAAGATAGCCTCTCAACGACATCAAATTGAATATCTAGCAAGCTACAAGTGTCAGATGAGGTGGCATCCCAGTCATCACTCCTCCAGTCAGTGTGGTCCACCTCAGCACGTCCAGATTCAATGTACCTAACTCATGGAAGGTGGCACAAACTCCGATGTACCTATCCCAGCTATCCATTGGTGGAATTTTCTAAAGAGGACATGTGTCCAAGCAATACAATTTTATCATTGGTCAAGCATTAAATGTTATGTAATGGTTGTAACAAACCCTAATTAGGGTTTTCATTGTTGAATCTTGGCCATTGATCTCGAATTGATCTAAGCCATCGAATTGTATTGAGGGCACTATATAAGCCCTGGCATTTCATTTGTAAAGGCTAATCAGAAGATAGTTAGAGTTAGAATATAGTTAGAAGCAGTTGGAAGTATTAGAATAGCAATTAGAGTAGAGTAGAGAGAGAAGGCAAAGATTGTTGCCAAGATGTTGTTGTAAAAGACTTGTAACTTCATTGAAGAAATGGTGAAATTTATGGGTCGATTCGACAATTTGCATGGTCTTTATACTTCTCATGTTTGATTTTATGATTAGATGAGTGGAAGAAATGTGCTTGATTGATGGTGAAATTCGTATATCCATACTACTAGCAGTTTGTTGATTGTAGACTTGCCTTGCGTAGTCAACTAGAATCATTCAGCTTAAGCTTAACTTCAGTTGTCGCTTCTTCATCGATATGCATCAACCTGATGGTGTCTATGCCTGCAGTGATGATTTGAACATCATAAAGCTTTCCTTCGAAGATCTCACTAACCTTGTGGAGATGTTCCTATGATGTCAAAACAAGACTTAGTTAGAATTTCATCAAAGATCATTCATTGCTCTTACATTTTTAGTGTTAGGATTAGATCCTTTCCTCGCCCTCATCTTTTTTCCTTTTTTCAAATCTAAGCTAGTGAAAATCCTGTGTTCCAGCAATATTCAAAGCAAATCAAAAGTTCAGGCATCAAATGTAAGTCCCCTTGTGATTCCAGCAAATCACATCATACCACAGAGAGCTTATCCACACGTAGAGACCCTACACACAAGAACCTTGAAGTCATCCCGATTGATCCTTTTCGCGACATCTTCAGCATTCGGAGGCTTTACTCAAGAGAGGATAAGGTACCTTTAGGTATTTTATTCTGTGTTTGATAGTGTACAAAATACACGTCAACACAACCTCATAGCAAAAAAAAATTGTTTGCAACACAAATGAGGAGAAATGAGCAAAGTTTATGTTTTAAAACTCACTTTTAAGGTTTTATTTTCATTTTTTAATTGGTGGAATTAAAAAAAAAAATGCAAATAAAATGGCTTTTTTTGGCCGCTAGTCGCTCGGTTCGACTTGGGTCCGTTCGGGTTCGACCTGGGTCCACCTGGGTCCATCCTGGCACGAACCACGCTTGTGGTACACGGACCCTGTCAAGACCACAGGTGAACCGGACTAGGACCAAGGGGCCAGGAGGGTGAACTCGGTAACTTAGATATTAAATGACTTTATGAGAAAGGGGTTATAAGAGTTAAATATATTAATCTCATAAAGCGATTAATTAAAAGCCATAAAGGGGGTGCCAACTATGGAGTTTTCAAAGATCAAAAAGCAAATAATTTAAAATGATTAAAAAGCAAAGTGGGACGTGGGCTTTGGGGGAGATATAAAAAGCTCATTTGAGATTTTTTTTCATATGCTTATTTTCTGAAAATTTCATGTCAAGAGCTAAAGCAAGGTTTTGCTGGTTTGTGAAAGTCATAGCTTTTTGAGGACAAAATCCCTCAAAGAGAATAGTGTTTGCAGGTGTGGAAGATCACCCAAGAACACCCAATTTGATAATCTCATTAAGAGGTTATAATTGTGAAGCATTGGATCCAATTCATCAAATTTTGATCAGATTGAAAGAGATTGAAAGAGAGCAGATTGAAAGGTTTAAATTGCAGATTGGAGGTTCACCATTGCTGGCCATACTGTCTCCAAATCAGGTTGTACCTATCCTAGGGCCAATGTGGGGTTTTGGAATGCCATTTCATATCAGATTCAGACCCTAATCAGGCCACAACAGTCTTGATTAGCAGCTGTCCATCTTTAATTAGCAAATTTATCTTTCTAGCTGGACGTTTGGGGTGTTGTGTTGCCTAGCAACCCTAGGCATTGGGAAGAGAATACTTCATATTTTCACAATTGTAAGCATCAGATCTTCTGTTGTTAGAGAACATTAGGAGCCTTACAACTATTATTGATTGATACATCTTGCCCGCTGAGGCGTTTGGATTGGGGTATGTTCAGTATTTTAATTAGATGCAAATAATATTTGTGGGTAATAGATAGGTAAGATGAATACTTTTGGTAAGTCAATATCTGAGTTGATAGAACTCTCCAAACTTATGAATGACCCAAACATCTAGGGGTACAGTAAGACAGTGATAAAATCCAAGCATAAAGGAGAATCTGAAAATAGAACATCAGAACCAAAGACAAATGAAAAGGGTTCTTCTAGAGAGAATTTAGGAAGGTAGCAAGAATGAGTTAAGGAAGAAAATCTTTGTTTCTCCTGCAAAAGGGCTTGGGAGCCTAATCATTCATGTACATGTGAAATGGTTAGAAGAGGGGAACAGGAAGATTTCCTATCTAGTTCCAGAAACCTCTTGCCATCATTTCAAGAGGTCCACTAGGAAATACATGAATGCAATACAGGTCTATTGCAGCAAAATGGTCAATTGTTTATGGAAGCTGATCTTGAGGACAAAATTGACTCTTCATGTTTTTAGGCATGCATCATAAAATATGAGAATACTATTGAGGGAGTTAGGTTGCAGAAGAATGACGTAGTGAGCTCTAAGGAGTAGGAAGAGGAGAAACCTATGGCACATCTCTCTAGCATTCAAAGAGAGGGTAGTTTCAGGATACAGGTAGTCCTAGGTGGTTAGCATGTGATTACTTTATTAGACACAGGTGCGACACATAACTTCATTAATGAGGGGTTAGTGGCAGAGAGGACTCAAAACTAAAGAGTTTGAGGGACTAAGAGTAAGAGTTGCAGATGGCTTCGTTCTCACTTGTAATAGGAAAATTCTCAACTTAACCCTTCAGTTGAGTGACTATGAGTTCCAGGCTGATTACTATGTGGTTAGTATGGAAGAGATCGATATTGTGTTGGGCATGAAGTGGCTTTAGGCGATTGAAGAGTTTTACGTCAACGTGCATATTATGGAGATGAAGTTTGAGGTAAAATGGAGAAAATATGTTTTGAGAGGTATGTCAGGTGGTGGGCTACACACGGTTTCTTTTAGGAGGATGGAGAGATTGACTAGACATGACAAGTGGAGTGGGCTGCAAAGTGTCATTTGATGCCATTAGAGATAGAGCAGCATAAGCATAGTTATCCTTTGGACATACAAGCATTAATGACCATTGATGGTGTTTTTATTCACAATCGAACACAGAATAAAGTATTGAATACTCTATCCTCTCTTGAACAAAGACTTCTTTAATGCTGAAGATTAGCAAGAAGGATCACTTGAGACTATAAATGATGTTCAATTTCCATTCAATATGCAAGTTATCTTCTATTAAAATAATCTTGTTGTATATATTATTGCCTTAATGTATGAATCTGACTATCTTCTTGTTTGTGGCAGGTGAGAGGAGCATTTAATATTTTCTATGTCCTATCTCACGAATGCCACTCAATATAAGTATATAACAAATGGGGTACGATCAAGCAATGCCTTGATCGATCATGACTGATCAAGACATTACTTGATCGTGCCTCTTTGTTTATACTAAACAAATGCATGTTCATCGTTAATACCAATTGGTGTGGAAGTATTATAACAACCGATGTCTATCGGTGTTCGCACAATGCTAACAGCCGATAGTTATCGACATGTTAGCCTTAACAACCGATAACTATCGGTGTAGGCTTAACACCCGATAACTATCGGTAACCTTTATTATTATGCCACCCGATATATCATATGCAACCCGATATTAATCGGTGTTTTGATTAATCATTTATTTATCATTAATTATGTTAATCGATATAAATTGAAATACAAGATTTAGTAATCGATGAGCATAAACAAAATATATAGTATGATTATCAATGAATAGGTTATTTATATGCAAATGTAGAATGGCTATCAAAGAGGAATTAATTGCTTGAAGGTTTTATCATAGTTATCGATATGATAAATGATTGAATGAGAGACTTCATTTATCTCTCATTCAATCATTTATCTTACCGAAGCTATCATGCATTAACAGAGACAACTCCAAGGTTCTTGATGTTAGGTCTTGACGTGTTGGATATCTTCAATGGTATGATGTGATTTGTTGTACCTGCGAGGGGACTTACATAGTTGTTCTCGGATAGATTCAATTCAAGCTCAATGGAATGGCGTTCTTCGAATAATGTTGCAATATCGCTCTTTTCTACTTCTACTAATATTTGATAAAAAAATGAAAAAAAGAAGCAAGGTTTAGGGGTGCTATGCTAATACTAGGAATGCAAGACAATGGACAATTTCAAGTGAGCTCAACTAAGCTTTGCTTTGACATGCTTTAAATATCTCCACAACACTAGTGCAATCTTCTAGGGATAGCTTGGTGATTTTCAAATCACTATCACAAACAAAGACACCTTCAAGATGAAGCATATCAATGATGGAATAGTAATTGAAGTTAAGCTTTGGCTAAATTGAGTTTAGTTGACTACACAAGATACTTCACCATCGATGGAGTACTAGTAGTATGAACAACGAGCTTCACTCTTAATCATGCACATACATCTTTCATTCATCTAAAATACTCAAAGCAAATTCTACTCTATTTCTTTTGCCTTTTTAAATATTAACTTCTCTCATAAAAGGATGAAGAAACAAGCAAATGCTCCAAAACTCAATAAGTCACCAACACTTAAATGATTTTATTAATTTTTGCAGCATAGAGCAACAATTCTTCAAAACTCTTCTAGTCAATCCTTTACAAATGAAATGAGTTGAGCTTATATAGAGCTCTCAATTACAATGAATGACCAAGATTAAATTAGAATCTAGGGCCTAGATTTTGCCACCTAAACCCTAATTAGGGTTTGTAACAACCAAAATACCTAATTATTGCAATTTATTAAATATCAACCAATGGGAATATGACATCCATTTGGCAAAAAACACAAGGAAAAATCCTCCAATAGGAAAAATTGACGCCACATAGGGCCTAGATTTTGCCACCTAAACCCTAATTAGGATTTGTAACAACCAAAATACCTAATTATTGCAATTTACTAAATATCAACCAATGGGAATATGCCATCCATTTGGCGCAAAACACAAGGAAAAATTGACGCCACATAGGATCATAACAAAATATCTTCTAGAATCTTGTTGCCCTTATCCTTCTCTTTTTGCAAATTCAACGAATCTGGACGTCATGGATTCAATTTTGATTATTGGAGCTGCTGGCAAGTTCTTCAATTGCTCTTCCAAGTAATTGACCTCCTCCAAGACTATAGCAAAGGTTGTCTCTCATTCTGGCCCGGAATCTCGTCTTACTTGCAGGTATGGTGAATGAGTGGATGTCATCCAACTACCTCTCTAAAGGTGATTCATTGGTCCCAAAGAAGACAATCTTCACTCTCTCAGCTACTCGACATCAATATCAATTCCTTCATTCTTCTCCTTCTTAAGTATGATCTCTATTACCTCCACAATCTTATCATGTATCAAATTATTTGCTTGATCAACTTGAGTGCATCCACCACTGATATCTTCAAATATGAGTCTCCTCATGTGAAGAAAATTACACCACTGCTGGAAATTAGGTGATTGCCCATCTTTCAATATTCCTTTGCTCACCAAAGTTTGCCTCAGTGTGTTCTTTCAAGAATGCCCATAGTTCTATCAAATATTTTCACTAACTCTCTTATGAATGCCTTTGCCCTTTTGTAAGTCTTATTTATTCATGTATCCATAGCTGTGCCTAGGCTTTCATCTTTTCAAAATCATCAACTGCATCTGGAGAAGGCAATGATGGAGGTGTAGCCAAAGGATCACATTGCCTTAGCAATAGCTTGAGTTGCTGGAGATCACTTCTCAATATATTGTTTTCCTTCTCTAATTTATTCTTTTCTACTTCCAACTTTAGCATGTCATGAACTGTTTTCACTATGTCATTCATATCTTCCAATGCTTGATCAGTAGTGGCAGGACCTAAATCAATTGTCTCCAAATCATACTCCTCTGCCGTGATCTCATCCTAGGGCTTGTCTACTCTAGGAGTGGCAATTTGTATTATTTTGGATCCTTTACCATCTCTTGTCATCTTTGACATCTTGGTTGCTTTCTTCTTCTCGGTTTCTTGATTTCTATCTAGGTAGCTGCCTAGATCAACGAGATCATCCTCTTCTACTATCACTTCTTTGGTTAACCTCTCTCTAAGCCATGCAGGGATAGCCGATCTCTCTTCCCCGACTTGTACTTCATTCAATTGTCGATCTTCTCGGGGTTGAGATGTAACTTCTTGATCTTCATCTTCAGCGTTCACATGTGCATCATTGTCTACCTTGTCATTGACTGGCTTAGTCAAGACTGCCTTGTCTTGACTCAATGGTTGATTTCTCTTGTCGTCTTTCTTGTATTTGTTATTCTTAACTGTGGATTCCATGGATTCATTCATTCCATGATCAATGTTTTCCCTTGGTGGATGATCTTCTTGAGTAGCTGTCTGATTCATTTCCATCTCTTGGATGGAAGAGGCATTGGTAGAAGGATGTCCCGAGCTTGACTTATGTTTCTTCTTTGGAGGCTTCCCTTTGTTGGCTTCTTTCCTCTTGGATCCCTTGGAATGAGTTGATTGAGTAGCACTTCCACTCTGTGTTTCACTTGTTGTATCATCATCGAAAGACTCTGCCTCTCCCATCAATTCATATGTTAGTTGAGCACCTTGATTGCTCAATTTGTGGATTTGGGTGTCTATCCACTGTTTGGTATATGTTAAGACTGGCTTCATTAGTTCTTTCAAATCAGCGACCTCCACTTTAATCCAATTGACTTTCACCTCTTTATCTTTCTCTTGTTCATATATTGGCAGGAGGCGTCTTCCACTATCTTGTGCTTGATCAGGAATATCGAAGATCCTAGATGCTCTGACGATGTCAATAGGTAGCCTTGAACACATTCTTCATCTTATGTCTAGATCATCATGGGCATTCATGAAATAATCTTCCAATTGTAACTTGTGCTTATGTCGTCTCTCACTAGATTTCTAGATGTTGTCATAAGGATCAAAGCTATCTTTGGAAAAGTATGGAATAAGAGGAAGAGACTTCAATTCCTCTTCTACCTTCTTCCAATGAACGTCCAATTGAGATGGGAAATGAAATTCTTGATTTGTGTTTATTCTTCTGCACTTTGTTGTATGCCATCAACTGCCTTACCATCTCGAGCAATATTAGCTTCTCAGTAGGATATCTCGGTAACATGTAGGGCGGGCAAGAGCATCCTTGCACTCTTATGTAGGTGAACTTGGGAAACTGAATAAACCAAGCACCAAATTTCTCTATTAGCTCCTTTGCTTGTGGGGATATTCTTTGATGGATGCGACCTTGCAATGTTCTTGTGATGTGCATAGTGAAAACATCATTCACTCTCCTGTAGTGTGTCTTGCTAGGATATAGTAATTGTGTATGATTCGCATGCTCTCAACTCTCTAGTTCTTGTGCTGATTGGACCTCTATAGATTAATCCTGCATATTCATGAGCTTTGGCAAGTGAGTATATGATGTATGAGCTCATGTAGAATGTCCTGGTTCTCACAAGTCTCTTGAGTTGTGTATCAATGCTATTGCTTATAATTCGTTCCCAATTGATTCTCTCTTTTCTAGTTGATATAATCTCCATGAAGTAGAACATCCAATTGAACATCCAATTTTCGAACTGGGAAGCATGAGGGGTTCCCATAATTTGGTTGAGCATAGTGATCAATTCTATGGAGTTTGGTGGGTAGCTTGGATATGTTAGGCCTGCTCGTCAATAACCAATACTTGTTGATTATGCATAGGCATTTATTAGGATTGTCATCATAGAATGTTTGTGTTGCTTCCTTGTTCTTGTAGATCATGCCACTAGATTTAGGTATATGGACTACTTCACTGATAGCTTGCTTGGAAAGGTAGGCGAGCTCTCTACCATTAGGTGCCACTATCATCCTCTTACTTGCATCATAGTGCTTGGCACAGTCGATGATCAACTCATTGCACTGTATAGCCGGAGGGAAGCCTGCTTCTTTCACTAGCCCACTCTCAATCATCATCTTTGAATGTCCGGAGGGCTTGATGGTGTATAAAGATCCTTGGAATTCTTCATGTTGATCTGACCGAGGTTGGTGTCTCCTACATTGCCCCAAAATGATGTAATCTTGGATTCCATCACCTCTTCCTTCGAGTCTTCCTTGATGAGAGCCAATCGTGCTCTTGCCATCCTCTACTTATGAGAGTTGTCTAAATTAGTCTTATGATATGGTATTAATGCTTACAAGTGGAAATCAATTGCTTAAGCTAACATTTTCAACTCTAGGGCCAATAATTCATCCTAATCTTCAATATTGCTATAAACCCTAGGCACATTTTAAAAAAAACCCTAACCTTGTAAAACTTGATTCTAACTGAACATAACCATCTAAATTAACGAATTGTGCCTTGAAATACTCTTAGATGATTAGAATGTCATGGATTACAACCTCTCTATGATCAAAATCAGTAAGCGATAAGGTATTACAGTGCTAAATAAAGATCTGATTTCAATAAAAATGATCAGATACTAGTTAATTCAGACCTGCAAATCAATTAAAATGAGCTGGTAATCTTTAAATAAATCATTCTTCTAACAAAATCGCCCCTCTCTTAAGGCTTGGCTGATGTGAAAGTCTTGGAATTCGTCCAATCTGCTGATGTGAAAGTGATAGTCTTGCTTCCAAATTCTCTTTTTGATCAGTGATAGATTGCTGAGGTTTGCTACATGTAATGCCAATGTCCTTGATGACAAATCTGCTGATCAAAGAGGTCAGTTCGCTGTGAAAAGTGATCAAGTTTGATACCTCCAGTGATTCTGCCTTAGTCCTGATTCTAGCAATGATAATCTTGACTGATATGTATGATCCGAATCACTGCCTTCATGAGCTTGCAATATCGATTGTGTGTGTTTGATCAAATGAAATGATCAAACACACAACTTTATAGTTGCTTGATAGGGTGCGATATTTCATCACAAGGCCGACTTGTGATCCAACATTAAATTATTTGCTATTAAAACAAGAGGCTGACTTGAATCTTTAATTTGAACATCTCCTTTGATATCATAGGATCCATTCAATGTATCTCACAACGATTTGCCTTAGGTCACACATCTTTGGGGCAATGACCATTGCTTACTTCTTCAAATCACCTACTTCCTTTGCTTAAGGAAGTCCTTCATGTCTTGGTCACTGATTTCTTAGCCTAAGGTAAGAACTGTCCTAGCCTAAGGAAGGAACTGTCTTAGCCTAAGGAAGTAATCCTCATCCTTGTCGCTGATTTCCTTAGCCTAAGGAAGGATTTCAATGCCAGTCTTAGCTTAAGGATTTCCCTTGCTTTGACTGCCCATTTCCTTGACTTAAGGAAGGATTTCAAATGTTTGTTTTGGCAATCAAAATAAAAGAATGAAACGTTAAATTGCTGATTCAGCCCTTAATTGGAAGCAGCCGATTTCCTTCTTTACCTACCATCAATTAAGCTTCTTAAAATCCCTTGCCTTAGCCGAATTTTCACTTCATTTCAATTAAGCAATCAAAAGGTGAATTGTTGACTCTCAAAATGCAAGTATAAGATCACCTCACGCTCAATTATTCTAAAGGAACACACCTAGCAATATAACCTAAAATCTAAAAACCGAAAGCAAAAGAGGGGTCCCCATTTGTGACGGGGCAATGTGTGAAATGGTAACAACAATGACTAAACACAGTAAGGTGTTTAGTAGCACACCACCAAGGAGACCATCAGATAGGGGAATTGAGGGCATTATAGAGTTGGAGGATGGGGCCAAGCCCATTATCATCACTCCCTACACACATCCCAAGAGGATGAAGGATGAGATTAAGAAGACAATAAAAGAACTACCATAGATGGGTCACATTCAACCATGTAAAAGTCCTTCTGCTTCTTTAGTTGTTTTGAACAAGACAATAAAAACTAGAAAACCAATTTTGCAGATTGACGAGCTCATAGATGAGTTGCATGGGCATGTTACTTCTCCAAGATAGATTTGAAATCTGGATATCACCAGATTCAGGTTAGGGAGGAGGATGTGGAGAAGACAACATTTCAGTGTCATTATGGACATTTCTAGTTCTTGGTTATGTCTTATAGCTTAACCAATGCTCTTGCTACATTCCAGTCCTATATGAACAAGGTTTGCAAGAATCAGTTGAGGAAATTTGTTCTCATCTTCTTTGATGATATATTGGTCTACAGCAAGACTTGGGATGAGCATCGTGTACACTTGGATATAGTGGAGTATTCTAGAGGGGGAGTCATTGTACCCAAGGAGTCTAAGTGTGACTTTGGCATGTGAGAGCTTCTATATTTGGTAACATTATTTGTGTCAAGGGGGTTAAGGTAGATCCAGGAAAAATTAAAGCTATAGTTGACTGGCTGCCTCCTACTAACCTCACACAGATTAAGGGGTTTTTTGGCCTTTGTGGGTTTTATTGTTGCTTCATCAAGGGCTTTTCACAACAGGCAACTCATCTTATAGACTTGACGAAAAAAGGAGCATTCAATGTTTTGATAAGTTCAAACAATTGATGAGTTCCTGTCTAGTGCTAGCCATGCTTGATTTCACTAGACCCTTTGAGTTAGAATGTGATGCCTCAGGAGAGGGAATTGTTGTTGTGTTGATGCAAGATATGCATCCCATAGCTTTTGAGAACATGAAATTGTGGGATGCTAAGAGAGGTTACAGCATATATGATAAGAAAAGGTTAGCCGTAACTCATGCCTTGGCTAAGTTTAGGCAATACCTGGTGGGCAATAAATTTGTGGTTAAGACATCATAATAGACTGAAACATTTCCTTGATCAGTGTGACCTCAATGACCGACAACAGAATTGGGTAAGATGCAGGATTATGACTTTGACATTGTCTATGTCAAAGTGAAAAAGAATATTGTTGCTGATGCTTTATTTATTAAGGAGACAAGACTTGTGCTCTATAGGAGAGATCGCCACTGATTGGAAATAGTGGATTTCAGTTGAGTATGCTAAGGACAAATGGGCTTCAAGTATCATTAATGGTACAGTGCAGGATGATAGGTACATTGTTGTAAATGATCTCAACAATTACAAAGGGAGGATATTTCTAGTACTAGGATCAGCAATTAAGAAGATCCTTCTGGCCCTTCATGATGTTCCCATGGCAGGTCACTGTTGTGACGTTTTCACACATCGCCCCATTGCAAATGGGGACCCATGTTTTTTTGCTCGTTTCGCTTGTTTTCGTTTTCGTTTTTAGGGTTTTGTTAGTCAGTTAGTTGTCTGGATTTAGGGCTAAGCCTTAGGGTTTTAAATTTTGCCTTTTCAAGCCAAAATCCAGTCATTTTTGAGAGCTTTTGAGCTTTCTTTTCTAGAATGCAAATTTTGAATGCAATGATTTCGCCAAAATGGTCAAATTTTTCAATTGGAATGTTCATACAGAGCTTAAATTTGTCTAAGTGTTGACCGTCAATGTGAATTTTTGTCTGATTGAATATTTTGACCAAATTTTGACTTTTTTGAATTTTGATCCTAGGTATTGGAATTGATTTGTTTTCGCCTCGTGAAGTGTTAAAATGCGAAAAATCTTGTTATTTTGGCCTGTAGGAGCAAAATCGCTCCTGTCCCTCAGTGAAGGACGGGAGCTCATTTTCAAATATCTCATTGTCCTTGCAGAATCCAGACAAATTTTACGTTTGAAGTGATAGAGAACGACAAGATCTTTCATTTGAATATAAATTGAAGATTTTTATGAGCACAGAAATGCCTCCAGGAGGAAAGATTGCTCCTGTCCCTCAGTGAAGGACCGGAGCTACAAATTCAATTTCGCCTTGTCCTTGCAAGATTTTGATGACTTAATGATTTGAGGACGTCCAAAGGAAGATGCTTTGCCAAATGAATATAATTTGAGATGCAAAAAACGAAGGAGAATGACCTATATTGACCAAATCGCTCCTGTCCCTCTCCAAGGGACCAGGGCGAGGTACCTTGTAGCTCTCGTCCCTCTCCCAGGGACCAGAGCGATTTCCTTCATTATGCAAAATCCAGACAAAGGTCAAGGCAAGTTTACGTTCAAAAACAAGGAAAAACATGAGATAAATGCGTTGAATATAAATTGAAGATTTTTGGGACGTCCATAACAGTGCTAATTGCCTAAATCGCTCCTGTCCCTCAGTGAAGGACCGGAGCTACAAATCCAATTTTGCTTTGTCCTTGCAAGATTTTAACGTCTTGACGATGTGAGAAGGTCCAAAGAGGTACATTTTATCAAATGAATATAACTTGAAGTGCTGTCGGGGAGATCAACAGGGTAGCAAGTCCGGCTTGAGTGAGGTCCTGATCCTGAAATTTGGCTAAGTCTGGAATGTCCTGATCCTGAAATTTGACTAAGTCTGGAAACTGAAAAACCTCCAAAAACTAGATTTTGCAATATAACTCCTGGAGGTCTGAAACCACTCTCAAACATCCTGAAAGTATATATGGAATATAACTTAAAGTATAAGAACTTAAATGTTATATTCCATTAAAATTGTCCTGATCGAGAGTGCGAAAAGTCAAATTTCGCTCGTGTCCTTCTCCAAGGGTCCAGAGCGAAATGCGCTCGTGTCCCTCTCCAAGGGACCAAGGCGAATCGCTCGTGTCCCTCACCAAGGGACCAGAACGAAAATGCTTAGTTGAGCCATTCCTGACCTTGTTTGGACGAATCGAGACATCAAAGGCATGGTGAAGGACGAAATGAGCATGATAGAACATCCAGACTTGATCAAAAAACAATGAAATGATGAAGTTTTGCCTAGAGGGTCAAATTCGCTCCTGTCCCTCACTGAAGGACCAGAGCGAAGTTCTTCATAAGGTACGTCCTGAACAAAGACCAAGCAAATTTTATGTTCGAAGGCAAGAAAGGAGGCGAGATGAACGCGTTTAAGACAAATTGAAGATTACCAAATGCCATCAAAGGACCAAAATGCTTAAGTTCGCTCCTGTCCCTCTCCAAGGGACCAGAGCGATTTTTGTTGTAGATGATTTTCTCACCAAATTTCAACCGATCTCAAGGCATGATTGAATGAAAGGAGGCATTACGAATCCGTTGAATATAATTTTCGAAGGTGATGAAGTGAAATGAGGCCCATAAGAGCAAAATCGCTCCTGTCCCTCTCCAAGGGACCAGAGCGATGAGGTACGTCCCTTTCATTTTTATAATTTTGGCGCTCAAACACATTTTTTGAATTTATTTAAATGCTAGAAAAAAATCGATATTTAATTAAAAGCATTTAAATAGCGCATGTTATGTATTTATTAATTATTTTTGCCTTTGTAAAAAATCGAAATTTATTAATTAAAAATAAAGGCATTTAATTAATTATTTATTAATTAATAAAAATCAAGAGGAGCGCTTGGTATTTTAGAGGTCGGCCTTTGTTATTTGTTTTAAAAATCATTTAAATTGCCTTATTTTTACACAAGTCGGCCTATATGGTGGTAAGAGGTATGAACGCTATAAAGGGAGGGTGAAAATCTTCATTTTCACATCATCATTTTCATCTCTTACATGCGATTTGAGGAAGACAAAGGAGAAATGCGATTTGGAGTATACAAAGGAAGTGCGAAAGTATCATTCAAGAGGAGGAGCGAATTCAATCAAAGGTGGTGCGAAACTACTATCCAAAGGAGAGGCGAACTTGAAGTTTCCATTTGAGCGAAGTTGCCTAGGACGTCAAAGACATATCAAAGATGGCGAAATTGCTAACTTGAAGAGGAAATCACGTCCAAGACTTGAAGGGTGGCGAAGTTGATAAGAGGAACGTTCTTTTGAAGATCACATCAAGACTATCGAATTTCAAATTTTGCCTAGGCGAATTCCTTTATTTTGCATTTTAGAGTTAAGCTCTCAAAGAGGTATGACGATATGGATTTATTGTTTTGATTTTGAACGTTGATCGTCATTTCCTTAATTTTGGATTTTGAAATTTTGTTTTGCCTTAGCTCAGTTGTTTTTAGGAAATGACTAATAAAGGACTTATCATTAAGTTTCCTAAAATTTGCTCTCTATCTATTCATTGCAAAATCATGTTACTAATTTTGAAATGTTGTGTAGGCGTCAAATGGAGGTCTCTTCAAGGAAAATCAAGCCGGATCAAGTACGGTCTTCGCCAGGACGATCAAGCCAAGACAAGGGCGACCTCTTCCAATCCAGCGTTCCAAGGCGAGGTACATCATCCTGCACATCAAGGACAAAAGGAGTTAGAACAAGAGTTAATTAAAGATAGCCTCTCAACGACATCAAATTGAATATCTAGCAAGCTTCAAGTGTCAGATGAGGTGGCATCCCAGTCATCACTCCTCCAGTCAGTGAAGTCCACCTCAGCATGTCCAGATTCAATGTACTTAACTCATGGAAGGTGGCACAAACTTCGATGTACCTACCCCGGCTATCCATTGGTCGATTTTTCTAAAAGGGACATGTGTCCAAGCAATACAATTTTATCATTGGTCAAACATTAAATGTTATGTAATGGTTGTAACAAACCCTAATTAGGGTTTTTCATTGTAAAATCTTGGCTATTGATCTTGAATTGATCTAAGCCATCAAATTGTATTGTGGGCACTATATAAGCCCAAACATTTCATTTGTAAAGGATGAGAGAGAGTTGTAAATAGTTGGAAGAGTTAGAATATAGTTGATAGAATAGCAATTAGAGTAGAATAGGAGGACAAGGCAAGAAATTGTTGCCATTGATTGTAAACAAACTCCATTTTCATTGAAGTAATGGTGAAATATGTCGTTTTTCTTGCAATTTGCATGGTTTCTTGTTGAGTCTTCAATCTTAGATGGTAGATGATTAAATGAATGGAGGGAATGTGATTAATTGATGATGGAATTCGTATATCCATACTACTAGCAGTTTGTTGATTGCAGACTTGCCTTGCGTAGTCAACTGGAATCATTCAGCTTAAGCTCAATTTCAATTTGTCGCCTCTTCATTGATATGCATCAACTTGGATGGTATCTATGCCTGCGGTGATGATTTGAACATCATAAAGCTCCCTTAGAAGATCGCACTAGTCTTGTGTAGATGTTCCATTGATGTCAAAACAAGATCTAGTTAGAGTTTTGTCAAAAATCAAATCATTGCTCCTACATTCTTAGTATTAGGATTAGATCCTCTCTTCGCCCTTATCCTTTTTCCATTTTTTTTCAAATCTAAGTTAGTAAGAGCCTGTGTCCAGCAAAGCAGATCGGAAGTTCAATGTAAGTCCCCTTGTGATTCCAGCAAATCACATCATACCACTGGAGCTTGTCCACACGTAGAGACCCTACATCAAAGAACCTTGGAGTCTACCTAACTGATCCTTTATGCGAATCTTCAGCAGTTAGAGACTATTTTCTCAAGAGAGGATAAGATACCCTTAGGTATTTTATTCTGTGTTAGGCTGTGTACAAAACACACGTCAACAGTCACCCAAGATACTTCAAAACAGAAAGACAAATTTGGGAAATTTTCACTTGGAAAGGGATCAAATCAAAGGTCCTTAAGTATGTGAGTGTCCTATATGCCAACAAAACAAACAAGAACACTCTTTCCCAGCAGGTTTACTTCGCCCCTGCCCATTCCTAATCGAAAGTGGGAGTGTATTTCTATGGATTTCATCACAAGCTTGCCTAAGGCCCAAAGTAGGGATTGTATATATGTTGTGGTTGATAGACTTATGAAATTTGCCCATTTCTTTCCAATTTCAACCACATACACAACAACACAGTTTGCTGATTTGTTTTTTAGAGAGGTATGCAGACTTAATGGGTTGCCTCGGAGTATAGTTAGTGATCATAACAACAAGTTCTTGAGTCTTTTTTAGTAGGAGTTGTTAAAATTTTCTGGGACAAAATTTACTTCGAGCACTTGCTACCACCCACAGACTAATGGGCAAATAGGAATAGTCAACAAATGGGTGGAGGGATACCTTAGGAGCTACATTGTAGGGCAATAAAAGGCATGGGTTAAATGGCTTCATTTGTGTGAGTATTGCTATAATACGACTTACCACATGTCTATTCAAATGTCACTATTCATGGCCCTTTATGGCTATGAGGCTTCTAACTTCTTGGATCTGTTATTTGAGGATAGCAGAGTGCCTAGTGCCAAAGATTTATTACAGGAAAGTTAGGATATAATGAAGTCTTTGAAGGAAAACATTCAAAAAGCACAAAATCAGCAAAAGCAAATGCAGATTGTTGTGACCTTTTCACACATTGCCCCATTGCATATGGGGACTCCCACTTTTTGCTTAGATTAGGTGCTTTAGTTGGGTGTTTTGCTTGGCAACAATTTTGTAGTCGTTAGCCTTTGCTTGTGAGAGGGGGT
This sequence comes from Cryptomeria japonica, assembly GCF_030272615.1. Classification (NCBI taxonomy): domain Eukaryota; kingdom Viridiplantae; phylum Streptophyta; class Pinopsida; order Cupressales; family Cupressaceae; genus Cryptomeria; species Cryptomeria japonica. The sequence continues at coordinate 34,280,116 of NC_081406.1, read as the reverse complement.
TGCTTTTTGTAATGTCCCCTTTTTTGGAGAGGAATTAATTAATTATTTTAATTAATAATATTAAGTTAATTATTTATAAACTTATCAAATAAATAAAAAAATAAAATAAAAGATGACTTCATATTTAATTAATTTAATAAAGTGACTAATTAAAAATTATATCATAAAATCACTTCTAGAAGCTTCTAGAGATAGAATGAAAAAAGTATAAAGAGGGATCTGATTGAAGCTTCAAGGCAGCTTGGATTATAGATTTGGAATTGGATTTGATAATTGATTGGGTTTTGTAGAACCGAGAGTTGTCTGCAGACTAGGGTCTTTGGGAACGAAAACTCCCATAGATTGCATAACTGAGGGAGTGGAAGACCTTCTGAGGGGTTGCAGCTGAGAGTGGAAGACACTCAGTCTTCCATATTGTGCATATTGAGTTGCTATAAATTTCATGGTGGATGGGTATTCATGGTACCTTCATATTTTCTAATTGAGTGCCCATTTTGCTTTGGTCTTCATCAAGGATACAAGGCGATTTTATTAGTGGATGGTTGGAGGTCGGATTGTGTGGAATTTGGTTAATTTGCAGGTCTATTAACAAATCAACTTCAGCCCTCATACTACCGATTTTGTTCATAATTATTCATTGGAGCATCAGAGGGTAATTTTAAAAGGGTATACCGTATAATGCTTTGGAGCATAAGGTGATTCTTTGTGGAGGAGTTTGGAGGAGTTCTAAGCAGATTTTGGCATCCATGTAAGGTCTGAAACAGTCCGTATCAGACTGGTAATGACTTACAATTTTGTACGTTACTCATCATTTGGGCATCGAATCTCCTCTTGATGGATAGCGCTACACTCTAGGGGTTAAGGCGATTCATTCTATGACAATTTAAGGAGATATTGGATAGGAATCAGACTTCTATCAGTCTGAAATCAGATTTGCACCAGTCAGCAGTGTACCTTTGATTTTGATTATATCTCCTCAGATTGGCTTCCAAATGAATCAGTTAGAACAGCACTCTAATTGAGGAGAAAGGGCGATCAGGTTTTGGAATTCAAAGAGGACTTGCAGCTATCATCCAACATTACACCAGATCTTCATCAGTGGCAGCAGGGGCAATTTTGGATCAGGTGAATTTAGCAGATTGAAGGCTTCAAATGGCAGGGTATTGCTTGCTTCTTCACACATCAAGATAGGCGATTTACTCCATGTTCTATTTGCTTTATCATTTCATTGTAATTTCAGACTGAGTGTATTGGTTAGTTGTAGACAATAGTCCTCAGAAAGTCTGAAAGGTGGTCTCAATAACAGTCCATGAATATGATCTTAATGCTGCCAATGTAATGTCCTTTAATGGCCAAGTGAAATAAATAAGAAAGGAGTATTGATCTGCGTCTACGTTCATGTTTATCTGAGGGTTCATGCTAAGTGTTTGTTATAATGTCAGCTGGTTGTACATTCATGATTTGTGTGTCAAACTTGGTAAAGAACTTTATCAATCAATTGTATATGCATTCTAGAATATCATACTATCATTGGTAGTCATTTGTAGTTGTACTTCCATGATAAATGTATGTTTGTTGAACTCTACATCAAACTGAAAATGCTGGCAGCATAACACACAGTCTTCAGAACAGCATAACACGTAGTTTAGACAGCAAAATATTCCTTGTTTTCAGTCATCATAGGACAGGGGATATTTCACTTTTGTTAGTTAAGGAATTAGGGTTAGGTTGCTAGGAGATGTCAAAATGGCAAAAGTTGTCATGTATCAAGAAATATTGTCAAAAGTTGCTAAGTTGTCAATCTTGCTATGGTTGTCAACGATGTCTCTAGTTAGGGTTTGATTGTCAAAGTAGTAAGATTGTTTGTAATTCTGTTAGGAACTGCAAGCGTATTGCGTTAGGAACCATGATGAAAAGTGAAATTGGCTAAGTGAGGAGAGATGCCTATCTTGATACCTTGGGCAAACACTTCATTAGAGAGTGCCGAAGCTTATCCAACTCCAAGTGGGCTTAAATGATCCTAAACCTATCATTGGGCGAGGTCAATGCATCACATGTGATCAGAACACCTTCAAGTTTGTGAGTAAGATAGAAATTTGCCTAAAGTATGATGTTGGGTGCATTGTGCAGCTCTAGGTGTATTCTGCACCCAGGCTGAGGGGGATGTCAAAGCCACCAAATCACTTAGGAAACCTAGCAATATACAATGAAGAGAGCGAAATTTCATCAAGAGGCTATGAGTTTGATGTCAAGAATTCAAAATTTTGACTAAGTATTCTACCTAGAACATTGTGCATGCCTGTCTGCACTATGCACCCTAGATGTGCACACTCTTGTGCATTGAGTGCCCTCCTTGGTGATGTTGTGCAAAGGTCAGTGCACTATGCATCCAAGCATGGAGGATCATGCTTAGAGGTAAAACTCATACTCAGACCTAAATCAAGCATCGAAACTCAAAATCTAACCTTGCAGCATGGCAAAATCAGGCATGAAACCTCAAGAACAAATCAGGAATTCTGTTAAGTATGGACCTCTAGCGCATAATGCAAGTGCACATGTACAATGCACCCAATGTTTGTGCATGTTCAAGTGTATAATGCGCCTAAGGTTGTGCAGAGCAATGTGCACAATGTGCTCTGATTTTATGCAATCAAGCTTGCTAAAACTGCTCAATCAAAACTGTGCAAAGGTAGCCCTCAAATGCGCCCACCTAGGGCAGAAAATCTCACCTTGGAATGTAGACTCTGATCTAAAAGACAATGTGAATCAGAAAATCAGGTCTAGAAATCAAACCTGCAAAGTACAAATTTAGATCAAAGTGATCTAACTTAGACCTAGCGATGAAACTCAGACCTGCAAACTCTAAATTCAATCCTAAAGTCAGATCCTATTCGCATGCAGAGAAGAGCAAGCATTTTCGGTGAAGAATTGTGATTTGGGAAGTTAATGCAACATTCATTTATATGTGATTAATCAACAATCATGCTATAGCCAACTTTAGGGGAATAGTAAATCATATTGTATAGCCGACTTGACTTAGGCAAACAAAAGGCAAATTAAACAAATCAGTATAGGGTGCATTGTACACTCCTGCATGCATTGTGCGCTCATACGCTCCCTTTTATGCACATAAGCCTTTGTAAAACTCGCTCCAGCTAGGTAATACCCTAGGTTGGGCCAAATGGAAAAACGGATTTAAAATTTTTGCAGGTCAAATTAATATGTTTCAAGCTCTAAGTTGGCCAAGGCAAGGAAAAGAAAAGAAAAACGTTTCACAATTCAAGGTCGGCTAGGGAGGTGAAGGGATGCGACATTTCCTTGATCAGCTATATAAGAAAGGTGGGTAATTTCATTTGCTCAAACTAAATCAGATCATTCCAAGGTAGAGCGAATTTCATCAGCGGAACGAAATTGTGCAAGATGGTATGTACTATGCACCTAACCTTGTGTATTTGCACTTGTATAATGCGCTCAACACAAAGACTTGCAAAATCAATCACCAAGAAAAGCGAATCAAAGTTTCTCTAAGTCAGGCCTAGGGCGCATTATGCACCTACATGTGCACTATTCTCTGTACACTTATAGGTAAAATGCATTCACATTGTGCAGGACATCATGGAATTTGTGCCCAGGCAAAGAAGTAAGGGATCAAGTATAAAATCAGATCAGAACGAAGAATTTGTGATCAGACTTAGATCAGACTTTAATCAGACGTAAGACATTGTTTGATCAGACATAAATCAGAGCATATAGAGATGAAAAGAGTTGTAAAATTAGTAAATATTATATCTTGTATATTTGATTCTTTCATTGTTGTCTTGCAGGTGATTAAGGGAGAAAGCGATAAGGAGCGGACTTGCAGATCAGATTAAGGAGCGGACTTGCAGATCAGATTAAGGAGCAGAGGATCAGACTATCAAACTTCCACGATTTTGTATCAGAGATTCAGATTAGGTCTGAGTTTGCTAGCAGGTGATGTACCCAAGCAATAACAGCAAGGTTGATGGAAGGGCTTCACAAGGTGATGGATGCAAGGATCTGTGCATGCAGAAGAGGGCATCAGCATATTCAAAAGAGGGATAGTGAAAGGTAAAGAGGAAGGACTCAGCTACAACATATCAAGGCATTAAAGAATGATCAAGGCAATCACATCATAAAAGAGGGCGAATCAGCATTCAAGAATGGAGAACATCAGGACTCAGCAATGCAATGAAGGGGCTGAAATTCACAAGGATATTACAACTACGCAAGAGAGCAATATCAAGATCTACAAGGCAAGGGATAGGGTCGTGCATCACAACCAAGGATAACACCAAGTCTAGAAGATGAAGATTCAAGTCACCTGGAGATAAATCAAGGGTCCAAGTTACACATTCAAAATGGGAATTGAATGCTAGAAGGGATCAACACACTCAGGGTATGAAGGTGCCACTTGAGGAAGAGACTTCAAGGGGATTCGGGATATTCAAGGCTAGCATTGCAATGTTAGGACATCATACTTGCAGGGATTGTTACCATCACGTCAAGAACTTCAAGTTCAAAGAGGAAAATATAAGACAATCTTGAATTTTCAAGAATAGTTGTCAGCACAAATTGATTAAGGAACGGTACAACATGAAGGTACCCTCACACATTAAGGCAAGATTTTCAAAGTAAAGGTATCGTGGAAGTTAAAATCAAGCATAAGAATAATAAGGTCTACATTTAAACTTTATCAAGGTGGAGTTGCGACAGGAGGCCAGGATCAAGCATCAAGTGTGCATACATATATCAAGACCAAGGACTACCTGGAGGTAGATGTTCAGGATGAAATGCATCACAAGGGTAGATTCCCAAGTTAGAGGATTGAAAAGGAAATATGATCATGGAAGCAAAAAGTTTCAAAAAAAAAAATTAATCAAAGTTAGAAGGCTTGATCTAGATGATGCAATTTGGGAATATGTCACACCATCTTCATCATGTTGAGCAAGCTGAATAATGTTGAGTATCAAGAGATATTGCTCAATTGCAAACACTTATTTGTGATGAGGTGTCAAGTCCACAATGCAAGTTGAGGTGACATCCGGTCATCATTTAACCAATTAGAGGGTTCCAAGTCAAGACGTTCAGATGCATTGAACCTAACTCATTTAGTGAAAGATCATGCGACACATGTCACTTCGTCAAATATTATTTTGCATACCTAACCTCAATTCCTATTGTTTAGGAATCAAAGAAGGACGTGTCCAATTCGGTGTAATTATTTCCTTGGTCAAGAAAAGAGTGTTGTAACAAACCCTAATTAGGGTTTATCTTGTAATCTTGGCCATTGAATACTATATCAAACATTTCAATCCCACGGACGACCATACGCAAAAGAACTACATAGGAATGGACATAAAATGGAAGGAAAAAATGTTAATTGCTCAGATAAGGACCAGCTCACATCAACTCAGATGCAAAATAGGGAAATGGATGACACCCAAAGAGGAATGGGAAGATAGAAGATGTAGATATTGCACTCAAGGGGTGGTGGAGACTGAATGGCATTCCATCATGGAGTGTCCAGCCTACAATGACATCCGGATCAACTATGTTGAGACACTAAATGTAAACATCTTGAGTAACCTATTTGACGAAGAAAAGATAACAAGAGTTGCAGATTTCCTAATCAAGATCCATAGCAGAAGATCCAAGATGCAGAAGGAGAAGGAGGTTTAACAGTCACAATATTTCATTTGGGTTTGTTTGGGCTTTGCATGCCTCCTTTGCTAGCTTTCCGTGGATCCCATAGGCTGTTTGGCCTCGTGGACGTTATTAAAAACATTCATTCATTCATTCAATCTAGTAAAATCTTCATATCTTACCCCAAGTCACCAATCTTAGTATTGGTTCAGGTTTGGGTTCCATGGTTTGATCAAAACAAAATTGGTTCATAGAAAAATAATAAGTATATACATATTTGTGGCCTAAAATTGGAAATATTAGAGGCAATATACATATTTCCTAATATTTTTAATTCACAAGAATATTAATCAACGTTATACAATAGTAATAAAATTAATATATAATAATGATAAATTATAAATAAAGTTAATAATAATATTAATAAATATTATTAATTTTACAAATTAATTAATATACATTAATAATTATAATATTGTGTGCTAATTAATTGTTTCCATGTACATATTAAACTCACAATAATATTGTGTGCTAATTAATTGTTTCCATGTACTTCTATGTTGCTTATGTTGTTGTGACTTATTAAAAATTTAAAATATGCAATATATGATATATGATGTTGATGAGCATATATGATATATGAAATATTATGTTGATGAGCATATATGATATATGAAAGCTTGAATGTATTTGAGCATAAGTGTGATACTACAAATTTGGAGGATGATTCAAAATGGAGGAATGAGAGCTCTATTTATAGCAAAAACAGGGCAATGGATGGTCAGGATTGAAAGAGTTGATCAAGGGTTGAGTTTGAAAGTTGGGGATCCATGTTTGCAATTTGCACCAATGAAATGGTGACAAGTGTCAACATAGGGTTGGGTTGAGAGAAGGGGTTGGAGGCATTAAATGCCTGAGAAAACCTTAGGGTTATCTAGAAGGTAAGGGTCAAGTCTAAGTTAAGATTACCCACTGAATTAAGAGTTAATCCAAGGATAAACCCTTGTGCAAATGATTAAGAGATAATCATGGTCAAAGCATTAAAGGCCTGATGAGACCCTTGGGTTGGATGAAGGTTGAGTTAAAAGAAATTCTTTAACCATGTAAGAGGGTTTGAGTTAACCATTAATGGTTATTGAAGACTTTGGGGAATTAAGTGGTTGAAGACTTGAAGCCTTTAAGGGTTATCAATGACTTTAAGGGTTTGAGAAGTGACTTCCCTTTGTTCAGGGATGTGACAAAGTTTAGAAGATGGGTTAGGCTAATTAGAAGTGATTAGAAGAGTCTAGAAGGGATTAGAAATAGGTTTTAGAATGCAAGTGGGAGATGTACGAAAATGCAAGTGGATGGAGGGATAATAGGATTTAATTGAAATAAAGTTAATTTAATTCAATTTGGTTGCAATTTGGAGAAATTAAATAAATTAGATTTATTCAATTTAGGATAACTATTTAATTAAATTTGAATTTAATTAAAAGTGGATAGGGGGGATTTAATTGAATAAAATGATTTATTCATTAAATGGGTATAGTGAATTTAATTGAGTAATTTACTTAATTAAATAGAGGAATGCGGGTAATTTAATTAAATTGGATTTAATTAAATAGAGAAATGAACATAAAATATTCATTTAGGAATATGGTCATTTTTATACGTCTACAAAAGGAATAAATGTCGTGATTATATTTTAATATTCTGCTTATTCTCAGTTATATTTTAGGGGTTTTCTATAAGGAAAAATGCCCCATAGCTCCACGATAAGGAAAACAGATCCTTTGCAAAATGAAATTTAAAAAATGGACAAATTCATTGTGGAATCCATCAATGCCCTTGGAGTTGATGTGGGTTCTCCTGGGTTCGTCTGGGACAAACTCGTAGGTGAAATAGCAAACTCTAGCTGCACCCCTGCCTGCACCTGACTAGAATCAAGATCCAGTGTGAAACTTACTTGAACCAGCTAGGTAACAGGCGCTAACATAGATCTTACATTGTTTGTGTAGCCTATCACATGCACAACACTCTTTTGGTGTCCATTTGCATGTTCTTTTCTCTATTAGCTTTGTAGCTCCATTTGCTGTCAACTCAGTCAACCCCCATCTGTTGTTAGCTTTTTCAACTCGAAGATCCCAGTTCCTAGTGGGACATTGGCTGACCCTAACAAAGATTCAACTTGTCACATCCTATGCAATTACTCACACATAAAATTGCTTTCTATATATATATATACCCACCTGAAATGTAAAATTTTAAAATATTAATATAATGAACCATCAAATAGAGTTTAGACACAGAGCCTCTAAATTAATTCGTCCAATGTAGTCATGAAATAACTACATAGGCTAACAGTCCATATGCAGAGTAAAGAGAAAGAATAATAAATAATTTTTTAGAGTGAGCAAAACAACTAAGTTTAAAGTTGTCTATGAGGGTCACTGTAGATTTTCCTTACCTCTGTCTGGTTCTTTTCATTTAGTCTATGATACTGATTAATTAGATTTGCTTAGGGTTAATTTATTTGGTCTTCCACTCTGTTATTGATAATCGACTAGAGCTTGATGAAGCAGTAAACATCTATTTTTACCTTTGACTCTTTTTGAGGAAAGAAAGAAAATGGTTGGATTTATTCATTTTAATGGTTGCTCCTTTTTTATTGTTACAGTTGTTTTATAGCACTGAGCTTCATTCATATAGATTTGTCACATGTTTCATAATGCAATATAACCTTATTCCATAAAGAAACTTCTGGCAACTGCAGGGAATGCCCCCTGGACTTACGAGAAGCAATAGCTAGTTTAATTTTTGCTGCACCAAGATGTTCTGATCTACCAGAGCTATTACACATACGCAATTTGTTTGGTGCAAAATATGGAAAAGAATTTATTGTAGCTGCAACAGAGCTCCGACCTGATTGTGCTGTTAATCGTCAGGTGAGTCACAGTACAGGATCAATTCTCCACGTCTGAAACACTATAGGATATCAGTTATAATATTAGCTAATAGACAACTCAATCAATTATAGGCTTGATATTACGAATAGTTTGCATTATATGCACAGTAGGAATTTTCAATGCCTGTAGTTAAATCTATATGGCAAATCGAATCTCCCTCAGAGGCGTCTATCCAGAGGTCAGTACTACAGGGTCATGTTACAGTAAAAGTAGGTATTTGGATTGCATTTGTCTCTATAATAATAAGAAAAGATAAGATTGTGCTCATAAGCACAATTCCTTCCATAACCTAGTTGGGATTTCCATTACCTGGACATGGACAAATAGGGTTAATGCAATAATATATTAGAAAAGAAGCTCTTTTCGTAAGGAAAGAATCTAGTTAATCATAGGTGAATTAATCCTTATATAAAATTAGGTTGCTATCATCTGTACTAGTTAGATGTCCATTTGGCCAGTACAGACACCTGTGAAGATAATTTTTATCTACAGTGAATTATAACTTTTGACATTAACCTAGGGCTTATTTTACTACGTTTATGATAGTGTACATGAGAATTTCAGTATATTAGATTTAAAAAAACTTTTAGAATAACTGTGTAATTTATTTGCATTGACATTTTTAATCACTCCATGATATCATCAGGGTGAAAGAAAAAACTGTGTTTATGATGACAAAATATGTGAAGAGAATCGTAGACCTAAACAACCATCTGGATGTGCCAGAGTTACATTTATAAATGAGAATATGTCGAAGGGACGAAGCATGTGCTATTTCATTAATGCATCACAACTTTAGGAAAATGACTTGTACCAGTCCCAAAACAATGGAAACAAAGTTAGAATGAGATTAAAATTCAGTGAAACTCTTCGTAGCCTGAATCAGAGGCTAATTTTTGAAAATCAAAATGTGTTCAACTCAGAGGTCTTGTGATGGTTATAATGGAGGTTAGAGTCCAAAAAACGCATGTAATAGTGATATCTGCACCATAAACACAGGTTGCTACTCTTATTTAACATGAACTGCAATTTGTGCCCTATACATTTATGTCTCTCTCTAATGCTTAAAGGCAATAAAGTTTTCTTGTCATTGTTGAGGAATATGGGTATAGTTGTCTTGTAAGGTCATATATTTTTCATAGAGGCACAATAAAGCTCAAAAGGCTAAGGATGCAAGTTTTTAACAGCCATCATAGGGATTATTGTTCCTGCGCTTTTCTTTATTTTAATTAGTGGGGGTGTATTGTAACCCCTGCCCTAGAAAAGCATAAAGAAAATATTACAATATAAAAGAGCTAAACATTTATAGTGGTCGCAGAAGGAAAAACAACTACAAAAAACATGTTTGAGCATCGAACATCCTTCTTCCAGCCAAAAATGGAGACTAAAACAGAAAGAAAGTTACCATTTGCAATCACTCACCACCCAATAAGCCAAAAACCACAGGAAATTTAGCACACACCCTGCCTTCTGACACCAGAATTGTCTTCAGCTCCCCATTCAACCATATTGTTGACTTGTACCGCGTTGGAGTTCTAGTTATCTTCCCTTCCCATAGAAGGATTGAACGATGGGAAGTCAACACCATGGAAAATCTCCTTTAGTCGCTAAAACCTATGCATTCTTCACTGTAGAAAATGGGAATGGAATATCACTGCAAACCTCAATATGACCCTTGTTGTGGGTAAGCTTGAGATCCACAAGTACCTTATAGATGCCAACATAGTAATTCCCGAGCATCAATATATCTTGCCTCAACCTCTTCACTTCCTCATTGTACACAATAAATCCCACTAGGAGCTCTTTTTAAAATTATGAGCCTTCACCTACAGCCCTTACTTCTTCCTTAACTTTCATCTCTTTTCAAAATCATAAGTATTCACCTACAACCTTTACTTGTCCCTTAACTTTCATCTCTTTTCAAAATTGTAGGTCTTCAACTACAACCTTTACTTCTCCCTTAACTTTCATCTCCACCCAAATTCAAAAGTAAAACAAACATGTCACCAAAATGCCTAGGCAATAAAAGACAGAGCAACCAAGTAACTCTAAGATGTGACAAGAACAACCATTGCTAGGTTTTGAAGTGTAGTGGACCCATCACCTCTAGAGCATTATTGCCAAGAATAGGCTTCAAAGTGGACCTATTGAGTCTAGAAGGCCCCAAAACCTATAAACTGATATAAAACTTGATAGGGTTTCAAGTTGGGAAAACTTTAGCCATTTTTTCTAGGGTTTGCAAATTTTGCTAGAAAATTTCCTTGCAGGCCGTATGGTTGCCATTTAGGGCTGATAGTTGCAACATAGGACCATCGATAGACTATTTGGCATATTTTGTTGCATGCATCAGACCATGTCACTACTGGTATGACAGATTTTTTATGTTTGCGGGAGGTTGACATGATACAGTGAAGTGAGGTTTGCAGGAGGTTGACATCATTCGGCAAAGCAAGGTTTGAAGCTCCTAGGCACAGTGGACCAAAGTCTTGATTTTTTACCAACCCTGATGACCTAACCTAAGTAGTGTGAGGGTTGCCACCTCTACATAATCATTGACTGCCATGGGTGTCTCAGCGTATCTGTCACACTGACCTCAACTTCACCAATTCTCCACTGCCCTCTAATAACCACAAGCTCACTTTGCCAAGCAATTTTGCCCAAAGTGCTAGGGCTTGTTTTTAAAGGCATAAAAGGGGGATTTTTCCATGGAGCATAAATGCATACGGTATTGGATTTTTTGCAAAACAAATAGGCATTGGAAAGCTGGTTTCATGTACTTCACAACCATTAATCTGTTTTTTCTTGAATTTGCCGTAGGTACTTGTTATTTCAATTTGAAGTCACTTTTTTTTTATTTGACTTAAACTTTGGATATCTTGCAAAATATGGAGCCATTTTTTTATGTTACAGGAATTCCAATTTCACGTATTGATCTCTAACTTGTTTATGAGAAGTATATGATTGTAAAATCACGGGTTTTTCAACACATCCTTCCATAATCACTTTGATTAAATTAGCAAGACGACATCCTAAAACATCATATGTGGCTTCATCTCTTGCCCTATTTCTATGGACTTGTCCTTGAACCAAATACACCTAACTGGAATCAAGAATGGGATATCAAGAATGATCATGTCCTTGGATTGATTGGTTCTACTATTGTCGGTCACACCATGTGTTCCAATTCTGATTTGGTAACTTTGTTTACTCCCCCCATTCATCAGAAGGCCCAGCTAAAGCATATTTGTGGAACCTTAAAGAGCAGCATATCCAATTGGGGACTAATTGTTAGTTTTAAATCAGATTGATAGCAATAACAGTAATAACACAATGAACACAAGAGTATCCTGGGAAAACCTCCCTCTTGGAGGTGAAAAACCCAGCAATTAATCTCAGCTTATATTAGACAACAATCAATATGAGTCTTTACAAATCTGCTTCAACACTTGAAGCACTATGAACAGCAGTATAATTTAACTTTACACTAGGGCACACTGAGTATGAACAGCACCAAGAAATCACACTTATCTACAATGATTCTTGACTGAGAATGATGCCTTAATCTGATAGATTAATTTGCTGATTAGAAGACTTGAGCCAAGCATGAAGAAGGTTCGCTGCTCAAACTCAGGTTCGCTGACCTGAGAGATAAATTCGCTGCCCTTGAATGAGTTTGCTGATCTTGCTTGATTCAATTTGCTGTCTTTGAATGATTATTTGCTGACTGGAGAACTTCGCTGCTCATCAAGGATGTAGTTCACTGGTTGCTTTATTGATGATAGATGGATGACAATGATCCTTTTATATATATGTGACTCAGCCACCCAATTCACCCTAGGTCAGCTTACAAGGATAATAATATAATTCTCTAATCTTGGCACCCAATATAGGGTCATAATAATATAATTCTTTAATCTTGGTGCCCAATATAGGGTCAGCCCCATCCACAAGTTGCATTGCTCAAATTACAAGTTATATTTCATTTTGCAAATTTAATGTGACTAAGGCCGATAGGCCAATTAGTCACCCACAAGTGCTAGGTTGGCCCTAGATGGAATCCGACCTAGCTACAAACATCAACACTAATGAGGCTGGTTTTAAAGAATACTAAGATAGCTTGAAGCACAAGAAGCTGACATAGCAATACTTTGCTGATATTTCCAAAACAGTTTAGGACACAAGAAATTTCAGAATCAGAGAGCTTTTTTTCTTGGAGAAGAACAAAATCCACTTTATTCACCAAGAGTTGTTCTTGACCAGACTTCATTTGCTAGGGGCATTGTGACCTTTTAACATTCCATTAGAGACCATTCATTGCCTATGTAGAGCCCAATTCTCACTCTGGCTTCTTCTATTTGAGCCATTTAGGAAACCATCAAGGGTTCTCCGAGAACCTTCACCTGTTTCCTCTAAGGATGTACCTCTTGGGTGTTCAAGCTCAGTTTTTCTTTCTCTCTCTCTCAGACATAGGAAGCGCTTGCTGTGAGAGGTGAACTTTTGAGATACCACACAAAGCATCTGGGGTTACTTTGTTAGGGGTAAAAACGTATGTTAGTACGAATAATAATTATAAGTGTGTTATGTGTGTTTATGTTTTGCTGTTGCCAAGAGGTTCCCGTTGGGTAGTTGGGAGTTGGTGACGGTTGGCAACTTGGCCAACCGTCGGGTCTATATATTGTTTGGTTGAAACCTCGGCAGGGGGATGATGGATGGACAATTCTGGACATTGGAATAAAGATATAACTTTTTGGTCTAATTATTATCATTTGTCATTTATGTTATGATGTACAATTGTTCTGTTCCATGAATACTTGGTACGTGCAGGAATTACTGTGTTATCGTATTATTCACCAACTATACATTTAGGACTAAACATTTTGGCGCCGTTGCCTGAACGAACCTGGAGATAACCATGGCGATAGGCGGAAGCAATTAATGGGCCAACCATTTAACCAACAATTAATTGTCGTGGACAACGACGCGCACGAAGAGAGTACCGCGGAAGAGGAACGAGAGGATTAGTTGACGGCAGACTTGGTGGAGTTGTGGGACGTGTCAGTCATGCAGTACATACGACGAGAGGCTCAGGAGAGAGTCGTCTCGGAAGGTACGGTACGTGGTGAACTCACTGTCAGCACCCCCGTCTTTGACCTACTCGGAAGTATTCCAAGGTTACTCACCAGGAATTTGATTGCACTCCAAGACCAAAGGGAGGAAATGGCAAAGGAACTTCGACGGCAACAAGTTCTTCGATGGTATGAGGAACAGAGTCATAGGGAGGAAGAGGAGAGGGAGGCCAATCAGCGTCGTGCCTCTGGCACTTGATGCCCCTTCGACCGAACAAAGACAGACATACCAATGCTACCGAAGGAGTAAACGAGGGAACTGTACGGTGATCTCTCCGCATAAAAGAACAGGCCGACAGGAGATGGCGACTAAGAGAGGTTGCCGACTCGAGGAGTCTAGAGAAACACAGCAGAAGTTGGAGTGTGAGTCAGAGTCATAGTTGGAAGAGGCAAAAACCGTGTACGTGGAAGGAGTTGGCCGAGGTTGCCAAGAACCTGCCACTTCCAGATGTAGCGGAGGAAGATCTCGCCGACCAGGCCCCACACTCGACGTCAAGTGAAGAAGACTCCAGAACCGAATCACAAAGCACCCAATCAGAATTTTCCGAACAAGGAGAGGAGGCGGTACGAGACTTGCACGAGGAAATCGCCACTATTTTCGAAGCAATGTTGTCCGGCATTAAAAACTTGTCCTTGTCGGAGGGCATCAAAATAGGAAGATCGGATCCGAAAACCCCAGGAAGGAGGGACTATAGAAGTGAAGGTGACCAAAGCCCGGTTGGCAGGGGCCCAACCAGACCAGGAGCGTACGGTACCCTCCGGACACATAGTACCTTCTCGACATATAGCCATTTCTAGGCATTGCATAAAACCGCACAGAAAAGAATGATGGCACGCACCCCGGAGAAACAAAAACTTCCAAAATTCATGGGCGACGGGTCAGAGGAACCCGTATGACATTGCAAGACATGCGTCACCATCTAGAAAGCAAATGGCCAGGACGACTGGGACTATTGGGTGAAGGCATTTCCGGCCACTCTGCGAGGAATAGCTATTGATTGGTACACAGACCTTGATGCTCAACATAAAACATCCTGGAGCAATCTGAAGAAGGCCTTCGAGGAAGAATTCAAAATCCTATGGGATGACAACGAGATTGTGGCGGGAATTTACAACACCAAACAAGGAAAAAACGAAAGTGTGCGCGCATATAACAAAAGGCTGAGGGAATTGCTTAACAAAATGGAGAACCAGCTGACATATGGCCTCAAGAAGCGGTGGTTTGTGGAAGGATTGGTACCATCCCTGAGAAGGACGATGAAAGTAGTCCCTCCGCCATCGTACGATGAAGCATACAACCGCGCCATGGATATTGAAAGTGAAAACAAGACATCCCGGGGGAAGCGACGGACCAGTGATGGTGACAACACGGACGAAGACAGTGACGGGGGATCCAAAACCATGCAAGCACTCCGGAAGTATATGATGAGGATGATGGAGTTAAAAGGTGACAAAGAAAGTGGTAGGGAAGGAAAAGAACTATGGTGTACTAACTGCAAGACTGAAGGACACACTAAAGGAAGTTGTCCCCGTAAATTTTTTTGTGACATCTGCCAAGTAATGGGACATTCCACTAAGGAATGCCCGTACAACTTGAAAGCACAGAGCACACAAGTGCTCTACGCCCAACTTGACCAAGCCACACCGCTGAAGCCAACAACAAACTCTGATGTCTCACTTGGAGGGTACAGAAACAATTGGGGTAACAACAGATCCAATAAGAACACACCGAGGAGCAGAATTCAATACGACAGGAAGGGGCGACCATGATTCAGTGCAGGAAGTGCAGCGAATGGGGTCACTTTGCCCGAGAATGCCAAACCGGAGGTGATGTAGGAAGTTTGTTGTGCAGTCCAGGAAATCACGAGGACATAGATTGTTCAAAACAAAAAGGGGTGAACATGCTCGATGTGGAGGGATCAAGAGAAGATGTACTGGCAATCACAAGGTTGCAGAACAAGAAAGCCATGTACCCGGACCCTCACACAGAAAAAGAAAGACTCCAGGAGGCAAGGGCGGATATCGAGCGGGCGATGGTTGGAGAGCGGAGGGCCTCGCACTTGGTTGCCGATACACCAGTCCGGTCGGAACCAAAGAAGAATATCATCAAGCAGATGTTACAAACCACAATACCCGTACGGGTGTCAGACCTTCTACAGAGCATGCCACAGTTAAGGATGGCTCTGACAAATGTAATCGGGGACACTACCATCGGTGAGGAACATCAAACGATGACAAAGTCTGGTACGAACCTGGTGAAGGGATCCGGTACGGATGCCATGAACCCTATGCTACTAGCAGTGGGCGTCGAACGGAAACCTGCAGTGGTAGAGATGGATATATTGGGACAAAAGCTGACAAACACCATTGTTGATGGTGGGTTTGGAGTCAACGTACTGCCGGAGGAAACTTGGCGGAACCTCGGCAAGCCGACTCTATGGCCACCAACCTTCCACCTGGTCGGTGCGGATCAGCACGACATCAAACCCCTTGGCACCCTCATGGCACAAAAGGTGGTAATTGGGACGCAACACTTCCTTCTAGATTTTGTAGTCATCCCTCTGGAAAGGAAAGCGTACGACGCTCTTCTAGGAAGGGGGTGGCTGATCATGGCCAAAGCTAACCACAACTGGAAAAGGAATATGCTTTCAATCAAGAGTGACGGTCATAAGTATGTAATTGATCTAAGGAACCAGTCCGTTAGCGAAGAGCTCGCGTCATTAGACTCTGACACAGAAGATTCAAATAGATGGGAGTGGGGTTCTGCAAGAGACAGAGGAGGGAAAGAACTCGACGAGGAAGGAGTGTTGGAACTGGACGAATGTTCTGAGGATGGAACCAATTCACTGGCGGGACTTTTTCATTGGCAAATGGAGGACTACGAGGCCTTCCACCCAGAGTGTCACATGCTTCAAATATGTGAGATAAGAGAATCAAGCGGCGAGATGGAAGAACAATCCTTTTCCCCGGAGTGCGGTAGATACCAAGAGGGAATGTCACGGATGGACGACACGCCAACCCACCAGTTTGAACGGGATAAACCCATCAAGTACGAGGAAAGGGATGTGACAAAAATCAATATAGGCAAGGACGAGGACCCGCAGGTGATACTCGTAGGGGATGACTGGAACCCCGTACTAGATCACTCGTACGACGTACGCCAGTCGAGGGAGTGTTTGAGTTATCTGTACGGTGTACGATCGACAAAGAAGGGAGAATGGCATAGCCCGTACGATGTACGCCCTGCAAGAGGAGGAATACCGTACGGCGGAACATTGCACCCACAGGAAACTAAGTCATACGATCTCGTATGACTAGCAATGGATAAAGGAGAAAGACCGTACAGTCAGAAAACAGACAAACCATACGTGTAGGATCCGTACAATCCCCTCCTTCGCGGTGTTTGTACACGCAGGGAGCGGTTGTATGAAAAGTTTGAGGGTATTTGTGTAGAGATTTGTGCCATCCATGTGAAGCTGAGTGAAGAGTTGGCACAGGCTGAAGAGGTCGTACGACCAGGGAGCGGAAGTGCACAAGTTAATTTGTACGGTGTAGAGGCAGTAGTCGGTACAATGGTCCGTACTAGTATGGCAAACCAGACAATGGCAGAGGAGGCCGCACTAAGGAAAAACGAGGTCGCCGTACAGGTAATTGGTACTAGTACGACATGTTCAGGTACTGGTACGACGAGCACTAGTACAGTACCAACAGGTATTGGTATGGTTCTAGTAGGAACTGGTACGGTACTAGCATGTACTGGTACGCCAGGTGCTAGTACGACAGGTTCAGGTACTAGTACGACGATCACTGGTACCAGGTCGGAAGGACAACTTCTGGCAGAACGAATAGCTAGCCCAATGGGAGATGTACAACCAGTGGGGGTGCTGTTCCAAAAGATTGGAGAGGGGGAACTGCCGACATAGCGATGGGTATCGTTGCCATAGATCAGTTTGGCCGTACTTGCAGCAGGAACATAAACTAGTACGGTGGCAACAGAAACTGATACGACGACAACAAAAATTGGTACGGCGGCAACAGAAACTGGAACTGGTACGACAACAGTAGAAACTGGTACGGATGTTGGCAGAAACTGAAACTAGTATGGCGGTAGCGGAAACTGGTACGATGGCAACATAAACTTGCACGGTGTCGGCAGAAACTGGTATGGTGCCAACATGTACTGGTATGACAGAAACTGGTATGGTGCCAACATGTACGGGTACGACAAGAATTGGTATGGTGCCAACAAGAACTAGTACGGTGCCAGTAGGAACTGGTACTATGCCAGCAGGAACTGGTACGGTACCAGCAAAAACCGGTATGATACCAGCAGAAACCAGTACAATGCCAGCAGAAATTGGTACGGGTGACTTGGAGGCAGAAACCGGTACGGTACCAACAAAAATTGGTACGAGTGACTTGGAGGCATTAGCAACCCAGGTGGCGACGCTCAATTCACAGTTAGAACAAAAAGATAAAAAGCTACCGGAAGCTGCTCACATGGTAAAGAAAGCTCGGGAACAATAGTTAATGGCAGAAAAGAACCTGAAACTCCAGGCCGGACAACAGCCTCCTACCGTGACCACTATAGGGACGCCTCCTCCCTCTTCTCGGTCTTAGCTATGTTTTTCATTTCAGCTTCTCTTGTTTGAGTCGTTTGGAAGACGACTACGTTTTTTGGGGGGCTAATGCTAGGGGTAAAAACGTATGTTAGTACGAATAATAATTATAAGTGTGTTATGTGTGTTTATGTTTTGCTGTTGCCGAGAGGTTCCCGTCGGGTAGTTGGGAGTTGGTGACGGTTGGCAATTTGGCCAATCGTCGGGTCTATATATTGTTTGGTTGGAACCTCGGCAGGGGGATGATGGATGGACAATTCTGGACATTGGAATAAAGATATAACTTTCTGGTCTAATTATTATCATTTGTCATTTATGTTATGATGTACAATTGCTCTGTTCCATGAATACTTGGTACGTGCAGGAATTACTGTGTTATCGGATTATTCACCATCTATACATTTAGGACTAAACAACTTCCCACTTTGGACTCCCTTAAATTGATCCAACTCTTGAATATCCTCCAAAGCAGAAGATCCTTGGAGACAGGAAATGCAAAACATTGGGAGTTGTATCTACTATTTCCAAAAAAAGACCTGAACTGAAGAGAAACTCTGCCCTTGAGAGGAAGCTCTCGTGTGGAGATCCGTGAAGGACAGGGAAGCCTCAGAAGAAAAAAATACATCATGATTATGAGCCTTAAAACATAATTTATGCAGCCGTGAAATTTATTTAATTTTCCAGCATTTATTTGCACTACCTCTCAATGATTTTTCTTTGAAAAAATGATTGGTCTCCAGTTTCTTACAATTCTTCGCTCCGTAGCCTACATTATGGCAAAAATAACATCTTAAGGGATCCTTATAATTATTTTCTTGAGCATATGTGTAATGCCCCCTTCTAGAACATTTCTAATTCTTGCCTGTAAACAATAATTATGATTCAAAATTGATACTTGTATTTATATTTATAAATATAACTTATCAAAAGTTATGAATTTTATTATATATTCAGTTTTATCACTTTGACATAATTCTGAAAATAGACCTATCTTGATTTTTTGCTATAATTCTCCTTCCTATTTGCAGCTATGTTTCCTTGAATATTTGTCCTTGAAATCTAGACAAGTTATGGGTTTTTGTCCAATAACTTGATAGAAGTAAGGGTTTTCATCCTTAAGTCTCTTTAATTTCCTTGGAGAGTTTTCGTCTTTTTTGGCTGTAATATTTACTTGCAGAGTCCATAATATTTATTCCCAATCGATCTGCTCTTCTCATGAAATGATTTACCTTCTATATCTAATGGTTGGAAGGAATCACAACCCTTCCATAAGTTGCTGCCCTTGGTAATTATAATTTAATAGAAAACACCCCTTCATACAATCTCTGCCTTTAGAAATTAATAATTGAATGTTAATATAACTATGTTTAACCCTAAACTCTAGCATGAAACTAGCATCTCTTTTTTAAAGATATGATCTCCATCGCTGCGATCCATATTTCCTTTAATTGCTACAATTATTGGCGACATGTTGATGGCAGAAAATTACATTCGTTCATCTGTGATTTGTTTTGGAAGTTAATTTGGTGGGGGCATAACAATATGAACCTGAAGCAAGAGATAGAATTATCTTTTTAGGAAGAGGGAGATTGAAATTACACACTATCTTCAATTTTGCATACACTGTGTGAGATGTCTCCAAAGGGTGCTGGCTCACATCAATCAGATCACCTAAACTGCAATCAATGGATTTAAGGCATTCTTGACTACAGAACTCAAGAGGAAGGTCAAGAGTCTTATCCAAACCTCTGAAGTAGAATAGGGAAGGAAGAGCCTGAAAAACCTGGAGACCATTCTTGGAGAAAGGGATCCCAAACCTGAATACTGGAAGGAGACCAGAGGCTTCTTGCAATATTCCAGAGAGCTGAACTGAATCACAAAAACCTTTTGGCAGAAGAATATCAACAATGTTTACAACATACAATCAGCTCCATTTCTTGTAACTTATGAATCTCAAACTCAATATAAGAACACAAAATAGGAACTACAAGCATGGAGTCTGCCACCAAAGCATGAGGTGCTGTAGCTTTGGCAATAGGATATTCCCATATACTCCCTTCCCCACTGGAAGGGCATTCATCCATCTCTACATTCCTGGGCTTAGGCAGCCGTAGAATAGGACTTTCCTGCTCAAAACCAAATTTGGAAAACAGAACAAAAGAAAAGGGATCCCTGTGGCAGAAGGGCATAGAGAACCTCCAAAAGGAACCTCTGAGATCTGAGAGTTTTTCTTTCCAACTCTGCTCATTCCAGCCTGAAAGTTACCTCTGAAATGCATCCAAGGATGAGTGAAGCCATCATTACTCCACCAGGGCCACACAATTCCAATCATATGTGTGTTTTCAGAGACTGTTCTCTTAACCAAAAGATTCAAAAACGATACAATAAATGCCAATGCATGTATTACAATGAATGAAACATATTGACATATTGAAACAATTAGAGTATATTATGCCTCTGTGCATAGGGTATTGCAGGAGGGAGTTCACATGCTAAATGTTAGTATCTTAGGAACTCCTTTTGATTTATGCACACCATTTTTTCATGTCAAAGATTTTCATCAAGTATTTAAATACTATGTTGATTGCTTGATTATTATTCCTTTTTGTGCAGATTAATTTGGCCCATAAAACTAACATTGAAAATGTTCTTAAGATGCTTTCATGATTTGTTGTCACTTCAAGTCGGTGCTTTTTTGATATGTTGAGATGTAGGTCATTGAAAAGCTTTCAGTTCGAGCACCAGCTGCTGAGATAAAATTGAAAACATTGATAGATATAGCTGCAGAACATGATGTAGAATGGGATTCATCTGCTACTGCTTCAGAGTTCTTTAAGCTGCATGAAGATTTGCTGGTAAGTTCTGAACTATGTAGAACAGTAGAAGAGTACGGCAGATGCTACAGAAGATCAATAATAATTTGTACTTTTATTTTTCTTTTGTTAGTATGGAATTGGAGCAAATCACATATCTAATGGGGTGAAGGTGCCAATCAAACCAAAAGAAGAAAATGAGTCTTGTCCAACTCCAGATTTACTTACTGACAAAGGCCCTACATCAGGGGTGGCTTCTGATATTTTAGACCTTCCAACAGTCCCTAACAGGGCAGTCCCTCAAAGAATAGAGCCACAACTTGGAATAGGAAGGGACTCACAAAGCGCTGTAGTGACATCAGATCCTGTTAAACAGATTTCATCTGAGGTTATTTATTCAATAGGGCAGCCTGAGAGCTTGCAGGTCAGATCCACCAGCTCACATCCTCCAGTTGTGAATAAAAGTACACCTGCTTCATCTTCTTGTGATTCCACTGGCATGTACAGGGAGAAGCAGTTTGTTGGCTTTGTTTCTCCCTCATCTTCTAACATAGCTGCTGGTGACAAGAAACTAACTAGCACACATTCTGTTTCAAATTCTAAAGCTGAAGTCATTGCAGATCTTCAGGATATCTTAGCTGTTGCCAAAACAGCAGTAGCAGCTGCAGATCGTGCAGCAGCAGCTGCTCGTGCTGCAGCAGATCTTGCTAAAGTTAGATATTTTGATTTAAGCACAAAGTCTATACATGGCATAAGGGAAGGTGTTAATGAGAGCTCTTCCTTTGGGAGAGAGGAATAGGAATGAAATCTAATTGCCATTTCACATGGAATCTTAATGGCTTTTGACCTCTGGGTGAGGGCTGTTATAAGCTTATTTTAGAAAGATGATGCAAGGAGAGTAATATTCCAGTGCATAAAATGTTATGTTTGAGATGGGGAATACCCTTTGAAATGGCAGTCATGTTTGAGGTCCTTTAGTTTGCAATGTAGCACATCGAAATGGCTTGTCCACCATGCATGCTACAAGCTGAGTAAATAATCATATAATAAGGAGCTGAATAATTTGAAAGGATTCCAGAACTTTTAACTAGAGGAGAAATATGGAACATCCAAGTATTTGTTGTGGTTAGCTGGGTTTTTGTGCCAAGAAATTTAGATTTATGCCATTGCCAACCAAATATTTGGATAATTTAATCAAGCAAAGCTCAAAAGATAGAGTGACATCGTGGATAGGCTAAAAAGTTAGACTAATAATTGTATTGGGAGATTGTTTGGATTCAATTATATAGAACAATTTTATG
This sequence comes from Cryptomeria japonica, assembly GCF_030272615.1. Classification (NCBI taxonomy): domain Eukaryota; kingdom Viridiplantae; phylum Streptophyta; class Pinopsida; order Cupressales; family Cupressaceae; genus Cryptomeria; species Cryptomeria japonica. The sequence continues at coordinate 34,257,645 of NC_081406.1, read as the reverse complement.
CAGGTCCTTACAATTTTAGAAATGAGGCTGGACCACTCCTAAGCAATTCTGCACCAGGAATGTATCAATTTGCATTATAGAGAGTTCAAGAGCACAAAGATGGAGTGATGTATAATAATTAACCCAAAGACTAACAGAATTATGTCTAAAGAAGAATACCCATTGTCCAGTGGTTTCTCTTCGGAGATTGAAGCCTGTGTTTAGGCAATCTGTTGTGAGAAGATCAGCGAGCAATTTGTTGTGATGCTATCTGCAACTAAGGTTCTGCATTAAAATTGTTGTTTTGATGTGTAATGTTTTTTAGTTATATCACAATAGTCAAATGTATATGCTTATGTTTTTAAGATGGAAATTTAAAAACAAGGTGTCTGTCTAGAATACAAATAATGGCAACGATGACATTAACTTACCTAAAGATTAAAGAAAAAATGAAAAAAAAAAATCAAATATAAAATTCAATTAAAATTTCAAATAATTCATATTTCATTTATTTTGTACTTTAGGCAAACATATTAAAAGAAACATCTCCTAAAATTAAGGTAAAATTGATTTGTGTTTTTAGTTATAAAAATAGTTTGTTAATTCATTATATTAAAATATTTGCAAATTTACGCCCTTTACTTTAAATTATGGAATTACAAGGTGCTAAAGTTAATGCAGGTGACGAGGGAAGAGCTTGTTTTGTTGAATAATAGGGCTGTGTTTGTGAAGCTTAAATTCAAAATGTTTTAGTGTGTTTTACAATGAATTAGGTTACTTGATTTATGTTATGAGTGGAGAATAAATATAGGATTAACGAAATTCTACACGGCACTTTTAAACGTGTCTTCAGAGCAAGTATTCAACTGTCTTCTACTAAAAGTATGTTTAGCTGAATTTGGGCTTAAGATGTGCTATAGGCATGACTGGTTTAGAATGGTAAGTTGGATTAAGTTAACATGCACAAGTGCATCTCAGGTAGACTACCGGCCCTCCTTTTTCACTTGGGGTTTTGTTTTGGTGCTTCAAGCTCACTTTCTACAGTTCTACAAATTATTTAGAGAAATACTCCCAGGGGCGTGTTAAGCACATACTGATTAAAGATTCAACAACAAACTAGAAGTGGATATAGACCAATTAAAAAGTGTAGGTATGACTTTTCTACTGTCAAGCTTTTGCCCAACTTAATGGTGTTCTTTAAGGACTCCAAAAGACAATTAAAGAGATTTTTTAAAATGTTGCAAACAAAGACTAAACCCATCTAACAGAGAGATAATCTAATATTGATCACTACGTATATTCACTGCTAGCTCTTTGCAATTTAGGATTTAATGCAATAGAAAATAATTCAAAACTGACAGGATTTCATTATAAAGATACATTCGGTGAAACCCTTGTTTGACAACTCTTTATGGTTCCCTTTGAGAGACCTGAAAGCTGGCAAATATACTTAAAGCTAGAAACAAGTTTGATAAACTAACCTGATTTTTTGGACATAAAGACTGTTCCCTTTCGAACAGTAAAGAAAACATCAACAAATCAGAAAATCCTTTACCTAGTGGGTAAATTAAAAGATAAATAACACCGAACCAACATTTATATAGAAATACCACCGGCCAAAAAAGACACATTGCAAAGTCATTCAATTATCCATGTGTGAAGTTTCAAAACATGTTGTGGCGAGATGAGTCCATTCTAGGCAATATGGAAAAATGGTGGAATCAATGCAACTACATAAAAGGTACGCCCAGCTTCTGTTTCACAAAAAAATTTGCTCATACTAAGAATCAACTAAAAATATGGAATAAAGAGGTTTTCAAGAACATATTCTCTGAGAAAGAAAGTATTGAGGCTGAACTTGAAACTCTAAATTCAAAAGTCATGAACAATGGAATGGATGACTTCAGGAAAGAAAAAGAATTGAAGGCTATGTTATCAGAGATTCTAACTAGAGAGGAGATTTATTGGAAAGATAAAGCCAAAGAGCTTTGGATTAAGGAGGCAGATAAGAACACCATATTCTTCCATGCATCGGTAAAAGCTAGAAGAGCCCAAAATATAATTAATGAAATTAGCTCTGAAGATGGGATTTGCCGCAAAGACAGAGATAGTATCAGTCAGGCTTCTGTAGCCCACTTCAAAGAAATTCTAAACTCTAACGAAAGGAGGGAGGAGTTATGCTCTACTAAGCTGCTAGAAGCTATTCCAAAGATGGTTACAGATAGGGACAACCAAATGTTGTTGGAACCATTCACAGAAGACGAAGTTCGTAAGGCAGTATTTGGACTTCATCCAGACAAAGCCCCAGGGCCGGATGGCATGACCGCAAGGTTCTTTCAGAATTGCTAGGAATTCTTGAAATTAGATTTACTGGAAGTAGTGGAACAGGTGAGGAAGAATGGCAAATTTGTTAGAGAAATAAACAATACGGTGTTAGTGGTTATTCCAAAAAAAACCAATCCTCCTTTATTTAACGATTATCGTCCAATAGCACTTTGCAATACTGTATATAAGATAATCATGAAAGCATTAGCAAACAGATTAAAAAAAGTATTACCAAAGCTCATTTCCAGCGAGCAGAATGGCTTCACGCCGGGTCGGGAGATAATTGACAGCATCATTCTCACATCTAAGACCATACACTCAATTATCGGGGACAGACGGAAAGCAATGGTTATTAAACTCGACATTTCTAAAGCCTTTGACAAAGTAAGGTGGGAATTCTTGATGGAGGTAATGCGGAAAATGGGGTTTGATCAAGATTGGATCAGAATTATTAAGGCATGCATCAACACACCTCACTTCTCTGTGGCAATCAATGGCTCTTTATATGGATACTTTGAAAGTAAGAATGGATTGAGTGGCGGAAGCTCTTAGTCGATATATTTCTAAACTACGAGAGGAAGAGGTCTGGAAAGGAATTAGAATTCATTTAGATTTGAAACCAATTACCCACTCACAGTTCGCAAATGACACCACCTTGTTTGGAGAAGCAACCATAAGGGAGGCACGGGTGATTCAAGATTCATTGGAACTCTATGCCAATGCTGCTGGTCAGCGAATTAATAACAAGAAAACTGAAATCTTTTTCTTCAATACAAAGAAGGATGTACAATAAAAAATTTCATGGTTAATAGGTTGGTCTATTGGCTCATTACCGACAAAGTATCTGGGAGTACCCTTAATCGTTGGTTTAGCAAAACCAGAGGTACGAGAGGATCTGATTTCTAAATGCAGGCAAAAGACAGAGGCCTGTAAACATAAATGGTTGGCTCTTCCGGGTAGAATTCAACTAATTAAAGTTGTTTTGTCGGCTATGCCTATTTATGCAATGTCAGTTTTTAAACTATCCTCCAAAGCTATACAAGCTCTTGAAAGCTTCTTCAAAAGGTTTCTTTGGGATGGTGCTAAACAGATTAAGAAAATACCACTCATTGGCTGGGATATTGTATGTTGTTCAAAAGAGGATGGCAGAGCGGGGCTCAGAAGATTAGAAATACAGAACCTGGCACTTGGTGCGAAACTAATTTGGAAGATATACCATTCCCCCGAGAAATTGTGGTGCACAATTATGCGGAAGAAATATTTGGATAACGAGGATCCCACCAAAATACTAATGGCCATCGGAGCCAAAGGAGGATCTGCGCTTTGGAGATTCATAAAGGAATGTAGACACATAATCACTGATCATCTCTCTTGGAAGATTGGGGATGGGAAAAGAGCCAGGTTCTGGGACGATTCCTGGGACGGGCACGAAAGCCTATGCAAACTTTTTGAAGGAAGTGATTGGATAAATGAGGCTTAAAGTAAATATGGGGAATATGTTGCAGACTATGTCAGGGAAGCTTCCCCTGGGAGTGGGACATACGAACGGTATTTCACATGGATGGTTAGTATGGAGGCTAATGATTATCGAAGACTCGTTGAAATATTAAGGAGTAGAAGGATAGCTATTAGATATAAAGAAGATGAAATCATTTGGTGTGTGGCACAGTCCGGTGAATATTCGGTTAAACTTGGATATCAAATTCAAAAACTAGTAAGGGAGAAAGGTGATTGGCCCTCGATTCTATGTTGGGATAGGTTGGTTGCCCCGAGGGTGGGCGCTTTCTTATGGACTGCCCTTCACGAAAGAGTTCTAACTAGCGAACGATTGAAGCGATATGGTATCCACGGACCAAGTATGTGTATCTTATGCAAACACAATGAGGAATCAATCAATCATCTACTGCTTGACTGCTCCTTTGCTATACAATGCTGGAATTGGCTTTGTCAAAGTCTAGGTTAGGTCTCTGCTACAAAGATTAACCTGAAAAATTGGATCAAAAGCTGGCCTACCCTGAATAAGAAATCGTTATGGGGATCCCTGTGGTTAATTGCCCCATCAATGCTAATCTGGCAGATATGGAAAGAACGAAACAAGAGAATCTTTCAGGAAAAAGAAAACTCTTTGGGTGTGGTTATTGAGAAAATAAGAACCAGCATTAGTGAAGTGGCAAATGTAAAAGCATATAGTAGAAGGATTGAATATATAATGGACTAGGACAAGAAAGTACAGATGGAGTGGGGCTCTCGAATTCCTCCCAATATTAATGTGGTATCCAAATTGGTAAAACATGCAAATGCCTGCTGGGAACCCCCTAAGGCTAGGTGGTTTAAACTCAACTTTGATGGTGCTGCTAAAGGTAATCCAGGCATTGCTGGTTATGGTTGTATCATTAGAAATGAATCCGGGGACATTCTGGGTAGTTTATCTAGCAATTTTGGTTTACCTCCAACAATGAGGCAGAAGCAATGGCTTTGGCTAGAGGCCTTAAATTCTGTGCAGATGAAGGATACAATTTTGTGGAAGCAGAAGGGGATTCACAAATAATAATTAACGCAATAAAGAAAGAGTCAATACCCAACTGGAAACTTCAACGATATTTGGCTGATATCATATACTACATCAATCGAATCCAACATTATAGGATTTCCCATGTTTTTAGTGAGGCAAACAAAGCTGTGGATCACATGGCTAATGTGGGGGTTGCATTAGGAATGGGATCATAAATAATTGTGATGGATGGATGCCAAGAAGACATAAGACAGATTGTGAAGGAAGATTATGATAACTTTAGACATAAGACCAGAGCAGGAATCAGATAGTAAGTCTGAAAAGGTACGTACGTTGTCCTGGTTCTGGCATATGATGCTGACAAACCGAGGCGTCAGGTTACAGACCATCCATAGAAGATCTTGAGCATGGGTTATTGCTCAGTTAGGAATGCTTGTTGTTTGGTGTGGACTAAGGCAGTATTGTATGTATGTAAGGAATGCAATGTACGGGAGTTATCCCCCTTGGATAACACTTATCAATAAAAAAAATAAAATTATCCATGTGTAATCCACAATATCCTATATGTTATGTTTGAAAATCACAGACATTCTTAATTATCCATGTGGATCGAAAATCAAAGAGACATTCTTAATCATCCATATGTGATCCACAATATCCTAGATGTTATGTTTGAAAATATTTTATATCTAGTTTAAGTCAACTCGAAGACTAATCAAACACAATAACAAGTCAAATGTGGTCCAAGAGACTATCTACCTCTTGAGGTACTAGGCCATGGAGAAATATTTACCATTGAGAGGGCTTACCTTGACATACACACAACATTCACAAGAATTCTTAGACTTGTTTGGCATTGATCTTTGACACAATACACAAGACTTTGATACCATAGAACTATATAGATCATAAAACAACATAGATCCAAAAATAAATGAAGTAGAAATGACAAAATATTCTTAAATAAAAAAAAAAAGAATTCAATTTATGATAGGAAGGTAAGGTTAATGACTTTAGATGATTAACCCATGCCCTTTTTATTTCAAATCATGTTATGGTTTATTTTTCTATAATATTTACTTCCAAAAGTATTACAACAAATAATAAGAGACACATTAATCTTCCCTCTAATAAATTGGAAATGGTGATGAGCAAGGCACATACATCTTATTACAAACTTGTACCTTGGACAACCTCAACATAATAGCAAACTTCATACATTATGGTTTGCTAAGCTAATACCTACTATGTAGATGATCTAAAATATACTAGACCCTTTCTCATTATCTTCAAATGAATGACATTTCTCTTGTGACAAGGTCAACTTTTCCACTGTTATCCACAAATATAGGCATATAGACTTGGTTTCTCTCACATCCTCCTTGGCAATTACTAAGTCCTTTCACTTTTCAAGAGTAGATTTAAGCCACTCTGATGTGTTTAATGCATTACAATCCAATCTACCTCTTGAGGTACTAGGCCATGGAGAAATATTTACCATTGAGAGGTCTTACCTTGACATACACACAACATTCACAAGAATTCTTAGACTTGTTTGGCATTGATCTTTGACACAATACACAAGACTTTGATACCGTAGAACTACATAGATCATAAAACAACATAGACCCAAAAATAAATGAAGTATAAATGACAAAATATTCTTAAATTAAAAAAAAAAAAACAATTTCAATTTATGATAGGAAGGTAAGGTTAATGACTTTAGATGATTAACCCATGCCCTTTTTATTTCAAATCATGTTATGGTTTATTTTTCTATAATATTTACTTCCAAAAGTATTACAACAAATAATAAGAGACGCATTAATCTTCCCTCTAATAAATTGGAAATGGTGATGAGCAAGACACATGCATCTTATTACAAACTTGTACCTTGGACAACCTCAACATAATAGCGAACTTCATACATTATGGTTTGCTAAGCTAATACCTACTATGTATATGATCTAAAATATACTAGACCCTTTCTCATTATCTTCAAATGAATGACATTTCTCTTGTGACAAGGTCAACTTTTCTGTTATCCACAAATATAGGCATATAGACTTGGTTTCTCTCACATCCTCCTTGGCAATTACTAAGTCCTTTCACTTTTCAAGAGTAGATTTAAGCCACTCTAATGTGTTTAATGCATTACAATCCAATCTTGATTTGGCAAACTTTTTCTCCAAATTCAAATCAAATAGATCCTTGCAAGAGCCCTTATTGAATTATATTCATTTGGCTTTCTCCCACACGTACTAATCTAATTGTCTTTGCTTCTCCCCAAGACTTGCATCCAAAAGTTTTCATTTATCAAAATTGCTCCCAACGTACAAGTTGTACACTATTTTTATAATTACAATTGACATGTATAAGTTAAAGTGCCCATGCACTTGAAACTTGAATCAATGGACCTAAGGTGGCATCCACCTCAAAGAGAAAATAGAGAATAGGGGGATTCTCCTTACTATAAGTCTTACCTAGGTATTTCCTTTTCGTATTGATAGGTAAATTGGTATCAACCATCTTTTGAACATTTATCAAATTAGTAATATATTTGGCATTTAATAAAGCTTTCATTATGAGGAAAATGGTGTTGTACATCTTGCACGATAAAAAAAATTCCAATAATTTAGAATAAATATTTATTTGTGGTGCATTTGAGAAGATGCGTTTAGCCACATTAGATATTAATTTAGTTCTACTTGTAAAATTGTATGTGATATTGGTTAAATATTTTATGTGCAGGTTGTACATGAGAAAAACATTTAATATTGGAAAAAAATTAGTACCAAAAAGTAAATGTTGATGCCAATGGTTTTGTGCACTCTTGGTTTACCTTACCAGTTTGGTTGTTTTGTGTAAGCTTGATTATATAAAAATAAACACATGTTTAGTGGTTGAGATTGACTAGTTGGTTGTTTTGCTTGGTTGTCATTGTATTGAGCTCTCTTGTTGAGTTATCTAAAGCATGGCATGGGATATGCAATTACATTCTTGGACACATGAAGGATGCATTTAAGGATCTTGATGTTTTGTGTATTGTAATGTCGTATTGTTAAATAATACATTGAGTGTGGTTGCTTTTGGTGGCATTTTTTGCCTACTTGAGGGTTTTTCCAAGGTAAATGTGTAAGCTTGTGGTGTCTTAAATTTTTGCATTATGGTTATTATGTAAGCTTGTGCATGCTTTACTCTCATGGGGTCATGTAAGAAATGGTTTGATCAACTTAGTAATTTCTTAAGTGGTCTCATTTATGAATGTGCCAATACATGTTTGCAATATTATAAATTCATAAAAATTTGTTTTAAACTACTTGGATGTTGGGCTATCATCTTGGACAAGAGGACTAGAGGACATAGACTAGAGCCTAAAAATCGTCCTTCTAACCATCCAACTTCTTGAGCACACCCTTACAATTTCTTAGATGGGGTAACTTTGATTTTGGTAATGCTCATAAATGTATGGCCTTTTTGTTTAGACCTTTACCTATATGCTTAACATAGAACAATATTTCTATTATAAAGCTACAAGCCTCATACATTGTTGTAGTCTAAGCAATTTTTGGCATTTGAAGTAATCTAGTGTTGAGATACTTGGGGCTATACTAGGCACCCACCTATCTCTTATCAGTTACACAATGTTTTTTGTTGTCCAATATTTCTCAACTCCCCTTCAAATGTTTTTGAAAGATTCCTATAAGAGGTAACACGATTCAATAAAGTTGAGTTATATGGTAAGCAATTCCTTGGATTAGTCCTTTTGTTCAAGCCCTCAAACTAGTAGCATGTGATTCTACTTTATCCTTTTCAATCTTGGCTTCATTATTACGGTTTCTAATTCCTTTATCTTTTCCTTTGTTTCTTCCCCCCTTCAACAAATGTTAGTGCAATTAAAAACGTAAGAACTAGAGGAAGAACCATTTGCACAGAGAATTGCAATTGTTCATTTGTTGGTGTAAATTATGTCTCATAATTACACTTTACTTAAGTTGACTTAGGATAATGCATTTCATAGTAGATTGGATATGAGACACTTAGGGAAGTGTGTACATAGGGATGATGTATGTAGGAGAAATTCCACCTTTGTGATCTTATCTTGTTGTTACATTCCACCTTTGGTGGGTGATCCACCTCTTGTGGAATATTTTATTATTTCTCCTACCTACCCTTATTTCTCATTGAGCTGCATGTCATGATTGTGCTCACATATCCATATGGTCTTGCCTTTATAAGCAAGCTTATCTACATTGTATGTAATGATCCAGGTGATCTTATTTTGCATCTTGATTAGAATACAGAATGTTTTTATCAAATCTTTTGTCTCTCTCTTGTGCTATTCATTGTGCTCTAGATCTTGGCTATATTTGGCAAATTCTTACACTTCTTGTAAACAATTAAAATATTCTTTCACATTGTAACCTAACATCTCCATATCTTTGACCACCATCACTAATCTAGATCAACTCTTCACAACTTTATTAGGCTATTTTTTTCTAATAGTTAATTAAATAAATCATATTTATTTGATCAATCAAACAAACTTCCCTTAACTAATTAATTCATTAAATTATATTTATTTGATTCATTAGATTAACCTTATTTCATTAGTAGTTAATTAAGTAAATGGCTATTTAAGTAATTAGACTAATGTGCATTTGCTCTTTTTCATCTCATTTAAAAATAAATAAAAATCCATCTCCATCTCACCACATGAGGCTTAAAATCAACCTTTTACATATATGCCCTTCATTCAAGTCAAGGTAACTTTGACCATGCATCCCATGATTCAACCTCTCTCATCCACTTCCTCTAACCCCGAGCTATCACTTGCAATCTTGGCCATACCAACTAAGTGAAGTAAAGTATTTTTGCAAGTGAATGGGTAGCTAATCCACAACCTACAAAACTCAAAGATCTAAGCAATGGAACATGCAAATCATCATCACATCAGTAACTTGTAAACCGAGATATCAAAGAGAATAATCTTGTAGACCAAATGACTCTAATCTCAAATCTGATTTTTCAAACATGTCTACATCCAAGTACCATAGTCAAGGAACCAATTAAGTATCTAGGAGATAAAAACATCCTCCTAACCATGACACCATAATCATCACCAACATTGTATCTACACTCAACTATCACCCATACAAGACTCCAAATCTCAAACTATGTCCAACCATGTCTTCAAAACCAAATACAACTTGTGTACCTTCCACCATCAAAGTGCAATTCTATAAAACACCTATAAACTTATACTAGGAAGCACCCAAACTAAAATCAGCTACAACATCATGAATATCACATAAAAACATGTACTCCCTCAATGATTCGCCTCTTGACTCATCTAGATTCTCACACAATCACACCTTAAATTTTAAGCATCTACAAGTGTTTTAAAAAAGTACCCAAATCTCCATACTCATCAAACTACAAAAATAATAATACCATTGTGTAATACACCGAAAATGCTCTTCAAACATTTATTCAAAATTGAAAAACTAATTCTACATGTAAAAGTTATGCTCAAAACTATAAAAACAAGGACATTTGACTTTTAGACCCCAAAAACTAGTCAGGATGGAAAATCAGAAAAACAATCACGTACCACTACATATTGTTCAAAACTAGTTTTCCAACGAGTATAGGAAGTCAAAAAATTGACCCCCCGAATGAAAGTCATGCCTATTTGAAAAAAATAGCTAGTTTACTTATATGAGCAAATTCAAACAAACTCCACTCTATATTCCAAATGAATTTAACTTCTTAAGAAATCCAAATTCCCTCAAGTGGAGCTCACAAATACGCAAAAAAAATTAATTTTAAAAGTGCATATATAAAGTGGAGAGGGGTGGGTGGATTTAAAAGTTTCTAAAATTTAATATTTTTTGCCTTTATGTTTTATTTTTATAAATTTTTGAAAGGGCCTTTAAAAGTGTCAGTTAAAAGTACTACAATATTACAATGCTCTCCAATATTGTAACTATCGAAAAAATGGTTATTTTTCAATGACTATTCAAGCATCTAATGTAAAATATTTATATATTTTTTAATTTTGAGGAGATGAACTTTTTTGGGTCAATTTATATATATATTTTGTTTGTGGGATTTTTAATTTAATTTTTTTATGCCTTGGGTTGTACAACTAGACCTAAGGAAAAAAAGTAAAATTTTCAATTTTTAAAAAATAGGTCATATTTTATGTGAAAAGTTGTCTCTCAATCATCTTGGATCCAATGGTGAGGGCCATTTTACCTTCCCCCACAAAACCCTCATTTGAATACACATCCAAGAAACCCATTTGACCCAGCATTTCACAAACTCAAATCTACAAATAACACATCATAGCAGCAAACTCAAAACCCTCATATCAACAATAAAACAACCTACAAATGCGTTCCATACCTTGTAATGTCTTGAAGATTTCCTGCATAATCATGACTTCAACTTTGCAATTAATCAACTAAAGCTAAGGCTATAACTCAAAATTCAACCATGAAAGTTATGATACCACTTGTTAGGAAATAATGCATCGATGCCCAATTCATTTAATCTATTTCCTACATAACCCATGAGAAAAAATCATGCACACAAGCTTACAGAATAACCATTATGAATAGATCAAATAGAAAAGCCACAAGATAACATAAGATACATCATGGGAAAACCCTTATGAGAGAAAAAACCTAGCCTCCAAAAGCATCCATACTTGATATTATTCAACAATAAAGCAATGCAAAGCAGTTAGAGTGTTACAATAAATACTTATGGAACATCAAACCTCTCTAATGCATCCTCTATGTGTCCAAGCATGAATCCACAAATCTTACTCATGCTTCACAAATGCACTCCTTAGAACACCATGAATTCACAAAACCATTGACCTCACATTTTATATTGGGTACTAACTTTTCACTTTATTAATATTTCTCAATATTAAATTAAATATATTTTCCCAATCTAAGACCCCACATTAAATATATTTCCCAATGTTACATACAACACATAAAATGACCCCAAGAATGTTAACTCCCAGTGATGCACGTCCCCTCTAGGTCCCCCTAGGTGCACCACATACATAATAATAAAATAAATATTATAAACATTATGCAAGGTGTACAACACCTTATCCAACATGTGGACGTCCCTGAGTTGGAATTTGTTGTCATGTTGCTTCGTGGACCCTATATTTGGTCCTTTCCATTAGTTGTAGTGGTAGCTACTAAGGTACTATGATGATATTTGAGGTGGTTACACATCTACCTTAAGGGGGCATAGGACTTTCCTCATAGATTCAAGTTTGAGTAATTAGAAGTAGATTTAAATTTTGTTTAATTTTAAAAAAAATTAAAAGACCCTAAATTTTCACTTTCCACCCTCCCCTTACTTTCTACATATTTTTGGCTTTCAAATTTCAGGTTGAAGCTCCAAATGAAATCAACTTGATAAACTAAGTTACATGATCGTAGGAAATGAGCTTTCCAACAAGTATAATTTTAATTTATTTTGATTTTATTATAAATTTATTTTTTTACCTTTGTTGAACATAGGTTTTTCACTGAACATCAATTTCTATGTTCTACTCATGTGAAAAAATAGTAAATAACTAAAAATTAAATCTAAAAAATATGTACGCAATAGGGATTGATTTCCTTGTTCCAACAGAAAAAAAGAATTTTGATACATACAAAACTAGTTATGCTTGACATCATACACCTATGTCTAAATTACAATTAGTTTTGACTTCAAAACTTAATTAAAAATATGTATTCAACAAAACGTTTTGAAACCAAATGTTGTTGGTAACTTATTGGAAATTGTTGGAAATCTCTAATTTAATAAAATATTGATGAGATTTAATGTTTAGACTATACCAAATGAAAATTGTATTCAAATATGAAAATTAAGTTGACTTAATATGGAAAACCATTGAGATATTCAAGGTGGGTGCAAGAAGTTTTGTGAAAGTATTTTCAGAGAAAAAAACATAACGAGCCCCGTTATTTAAACGGGTTCCCGTTTATATAAGGGGTCCCCATTATTTAAAAATTTGAGAACTAGCATGTTATGTGCCTCGGGATTTGAGTCAGGTAAGTCCTAGAATGCCCAAACCTAAGCCTTGTACCTACAAGTACAAGGTTGGACTCTATGATTAACAAAATACTGACTTATGGCATGTTTGATGCCCATTTTTACAAAATTATCAGACAAAATTAAAACCCATTAGAGATTACGTTGTGTAGATTCCAAGTGTGTGTGTGTATAAGATTTGATTATTTATTTTTATTTTTAAATTAATTTGTACTGTATTTGGTCCGTAAGCTTGAAATATTAAGCTTTCTTGTTTATTTAATAACTTTTTGTTTTTACATTTTTTGGAAAATAAATTATATGGCATTAATTTACAGATAATTCTTTTCAATATTAAAAAAATAAGAACTTAAAAAAATGATAAGTTTAGGTCAAATTATGGTGGTCGTACACGAGGGGTTTTTAAAACAACAAATATGGCCAATAGAAAATTAATTAAAAAAACTACAAACAAATATCCTCATCAATCTTCAATATGTTACAAATATTCTTGCAAAAGGGTTTGGGAAAATACTTTTATTTGTGTCAAAAAGTAGTGGGTGTATATGAGCATGGTATGGTCCTGAAACAAACATTTTTAAATAGTGGTTTTTAGAAATCACTTTTGAAAGTCAGTTTCTATTAACTGGGTATTAAAATAAATTACATATTTGAAAACAAGACTCTGGGTGCTAGGTTTTGTCTTAGAAACTTTTTTCAAGATTTAATCTCTACGTGCTTCAAATTCTTAGGTCAAATGTGGCAAAATCTGAAAATCGGGAAAAACACTTCCACTTTTTGGCCAAAAAATGGACTCAACTTCTTGCACACACCCTTCATCTTCTTTGTTACATCTAACATCATCACTTTAATATGCTTAATAAATCCATCTTTCATGAACATAAAACATCATGGAAATGAGCATTACTTCACCATAAGATAGCAACAATAACAAAATATAAATAAGCAACACAAGAAGAACATCTCACAATATAGGATTTACATGGAGAAACCCTTTTGAGAAAAACTCCACCAAGAAGAGAGGACGATACTTGTATTATATTCAAGAAACAAAGATTCCATAGAATCCCTTATTCCTTCTCTTCAACCTTCAATCTAGTAGCACCTGTGTACACAAATGAACTCCCATGATGCGTCCATCTAAAGCCTTCAATATATAGACTTATGGAGGCCCAAAATACCACTATAGAACATTACCATGGGCCAAACCAAGGTATGTGGCTTGAAATAGCCACTTATATATACTCTTACAGTTGTCATAAGGCATCTTACCAAATTGGGCACCCAAGGACCAAGATAATATATTCTATCATAAATTTTGTTATAGAATCTACTGACATAAATCATAGATTCTCTTACAACATCTTACATGTGTCCCAACAACCCCAAAATGGAAGATTCCAAATGGGACACCTAGCTATTTTGTACTTTTTCCAAAATCCAAATAGTAACAACAACTTTGTCTATACATGAGGTCTTTTACCATTGTTGATGAAATGATTTCGTCTCTTTTGGGTAATTTACAAACAACATTAAAAAAAAAATTAATACAAGGATTTACAAGGCTGATGTCACCTAAATCCTAAGATTCTCCACTTGACATCAAACTTTGTAAATTACACCCATAGAAATACAAACAAGGCTCAAGGCCTTCCTACACCAACAATGGAAAGACATCCCTTAACCACACATATACCACTTGATTCTTCAACCTTCTTATGTGCTCCAACAAGATACCTACAATACCAACCAAGGTAACAACCATCAAGCAAAAATAATCCTTACATCAAAATAGTCTTTACATCCTTCAAGATGCCACCTATGGGAGAAATGAATATGCCAAGGTGAATCATAACAATTGTCACTGAATCTTGCAGCAATCTATACGTGAAGACAAACATCAAATTCAAATGATAACAAAGGATCTAACTGCCTTACTCATTCCACCTAGAATAGAAACCACAACAAATTGCTATTCATCGAACCTAACTCATACTTCAAACCAAGGTATGCCAACAAAGATAAAACTTTGTGCCATCAATATATCAACTCAAAACTACAATCAAGTCTCTATATATTCGTCCTCATATCTCAATGCAACATATCAATGCATAAATGACCAAACACAAGGCCAACCAACAAAGTATGCAATAACATTGAAACAATCATGTGGATATAGACATTCCACATCCGAGTCATCTCATTGCAACCAAAAGATTGATCAAACCACACAATTGCATAGCTCATAGATCCAAATCCTATTAAACATGGAAAATCATCATCACGCCACTCAACAAACCAATATATCATAGAGGATAACCAAACATATATCCAAAAACTCCCATTGCACGAGTAATGTCGAATCTAAAAAATAGATCAAAGCATATCAAGTCTATCTATAATACTTCACATAGAGGATGTGGTTAATTCCTCTATCACATAGTGTCAAGGAAACATACACATCTACAAATTATGCAACCAAATATGTTGCAATATATCTCTCACCATAGTCTCTATAGCTCTCTCAAGTTCTTCATAGACAACAACAATGTCATGTGAATACAAACATTCAGGAAAAAGAACAAGACCAAATAGAGAACTTGCAAACAAAACCATATCCTTGTTACACACTAGCATGTACCAAGCTATGTTAAGTAAGATCCCAATTACCAATCCCAAACTGAAAGGACATCAACATCTAACATTCAAATTAAATAAAGCAAGGCAACAATAGATGTAAACCTCTCATTTTGAAGGTAGACCAAACAAACCATTCATTCATATAACAAAGAGAATATTCCCAAAGCCACAAACTATTTCTTGTTTCTCTCCAAATAAGTTCTTAAAACTAGATCCATAGCTCAAAACCAACAATAAATCAATCAACATAAATCCATAAAACGATGCATCTTTTTCTCAACAAGTCCTCAAAATATCTATATTCAAAACTTAACTCATATGACAAGACAAGATACAAATAAGAATGCATCTGATATTCAAGTGAGCAATACCTCTCAAATCATTCACTTGTCAATTAGACCAAGACTGGGATTCAAGACTGTCCTATGCACACAACACCAAGCATTAAAATCTTATAACAAAGAGAAATCTTCTCTTCAGGTCCATAATGAATTCACATCCATAACCAGGTGTAGGCTCCTTGGTATTTGTATTGAAATCATCATCAAAGAGTAACCATCTCAATACACAATCCAAAAAAAAAGGAGATATCCTGGCCTCACCCAAGTCTCTTTAGTCTCCATGAGCATACACCAATCATTCCATGCCAACTTCAAATGCAATCCTACAAAATCATGAAGATCCAAGAAAATGATTAAAACTCAAAACCAAAGAGAACAAAAAAACCACTATCAAATTTCCAATTGTAGAAACATGAAACATATCATGACATCTGATAACTCAATGATGAACGGATAGTACTAACCCGGTATTGGGAGGGGGGGGTGAATCGGTGTAGACAAAAATACAGTCCTAAACTAGTTTGACATCAGACACTTCAAATGACTGGCAAACAGTGACACTGGTTTGAAACAGAGTGCAACCGGTAAAGCTAAGAATGACTGACACAAGCATTAACCGGTTACTCACTTAGCTTTTCACTCAACTCAAGACTACACTACCATTTCACCCTTATGCATAAATAGGTAATCTATCATCAGATCATAATAACAGCCAGTTAAACATGTTTTATTGACAGGCATAAAACATAGAACCATCATATGCTTGACAGACAATAGCAAAGCATCACACATGACACACATATTTTTCACGTGGAAACCCAACTGGGAAAAACCACGGTGGGAATGAATACCCACAAGCTGTTTTCGAACTCTTTAGAAGTCCGCTCTGTTAGGAGCCTTGTCCGGTTAGAGACATTACAATAGGTTTTGCTAGGAACTGATCCTGTTAGGGATCACCCGGTTAAGGGATGGCTAGAATACCCGGTTAAGGGTTAAACCCTGTTAAAGGTTACCTTGTTAGAGGATTTCAAGAACTCAATAGCTAAAGGATTTCAAACTCAATAGCTTTGAATTACCCTGTTAAAGGATTTACAGCAAGCCGGTTAAGGCTACCTTGTTAAGGGATTTTCCAACTATTGAGGTGGTTAGAGATCAACAGGTATTACAATGATCTGGTAACAACACTCAATGCCAATGCAAATCCACTCAAGCTCCTTTTCACCTTTTGCACTTACACTCTGCAAGTATCACTTATCTCCTTTTGGTCTGGCAAGAATCACGTATCCCTTCTCTTAGACACACACACACAACTTATGCCAACAACCTCAGAAAGAGACACAATATCGACCTTATAGGAAAACAAATAGGTCAGTAGCATAAACCCTAAACCCTAAACCTGTTAGGTTAAGGAATTCAAACGGTTCAATCCTGACCGTTGAGCACACTGCATTAAATGCAGTAGTTCTTGATCCAATCTCAAGACATTCTCTATCATCCATTTCCACCAATTTTATGGTGGCTGATAACCCATCACACGTTATCACCATTTTACAGACTTCTCACATTCCCGAGGTAGATAGGAACAATCTCCTTCATGCAAGATCCTTCACGTGCACAAGGCTTACGTGGCAACATGATCTGTTCTTTGTTACCATGCTAACTCATCACACAAAGTCACTAGTTGAGCCACACAGGCTTAAAGCACTTAAATCGGAAACCCTAAAGTTGAGACTACCAACCGGTAGTCATACAACACTTCCATGTGCTGGTTCCCATAACTATATGCTGGTTCATCATGAACAAACACACCGCTTCACTTTGGCACAAATGCCGGTTCACATTGTTCTACCGGTTCTCTCATATGCCGGTTCTCACTTCTTCAACATATTGACATCAATGACAACATACAATGTCATTGTCCTCATACCGGTTCACATAATGCCAACAATCTCCCCCTTTGGCATTGATGGCATTATACAAAGATATCTCTTCGCTTCACATCTTCTCCCCCTTTGACAACAATGCCAAAGTGGAGGCACAAGCTTCCATGTTCCATTATGTTGCTCCCCTTGAGGAGTAGCATCCTTCAACACATCAATCCTGAAGAAAAAATTGACTTTGCAATACCTGACTGATGTGGAGCATATACCTTTAGTTTACCTCCTGAAGGGGCAACACCCCTAATTCACCTCTTAAGTACATAAATGTAGCCTTTGGGAGAGGCTTGGTGAATATGTCTGCTAATTGCTCCTGACTGGAAACATGTTCCAGTGCAATCTCTTTGTTCTGAACCTTTTCCCTCAAGAAATGATACTTAAGCTCAAAGTGCTTGGTTCTAGAATGTAAAACCAGATTCTTGAAGATATTAATTGCACTACTATTGTCACAAAATATACTTACCGGTTCAGATACAGGAACTTTGAAGCCATTTAATACATGCTTCATCCAAATTGTCTCAGTGCAGTTCATGAAAGCTACAACATACTCTGCTTCCGCTGTAGACTGAGAGATACAACTCTGCTTCTTACTCATCCATGAGACCAGTCTACCGCTAAGAAAGAATGCACCACCGGTTGTGCTTTTCCGGTCATCTATATTGCCTGCCCAATCAACATCTATGTATACTTTCAAGTTGAAATCCTTGCTATAAGGATACCACAATCCATAGTCAACAGTTCCCTTCAGATACCTAAGAATCCGCTTGATTGCAACCAAGTGAGATTCTCTTGGGCTTTTTTGAAATCTTGCAGTAATGCCAACTGCATGTACAATATCCGGTTTGCTATGCACTACATAATGAAACTTACCAATCATTGATCGATATTCCTTCTCATCAACCAATTCTGAGTCATCTTCTTTAGATAGTTTACAACCGGTCACCATCGGAGTACCAACCGGTTTGCTATCTTCCATGCCAAATGTCTTCAACACCTCTTTGACATACTTGGACAAGTGATAAAGATTCCATCCTTCATCTACTGGATCTACAGTCCAATGAAGAATTTAATCTCCCCTATGAGTGACATTTCAAACTCTTTCTTCATCTCATCTGCAAACTCATGACTCATCTTGTCATCTCCACCAAAGATAATGTCATCAACAAATCTCACAGATCAGGATCTGATCTCCTTCAGACTTCAAGTAGATATTACTATCTTCACTTGTTCTCTCAAATCCAATCTTCACAAGATGGGAATGCAGACGTTCATACCATGCTCTAGGTGCCTGCTTTAGTCCATATAAGGCTTTATGTAGTGTACATACCATGTCACTGTCTTCAGATAGGGAAAACCCATCTGGTTGCTCAATATACACCTCCTCTTCAAGTACACCATTTAGGAATGCAGATTTTACATCCATTTGATATACTTTGAAACCTTTAAAAGCTGCATATGCAAGAAGCATACGGACTCCTTCCAATCTGGCTATAGGAGAAAAGGTTTCTCCATAGTCTTCTCCTTCTTCTTGAGCATATCCTTTGCACACTAATCTGGCTTTGTTCCTAATCACTATGCCATCCTCATTCAGCTTACTTATGAAAACCCATTTAGTACCAATGACATTGTTTGTGCTCCGGTCTGGGTACCAAAGACCATGTACCATTTTTCTCTATCTGGTCAAGTTCCTCTTCCATTGCCTTGATCCAGTCTTCATCCTTATGTGCCTCTTTGAATGATTTAGGCTCAAATTCAGAGATCATACATGAGTTTTCTCTGACCTTTCTTCTTGTAAGGATTCCTGCATCCTTATCTCCTATGATATGCTTAGGATCATGATTCAGCTTGACATACTGAGGAATGGTCTTGATAGATTCCTCTTGATTTTCTTCTTCATCCTCATCTCCATCAGTATCAACATCTACATTTTCTGGTGTACGAACATTGCTATTGGTACTCGGTTGGCTGTCAACTGGTTCCCAGAAGGTTGCAACCAGTTCGTTTACTGCTTGCTCTTGGTGGAATATCCTAGGGATATTGCCTCATCACATTTCGCATCAAATTTGCTTTGGTGTTCACTCCTCTTGATGTAACATTTGCTACCAAACACTCTAAAATAGCTAACCACAGGTGTCTTACCGGTCCAATACTCATAAGGAGTTTTATCCTTACCTTTCTTGATGAGTACCCGGTTCATTGTGTAGACTGCAGTGCTCACCACTTCTCTCCAAAAGGTGTGAGCTACCTTTCCTTGAATCAACATGGTTCTAGTTGCTTCAACCACAGTCTGGTTATTCCTCTCTGCTAGGCCATTCTGTTGTGGAGTCTGGGGGGCAGACAATTGCCTCTTGATGCCATGTTCTTCACAGTACTTGTTGAATTCACCAGAAGTGAATTCCCCTCCTTGATCAGTTCTCAGGCACTTGATCCTTTTACCGCTTTCCTTCTCCACTAATGCTCTGAAAAACTTTGAACTTTACAAAGGCTTCAAACTTGTCTTTCAAGAATGTGACCCACATCATTCTTGAGCACTCATCAGTGAGAATCATGAAGTACCTATCACCCTGCACACTTCTAGTTTTCATAGGACCACACAAATCAGTATGCACAAGATCAAGCAAGTTGACAACAGTGAAAGATTTACCTTTAAAGGTTGAGGAAGACATTTTCCCCAATTGACACTCTCTGCATAAGGTATTATCCGATTTCTTAGCACCGGCAACCCTCTAACTGCCTTGATTTTACTAGCCTTCACAATGTTATCAAAGTTTGCATGGCAGAGTCTCCTATGCCATATCCACCTATCATCAAATTTAGCCATAAGACATGTACTTATATTTACATTCAGCTGAAATAGGTTACCTTTGGTCTGCATGCCGGTGGCCACCAATTCACCATTCTTTCCTTTGATTCTTGAAACTCAATTCTTGAATTCCAGAGTGAGGCCACTATCATTCAGTTGGGCAACACTCAGAAGGTTGTGTCTAAGACCATCAACCCAATACACATTGTTAGCACTACTCTTTCCATTCAGAGAGATGGACCCTCTGCCTTTGACCATGCATGGTGCATCATTGCCAAAGCGAATCACAGCACCATCATACTCCTCCAAGGATAGAAACTTGCTCCGGTCACTAGTCATATGGTGAGAACAGCCACTGTCAATGATCCACTCATTGGAATTATCAAACCGAGAGACAAGGGCCTTCTTGTCTGATACATCTTCCTTGACAACAACAAACACAATATCTTCATTTTCTTCATCCTCTGATTCTTCATCTGTGACACCTTCATCAACTCTCACAAAACAATTTCTCTGGTTTCCTCCTTTGAATTTCTTGAACCTTTTCGATTTGTCCTTGTTGTTGCCATTAGGACAGTTTACAACAATATGTCCTATCCGGTTACAAGAAAAGAATTTCAAAGGTAGCTTACCTCTATATTTGTTGGTTCCTTTAGGAAGTTTCCTGGAAAGGAGAGCTTCAAATGCCATCAGAATCTCCTCATCATCCATTTATTTGCCCTGTCTTGGTTCACCACTAGTGCTAGCTTCTTTTCCTTTTCTAGATGGTACTGCAGAAGCTTTAAAAGTTGATTCAGTCTTTTGAACACTGTCATCGAAACTATTTAGCTCATAGGTTGTCAGCTTTGCAATGCTGGAGTCTAGGGATACCTTAGTCTTGTCTATTGATCTTAGCTCCTGAATAGCAGCAACCCTTATTGCATAGACCGGCAATAGGGATCTCAGGAATTTGCTTACCACAGTGGAATCTTCTATTTTACCACCTGCACTCTTGATATCTCCAACAACGGTTTTGATTCTTATTCCATACTGTTGAATGGTCTCACCTTCAACCATCCACATATCTTCAAACTTCCCTCTGAGGCTTTCTTCCTTAGCCTGTTTTACATGCTCATCACTGCCATAGATATTTTCAAGAGTATCCCATACCTCTTTGAGATTTACCTTATCCTGAACATCAATAAACTCAATATCAAATAAGCTACTAATTAGGGCTTCCATGATTTGCCCATTCCCCTACATCTCTCTCTTTTGGTCATCGGTGAGAGTACCGGTAGGTGAAACATAGACATTCTGAACATAGCTCCAGTGTTGAGCACCCATACTTATGATGTATATCTTCATTTTGTCTTTCCATATACTGAAATTTTCTCTGTTAAACTTTAGACCTTCCCTCTTCATCATTAGACTGGGATCTTTACCTCAAGCGGTTAAGCTTATAGCACAGAGGACCTGGAGGAAGCTCTGATACCAATTGATAACTCAATGATGAATGGATAGTACTAACCTGGTACTGAGAAGGGGGGGGGGGGGGTGAATCAGTGCAGACAAAAATATAGTCCTAAACCGATTTGACAGCAGACACTTCAAATGACTGGCAAACAGTGACACTGGTTTGAAACAGAGTGCAACCGGTAAAGCTAAGAATGACTGAGACAAGCATTAATCGATTACTCACTTAGCTTTTCACTCAACTCAAGACTACACTACCATTTCACCCTTATGCATAAATAGGTAATCTATCATCAGATCATAATAACAACCAGTTCAACATGTTTTATTGACAGGCATAAAACACAGAACCATCATATGCTTGACAGACAATAGCAAAGCATCACACATGACACACATATTTTTCACGTGGAAACCCAACTGGGAAAAACCACGGTGGGAATGAATACCCACAAGCTGTTTTCGAACTCTTTAGAAGTCTGCTCTGTTAGGAGCCTTGTTCGGTTAGAGACATTACAATAGGTTTTGCTAGGAACCGATCCTGTTAGGGATCACCCGGTTAAGGGATGGCTAGAATACCTGGTTAAGGGTTAAACCCTATTAAAGGTTACCTTGTTAGAGGATTTCAAGAACTCAATAGCTAAAGGATTTTGAACTCAATAGCTTTGAATTACCCTGTTAAAGGATTTATAGCAAGTCGGTTAAGGCTACCCTGTTAAGGGATTTTCCAACTGTTGAGGTGGTTAGAGATCAACAAGTATTACAATGATCTGGTAACAACACTCAATGCCAATGCAGATCCGCTCAAGCTCCTCTTCACCTTCTGCACTTACACTATGCAGGTATCACTTCTCTCCTTTTGGTCTGACAAGAATCACGTATCCCTTCTCTTGGATACACACACACAACTTTTGCCAACAACCTCAGAAAGAGACACAATATCAACCTTATAGGAAAATAGATAGGTCAGTAGCATAAACCCTAAACCCTAAACCTGTTAGGTTAAGGAATTCAAATGGTTCAATCCTGACTGTTGAGCACATTGCATTAAATGCAGCAGTTCTTGATCCAATCTCAAGACATTCTCCATCGTCCATTTCCACTGATTTTATGGCGGCTGATAACCCATCACACATTATCACCATTTTACAGACTTCTCACATTCCCGAGGTAGATAGGAACAATCTCCTTCATGCAAGATCCTTCACACGCACAAGGCTTACGTGGCAACACGATCTATTCTTTGTTACCATGCTAACTCATCACACAAAGCACTTAAACCGGAAACCCTGAAGTTGAGACTACCAACCGGTAGTCATACAACACTTCCATGTGCCGGTTCCCATAACTATATGTCGGTTCATCATGAACAAACACACCGCTTCACTTTGGCACAAATGCCGGTTTACATTGTTCTATCTGTTCTCTCATATGCCGGTTCTCACTTCTTCATCATATTGACATCAATGACAACATACAATGTCATTAAGTCCTCATACCGGTTCACATAATGCCAACAACATCATGATCAAACATCTCATCAAAGGAAGAATATATGCTCCAAAGAAAATATTGTGCTTTTAAGAGAACTTGCATCATGCCAACCCTCTAATATAAAATTGAGTATATCATGAGATAATATAAACCATACTCTAAACCACAAAACATCTCCAAACATATGAAGATAATCATCTTTATTCAATGAAACCCAAGATATCAAAGAACTCACTACATATAAAACATAATCCAAGAGTAAATCCATGACACCAACAAACACTGAACAAGACCATTCACCATCCTATGGTGAATCCACATCAGTGCCACAAGGTCCTATTGAATTGTGTAACCAAGCTCTCCAAGCAT
Source organism: Cryptomeria japonica (assembly GCF_030272615.1). Taxonomy (NCBI): domain Eukaryota; kingdom Viridiplantae; phylum Streptophyta; class Pinopsida; order Cupressales; family Cupressaceae; genus Cryptomeria; species Cryptomeria japonica. The sequence continues at coordinate 34,233,696 of NC_081406.1, read as the reverse complement.
TGTGATAACCATCTCCTAACTGAAGATCATTCATGACCCCAACACAATCAAAGAACTCAACACAAAGAGCTCCCAAAGGGAAGAGTCAAACCATGATCTCCAAACCAAGAAGATATAATACTACATATCCTTTGGCAATAGAACCAAATATGTCAAACTCTCACATTATTATAAAAATATAATCTAAGAGCTTTACCTGACACCAACAACCATTGCAAAAGATCGTCCATCTTCTAATCAAAGATTATCCATGGCTTACTACACACTACAACATCAACAATATAGAACCAAAATCTTGAAACAAATAATATAGAACATATAATGTAACTGCATAAAGCTTCCATTGAAAGTGATATCGAGTTATACATGGTATCATGACCAATAGCATTACCAAAGCTTCACTAAACTAAACATAGCTTCTCATGCACAATTATCTATTGCTAAGATCAAGTGAACAACTATATTAGGTACTCCAAGAAAAAAATCATTTTCTCACTACAATTAACATATGAATGTAATAATGGTGACCAAGAATAAGGCCAACCAAACAAAACCCACATCAATAAAATGCAAAATAGATACAATCAAGTATAACATGTAAATTTTCAAGACTCAAACACCAAAATCAATGCTAGATCTGATTTGCCAAACAAACCCACATAGGAGTAGTCATAGATCAATAAGGATCCCCCAAGCAACCATGCAAACCTATAATGGTCTCTATCCATAACACCTTGAATTTAGTCTTACCACAAATTTTGGTTAACATGTAAAACCTACAAAATCATCTTCCACTTTAGCATCCAGACATTCACATCAAATATGTCATATGAACAATGGAATAAACATATATCTACAACTTTAAAAAATAGAAAAATTTCCAAACCTATCAAGTTGTCTAGGATCATTTAAGTCATCGAATAACCAACTCCACAACTCATAGGCAACCAATGGCTAATCATCCAATGCTTTCATGTAGCCAAGGGGTGAAACCATGAACCCAACATAAGAACTCCATAATGTAGTCCAAATAGTAGGTGCTTCCACATGTGACTACAAGGCTAAAAACACACAACCAACATGCACACCCTTTCACTATATATGACCACATGGAAAAGGAACATAACCACCATTCAAGATGAGAGTAACATATTGTCAAACTGGAGCTCCAAATCACTACTATGAAAGAAGTAAACAGGTGACCAACTCCAACAAAAACACCCATGGGCATCAAATACCCACCATAGATCTCTTTGACAATATTAAACTGAAGGTTATATTTCATGGCTTCCATTCTCACAGATTTGGAAAAAATATTGTTGACACAAAAAACATTCACTGCAATCCACAAGCCACCAACAATTCGTAATTCCTTAATTGATTCCCACAAACTTGCAAAGCTAAGAAATCAAAATAGAGGAATACCTAGAACCTTAAACACCATAGAAATTGACATGCAAGCAACATGCAAGTTCATAGGATTCAACACTCTAATACCGAATGCTGGGAAATTACTAGAAATTGTTGAAAATCTCTAATTATAAAAATATTGATGAAATTCAATGCTTAAACTAACCTAATGGAAACCTGTGACTATATGCAAATCTAAAAATTATGTTGACTCAATATGGAAAAACCACTGATGTATTCATCTTATTTGTTATGCCTAACATAACCACTTTAACATTCTTAATAAACCTATCTTTGATGAACATAAAACATCATAGAAATCAACATTGCTTCACCATAAGATAGCGACAATAACAAAGTATAAATCCGCAAAACAAGAAGAACACCTCACAACACAGGATTTACGTGCAAAAACCCTTTTGAGAAAAAACTTCACCAAGAAGAGAGACCAATGTGTGTATTATATTCATGAAATGGAGATTACATACAATCCTTCATTCCTTCTCCTCTTCAACCTCCAATATAGCAACACTTGTGTACACAAATGAACTCCCATGATATCTCCATCTCAAGCTCTCAATATATAGAGTTATGGAGGCCCAAAATAACACTAGAAAACATTACCATGGGCCAAAATAAGGATTCAAAATACCATGGTAAAAATCCATATTACACACCATCTTGGAATCATGCATGTAGCTCAAAATAGCCACTTACAGATGCTCTTACAATTGTCATAAGGCATCTCACCAAACTGGGCACCCAAGGACTAAGATAGTAATATTATATCATAGATGCCATCATAGAATCTTATGACATTTGTCATAACTATCATATATTCTCTTACAACATCTTAAATGTGTCACAACAACCCAAAACTGGAAGATTCTAAATGCTATTTTAGCCTTTCCCAAAATCCAAGCGATAATTGTAACTCTATCTTTGCATGAGGTCTTTTACTAGTGGTGGTAAAATGATTTCATCTCCTTTAGGTAATTTATAAATAACATTAGAAAAATAATTAATACAACGATTTACAAGGTTGATGTCCCCTAAATCCTAACAAATGCAAGCGTTAGATAAATCTAAATTCAAAAAGATCAAAATTTTATCCTTTATAGAAAAAGATTATGCACGACATCATACATCACTTTTTTTAAATATTGTTTACTATTAAAACCTTGTTACCAAAGGGGACACAAAAAAATTACAATTTAATTCTATTTTTTTTAATTACATTTAGAATCTATAGAAAAAATCTCACAAATCACTAGTTCACATCATCTTCAAATTCCTAACGCTTTAGCTGCTATAGGTTTCAGAGAGTGAAGAATTAGTTCAAAATGTTGATTCCAATGTTAATTTTGGCCAAAAAGTGTAACCCATTATTGTGGGATCACCCCATGCATTAGAAGGAAACCTTGACCCCTAACCTTCTTTAGCTCCTAGGCATAAGTCACCCTAGGCAAGAAGTCTTTTATCATTTTTTTTTAAATGGACATGACATCCTATTAATTCATGCAGACACAAACTAAATTAGCAGTTAAGCACAAAAACATTTGGTGGGGAACACCCAAATTTATTCGAAGGGGGGTTAAAATCTACAATCTACAAAGTTTGCAACCTTTCATCTATTCAAAATAGTTTAAATCTTCTTGAACATTCTTGGGAGAAGATTGTTTCTAACTAGAATGGAAAGGTTATGAATCTAACAAGCTAGTTATCTTGAGTGGCTCTCAAATGTTCCATTAAATAGATCATGTTCATTTGTATTAACATGTCACACAACTTGGTCATTCCCTTGATGGTCCCAATGACAGTATTGCTTGGATGGTTGTTTGTCACAAGCAGAAGTGGAAGTCCTCCCCGCCCCTCCAAGGCTCAGGTGTCCATACCCCTCCTCAAGTTGGATCTAAGTTGTTGAAAGTTGGAAAGGTCTTTTTTTGTCCGACCTTACTTTTTCGTGGCTTGCTCTGATGTCTTGTGTTTTACTACCTACGAGCTTTTCTTTTTTATAGTCTCTAACTATGTAAAGGGTTGGCACCCTAGTTAATGCTGCTTTTTAATCAAATCCATGTCACACAACTATGTAGTAGAATTCCCACCATGTTTTTCATGTTTGGCTTAATTTATAGATTGCATTCTTCTACCATGTAATGAGAGCTCTAATATCATTCCTTTTAAGCACCATATGAAGGCACATTTTTGAAGATCCTAAAAAAAATTACATGCTCTAGAAAAAAATTATATATAAATCAAAATCTCTTCCTATGGAACTCGCTAAGATGGAGTAGAAGACCTACATCATCAAAATAGAGTAATCAATTATTGTATAACCTAACAAAATGAGAAATAGACTTATATTTCTATATAGCCTACTTTATGCAAATGACTTTACTCATTGTACCTTCCTCTAAACAATCAAATATTTGGTTTGTTTAGACAAGCATTGTTGATCAAGTTGAAAGCACCAGAATACTGAGAGTGGGGGGGGGGGGGGGGTAAATCAGTATTCCCACAGATTCAACAACAATAAACTTTTCACCAATTATAATTGTTATCAAACACACTTGACTGATCTAAAGCAGTTAATGCAGAATAGACGTGAAGAACACAACCACAAGATAAACACCAAATTTTATACGTGGAAAACCCAAATGGGAAAACCACAAAGAGTGTTAACTCTTAGGAGAATATAACTAGTTATAGTACGAGTTTACAAAGGGGTGGCTCACTGCTCACAGATTACAAAAACGGCTCACTATCAAACTGCTCATTGTAGATATACAAAAGATGGCTAACTGCATAAATTCTCACTACAACTGGAAAGGTTGAATTAAAAAGGTTTGCATCTCCAAATGCATGGGATCAATTCCAAGTTTAAGCTTAGATTACAAATCTCAAAATCTACAATAGATCTGGGTAGAGATCTTTGTACAACAGTCCTGCAGAAGGTCCGGTAAAGGACTATTGCACTACTGCAACACTGATTGCCTTTGTTGTCCGCAACTAACACTTCACACACTATGTTATCTTCATTGCCAACTATCTTTTGCACATCACTCACCTTCACATTCACACTCACTTGTTTGATCTCACATGCCACTATATATATATATATATATATATATATATGGAAGGGTATAGATACAAAATAGTGTGTCGATCAAGTCCAACACATTACCAATATGCTCATGTCGGTCTCAACAATATTTCTACACGCTTCCTTTTCATACTCCGATTATCATGCATATACCAAGATTATCGAAAAGGAGCAAGGTCATCCAGACCCAATAATACTGACCCATTATCTCAAGATCAAGCCCAATATCTCCATAAAGGTAGACTCCACACGAACCAAGGAAACCATAACACATAACTCGAAGAGATACTTCTAATGATTACCAAAGTTGTTGATACCAGGACACATAACTGATATCGGGATCAATAAGAACTCCTAATACCAGGATACCGGGATCAATGAGAAATCTTAATACTAGGATATCAGGATCAAAGAGAACTCAACGAATCCACAAAAATCATCATCTAGAGTTGTCCATGTTGCATAATAACTTCTGACCAAAACCGCAACATTTGGATTGCACATACATACTACATACAATATTATAACATCTATAACATCCATAATATCAGAACATCCAAGCCCCAAAACATAGTCCGGTCCAAAACCAGATGACTGGTTTGACATTAATGACAACAATATTCACACAAGTCTAACAATCTCCCCCTTTGTCATTGATGGCAAAACATATTCAAAACATAATTACACAACTACCCCTTACTCATGCAATTCCTCAAAACCGCATTCCTTGAATTCCTTTCTCTCTTTTGACATCAAGGACAAAGGATGCCTTTGATGAAAAACAAAAGAACAGATATATACAAAATTGTCAAAAAACTGAACCTTACACAAAAAACTTTCAACAGCTCTTCTTTAGAAATATTAGCTTGTACTTTTCCTTCAAATTAGGTAGAAGAACTTCCCAAGAATGTATAGCCAATTTGATACTCACTGAAAGACTTATGCACTCAACCAATAGATCAACCAAATTTGAAAATTATCTGTAGTAGTTGGATTATGCTCATACTCAACTGCGTTCTCAAGTAATGTTGAAAAGTGCTCTAGCTTAGCTTCAACAATTTACTTAACCCTCCAAAACATACTCACGAAGTCTTATTTATGCCTTTGCAAAGAATGATCTCAGCTTGAAGAGAATTGACTCTTTTCCTCTTCTGACCGTCCTTATCATTCAAAAAATCAAAAGACTTGCCTAGACTTGTCAGTTCATCTTCAATAGCAT